>NC_048570.1:32386022-33646022 GCF_013265735.2 Oncorhynchus mykiss | reverse complement strand
AGGGGGGTGTTCCCTCTGCTGTTTCCTGAAGTCCACAATCATCTCCTTAGTTTTGTTGACGTTGAGTGTGAGGTTGTTTTCCTGACACCACACTCCGAGGGCCCTCACCTCCTCCCTGTAGGCCGTCTCATCGTTGTTGGTAATCAAGCCTACCACTGTTGTGTCGTCCGCAAACTTGATGATTGAGTTGGAGGCGTGCGTGGCCACGCAGTCGTGGGTGAACAGGGAGTACAGGAGAGGGCTCAGAACGCAACCTTGTGGGGCCCCAGTGTTGAGGATCAGCGGGGAGGAGATGTTGTTGCCTACCCTCACCACCTGGGGGCGGCCCGTCAGGAAGTCCAGTACCCAGTTGCACAGGGCGGGGTCGAGACCCAGGGTCTCGAGCTTGATGACGAGCTTGGAGGGTACTATGGTGTTGAATGCCGAGCTGTAGTCGATGAACAGCATTCTCACATAGGTATTCCTCTTGTCCAGATGGGTTAGGGCAGTGTGCAGTGTGGTTGAGATTGCATCGTCTGTGGACCTATTTGGGCGGTAAGCAAATTGGAGTGGGTCTAGGGTGTCAGGTAGGGTGGAGGTGATATGGTCCTTGACTAGTCTCTCAAAGCACTTCATGATGACGGATGTGAGTGCTACGGGGCGGTAGTCATTTAGCTCAGTTACCTTAGCTTTCTTGGGAACAGGAACAATGGTGGCCCTCTTGAAGCATGTGGGAACAGCAGACTGGTATAGGGATTGATTGAATATGTCCGTAAACACACCGGCCAGCTGGTCTGCGCATGCTCTGAGGGCGCGGCTGGGGATGCCATCTGGGCCTGCAGCCTTGCGAGGGTTAACACGTTTAAATGTCTTACTCACCTCGGCTGCAGTGAAGGAGAGACCGCATGTTTTCGTTGCAGGCCGTGTCAGTGGCACTGTATTGTCCTCAAAGCGGGCAAAAAAGTTATTTAGTCTGCCTGGGAGCAAGACATCCTGGTCCGTGACTGGGCTGGGTTTCTTCCTGTAGTCCGTGATTGACTGTAGACCCTGCCACATGCCTCTTGTGTCTGAGCCGTTGAATTGAGATTCTACTTTGTCTCTGTACTGGCGCTTAGCTTGTTTGATAGCCTTGCGGAGGGAATAGCTGCACTGTTTGTATTCGGTCATGTTACCAGACACCTTGCCCTGATTAAAAGCAGTGGTTCGCGCTTTCAGTTTCACACGAATGCTGCCATCAATCCACGGTTTCTGGTTAGGGAATGTTTTAATCGTTGCTATGGGAACGACATCTTCAACGCACGTTCTAATGAACTCGCACACCGAATCAGCGTATTCGTCAATGTTGTTATCTGACGCAATACGAAACATCTCCCAGTCCACGTGATGGAAGCAGTCTTGGAGTGTGGAGTCAGCTTGGTCGGACCAGCGTTGGACAGACCTCAGCGTGGGAGCCTCTTGTTTTAGTTTCTGTCTGTAGGCAGGGATCAACAAAATGGAGTCGTGGTCAGCTTTTCCGAAAGGGGGGCGGGGCAGGGCCTTATATGCGTCGCGGAAGTTAGAGTAACAATGGTCCAAGGTCTTTCCTCCCCTGGTTGCGCAATCGATATGCTGATAAAATTTGGGGAGTCTTGTTTTCAGATTAGCCTTGTTAAAATCCCCAGCTACAATGAATGCAGCCTCCGGATAAATTGTTTCCAGTTTGCAGAGAGTTAAATAAAGTTCGTTCAGAGCCATCGATGTGTCTGCTTGGGGGGGGATATATACGGCTGTGATTATAATCGAAGAGAATTCTCTTGGTAGATAATGCGGTCTACATTTGATTGTGAGGAATTCTAAATCAGGTGAACAGAAGGATTTGAGTTCCTGTATGTTTCTTTCATCGCACCATGTCACGTTAGTCATAAGGCATACGCCCCCGCCCCTCTTTTTACCAGAAAGATGTTTTTTCCTGTCTGCGCGATGCGTGGAGAAACCTGTTGGCTGCACCGCTTCGGATTGCGTCTCTCCAGTAAGCCACGTTTCCGTGAAGCAAAGAACGTTACAGTCTCTGATGTCCCTCTGGAATGCTACCCTTGCTCGGATTTCATCAACCTTGTTGTCAAGAGACTGGACATTGGCAAGAAGAATGCTAGGGAGTGGTGCGCGCTGTGCCCGTCTCCGGAGTCTGACCAGAAGACCGCCTCGTTTCCCTCTCTTTCGGAGTCGTTTTTTTGGGTCGCTGCATAGGATCCACTCCGTTGTCCTGTTTGTAAGGCAGAACACAGGATCCGCGTCGCGAAAAACATATTCTTGGTCGTACTGATGGTGAGTTGATGCTGATCTTATATTCAGTAGTTCTTCTCGACTGTATGTAATGAAACCTAAGATGACCTGGGGTACTAATGTAAGAAATAACACGTAAAAAAACAAAAAACTGCATAGTTTCCTAGGAACGCGAAGCCAGGCGGCCATCTCTGTCGGCGCCGGAAGTGTCAGCCAGCCCATTCAATGAAGCCCGTGGGGGGTTTGAGGAAAAAATATAAATAAAACATTTATACATTTTTTTTTACGGATAAAAACAATCCCAATTGACAATGAAATGACTCAAACCAATGTCCATAAATGAAAGCGCCCATTGCCGCCATGGTAGAGAGCGAGGTTCTTGTCAACATAATGCAACCATCTTTTTGGCTGCTGAAAATGGTACGCAGCCTCATCTGGATGTGTCCAAAGTTCAGCATTCACCTTCTGTCAAGCCGTCTTCGCATACAGTTTGACGCATACGTATGCATCACACAGAACATACTGCAACTGCCTCTGCAACGCAATGCTGCAGGGCAAACGCACTGTTCCATTGGAAATGAATGTACTTCTGGTGTACCAAAATGCAAAAACACCGTCGGTGTGATCAAGGCGTAAGTCCGGCAAGCCATATACGTTTTTCGTGATCAGTTAGGTTCAAGGAAGAATCATCAATCAGAAGAAGTGTAGTTGGTGAAAATGGAAATATTTTTAGCAGCAATGGTGGATAAAAACATGGAAATCTGTTCCACACAGTGGTGTAGTGTTGGGTATAGGCCTACGCAGGTATACGCCATATACCCACTTATTTTTTCAGTGGGCATTGCCTACACCCACTTCTTAATCCCCACTGATATTTATCAAAGTAGTGGAGTGGAGGAATACGCCCGTATCAATTAATAGGGTTGATGGAACAGATTGGAATGTTTAGCTTAATGTTGATAAACTATTATTTTTTCACATTTTAGGCGCAACAATGTATACACCGCAGTAGGCCTACGTGTGAAAGTTCCAAAATGCAATTTGCGAGAAAATACTGTTCTAAAATGTAAGCGGTTTCATGGACAGAAATGGACATATCCGTTAGAAAGCGGGTGGATTTAGAGATGCAACAACTATCATGGGTTGCTAATATGATTGGAATAATGCCTTCGGCTGCTAGGCAATAAAAGAAAGTTGAAAGAAAACCAATAGAACAGGAGAACGCATACGAGTAAGTCTATAAAAATGATTGCCTCCACGTTTCTATGGTGGGACTTTGGCTATAGGCTACTTTGTCGCAAGGTAAGACATGCCTCATAATATAAAGTAAAATGTCTATGTTTCAAACTATTAAGGAACAGGAAAAATAGATTGACTCTAATGATAGGCCTAACCGTTATCAGGTAGATGGAAAGGCTTTCCCAAAAACCTTCTCTATTAAATGTTAACTAGCTACAATGTAGCCAATGCCTACCTGCCAGAATGATATCATGATGATGATAATTTTTTCCTAATCTGGTAGCTCCTTAGACTCTCCTTCATATCTCGTAGTGGGAATAGGGCCTTAGAAGTTCACTTGACTTTTCTCCCTGGTGAGGGTAGTATGAAAGCTCACCAGCTCTCTGGATGTGTCCCAAATGGCACCCTATTCCCTTTATAGTGCACTACTTTTGACCAGAGCCCTGTATGCCCAGGTCAAAAGTAATGCACTAATAAAGGGAAAAGGGTGCCATTTTGGGTGCATCCTGTGTCTGTGCCCTGCCATGCAGCGTAGCAGGCAGCAGCATAGCGTCTCCTCAGTCTAGACGAACATCTCAGACTGGGACAAAAATAAACCCTCCAGACACCTCTAGTCTACCTCTCTGAAGATGATGGACTGCACATCTCTCCAGACTCTCTCTCTGTGCCTCTTGCCCTCGCTCGCTTTCTCCACCTCTCTCTTCGCCTCTTTCCCTCACCTCTCTCTACATCTCTCTTTTTCTCTCTGCCTCTTTCCCCTCGCTCTCTCTCCAATTCTCTCATCTATCTTGTCTTTCTCTTGAGAGGCCTTGTGTTTAATGATGAAGGGATGAGGTATGAAAGGAGAGCACAAGGAGCAACACAGTGTCTGCAGCAGGCGGCGGAGTGGCGTGATGTTTAACCACAGAGAAGACAAAGCTTTTCACAGGGACAAGGTTAACGCAACGACGTTCCATGAATAAAACATGACGATGTTCTTAAGGCTGCGTCTCTTTCTATCTCTGTCTGTCTGTCTGTACAATACAATATACTTTATTGATCATTTACACGGATATTCATTTTGTGAAATCAGCATACAAATACACAGACAAAAACATAAAACATGCAGTACGGAAAACTGGAAAGTTAGTACACAAGTCACACATATTAATGGGTCCGCGGCCTACTGTCCAACCGTATATTGGTCCCTGCATCTGGCCTATGTCCCACTGTTCGGCCTAATGGCCATCGGCATGAAACCTCTCTCTCTCTCTGAAATATGATGGGTAATAAATATTACACTGTGACTCTACTGTGTGGCCCTAAGAGACACATCTGCCCATTGACACAAGATGACAGAGAGAAGGAAGAAAACCAAGGAAAGAGAGAAGAAGAGATTTTAAAAAAGAATAGGAGAGATCTGGAGAGGTGAAGAGAAGAGTGGGGAGAAAGGGAGATGAAAGGAACAAGAAGAGGAGAAAAGGCTAAGTATAAAGAGGTGCTAATTCCCACAGCGGTGTTTCTACTGACCTAAGAAACGCAGGTTTAAATGCGCTGAGGCTTGGCAAAAATATACCTATAAATCACACTTATTAAAATGGCCCTGTCTGTTCCTCCATTATTGTGTGGAGCTCTCTCTCTCAATTCATTTCACAGGGGTTTTGTTGGCAAGGGAAAAATGTTCACATTGCCAAAGCAAGTGAAAAAAACGATCAACTATAGTGAGAAGACACAAAACAATGACATACTTTGAATTTTATAGTAAATATTGCACTCAAAAAGGTTTTAAAAAGGATAGACATTTTAAAATGTTATATTAGCAGCTATTTACAGTGTTTTAGCAATGTGCAAATAGTTGTAGTACGAATAGTAGGGGAAGATAAATAAACAGATAAAATATTGGTGGTATTTACAATGTTGCTCCAGTGGTGCCCTTTTCTCAACGGGCCACAACTGTTGCTGCTGTGATTGCACACTGTGGTATTTCGCCTAACAGATATGGGAGTTTATCAATGTTTGATTTGTTTTAATTTTTGGGGATCTTTGTGCTCTGTGGGATATGTATCTGTAATGTTGTCATACATTTGGTAGGAGTTTAGGAAGTGAATCTCAGTTTCCACTTCATTTTATGGGCAATGGGCACATAGCCTGTTCTCTCGAGAGCCAGAGGCGGCCTCTCTCAATAGCAAGGCTATGCTCACGGAGTCTGTACATAGTCAAGGACTATGGGTCTTAATTGTGGGTCAGTCACAGTGGTCAGGTACACTGTGTACTCTTTGATCAAGGCCAGATAGCATTCCAATATGGTCAGGTTTTTTTTCCGCTCTCTCTCTCTCACACACACACACACACACACACACACCAGTGGCGGTCGGTGCCGGTTAAGATCAGAGAGGACAATCTTTTTTTTTATGACCGTGGCATTATTTCTATTACAGCATTTTGGGTGACTGTCATTCATATTCCATTCACACAGCTCAATGTAACATTAACAGGTTCAGGATATTAAACTAACTTTCCCTATACCCATCATGAGGTTGCTACAACCTAGCCTACGAATGAAAGTATACAACTTAGGTGCATAGGTCAAGAGAAAAATTTGAGTCATCAAGGTGACAGACAGTGACACATTCCATACCGCCTTGCACACTATTGCCTGCATCTAGCTGATACAGGGTGTAATCATTAGTCCAAACAGTTGCAATCAAGAGTTTCTATTGGCAAATTCAGGTATGTTTATCCCACACACACAGTTCACTTTCATAGCAGCCACATAAGAACAGGATGATCACTTTGCTCATTGTATAATTCCGTCTCGCATCTATGACTATGCACTCTCGTTCTCTCACCTTCTACATTCACTTGTGGACTTCAGTCCTGTGCTTAGCTCCATCCCATTTTTATAAGTCTTTGCTAATGTCCAAGCATACCCATACCATGATGCAGCGACCAGCATGCTTGAAAATAAGGAGGCAGTTACCATGATGTGATGTGTTGGATTTTCCCAAAACATAAAGCTTTACATTGAGGCCAAAAAGTGTATTCATTTGCCTTGTTTTGTTTTCCAATATTACTTTAGTGACTTGTTGCATACAGGATGCATGTTTTGGAATATTTATATTCTGTGTATTTTTATTATTCTTTTCACTCTGTCATTTAGGTAATTATTGGGGAGTCAGAACCATGTTGTTGAACCATTTTCAGTTCTCTGTAGCTGTTTTAAAATCACCATTGGCCTCATGGTGACATCCCTGAGCAGTTTCTTTCCTGTCCTGCAGCTCAGTTCAGAAGGACGACTGCATCTTTGTTGTGTCTGGGTGGTTTAAAACATCATCCACAAAATAATTATTAACTTGACCATGCTTGAAGAGATATTCAATGTCTGATTTGCTATTGTTACCCATCTACCAATCACTGCCCTTCTTTAAATCAAATCACATTTTATTTGTCACATGCGCCGAATACAATGCTTACTTACAAGCGCTTAACTTCTTTGGGACTGGGGAGCAGTATTGAGTAGCTTGAATAAATAAGGTGCCCAGAGTAAACTGCCTGCTACTCAGGCCCAAAAGCTAGAATATGCATATAATTAGTAGATTTGGATAGAAAACACTCTGAAGTTTCTAAAACTGTTTGAATGATGTCTGTGAGTATAACAAAACTCATATGGCATGCAAAAACCTGAGAAGAAAAATCCATCCAGGAAGTGGGAAATCTGAGGTTTGTAGTTTTTCAAGTGATAGCCTATCCAATATACAGTGTCTATGGGGTCATATTGCTAAGCCTTCCACTAGATGGTAACAGTCTTTAGAACGTTGTTTCAGGCTTCTACTATGAAGGGGGAGAGAATAAGAGCTGTTTGAATCAGGGGACTGGCAGAATGACTAAGCTAAGTCACGCGCACGGCTCATAATCATCCTAAAGATTGATTATATACACATCGTTTGACATGTTTCTACGAAGTGTAATGGAACTGTTTTGACTTTTCATCTGAACTAAGTGCCCACGCCTTGTGAATTTGGATTTGTGAACTAAATGCGCGAACAAAAAGGAGGTTTTTGGACATAAATTATGGACTTTATCGAACAAAACAAACATTTATTGTGGAACTGGGACTCCTGGGAGTGCATTCCGATGAAGATCATCAAAGGTAAGTGAATATTTCATAACGCTATTTCTGAGTTGTGACACCTCTCCTTGGTTTGAAAATGGCTGTATGTTTTTCTGTGGCAAGGCACTGACCTAACATAATTGCATGGTGTGCTGCTGCACCAGGCTGGGAAGACTGAATCTGCAATAGGTAAGCAGCTTGGTTTGAAGAAATCAACTGTGGGAGCAATTATTAGGAAATGGAAGACATACAAGACCACTGATAATCTCCCTCGATCTGGGGCTCCACGCAAGATCTCGTATGTATGTATGTATGTATGTATGTATGTGTGTGTATATATATATATAACTTTTTTAGGGGGTACATAACCTTTAATATTAAGGCCAGCATCCCAGAACATCCTCTTCACTGTTGACGTTGAGACTGGTGTTTTGCGTGTACTACTTCAAGTAGTACTTGATGATCTGATAAATGGTTGATTTAGGTGCAATCTTACTGGCAGCAATATCCTTGCCTGTGAAGCCCTTTTTTTGCAAAGCCATGATGACGGCACGTATTTCCTTGCAGGTAACCATGGTTGACAGAGGAAGAACAATGATTCCAAGCACCACCCTCCATTTGAAAGCTTCCAGTCTGTTATTCAAACTCAATCAGCATGACAGAGTGATCTCCAGCCAGGGCTGAAATGCAGTGGAAATGCTTTTTGGGGATTCAGTTCATTTGCATGGCAAAGAGGGACTTTGCAATTAATTGAAATTAATTTGATCACTCTTCATAACATTCTGGAGTATATGCAAAGGTAGGGGGCAGCATTCGGAATTTTGGATGAAAAGCGTGCCCAAATTAAACTGACTGCTACTCAGGCCCAGACGATAGGATATGCATATAATTGGTAGATTTGGATAGAAAACACTCTAAAGTTTCCAAAATTGTAACAATAGTGTATGTGAGTATAACATAACTGATTTGGCAGGTGAAAACCTGAGAAAAATCCATTCAGAAAGTAGGATTTGTTTTTGTTTTGTAGTTTTCTATTCACTGCCATTACAGTATCCATTGACTTAGGACTCAAATTGCAGTTCCTATGCCTTCCACTAGATGTCAACAGTCTTTAGAAATTGTTTCAGGCTTGTATTCTGAAAAATAAGGGAGTAAGAGCAGTCTGAATGAGTGGACCCTGCAGTGTCACAGAGCTTTTTCATGCGCGTGACCGAGAGAGTGCCTTTCTTGTTTACCTTTTATATTGACAACGTTAATTGTCCGGCTTAAATATTATCGATTATTTAGGCTATATACAACCTGAGGATTGAATATAAAAATTGTTTGACATGTTTCTATGAACTTTACGGATACAATTTGGATTTGAGGTTTTTGGCTATAAAGAGAAACTTTAAGGAACAAAACAAACATTTATTGAGTAAATGAATGTCTTCTGAGTGCAACCATATGAAGATCAAAGGTAAGTGATTCATTTTATCTCTATTTCTGACTTGTGTAACTCTTCTACCTGGCTGGTTACTGTTTGTAATGATTTGTCTGCTGTGCGATATTCTCAAATAATCTTAAGGTATGCTTTCGCCGTAAAGCCTTTTTGAAATCTGACACCGCGGTTGGATTCACAAGAAGTTCATCTTTAAACCTATGTAAAATACTTGTATGTTTTCTGAATTTTTATAATGAGTATTTCTGTATTTGAATTTGGCGCTCTGCAATTTCACTGGATGTTGGCCAGGTGGGACGCTAGCGTCCCACATACCCTAGTGAGGTTAAAGGAACAGTCAACTTAGACGTCCTGGCCAACTTGCCAAAACTATAGTGTGTTAACAAGACAGTTGTGGAGTGGTTGGAAAACAAGTTTTAATGACTACAACCAGTGTGCATGTAAACGTATGACTTCAACTGTACTATATCAATTTTACATACACAATATACATTTTGTTTGTTTTCAGTTCCATCCTTCAGCTATCTTCAACCCTCCCATCTAACTCTGAAGACCATCCAGTTTTGATTTCCAACTGCCATATATTTTTCCACATTTAACTTATCTGATTTGTTAAGCCAAAGTTTACTCCTAAACTAATAAGGCTTGCCTAAAAAAAAGGGGTGTGAATTCTTCTGCAATGACTATATTTTAGTTATTTAATTTGTAAACATTTGTAGAATTTTCACTTTGAAATAATGGTGTAGATCAATGACAAAAAAAGCACAATTAAATCCATTTCAATCATACTTTTTCTAACGCAACAAAATAAAAAAATAAAATCCAAGGGGGTGAATACTTAGATACCCACTGGGCCTGTCAACTGGATGTGATAAAGGAAGCAAACACACCAAAAGCTCTTAGAATTACTCAATAAACTCCCAAAAATGACTAGCTCTCCTGACCTGATCTGTGAATGATTCAATAGGACCTGAAGAGCCAGAAGAAGGAAGTCAACAAAGCCAAATACTTTTCAATTGTATACACTAGGCCTATAATCGATCATAACAAAATATATTTTCTATTTTCAGTAGCATTTATCCTTGCTCTTGAAATTAGCCTATTGAAGACAAACTGTTATTGTTGTTTCCCACAGCAGCTGCACTAGCAATCTACTTTGACCAATCTGTGAAGCCAATGAGCTCCACCTTACACGGTGAATCAGGATTGAAACAGGATCAAGTGTTTGTCTCGTCTATATGAGTGTGTGTACGTGTGTGTGCGCGAGTGTGCGTGCGTGCATGCGAGTGTGAGTGTGCATGCGTGTGTGGGACATGGCCTCCTTCAAATTCAAGTATTGTCCTCAGCACTCACATCTAATTAAATTCATATGTTGGTAGCATGCTCCTCTGAGTCTACAGTAGTGCAGCAGAAGTCTCCAGGAGGCTCAGCAGCCAGGACCAGGCTAGCTGTAGCTTAATGAAGTCAGGGAGCTGAAATGCTGCTGATTCTCCATTTTCCCTTTTTCACTGAACAGCACTAAGAGAGGAGGAGAAGAGAATTCTTGCTGTTTGGGCAGACCTCAGCACCTGGGCCTGTGAAGTTACCCTACTTCATAGAATCAGCTTATGAGACCAGCAGATCACTGCTAATCAATTTACTGCCACTGTAATCACACCTGGAGTTAGAAATCAAAAAAGACAATTCATTTGGCACTTAACTATTAAAGATGAAATGGAAATTATGTATTATGTTCCTGATAGTGTATCAGCACCTGTGACAAAACACAACATCATCTGTAAGACATGCTCAATATGAGTGCAGGTGTACTGTATGGGTCAAACAGACGTGCAGCTACCCTTTGACCTTGTCCAGGAAACAAGCTGATTTGTCATAACACTCTTAGAAAAAAGGGTTCTAAAAGGGTTCTTCGGCTGTCCCCATAGGACACAAAATCATCATGCGTACCCGTATCCATACCCACACATGCAGTCAAAGCCGGCCCTAGCCTTTTGGGGGGGCTACGGGTAATTTAGTTGGGTGTCCCCCTTCACCTTGAGAGCAAAACATTTTAGCAGCTCTTCTCTTGACAGCGGAGAGAACAAATGTACATTTTAGAGTTAATTTCCTGCAATTCTACACATCATGTCATATGCATAGAGAAAGTGTTGCAGTTTTAAAGAAAGTTTGATGCAATTCTACACACTTTGCCATGGGGTGGAGAGAAATGTTTGCAGTTTTAATATGATATCTGATTGAGAGTGACTAACAAAATCAATGGGGACCACCTGCTTTCTACAAGTTTAAATAGCTGGTTAGACTAATTTACCAATCTAACAAATATTAGTTGACATTGAGTGTCTATCAGTGACTGACATAACAAGAGAGAACTGCTGATGCATAACCTAATAAAGAAGTTGCACCTTGTGTATTCTACTATTCTAACTCTCAAAAGTAAGTTGAGACCCCGACGGACGGATGGACAGACAGACGGGGGGGGGGGGGGCTATAAAAAGGGGGCCTACAAAAAGGGGGTCTCAACCCTTTTAGGTTCTAGATAGCACCTTTTTTTCTAAGAGTGTAGAGCAGACAGTGCTGACTTGGACAGAGAGGAATTGGATCCAGAGATGGAGAGAGAGTAAGAAACAAAGGAAGGGAGAGAATGACAACAAAGGAGAGAAAGAGAGATCCCAGTACCACAGCTGTAGTACAGCCTCCAAAAGGAGGATACAGCAGTTTCGGAATGGTGACAGTTAATCTTCCACAGATTTGCAACAGAGATGAAAGGTTCTGGTAAGGAGAGGGAGAAGGAGGTGGGGGATTAGAGGAAGAGAAGACAGACGGGGGTCTGAAGGAGGGGGTTAGTGGGTGAGCCACACAATTAATACTCCTGAGGTCTGGAAATGTTAATATTCTAATAGTGACGGATCTGACAGAACAAGCACCGGGCTAGCCAAGCACCCCTGCTGTGCCCTCCTTCTGCAAATTAACACAAACCCACACTGGAACAAGCAAAAGAGAAAAGTAGGCTCTTTCTCCTGCCTTTCTCCCAAATACACACTAGAAACACAAATACAAAAGACCTTCAGGAGAATACAACACATTGCATTTCTGCAGTATGGAAAATATGAATTTCCACATGAGTAGTAATTTCTGAGAAAGTAGTAAGAACGAAGAGCGTGAATATGAGTTAAGACCAGAGCTGACATTTTTAAAGTGCATATGGAGTTCAGTCAAAGGGTGTCTGTCTGGCAGACAAAAACATAATAAAAAGTGAAAATGGAGTGTTAAAAATGGTGAAGGATGTGAACCTAAATCTGCTTAATATTTTCTTTCTTATCCCAGAGAACTCTCTGTGTCAATTGTCAAATCCTATTAGTCACATGCGCCGAATACAGCCGGCGTAGACATTACAGTGAAATGCTTAATTACGAGCCCCTAACCAACAATGCAGTTTAAAAAAAACACAGATAAGAATAAGAGATAAAAGTAACATGTAATTAAAGAGCAGCAGAGAAATAACAATAGCGAGACTATATATAGGAGGGTACTGATACAGAGTCAATGTGCAGGGGCACCGGTTATTTGAGGTAGTATGTACATGTAGGTAGTTATTAAAAATACTATGCATTGATGACAACAGAGAGTAGCAGTGGTGTAAAGAGGGGGGGGGGGGGGTGCACTGCAGATAGTCTGGGTAGCTTTTTGACTAGATGTTGAGGAGTCTTATGGCTTGGGGGTAGAATCTGTTTAGAAGCCTCTTGGACCTAGACTTGGTGCTACGGTACCGCTTCCAGTGCAGTAGCAGAGAGAACAGTCTATGACTAGGGTGGCTGGAGTCTTTGACAATTATTAGGGCCTTCCTCTGACACCGCCTTTGATAGAGGTCCTGGATGGCAGGAAGCTTGGCCCCAGTGTTATACAGGGCTGTTCGCACTACCCTATGTAGTGCCTTGCGGTCAGAGGCAGAGCAGTTGCCATACCAGGCAGTGATGCAACTAGTCAGGATGCTCTCGATGGTGCAGCTGTAGAACCTTTTGAGGATCTGAGGACCCATGCCAAATCTTTTCAGTCCCCTGGGGGGGGGGGGGGGGGGGGGGGGGGGGAGTAGGTTTTGTCATGCCCTCTTCACGACTGTCTTGGTGTGCTTGGACCACGTTAGTTTGTTGATGATGTGGACACCAAGGAATTTGAAGCTCTCAACCTGCTCCACTGCAGCCCCGTTGATGATAATGGGGATGTGCTCGGTTCTATTTTTCCTGTAGTCCACAATCTCTTCCTTTGTCTTGATCACATTGAGGGAGAAGTTGTTGTCCTGGCACCACACGGCCAGGTCTAAGACCTTCTCCCTATAGGCGGTCTTGTTCAGCCACGACTCTAAAGCATAAGATGTTACAGTTTTTCATTTCCAGTTGGTAGTTTAATCTCCCGCGTAACTCGTCAATTTTATGTTGTCCAAAGATTGCACGTTTGCTAGCAGAACTGGAGGCAGTGGGAATTTATTCGATCGCCTACAAATTCTCAGAAGGCAGCCAGACCTTCGCCCCCTCTTTCTCCGCCTCCTCTTCACGCAGATCATGGGGATCGGGGCCTGTTCCCAAGGAAGCAGTGTATCCTTCGCGTCGGGCTCATCAGTGTTGTGAAAGGGAGAAAAAGGATTCTGCTAGTCCGTGGTGAGTAATCGCAGTCCTGATGTCTAGAAGTTATTTTCAGTCATAAGAGACGGTGGCGGCAATATTATGTACAAAATAAGTAAAAAAACAAGTAACAAAACGCAAATAAACGAACAAAAAAACACAATCGGCTGGGGGTGCGTAAAACCTCTACCATCCTCTCCGGTGCTATCTTACATCTGTAGGGTTATTATGAGCGTTTCAGCATGAAATATCCTGAACATTTCTTTTACACACTTTTATTTATTTTAATATGTCAATATGTCTTTTTTGGAAATGATTTGGGGCCAAGCAGGTGGCAATTGTGAAAAAATACAATTGTTGGAAGAGTTGCGGAGTTAATTGAAAGTAATGCTTTTTTCATGTTTAGGTTATTTTCTCTCGAACCATATGGTCTATCCATTAGAAACTCATGGACAATATGGACACCGCTATAAAAAATTAATACTACCATAGATTACCTGTAACTTTGGTAAATTACCGGTAGTTTTGCAACCCTAGTCAATAAACACACAAACAATGAGAGATGTAACAGTGAAATTAGAGAAGGACATGACTGTTATTAAATTGACACCACAACACAACTTTAGGGATAATCTCCTCTCCTCTGAGGCATCCCAAACCAGCATGAAGTAAACACCACAGACTGGGAAAGACTGGAATGGCCCAGGGCCTTCATGTCATTTACAGCCATGTGTGTGTTCCAAATAGCACCCTATTCCCTATACAGTATAGTACACTACTTTTGACCAGGGACCATGGGGCTCTGGTCAAAAGTAGTGGTCGTTACAGGGAATAGGGTTCAATTTGGGACACACCCTTACACGGAACCCAAACCGGCTGCGCACGTGAGCTGCTATCGTGCATACATTTATTTTGCACCCCCACACCAAACGCGATCACGACACGCAGGTTAAAATATCAAAACAAACTCTGAACCAATTTAATTTGGGGGCAGGTCAAAAAGCATTAAACATGTATGGCAATTTAACTCATAATATTATCTTGCACCTGCTAGCTAAAGTTAATGTGTCCTATTTAGCTAGCTTGCTGTTGCTAGCTAATTTGTCCTGGGATATAAACATTGAGTTGTTATTTTACATGAAATGCACAAGGACCTCTACTCTGACAATTAACCCACACATAAAATGGCCACCCGAATCGTTTCCAGTCATCTCTCCTCCTTCCGCGCCTTTTCATCGTTTAACTTATATGGTGATCGCATCTAAACTTTAATTGTATTACCACGACTACCGGCAAAACAGTTCATCTTTCATTCACTGACGTGGGTATAACCAATGAGGAGATGACACGTGGGTACCTGCATCTATAAACCAATGAGGAGATGGGAGAGGTAGGACTTGCAGCGCAATCTGCGTCAGAAATAGGAATGACTTCTATTTTAGCCCTTGGCGTCGCAGACGCTCGTTGGCGTGCTCGAGCAGTGTGGGTGCAATAATTGAATAACAATGATTTCTACATTTATTTTGCGACGCTCGCGCACTCGACGTGTCCGGTCTGGTCAGCATGTTAGAGGAAGGGATCAGGCTATAAAGGAGAGCAGCAATGAAAGTAGAGGAAGGGATCAGGCTTTAAAAGGAGAGCTGAACAGCGATGAAGGAATGAAGGGAAAACAGGGCTGAGGACGGAGTGCAGCCTTTGTGCTCAGCCAAAAATGTTGTCTGATTAATCAGAGCCCAGCAGCAGGGCTTTATGTGCCATTAAAAGGCTCTCTAAATGTCCTGACTTAATTTAAAGAGGGGAGAATCTTCAGCAGGGAAGAGGCTCTGCCAGATAGAGAGCAAAGTGGCAGAGAGGGAGAGGACAGGGGTATTGAGCTACAATAAACAACCACAACTATAGAACCATTACAATGGTGAATCATTGATCTAATACACAGAGGGCTGCACAACAACACCAACAGCAACTGGTGAACGTATATACAGTGGGGCAAAAAAGTATTGAGTCAGCCACCAATTGTGCAAGTTCTCCCACTTAAAAAGATGAGAGGCCTGTAATTTATCATAGGTACACTTCAACTATGACAGACAAAATGAGAGAAAAAAAAACAGAAAATCACATTGTAGGATTTTTAATGAATTTATTTGCAAATTATGGTGGAAAATAAGTATTTGGTCACCTACAAACAAGCAAGATTTCTGGCTCTCACAGACCTGTAACTTCTTCTTTAAGAGGCTCCTCTGTCCTCCACTCGTTACCTGTATTAATGGCACCTGTTTGTACTTGTTATCAGTATAAAAGACACCTGTCCACAATCTCAAACAGTCACACTCCAAACTCCACTATGGCCAAGACCAAAGAGCTGTCAAAGGACACCAGAAACAAAATTGTAGACCAGCACCAGGCTGGGAAGACTGAATCTGCAATAGGTAAGCAGCTTGGTTTGAAGAAATCAACTGTGGGAGCAATTATTTGGAAATGGAAGACATACAAGACCACTGATAATCTCCGTCGATCTGGGGCTCCCCGTGGGGTCAAAATGATCACAAGAACGGTGAGCAAAAATCCCAGAACCACACGGGGGGACCTAGTGAATGACCTGCACAGAGCTGGGACCAAAGTAACAAAGCCTACCATCAGTAACACACTACGCCGCCAGGGACTCAAATCCTGCAGTGCCAGACGTGTCCCCCTGCTTAAGCCAGTACATGTCCAGGCCCGTCTGAGAGCATTTGGATGATCCAGAAGAAGATTGGGAGAATGTCATATGGTCAGATGAAACCAAAATATAACTTTTTGGTAAAAACTCAACTCGTTGTGTTTGGAGGACAAAGAATGCTGAGTTGCATCCAAAGAACACCATACCTACTGTTAAGCATGGGGGTGGAAACATCATGCTTTGGGGCTGTTTTTCTGCAAAGGGACCAGGACGACTGATCTGTGTAAAGGAAAGAATGAATGGGGCCATGTATCGTGAGATTTTGAGTGAAAACCTCCTTCCATCAGCAAGGGCATTGAAGATGAAACGTGGCTGGGTCTTTCAGCATGACAATGATCCCAAACACAACGCCCGGGCAACAAAGGAGTGGCTTCGTAAGAAGCATTTCAAGGTCCTGGAGTGGCCTAGCCAGTCTCCAGATCTCAACCCCATAGAAAATCTTTGGAGGGAGTTGAAAGTCCGTGTTGCCCAGCAACAGCCCCAAAACATCACTGCTCTAGAGGAGATCTGCATGGAGGAATGGGCCAAAATACCAGCAACAGTGTGTGAAAACCTTGTCAAACGTTTTCTGTAAGTCTTCACCTCTGTCATTGCCAACAAAGGGTATATAACAAAGTATTGAGATAAACTTTTGTTATTGACCAAATATTTATTTTCCACCATAATTTGCAAATAAATTCATTAAAAATCCTACAATGTGATTTTCTGGATTTCTTTCCTCTCATATTGTCTGTCTGTACCTATGATGAAAATTACAGGCCTCTCTCATCTTTTTAAGTGGGAGAACTTGCACAATTGGTGGCTGACTAAATACTTTTTTGCCCCACTGTATAGACCTATTACGCGACTAAACCGTGACATAAAAACATAAAGGTGTTTGGGTGGGTACGCTCTCTCTGAGAAGCTGTGTCCTACAGCAGGCTCAATCCCAAATCACTTTATGATGTTTAAATCTGGCTCAATGCAACTAATCCCTTTTCTCTTTTCATTAGGGGCATATATTGTCTTAATGAAGCAGCAGAGAGGAGCAGGACAACCAGGAAACAAGTATTACGCTGAATGCATTGTTAGCCCCATGCTGAGACTGCCTTGCTGTTATTAGGGGAATTCTCCTCACCATTTTACAAATAGATTGGGAAAGACCTCATTGGCAATCTCTCTCTCCGTCTCTCTCACACACACACACACACACACACACACACACACACACACACACACACACACACACACACACACACACACACACACACACACAGGGGAGGGACACCGAGACAGAGGAGCAATGAGAAAGAAACTGAACGTGGATGAAATAGAGAAGATGAGGAAGACCACATTTAGGAGAGATAAGATGTGTGCTGATAATATTGACGGAAATATATGGTAATACAAAGTAGTAAAAGAGAGAGATAAAGACGGCGATAGAGAGGGAATGAGAGAGAGAGAGAGAAGGAAGGATGGTAAATGATTAATGATGAGGGGATGGCAGGCAAGGTCAGTGCAGAGCATGGAGGAAAGGAGTGATGATGCAGCCAGTGAACAAAACCTATGGACAACAAGACTAACATGCTGGTCAGGCACTCTCTCCATACCACACGTAAAGGACAATGTGTCTCCCAAGCCATACTAAACAATAGGACATTCAGTCACAACATAAACAGTGGAATCTGAGGTAAATAAGTGCTGCTGTCAGTGAGTGTATGATGATCTGAGTGAATATCTAGTCAAGTCCATGCACTGCACAGTATGTCACGCTATAGTGACATTATCACATAGAAAGTTGTACCTTGGTCACATAAACAAACTGCCAATCTCAAAGGGCTTAAGTCGTTTGCCTCACCTCATAACTTCTGTAAAGGACAGTAATGTGCATGTACGCAAGCGCCCACATTCGCACGCAAGTACACTTACACACACTCACACAGAGGTTTATAGACCACTCTCCATCAGTTTGGCAACCTGTTCTGATTGCTACAAGACAATGTGGCTGTAACGGCCCTCCAGTGAATTCCCAAATGTCTGTAGCTGTCCGTTGATGCATTTCTAATTGGCATTTCTGCTGATAGTCACGTCAGATCTATATTCTCCATTATCCTATACCCACGTCCCCATAGACTTCTCTAATGGCTTCTCCTCAAGGCAAATATATGAAGGAAAGTTTTTTTGTAATATAAACTTGACTCTCATTGAGTCTTTGTATAATCTGAGTCTTTGTATAATCTGAGGAGAGTTTGAGAAGTAAAACTTCCAAGTTGAAGATTAACATAGCACACGTCATAATCCCGCTTTACAAGGGCCTGAGTGAGGAGAGACACAAGTGTTTATCTGTCTATGTTCTCTGTTTTGTCTCCACAGAGAGGGGTCTTGCACTGCTTTACTGTGTAAATGTTTGTATGGCGCTTTATCCCTCTCACTTCCAGCAAACATGTTAAACCCCTCAGCAATGAAGGCCTGGCCATGTGACAGAGATACAAACAGAGGGCTCTCTAAACTGGCCTAACAACCCTCCCTGGAAGAACACCAGTCACAGTGAACACAGCCAGGTCACACCAGATCAAACTCACAGTAACTGATAAAAACTATTATTAAGGTTATCCATACAGTCACAGCGTTGACACAATATATACAATGTCAACATGAGCTTCTGTGTATTATGTCAACATGCGTCATAATCATCTCAATAATTTGTAATTTCATACAACAATGGACTACAGTACACAGAGGGCCCTGGCAGGCATGTAATATTGCAACAAACTAGAATTCCCAGTCAAATATAACCCCTCAGGAGAGGAATTTTGAGAGTAAAAACATGTTCCTCTGGTTCAGTCTTGCGTACCAAGGTAAGTCAGAAGAATGAAGTTCATATCCGGTGTGGAGCTCTGTGTTCTTTGGCGCACCTCAGAGCATCCCTCCTGTTTGCATTTCATTAACTCCTGAGCCCCCACCCCACCCCATCTCCTGGGGTCGCTCCAACTCAGGCCAAAGGTCACGCAGACACCATTCACAAAATCGTCACTCAGGAGAGACAACAACGATAAGGTGTTGAAGGGATGGGGATGATGAAGTGACAAATGAACACTTATCCTCTTCTAAGTTGGCCTGGTGTTGTTACACTGCCTCCTGTTACACAAGTGACACTATCTATGACAGCTTATTATTTGTTTCTGCAGAAGACGACTGATGTACAGTGCAGAGGCTACATTGATGCATGGCACATAAACTGGGGCCTTGGTCCAGTGCTTTATTAGAAGCACTGTAACAACCTACCCTTACTCACAACCAGTGGCGTAGTGCTATTGTGTTATACATTTTTTAGTTGCGGGAGCATTTGTTTATTTTTTTTTATGACGTCATCATTTCTCAGTCAAAAGTTTGTTACCGACAGATGTAGCCTATTTAATATAATTACAGAATATGCCTCAATGCATCCTCCAATTGCAACGTCTGCCTATGCCCACACATTGTTGTCTCAAGAAAATGTTATATTTTTAATACCCTCAAACACCAAGTTAGGCATTGCTATTTCAAAATTGGCCATCATGACTGTCAATTGTGAATGATAATTCTTCCCATTTTACCGGTAAAATGTTCAAACTCCAAACTGCATCCCAATCATGACTATTCAGCTTCAAAACGAGCTAACCATCCTAAAGTCTCATAAGAAATGAGCGAGGAGGTGTTTTTGGTGTAAGACTAATATAGGCCTACTATTCTATATGCTATTATATTCGGTTCTGTTGTGTAAAATTCAAATTAATCATGAGACCTATGTGATCTTGCAAGACATGCACTTTTAATCATGAGACCTACAGTCGAAGTCGGAAGTTTACATACACCTTAGCCAAATACATTTAAACTCTGTTATTCACATTTAATCCTAGTACAAAATCCCTGTCTTAGGTCAGTTAGGATCACCACTTTATTTTAAGAATGTGATATGTCAGAATAATAGTAGAGAGAATGATTTATTTCAGCTTTTACTTCTTTCATCACATTCCCAGTGGGTCAGAAGATTACATACACTCAAGTAGTATTTGGTAGCATTGCCTTTAACTTGTTTAACCTGGGTCAAACATTTCAGGTAGTATTACACAAGCTTCCCACAATAAGTTGGGTGAATTTTGGCCCATTCCTCCTGACAGAGCTGGTGTAACTGTGTCAGGTTTGTAGGCCTCCCTGCTTGCACACAGTTTTTCAGTTCTGCCCACACATTTTCTATAGGATTGAGGTCAGGGCTTTGTGATGGTCAGTCCAATACCTTGACTTTGTTGTCCTTAAGCCATTTTGCCACAACTTTGGAAGTATGATTGGGGTCATTGTCCATTTGGAAGACCCAATTGCGACCAAGCTTTAACTTCCTGATTGATGTCTGGAGATGTTGTTTCAATATATCCACATAATTTCCCACCTCACAATGACATCTATTTTGTGAAGTGCACCAGTCCCTCCTGCAGCAAAGCACCCCCACAACATGATGCTGACACCCCCATGCGTCATGATTGGGATGGTGTTCTTCAGCTTGCAAGCCTCACCCTTTTTCATTCAAACATAACGATGGTCATTATGGCCAAACAGTTCTATTTTTGTTTCCTCGGACCAGAGGACATTTCTCCAAAAAGTACGATCTTTGTCCCCATGTGTAGTTGCAAACCGTAGTCTGGCTTTTTCATGGCGGTTTTGGAGCAGTGGCTTCTTCCTTGCTGAGCGGCCTTTCAGGTTATGTCGATATAGGACTTGTTTTACTGTGGTTATAGATACTTTGTACCTGTTTCCTCCAGCACCTTCACAAGATCCTTTGCTGTTGTTCTGGGATTGATTTGCACTTTTCAAACACCAAAGTACGTACATCTCTAGGAGACAGAACGTTTCTCTTTCCTGAGCGGTATGATGACTGCGTGGTTCCATGGTGTTTATACTTGCGTTACATTGTTTGTACAGATGAACGTGGTACTTTCAGGCGGTTGGAAATTGCTCCCAAGGATGAATCAGATTTGTGGAGGTCTACAATTTTTCTTGGTCTTGGCTGATTTCTTTTGATTTTCCCATGATGTCAAGCAAAGAGGCACTGAGTTTGAAGGTAGGCCTTGAAACACATCCACAGGTACACCTCCAATTGACTCAAATGATGTCAATTAGCCTATCAGAAGCTTCTAAAGCCATGACATCATTTTCTGGAATTTTACAAGCTGTTTAAAGGCACAGACAACTTAGTGTATGTAAACTTCTGACCCACTGGAATTGTGATAGTGAATTATAAGTGAAATAATCTGTCTGTAAACAATTCTTGGAAAAATGACTTGTGCCATACCGACTTGCCAAAACTATAGTTAGTTATCAAGAAATGTGTGGAGAGGTTGAAAAATGAGTTTTAATGACTCCAACCTAAGTGTATGTAATCTTCCAGCTTCAACTGTACATGCAAAATAGTTATCAATATAATAACAAAACATATATGTTCAAATAAGTTTTTTTTGTTTTTTTGTATTTGACATTCAGTTGAATACCTGAAGTCTAACCAAAATGTCTGGATTCCATAGATTTTCTGTCTCTCATTATACAAATTGTTTATGTGCTTTACGACAGTGCTTTAGTTCTAACTCCCTTAGTGGCACCTCTACGGGATGTACTCTACTACCCGTAGCACCCTTTCACCAACCTCTCTCTTCCGGAAGGTTTTCCTCCTCCACCAAATCAGTACCGATCAACGCTTTCACTACTGCTTTTGGAACGCCAGATTCCACTTTAATATCGTAATGTTTTTCAATAATGACCATATTCCCTTTCGTTCAGTTATCTAAAATCTCCCATCTACGGTTTTCCAAAAATGCTTTCAACTTCAAGTCCATGGCTTTAATTGTATAACCCTGTGTGTTTTTGCAACTTTTGAAATGATTCCCCTGAAAAACACTTGAGTTTTTATTTAACTAGGCAAGTCAGTAAGAACAAATTCTTATTTTCAATATGGCCTAGGAAAAGTGGGTCAACTGCCTTGTTCAGGGGCAGAAAAACAGATTTTTACCTTGTCAGCTCAGGGATTTGATCTTGCAACCTTTTGGTTACTAGTCCATTGCTCTAACCACTAGGCTACCTGCCGCCCCAGGTATCGTATAATGAGTATCTTACTCCATTATACATCTGTTACATTTATCAGAACTGTATTTTTGACCTTTTAATCAATTTTGACGACCGTTGCTACAACTAATTAACACCGGTCTTCCCTTTGTGGTCTAGGATTAAAAGACAAACATGAAAAGCACCATACAGCCTGTGAGGATCGCAGTAGTGCAACTTTGCCCTAGAGTCTAATTCCAAGCATGCATCATCATCATCTGTTCAGAATTAGCTGGTCATGAAAGGAGAAGCCCTCCCTCCATCGTCAGAGACAGACCCTTTAAACAGGAGCCTGCGAGCATGGCCAGGGCAACATGTCGGCTCAGTGGTCTGTGTCAATGTGATAGACTACCAAACGCCCCCTCTCTCTCTCTCCCTCTTTCTTAAGAACATGAGCAGCAAACCACCCTCGTCTAGCTCCTTCCGGAAAATAACAAATGAGTGGAACTGCAATCAAGATCGGAAAAGTGGGAGGGGACTCAGCGACCCCCTGTCTTTTCTACTGTTTCTCTTAAAGACAGACAAAACAGAATGTTGAGGGGCTTGAAAATGAAAAGTAGTTCTACTTCATTGTCATTGGTTCAGATAGGCTTTGGCCTAACATGGGAGACAAAAATATTCTTGGCAAGAACAACAGGAAATACCAGCTTATCAGACAGGGAGAGGTGAGGATCTATTTGAAGAGGTGACCCTTCTAGACAGCTCCATTATATATAAAAAAAATAATAATAATAATTTAAAGGAGTATAGTATAGTCCCTGGTCAGGATGACCTGAATGGACAGAATGTTGACAGCACTGTAGGCTATGTGAGTCAGAATGAAAGGTCAATGATAACTTGAGACAAAGTATGGAGTGCGTCACAGTCTGGCACTGAATGTCTTAACCACATGCTTACACAGCATGAGTGCACACAAACATGGATGCACGCACACACACACACACACACACACACACACATAGAGAAACGCTGGTCTATCCTCCCTCTTGGTTTTGTTTATGAGCGGTGAGAGAGCCCGGTGTGTTCTCTACCGTCGCCGGCCTCCTCGTCTTAGAATGTCAGACCTAGAATGTGTCTGCCAGAACGTTTTCCCGCTAGCGCCGGAGCTTCATGAATTCCAGAGCCTATTGTTGAGCTCACACAATGTAACATTCCACACTACCACCAAGAACACCCTATACAGAAAGCTGTGAGGCGCTAGCTGTTATACGTAAGGTTGTTCCAATACCGGTAGGTTACGTTCAGCGGCACAATTAGATCATGGCAACTGAACTATGTGACGAATATGGTGATAGCAATAATACTACTAGGTCTGTATAACCCTATTTTAGACACTTGAAATGCCCATATATAACCTTATTCCTGTACTACCAGTGATATTGAAGATTGAAGCAAAGGTTTCTCACAGACAACAATACCCAGTGTTGCACAGCTCTGCACTGAAATATGTCTATGATGTCATCCATCCCTCTCCTGCTTTTCTCTCTGATTGGGAAATAACATTATGTGGATCTTATAAATGCCAAGCAGACTCTGCCAGCCATTTAAGTCCTGGACAGGAAAATATACAGCCCTGCATGCAGGAGGGAGAAAATGTCGTATAGGACTTTATAGGGTTCAGTGGCAGTCATATGTATGCTGTAATATAAGAGGAGGGGGTAGGAAGGTACATTTATGGATGATTAAAATGAAGAACTCTGTGGCCTAACACTCAAACACAGAGGAGGGAAATGAGAGAGCAAAAAAAAAAGACAGAGAGACACAGAGAGAGAGAGAGAGAGAGAGAGAGAGAGAGAGAGAGAGAGAGAGAGATACTGAGGCAGTTCCTAAGCCTGGCCGTCACGCATGCTTAACCTTGCGCTAGCGCCTGGGCAATGTGTCTTGCATATCAATGATGGAGGAAATATCAGAGGATACAGGCCTGCAACCTCCACTGCTGCAGGAGACACAGGGAGAGAGAGAGAGAGAGAGAGAGAGAGAGAGAGAGAAAACAGGAGCTCAGCAACAACAGCAGTATAGCAGTATAGAGGTTGCCAATAGAGGTCTAATCATAGACACACGTGCGCACACAGCATAAACATTGAACATTCTTGACAGACACACCGCAACTAAATAGAAATGTGACATGCTAAATAAGAAACACACATTAGAAGAGACATGAAGATCTAATTAAGAAGAATAAAAGCTAAATAAGCAAACAAGAGAAAATACAACAACAGATAACTGTCGGTTTCCCTGACTGACCGGTGTGTGTGTGTGTGTGTGTGTGTGCGCGCACGCGCATTTACACCGCTGCGTTTACTTCTAGTCTGTTCTCAGGTTACAGGACATGCTTACCGTGGTTACTGGGCATTTAGTGTCACCAACTGTGGTTACTGGGTATTTAGTGTCACCATGGGCAACACAAAACTTTCTGCCAAAACCACGACCGCTAGTACCGCTAACTATCAGGATGGTGAACACGAGACATGGAGAGACTGTTACACTCAGACTATAATTTCTCTCCATCTACTACATCTCTGTCACTCTCTCTCTCTCTCTCTTACACCCCCCCCCCCCCCCCCCCCACACACACACACTAAACACAGAGCAGACTCAAAGTGAGGAGTTACAGGATGCAGAGAGGAGGAGAGAGTCAGAGTGTGTCTAATTAAAACAGGCGTGTTCTGGGATGCCCCCGGGGTCCGGAGGGATGTGCTAGGTGATAAACTCAGTCATCTGTTCCCCCTTCTTTTGAACAGAGAGATGATAGACTTTCAGGATCCTTCTCCATCTTATCCTTTCTTCTCCCTCCTCCTTTCATTCTCTCTGATAGAAACGGAGGGCTTGTGTCACGTCCGGAGGACCCCGAGGCGTCCTCTGAGGATGCCTGATGAGATGTGGGGTGCTTTTTGCTGAGTGACACAGTTGCCTCCCTGTTCTGTGTGTCGATCAAGGGCTGGCTCCCTGTTAGAGCTCAGTAAGACGCAGCTGCTTTGATAGTTGCTGTACATCTTTAGCAGGGAACACGATCAAAACAAGGAGGGCTCTCTACAGATAAAAGAGGACTTTAGGAAGCTATACAGCAGTCTAATGTTTTCTGCCAAAGCCTTGTCATGCTGTCATCACTGCTATTTGCAGAGGCTTTGTGAGTATGTTAGATACAGGGTTTTTCTTTTATTTTGATCTTGTAATCCGAGATTGGCGCTAATCTGACCGGTGGATTAAAACATTTAGACAATCATGGCTTTCATAGTCTCTCATATCTGAATGACAACAACATTGAGTGGGTGACAATTCTCTCTGTTGTTGTTGCTTCTCACTTGAATTCCCAGGAGAGCAGATAAACTATCAGCACTACAATCAATACTGGAGTTGAACTGAAGTACCATTCATAAAGACAGCCTGTCAGACAGATGGGGTTTGTTGTGAGGGGGATGAACCATATGGGAAAGTGGTGGTCTAGGCAGACAGGAGCTCAGACAGGCTTACTGGATGGACAGTTTACCAACAATATGTTCTCCACTGATCTAGCAGAGATGAGTTTAACTGATGCTCAAAACCTCAGTGTCTTCTGTATGGTCTTTCACTGATGTTTTCACATGAGTTCTGTCTGGACCTTGGCCAGCAGAACCAGGTGTGGCACCTCACAGTGTAAGCGATCTATGTGTAGGAGATGTATTTTAAATGCTGGGGTCTGATGAGCAGCCATTAGAAAGCATCAGACCATGAAACCAGCTACCCTCATCTGACCATAACCACACAGAGAACATTTCTTTTCACTTATTTTTTCTTTCTCACGATCATTCACTTACTTATCTCTCTTTCTTACACACTCACCTCTCATTTTCTTACATATACATTCTCTCCAAATAACTCAGATTGAGCACTCAGCGTCTTTCAATTGGTTTCAATTTGAAACATGAAACAGGTAAACAGAGCCAGAAGAGTGGCAGCCAGCAGGAGGCTACATAGCTAAAACAGTATATGACGTACAGTGCGGCCTGCAGTAAAGATCCTCAAGGTACCCTGAGCAGCTCCTGTGGTGTATTGTGATGTCTCAGTGCAGTCTTATGAGTCACTGTGACATCCAGATAGTAGCAACCAGAACGGGCTGTTGGGGAGGATAAACACTCGAAACATGCACTGCTCTGCCTCAGTCGGAGCAATGCTGCGTCGGCTTCCTACCAGGAGCGGGAGGTGTCTCAGGAATGAGGGGAGAGCCAGGTGCCTGTTACTAAGCCAGGAGATAGAAACTGCGCGTGTGTGTGTGTAACTATGTGACAGGCCACGGTCCAAGTTGAGGATCCAGAGTGAGTACAGTCAGTACCCTACTTTTTTATTTGTTTGCATGCTAATCTGCAGAGGCAGATGAATAGAACAAGGACCACGGCTGAGTCACCAAGCAAAACCTCAGTCCACAAAATAAGCTTACCAAGCAACATTGACTATCCAGCAAGCGTGGATACAGCTTTATCAATGGCCACATTTCAATCACAATTCTGCATCACACAAGTGCCATGACGCTCTGATCAACAGCAGATATTGAACTCAACCAAGGAAAACCCCTGTTGGTTTTACAACAGGTTCTTCCCTAAGCAAATTATACTAAGAAGGGAACAGTGTACCGATTATACTAGGAAGGGAACAGTATACCGAGGGTGGAGTGTTTCAATTGCATTCTCTTGTTTTCAAAGGAAGAAAACTTGGTTTATAATCATGTAACCCTGGGTCTCACATTTTCAAACCTTTTCAAACTGAAACGGTACTGAAATTCTATTGGCCTACGCAAACATTTCAAGATATGTTGAATCTTTCTGAAACCGGCACGGAGAAGTGCACGACCCTGGTTTGTCCTCTCAGAACAATTCCTGCACACAGTCAGTGGTGCTGGGCTGTCACTTGTCATTACATCAGGCAAAGAGAGCGAGAGCAAGAGAGAGGGGGGGTTACGAAGAGCAGGCAGACTCCACAATCAGACACCAACATGTTGACACACCTGTTTTATTCACTTTACTATAGCAAAACACAAACACACCTCTACTTAAGAAAATGCATTGAAGAAGCACAGGGGAGGGTTTGGCCGGTGGGGGGCTTTACTTGGCTAATCGCGCTCTAGCGACTCCTTGTGGCGGGCCGGGCGCCTGCAGGCTGACCTCGGTCGTCAGTTGAACAGTGTTTCCTCTGACACATTTGTGTGGCTGGATTCCGGGTTTGGTGGGTCATGTTTCGGAAGGCGCATGACTCGACCTTTGCTTCCCGAGCCCGTTAGGGAGTTGCAGCGATGAGGCAAGATCGAAATTGGGAAGGAAAAAAAGCTCATTACGGACTTCTCCTTGAATAAGCATATTTCTCTAAAACTCTTGTCCTGAGTCTGCACAGAACTGCAAAGACCTCGGATCAATGGAGACAATCAAGTTTTTTTTATCTTGTATCTCTCGACACATTCACGAAAATAGCCATGGCCTCTAAACCTTCCAGATGCCTACTGGACTATTCTAACTAAACTACTGAAAGAGCTACATCCTGAGATTGGCCCTCCTATGTTGAACATAATAAATGGCTCCCCATCCTCCGAATGTGTGTGGAACTCACTAAAAGTGGCAGTAATAAAGTCTCTCCTGAAAAAGCAAAACCTTGACCCGGAATTGTTTTGTTAACCTTTTTGGGATATTCAGCATTTCACTTTTGGATGAATAGCGTGCCCAGAGTGAACTGCCTCCTACTCTGTCCTAGATGCTAATATATGCATATTATTATTAGTATTGGATAGAAAACACTCTGAAGTTTCTAAAACTGTTTGAATGATGTCTGTGAGTATAACAGAACTCATATGGCAGGCAAAAACCTGAGAAGAAATCCAAACAGGAAGTGATAAATCTGAGGTTGGTCGATTCACAGTGAGATATGGATGAAGTTGAACTTCCTATGGCTTCCACTAGATGTCAACCGTCTTCAGAAACTGGTTTGAGGATTCTACTATAAAGGAGTCAGTGGTCTGGCAGGGTGTCTCAGGCTTGTGACGCGCGCTCCCGACAGAGTTTGCTCTCGTTCCAGTGCTTTTCTTCAGACAATGAAATTCTCCGGTTGGAACCTTATTGATGATTTATGTTAAAAACATCCTACAGATTGATTCCATACATCGTTTGGCTTGTTTCTACGACCTATAACCAAACTTTTCTAGTTTTTGTCTGGACGAAGTGCTCGCGCCTCATGAAGATGGATTACTGGGCTGAACACGCTAAAAACAAGTGGCTAAATGATGGACTTTATGGAACAAATCAGTAATTTATTGTCAAACTGGGATTCCTGGGAGTGCCTTCTGATGAAGATCATCAAAGGTAAGTGAATATTTATAGTGTTTTTGCTAACTTTTGTTGACTCCAAAATGGCGGATATTCCTCTGGCTGTTTTGGGTTCTGAGCTCCGAGTTTCTTTTAAATCTGACACAGCGGTTGCATTAAGGAGAAGTCTATCTTTAATTCTGTGAATAACACTTGTATCTTTTATCAATGTTTATTATGAGTATTTCTGCAAAAATCACCGGATGTTTTGAAATCAAAACATTACTGCATGTAACGCGCCAATGTAAACTGAGATTTTTGGATATAAATATGCACATTATCGAACAAAACATACATGTATTGTGTAACATGATGTCCTATGAGTGTCATCTGATGAAGATCAAAGGTTAGTGATTCATTTGGCTGGGAAAATGGCTGTGTGTTTTTTTGACTTGGCTACGACCTAACATAATCATATGTTGTGCTTTCGCTGTAAAGCATTTTTAAATCAGACACGATGGGTAGATTAACAAGATGTTTATCTTTCATTTGCTGTATTGGAATTGTGAAAGTTACATATTTCTATAAAATATTTTTGAATTTCCTATATTGAATCTCTCATTTCTCTCAAAACATTTTTTTAAAAGCTGTTCGTTAGCAACTTACTGCCTTCCTGAAGAAAAATTATGTATAAGAAACGCTCCAGCCTGGTTTGAGACCCCATCATATTACCTATTAATGTCATCAGACCATCAGTCTGTCCTCGTGCTCCTAGACCTTAGTGCCGCTTTTGACACCATCGATCACCACATTCTTTGGAGAGATTGGAAACCCTAATTGGTCTACACAGACATGTTCTGGCCTGGTTTAGATCTTATCAGTCAAAAAGATATCTGTTTGTTACTGTGGATGGTTTGTCCTCTGAAAAATCAATTCTAAGTTTGGGTTTTCCTCAAGGTTCCGTTTTAGTAATACTATTGTTTTCAATATATTATACCTCTTGGGGGAGTCATTCGGAAACACAATGTCAACTTTCACTGCTATGCAGATGACACACAGCTGTACATTTCAATGAAACATGATGAAACCCCAAATTTGCCTACCCTGGAAGCCTGTGGTTCAGACATTAGGAAGTGAATGGCAGCAAATGTTTTACTTTTAAACTCGGACAAAACAGAGATGCTAGTTCTAGGTCCCAAGAAACAAAGAGATCTGCTGTTTGATCTGACAATTAATATTGATGGTTGTACAGTCGTCTTAAAGAAAACTGTGAAGGACCTCTTCGTTACTCTGGACCCTGACCTCTCTTTTGATGAACATACTGTATAAAAAGTAATATTTCAAGAGCAGCTTTTTCCATCTTCGTAACATTGCAAAAATCTGAAACTTTTTGTCCAAAAATGATGCTAATCCATGCTTCTGTCACTTCTAGATTAGACAACTGCAATGCTCTACTCTCCGGCTACCCAGATAAAGCACTAAATAAATTCAGCAAGTGATAAACACGGCTGCTAGAATCTTGACTAGAACCCCAAAATTGTATCATATTACTCCAGTGCTAGCCTCTCTACACTGGTTTCCTGTTAAGGCTAGGGTTGATTTCAAGGTTTTACTGCTAACCTACAAAGCATTACATAGACTTGCTCCTACCTATCTCTCTGATATGGTCATGCCGGGAGGTCCCAACCAAACGTACGCAATGGTCACAAGATGCAGGCCTCCTTATTGTTCTTAGAACCTCTTAGAACCTCAAAGCAAACACCTGGAGGCAGGGCTTTCACCTTTCACCAGGGCTTCCATTTGTATGGAATGCTCTGATGCTCTGATGATGTGAGATGTCTTTACTGAAGACTCATCTCTTCAATAGGTCATATGATTGAGTGCAGTCTGCCCAGGGGAACGAAGTTGAACGGCAAGGCACTAGATTGACAAACCAACTTTGCTGTCTCTGCCTGGCCGGCTCCCCTCTCTCCACGGTGATTGTCTGCGTCTGACCTTGTTATGGGGGCTGAATCCCTGGCTTGATAGTGCTCTCCCATACTGTCCCTAGGAGGAGTGCATCACATCGTGCCAAGCTTTTATCAATAAACTCAACTTGATCTTCCTGGGAACCCACTTCCCAGATAGATTTATAATTTTGGGTTAGGCACACCCGTCAGTCATGCGTCCTCCGATACACAACCCGCACTGCTTCTTAACACAGCGCGCATCCAACCCGGAAGCCAGCCGCATCAATGTGTCGGAGGAAAGACCGTGCACCTGGCAACCTTGGTTAGCGTGCACTGCGCCCGGCCCGCCACGCCACAGGAGTCGCTGGTGCACGATGAGACAAGGATATCCCTACCGGCCAAACCCTCCCTAACCCGGACGACGCTAGGCCAATTGTGCGTCGCCCCACGGACCTCCCGGTTACGACAGAGCCTGGGCGCGAACCCAGGGTCTCTGGTGGCACAGCTGGCGCTGCAGTACAGCGCCCTTTACCACTGTGCCACTCAGGAGGCCCTAAAACTCGTTTTTCAACCACTCCACACATTTCTTGTTAATAAAGAAACGATAGTTTTGGAAAGTCGTTTAGGACATTATTTTGTGCATGACACAAGTAATTTTTCCAACAATTGTTTATAGACAGATTATTTCACTTATAATTCACTGTATCACAATTCCAGTGGGTCAGAAGTTTACATATACTCTAAGTTGACTGTGCCTTTAAACAGCTTGGAAAATTCCAGAAAATTATGTCATGGCTTTAGAAGCTTCTGATAGGCTAATTGACACCATTTGAGTCACTTGGAGGTGTACCTGTGGTGGTATTTCAAGGACTACCTTCAAACTCAGTGCCTCTTTGCTTGACATCATGGGAAAATCAAAAGAAATCAGAAAAAAAATTGTGGACCTCCACAAGTCTTGTTCATCCTTGGGAGCAATTTCCAAACGCCTGAAGGTACCACATTCATCTGTACAAACAATAGTACGCCAGTATAAACACCATGGAACCACACAGCTGTCATACCGCTCAGGAAGGAGACGTGTTCTGTCTTCTAGAGATGAACATACTTTGGTGCGAAAAGTGCATATCAATCCCAGAACAGCAGCTAAGGACCTTGTGAAGATGCTGGAGGAAACAGGTACAAAAGGTATCTATATCCACAGTAAAACGAGTCCAATATCGACACCGCTCAGCAAGGAAGAAGCCACTGCTCCAAAATCGCCATAAAAAAAGCCAGACTATGGTTTGCAACTTCACATGGGGACAAAGATCGTACTTTTTGGAGAAATGTCCTCTGGTCTGATGAAACAAAAATAGATTTTTTGGGCCATAATGACCATCGTATGTTTGGAGGAAAAAGTGGGATGCTTGCAAGCCTAAGAACACCATCCCAACCGTGAAGCACGGGGGTGGCAGCATCATGTTGTGGGGGTGCTTTGCTACAGGAGGGACAAGTGCACCTCACAAAATAGATGGCATCATGGCATCATGAGGATCATGAGGAAGGAACAATATGTGGATATATTGAAGCAACATCTCCAGACATCAGTCAGGAAGTTAAAGCTTGGTCGCAAATGGGTCTGCCAAATGGACAATGACCCCAATCATACTTCCAAAGTTGTGGAAAAATGGCTTAAGGACAACAAAGTAAAGGTATTGGAATGGCCATCACAAAGCCCTGACCTCAAACCTAGAGAAAATGTGTGGGCAGAACTGAAAAAGCGTGTGTGAGCAAGGAGTCCTACAAACCTGACTCAGTTACACCAGCTCTGTCAGGAGGAATGGGCCAAAATTCACCTTATTGTGGGAAGCTTGTGGAAGGCTATCAAAACGTTTGACCCAAGTTAAACAATTTAAAAGACTATGCTACCAAATACTAATTCAGTGTATGAAGTGTCTGAAATAAAAGCTGAAATACAGGTAACGAGTGGAGGACAGAGGAGCCTCTTAAAGAAGAAATTACAGGTCTGTGAGAGCCAGAAATCTTACTTGTTTGTAGGTGACCAAATACTTATTTTCCACCATAATTTGCAAATAAATTCATTAAAAATCCTACATTTTTTTTTCTCATTTTGTCTGTCATAGTTGAAGTGTACCTATGATGAAAATTACAGGCCTCTCTCATCTTTTTTAGTGGGAGAACTTGCACAATTGGTGGCGGACTAAATACTTTTTTTGCCCCACTGTGTGTGTGTGTATATATATATATATATATATATATATATATATATATATATATATATATATATATATATATATATATATATATATATATATATATATATATATATATATATATAGTGCCTTGCGAAAGTATTCGGCCCCCTTGAACTTTGCGACCTTTTGCCACATTTCAGGCTTCAAACATAAAGATATAAAACTGTATTTTTTTGTGAAGAATCAACAACAAGTGGGACACAATCATGAAGTGGAACGACATTTATTGGATATTTCAAACTTTTTTAACAAATCAAAAACTGAAAAATTGGGCGTGCAAAATTATTCAGCCCCTTTACTTTCAGTGCAGCAAACTCTCTCCAGAAGTTCAGTGAGGATCTCTGAATGATCCAATGTTGACCTAAATGACTAATGATGATAAATACAATCCACCTGTGTGTAATCAAGTCTCCGTATAAATGCACCTGCACTGTGATAGTCTCAGAGGTCCGTTAAAAGCGCAGAGAGCATCATGAAGAACAAGGAACACACCAGGAAGGTCCGATATACTGTTGTGAAGAAGTTTAAAGCCGGATTTGGATACAAAAAGATTTCCCAAGCTTTAAACATCCCAAGGAGCACTGTGCAAGCGATAATATTGAAATGGAAGGAGTATCAGACCACTGCAAATCTACCAAGACCTGGCCGTCCCTCTAAACTTTCAGCTCATACAAGGAGAAGACTGATCAGAGATGCAGCCAAGAGGCCCATGATCACTCTGGATGAACTGCAGAGATCTACAGCTGAGGTGGGAGACTCTGTCCATAGGACAACAATCAGTCGTATATTGCACAAATCTGGCCTTTATGGAAGAGTGGCAAGAAGAAAGCCATTTCTTAAAGATATCCATAAAAAGTGTAGGTTAAAGTTTGCCACAAGCCACCTGGGAGACACACCAAACATGTGGAAGAAGGTGCTCTGGTCAGATGAAACCAAAATTGAACTTTTTGGCAACAATGCAAAACGTTATGTTTGGCGTAAAAGCAACACACCATCCCCACTGTCAAACATGGTGGTTTCAGCATCATGGTTTGGGCCTGCTTTTCTTCAGCAGGGACAGGGAAGATGGTTAAAATTGATGGGAAGATGGATGGAGCCAAATACAGGACCATTCTGGAAGAAAACCTGATGGAGTCTGCAAAAGACCTGAGACTGGGACGGAGATTTGTCTTCCAACAAGACAATGATCCAAAACATAAAGCAAAATCTACAATGGAATGGTTCAAAAATAAACATATCCAGGTGTTAGAATGGCCAAGTCAAAGTCCAGACCTGAATCCAATCGAGAATCTGTGGAAAGAACTGAAAACTGCTGTTCACAAATGCTCTCCATCCAACCTCACTGAGCTTGAGCTGTTTTGCAAGGAGGAATGGGAAAAAATGTCAGTCTCTCGATGTGCAAAACTGATAGAGACATACCCCAAGCGACTTACAGCTGTAATCGCAGCAAAAGGTGGCGCTACAAAGTATTAACTTAAGGGGGCTGAATAATTTTGCACGCCCAATTTTTCAGTTTTTGATTTGTTTGAAATATCCAATAAATGTCATTCCACTTCATGATTGTGTCCCACTTGTTGTTGATTCTTCACAAAAAAATACAGTTTTATATCTTTATGTTTGAAGCATGAAATGTGGCAAAAGGTCGCAAAGTTCAAGGTGGCCGAATACTTTCGCAAGGCACTGTATATATTAATGTCATGGCTCATCCTATAAAACTACTGCCGTAAACACATTTTTAATTCATTTCTGTCCATACACACCATTTAGGCTTGGGCGATATACCGTATATACGAGGTATTTGGATATAGCCACGGGATGGTTTTTCAATACCAAAACTATTTATGAGGTTTTTCAACATAAATAGCTACAAATATTACAATTTAAGTAAATAACTGCAGTCAACTTGTGCAATATGTTAGGAGATGAAACAGATTGCGTTCTTCATTTCACATTATGAAGCTTACCAAAGTTCCTCAAAACAGTTGAGCCAGACATGTGTTTGTTTGTAAATAGCACAACGGGAGAAAGTGGGAGCAGGTGAGTCCAGCTGTGCATTGAAAGTCAATAGAGTGATCAGGGACATGCAACTATAGTTTTTCTTCAGTTTTCCTTCACTTGCTGTCTCTGCCTGGCCGGCTCCCCTCTCTCCACTGGAATTCTCTGCCTCTGACCCTATTACGGGGGCTGAGTCAATGGCTTGCTCGCGCTCTTCCATCCTTCCTGACCTCGGGCTTGTGCATGGGGAGATCTTTGTGGGCTATACTCGGCCTTGTCTCAGGGTAGTAAGTTAGTGGCCTGTTGATATCGTCTCTGCCTGGCCGGCTCCCCTCTCTCCACTGGGATTCTCTGCCTCTGACCCTATTACGGGGGCTGAGTCAATGGCTTGCTCGCGCTCCTCCATCCTTCCTGACCTCAGGCTTGTGCATGGAGAGGTCTTTGTGGGCTATACTCAGCCTTGTCTCAGGGTAGTAAGTTGTATTGTTGATATCCCTGTGGGGGCTTTGCTTTGCCAAAGTGGGTGGGGTTATATCCTGCCTGGTTGTGCCTGTCTGGGGGTGACTTTGGACTGGGCCACAGTGTCCCCGACACCCCCCGTTTCAGTCTCCTGTATCTATGCTGCAATAGTCTGTGCCTGGGGGCTTGGATCAGTCTGTTATATCTGGTGTAATTCTCCTGTCTTATCTGGTGTCGTGTGTGATCTTAGATATGCTCCCTCTAATTCTCCCATCTCTCTCCCCTCCCAGAGGACCTGAGCCCTAAGACCATGCCTCGGGACTACCTGGCCTGACATCTCCTGGCTGTCCCTGTCCCTAATCCACCGGGTCGTGCTGCTGACCCAGTTTCTGCTGTTCTGCCTGCGGCTATGGAACACTGACCTGATCACCGGACTGCTTCACTTCACAGAAGTTCAACGCTATTTGGCTGGCAGCCACACAACTACATTTTTGCATGGCAATCATATTTATAATGTGTATCATATAAAGAATACAGCCAGCTACATTTCTTAATGCTTTGCTTAAAGTTAATCTTACATTTTACTGGAGAAAGGTAGGTTGGCTACACCAAGAAATGTACTGGAGAAAAGTAGCTACACATCAGTCAGAGCGCTATTTAAACAGGCACAAATGACCGAAAACTAATATTAGGGGAGATAGATGTCAATTTTTTATGAGTAGCTAGCTAACAATTATTTGTGTCTAGCTAACAGTAGTAGCTAGCCAGTTAGCCCTATTGACTTATTATGGGGTTGCGATCTACGCTACGTTGTCAAAATGAACACTTTCATGCATTTACAGTGCCTTGCAAAAGTATTCGGCCCCCTTGAACTTTGCAACCTTTTGCCACATTTCAGGCTTCAAACATAAAGATATAAAACTGTATTTTTTTGTGAAGAATCAACAACAAGTGGGACACAATCATGAAGTGTTACGACATTTATTGGATATTTCAAACTTTTTTAACAAATCAAAAACTGAAAAATTGGGCGTGCAAAATTATTCAGCCCCCTTAAGTTAATACTTTGTAGCGCCACCTTTTGCTGCGATTACAGCTGTAAGTCGCTTGGGGTATGTCTCTATCAGTTTTGCACATCGAGAGACTGACATTTTTTCCCATTCCTCCTTGCAAAACAGCTCGAGCTCAGTGAGGTTGGATGGAGAGCATTTGTGAACAGCAGTTTTCAGTTCCTTCCACAGATTCTCGATTGGATTCAGGTCTGGACTTTGACTTGGCCATTCTAACACCTGGATATGTTTATTTTTTAACCATTCCATTGTAGATTTTGCTTTATGTTTTGGATCATTGTCTTGTTGGAAGACAAATCTCCGTCCCAGTCTCAGGTCTTTTGCAGACTCCATCAGGTTCTCTTCCAGAATGGTCCTGTATTTGGCTCCATCCATCTTCCCATCAATTTTAACCATCTTCCCTGTCCCTGCTGAAGAAAAGCAGGCCCAAACCATGATGCTGCCACCACCATGTTTGACAGTGGGGATGGTGTGTTCAGCTGTGTTGCTTTTACGCCAAACATAACGTTTTGCATTGTTGCCAAAAAGTTCAATTTTGGTTTCATCTGACCAGAGCACCTTCTTCCACATGTTTGGTGTGTCTCCCAGGTGGCTTGTGGCAAACTTTAAACAACACTTTTTATGGATATCTTTAAGAAATGGCTTTCTTCTTGCCACTCTTCCATAAAGGCCAGATTTGTGCAATATACGACTGATTGTTGTCCTATGGACAGAGTCTCCCACCTCAGCTGTAGATCTCTGCAGTTCATCCAGAGTGATCATGGGCCTCTTGGCTGCATCTCTGATCAGTCTTCTCCTTGTATGAGCTGAAAGTTTAGAGGGACGGCCAGGTCTTGGTAGATTTGCAGTGGTCTGATACTCCTTCCATTTCAATATTATCGCTTGCACAGTGCTCCTTGGGATGTTTAAAGCTTGGGAAATCTTTTTGTATCCAAATCCAGCTTTACACTTCTTCACAACAGTATATCGGACCTTCCTGGTGTGTTCCTTGTTCTTCATGATGCTCTCTGCGCTTTTAACGGACCTCTGAGACTATCACAGTGCAGGTGCATTTATACGGAGACTTGATTACACACAGGTGGATTGTATTTATCATCATTAGTCATTTAGGTCAACATTGGATCATTCAGAGATCCTCACTGAACTTCTGGAGAGAGTTTGCTGCACTGAAAGTAAAGGGGCTGAATAATTTTGCACGCCCAATTTTTCAGTTTTTGATTTGTTAAAAAAGTTTGAAATATCCAATAAATGTCGTTCCACTTCATGATTGTGTCCCACTTGTTGTTGATTCTTCACAAAAAAATACAGTTTTATATCTTTATGTTTGAAGCCTGAAATGTGGCAAAAGGTCGCAAAGTTCAAGGGGGCCGAATACTTTCGCAAGGCACTGTATTTCAGAGCACAGTAGTATGCATTTTTCGAAACACCCATTGGGTTAGCTTTCTTCTGTGTTTGAGAAGTCAAAGCCCTTCAGATGAGTTTTGGGGAGCTTTCCACAAGCTTCCCACAATAAGTTGGGTGAATTTTGGCCCATTCCTCCTGACAGAGCTGGTGTAACTGAGTCAGGTTTGTAGACCAAGGGACCTAACGTGTTCCAGGAAAACATTCCCCACACCAGTACACCACTGCCACCAGCCTGTACCAGGCAGGATGGGTCCACGGACTCATGCTGCTTACGCCAATTCCTGACTCTGCCATAAGCATGACGCAACAGGAATCGACATTTGTTGGACCAGGCAATGTTTTTCCACTCCTCAAATTGTCCAGTGTTGGTGATCGCGTGCCCACTGGAGCCACTTCTTCTTGTTTTTAGCTGATAGGAGTGGAACCCGGTGTGGTCGTCTGTTGCAATAGCCCATCTGTGACAAGGATCGACGAGTTGTGCGTTCTGATGCCATTCTGCACACCACTGTTGTACGGTGCTGTTATTTGTCTGTTTGTGGCCCACCTGTTAGCTTGCACGATTCTTGCCATTCTCATTTGACCTCTCTCATCAACGAGCTGTTTTTGTCACAAAGGACTGTCATTGACTGGATGTTTTTTGTTTGTTGCACCATTTTTTTCGATAAACCCTAGACACTTGTGTGTGGAAAAACTCTGTTTCTGAGATACTGGATACTGTGCGCCTGGCACCGACAATGTTTTGCATTGTTGGGTATTACTGCACTGTTGGAGCTAGAAACACAAGCATTTCACTGCACCTGAGATAACATCAGCAAATATGTGTACATGACCAATAACATTTTATTTTATCTGTCTTGTGTCGATAAGAACAGCTGGATGTAATGTCACACCTTAAAAAACACATTTTCTACATTTTTTTTATGTCTAATAAAAATTGTGGTTGAAGGGTTTCTATTATCCTATTAGGCAAATTGCGCATTAATAAGGTGGCGTAACAGCCTGTATGCCCTGCCCACAAATGTTTTATGCTTCAGGTAGCCCGCAAAAGACAGCACAGATAGAAGGCAAGAATCAGGTGCGTAATTTTATTGAAATGATGTGGAAACAACGTTGATTCAACCAGTGTGTGCCCAGTGGGGGGATTCCTGTGGTTTTACACTACACGGTAGTACTCAAATCCCTCCGCCAATTACGCTTTTGGTTAGGCCTGGTCCTCAGAAGCCGTGGTTTGTGAAGGGAAAAAAGTGGCGCACGGCTTGTAAGGAGAACAAAGCAATAGCTCCATTCTTTCTCTCTCTCTCAAACCATTCATTTTGTGAGATCACTTGTACAAATAAAAATGTACAGTCACATTTAGAATTTCATAAGCACGAATAAGAATTATATGGAAAAGGATATGTTTCAAATCGATAAAGTTTCTATTTCAAAGTGACGAGATGCGCATCTTGTGTGTGAGTACTATTTCTCAAAACGAGGGATAATTGGTTAACACTTATATTGGGCTCAATTTTGTGAGTTCAAAGGGAACGTTGTTAGTATTATAAACTTTGAAACAACTACTTTCTAGTAGGCTACAGAATTAGAGAAGGGCTGTTTCTCTGAACCTCAAGCAGTATTTTCAACCAAGCCTGTTTCTCTCCCCAGCCATTGGCAGCCTGCCTGTCTCAGACTCTGACCAGCTGCAGCAACCTTTCCTCCTTAATTATGTTTAGAACACACATTTAAAGGCCAAAATTGTATGGGGGGGGGGGCACTCATCATGTTTATACAACCTAATAGTCACACTAAGAATGCTTCTAGAACCACCTTTACTGTATATTTTATTTAAATTGAGAAAATCTACAAAATAAATTAATAGTAGCAGTTCATTCAATCGGTGGAGGTGAGGGGGCATAGGATGTTCCCCCATGATGAAAGGGCGCCATGACTGAAAACGTTTGTGAAGCACTGATTTGGATAATGATCAGCACAAATACAGATGGGCAACCACATGCTTCAGCCTATTTATTTATAGAGCACTGATACCTGGTAGGGCCTGCTTTTTCATCAATAACTAGGGTAAGGGGAGGGCTCGGGTATCACTAAATTAATCACAAACTTTTTGAAGATGAGCCATTTGCTTGTGCTTTGCTGCTAAGATCATAACATGGTGTCAGAAGTTCTTCAACCTCGTCAAATATAAAACAGAAGAGATTATTTCACATAAAATGTTTCTTAAATTGTCGGATTTTAAAGTGACGGAAAGTAGCTAACAGCTTACTGCTCTCTCATGTCTCTTCATTGAGCAGCCCAAGCGGAGCCGTTGCTATGGATACTCACACTCAGAACCGCCATGCACAGAGTGCATGCAGAGCGAGCAGCCTGCATGCAGGGAGCGATTTACAGACAGAAAGGTGCAGTTAATGGATTTACTAACGGAGGAACATATTTCTAATTTCGGGCAGGGCCGGACTTTAACCTTTTCACATGTCAGTTCGAAATATCTCTAACGGTCGCCCCAGCATGTGTTGTTTTATGCACGTGATGTCAGAATGCACTCACTGTTCCAAAATGTGATTGTTACACAACAGGACACTTAACACTCGCTGCCTGCTAATTATCTATAGGCTGTGTTTGATCTTGTCAATTTCAAATTATTTTCTTATAAGTTTTAATTTGAATTGAGGTGTGTTACGCCTAATCATTGGTCCATTAAAATAACATCAAATTGATCCGAAATACAGTGTAGACATTGTTAATGTTGTAAATTACTATTGTAGCTGGAAATTGATGATTTGTAATGGAATATCTGCCTAGAAGGTCAGTATCCCGGAGTCGCCTCTTCACTGTTGACGTTGAGACTGGTGTTTTGCAGGTACTATTTAATGAAGCTGCCAGTTGAGGACTTATGAGGTGTCTGTTGCTCAAACTAGACACTAATGTACTTGTCCTCTTGCTCAGTTGTGCACCGGGGCCTCCCACTCCTCTTTCTATTCTGGTTAGGGACAGTTTGCGCTGTTCTGTGAAGGGTGTAGTACACAGCCTTATACAAGATCTTCAGTTTCTTGGAAATTTCTCAAATGGAATAACCTTAATTTCTCAGAACAAGAATAGACTGACAAGTTTCCGAAGAAAGTTCTTTGTTTCTGGCCATTTTGAGCCTGTAATCGAACCCACAAATGCTGATGCTCCAGATACTCATCTAGTCTAAAGAAGGCCAGTTTTATTGGTTCTTTAATCAGAATAACAGTTTTCAGCTGTGCTAACACAATTGCAAAAGGGTTTTCTACTGATCAATAAAATTATAAACTTATATTATCTAACACACCGTGCCATTGGAACACAGGAGTGACGGTTGCTGATAATGGGCCTCTGTACGCCTTTGTAGATATAAAAAATTGTTTAAATGATCTGCCGTTTCCAGCTACAATAGTAATTTACAACATTAACAATGTCTACACTGTATTTCTGATCAATTTAATGATATTTTAATGGACAAAAAATGTTATTTCTTTCAAAAACAAGGATATTTCTAAGTGACCCCAAACTTTTGAAAGGTAGTGCATGTATTTTTTTTATACCTTTATTTAACTAGGCAAGTCAGTTATTAAGAACAAATTCTTATTAACAACGATGGCCTAGGAACAGTGGGTTAACAGCCTTGTTCAGGGGCAGAATGACCTTGTCAGCTCAGGGAATCGATCTAACTTTCGGTTACTGGCCCAATGCTCTAACCACTAGGCTACCTGCCGCTCCATCACTCCATCCATCCATCCATCCATCCATCCATGTGGCATAATGTATTTACAGTCTTATTCACATATTTTCAAGTACTGGTGACAAATAATGTATTCTGAATATTGAATAGATTGTAATGGACACCTATGATGTGTGTAAAATACTTTTATGAAGCTTGTACTGATTATAATGAGCTATTTGCCAGCTGTGTGGTGCCATGTTTCTTTATATAAATACTTTTTTTTAAATTGTTAGTTATTTTTTTAACCCTTTTTCCCCACAATTCGTGGTATCCAATTGGTAGTTACAGTCTTGTCCCATTGCTACAACTCCCGTACGGACTCGGGAGAGGTTAAGGTCCTGCCGTCCTCCGAAACCCAACCAAGCCGCACTGCTTCTTGACACAATGCCCGCTTAACCCGAAAGCCAGCCGAACCAATGTGTCGGAGGAAACACTGTACACCTGGCAACCATGTCAGCGTGCATTGCGCCCGGCCCGCCACAAGAGTCGCTAGTGCGCGATGGGACAAGAACATCCCTTCCGGCCAAACCCTCCCCTAACCCGGGCGACGCTGGGCCAATTGTGCGCTGCCCCTTGGGTCTCCCGGTCGTGGCTGGCTGCGTCAGAGGATGGACTCAAACCAGGATCTCTAGTGACACAGCTAGAACTGCGATTCAGTGCCTTAGACCACTGAGCCACCCGGGAGGCCTTCCGCCATGTTTGTTGACATTATACAATGCATTTTGGGTGTCACATAAACATCTGTCAGACCAAAGATGTTATAATGGGGTGTTAGAATGGTTCACTCTTCTTTCGAGTAAACTTCCGAAAGTGAATGAAGGGAATGATCGTAGACGACACACCTCCTTCAACATGCACACAGCAAACAGACCAAACTCATCTTGTCTCCTCTTTATTATCTTTGGTTGACGCGAAAAAACAAACATGGCGGTGCGCACAAACTACCCAAATAGTAATTGCTATAAGCCAAATCATATTGTGGTTTCTGTCAGCCGAGAGTTATCTAAATATGACCGCTTGTGTTAAGTAAATTTTTCCTCAGTTAGCGCTAGGACAAATGTAGCCTATATTTTCCAGTTTGGATGATAATTGTGTTATGCTATCGCTACTTCTGTGAATGTCGGAACAATCAACCAGAAGAAGGCACAGTGATGCCGAAACGATGGAGATTTACCCAATAAATTACTGGGAGTTTATATATAGAGTGTGCGACTATTTTTATAGCTTATAGTTTATTCGCTGTTAGTTAGCACCTCTACATAAAATAATTTTCCCTGGGTGTGAGCCAGCTCATGTTTTTATTCTAACATTGCATCCAAAAATAAACTGGTCACATTCAGGACATAACTTTGTAAGGACTCTGTTTGTGCAAAATGTTTCTGCGAAAAAACAGTGTGGCCAGCTCAAATGCTGACTGCTGCGTCAATCGAAACTGAACGTTCTAAATAAGCGTTCTAATCACACAGGTTTGAGTGTACGCTGCAGGGACCGCTGTAGAATGATCACACCCGTTTTTTGGTACGTGTGAAAAGGTTACATTTGGCAGAAGCAATCGGGCCTGGGTAGGTTAGGGCCTTGAATGTCTCGGGTGTGGGCACTATGCTGTGCAGGGCTCTATACTGCATCAGTTGGGCTACAGGTGATAATGCTTATTAATAACACACCAGCCTGATAACATGGAACATTTTAGGTTCAATTTTGGAGCCTAAAATTATCATTTTAATGGTGTCACCATAATTTAATTTTTATTCATTTTAGAGTAGAAAAGTCACCAAGGCTGCGTTCAGTATGAAAAAACGTAATGCAATATTCAATTAAACGGAAACTGTGCTGTTCTGAACGACCAGTTGAAAAACAGGGTTGGGTTGTGTTGTGGGTTAAAAATGCACCACTATCCTTCAAATACCACACTCATTTCTTCAAGCCACAACCCCCTCACATCCGCCAAACTGAGAAAATGTAGGCTACCTCAAAGTCTGTTCAAGAACGTTGAAGAACATTGTTTAGTACAAGCCATTACACAACGTAGCAAACATTCAATTGAACTGAACACACATCAGAACTGACTTTCTCACAGTCGTTCTACAAAATAATTGCCAAGCGTAGTTACCTTCTGAACTGTTAGTTGGACCAACAGTTTAAAGTAATATATAAATTATTAGTATTTCAGTTGTGGTTAGGATACATTCTAAATTAACCAGAAACAACCATTTTACATTTATTTATTTATTTTTCTCCTGGGTTGGGAGCCCTTGACCCCCATGTAAGGGGGTTGACCCCAGTACCCATTGACCCTAACCTCCCCAATATGCAACACAAAGTTAAGCCCTTGGCAAGAATTTACTAATATTAGCAATAGTCTAATAATTTCCATGTGCCTATGACAAAAGATGAACCCACCCCTGTCGAACAGATAAAAATGTATTCGATCTTCAGAAAATCTACTGTTTCCATTACACATGGTCACATTTTGTCTTTCAGACTTCAATTCAACCAGTGTGTGCCAAGTGCCTGGGTTAATAGAAACCTGCCTAATGTAACCAAGTTCTCCTGTCTGTCTCCCGGGAAACTGTTTCTTCTTTAGACAAGATGTGCTCACTCAACAGAGACATTCATCGAAATAATTCTGAGGCTACAGTATGCATAAAATGATGTTAAAAAATATATAAATCTTTGACAGAAATTACATTATGTTGTAGGCTATTTTGACAGAAATTACAATTGAAAAGCCCCCGTCCGGACATTGGTAACACTACGTTAATTATTTGCTCAACTGGAAAACACATTACTTGCAATGTGCATGTATTGTATAACCCTGTAGTTATAACATGTTTTTCGAAAATGTACACAAACATATTGTTTAGGCACCTTGACCTGTAGGCTACGCTAGACTATGCAAGTAAAAAGTCAGGTAATGTTAATGATAGCTTAAATAATGATGACACATTAGGCTATGCTGGATATTTAATAGCCTGTCTGTCTGTCTGTCAGCTGCTGCGAGGTACTGTAGCATGCAATGGATCGGTTGATTGAACTAACAGCGATAGTGTCACCTGCTTGTCAACTTAATGCAAAGACAACTTCTACTCACAACAATATGCACGACGTGGGCATGTAAGCGTGCATAAAGCTCCACTGAAAAACTTGAACATAACAGTTTGCCTAGGCTTTACAACAGCTACCTCTACAGACAGTATAATGTTTTTGCATTAATATATAGCGAAATAACGCTAAACTGACAAACTGTAGATTGATAAGCATTGCTGTCAAAAATATAGGCTATGTCGCAGAAATACTAACCCAGTATAACGGTAAAAGGTGTCCTATGAACCACGGTCATGTAAGTCGGCTAGCCTCGTGCATATATTCTATTTTCCCATGATGTTCTATTGTAATCTTTCTTGCTATTTCCAGAATTTACAAAGAAATTGACATGGTCAACTTTTAAAGCCGTGCAAAGCCTCAATCATGCCTTTATGAGTCTCTCTCTTGCAATGTCTCTCTTCTCCGACAGCAGCTCCGTGTGACTGACCCGGACGTTCATTAACTTTCTCAATCCTCCCTCATTGCTGCGGTTTCCCCCCATAAATAAAACTTACTTTTCTCTGGCTTGGCTGTCGGACGGCACGTTGTTACTCTTGCCTTTGGCGTACATGCTTGCAGAGAGCTCCGATTGTCACGCACCTGTCAACCCATCACAACCTCCCCGAGTACAGCCCCATCACCATGGTGACACAAGCAACGTCGCTTGCCATTGGATGTCCTTATGTTTGAGCACACCCATTTTGTGTGGTAAACGGCAGTGACTGACAGTTTGCTGGCCACGCCCTTCGTTAGAACTCCCCAAGAACCTCCCTCCTTTCCCTCCCTTCCCTCCCTCCTCTACATTATCTCTATCTCTCTGTTTTTCTCTCGCTTCTAGCTCTCTCTCTCTCTCTCTCTCTCTTACGCTCTCTCCTTCCGTCTGCCTTGGCTGTGTGTGCCGCTCTCCCTGGCGCTTGCGCTCACATACACGCACACACACACACACACACACAGAGAAGCACACACTCACGCACCCTCACACACTCGCGCACGGAGACACACGTACACAAGCACTCAAGCATGTACACTCTCTATCACACATACACATACTCTCTCGCTATCTCTCTTTCTCTCACACACACCCGCACTCCTCCCTCCATTCTACTCTCTGAGTGCAAGGGGGGATTTGAAACAGTCCGAAAAGGATTTTAAACGACTGGCTGCCCCTTTAATAGACAATCACCCCCTCTACAATCACACCCGGCGCGCAGACAACGCAATGCGCAAACAACCATCGCAAATATGAACTGGAATTACATGGGTCTATTACATAGCCAATGTTGAACTTGGGAATGGGTGTAGAATGGGAAGAGACTGACAAACAGAGGTGAGAGATCCAACAACATTCTGTAGTGTTGTATCCCCTCCTCGTGTGAGCCAATTACACACAAAGTAAACTAAACAATGAAATGCATCATTCTCACAATGGCAATATTTGAAATAATCCACTTTAGTAAACTAACTAATTTCTTGTATGTGCTGTTTTCTGTTAAATCCGTTCAAGGCAATAGTGTAGATCACTCCACCCTCTTATGCCACAAGTTGACACCTTGTGAATTACTGTAACCGGGAGCAACAGAACCTGGACTTATTTGTTCATTTGAGTCCCCTCTCATCAGTTGATTATCAATGGATTTGTGTAATACAAAATCTTGCTATATCTTCCCATTTTTATTTGTGATTTAGACAGCACCGATTCTTCTGTTAGAGGCAGTAAAGTACAAGGAGGCATCCAGTCTGAAACATGTGTTGCAGTATGTAGCCATAGCTGTTGCCAGACAATTGAATGTTAATTTTTCAACGATAAGCCGCCTCCAACAGCGTTTTAGAGAATTTGTCAGTATGTCCAACCGGCCTCACAACCGCAGACAAGCGTGTATGGCGTTGTGTTGGCTAGCGGTTTGCTGATGTCAACATTGTGAACAGAGTGCCCCATGCTGGTGGTGGGGTTATGGTACGGGCACGCATAAGCTACGGACAATGAACACAATTGCATTTTAGCGATGGTAATTTGAATGCACAGAGATACTGTGACGAGATCTTGAGGCACATTGTCGTGCCGTTCATCCGCTGCCATCGCCTCATGTTTCAGCATAATGCACGGCACCATGTCGCAAGGATTTCTACACAATTCTTGGAAGCTGAAAATGTCCCATTTCTTCCATCGCCTGCATACTCACCTGACACGTCACACATTGAGCATGTTCAGGATACTCTGCGTCGATGTGTACAACCTCGTGTTCCAGTTCCCGCCAATATCAAGCAACTTGCACCCGAGCCACTGTCTGTTCACCCCGCTATCATCCAGAAGGCGAGGTCAGTACAGGTGCATCAAAGCTGGGACCGAGAGACTGAAAAACAGCTTCTATCTCAAGGCCATCAGACTGTTAAGCAGCCATCACCAACATAAAGTGGCTGCTGCCAACATACAGACTCAAATCTCTGGCCACTTTAATACATTTTATAAATGAATTTAATAAAGGTATCACTAGTCACTTTAAATAACACCACTTTAATAGTGTCTACATATCCTACATTACTCATCTCATATGTATATACTGTATTCTATACCATCTACTGCATCTTGTCTATGCCGCATGGCCATCGCTTATCCATATATTTATATGTACATATTCTATTCATCCCTTTACATTTGTGTGTATAAAGAAGTCGTTGTGAATTTGTTAGATTACTTGTTAGATATTGCTGCACTGTCGGAACTAGAAGCACAAGCATTTTGCTACACTCGTATTAACATCTACTAACCATGTGTATGTGACCAATACCATTTGATTTGATTTGATTTGACTTCACACAGCCATTGGAGAGGAGTGGGACAACAATCCACAGGCCACAATCAACAGCCTGACCAACTATGCGGAGAAGATGTGTCGCGCTGCATGTGGCAACTAGTGGCCACACCAGGTACTGACTGGTTTTCTGATCCACGCCCCTACCTTTTTTTGAAGGTGTCTGTGACAGATGTATATCTGTATTCCCAGTCATGTTAAATCCATAGATTAGGGCCGAATGAATTTTTTTCAATTGACTAATTTCCTTATATGAACTGAAACTCAGTGAAATCTTTGAAATTGTTGCATGTTGCGTTTATATTTTTGTTCGGTGTACTTTGGCAGAGATGAAATGCTAAGTTATGCTGACCGCGAGCTAACATCCAGGGTTCACTTCACTGTCATGGTGTACTTATCGTAAATCCACTGAGAGACAGTGATGGCTTTCGTTTCAATTCAGTGCCTCTGCAAATTTGGACCTAGTATATAACTGAAAAATGTAAAGTGCTGCATCCCAACGGGTAGTCTCTGGAGAAGGACTGCTCCTCCTGTGTTTGTGTGTGTGTGTGTGTGTGTATGTAATCAAGGGCACAGAACAGGGCAGCAGTGTTTACCCTTACATAAAGCTCCGGCGATGTGACCCAGTTGGAATGGATGCACACTGTCTCTCTCACTCCCTCTCTCTATCTCTCACCACTTTCTGCTCCTCTTCTCGCTCTCTTCACCCTCTCTCTCTCTACACTTGCTGTATCTCTCTCTCCCTCTTTCTGCCCCGCCTCTCTCTCTGCACCTTCTCTCTTGTCCCTCTCTCTGTTAATCTCTATTCTTCTTTGTTCCTCCTCCTCCCCTCTCTTTCTCGCTTTCTCCCCTCTCTCTCTCTCTCTCTCTCTCTCTCCTCTCTCTGTTCCTCTCTGTTCCTCTCTCTCCATCTCTGGTTCTCCCCCCCCTCTTTCCCTCCTCTCTCCTTCCCTCTCTCATTCCCTCTATTTTTCTCCCTCTCCTCTCTCCTCTCTCCACTCTCTGTTCCTGTCCACCCCCCTCCCACCCTCCCCTCTCTCTCTCACTAACTCTCTGTATCTAGTGAACCTCATCCCCCAGGAGAGAGACGGCGGTTCTATTTCAGACTAGCAGAACTTTCGGTTTTGGGATGAGTCCCTTGGGGGCTGATCGCCATGACAACGAATCACAGGCGACAACCGTGTGTTTGAGAAGATAGAAATGAGGAGAGGAGGGTTTAGGGAAAAGGAGGAGGTGTGTGGGGTTCAGATTATACTGAACAAAAATATAAACGCAACAAGCAAAAATGTCAAAGATTTTACTGAGTTACAGTTCATATAAGGAAATTAGTCAATTGAAAATCTATGGACTGGGAATTCAGATATGCATCTGTAAATCACAGATACCTTTAAAAAAAGGTAGGTGAGTGGATCGGAAAACCAGTCAGTATCTGGTGTGACCACCATTTGCCTAATACAGCGTGACACATCTCCTTCACATAGAGTTAATCAGGCTGTTGATTGTGGCCTGTGGATTGTTGTCCCACTCCTCTTAAATGGCTGTGCAAAGTTGCTGGATATTGGGAGGAACTGGAACACTCTGTTGTACACATTGATCCAGAGCATCCCAAACATGCTCAATGTGTGAAATGTCTGGTGAGTATGCAGGCCATTGAAGAACTGGGACATTTTCAGCTTCCAGGAATTGTGTATAGATCCTTGCGACATTGGGCTGTGCATTATCATGCTTAAAAATGACGTGATGGAGGCGGATCAATGGCACGACATTGGGCCCAGGATCTCGTCACGGTATCTCGGTGCATTGAAATTGCCAGGGATGAAATGCAGTTGTGTTCATTGTCTGTAGCTCATGCCTGCCCATAACATAACCCCACCAAAACCATTGGGCACTGTGTTCACAAATGTTGACATCAGCAAACCGCTTGCACACACAACGCCATGCACGTGGTCTGCAGGCCGGTTGGACATACTGCCAAATTCTCTAAAACGAATTTGGTAAAGAAATTAACATTCAATTGTCTGGCAACAGCTCTGGTGGACATTCCTGCAGTTAGCATGCCAATTCCATGCTCCCTTAAAACTTGAGACATCTTTGGCATTGTGTTGTGTGACAATACTGCACATTTTAGAGGTGCACCTGTGTAATGATCATGTTCTTTAATCAGCTTCTTGATATGCCACACCTGTCAGCTGGATGGATTATTTTGGCAAAGGAGAAATGCTCACTAACAGGGATGTATACACATTTGTACACACAATTTGAGAGAAATAAGCTTTTTGTGCGTATGGAACATTTCTGGGATCTTTCATTTCAGCTCAGGAAACATGGGAAAGGGAAAGGGGGATACCTAGTCAGTTGTACAACTGAATGCCTTCAAATGAAATGTGTCTTCTGCATTTAACCCAACCCCTCTGAATCAGAGAGGTGTGGGGGGCTGCCTTATTAATTGTCATCCATGTCTTCGGAGCCCAGGGAACAGTGGGTTGACTGCCTTGCTCAGGAGCAAAACGACAGATTTTTACCTTGTCAGCTTCGGGATTCGATTCAGCAAAACTTTCGGTTACTGGCCCAAAGCTCTAACCACCAGGACTAAGACTTTACATGTTGCGTTTATATTTTTGTTCAGTGTATATACAGGCCTAATTGGAGAAAAGACAGCAAGAGTTAACAATATTTAAGGCATGAGTAAATGTTTTGCTTCTGCCAAGGGTCAAATACTTATGTAGTAATGACTCCCACTCAGGTTCACAAATCATTAGGCCGAATCACCAGAAAATTGTTAAATGTCCCTCTGAAAACAGGTGTGTGTGTGTGTGCGTGCATGCATGCGGGTTTGCGTGTGTGTGAGAGAGTGTGTGTGTGGTTATCAGTGACGCATCACTGCTATCACAACAGCTTGAGGGCAGTTAGAAAGGAGAGACAGAAAGTGGGAAGGAGAGAGATATAAATAAGGAAGAAGAGATAGAGAGATATAGATCAGGAGGGAGGGAAGGACGGAGGGATCATTCTCTGCCCTCCCTGTCGAGATGGCTCCTGTTAACGATGTGCTGCTCTGATCTTCTGACTGGTAATGAACAGCTCCTCTCTACAGAGTTCACCTCCATGTCCACCTGGGCTGTTGAGTGGCTTCTACAGAGGGTACTAGAGAGGAGGAGATCGTGGGAAATCGAAGGGGATCACCATAACCCCATGGAGGGGGCCTGGGCAGAGTCCCATAGAGGCTGCTGGGGTAATGGTGTGAAGCCTGGCATCTGCAGATATACTCCATCGCCTGTGCCTTAGCTTCCTTCCCATTGACTGGCCCTGTGTAATCCCTGAGCCTGCAGTAGATATCAGGGCTAAGACCCAGCACGTAACACTACAGCTCCAGTTACTGCTCAGAACACAACAGCCACACTGTGAAAGAAGCCATCCGCTACAGAGAGCGAGAGAGTCTCGGTCCCAAATTGTATCCTAGTAGGGCTCTATTCAAAAGTAGTGCACTATGTAGGTAATAGGGTGCCATTTGGGATGCAGACACAGAGGGTGTGATGCCCTGCATGGAGACTTACAGTTACAATGTGAAGGGAATGTTCAGACTCACTCCGATCCCAATCACACACTTACTGTAAATGCTAAAGATTGTATAGCAGAGGAGGCTGGTGGGAGTAGCTATAGGATAACGGACTCATTGTAATGGCTGGAATGGAATAAATGGAACGGTATCAAGCACATCAAACATATGGAAACCACATGTTTAACTACGTTCCATTTATTCCATTCAAGCCATTACGATGAGCACATCCTCCTATAGCTCATCCCACCAGCCTCCTCTGGTGCATGGTATTTTGATGTTGAATCATGCTGTGAACTTAGTACAGATGTACAAAAGATTATATGTTGAGGGTTCAATACTTTACTTCAATGCAACTGTTACCTACCGGTAGTTCATTTTGGACTCTTCTGCAATAAAGAAGAAATATAGTCAAATTTAGTTAAACCACCTTACACTGTGTTTGGGGTCAAACTAACAATGACATTTTACAATAGCTCTATTCCATTATAATTCTACCATGATGTACTAAGCAATGGTAACAGGCACCAAATGCAACAGTGAAATTGACTCGCAGGATTGTTATTGAGAAAAGACCCAAATCGTCAGTGTATCTATATTTGGACCACTTTATCTTACCCACCAGATTCTCCTCCTGAAATGACATGGGAATAGGCAAATAAACAACGATGTGAACAGTCTGGGACATGTTGTCTCTCTTCTTTCTCCGCTCCCTCCCCCTCTCTCTCCTCTTCTACTCTGTCTTTCTCTGTCTCGCTCTACCTCCTGTTTTTTCTTCACATCCTCTCTGTTTGTTTCACTCTTACCCTTACTCACTATTCCCCCCACCTCAGCATGATTCGTTTCAGTGTGCTGGGGTGACCTGCAACTGCAAAATGAGAGCCACGGAGAGTTGTGGGGGAAAAAAAGACAGTGAGTGAGAGAAAAAATCTCTGAAAACTGAGCCCACCATCTTCTACATTCATTGGTAGATTGAGTATTCATCGAGATAAGAATCTGATATCATGTATTGTCATGGAGGTGTGAGTCTGTGCACAGGATCTGGGGCAAAATATTTTGTCATCTTTCTCTCTTCCTCTCTTCTCTCTCTCTCTCCATCCAAGGCCTTTCCTTCCCCTTTGGTTTCCACCAAGCCACAGTCTGCCGAACCCAACCCACGGTCTTGTCTGAGGTCATCTATTTTAGGGTGTCTAGACGCTTCAGATTTGTCACAATTACGCCAACTTTTTAATTCCGATTTGGGGAACCGCTACACGTCAGAAAGCTGAGCTGCACCAGGGGCACAGACCAAGACACAAACACAATGGATCTGTCATCTGTCTTTCAGCAACTGCTGCAACATTTGGCAAACAGCCCTTATTTAAAGAGAGGGTAGATATGTGACCATATATTTCCTCTGAGAGTGACTGTTGGCAAGGACGCCAATTAGCAAACCATTAAGTGTTCACATGAAAGAGCTACTGGGGAATAATTTGCACTGAAGTTTACAAGAGCTTCAGGCTCTGTAGATAATTTAGAGTGAACAATAACATACCTTGTCACACAGTGTCTTTATTTGGTTAAACACACACGAGACACAATGGAGAACGTGTCATTGTTTATTTTTAACCTCCATGACTGGATTCCGGGACCGATGTTTGCTCAGTTCAAGAATGCTGGCACAACCTACCTAAGTGTTAGGCAAGGTGTATGTTAGGCAAGGTGTTAACATATTAATCGACTGACATAAATAGGTTCCCACTGGGCAACAAAAAATGTTGAATCAACTTTGTTTCTGCGTAATTTCAATCCAAAAAAATTTAATCAAACTGATTGGATTTGCAAAAAGTCATCTACTTATGAAAATGTAAAAAAAAATGTTTGCAAAAAATTCAATGACATGGTGAAATGTTTTGTTGATTTCCCATTGAATTCACCTTCTTATTAAATGTTGAGAGGAGAAAGTACTAGTTAGTAATATAGTACAATATAGACAGGTATCTATAGAAGAAGATAGTACAATTATTTCACCGGGCCTCGGCCTCAGTACTGGCAGCAAGGTTTTCAGGCAATCTGCAAGGATCTCTGTGTTCTGCTGGAAGTAGAAGTTCCAGTCTGGGGCGTGTTGAAACTGCCAGCTCTAAACAACATTTGCTGTTCTCCCCTCCCCCTTTCCTCCTTCTGACCGGAAGCTCCTCCTGTTTGCAGCCAGAGTTGTTTTCTTCTTCTGAGGGCGGGAAAGTTACAGCCAGGGCTTCCTGTTTGCGACTGTGTTTATGTTGGTGATTTGTATTAGATTGACAGCATATAGTATGGGTAAGCATCTAACAGTGTGCAGAGAAAAACACTTCTTAATCAGTTTAGGTCCAAGAAAGGTACTTGGATGTGTGCATGTTTTTACCTCTAAAAGCACCCATGTTTTGATATTCCACAGTACAATCGCTGCCTGCCTGTGATGTGTGGTTGTGGTAACAAAGGCTGCAGATTGATATGTGAAACATTCCTGAGTCATTTCTGGTAGCAAGTTGAAAATGAACTGTGACATGCTGGATTTTGTCCCATGTTGTGAAATGGTCATAGACCGAAGTTCCAGGGAGACTTCTGTATCCATGCCCGAGCCATAGAAGAGCCAGAGATGGGCAATAACTTCAAAAGAGTAATATCGTATCGTTACTGTCTGTCTTCTGTTTACACAGTTATGCAGCCTTCAAAAGATCAACCCAGTGACCCCAACTCTTTGTTGCTGTCTGTGCTCACTGATGATTCATAGGATACTGTCTGTGTGCTGTATGCCGTTTGATTTACTGAAATACCAAAAACCAATGGACTCAACATTCTAACATATAGAAACCGACACAAGAGAGCATCCTTGAGAACTTCCTTGAGAAAGTTCTGTTTGGAGGAGTAGGCCTACTGTAAAGTCTGTCAAGTACAGTCTGTCTATCAAATGCACATGTTTGACCTGTCTGCATTCTCAGCTGCACAGTGTAGGCAATCTGGAGAAGCCATTTTGAATTCCAGCCCCTTTAGCGTGAAGTGTTATTACCTGCGATTGGGGTGTTTGGGAAGAACCTTAAACTCAGCTCTCAACAGTGTAAACAATGTATCATCAGGTCTACGTGTCACATCTCCATCACACTGGGTGTAAATGTGCTTTAACGCTTCCCAACCATTACCAGTGTGGTTTATTAGAGTGTAATGATTCTCTGTAGGCGGTTCCCTTTCTCCGATCAGCATTTAACAGCAATGGGGTTGAGGGGGCAGCATTAGTGGAGGTGCTGCTGCTTCTTTCTGGTTCATCATGTTAAGTATAGCATGCTAATTAAGCATCTGTTTAACAAGATATTATTGTAGGTCCTCTAGTGTTGCTGAACAGATGTTCAGACATCATTGGGACAACATGACTTTATCTCTAATGGAATGGAAACCTCATAGTGTTTGCTGTTTATGGCCATGTGTAGCACAGAAGTCATACATCATCTGATCATCTATGTACTGATAGAAATCACTATCTGCATTTTCAATTAGTTTCATTCAGCAGGCGCTCTTATTCCGGGGCAACTTACATGGTTAAGTGCCTGGCTCAAGGGCACAACAACAGATTTTTCACCTACTCAGCTTGGGGATTCAAACCAGCGACCTTTCTGCTACTTGCCCAACGCTCTTAACCGCTAGGCTACCTGCCACCCTATCTAGGCTGCTAATATGTGTTGACAGTCTGTCAATATGGATTGGTAACCTAAGAATGGAAATCATAGACAGTCCAATGAGCACAAATCTCATTGTGATCATGATCAAATTGCTTTGAGGGAATATTCTTGGGAGGGGTGAGGTAGCAAAGTTTGAGATTGTACTTTTGAACCCATAAGGCTAATAAGTATTGTAGGGGTTGGGATCGAAACAGAAGATGAACTTCTGTAGACTGCAAGGAAGTATGGATCAAAAAATATTCTTCTTCTTCTAAGTATTAAACAGCTACATGTGTTGATCCATCTCTGCTGATATCCAGAGGCAAATAGAATCTTAGTCTTACTATTATAATGTATTTAAAAAAAATCTTATTGTTACACTTTGGGTGAAAAGCTAAACCTCCCTTATTAATTATGTAAAACAACGTATTCCATGTATCGGTGGAGCTAATTTTCTGTCTTGAAAAGGCCAGTTGAACAGAGGTGGAAAAACTCTCTTTACAATTAGATGTATGCACAGCCTTCTTCTGAATTCCAGGCAGGTTTTCTGTTGGTGAAATTCCTGATGATTTGAGGCGTTCCAAGCGTGCGCTGGGTGCTGATGTGCCCGACGGAACATTGGAGTGCAGGCTGGCAACTGCAGAGGATTCTGGGTAATAAAGCTGCAGATGAGTGTGTGCGTGTATGCGCATGTCTGAGTGTGTGTGTGTGTGTGTGTGTGTGTGCACGCGCATATCTGAGTTAGTGTATCCTCAGTCACAGCTGTTCCTTGTCTCTCCTCTGTCTAATGTGATCTTACTGACATACCTTCTCCTCAGTGCAGATGTCTACTACCGACAGGCCAGTGCCTGTGGGTGTAGCTCAGGTGTGGCTGGAGGTTACCCAGGTTAGAGTGCCCTCTGGCTAGGCTAACCTATTTCTCCTTTCCCCATCTCCAGGCCAGGATAATGGATCGGTGTGGATGAAGGTCAGGAGGGGAAGTTTTCCCTGTTTTCTCTTCTCCTCCTCTATAACTGGACCTACAGTTAGTCTGTCTGGACGTTCATCTCTGGAAGCTTCCCTTTTCCCCTAACGAAAACAACATGGGGCACCAGAAGTCTTTCAATGGATAAGGTGGTCACAGTCTGGAGTTCAATCGAATCCACAAATGCTATGTTTACACAGTAATGTACTACTACCTGCACACACCCTTCTATTCGATTGACTATTTATTCCTTTGCGTGACCAAGTCACTTTACTATATATTTGTAAATACAGTGTAATAAAGTCCATTATAACTACATACTACCTCTCTTATTGCTTCTAGCACTTGTTAATTTTGACTACACTCATTTTATTGTTTTTATTGTTATTGACTAATGTACTTCACCTCTTGCACCTGCAGTTAACTGTGTATGTGACAAATAAAATTTGATTTGATTTCTTGTTCCGAAGAAAGTGAACGCATCAGAGCCCAAGACCATTCTGTGATTGTATTTGACCAGGGGGAAAAGAGTTACTGTATAAATCCAGCAATGCGGGTTTGATTGAATCTGGTTCTGGAAGCGTTCATGTCTTTCAGATGAGTGGGTTTACTACCACCTGTTTTTTACTATCCTTAGTGCCTGCCTCTCTATGTGATCAAGTCCTTTTCCAATCAGGAAACGTGTAAAACTTGAGTAAGGACAACTGTTCTTTCAATTGGGTGATACCGTCTCTATCTGCAGTTACTCATAAAGTAACAGCCTAAGAGGCTGAGGAGGTGGGCTGGATTTGATTTCAAGGATCCCCAGATGGAGCGGTGGTTGTAAAATGACAGATTTGTTTTGAAACAGCAGGAAAACTCAAAAGCGAGGAGTTGACCTTGCCTCCATGTACACTCCGCGCAAGTTGTGTAGTACTGATTTACTGAACGTTGTTTGTGCATTTTGGATCACCAAAATGTGTGTGCATATGAGTCTGTTTGTAATTTGTTTTGTGAAGAGCTAATGAATAACAGTTCCGTAGGCTACACACCCCCCCCCCCCCCCCCCCCACACACACACACACACACACACTCACTCACACACACACTCTCACACACCATAAAAAATCCAAACATACCAACTCCTTGTTTACTGAATGGAGTAAATACCATCACATGCCAGTATAATTTTCCCTTGGTAACTAAAAACATATGTGCAGACAGGCCAGTGTTGACACTTCCTACAGTAAGGTCTGTATTCCTTCATTCATTCATACACTTTCTCTTCAGCAGTCAGCCTATCATAGTCAGCTAGGTAGGCCATCCAATATTAATCAGGTTTAAATAGAGATGTCTGCAAATACAAAAGAACTTCAGAGATAACAAGAATACATGTGCACAGACAATTCAAAACACATCAGTGCTTTCTGTGGACATCCAGTAGAGGAGAGAGAGAGCCAAGAGATTCCATGGCTAGGGAAGCTGGCTCAATACAGGTAAAGGCTGTCTCTATCTCTATTTCCATGCATGCCCCCCACACACACACTGGAGTGATTAGCCCCAGAGAACAGAGGGAGAGGCCTTTATCCAGAGTTCACCACAGTCAGCCCAGCTGCCACTGGAAAATCGTGCCAATGCCGCAGCAGAATTGTATGTGTCTTGTATGTTTTTGCACATACCCTTCCCGTGTGTGTGTGTGTGTGTGTGTGTGTGTGTGTGTGTGTGTGTGTGTGTGTGTGTGTGTGTGTGTGTGTGTGTGTGTGTGTGTGTGTGTGTGTGTGTGTGTGTGTGTGTGTGTGTGTCTGTGTGTGTGTGTGTGTGTGTGTGTGTGTGTGTGTGTGTGTGTGTGTGTGTGTGTGTGTGTGTGTGTGTGTGTGTGTGTGTGTGTGTGTGTGTGATATACCCCACCGCCTAAAAGCGATAAAGAGGGAGCGCTATTATTTTCTAGAGCACACTCTAGACTCTAGCTTTTAATGGCAACTAACCTCGGGGGCATGACAACAACGTGATTTCGAGGTATGGCTACGCGAGGCTAGATGACAACTAACAACCTGAGAATATGAACAACTGACAACACAAGTACTTTTTCCATTTCATTACCGAATTCACACCTGGCTTGAGGATGAGCTGTGGGAGGATGAAAATACCACTGTTGTGGTTAACCGAGTCAAAGATTCCTGAAAGCCACTCTAGCACAGGTGGGATTGCAGATGTTCATAAACACATGTGAAACACAACGGCTTTCAAATGTGCATCTTTGGTTGGGTCTTTTGCCCATTTATTAGCTGCACAGATAAAACAATAATAATAATTTCATATAGGCTGATTCAATTACCATAATCGTGTATCGTTGTTCCAAGGTGAGCAAGCTAAGAACTGGGAAAAGTCTAAACTTGTTCCTTGGGACGTCCAACTCTGACGTCACCCCATTGAAGTTGAAATTGAAAACAGTTAAGGTTTAGGGTTTAGGGTTAAGGGTAGGGTTAAGGTTAGAGTTAGGAGGGACCCAAGAACGTCCCATATAGCACTAACGGTAAGATCTGTATGTTCTCCATACCTGTGCATTCCCACTTCCTGTGTGCATGTGACCAATGGCCCATGACCCATCATATAATGTTCTCTGCTGCACAAATTACATGGCAAATACAAAAACAAACTATAGACAACATAAGTAGGCCAAATGGCTCTTACACAACATAAAAGTTACATTTATTCCAGAGAATTGGAACAGCACTGCAATATACAGTGCATTCGGAAAGTATTCAGACCCCTGCCCTTTTCCACATTTTGTTACGTTACAGCCTTATTCTAAAATGGATTAAATTGTTTCCCCCCCCCTCATCAATCTACACACAATACAGCATAATGACAAAGCGAAAACAGGTTTCCAAGCCATGAGATCGAAGGAATAGTCTGTATAGCTCCGAGACAGGATTATGTCGAAGCACAGATCTGGGGAAGGGTACCAACACATTTCTGCAGCATTGAAGGTCCCCAAGAACACAGTGGCCTCCATCATTCTTAAATTGAAGAAGCTTTGGAATCACCAAGACTCTCCAGAGTTCCTCTGTGGAGATGGGAGAACCTTCCAGAAGGATAGCCATCACTGCAGCACTCCACCAATCAGGCCTTCATGGTAGAGTGGCCAGACGGATGCCACTCCTCAGTAAAAGGCACATGACAGCCAACTTGGAGTTTGTCAAAAGTGACCAAAAGGACTCAGACCATGAGAAACAAGATTCTCTGGTCTGGTGAAATCAATATTGAACTCTTTGGCCTGAATGCCAAGCATCATGTCTGGAGGAAACCTGGCACCATCCCTACGGTGAAGCATGGTGGTGGCAGCATCATGCTGTGGGGATGTTTTTCAGCGTCAGGAACTGGGGGACTAGTCAGGATCGAGGGACAGATGAACAGAGTACATAGATGAAAACCTGTTTTACAGAGTGCTCAGGACCTCAGACTGGGGGCGAATGTTTACCTTCCAACAGGACAATGACCCTAAGCACACAGCCAAGACAACACAGGAGTGGCTTCGGGTCTATGAATGTCCTTGAGTGGCATGGCCAGAGCCCAGATTTGAACCCGATCAAACATCTCTGGAGAGAGCTGAAAATAGCTGTGCGGCGACACTCCCCATCCAACCTGACAGAGCTTAAGAGGATCTGAAGAGAATAATGGGAGAACTCCCCAAATTCAGGTGTGCCAAGCTTGTAGCGTCATACTCAAGAAGACTCAAGGCTGTAATTACTGCCAAAGGTGCTTCAACAAAGTAAAGAGTAAAGAGTATGAATACTTCTGTAAATGTGATGTTTCAGTTTTTTATTTCTTATAAATTTGCAAAAAAAATTATTAACCTGTTTTTGCTTTGTCATTATGGGGTATTTAATCAATTTTAGAATAAGGCTGTAATGTAACAAAATGTAGAAAAGTCAAGATGTCTAAATACTTTCCGAATGCACTGTAAATACAGAAAAACATCTAGATCTGATCCATGTTTGTCATTGAAGATCCTTACCTTGATCCTTCCATTTGTTATTTGTGGGGGGGTTTCATGTTGTGTCGTGCAGAGGTACAAAATAAAATATTTTCTACCAACTTAGAAGACCCAACAAATATTGATGACTTCAAAGCTATTGAACAACGTCTTACAATACAATGGAACCGATTCATGTTCCCACAACAAACGACTGTATTTTTCTGAAACACATTTTTTACAGGGACTTAATCAGTGGGTATGAACACTGTCCCCAGGCTTGATGTCTTCTGTAGTGTCCATGCGCTCAGGCCTCGCTGCTCCTGTTAAACGCTTTCTTCCTCTTCGAGGTCTTTGGAAGGTGAACGGTAATTGCTAAGGGAGAATTTAGCCTGACGTCGGAACAAAGCAGCTCCTTTGTTTTACCAAGGTAACCCACTGGGCACAGGCGGCAATTCAACATCTAGTTTTGACTTACATTTGGTTGAGTTGTCAACTAACGTGAATTCATAAAAAAATGTCACGTCATTGGATTTACGTTAAAAGTTGGATGAACAAAATATGAAAACCCTTCTGTTGATGACTTCTTCTCAAATCCAATCAGTTTTCCACTTTGATTAAAGTTCGTCACATTATATTTTTTGGTTGAAATGTGTGTGTGTGTGTGTGTGTGTGTGTGTGTGTGTGTGTGTGTGTGTGTGTGTGTGTGTGCATGCTTGTGTGTGTAAGTGTCCATAAGTGTCCATGCTGTGCCTCAGTCTCATTAGCAGTAGTGTGACCGCTGTGGTTATGAAATCATAGCGGCAGTATGGGATTTTACAGCTGGACCGCAGAAAGAGCGGGCAAACCACGAACCACGTCACCCCTTTTAATGTTCAGATTCTTTCACACTGACTTCATGATGTAATAGGCTTATCAAGAAACCCCAAACAGGTTGTTTTCCATTGTTTCACTGTCACGTTACAGTCACGTTCACTGTCACGTTGGATGAGATGGACAGGATTTGGCTGGGGAGACAAAGTGTGTGTGTGTGTGTGTGTGTGTGTGTGTGTGTGTGTGTGTGTGTGTGTGTGTGTGTGTGTGTGTGTGTGTGTGTGTGTGTGTGTGGAAGTGTTTAACTATTTTTGTGAAGAACAGAGGTCCCCACAAGAATAGTAAACTGACAAACATTTCACCATCTGGGGACATTTTGTTAGTCCCCACGAGGTCAAATGCTATTTCTAGGGGGTTTAGGGTTAAGGTTAGAATTAGTGTTAGGGTCAGAATTACGTTAAGGGTTAGGAGCTAGGGTTAGATTTAGAGTTAGAAGCTAGGGTTAGGTTTAAGGTTAGGTTTTTAGGTTAAGGTTAGTATTAGATGATGATGTTGCTCTTGCTGCGGGCGATTCCCTGATCCACCTCTACGCAGACGACACCATTCTGTATACTTCTGGCCCATCCTTGGACACTGTGCTATCTAACCTCCAAACGAGCTTCAATGCCATACAACACTGCTTCCGTGGCCTCCAACTGCTCTTAAACGCTAGTAAAAACCAAATGCATGCTTTTCAACCGTTCGCTGCCTGCACCCGCACGCCCAACTAGCATCACCACCCTGAATGGTTCCGACCTAGAATATGTGGACATCTATAAGTACCTAGGTGTCTGGCTAGACTGCAAACTCTCCTTCAAGACTCAAATCCAACATCTCCAATCCAAAATCAAATCTAGAGTCGGCTTTCTATTTCGCAACAAAGCCTCCTTCACTCACGCCGCAAAACTTACCCTAGTAAAACTTACTATCCTACCGATCCTCGACTTCGGCGATGTCATCTACAAAATAGCTTCCAATACTCTACTCAGCAAACTGGATGCAGTTTATCACAGTGCCATCTGTTTTGTTACTAAAGCACCTTATACCACCCACCACTGAGACCTGTATGCTCTAGTCGGCTGGCCCTCGCTACATGTTCGTCGCCAGACCCACTGGCTCCAGGTCATCTACAAGTCTATGCTAGGTAAAGCTCCGCCTTATCTCAGTTCACTGGTCACGATGGCAACACCCACCCGTAGCATGCGCTCCAGCAGGTGTATCTCACTGATCATCCCTAAAGCCAAAACCTTTCCTTCCAGTTCTCTGCTGCCTGCAACTGGAACGAATTGCAAAAAATCGCTGAAGTTGGAGACTTTTATCTCCCTCACCAACTTTAAACATCTGCTATCTGAGCATATATCGGTATATAGCCCACCCAATTTACCTACCTCATCCCCATACTGTTTTTATTTTATTTACTTTTCTGCTCTTTCGCACACCAGTATTTCTACCTGCACATGTTCATCTGATAATTTATCATTCCAGTGTTAATTTGCTAAATTGTAATTATTCACTCCTATGGCCTATTTATTGCCTACCTCCTCATGCCTTTTGCACACAATGTATATAGATTATTTTTTTTCTACTATGTTATTGACTAGTTTATTGTTTACTCCATGTGTAACTCTGTGTTGTTGTCTGTTCACACTGCTATGCTTTATCTTGGCCAGGTCGCAGTTGCAAATGAGAACTTGTTCTCAACTAGCCTACCTGGTTAAAAAATAAATAAAAAATGTGGGTAATAGTACTGTGTGTGTGTGTGTGTGTGTGTGTGTGTGTGTGTGTGTGTGTGTGTGTGTGTGTGTGTGTGTGTGTGTGTGTGTGTGTGTGTGAACGAAAGGGGGAGAGTTAGTGAAGAATCGAGAGAGAGATGGGTAGGAAGAACTACAGTGTGTGTGTGAGAGAGAGAGAGACAGACAGAGTTCAGTTTAGTGTTGAATTATTAATTCTAAACCATTTCTTAGTGAAGATCAGTAGAAAATGGCATAGAGGCCTAGTTATTGGGTCTCTTGACCGAGCTTGATTTGAGCAGAAACCTCACCAGTTATCAAAGGATCTGGACCAGATTAGGGTTGTCAACTGTTCTCTCTGTGGTTTCCTGTTTTGCTGCAGGAATTCTTCGGACAAGTGCAAAAGGCACAGAACTGAACCAATCTGACAAGGTTAACCCTTTTATTGCCTATTTTTCAAGTGTCCCACTTTACATGCATATACAGTATTGACTCATTTTAATCAGCACCTCATCTCTACAGTCTTAGAAAAAAGGGTTCTCCTCCTCTCGCCCTCCTCTTCTTCAGCCTTCCATCTGAATTGCAAATGGCAGTAGTGCACTACCAGTTTAGCTTCTCAATATCATCAGGCCTGACCCTGTGGATCAGTGGTACTCATTGCGAGCCCTTAATCTTCGGCTCGCATGGTTTTCCGATTTTCCATTCATAATACATAACAATGGTACAATTTAAATTCAATGTGTTTAATGCAGGCCTGAATCACTTCATTGAATATATATATTGTTCCCTGGACAGCAGATAGATGGCAGTATAGTGCAGCTGTTGAACAGAAAGGCCGAAATAGAACGTTTGCCGAAATAGAAAGCATCCTGTGGCTCTAACTCCAAAAGTTTTGGGACACTGTAAAGTCCATGGAGAACACCTCCTCCCAGCTGCCCACTGCCCTGAGGCTTGGTAACACGGTCACCACTGATAAATCCATGATAATCGAAAATTTCAATGAGCATGTCTCAACGGCTGGCCATGCCTTCCTCCTGGCTACTCCAACCCCGGCCAACAGCTCCACCACCCCCGCAGCTACTCGCCCAAGCCTCCTCAGCTTCTCCACCCAAATACAGACAGCAGATGTCGTAAAAGAGCTGCAAAACCTGGACCCGTACAAATCAGCTGGGCTAGACAATCTGGACCCTCTCTTTCTAAAACTATCCGCCGCCATTGTTGCAACCCATTATTACCAGCCTGTTCAACCTCTCTTTCGTATCGTCCGAGATCCCCAAAGATTGGAAAGCTGCCGCGGTCTTAACCCTCTTCAAAGGGGGTGACACCCTAGACCCAAACTTTTACAGACCTATATCCATCCTGCCCTGCCTATCTAAAGTCTTCGAAAGCCAAGTTAATAAACAGATCACTGACCATTTCGATTCCAACCGTACCTTCTCCGCTGTGAAATCCGGTTTCTGGGTGCACCTCGGGTGAACGTCAGCCACGCTCAAGGTACTAAACGATATCATAACAGCCATCGATAAAACAGTACTGTGCAGCCGTCTTCATCGACCTGGCCAAGGCTTTCGACTCTGTCAATCACCATATTCTTATCGGCAGACTCAATAGCCTTGGTTTTTCTAATGATTGCCTTGCCTTCATTAGAAAAACTACTTTGCAGACAGAGTTCAGTGTGTCAAATCGGAGGGCATGTTGTCCGGACCTCTGGCAGTCTCTATGGGGGTACCACAGGGTTCAATTCTCGGGCCGACTCTTTTCTCTGTATATATCAATGATGTCGCTCTTCCTGCGGGCAATTCCCTGATCCACCTCTATGCAGACGACACCATTCTGTATACTTCTGGCCCTTCCTTGGACACTTTGCTAACTAACCTCCAAACGAGCTTCAATGCCATACAACACTCCTTCCGTGGCCTCCAACTAATCTTAAACGCTAGTAAAAACCAAATGCATGCTTTTCAACCGTTCGCTGCCCACACCCGCCCGCCCGACTAGCATCACCACCCTGGACGGTTCCGACCTAGAATATGTGGACAACTACAAATACCTAGGTGTCTGGCTAGACTGTAAACTCTCCTTCCAGACTCATATTAAACATCTCCAATCCAAAATCAAATCTAGAGTCGGCTTTCTATTTCGCAACAAAGCCTCCTTCACTCACGCCGCCAAACTTACCCTAGTAAAACTGACTATCCTGCCGATCCTCGACTTCGGTGATGTCATCTACAAAATAGCTTCCAATACTCTACTCAGCAAACTGGATGCAGTCTATCACAGTGCCATCACCTTATACCAGCCACCACTGCAACCTGTATGCTCTAGTTGGCTGGCCCTTGCTACATATTCGTCGCCAGACCCACTGGCTACAGGTCATCTATAAGTCTATGCTAGGTAAAGCTCCGCCTTTTCTCAGTTCACTGGTCACGATAACAACACCCACCTGTAGCACACGTTCCAGCAGGTAGATCTCACTGATCACCCCCAAGCCAACACCTAATTTGGCCGCCTTTCCTTCCAGTTCTCTGCTGCCAGTGACTGGAACGAATTGCAAAAATCATTGAAGTTGGAGACTTTTATTTCCCTCACCAACTTTAAACATCAACTCTCTGAGCAGCTAACAGATCGCTGCAGCTGTACATGGTCCATCTGTAAATAGCCCACCCAATCTACCTACCTCATCCCCATACTGTTTTTATTTACTTTTCTGCTCTTTTGCACACTAGTATCTCTACTTGCACATCATCATCTGCTCATTTATCACTCCAGTGTTAATCTGCAAAATTGTAATTATTCGCTCCTATGGCCTATTTATTGCCTACCTCCTCATGCCTTTTGCACACACTGTATATAGACATGATTTTTTCTACTGTGTCATTGACTTGTTTATTGTGTTATTGGATTGTTTATTGTTTACTCCATGTGTAACTCTGTGTTGTTGTCTGTGTCACACTGCTTTGCTTTATCTTGGCCAGGTTGCAGTTGCAAATGAGAACTTGGTCTCAAGTAGCCTACCTGGTTAAATAAAGGTGAAATAAAATAAATAATAAAAAGTGCTCAGCTACAGCGACTAGCTAATTTTGCAGTTTGGTCGACATGGATTGATTTATTGTAAAAAAGAAACGTATATCTATTGACAATGAAAAGGAGGGGGAAGAGCTGGAGAACAACGTGACAGCTATGAGCGAACAACCACCGGAGAACCAGGAAAATCAGGAAGATGGCGGTGGGGAAATGCAGCTAGCTAACGTAGCTAACGTGGCTAACATGGCTAAGAAAAGGATATGGTCGATTCAACAAGAACACAGAAAGTTTCAAGAGAAATGGACAGACAAGTATTTTTTCGTACTGCATGATGGGACTAGCTCACTCTGTCTTATTTGCCAGAAGGCAGTCAATTGTTTTAAACAAGAAAATATTGAGCGACATTTCCTGTTACACCATGCACACTTTGACAAAACATATCCGCCACAAAGCAACCTCAGAAACAACAAAATAGCGCAACTGAAAGGACAGCTCAAAGGACAACAACAAATGATGGACAGATCTAGCACTGTTGCAGAGAAAACGACAGAGGCAACATATGAGATTGCTTGGATACTCGAGAGAAACAAGAAGGCCTTCACAGACGAGGAGTTTGTCAAATAATGTTTTTTGGCCTCAGCCAAAATATTGTATGATGATTTCACAAACAAGGACGCTATTTTAAAGCAAATTAAGTGACTGCAACTCTCAGACTCGACCATAACAAGACGCATAGAAGGCATCAGGGAGGACATCGGCAGGCAGCTGATTACTAACATATTCATGGTGCCGTGTTTTAGTATTGAGGTTGACGAAAGCACTGATGTAAGTGACATTGCCCAATTATGTGTTTGGGTCCATTTCTCTCAAAATGAGTCATTCAGAGAAGAGCTTTTATGTTTACTGTCCCTTCAGGGACAAACACAAGGAGAGGATATTCTGTAAGCCCTTGTTACATTTTTTGCTCATAATAATATTGACTGGTGAAATCTGGCATCTGTGTGCACTGACGGCGCCCCAAACATGCGAGAGAAGGAGAAGGAACTCATAGGTCTGATGAGAAAGAGAAAGGATATTCCTGAATTTGTTATGTTTCATTTCATCATTCATCAGGGAGCACTTGAGGCTAAACTCATAGACTTACTTACAGAATGTGATGCAGCAATTTGTGCGCGTGGTGAACATTATTATTGCGAGGGCACTGAATCACAGGCAATCCTAGGAGTTGCTGGAGGAGTACCAGACAGAATACAGCTGCTTGATATTTCACAGTGAGGTGAGATGGCTGTCTTGTGGCAGAGTTTTGGAAAGAGGAGCCAGAGCTGGATGATCCACAGTGGATATTAAAACTAGCTTTTTTGACTGACATCAGCTGCCACCTGAACACGGTGACTCTCCAACTCCAAGGGAAAGCTACAACCTGACAGACAGTTTGTTAATTACCCAAAACTCAGAGCAGTCACCATACTGCAGCATTTTAGCTATGATGCATTTGTGTGTGTTGGAAAAGTTGAAATTTAAGTTTGAATCAAGATTCAAGGATATCATGGAGTACAAGGAGTTTTTCAACCTCATTGAGAACCCCTTTCATGTGCCAATGTCATCTCTGACCCCAGTCATCACAGCCCTCTCTCCTGACCTTGCTGGAATAGAGAGTGAGATAGTGGAGTTGCAGGCAAATGACACATTGTAAGGTGAACTAAGATCAGCTGTTACCCATTTCTGGAGCCTTGTGTCAGACACAGAGTATCCACTTTTGAAGCAGTGTGTGCAAAATAATAAACAATTTGTCAGCACTTATTCATGTGAATAAGTATTTTTGTTGTTGTTGTATTTCTCCAATCTTATCCGGTGTCCTGTGGGAATTTAAGTATGCTCTCTCTAATTCTCTCTCTCTTTTTCTCTCTTTCTCTCTTCCTTTCTTTCTCTCTCTCGGAGGACCTGAACCCTAGGACCATGTCTCAGGACTACCTGGCCTGATGACCCCTTGCTGTCCCCAGTCCACCTGGTCGTGCTGCTGCTCCAGTTTCCACTGTTCTGCCTGCGGCTATGGAACCCTGACCTGTTCACCAGACCTGCTGTTTTAAACTCTCTAGAGACAACAGGAGCGGTAGAGATATTCTGAATGATCGGCTATGAAAACCCAACTGACATTTACTCTTGGGGTGCTGACCTGTTGCACCCTCGACAACCACTGTGATTATTATTATTTGACCCTGCTGGTCATCTATGAACATTTGAACATCTTGGCCATGTTCTGTTATAATCTCCACCCGGCACAGCCAGAAGAGGACTGGCCGGCCACCCCTCATAGCCTGGTTCCTCACTAGGTTTCTTCCTAGGTTCTGGCCTTTCTAGGGAGTTTTTCCTAGCCACCGTGCTTCTACACCTGCATCACTTGCTGTTTGGGGTTTCAGGCTGGGTATCTGTACATCACTTTGTGACATCAGCTGATGTAAGAAAGGCTTCATAAATACATTTGATTGATTGGATTTCCTCACAAGGATAGCAACAACAGACTATACATTTTGAATGAATTCAGTCAAGGAGCAGAAGGGACATTTTCTCTCATCTAAATACTTAGGTAAACCTTAATATGGGTCTTATACATCTGATGTAGCCTATTTGATGTGTGCATGTATATTTTTGTGATGTGCTGTACATCAAATCAATTGCATGTGCTCTGAATTTGCTCTGAATTTGCTCTCAATTGATAATTGATAATATTGGGAGAAAAAGTACAATATCCATTGCCAGTTCATCAAGTAAACCAGCATTTTTGTTATCAGCTCCTGCTTTTCCCAGTCTCTCTTTTTCTCGCTCTCCTGGTTTTCACCCTTGCCTGTCCTGACTCTGAGCCCGCCTGCCTAACCACTCTGCCTGCCCCTGAGTCTGCCTGCTGACCTGCAACTTTGCCCCACCTCTGGATTGTTGACCTCTGCCTACCCTGACCCTGAGCCTGCCTGTCGTCCGGTACCGTTGCCCCTCTCTGCTTTCCTGACCCCTGCCTGCCTTGACCTGTCTTTTGCCTGCCCCTGTTGGAAGATTAAACCATTGTCAATTTGACGTGTCTGCATCTGGGTCTTACCTTGAGTCCTGATAGTACGAACTGGCCACGGCTGACCCAGTAGACCCGGGCCAGCTGCATAAAGCCATCTCCACCCAGGGAGCCACCATCGGTAGGCACAAGGAATTGCTTCATGGCCATGTGGAGGGGGTCCAAACGTTGGCTGAACGTCATGACCAGGCATTAGACAATTTGCTGGAGCAATTCCATGGGTTGTCTGGGAGGCTGCCTACCACGGTGGTAACCCCATAGCTCCTCAGCGACTCAGCTGCTAGCAGCCTCATCTCATCGGTCACTCCACCTTCTCTGGAGCCCCGCTTACCACCTCCAGAATGCTTCAATGGAGGGCCGAGCACCTGTCCGGCATTCCTAGCTTGGTGTGCCCTCGTCTTTGAGCTTCAGCCCTCCTCCTTTCCCTTGGATCGCTCCAAGTTAGCCTACCTCATCACGCTGATGTCCGGGAGGGCTCTCACCTGGGCTACTGCCGTGTGGGAACAACAGCCGGCCATATGCGCTAGTCTGGAGGGGTTCTTGTCCAGGCTCTGGTCAATGATGTTCTCCGCTACATGTTGAACCGGTTCATCTTTGTCTACTTAAATGACATCCTCTTCTTCTCCGTTCCACCCAAGAACATGTGCTCCACGTCCGACAGATTTTCTAATGCCTCCTGGAGAACCAGCTGTTTGTAAAAGCAGAGAAGTGCGAGTTCAATTGTTCCACCATCCCTTTTCTGGGTTTCATCATCGCCGCAGTGAGTGTGCAATTGGATCCCGGGAAGGTGAGAGCAGTGGTGGATTGGCCCCAGTCTACTTCCAGGGTGCAGCTGCAACCCTTCCTGGGTTCGCCAACTTCTATCGCTGCTTTATCTGGGGTTACAGCTCCCTGGCTTCCCCCCTGTCCGCACTCACCTCGTCCAAGGTTCCGTTCACTTGGTCTCCAACTGCTGATCAGGCGTTCTGGGACCTAAAACATCACTTCACCACAGCTCCCATCTTGGTTCATCCAGACCCTTCCCGTCAGTTCGTGGTGGAGGCCGATGCTTCTCATATCAGAGTGGGGGCGGTCCTGTCCCAGCGTTCTGCCCTGGACCTCAAGCTACATCCCTGCGCCTTCTTCCCTCACCGATTCAATGCCACGGAAAATAACTACAATGTGGGGAATTTGTGAGCTTCTCGTGGTGAAGATGGCGTTGGAGGAATGGAGGCACTGGCTGAAGGGTGCGGAACATCCATTCATCGTGTGGACCTACCACAAGAACCTGGAGTATCTCCGCACCGCCAAGCGCCTCAACTCCCGGCAAGCCAGATGGGCCCTGCTGTTCACACGGTTCAACTTCTCCCTCTCGTACCGGCCGGGATCCAAGAATGTCAAGCCGGATGCACTGTCCTGCCGCTATAGCCCACGGGTACCACCCCGGAGCCAGAGACCATCCTTCCCACCTCATGCCTGGTGACGGCACTCAACTAGGGTATAGGGAAACAGGTCCGGGAGGCGCAGTGGTCCTAGCCGAACCCTGGGGGGGCCTTGATAATCGGATGTTTGTGCCTGATGTTGTCCGCTCTGTGGTCCTGGAGTGGGCGCATTCCACCAGGCTTGCCTGCCACCCGGGCTCCCGTCGGACCCTGGCCCTCATGCGATAATGCTTTTGGTGGCCTACGATGGTTCCGGATGTCGACGCGTTTGTTTCCGCCTGCATGGTCTGTGCTCAGAATAAGACTCCCTGGCAAGCTCCGGCTGGTCATCTGCAACCACTCCCTGTCCCTCACCGTCCCTGGTCCCAGAATATCCCTGGATTTCATCACTGGTCTCCCTGCGCCTGAGGGAAACACTGCCATCCTGACTGTGGTCGACTGGTTTTCCAAGGCCGCTCACTTCATTCCTCTCCCCAAACTACCCTCGGCCAAGGAGACGGCCCAGCTCCGGATCCAGGGAGTGCCCGTGGACATGGTCTCTGACCGGGGGCCTCAGTTCTCGTCCTGGTTCTGGAAGGCGTTCTGCACCCCCAGTTGTTGGCCAGCTTGTCCTCTGGGTTCCACCCCCAGTCCAATGGCATGTCAAAGCGAGCCAACCAAGATCTTGAGTCTACTCTGCGCTGGTCTCCTCACCTTCTGGAGCCAGCAACTGGTGTGGGTTGAGTACGCCTGCAACACTCTTCCGTTTGAGTGTTCCCTGGGGTTTCAGCCTCTGCTCTTCCCTGAGCAGGAGGAAAAGGTTGGTGTACCTTCTGCCTAGATGTTTGTCCGCCTCTGTTGTCATACCTGGAGGACAGCCCGGTCGGCCCTCCTCTTATACATCTCACCTTTCATGTATGCAGAGTCAAACCGATGTCTCACAACCCTTTGTCTTCTGTTTCCAGGCCCACCCCTCATCCCTGACTCATTGACGGACAACCGGCTTACACGGTGAGGCATCTGTTGAAGGTTCGACCTTGGGGCAGGGGGTTCCAGTACCTGGTTGACTGGGAGGGTTATGGCCCGGAGGAGAGGTGCTAGGTCCCCGCCAGGGACATCCTGGACCAAGGCCTCATCAAGGATTTTCTACGCCCGGGGGGGGTACTGTCACACCCTGATCTGTTTCAACTGTCCTTGTGATTTGTCTCCACCACCCTCCAGGTGTTTCCAGTCTTCCCCAATTATCCTCTGTGTATTGATACAAGTGTTCTGTTTGTCCGTTGCCAGTTCTTCTTGTTTGTCAAGTCAACCAGCATTTTTGTTATCAGCTCCTGCTTTTCCCAGTCTCTCTTTTATCACCCTTCTGGTTTGACCCTTGCCTGTCCTAACTCCGAGCCCGCCTACCTGACCACTCTGCCTGCCCCTGACCCTGAGCCTACCTGCCAACCTGTACCTTTGTCCCACCTCTGGATTGTTGACCTCTGCCTACCCTGACCCTGAGCCTACCTGCCGTCCGGTACCATTGCCCCCCTCTGGTTTACTTACCCCTGCCTGCCTTGACCTGTCTTTTGCCTGCCCCTGTTAGAAGATTAAACCATTGTCAATTCGATGTGTATGCTTTTGGGTCTTACCTTGAGTCATGATATTGGGTTGTCTTACCCTGCTTTTGATTCAGACATTTCTGAATGAGGGGACTCTTTATGCAAATAAGTTGCAAATAGGAAGATGCATATTGTCCTAAACATGAAATACAGTTCAGTTGGCCTAAAAGCAAGTCAAATGGCCTAAATATTGTTAACCTCTAGCACTTAGCCATCCCGGATCCGGGATCGTGAATACAGCCTCAAGCTCATTACCATAACGCAACGTTAACTATTCATGAAAATCGCAAATGAAATGAAATAAATATGCTAGCTCTCAAGCTTAGCCTTTTGTTAACAACACTGTCATCTCAGATTTTCAAAATATGCTTCTCAACCATAGGAAAACAATAATTTGTGTAACAGTAGCTAGCTAGCGTAGCATTTAGCGTTAGCATTAGCGTTAGCATTCAGCAGGCAACATTTTCACAAAAACCAGAAAAGCATTCAAATAAAATAATTTACCTTTGAAGAACTTCAGATGTTTTCAATGAGGAGACTCTGTTAGATAGCAAATGTTCCGTTTTTCCTGAAAGATTATTTGTTTAGGAGAAATCGCACCGTTTGGTGCATCACGTTTGGCTACCAAAAAAAAACGAAAATCCAGTCATCAAAACGCCAAACTTTTTTCAAAATTAACTCCATAATATCGACTGAAACATGGCAAACGTTGTTTAGAACCAATCCTCAAGGTGTTTTTCACATATCTCTTCGATGATATATCGTTCGTGGAAGTGTGCTTTCTGTCCTGAATCCCAGGAGAAAATGCCCGCAACTGAAGATTACCTACCAATTTAGACAAAGGAAACCGGGCGGACCCCTGGAAAATGTAGTCTCTTATGGCCAATCTTCCAATGATATGCCTACAAATACGTCACAATGCTGCAGACATCTTGAAGAAACGACAGAAAGTGCAGGCTCGTAGTTTTGGAAACGTTAGACTGTTTTCTTTCCGAAGCTGTCAATTATATGCATAGTCGAGCATGTTTTCGTGACAAAATGTTGCGCTTAAAACGGGCACGTTTTTTTATCCAATAATGAAATAGCGCCCCCATAAACTCAACTGGTTTTAAGCTCTTTTAATATGGAAGTTATTTGTTTCTGTATTATGTCTCTTCTCTTTCTTTCCCTCTCTCTGTGCATTACAGTATATAGGGATGCCTGTATTTCACGTGAAAACTTGCCAGTTAAATGGAAAGGGGTGTAGGCACGTCACCACTCTAACAAGAAAAACTGGTTGAACACAACACCTGGTACCTAATAAGGTTTGTTTATGAGTGCTTCTACGTAAGTACAGTATGGAGAAGACTAGTCTACAGACAATAACACTATCAAAATGACAAAGATACCAAACGTCCCTAGATTATAGCCAACAAACCAAACTAAACTAGGAACAATTGCCAATCTAAACCATAGAGATTTTATGCTATAAACACAAATCAGATACATACCAATCACCACATCAACAATGTCTGGATGATCTACTTTAGACTATGCAATGTGATACTACTACGGATAGAGAGAGAGGTGGAGAGACAGATAAGTGTGTGTGTGTCTTGTACCCTGTGTGGTTAGTTTACAGAGCTAACAGGACTAAACCTGATAGGTGCCATTAACAAGACAGCTAAAGTCAAAGCCCATTACAAATGCCACAGCCAAGTGTGTGTGTGTTTATGTGAGTCTGCCTATTCGTGCGTGTGTAAAGTGTATATAGTCAAAGGACCAGTTGCCTTGGAGCAAGAGCCTCATAGCAGAGCGTGCCAAACACTCGCCCACAACAAATAGACTTACAATTTTAAACCAGACGGTTTCCCTTTCTCATCGATTAGTACCCGTGTACAAAACTGAGGTACCTTTGATACAGACTTCTACCCTCCACTGTTCCTGAAAACCTCTCATTGAGTGGAATTAAGCCCCCTGAAAGCAAATCAAAGGCCTCGATTTTCCACTCTTACTAACAGTGGAGTGTTTTATACTGGGGCAAAGGAAGTGAACCCAGCTGAAACAATCCAACACTTCAGGTATTAATCATGCACAAATAGCTAAAGTAACAATCTTTTGATATTGATAATCCGTTTGCTATTGATAATCCATCCAAACACTTTTATTTTCTTCTTCTCTTACCCATCCATCTCCTCATTTCAATTCCATGCTGTCACTGTCACTTGTCCGCTCAAGCTTAACATTGTTATCATCTATCGCCCACCTGAGCTTGACACCTTGATAAGCTAATTTCCTGAGGGTTCTTCACCGCTCGTCGTACTGGGCGACTTCAACCTCCTGAAGTCTACCTTTGATTAATTTCTTTCCAACTCTTTCTTCCCCTCCTTGCCTCTTTAGACCTCACCCTTTTCCAGTCCCCTCCCACTCACAAGGCAGGCAATACACTTGCCCTCATATTTACTAGAGTCTGTTCGTCTACTAATCTCACGGTAACCTCCCTCCAGGTCTCTGATCCCTACTTTGTTTCCTTTTTTTTCCCCTCTCCTCCAAGCCTAGCCACTCAGCCCTACCCAGATGGTCATGCGCCGACACAATCTTCACACTCTCTTTCCCACTACTCTCTCCTCTTTATCCTATTATCTCTCCATTCTGCTAAATCCTTCTCCCTCCTGTCTCCTGATTCTGCCTCTCGACCCTACTACCCTTTCCGCACCCTATGTCTCGCACTGTCCCCTTTCCTCCTGGCTTGCTGGGCCCTCCCCTCCTGCTCCGTGGCTGAGTGACTTATTGTGAGCTTACAGAGCAGGGCTGCGGGCAGCTGAGCGAAAATGGAGGAAAATTAAACTTACGGAGGACTGTCTCTGACCAACTCTCTCGCTATTTCTCTTAGAGCAATCTTCTTGACCCTAACCAGTTAGGGTTCAAGATGGGCCACTCAACCGAGACGGCTCTTCTCTGTCTCATGGATGCTCTCCGCACTCCCAAAGGTGACTCTCTCTCCTCTGTTCTCATGCTCCTAGATCTATCCGCTGCCTTCGACCCGTGAACCATCAGATCCTCCTCTCCACCCTCTCAGGGCTGGGTGTCTCAAGCTCTGCACACTCTTGCATTGCATCCTACCTGGCAGGCTGCTCCTACCAGGTGACGTGGAGAGAATCTGTGTCTGCATCACGTACTCTCACTACTGGTGTCCCCCAGTGCTCGGTTCTAGGGCCTCTTGTCTCCTCTCTATACACCAAGTCACTCGGCTCCATCATATCCTTACATGGTCTTTCCAATCATTGCTATGCAGATGACACTCAACTACCTTTCTCCTTCTGACACCCAGGTGGCGACACGCATCTCTGCCAGATATCTCAGCTTGGATGCCGACCTACCACCTCAAGCTCAACCTCGACAAGACGGAGCTTCTTTTCCTCCTGGGGAAGGCCTGCCCACTCCAAGACCTCTCCATCACAGTTGACAACTCCACAGTGTCCCCCTCCCAGAGTGCAAAGAACCTTGGAGTGACCCTGGACAAGACCCCGTCGTTCTCGGCAAACATCAATGCAGTGACTCGCTACTGCGTGTTCATACTCCACACTATCCGTAGAGTATGACCTTACCTCACACAGGAAGTGGTGCAGGTCCTAATCCAGGCACTTGTCAACTCCCATCTGGATGGGGTTATATCCTTCCTGTTTGGCCCTGTCCGGGGGTGTCCTCGGATGGAGCCACAGTGTCTCCTGACCCCTCCTGTCTCAGCCTCCAGTATTTATGCTGCAGTAGTTTATGTGCCGGGGGGCTAGGGTCAGTTTGTTATTGCTGGAGTACTTCTCCTGTCCTATCCGGTGCCCTGTGTGAATTTAAGTATGCTCTCTCTAATTCTCTCTTTCTCTCTTTCTTTCTCTCTCTCGGAGGACCTGAGCCCTAGGACCATGCCTCAGGACTACCTGACATGATGACTCCTTGCTGTCCCCAGTCCACCTGGCCATGCTGCTGCTCCAGTTTCAACTGTTCTGCCTGTGATTATTATTATTTGACATTTATGAACATTTGAACATCTTGCCCATGTTCTGTTACAATCTCCACCCGGCACAGCCAGAAGAGGACTGGCCACCCCACATAGCCTGGTTCCTCTCTAGGTTTCTTCCTAGGTTTTGGCCTTTCTAGGGAGTTTTTCCTAGCCACCGTGCTTCCACACCTGCATTGCTTGCAGTTTGGGGTTTTAGGCTGGGTTTCTGTACAGCACTTTGAGATATCTGCTGATGTACGAAGGGCTAAATAAATACATTTGATTTGATTTTGATTTGATTTGACTACTGCAACTTGCTGTTGGCTGGGCTTCTCGCTTGTGCCATCAAACCACTGCAACTTATCCAGAACTCTGCAGCTTGCCTTGTTGTTTATCCTTCCCAAATTCTCCCATATCACCCTGCTCCTCCGCACACTCCACTAGCTTCCATTTGAAGCTCATATCCACTACAAACCACGGTACTTGCCTATGGAGCAGCAAGAGGAACTGCCCCTCCCTACCTTCAGGCTCTGCTCAAACCTTACACCCCAACCCGAGTACTCAGTTCTGCCACCTCTGGTCTCTTGGCCCTCCCACCCCTAAGGGAGGGCAGCTCCCTCTCAGCCTAGTCCAAGCTCTTCTCTGTCCTGGCACCCCAATGGTGGAACCAGCTTCCCCCTGAAACTAGGGTAGCAGAGTCCCTGTCCATCTTCCGAAAACATCTGGAACTCTACCTTTTTAAAGAGTATTTTATCTAATCCCATAGAATCCCTCCTCAACCACCAAAAAAAAAGAAAAAATACTTTTGTGAACTAACACTTGCACTTGACCCTTTTCCCCTTACTAGCTCTGACTTTGCCAATAGCTACTTTACCAGCGAAAAATGTACAGCCAAGGTCAGAGCAGCAGTCCCAGTTTGACAACAGGCAAATATCACAGCATATCACACTGGTGGGTAAGTAATACTGTAAAACACCATCATTACACAATGCAAAATGGAAACCTTTTTAAACATCCAATGAGTCGCACATTTAATTTACTGCATGGCGATGTCACCATGGAAGGCCAAAATTTCAGCCGCTCTCTTCAAACAGCTCTTACACTAAAAGGGCATTATCATCTTCACAGTATCATTCCAACCTCGTAGTGTGGAAAATAAATATAAAACACAGAAAAATCATGTTTTTGACTGCACTGGGCCTTTAAGAGGACTCAATATAATAGAATCCATGCATTTGGTGTAGTCGTGTGTAACTGTCAAGATGCAGTGTTCTGACAGCATTGATCGTTGAGCCATTCAGTGTGGTACGATAGCTGTCTAGTAACTCTCATTGTTACAAGACCAAGATATGCTTTTACGTCTCGTAATGCATGGCCTCTACACAGCCCAGCACAACTCCTGACAAGTAATTTGTTGACTGATGTACTTTACTGCCCTCCCGTGAGAAGGGTTCAATGAAACCCTATTCCCTACACAGTACACTACTTTTGATCAGAAGAATGGGGTGCCATTTGGGATGCACCCATAGTATACTCACACCAATGACAAGAGCACTGGCACTATGATTTATCTCTGCTAAGTTCATCATGAAGAACGAGACAATTGGAAAGATGTGCTCAAAGTAAACTTGTGTCAAGTGATGTCTTGACTCTAAACTTTTTTTCTAATAGACAATTTAACATTATGTGGTGATTGTTTTGTTTCTGAAAACCAAAGAACAGAGTACAGCTATGAAAATACAACTGCAGATTGATTCAGGAAATATTGATATTTAAATGTGTTACCGATAGGCTACCTCTAAGATTAAACACATTCATCCATCAACAACCGCACAATCAAAATGTCTGTGTCTCATTGCTGCCTGCACAGATTGTCTTGCTCCCTCTGACTCCAGTCAAAAAGGATGACAACCTAGGACTATTAAAGTTGTCTTCATTGAACGACTCAGATGAAACACTAAACGTCATAAAATTAAGGAACTATCGCCATCTAGTGGCAAGAAAAAAACCTTGGTTGTCACCATCTCTGAATACGCAACACTTAAAAACTCATTGACAAAATCCATTCAAATCTTTATTTGAAGTCAGGAACAAAGAAACGAACAAGTAAACGTATAACAAAAGTAATCAAGTATATGATATGCAATAGTAGTAAATATACAAATTCTTTGGTTTATAAATCATATTGACACCCATTTTGACATTGACAGATGCATAACAAATTAAGCTAGAAAAATTACACCAAACAAAAGCTCTCGCCCATCCTTTCTCAGTGTGGTACCTTCCCCAATCTCTTGCAATGTTATTGCTCAGTAAATAATCACGTGATGTTGTCCATTAGCGATTGTTACCATCCTTATAGGTATAGTTAGATGATGGGTACCAAACCTGATGAGAAGGCAGAGCAGTTTCTACATGAGCGAGGAGTCAGAGTCTTAGAGCACTGCATTAAACTCCATTACTATTAGAGGGACAGTGCTTGGCTTGCACAGTAGCACTAATGTAATTTGTAAAGAACCGGTGCCACAGCATCTAATAACAACCAATGCCTTAGAAGTACATATTATTACTGCAAATACAGAGTCAGTGCTTTCACTGGACCAAACAATGATACATCATTAACCATTGAGGAATAGTCTGCAATTACTAATTAGGCTAAGGGAAACAATGATTTTAGCTAACAATATAAAAACACCATCAATTCAAATATCACCAGGAAAAGGAAATGGAGTAGAAGCTCTTTGAACCCACATGAAAATTAAATGTACTGTAAGGGTAATGAATCTGTACATTTCACAAAAAATAAACGTCACTGGGCACAGATAATACTGAACATGCAGCCAGCAATGCTAGCAGGTCAACAAAACCCATCTACATTCATAGGTGGCATTTATTAAAACAAACCAAGGAACAGGTCACCAAAAACAAGGTAGGCAACATAGAAAACAGAAACCCCATCTGAGTCTCTCATTCCTTAGTGCTCTCATCTGTCCCTCTCACGGAGGGAGCCTCGTCTGGACAGATGGGTCTCAATGATACGAGACAGGCCCATTCTGCGGTTGGTCCGGGCTCGGATGAGAGATCGACGGGTGCCGGTTGTGCGAGTACGACTGCGGATCTGGGTGGTGGTGGTGGTGGAGGAGGAGAGTGCCCTGGGTCGATTGGCTGGGTTAGAGTGCGCACTGCTAGCAGTGGCTGGGGTGCTGGAAGCAGGAGGAGTGGAGGAGGACCCAATAAAGGGAGCATTTGCGTTGGTGGAGCGAGTATTGGTGGTGGTGTACCCCTCCGCTGCCACGGCAATGCGTTCCAGGCTAGAGCACATGGAGGACAGGAAGGGGAGTAAGCGTCTGACCAGGCTGGTGTGGCTGGTAACCATGCGTCTTACCGTCATTAGCATGACACTGAAGCGGAGGAGGCTGCGGCGGCTGTGGCCTCCTCCTCCACGGGCCCGGCGAGTCCTGCCCTGCCTGGGAGGGGGGTTCTCTCTGACCTGAGGGTTGGGAGAAGCAGCACCAATGGTAGGGGGAGCCATTACTGCTGGGCTGGAGCTGGACACTGCGGCCGGTCACCTCCTGGTTGGTCTGAGAATGCACCTGAAGAAGTAAGATCAGAGGGAAGGTTGGTATGTAAATCAGATTGTGTTTCTTAGTTCATTAAGCTACTAGGGCACTGTTGTGGAACTTTCACATGGACATACGCTATATAAACAAAAGTATGTGGACACCCCTTCAAATTTGTGGATTCAGCTATTTCAGCCTCACTTGTTGCTGACAGGTGTATAAAATCAAGCACACAGCCATTCAATCTCCATAGACAAACATTGGCAGTATAATGGCCTTACTGAAGAGCTCAGGTGACTTTCAACATGGCACCGCAATAGGATGCCACCTTTCCAACAAGTCAGTTGCTGCGGCCAACTGTAAGTGTTGTTATTGTGAAGTGTAAACGTCTAGGAGCAATAACGGCTCACCTGCAAAGTGGCAGGCCACACAAGCTCACCTCGGTTGCAACACTCACTACAGAGTTTCAAACTGCCTCTGGAAGCAACATCAGTACAATAACTGTTCATCGGGAGCTTCTTGAAATGGGATTCCAATCCCGAGCAGCCACACACAAGCCTAAGATCACCATGCGCAATGCCAAGTGTCGGCTGGAGTGGTGTAAAGCTTGCCGCCATTGGGCTGCGGAGCAGTGAAAACGCGTTCTCTTGAGTGATGAATCGCGCTTCACCATCTGGCAGTCCAACGGATGAATCTGGGTTTGGTGGATGCCAGGAGAACGCTACCTGCCCGAATGCATAGTGCCTACTGCAAAGTTTGGTGGAGGTGGTATAATGATCTGGGGCTGTTCTTCATGGTTCGGGCTAGGCCCCTTAGTTCCAGTGAAGGGAAATCTTAACGCTGCAACATGCAAAGACATTCTAGATGATTCTGTGCTTCCAACTTTGTGGCAACAGTCTGGAGAAGGCCCTTTCCCATTTCAGCATGACAATGCCCTCGTGCACAAAGCAAGGTCCATACAGAAATGGTTTGTTGAGATCGTGTGGAAGAACTTGACTGGCCTGCACAGAGCCCTGACCTTAACCCCATCAAACACCTTTGGGATGAATTGGAACGCCGACTGCGATCCAGGACTAATCGCCCAACATCAGTGCCCGACTTTACTAATGTTCTTGTGGCTGAATGGAAGCAAGTCCCCATAGCAATGTTCCAACATCTAGTGAAAAGCGGCTGTTGTAGCAACAAAGGGGGGACCAACTCCATATTAAATCAGTGGTGGAAAAAGTACCCAACTGTCATACTTGAGTAAAAGTAAAGATACCTTAATAGAAAATAACAAGTAAAAGGCCATCCAGTAAAATTCTACTTGAGTATAAGTCTAAGTATTTGGTTTTGGTTCAAAAGTAAAAGTATAAATAATAAAACAAATCTTTATATAATACAAGCCAGATGGCACCATTTTCTTGTTATTTTTTTCATTTATGAAAAGCCACAACATTCAGACATCAGTAGAGATGTTCAGTAAATGCATGAATTTGACTATTTTCCTGTCCTGCTAAGTATTCCAAATGTAAGGAGTACTTTTGGGTGTCAAGGAAAATGTATGGAGTAAAAAGTACAATATTTTCTTTAAGGAATGTAGTAAAGTAAAATTTGTCCAAAATATAAATAGTAAAGTACAGATACCCCAACAAACTACTTAAGTAGTACTTTAAAGTGTTTTTACTTAAGTACTTTACACCACTGATATTAATGGCCATGATTATGAATGAGATGTTCGACGAGCAGGTGTCCACATACTTTGTCATGAAGTGTATTTTGTGTTACAGACACGCCTCTGACATGGAATTTACCTTACATGTGCAGTACTGAAAATATTATTTACTCTGCGTGTAAAATGCATGTCTGTCGGTTATATTTCTATCTGAATTAATGTTCTCATTGTGTCCTACTGAACAAGGCCCAGTGTTGACATAGCCTAAGCAGCCGCTAGTGGGGTTCCATTATGATAGTGGGCTTCCATAAAGAAGAAGCCCACTAGCGGCAGCCCAGGCTAGTGTTGACACAGCGCCAGGCCGAAGTAGCTAGCTGTTCTGGCGAAGGGCACCTGTTAGCAATCGAGTTGGAAGGTGTGTATTGGCTTTCTCCGTGCACGTTTGAGTAGTTAGTAACTTAGCTGTAACTTCTCACAAACAAAGCAAATCAAACAACCGTAGCTCGACAACATAAATTGACCAGCGCGTGTGAAGTGCATAAATTTCACTCAAAATACTCACTCGGCTGCTCTCGATGGAACGAATGATGCTTTGAAGGATGGAACAACTGAGTTAGTTAGCTAACTTACGCTGTGGCTATTCGTACTCGGCTGTAATTGTTAGTGAATCGAACTTAATACATGTGTCTGCATCTCTAAATCATGATACACTCAACGAAATCACCATTACTAACTAAACCGTGGGATGGCACTTGTTACACGTTTTTGGATATAAATTGATTGAGTGAACGGGTTAAAATTCCCATTCAAGAACCACAAGACACGCCCCTGTCTGATCTAAACTGTCGACACCCACCACTGTAACGTTAATTTCAAATTTTTTATTTTTGTTACAATGAACTAAAACAGAGCCTCTAGCAATGTATATTTTTAATTGTGCAAAATATTTGGAGAAACTTTTTTTTTTTATAAAAAAAATACTATACGCTTTAAATCCGAGATTGACTTTCTCGAGCGGAGACGATGACAGGTCAGATTTATTTTAATCTTTTGAAGAAAACAAAGCTGTTCCATAACAATGACATTTAATGGAAAAGCAAAGGTACAGTGGACGACACGAGTCCACTCCGCAAAGCTGAAATTCTTCAACGTCTCAAGTCGTATCGTTTTCCTGAGCCTATTTGCAATGTGTTTAGGAATAGATCACATTTACTGGGATGGGAGGGTTGTCAATTTATTCATTTATTTTTGCTTTGGGGAGGGTTGTGTTTATTTTATTTAATCGGGCACAGGGGGAGGGCGTAATGTGTTTTTTCTTTCCTGGTTAACATTAACTCTTGCAGGTTTTACTATATAATTTCTTCCGTCCTAGCCAAATTTCCTCTTCTGCTTGCATGCGCTTCCCCTATGTCAAGGGTGTTTTGGTACTTCCATTATGCACTACGCTTTTCCATGTGCTAACCTTTACTATACCACAGGTCAGTACCAGTCTAAGTCTATCCTGCCATCTTTCATAGTGATAATAGTGGTAGGTGAAACATTTGTCCAGATCGGAAATAGGCTAACTAGCAATCATACCACACATAAAAGCATTCAAGTTGCATCAATTTTCAATATGAATTGACAAGTACAAATATGAGTAGCGGATACTGTAGGCAGCGGACAGGTGCATCATTGTGCATGAAAGAACAGTGAAGACATGAAACACAGCTCAAAAAGCTCCTCTATTGATCTTGTTTAGGGACAGTACAAGTATCCTACCCAGACTAACCGACAACACCACAATGCATTGAATAATTGCATTATTGTATTCAAGTGAGTAAAAATTCTACTCTAGGCTGAGGTGAAAATGTAATTTGAATAATGGTGCAAAAACTCTGTGATTTGAATGTTTCATTCGATTTGAATCAGTTGTGGGTCTACTTACAACAGTTTATAAGGTCTAGAAAGGCACAGCAGGCCAGTCTGGCTGTATTTTAATACTGATACTGAATGCGCAGTCTGTTTCATATCATCATTCTCCCAAGTTGTTCTATAATAATGTGGCCACAAATTCTCCCGGCAGGCCCAGTTATTCAGGAAAGCTTAAAACAAGCTCTGCCTCCTCTCCAATCCATGCAGCTGTACCTCGCGCACCTAGAACCTAAGCTTCAATATAGCCTAAATATTTATCATTTAACTTATAAAAATGTAATACATCTCAAATGTGGCAAACACAATCAATCAATGTTTTAATCTGATTAGGCTACTTCAAAAGTCTCCTGTAGGCATGCACGCATCCTCAAAATGGTTTGACGTTTAGCAGGTTTCCATCAAACCCTTTTATGCTGTAAAGTAGCCCAAATGTTGAATAACAAATGTCACGACATCATGGGAAAGCATGCAGTTTCAGGCTACAGATTAAGTAAATTATGATGAACTTCACAGGGTGGTGAAAGTGCACAGTGATGAGGTTGATGCTCCTTTCAATAAATATAGAGGGTTTTATTCAAATCAAAGTTTATTTGTCACGTGCTCCGACTACAACAGGTGTAGAACTTACAGTGAAATGCTCACTTACAGGCTCTAACCAATAGTGCAGAAAATGTATTTGGTGAACAATAGGTGGGTAAAGAAATAGTGAAAAATAACAGTAGCGAGGCTCCAAAAGTAGCAAGGCTACATACAAACACTGGTTAGTCAGGCTGATTGCGGTAGTATGTACATATGATTAAAGTGACTATGCATATATGATAGACAGAGAGTAGCAGCAGCGTAAAAGAGGGGATGGGGGGGCACACAATGCAAATAGTCCGGGTAGCCATTTTATTACCTTTTCAGGAGTCTTATGGCTTGGGGGTAAAAACTGTTGAGGAGCCTTTTTGTCCTAGACTTGGCACTCCGGTACTTCTTGCCATGCGGTGGTAGTAGAGAGAACAGTCTATTGCTGGGGTGGGTGGGTGGGGTCTTTGACAATTTTTAGGGCCTTTCTCTGACACCGCCTGGTGTAGAGGTCCTGGATGGCAGGCAGCTTAGCCCCAGTGATGTACTGGGCCGTACGCACTACCTTCTGTAGTGCCTTGAGGTCGGAAGCCGAGCAATTTCTATACCAGGCAGTGATGCAACCATGTTGCAGCTGTAGAACATTTTGAGGATCTCAGGACCCATGCCAAATCTTTTTAGTTTCCTGAGGGGGAAAAGGCTTTGTCGTGCCCTCTTCACGACTGTCTTGGTGTGTTTGGACCACTCTAGTTTGTTGTTGCTCTCAACCTGCTCCACTACAGCCACGTCGATGAGAATGGGGGCGTGCTCGGTCCTCCTTTTCCTGTAGTCCACAATCATCTCCTTAGTCTTTGTTATGTTGAGGGATAGGTTGTTATTCTGACACCATCCGGCCAGGTCTCGGACCTCCTCCCTGTAGGCTGTCTCGTCATTGTCGGTGATCAGGCCTACCATAGTTGTGTCGTCTGCAAACTTAATAATGGTGTTGGAGTCGTACCTGGCCATGCAGTCGTGGGTGAAAGGGGAGTACAGGAGGGGACTGAGCACTCACCCCTGGGGAGCTCCAGTGTTGAGGATCAGCGTGGCAGATGTGTTGGGGGTGGCTAGTCAGGAAGTCCAGGATCCAGTTGCAGAGGGAGGTGTTTAGTCCCAGGATCCTTAGCTTAGTGATGAGCTTTGACGGTACTATGATGTTGATCGCTGAGCTGTAGTCAATGAATAGCATTCTCACATAAGTATTCCTTTTGTCCAAGTGGGAAAGGGCAGTGTGGAGTGCAATAGAGATTGCATTATCAGTGGATCTGTTTGGGCGGTATGCAAATTGGAGTGGGTCTAGGGTTTCTGGGATAATGGTGTTGATGTGAGCCATTACCAGCCTTTCAAAGTACTTCATGGCTACGGACATGAGTGCTACGGGTCTGTAGTCATTTAGGCAGGTTACCTTTGTGTTTTTGGGCACAGGGACTATGGTGGTCTGCTTGAAACATGTTGGTATTACAGACTCAATCAGGAACATGTTGAAAATGTCAGTGAAGACACCTGCCACTCGGTCAGCACATGCCCGGAGCACACGTCCTGGTAATTTGTTTGGCCACGCAGCCTTGTGTATGTTGACCTGTTTAAAGGTCTTACTCACGTCGGCTACGGAGAGCGTGATCACACAGTCGTCCTGAACAGCTGATGCTCTCATGCATGCCTCAGTGTTGCTTGCCTCGACGCGAGCATAGAAGTGATTTAGCTCGTCTGGTAGGCTCGTGTCACTGGCAGCTCGCGGCTGTGCTTCCCTTTGTAGTCTGTAATAGTTTGCAATCCCTGCCATATAAGACGAGCGTCGGAGCCGGTGTAGTATGATTCATTCTTAGCCTTGTATTGACGCTTTGCATGTTTGAAGGTTCGTCGCAGGGCATAGCAGGATTTATTGTAAGCTTCCGGGTTAGAGTCCCGCACCTTGAAAGCGGTAGCTCTACCCTTTAGCTCAGTGCGAATGTTGCCTGTAATCCATGGCTTCTGGTATGTACGTACAGTCACTGTGGGGACGACATCCTCAATGCACTTATTGATAAAGCCAGTGACTGATGTGGTGTACTCCTCAATGCCATCGGAAGAATCCCGGAACATGCTCCAGTCTGTGATAGCAAAACAGCTCTGTAGTTTAGCATCTGCTTCATCTCACCACTTTTTTTATAGACCGAGTCACTTGTGCTTCCTGCTTTCATTTTTGCTTGTAAGCAAGAATCAGAAGGATAGAGTTGTGGTCGGATTTCCCAAATGGAGGGCGAGGGAGAGCTTTGTACGCGTCTCTGTGTGTGGAGTACAGGTGATCTAGAATTTTTTTTTGCCTCTGGTTGCACATTTAACATGCTGATAGGACTGTTTCGAGGAACAGATCTGGGGAAGGGTACCAAAACATTTCTGCAGCATTGAAGGTCCCCAAGAACACAGTGGCCTCCATTCTTAAATGGAAGAAGTTTGGAAACATCAAGACCCTTCCTAGAGCTGGCCGCCCGGCCAAACTGAGCAATTGTTGAAGGGCTTTGGTCAGGGAGGTGACCGAGAACCTGATGGTCACTCTGACAGAGCTCTAGAGTTCCTTTGTGGCGATGGGAGAACCTTCCAGAAGGACAACCATCTTTGCAGCACTCCACCAATCAGGTCGTTATGGTAGAGTGGCCAGACGGAAGCCACTCTTAAGTAAAAGGCATATGACAGTCCGCTTTGAGTTTGCCAAAAGGCACCTAAAGGACTCTCAGACCATGAGAAACAAGATTGAACACTTTGGCCTGAATGCCAAGCGTCACGTTTGGAGGAAACCTGGCACCATCCCTACGGTGAAGCGTGGTGGTGGCAGGATCATGCTGTGGGGATGTTTTTCAGTGACAGGGACTGGGAGGCTAGTCAGGTTTGATGGAAAGATGAACAGCGCAATGTACAGAGAGCTCCTTGAGGAAATCCTGCTCCAGAGCGCTCAGGATCTCAGACTGGGGCGAAGGGTCACCTTCCAACATGACAATGACCCTAAGCACACAAGACAACGCAGGAGTGGTTTTGGGACAAGTCTCTAAATGTCCTTGAGTGGCCCAGCCAGAGCCCGGACTCCCCAAATACAGGTGTGCCATGCTTGTAGTGTCATACCCCAAAAGACTCGAGGCTGTAATCGCTGCCAAAGGTGCTTCAATAAAGTACTGAGTAAAGGGTCCAAATACTTATGTAAATGTGATATTTCGATTTCTAAAAACCTGTTTTTGCTTTGTCATTATGGGGTACTGTGTGTACATTTAATCATTTTTAGAATAAGGCTGTAACTTAACAAAATGTGGAAAAAGTCAAGGGGTCTGATTACTTTCCGAATGCAATGTTGTGTATTTCTATCTCTCTCTGGGGATAGGCTTAAGCTTCTTCTCCTGGCCTCCCGGGTGGCGCAGTGGTTAAGGGCGCTGTACTGCAGCGCCAGCTGTGCCATCAGAGTCCCTGGGTTTCGCGCCCAGGCTCTGTCGTAACCGGCCGCGACCGGGAGGTCCGTGGGGCGACGCACAATTGGCCTAGCTTCGTCCAGGTTAGGGAGGGCTTGGTCGGTAGGGATGTCCTTGTCTCATCGCGCACCAGCAGTGCGCGCTAGCCAAGGTTTCCAGGTGCACGGTGTAGCCTCCGACACATTGGTGCGGCTGGCTTCCGGGTTGGATGCGCGCTGTGTTAAGAAGCAGTGCGGCTGGTTGGGTTGTGTATCGGAGGACGCATGACATTCAACCTTCGTCTCTCCCGAGCCCGTACGGGAGTTGTAGCGATGAGACAAGATAGTAGCTACTACAACAATTGGATACCACGAAATTGGGGAGAAAAAGGGGTAAAAATTCAAAAAATAAATAATTAATAAAAAATAAATTAAAAAACGTATTTTCCTGTTATATAGGCCACTTTCTTATATATTAATGCATTTAGTGCTCAAATCTCTGACGGATCTATATTGTTTTAGGAAAGTAGCCTGAAAAACAAATAGGCTATGAAGTTTCGCGTATGCTACACATCAACACAAGGATTAGTGTTTTTGTCATTCTTTTATAGGCTATTTTAAGGACACTAAAATGTGTCTCATTTGGCCAATATCCCTCCTTTATTGATGGAACTGGCTGCACCAGATCACCAGATCAACATCTAATGAATAAGCTACATACTAGGTTTGAATATTTTCCCTGTATTTTACAAATGTTCCATCCAATAATAACTTTTCTCCTGGGTAACCTGGTATTTCCCACCCAAACCGTAAGTGTCATCCTAAAGCATATGTCTGGATTTGAATAGAGGTTTGATCGGCATGAAAATTCAAGTCGGATGCTACCTGAGCCTGAAGAGTCATACATTAAATACATTTTATGATCCCTACATTAAAAAACGTATGGGCCATGCCCAAAAAAATCTGAAATGATTGTGCCGTTATCCAATACATAGCCTATGATGGGCTACTGCACATTACGCACAACATAAAAGCCCATAGATGTAGCTCTGCTCTCTTGGCGAAGTAAATGAAGCAAGCGCTAGTAAGCTAATGGTTTTGAATGTAGACTATTATTGTATTATATCGACTTGAATTACACACCTCTTTCAAACCATGAATCTAGGAGAGAATGAGATGCTGGTACAGGACATGCAGCCTACAAATGTACAATTATAGGCTCGTGAATTTGATTTTAATTTGGACACAGGGCCTATTTTACATTTTTATAATTAGTAGGCTGACTCATGCATACTTTTCATAATATTTCCCCTAATGTTGTGTGATGTGTGTATTAGCCTACCTCCTCTTTCTCTATTGTTGCTTCATTCCTTCTTAGCTTTCAACAGTTAGCCTAAATGAAATGTTTAGTTGTCCTGATCTTCATCATTTTAATGACATGCTTGAACAATTATATGACTAGAATAAGATGCAGATGGCTTTCTTTTCTCTTCACAAAGATTGAATGGTTACGGGTTTGAACAAATAACTGCTACAGCCTACTGCCATCCCGCATTCTCTCTTCTTTAAAACTTCCTGGCCGGTGGCCATGAATTCTATTGGCTGCTATATTTAACATTCAGCAAACAAGCTTGCATCCCTCTTCCAATAGTCTATTAGTATAAGAAATGCTAAAAAAATAAATTATTCCAGCAAGATATTCTAGTCTAGCTTTTCCTGGGACTCCAAGAGCTAAGGAGCGTTTTTTTAAGGACAGAGGAGAGCATGGTATATATTGCACAAGAGACGAGGCTATAAATTAGAAGGTTATGCATAGCCCATCATTTGTTAGCTAATTTATAAGGTTAATAACTGCATTTTATTTATTACCTGAAAGAGGTAGGCTAGGACATGTGTATCTCAATATCAAATTTGATCAGGATGATCTATTTTGGATTTACATTGTAGTCATTTAGCAAACACTCTTATACAGAGCGACTTACAATAGTGAGTGCCTACATTTCCATTCGTTCTGGTCTCCGTGAGAATCAAACCCACAACCCTGGCATTGCTAGTGCCATGCTCTACCAACTGAGCCACATGGGACATGCAATTCAATTGATTGAGAGAAAGAGAAGACTGACAGTGCTCTGAAAGCCAGATGGAGATGTGTAGACCCGGATTTAGTCCTTATTACTGTAGCATATGCTGCAGCAAATGTAGGGACCACAATGTAAATAAGTCCCCACCTTCATTTTTCAATCCCTGTCATGTTTATAATTACTTGTGTATATGTATTTTATTTTTTGGGGACAAATAAAAATCAATCCAAACTGTGCAGTGGCAATTGGTGAAGTCTTCGATATTGGGTAAGCCTACAAGGTAGGGAGGGATGTATTTTATGTTTGTCGAGTTTTATATAATCTATACTGAGCAAAAATATAAACTCAACATGCAACAATTTCTATGAGTTTTAGATCTGTCCCTTACACAGCGGGAAATGCAAATATCGTCAATATGCGCCTCAGAATTTGATAAGGGCCCATGCAGTTGCATCCCGGATGTGTCGGGCTTCACTTGTAGCCTGTGAAAAAGACCTGATCACGTGACGGAGAGCCATTTGAGTGAGAGGTACTTCTGCATCAGCCAGGAGAAGGGAATTATAATATTCAGCCAAAGGGCCACATTTTTTTAGGGGGTATTACGGCCACACTATTTAACTAGGCGAGTCAGTTAAGAACAAATTCTTATTAGACCCCTGACCTGTATTTTGTTCCAGGCTCCTTTGGCAGGCAGCAACAATAAGACCCTGTGCTGCCTCTGGTGTGCCTCAGGGTCCAGCTCAATGACCGTCTGCACTGAGAGGAATGGCTTTGTACCCGGTACTGGAACAATAGCAAACTTAGAGGGGTTCCAGCCCTGAAACTGTTTTTCCTTTTGCATTGTTGTATTTACAAGCCTTCGACCATCCTCATCTTGTGAGCTCACATTCTATGCACGAAGTGTAACGAAACGGGAAGTGGGTCTTTCTTTGTGGACACAGGAATAATTGTGTCAAAGTTAGCTAGAAATGCTGGGTGGGTGTGCCTGAACAAAGTGACCGGTGAACAAAATGATAGCGTACTCTTGTCTATAGGCAAATAAACAGACTTGATGGAAATTCCTTGTCAAGTTTTTACACTCAAATAAACAGACATCTTCTCACCTTTGGAATCCCCTTTTTCTGTAGGAGAGATGGTGAAAATAATCTGAGTTTAGTAATGGCTTATCTCGGACGGTGACTCCACATGCCACCCGCATCCAGAAGCAGTTGTTTTACACCCACAACAAGTGCAACAGGATGTGGCAGAGGAAAAACCTGGTCTCAGTGAATGGTCAGCCAGTCAACCCCAGTAGTCTAAAGCAATATGATGCTTCCCATCCCTCCCAAAACGGCTCTCACAATCTCCAACTGTCCTATACTGGAGTTGGATTACACTGTGGATGTATGCATCCGTCTTGAAATGATGCAGCTTTTACTGCCAATCCCAAAACAGCCCCCTGCCCTAAGCACTCTTGGAGATCAAGGACCGTATTCAAATGGAATCACATTTTATTTGTCATGGCCGAATACAGCAGGTGTTAGTGAAATGCTTACTTACAAGCTCTTAACCAACAATGCAGTTTTAATCAAATAAACTATTCCCAAAGCATCTCCGAGAAGCAGTGCTTTAAGTAATGTTATTCATGATCTGAAATGCAAACCTGATCCTAGATCAGCACTCCTACTCTGAGACTCTTTGTGAATATGGGCCCTGGGAGGATCTGACGCGTATAAGCAATATGGAAATCGCCCCTCCTTGCCTTCTCGATTGCCCAGGTGGAATTTTTGCATATTTCTCACATCAATATAATCCTCTCGGATCTCCGAGATAGGGTTAGGTTGGTTATTGGACTTGCCCAATGCTTCTGTTCTGACGTTGTCTTCTATTGTTCTTCTCCTCTCCTGCAGGTGTGTCTATGTGTCAGAGGTTCCTCTGACCTAAAGGTGCTGTTCCCCATTGTGCTGTGTAATATTCCTGTTCATGCTTCCCAACCTCCCCCTCCATATCAGTAGGAGTAGCACTTGGACCCGTAACCAAAGTTATGTCTGTCAGGAACATAGGGGATATGAGGGTTTACCAAGAACAATTCTTCCGGTGCACTTGTTTTTTTCTTCACTGATTATTTGAACAAATCACAGGGTTCATTTGGCCCATAGACCAGTTAAGAGGATTTCAGAGGAGGGGGTGTGGACTTTGCCACTCCTATTAAGCCAAACATCTTAACACTCCCCAGTACAAAATCCAGTAGCTGGCCGGAGACCAGATTTCACGCAAGATTTTGATCCGAGATTAGACACTGCCAAAAACCTTTTAAAATGGGGTTTCCAATTCTACAATTGTATATGTTGTTGATTGTTAGAATTGTCATCAACTGGCATATCAAAACTTCCTTCCATATGACATTGCCTGATTGCATTGCCTCTTTCCACTGTGGGAGTTGAGTGCAAAATGCTCACTATAGACATTACTGCTAAGAAAATTCCTCAACTTTTTAAAACAGACCTTTCAGCCCCTTTTCCTTTTCTTATTCAGCTCCTTGGGGTCATGATGAGAAACTAGTGGGACACCGTAGGGGGCTAACTCCGACTACAGTTGATAAGGACTCAACTTGCTCTAACAAATCTTACAACACAACAAATTGTAGGATTTATGTGAATAGCCTCTTAATAAGGTTGATTTGTTGAGTTGCAGAAATAGCTCTCATGTTTTTACATATGTATCAGATTTTTAAACATTTTATGCTTGAACTTTTAAAAGGTGTTTCTGTTACATAACTCTCTTACGGTTTTATACACAGTTTATTTACAGTTTTATATATACATTTTTTTACTACTTACATACCAATGTATATGTATGCAATGGTGCCTTGCCATCCTTTAATGCTTAACACTAGAACCGTTAGGCCTTGAGGGACGCAACTTGTTTGCCAATGAGAGCGTAGTAAAGAAATTGTCTATGGTGATATTTCTCCTCTTGCCAACGTTAGATTCCACAAGCCTCAAAACCACATTCTGTCACTCACTCACCTGCTGCCCGATGGCTGTTTCTTGAAGTCCATGATCATCTCCTTTGTTTTGTTGAGTGACGTTATTTTCCTGACACCACACTCCGAGGGCCCTCACCTCCCTGTAGGCCGTCTCGTCGTTGTTGGTAATGAAGCCTACCACTGTAGTGTCATCTGCAAACTTGATTGAGTTGCAAGCGTGCATGGCCACACACTCATGGGTGAACAGGGAGTACAGGAGAGGGCTGAGAACTCACCCTTGTGGGGCCCCAGTGTTGAGGATCAGCAGGGTGGAGATGCTGTTTTCTACCTTCAACATCTGGGGGCAGCCCGTCAGAAAGTCCAGGACTCAGTTGCACAGGACGGAGTCGAGACCCAGGGTCTCGAGCCTAATGACGAGTTTGGAGGGTACTATGGTGATAAATGCTGAGCTGTAGTCAATGAACAGCATTCTTACATAGGTATTAATCTTGTCCAGATGGGATAGAGCAGTGCGATTTGTGTTGTCTGTGGACCTATTGGGGTGGAAACTAAATTGGAGTGGGTTTAGGGTATGAGGTACGGTGGAGGTGATATGATCCTTGACTAGTCTCTCAAAGCACTTCATGATGACAGAAGTGAGTGCTATGGGGCGATAGTCATTTAGTTCAGTTACCTTAGCTTTCTTGCTGAACAGGGACAATGGTAGCCATCTTGAAACATGTGGGGACAGCAGACTGGCTTAGGGATTGATTGAATATGTCCGTAAACACACCAGCCAGCTGGTCTGTGCATGCTCTGAGGACGCGGCTAGGGATGCCGTCTGGGCCGGCAGCCTTGCGAGGGTTAACACGTTTAAATGTTTTGCTCACATTGGCCATGGAGAAGGAGAGCCCACAAGCTTTGGTAGCAGTCCATGTCAGTGGCACTGTATTGTCCTCAAAGCAAGCAAAGAAGTTGTTTAATTTGTCTGGGAGCAAGACGTCGATGTCCGCGACGAGGCTGGTTTTCTTTTTGTAATCTGTGATTGACTGTAGACCCTGCCACATACGTCTCGTGTTTGAGCCGTTGAATTATAACTACTTTCTCTACTGACGCTTTGTTTGTTTGCCTTGTTGATGGAATAACTACACTGTTTGTATTCGGTCATGTTTCCAGTCGCTTTGCCATGATTAGAAGCGGTGGTTTGCGCTTTCACTTTTGCGCGAATGCTGCCATCAGCGAATGCTGGACTTTCTGACGGGCTGCCCCCAGATGTTGAATGGAAAAATGTTTGATTTGATTTCAAATGTCAAAATTGTCCTTGTTTGTGGCATAGTCCTTGCCATTAAGTTCCCTTCAACCTTAACAAAGACCGGGAAGTACATGTCTCGTCTCTCTCTGTATTGCCAACATATCATATTGAATATCACAATAAGGGCAGAATTTACGTCCGAGAATCAAGGATAGTATTTGTTTTTTTAATGGAATTGTCTCTGTATACATGTTTTAACCACAATTCCTTTTAAAAATGTATATTTTGTAATGTTTAATACATTTTTATTTATTTTACCTTTACTAGGCAAGTCAGTTAAGGACAAATTCTTATTTTCAATGACGGCCTAGGCACAGCCTGTTCAGGGGCAGAAGGGAGCACTTTAGGACACTGATAGGTTTTTTCAGGCTGGAAATAGAGTCAGTGGCCACCTGTACAAATGGTGCATCTTAATTTGATCACTATTTTGTCACCAAAACATTCCCTGCACATCAGGAAATTTAAACAAGCTTTAACCTGCAGTTCACTTTTTCTCCATGAGTGGGCACCAAACAATTTAAAAAAAAATCTAGTTCAACTGTTGCCTGGGGTGGCGTAGAGATTAGGGCTTCTGCCCACACCCTTCTGGCCCAAATTACTAAATTCCCCCAATTTACATTTAGTTACACATTTCGAATAGACATTCCAGGGAAAATAAGTGACCATACCAGACACTTTTATTTTAGACGGTTGTATTTTATTTTTTATTTTTACCCCTTTTTCTCCCCAATTTCGTGTTATCCAATTGTTGTACTATCTTGTCTCATCGCTACAACTCCCGTACGGGCTCGGGAGAGACGAAGGTTGAAAGTCATGCGTCCTCCGATACACAACCCAGCCAGACATACTGCTTCTTAATAACACAGCGCGCATCCAACCCGGAAGCCAGCCGCACCAATGTGTCGGAGGCTACACCGTGCACCCGGCAACCTTGGCTAGCGCGCACTGCGCCCGGCCCGCCACAGGAGTCGCTGGTGCGCGATGAGACAAGGACATCCCTACCGACCAAGCCCTCCCTAACCCGGACGACGCTAGGCCAATTGTGCGTCGCCCCACGGACCTCCCGGTCGCGCGAACCCAGGGACTCTGATGGCACAGCTGGCGCTGCAGTACAGCGCCCTTAACCACTGCGCCACCCAACCTCTTAGACGGTTGTATTTGATGGGTAACAAATATGAAACAAATAAAATAATATCAGTAGGCTATACCAAGATTAGTTTCCATTCATACAGTGTCGGGTAAATTGCCACAGTAGATTTGCCTTGGTAAAGAAGGAATTACTTTAGAGTGTGCAAAGCTGTCATCAAGGCAAATGGTGGCTACTTTGAAAAATCTCAAATATAAAATATTTTGATTGAACCCTTTTTAGTTACTAGATGATTGTATGTTGTTTTATAGTTTTGATTTCTTCACTATTATTCTACAGTCGTGGCCAAAAGTTTTGAGAATGACATATTAATTTCCACAAAGTTTGCTGCTTCAGTGTCTTTAGATATTTTTGTCAGATGTTACTATGGGATACTGAAGTATAATTACAAGCATTTCATAAGTGTCAAAGACTTTTATTGACAATTACATGAAGTTGATGCAGAGTCAATATTTGCAGTGTTGACCCTTCTTTTTCAAGACCTCTGCAATCCGCGCTGGCATGCTGTCAATTAACTTCTGGGCCACATGGCAGCTGATTCTGATGGCAGCCCATTCTTGCATAATCAATGCTTGGAGTTTGTCAGAATTTGTGGGGTTTTGTTTGTCCCACCTCCTCTTGAGGATTGAACACAAGTTCTCAATGGGATTGAGGTCTGGGGAGTTTCCTGGCCATGGACCCAAAATATCGATGTTTTGTTCCCCGAGCCACTTAGTTATCACTTTTGCCTTATAGCAAGGTGCTCCATCACGCTAGAAAAGGCATTGTTCGTCACCCAACTGTTCCTGGATGGTTGGGAGAAATTGCTCTCAGAGGATGTGTTGGTACCATTCTTTATTCATGGCTGTGTTCTTAGGCAAAATTGTGTATATATATATATACATATACACACACACACACCCAAACAAACCACACATTTCATTGCAAATATATATATATTTTTTGGCAAAAATATATATTTCATAGAACGGCATTAGCACTTATCCGTCCAGAAGTACCTCCTGTCCTTGCAGAAACAGCTCCTCAGCTTCTGTTTGCATCATAACACTCAAAGATTCCTCAAACAAAAAAATCTGTCTCACTTTCCCGATCAATCTCTTCTATAATCTGGTGCAAATCTGTATACTTAGACTTGGACTTCGCTTTTCCTGATTTATTCGCCATGATGTCTTCAATGAAATCGTTGAAAATACTACTCTCCAAAATACTGCTGTGTGTAACAAGCGTCACTGAAACTACTCTGAATGTCAAGGCGAGAATGGAGTTCGTTACGTGTGCGATTTCAAACAAGGAATGGTGGTCCAACCCATAACCATCACATACTGGTGTTTAACTCAGCTCATTGGCTATCTACCCAGCTACATTTCAAGAAGATCAGTGGTCATTGGGCAGAAATACAGTCAATCAACGAAGCTTCGCTAAAATTATTGGTGCGCAAGGAAGTCATTGCTCGTCGTCTTCAAATCAGTTCACTTCGGTCAATACTCCCCGCAAAAAAAAAACAATCCCATTTGGCTGTGTTGCAAACATCCAGAGGAATGCACTGAAACCAACCATGACTAGATAAACAATTGTTTACGGTGTGTAATAACGTCGAATGCTCCGTAATTTTTTTTGATAGAGATGGAATTCACGGGAAACAAACGGTTTACAAAATGTTTCGATTTAGGCTATAAAAATGGATTTTATCAAAGAAAACTGCACTTCATTTGATCACTGGGACCCTCAGGAAGAGAAATAAGAGCAAGATATCAGAATGTAAGTCATAATTTTACCTTCAGATGTGAATGTGTAAAAACTGTCATGGTGGAAAATATTTTTGTTGTTGATTGCTCTTCTCAAACAAAAGCATGGTATTTGTTCTCTGTAATAGCTATTTTAAATCGGAAAATGTAGTTTGATTACCAAGATTCTAATCTTTTGAAGGATGTAAGACACTTGCATTTTCAAGAATGTTTAATGTTACGACGTATTTTTAGTTGTCACACTGAAATTTGATCCCTGTACGGGGATCGCAGCCATAAGAGGATTTATTAAGTACTGCAGTGCATCTCCTCCTCATGGACTGCACCAGATTTGCCAGTTCTTGCTGTGAGATGTTGCCTCACTCTTCCATCAAGGCACCAGCAAGTTCCCAGACATTTCTGGGGGAAATGGCCCAAGCCCTCACCCTTCGATCCAACAGATCCGGGATGTTCGCTGGCCACGGCAGAACACTGACATTCCTGTCTGCAGGAAATCACGAACAGAACGAGCAGTATGGCTGGTGGCATTGTTATGCTGGAGGGTCATGTCAGGATGAGCCTGCAGGAAGGGTACCACATGAGGGAGGATGTCTTCCCTATAACGCACAGCGCTGAGATTGCCTGCAATGACAACAAGCTCAGTCCGATGATGCTGTGACACACCGCCCCAGTCCATGACGCACCCTCCACCTCCAAATCGATCCCGCTCCAGAGTACAGGCCCGGTGTAACGCTCATTCTTTCGATGATAAATGCGAATCCTACCATCACCCCTGGTGAGACAAAACCATGACTCGTCAGTGAAGAGCACTTTTTGCCAGTCCTGTCTGGTCCAGCGATGGTGGGTTTGTGCCCATAGGCGACGCTGTTGCCGGTCATGTCTGGTGAGGACCTGCCTTACAACAGGCCTACAAGCCCTCAGTCAAGCTTCTCTCAGCCTATTGCGGATAGTCTGAGCACTGATGGAGGGATTGTGCGTTCCTGGTGTAATTCGGGCAGTTGTTGTTGCCATCCTGTACCGGTCCCGTAGGTGTGATGGTCGGATGTACTGATCCTGTGCAGGTGTTGTTACATGTGGTCTGCCACTGCGAGTATGATCAACTGTTCGTTCCTGTCTCCCTGTAGCGCTGTCTTAGGCGTCTCACATTACCGACATTGCAATTTATTGCCCTGGCCACATCTGCAGTCCTCATACCTCCTTGCATCATGCCTAAGGCACATTCACACAGATGAGCAGGGACCTTGGGCATCTTTCTTTTGGTGTTTTTCAGAGTCAGTAGAAAGGCCTCTTTAGTGTCCTAAGTTTTCATAACTGTAACCTTAATTTCCTACCGTCTGTAAGCTGTTAGCGTCTTAACGACCGTTCCACAGGTGCATGTTCATTAATTGTTTATGGTCCATGGAATAAGCATGGGAAACAGTGTTTAAACCCTTTACAATGATCTGTGAAGTTATTTAGATTTTTAGAAATGATCTTTTAAAGACAAGGTCCTGAAAAATCCTACAATGTGATTTTCTGGATTTTTTTTCTTCTCATTTTGTCTGTCATAGTTTAAGTATACCTATGATGAAAATTACAGGCCTCATCTTTTTAAGTGGGAGAACTAGCACAATTGGTGGCTGACTAAATACTTTTTTGCCCCACTGTATATATTTTCTACTCCTCGCCATTTCCATATGAAATAGCCATTGGGTGCTGTTCGGGGGAGTGCAGGCCCACAACAATGGCCGGAGTTGAATGGACCAGCACTTCACCTTAGTGACTGTTCCCTCTGCTCTATACAATACATATCTGTTTATTTTATGTGATGATAAAAGGCTCATACAATACAAATATTTTTTTAAATGTTTTCTTTCACAGTGATAGCGACACTGACTGGGAGCCCCCGGTGCCAAGCTTCCCGCTCTACCTCTGCCCCCTCTACTCCTGCCTCCAGTGGTGTTCATATGCCATAGTTCATTACTGCACTCATTACTGTGCCTCAGGGCCAAAAGAGCACAGCATGGAGGCGTCGTTGTGTTCTGTGTCGCATGAAGTCCCCCATCACCTGCACCACTTGTTCAGTTTGCCTCTGCTTTACATCAGAAAGAGACTGCTATGGGACATGGCACAGGCAGCAAAATATTGTGTAGAGGACTTCCAAAGGGTCTACTGTTTTTTTTAAATACACTGCTCAAAAAAACAAAGGGAACACTTAAACAACACAATGTAACTCCAAGTCAATCACACTTCTGTGAAATCAAACTGTCCACTTAGGAAGCAACACTGATTGACAATAAATTTCACATGCTGTTGTGCAAATGGGATAGACAACAGGTGGAAATTATAGGCAATTAGCAAGGCACCCCCAATAAAGGAGTGGTTCTGCAGGTGATAACCACAGACCACTTCTCAGTTCCTATGCTTCCTGGCTGATGTTTTGGTCACTTTTGAATGCTGGCGGTGCTTTCACTCTAGTGGTCTATGCGAGGAAGATAAAAGAAATGCAAGATGAGAGGGAATTGATGAGAAGACTAAGAAAAAGTTTAAAAACAGGATAGAAAATACAGGTACAGACACTTCATATAACAATCTGGTGAACTGAAATTACATTCTCTAATTATCCCAACTGTAGTCTAAAGGACTGATATCCACACCCTGATTTGTGTACCGCACATAGCCAGAGGAATAGAAGAGTAATATACAGTTACCTTCAGTGCCATCAGAAATAAGTCACACTCCTTGTCTTGTTACTCATTTTGTTGCTACAGCCTGAATTTAAAATTGATACAATTTCGATTTTTTTTGTCACTGGCCTACACACAATGTCTTATGTCAAAATGGAATTATGTTTTTCGAAATGTTTACAAATGAATCAAAAATGAAAAGCTGAAATGGTTTTGAGTCAAGCACCTTTGTTATGGCAAGTCAATAAGGTCAGGAGTAAAAATGTGCTTAACAGGTCACATGAACTATAATTGTGTTTAACATGAATTTTGAATGACTACCTCATCTCTGTACCCCACACATCTGTTAGGTCCTTCAGTCGAGCAGGGAATTTCAAACACAGTTTCAACCACAAACACCAATGCCTCACAAAGAAGGTAAAAAAAAAAGCAGACATTCAATATCCCTTTGAGCATGGTGAAGTTATCACTATAAAGATACAGGCGTACTTCCTAACTCAGCTGCCAGAGAGGAAGGAAACCGCTCAGGGATTTCACCATGAGGCCAGTGATGACTTTAAAACAATTACAGAATTTAATGGTTGTGATAGGAGAAAACTGAGGATGGATCAATAACATTGTAGTTACTCCACAACACTAACCCAATAGACAGAGTGAAAAAAGGAAGCCTGTACAGAATAAAAAATATTCCAAAACAAGCATCCTGTTTGCAACAAGGCACTAAAGTATCATGTTATGGGCATGGCATGGCTGCATCATGTTATGGGTATGCTTGTAATAGTTATGGACTGGGGAGTTTTTCGGGATAAAAAACAAACAATTTAACTAGGCACAGGCAAAATTCAGTCTGCTTTCTGTCAGACACTGGGAGATGAATTCACCTTACTGTCACGGTTGTTTGTAGAGACGGACCAAGGCGCAGCGGATGTTGAGTTCCACATAATTTATTAAACGTGAAACTTTAAACAAAACAAGAAACGACCAACGAACCGTGACTACAGCGGTGCTACATACACTTACTCAAAATACAATATCCCACAAACACAGGTGGGAATAAACACTACTTAAATATGATCCCCAATTAGAGACAACGATTACCAGCTGCCTCTAATTGGGAATCATACAAATCACCAACATAGAAAATTAAACCTAGAACCCCACATAGAAATAATAAACTAGAACACCCCCCAGTCACGCCCTGACCTACTCCACCTTAGCAAATAAATGCTCTCTGTGGTCAGGACGTGACAACTACAGAAGGACAATAACCTAAAACTAGGCCAAATCTACACTGGAGTTACCACCAAGAAGACAGTGAATGTTCCTGAGTGGCCGAGTTACAGTTTTGACTTAAATGTTCATGAAAATCTGTGGTAAGAACTGAAAATGGTTGTCTAGCAATGATCAACAACCAATTTAACCAAGCTTGAAGAATTTTGAAAATAATAATGGGCAACTGTTGCACAATCCAGGTGTGGAAAGCTCTTAGACTTACCCAGAAAGGCTCACAGCTGTAATTGCTGCCAAAGGTGATTCTAACATGTATTGACTCTGAGGGTTGAACACTTACACTGTATCTAATCAAGAGATATTAGTGTGTTTTTTTTGTTTTGTTTTTTATAAACGTTAGAATTTTTCTTCCACTTTGACATTAGAGTATTTTATGGAAATCGTTGACAAATATGACATTTAACTCCATTTTAAGCTACTTTGTAACAAAATGTGGAAAAGGTCAATGGGTGTGAATACTTTCTGAAGGCACTGTATATGGCCACCACAGCTACTATTCACTAACATTATCTTGTAAATATAGTCAGAGCCATTATTCAGTTCAGACTGAATGAACCCCAGGTAACATTCTCTTGTTTGAATGCATAAACCACCTCAAAATAATGGTGCTGTAACTATAAAAATGAATGAATTGTTTCTTTCACTTTCAGATTTCCAGATGGGACAGCTACAGTGATTATATCCCTGACCTCATGAAAGGGGAGTAGGAGGGAGGGAAATACACACACACACACACAAACAACACATTTTCCTACAATTGGAAAAACTTTCAAATTGAAAATAAAGGACAGTGGTTATTTATTGGTTCTTGGTGTAATACCACCTTAGATTTAGAGGTTATAATAACGTAAGAAACACAGTGCATTCCTCTAGGGATTTGTAATGACATCCATTTAATTTTGATGGTGAGATTATGATATTTTAGACAGTATATGGTGAGGAGGAGACTGAGGCCTCCCATACCTTACAGTACATGTTGTATATACAACACTATGTAAAAGCAGAGTCAAAACAGTCAGTATACTGTTACCGACAACACAAAGGCTCTAAAAGCAAAGTAATGCGTTTCATTTTCTATTCCACCGATGCTAAATAAAGCCATATTTTCTTGTTATAGATTTGACTACAATCGTCAGGGCAGATATTTGTGCAGATTCAGAATGGTCTTACATATGTTACCATGACTACAACACATAGCAATTGAAGATTGTGGCAAAATACACTTTATGATCAAGACCCTGAAAACCCAGATGAGATTGATAAAAAAAAAATGTGTAATGGTTTCAAAATTGTTGTTTTCCTCATGAAGTTAAAACTAAAACAACCCCCAAAATGGCACCATTTGTAACATAATGTCAAGGATTATGTTACATGTGGTGCCATTTTGACAACAAAGGCCTCTAGAATGATATGAATGTGTGTGAATGGAATGGGAAGGTTCCCTCAAGTTTCCATCTTAGAACAATGCTGAACAACCATCTGTGGCAGGAGGCAATCTGAGCTGGGAACCTGAGTTACTGTATGGTTGAGCCCGAATGGAGACCAGTAGTGATATACCAAAGATTTTTTATAAATAAACCAAGATAGACCACAGCCTGTCGTTTCAGATGGGAACATATGAGTCATAGTGGGCAGAACAAGCAAGGAGGTGGGCAGAGCCAAGCACGAGCTAGCGTTCTAGCAAACATCTGCATATTTCTGTTAGGGAACGCCTACTCTGTGAAATTCGCCTGTGCGATAACCAATATGACTTTGCATTCCTTCTAAACAACGCGATTTTAAAAAACTTTGACAATGGCTAAAGTCTACAAAACTTAGTCAACTCTATTCATAACAGGTTATAGTTTTGTGAACAGAAAACTGTATTGAGATCAAATGTTTCATCGATGAGAACATTTGCAGAATGTAGGCCATAATCCATCTCGTTCCATTTTCTACCACTGCGCGCCAGTGGGCTTTCTCTCACTACCATATTTGGTAGTGAATGGAAACACCAAGTGGATGCTTCATATTTATACATCCAGTGAAATATCTGTCTCATTGTTCTATCTGTGGATATACCATACAGGAACAAAAAAAATGCTGTGACCTCTTGCACCCACCCACCCAATCCATACAGTACTGTAATGTTAACACCATGAAGCATTCGCTTCCAAGTTAGAACTGTACATAACACGGCACAGTATAACAGCGTGTCTCAAACAGAGACTCGTTACTACACATTCAACATTCAATAAGTACATTGAAAAGACTCTGATCAATATATTATGAATCAATATATATTATTTACCCATTTTTCTCTTCTCTTGGTAAGAATATATTACTCTATGTATACGTTTCACTTGAGGAAAAAGACGTTAGCCATGGCCAGCCCAAAAGGGTGAGTGGTATTACAGTAGAACTGTGACAATAATTAGTATCATTTGTCACAACTTGGCTTGCTACTGGATGGGCTTGGCATCTGGAACTGAGTAAAACAATATACTCAGCAATTAAACATTAATAGTCAACCATAATATGCATTATAAAAATACAAATCATATCACACAAGTAAAATGATTGCATAAAAGGGTTGGTAATAAATTCTCAAAAGGAGGGTGGGTATAAGTTACAATTCATGTAGTTGCTACTGTAACTGTTACTGTAGCTAGACCCTCAGGTCAAGGCAGAACCACTATGCTTTAACTCAGGATGATATGGTACCCACTACCATACAGTTAACTCATTATGATAGTGTAATTAATTTACGTAGATATAAAAAAAAAAAAAACATTATATATTTCAGTGTTCTTCAGTCCAGGTCCTGGAGAGTGACATTACGTGCAGGATTTTGTCCCAGTTTAGCGCTACACCTCATTCAACTCATGGAGGCCTTGTTTGGAAGAATCAGGTGTGTTAGTGCAGGGATGGAACAGAAGCCTGTACACTTTGTAGCTCTCTGGGACCAGGGTTTGTGACCACTGCATCCAAATAGGTAGGCTATGTCCAAATAGATATTATTCATAGCTTTCACTCCGCTTACAGCTCAGCTGGTGAGTACAGTTATGGGTAGAATGCGTCTGAAATGGCACTCCATTCCCTACACAATGCCCTACTTTTGACCAGAGCCTGGTGGTCCTGATGGGAGCCTGATGGGTCAAAAGTAGCACACTACTGTATATAGGGAATAAGGTGTTGTTTGAGACGCAGACTGGTAGAAGGCTCAGTTGTCCAGTCACATCGTGTTTGGCCCAGTGAGGTCAGAAGAGGCTCCAGCCCTGCCCCCTCACTCTGTCTTCCAGACCGTGTTGAGAACCTTGACCACCTCCTCATAGATGATGAAGACGATGGCCACATCCAGGCACACACGACCCAGCCGAGGAACCGTCCCCTTATAGAACCTAGAGAACACAGAACAAGGAGAGTAGAACATCATATACGTAGAACTCAGGATCTCTATGGAGTAGAACCTCAGGAATGAGACGGAATGAGCAGTAAACAATACCATTAGGTTCCTTAAGGGAGTTATACATAACGTTTGATCGTATAGAAGTGTATAGTGGTGCACTTACGCTCGTACACCCTCGTGTCTCATGATCTTCAAGGCACAGTCCAGCGTACTCTTATACTTATGAGACTCCAAACCCTTAGAGAGAGAAAGACACAGGGTTATTCACTTAGACAGGGGTGGAGTTACGCCATACATGTATTTCAAACACATTCAATCCTTTCAGATGTACACAAGTGTCTGTAGCGGTACCCTATCCTGTACCTGCATCCTGGTCTTGATGACATCTAGAGGGGTGTTCCCAAACACGCTGGCTGCTCCTGCGACGGCTCCAAACGTTCCCGTCACCACAGGGTTAATAGCCTTATTGGGGTTATCCCCTGGGGAAAGGAGATACGGACAGAATGCTCTTTCACACTCACCCAAGTGGGATATACACAGTACGCTTATCAAAGTGAGTACCTTTTTACAGGTGACCACTAGAGGTCAGCATTGTCTGTGTGGTGTCGACAGGCATCCAAGGCCGGTATCCATAAACGTGTCAGAGTAGGAGTGGATCAGGTCCCTTCTGTCGATGCAATCATACTCATTGTGATCTAAAGGCTAAGCTGATCCCCAATCAGCACTCCTACTATGAGACACTTGATACATATGGCCCCTGGAATCCTGATAATGATGGCTGACACTCCCGTACCTTTGTACCAGTTCCTGAGGGAGGTCATGACATAGAAGCGGATGGCCTGGTTGGAGCCCTGCTTCAGGACGGTGGCCGTCAGACCCTGGTACGTCCCCTTAATACCTGGGGGACAGTAGCAGAGAGCAGCAGTTAGCATCACTGGATGTAGTAGCAGCATTATGCACTACCCTCTTTAAAGAGTGACTGAACGCACCAATTCTACATGGGTTTTTCTGTTTCTCATTAAGAAAAATAAGATTTCAATCTTGGGGGTGTTGGTTCAATGTGGCAGTTACTGATCTTTGTCCCCCATGAGACACCATAGGTACAAAGCCAGTATCACTTCCTCAAAATTGGCAGAATTAATTTAAGAGAACTCAATAAATCTGTAATTAATTTTTGAATCTAGCTAATGTGTTTGGTGCAGTATTTCTCAAGTTCAAAAATATGTGATGTGTTCTCTTCTATAAAAAAAGTTGTCTCCACTGTGCTGCCAGGCAGGTCTGTCTCCCTGTCTGTGTGTTCTGACATACTATTGAATAGACCGCAATCACCACAGCTGTTTATCCCATGGTTGTGGGCAAGTGGGCATTGTCAAAATCAAAACCCAACCCACAAGTACACTGAGTATACAAACATTAGGAACACCTGCTCTTTCCATGACATAGACTGACCAGGTGAATCCAGGTGAAAACTATGATCCCTTATTGATGTCACTTGTTAAATCCACTTCAATCAGAGTAGATGAAGGGGAAGAGACGTGTTAAAGAAGGATTTTTAAGCCTCGCGACCATCGACATGGAGTGTGTATGTGTGCCATTCAGAGGGCGAATGGGCAAGACAAAAAATGTAAGTGCCTATGAACAGGGTGTGGTAGAAGGTGCCAGGGGCACTAGGTTTGAGTGTGTCAAGAACTGTGACGCTGCTGGGTTTTTCACGCTCAACAGTTTCCCGTGTGTATCAATAATGGCCACCACCCAAAGGACATCCAGCAACTTTACACAACTGTCGGAAGCATGGGAGTCAGCAGGGGTCAGCAAACCTGTGGAACGCTTTCGACACCTTGTAGAGTCAATGCCTAGATGAATTGAGGCTGTTCTGGGGGAAAAAGGTGGTGCGACTCAATATTAAGATGTTTCTAATGTTTTGTATACACAGTGTAAGTCATGACGAACTCTTGCACACAAATCTCAGTTTTGGATGATAGTGATTTGATTTAGACATTACAGACAAAAGTCTTGACAATTACATACAGATAAAAACATTAACAAGTAGTGTGTATCAGTTATACATATACACCACAGTTCAAAAGTTTGGGGTCACTTAGAAATGTCCTTGTTTTTGAAAGAAAAGCACATTTTTGGTCCATTAAAATAACATCTAATTCATCAGAAATACAGTGTAGACATTGCTAATGTTGAAAATGACTTTTGCAGCTGGAAACGGCTGATTTTTAATGGAATATCTACATAGGCATACAGAGGTCCATTATCAGCAGCCATCACTCCTGTGTTCCAATGGCACGTTGTGTTAGCTAAGCCAAGTTTACCATTTTAAAAGGCTAATTGATCATTAGAAAACCCTTTTGCAATTATGTTAGCACAGCATTTGTCGGTTCGATTACAGGCTCAAAATGGCCAGAAACAAATAACTTTCTTCTGAAACTCGTCAGTCTATTCTTGTTCTGAGAAATTAAAGCTATTCAATAGAAAGAGGAGTGGGAGTGACTGTCCAATAAAAATACAAGATTAAGATGGGCAAAAGAACACAGGCACTGGACAGAGGAACTCTGCCTAGAAGGCCAGCATCCCAAAGTCACCTCTTCACTGTTGACATTGAGACTGGTGTTTTGCAGGTACTATTTAATCAGCTGCCAATTGAGGACTTGTGAGGCGTCTGTTTCTCAAACTAGACACTAATGTACTTGTCCTCTTGCTCAGTTGTGCACCGGGGCCTCCCACTCCTCGTTCTATTCTGGTTAGAACCAGTTTGTGCTGTTCTGTGAAGGGAGTAGTACACAGCGTTGTACAAGATCTTCAGTTTCTTGGCAATTTCTCACATGGAATAGCCTTCATTTCTCAGAACAAGAAGTTCTTTGTTTCTGGCCATTTTGAGCCTGTAATCGAACCCACAAATGCTGATGCTCCAGATACTCAACCAGTCTAAAGAAGGCCAGTTTGATTGCTTCTTTAATCAGAACAACAGTTTTCAGCTGTGCTAACTTAATTTCAAAAGGATTTTCTAATGATCAATTAGCCTTTTAAAATGATAAACAATTAGGAATTTCCAACACGTGGATGTTTCTTATAAAAACAAGAAGTGACGCAGTCAGTCTTTCCTCAACTCTTAGCCAACAGAGATGGGCATGCATAGTAATAATATTAGCCCTCTGATTACAATGAAGAGCAAGAAGTGCCGCTCTGTTCTGGGCCAGTTGTAGCTTAACTAGGTCTTTCTTTGCAGAACTTGACCATATAAACAAAATGAACCTACTTGCACATTTTAGTCAATTTTGGTACTGTAAATGTTTCTGACTAAAATCGATGTCGTTTTCAATGAGAGAAGTTGATTCTCAAGTTTCGTTCATCTTTAAACAATAAATGTCAGTCTGAATCTCAAATGACACCCTATTCCCTATGGGGGCTATATAGGCAATAAGGTGTCATTTAGGACATATACATGGTCTTTGTTGATCGTTCAAGGTCAGGGTGGTAGGATCAGATTACCCTCCCTAAACCCTAGCCTTAAATCAGTGTCTAGTCTAGGGCAACTTCCCCCTCCTCCCTTACCTTGGGTTCTGATGATCTCCCTGACTCCATGGTAGAAGCCTCTGTATTTGGGGTTGGCTGAAGACTGGTCGTGGATGAATTTAACCTTGAGAGAGAACACAGGGACAGCTTAATCACCAAACATACAAACATACATACAGACGGACAGGCGGGCGGGCGGGCAGGCAGTATTATTAAGAAACCCAACTGTGCTCCAGGAAAAAGAGCATTATCATGTTTGGTTTTTTTCCTTTATTGTATTATCAGTTTGACAGAGCACTAAGAGCAGACAGACAGCCTTGAGAGATGTTCTTGTCTGTCTCACCTTTAATTCAGAGAATATTAAAGAGTATGACTGAAGGAAATACATTCCTGGAAGGCTCAGGTCAACACTCATTCAGCTGTTGGATTAGATTTGTAACAAATAGAGACTGATTTGGGATGAGGTCTTCCTATTCAGAACAAAAAAATTATCAGCTAGTCAGCTGACTCCTTACCAGTGGATAGGGGGTATCAGTGACACCAAATCTGAGAGGGGAGTGGGGGGGATAAAGACAAGAGAGGGGAGAGGAGAGGGGGAGAGAGCGAGAGACAGAGAGAGGTGGGTATGGAGGAGAGGAGGAGGAGACAGAAAAAGGACAAGGGCTATAGAGGAGAGGAGGAGAGAGACTGGAAGAGGAGACACGGCTATAGAGGAGAGGAGGAGAGAGACTATAGTGGAGAGGTGGAAAGAGACTGGAAGAGGAGACACGGCTATAGAGGAGAGGTGGAGAGAGACTGGAAGAGGAGACACGGCTATAGAGGAGAGGTGGAGAGAGACTGGAAGAGGAGACGGAGCTATAAAGAAGGCGATAGAGATGCTCCGTCTCAGACATACCTTGACAGTCTCCATGGGACAGACTATGACTACAGCCTCCATGACTCCAGCACCAAGCCCACATAACAGACCCCTGGTGCTGTTCAACTTCCCTGCCTCATCACGGGCATGGTTACTGAGATACTCAAACACGCCAAACCTGAGATGGGGGAGGAGGGGAGGCGAGAGAGAGGAAGATGGAGAGAGATAACATGTTAGTATACAGCCCAGTCGATTAGTTCAATCAATGTTGTTCTCATGAGTGAGAGTCATTGATAACAAGCAGAGTTGTTGTTGCTCAGGTTTGAGACTGGTACAGTGATATCAGGAAGAGGAGTTAGGCTTGATTCTAGACTTGAGTTTGAATATTGTCTAAAACAGTGGTCAACAACGGGTCGATCACAATCTACTTGTTCATCTCCAATGCATTTCTAGTCGATCGCCAAACATTTCTGTAAAAAAAACAACGATAAAGCCTTGTGTTTCTATTTTTTTTATTCGTCTCGCGCGCTGTTGCTGGGAGGTGCGGCCAATTCAACTGCCGTGCGCGCCGGGTAGGCAAACTGTTGCCATTTCATGTGTCTGAAGGTACAAACTCTGCCTTCCTGGAGAGGGAATCAAGCGCACTATGCTACCACTGGCCAATCAGATTGCTCAGATGACCGAGTCCGCAGTAACGTAGCAGGCATAAAAGAAAGCTACGGCAAAATTGATACTGTGAGTTTTCAAAACGTTTAAAACCATGACTAGAGAGAGACTGTCAACGAATACAGCAAAGAGCTGCTGTTTTTATGAGTGAGTTCATGTTTAAGGCACTGTCAACACTTTGTATTCAACACTTTTATGAGTACGAAAGTTTATCCATAGGCTTGAGTTGTTGTTGTTCTTATTAGCGGCTTGGGTCTTTTTTAATATCATGGGATATTTCACTTTCTCTGTTCACAGGAGTAACAACATGAATTTGTGGTGCGACTCGAGTTCGCCATCAGCTGGAAGACGGTGTCCCTTTTTGGTCAGTGTCAGTGGAGGAAAGGGAGAGCGGAGGGATGTTGAGAGACGGAACCTCAGTCTGCTGCTCTCTCCCTCGGCTGAGACTGACCATCAGATACAGGCACCATCAGCACCGTAACATAAAAAGCACATTATTTAAATGTATGTTCACTCATCTGTGCCTCACAAGTAATACAACAATGGTCGATTACCGGTGTGATCATATAGCCTACCTCAAATTGTTGAATATAATTTTTTTAAATGTTCTGAACAACAATTCATTGGCAGGTAAATTCAAGCAAAGCCAGTATGCGGTGATAATGTATTGGGCCTATAGCTTACTGCACAAACCTCATTGCTACAGTACTGTTTTTAATGTGTTATTGTTGCATAGGCTTACATTTTTTAAGTCATGTTAATAAAAAATAAGAGCGGTAGATCTTGGCATGCATTTTGACTCAGAAAGTGATCTTGACTCAGAAAATGTTGGTGACCACTGGTCTAAAATCGAATCCTAGAATTTCATAGAATATCAGACTAGAACCTTCAATCTAGAAAGTTTTAGAATCATAATTAGAATCTCATTAGACCCTCTATAGAATATCCCTCTATCCTGGCTCCTTGTTACCTAGGTGACAGTAAAACACATAGACTGATACTGTATAACTGTGAAGATGAGAAGGGCCAGAGTTGCTGATATCTCTGGATGAGATATGGAAACAACAAAGAGTCTTCAAAGAGTTCTAACTCCACTGGACACCTTAGAGGAAGCCAGGTTAGGTTTAATCAGCTGATGAGCAGAATTTCACAACAGTTTCCTCTCTGAGCATCATACAACTGCTTAGTAATCTTAGTAGAAGTCTTTTCCCAGTCCTATCACTAGTAAACAATGCCACTTTATACAATGTTTACATACCCTACATCACTCATCTCATATGTATATACTGTACTCTATACCATCTACTGCATCTTGCCTATGCCGTTCGGCCATCGCTCATCCATATCTTTATATGTATATATTCTTATTCATTCCTTTACACTTATGAAATTGTGAACTTGTGAAATTGTTAGATTACATGTTAGATTTTACTGCATGGTCGGAACTAGAAGCAAAAGCATTTCACTACACTCGCATTAACATCTGCTAACCATGTGTATGTGACCAATCAAATGTGATTTGATTTGAGGCAAGAGGCAAATGACTTTGTTCGATGCCCAGGTGAAGTGAAACAAACTGCTAATGTTGCAGAATGTTTTACTGCCCAGCAGGTAAGGCACATCCTTGTTTAAAAATGTAGCCATAAAGTCTGATGACTCAGCAAGCAACGGATGCCCAGCAACTGCTACCATGAAAGCGAGCTGAGCGTTCTGTCTCACCCCAGGAGTGTGTGTATGTGTGTGTTAAGTTTCACTGTAATCAGTTAGGAGATGCTGTGCCAGGGAGTCCTTCACTGGGAAGGTTATTTATAGCAGGAATTGGATTGTGGTGATTTCAGGACCAAACACAACATGGAGGAAGAGAGGAGGAGAGGGGAAGGAGGGGAGAGGGGGAGGAAAGACACTTTGCCACTTAGTGTTGATTAAAGGTTTGTTTTCTTGTAACCTGGTAAAAAAAATACTGATATTTTATTGTGTTAATTCATTGTGTTACCATTGTCTCGTTATCTATTTGTTAATTTTATACTTTTTAACTGCATTGTTGGGAAAGGGCTCGTGAGTAAGCATTTCAAGGTAAAGTCTACACTTGTTGTATTCGCCGCATGTGACAAATAAACATTGCAAGATCAGGCGGGTTTCATGAGGCTAGGTTTCTTGTGCCTCTGCCTTCTCACCCGAGAGTTTCTGGTCTGACCGATGTCTTCTTGTCTGTCTCGGACGTTGACGATCTGTCTCTATCTCTGGGTGTGTCTCTCTGTTCTATTTCCTCATCTCTTCTCCCTCCACCCCTCCTTTTGCTTTCGCTCTCTTTTTTTTGCCTCATTTTTTTTGTTCATTAAAATGCAGCATCTGTTTCTCTGTCTCTACTCAATCATGTTTGTTTGTTTGTTTGTTTGAGTGATAGCTGCTTCACAACTCACATACTGTGTAGTGCAGGAACACAGACACGGCCTGGCAAACAAAAGGCAATGATGCCTTTATAAATTGAAACAGGTCTCTCTCTCTCATCCACCTTAATTGGACTGCAAGGAAGTGGCAGTATAGTTTTTTTTCACTATACTATACCTTACATCACCCCATTAAAATTACTTCAATGTGCTAAGGCTAAACTACCTCTTCTCTTTAGCCAATTCCAAGTGACAGATTTTTTTAAATCATCCCAACATGATGGATAATAGCTGGGCCGGCAGCCAAAGTCCAGGATGAGTCAGAGGCACCTTGGTCGTCACAGAGACCATGGCACATCTCCTAAACCCCATTAGGGCTCTATCTGCAAAGTCAGTTACCCCTCGCCAAGAGATGAGGGGTGGAGGGAGGTATTTGGGAAAGAATGAGGGATGAGGGAAAAAGGAAAGGGGTGGATGAGAAGGCAGGTGGAGTTAAATGGGAGGATGAAAAAGGTCAGTCTCTCTCCACTAAAGCCCAGTGTCACTCTGGCCTCACCCTCACCACTCTCTTATCTCCTTCACTCCCCGTCCTTCCCCCCACTGCTCCACACTGTACATAACAGGCAATCAGCTAATGGGATGGGGGAGATGGTGAGAAAGGGGAGAAAATGATGGATTGGTAGGGGGAGGGGGACAGAGGGAATGGGAGAAGAAAAGCACTCCCTTCTTTTTTCGTAACCCAATTATGTAAAGCATACACACACACACACACACAGCTGTCAGACTAGACAGGTGATGTGGCCTACTCTTGTTGCCCTGTCCTCTATGCACTGTTTCCCTACTGAGCCCTTCTGCGAGGCTGACTGACTGACTCACACACACACACACCAACAGGTTTTCCTCTCTGTATCTCCACTGATACAAGAATTGGCAGCTCTGCTCCGCATGGCTGGGTCTGTCCACTCTAAAGACAGGCTCTGCGCTGTAACACACATACACACAAACAAACACATTCAGAGAAAGAGAGATGCTAAATACCCCTGTCTGAGACTGAGGTCTCCATAGAACGGTCGTGTGTGGAATAAATATAATCTCTGGGAAAGAATAACATAATTACACACAAGACCAGCGGGACATTTCAGCTATGTATTGTGGGTAATAGACCAAAATAATTGGTGTGTGTGTGTGTGTGTGTTTAGGGCTAGATGCCATCCACATACCTGACAGCTGATTTGGGTATGGATCCGTAGAGCAGTGAGCTGAGTCCTCTGTACAGTCCTCTCACCCCGTGACCCTGTACCGTCTGCTTTACACAGTCACCTACACACACATCAATACATGAACACACAACCAGCTATGGACACACAGAGAGTATTCAAATAACTTCATATTCACACATGGAGAGAGAACTCCTTGACGAACATAGCTATTTAGTATGAGGCAGAGACAGCTGTGTGCAGGGCTCATTAAGATGGTCTCAGATCCTCAGAGCTCCAGCCAAGAGAAGCCAGACTGACTGACTGTGTGTGTGTGTGTCATACAAACAAGTAGCGTGACAGCCTGCCAGAATCACTAATGCACCTGAGGATGGTGGGTAATTTGATAATTAGATCCTAAGAGGGACAGAGAAAGAGAGAGAGGGAGCGAGATAGTGAGAATAAGAAATGGAGCGTGAGCAAGAGATGGAGATAGATGGAGATGAATTGATTTGGTCGACACACTGGCGACCTTGTATCTCAGAAAGGTTAGATGCATCGGGGAAGAAGAGGTAGAGAGGTATGAAGGGAGATGGATAGAGAAAGTTGTTGTGTTGCCGGGTGAGAGGACACACACACACAGTCAGACACTCACCGATGCCCCTGTATTTTGGAGGGTTGGCCTTCTCGTCCAGCTGTAGCTGAGTCTTCACATACTCAGTAGGGAAGGTGATACAGATCTCTATACCCCCTGCTATACCACCTGTAGAAAACACAGAACGGAGGTCAGATAAAGCTTTACAATCTGTAGAATGAGATGGACAGAAAGGAAAGCGACATTTAGTTACTGTAAATGTAAATGGCATCAGACTTGAACCAAACGCAAACGTTGTCGAACCGTCTGTGCTTGCTGGGGTTCTGTATGTCATCGTCATTTTGTAGCGAATAAGTCTGAACTATGCAGAAAACAGAGAGCATTGGTCAGCTACATCTTATCAACCAGAAGATTCCTTTTGTGAATCTTTGGGTAGCTAGTCTTTGGTACCAGACTATTGGTGCTAACAAATTGCCTTCTACAATGACAAGCTGGCTAAAGCAGGCATTCACTTTGGGCAGAGCCAGTACATCATGGATCATAACAATAACCCTAAATATGGCTGCCATCCGTAAACCTTAAAAGCCCAGAGAGTGTGAGAGGAATGTAATGTACTGGATAAAGATGGATGGAGCCGTTTTATTTATGCATGAACCTGTAGCTATTAGGTCCAATGAACGAAGAACAAAATAATGAATGAATGATGTAGGATGTTGGACAGCTCTATATTGTGGATTAGTTCAGAGGATGGGGATGAGAGTGTTAAGAGCAGCACTATGTGCAGATGAGTCACTTATAAAAGAGGGAAGGGAGGGCGAGAAGGAGAGGAGAGAGGGAGGAGAGAAGGCTGACGTTAATTAAATGATCTGCTCTGTCCAGAGGGAGGGGCTCCATTACACAGGCCAAGACCTCCATTAGCTCAATGACACACAGAATTACCCCATTTTCATTTCTTCTCTCTTTCTCTCTCGCTCTCTCGCTCTCTCTCTCTCTCACACACACACACACACACACACACTCACATTCAAATCCCAGAGGCCCATCTGTATAAAGAAACAATGAGAAGGGTTCAGATATGTCATCCAACTGTGTGACAGCTTGGCATCCATCCAACTTCTGCCGTTATTGTAGGCCAAACCTCTCTATCTCTTCCCTGCAGCACTTAGAATGACATTATTCTGGAGGTGATAGGAGATATATTTAACCCATTACATATACAGAAGATATAGAAGAATTTTAAGTGGTTGCTGGTTATATTTCAGTTAAATTACACATTGATGTATGGTTGAGTGAGAGTATTCAGAAGGGCTTAATGCATTTGCACAGTATTTTCCTCAGCCAAGATAAGGTTGTACAACAGTCTAGAAAGCTAAGTCATGATCCCTGTATACACGCACGCACGCACGCACGCGCACACACACACACACACACACACACACACACACACACACACACACACACACACACACACACACACACACACACACACACACACACACACACACACACACACACACACACACACACACACACAGCTCTAATTCCTCTAATCCCAGTGTTAAGTAAGGTTCAGCAGATCACATGAGGTCTACTACATTTCACACTAACACACTGACCCAGGATGTACAGGTCAGTATGTCTACAATAGGCTTCATTCATTCCAGACACTACTACAGTTTTACCTGTGAAGGCTATTGGTGAAGCAGTGTCATGTTACAAATTTGCTAAATGTACTATATGGTACAAATTTGCAAAACATATGATGTGTTACGAATTCCAATTTGTTGTGGTTAACGTTAGCTAGGTGGATAACGCTAACATTAGCTAGCTGGCCAACGTTAGCTAGGCTAGGGGTTAAGGGTTAGGCTTAAGGTTAGGAGTTAGGTTAAAGGGTTAAGGCTAGGGTTATGGGAAGGGTTAGGGGAAGGGGAGGGGATAGCTAACACCCTAAGTAGTTACAAAGTAGTAAGTAGTTGAAAAGTTGCTAATTAGCTGAAATTATAAAATGGTCTATGATGAGACTCGAACAGGCAACCTACTATCTTTATGTTTTTACCTTAAGTAACGTTCTGTCTTATGTAACCATACCAACCGTAACATATCATACTAATTTGTCTCCTGGATTTACTACGTTACGTCTAGTCTTTGAGACCAGTCTGATCTGCAAGCTGTTGGCTAGAGTGCACATGCCAAGACCAGAGTAGGCACATTTGCTATTTAAGGCAAATGCTATGGATACACATTGACATTGACATTTTTATTAGGTACATGAAAACTTAAACGAAAAAAATACATTTTGTGTGCACTACTTGATTTTTATCTGCAACAAATCCTTTTGGTAAACAACCTGGTCTCAGAGCATTTTGTATTATTCTGTAAGGAAATCCGAGACACTCAATTTAGTATGATATGTTACGTTTCCTTTGGTATGTATTAATTTGTGGATGTCCATCACCCATTTCGTATGATATGTTACAAATTACAATTAGTACAATATGTTATGAATTTGGGTTGTGGCTAGGGGAAGAGTAGCTAACATGCTAAGTAGTTGCAAAGTAGCTAAAAAGTAGTAAGTAGTTGAAAAGTTGCAAATAATGTAATATGTCTGTGATATGATTTCAAACTCTCAACCTAAATAGAGCCCATCCAACCCTGTCCACCCTTACTCTATATAACCCATCGACAAATCATTCTCTTTTACAACCATCCCTCACGCACACACACATACACACATACTCAACCCTTACATAGCAGATTTACAGTGCTTTCGGAAAGTATTCATACCGCTTGACTTATTCCACATTTTGTTGATTTAAATATAAAAAAAAGTTTCAAACATCTACATACAATACAGCCGAAGAAACCTTTTTGAACCCTTTTTTCTAAGACTGTAGAGATGAGGTGCTGATTAAAATGAGTCAATACTGTATATGCATGTAAAGTGGGACACTTGAAAAATAGGCAATAAAAGGGTTAACCTTGTCAGATTGGTTCAGTTCTGTGCCTTGTGTTACAGCTTGAATCAACATTTAAATTTATTTGAAAATGTATTGAAAATTAAATCCATAAATATACAATATATAGTTCTGTAATCACACCCCTGAGTCCAGACTTTGTAGAAACAGCGATTTCAGCCGTGAGTCTTTTGGGGTAAGTCTCAAAAGTATTCCACACCTGGATTGTGCAACATTTGCCCATTATTCTTTTCGAAATTCAAAAGGCACTCACACATCTGAGCTATCTTTTTTTGCAGGTGCATGGTAACAGTTGAATAAAATGAATGATGAATTAATGCCACCATTTCAGATTACTCTTGACATTTTTCTCACGCTGTACCCAATGATTTATGAAAACTTGCTTGATGTGTCAATGTCCTCATTGTGTTTTTACAGGCGTGTTTAATATGTTTTATATACACACTTTATTCGAATACTTATGAAATACACATTGTTATATTTGGTGAAACGTACTTATTTTCCCTCAACTCCAATCCCATTTGATACATTGAATGGATGTGGGTGGAGCTATGTCTACATAAGGATGCTAATTGAAAAAAACTCACAAAGCTCTGACGAAGGCCTTGAGGTCGATACGTAAAGCTTATTAAAGAGCAGTGTTGCTATCAAGGGCAGTGTGCGGGTTTCTTCTCTTTTCTCATTATTCTTTTCACAATTCTTCAAGCCTTGTCAAATTAATTGTTGATCATTGCTAGACAACCATTTTCAGGTCTTGCCATAGATTTTCAAGTAGATTTAAGTCAAAACTATAACTTGGCCACTCAGGAACATTCACTGTCTTCTTGGTAAGCAATTCAAGTGTAGATTTAGCCGTGTTTTAGGTTATTGTCGTGCTGAAAGGTGAATTAATCAGGCTTTCCTCTAGGATTTTGCCTGTGCTAAACTCCATTCCATTTCTTTTTTTTCATTCTGAAAACTCCCCAGTTCTTAACGATTACAAGCATACCCATAACATGATGCAGCCACCACTATGCTTGAAAATATGGAGAGTGGTACTCTGTAATATGTTGTATTGAATTTGCCTGAAACATAACACTTTGTAATCCGGACAAAAAGTTTATTGCTTTGCCACATTTTTTTTGCAGTATTACTTTAGTGCCTTGTTGCAAAGAGAATGCAAGTTTTGGAATATTTTTATTCTGTACAGGCTTCCTTCTTTTCACTGTCAATTAGTTTAGCATTATGGAGTAACTACAACTTTGATGATCCATCCTCAGTTTTTTCCTATCATGGCCATTAAACTCTGTAACTGTTTTAAAGTCACCATTGGCCTCATGGTGAAATCCCTGAGATGTTTCCTTCCTCTCCAGCAACTGAGTTATGAAGGACACCTCTATATTTGTAGTGATTGGGTGTATTGATACACCATCCAAAGTGTAATTAATAACATCACCATGTTCAAAGAGATATTCAATGTCTGCTTTTTGATTTTTAACCATCTACCAATAGGTGCCCTTCTTTATGAGGCATTGGAAACCCTCTCTGGTCTTTGTGGTTGAATCTGTGTTGGAAATTCACTGCTCGACTGAGGGACCTTACAAACAATTGTATGTGTGGGGTACAGAGATGAGGTAGTCATTCAAAAATCATGTTAAACACTATTATTGCACACCAAGTGCCGAGTCCATGCATCTTAATATGTGACTTGTTAAAAAAAAAAATTCTCCTGACCTTATTTAGGCTTGTCATTACAAAGTGGTTGAATACTTAACTCAAAACATTTCAGCTTTTCAATTTTCATTAATTTGTCATATTTTTATAAAAACAAAAAACATTATTCAATTTTGACATTATAGGGTATTATGTGTGTAGGCCAGTGACAAACCAATCAGAATTTAATTCATTTTTAATTCAGGCTGTAACACAACAAAATGTGGAAAAAGTCAAGAGGTTTGAATACTTTCTGTAGGCACTGTATAGTTTAATCAACACCCTTCTGACTTCACAGCTGGGTTCCTGCTTGTATCACAGCCACTCAGAGTGCACACACACACACACACACACACACACACACACACACACACACACACACACACACACACACACACACACACACACACACCCCACTGGGGCTGATCGTCATAATACAGAACATGTATTGTCTTGAGCCTGGTTGAGTGGACAGGTTGCAGCCCAGCAGTAGAGACACACATCCCAGCCAAACAACCAATAGGAACCCTCCACACCATTACACACTATTAGATTAACCATGAAGGAGAGAGACAGAGACAGGAGAGACAGGAGATATAGACAGGAGTTAGAGACAGGAGACAGAGACAGGAGATAGAGACAGGAGACAGAGACAGAGACAGAGGGACAGACTGAGAGAGGGAGGGAGACAGAGAGAGAGAGAGAGATAGAGAGATAGGGAGAGGAAAATAGAGATAAAGAGGGTTGAGATAGAGAGAGTAAGACAGAAAATGGTGAAGAAAGGGGATATCAACAAATGGAGAGCGAGCAAGGGAGAAAATAAGTGCAAGAGCAGAGAGGGCGATAGAGAAGACCTCTGAAGTGCTATCTATTTGCCTGCTGTTGAGGTAACTCTAATGAGTGGTGGCCACATCATCTGCTCCTGATGAGAACTTCACTGAGAAAAACAAACTTTCAAAATCACCAGACCTGGCAAACAATAAACATAACCCAATCTTGTAACCCCACAGTTTATGGACCAGGACACCATAATGTGTAAGAACACAAAAAATACTAAACACGGGAACACGATGTATTCTTTAATAATATTCTTACTTATCCAAGCTAGTCATATTCAAATGAAATATATTCTTTAACAACAGAGACTAGAGAGAGAGAGAGAGAGAGAGAGAGAGAGAGAGAGAGAGAGAGAGAGAGAGAGAGATATTCACTTTATATATTATCTACCTCACTTGCTTTGGCAGTGTTAACACATGTTTCCCATGCCAATAAAGCCCTTGAATTGAAATTGAATTGAATTGAGAGAGAGAGAGAGAGAGAGAGAGAGAGAGAGAGAGAGAGAGAGAGAGAGAGAGAGGGAGAGAGAGGGAGAGAGAGAGAGAGGGAGAGAGGGAGAGAGAGAGGGAGAGAGAGAGAGAGAGAGAGAGAGAGAGAGAGAGAGAGAGAGCGAGGGAGAGAGAGAGAGAGAGAGAGAGAGAGAGAGAGCGAGGGAGAGAGAGAGAGAGAGAGGGAGAAAGAGAGAGAGAGAGAGAGAGAGAGAGAGAGGGAGAGAGAGAGAGATAGAGAGAGAGAAGTGGAAGATAAAATGAAAGGCAGAGAGAGTGTATGTGTCTGACAGGAAGGGCAACAGGGGTTTCGTGATTTGACGTTTTGCCCCCGAGGGCGCTGGTGGGTCGTGAGTCAGATTCAGGGAGAGTGTGTAGAGTCTATTACCTAGTGTATTGGGTGCAGTGGCGTGTGAATGAGCAGGGAGTGAGTGCACACTTTGACAAGCCCTCTGAGTCTGAGAGGAGACAGCCACTCAAAGAACTTAACTGAAGCACGAGAGAAAGTAAAAAAGAGGGCGAGAGAGAAATGTAGAGAGGGAGAGAGAGGGAGAAATGTTGCTCCAGACAACCATGCAAGCACAGAGCAATACAAAAGTACTTTCTCAAACCTCACACACACTTACACAAACGCACGCACGCACACACACACACACACACACACACATAGAAAACCCATCAGAACCCATTTAAAGCTCTCATCCCCCAGGCTAATCTTGCCTCATATCAACAGCCTCCACCTCTCAACATCACCCATTGCCATTAGCTGCTAGGAGTGCAGGAGAGGGAGTAGAAGGAGCTCAAACACCCATCATGTGCCTCAAAGCCATTGTCTGGGTTTGTAAGAGATGTAGGATTTTTCTTCCATTAAGCTACGACTTTCTCTGTTCTGTCCATGTCACTTCCCCCCTCCAGGCCTATACAAGACCTATACAACCACACACGTACACATACAAAAGTCACTCCACCCTTTCACCCCTTCCTGCATTACACCAGTGCCAAAAGTGGAATATTTCTCAAAGGCTAAGCTACATCAGTTATGACACCACACACGTGGAGTCAAACTACTCTAGAGTCATACTGAGTCCAACTGGCTGTAGTCTTTATCTACGGCCCTGAGTTAACCTTTTACCGCAGTGGGTTAAATCAGGGTCACACGGAGTGTTTCTTGGTAGTCAAGAGTATACACCTCACACACATGGTTTTGGGCTTTAAAAAAAAGACACCTGTTTCATTACGGATATAGATTTGAAATGTATTAGATTTTGAGTTTGCATTCCAATATTACACTTTATAAGCATCACAGAAGACTGAAATATAACAAAGCCGTTTGACATAGAAACACAAAAGTTCATTAATATCTGTGGTTCAATGTCTAGGCACTGAGAGAAGTGCTAGTCTGATGTATTAACTGTCAAACTGGGTGTCAGGAGGATTCTGTGTCTTCTTGGTGTAGTTAAACATTGGCTTGGCTGTTCATTGAGTAATATCTCAGGTCCGAATTAGACACAAGAGCACTTTACCTGATTACTTTTATCTCGCTGAGTAGATCAAGTCCTTGGGTATGACACTGTGACTTCAACACACACACTCATATACTATACATTTTTATAAATGTTTATTTAACTAGACATGCACACACAAGCTATTAATCTACGTAACAAAATATCCTTGTTCTCCCCTGAAATGTGCACCCATAGATTCAGACTGTGATAAAAACAGGGACGGAGAGAAAGAAAAAGATTCTACAGATAAGCAGTAATCAACTGGCGAAGAGGAGTGGAGTGTACAACTAGAACAAACAGGTTAAATAAGAGTTTGGCTGACAGAGAGAGAAGCCTGTTCCTTTGGCTGTTAGCGTTCCCGGCCAGCTTGTCTGAGTGAAAGGATAGGAAGGGAGGGAGGAGGCCAGGTGGGTTTCTCAAATCTCAAATCTTGATTGATGGCCTCATTTTATATTTACCAATGGCTGAGAGGAGGAGAGTCGGGAGAGACTGTTTATGAAATGGCACCATAGACTGTTAGGGTTGTGAAAGGTATTTGGACAGAGATTTCTTTTTTGCACAAACCTGCGGTACCAAAGTCATGGGGTCAAATGTAACCTAGTTCAGCCAGAGGTTACAGTGACAAACCACTATGGGCAATTTCACAGAAACGGAATTGCGCGGAGATTATTCACTTAAAATGTATGCCAAACAAATAACATTCATCAAAGTTTAACAAACCATACAACTCCGCTTTTAACAAATTACACAGACTAGCATCACCACCCTGGACGGTTCCGACCTAGAATATGTGGACAACTATAAATACCTAGGTGTCTGGCTAGACTGTAAACTCTCCTTCCAGACTCATATTAAACATCTCCAATCCAAAATCAAATCTAGAATCGGCTTTCTATTTCGCAACAAAGCCTCCTTCACTCACGCCGCCAAACTTACCCTAGTAAAACGGACTATCCTACCGATCCTCGACTTCGGCGATGTCATCTACAAAATAGCTTTCAACACTCTACTCAGCAAACTGGATGCAGTCTATCACAGTGCCATCCGTTTTGTTACCAAATCACCTTATACCAGCCACCACTATGACCTGTATGCTCTAGTCGGCTGGTCCTCGCTACATATTCGTCGCCAGACCCACTGGCTCCAGGTCATCTATAAGTCTATGCTAGGTAAAGCTCCGCCTTATCTTAGTTCACTGGTCACGATTTCAACACCCACCCGTAGCACACGTTCCAGCAGGTATATCTCACTGACCATCCCCAAAGCCAACACCCCATTTGGCCACCTTTCCTTCCAGTTCTCTGCTGCCAGTGACTGGAACGAATTGCAAAAATTGCTGAAGTTGGACTTTTATTTCCCTCACCAACTTTAAACATCAACTATCTGAGCAACTAACCGATCGCTGCAGCTGTACATAATCCATCTGTAAATAGCCCACCCAATCTACCTACCTCATCCCCATACTGTTTTTATTTTATTTACTTTTCTGCTCTTTTGCACACTAGTATCTCTACTTGCACATCATCGTCTGCTCATTTTTCACTCCAGTGTTAATCTGCTAAATTGTAATTATTCACTCCTATGGCCTATTTATTGCCTACCTCCTCATGCCTTTTGCACACACTGTATATAGACTTTCTTTTCTCTACTGTGTCATTGACTTGTTTGTGTTATTGGCTTGTTTATTGTTTACTCCATGTGTAACTCTGTGTTGTTGTCTGTGTCACACTGCTTTGCTTTATCTTGGCCAGGTCGCAGTTGCAAATGAGAACTTGTTCTCAACTAGCCCACCTGGTTAAATAAAGGTGAAAAGAAACTGTGCCGTGGCCAACTTTGGTAACAGAATATAGGTAAAATGTGATCACATTTTCCAAAAACTCTGTTAAATATCTGCTCCAAATTAAAATTCTGAGATGTCTGCAGAAAAAATGGGGTGTCAGCTAGGACATGACACCTGGAGGTTAAAAAAATCTGTTTTGGTTATTGAACTACAGTAAGTGAAGTGGATTATAATATCCTCCTTTGCATATTTGGGTATTATTCTACACACTGGCTTTTATTTTAATGAGCTCTGCCACTAAACAAGAACACATTTGAACCAATCATAGATGTCTATTCACAAGTTTGGACATCAAAGTACAGCACAGTAGAGCACAGTAGGGCTCAGTAAAGTAGAGTACAGTCAAGTAGAGTACGTTACAGTACAGTAAAGTATAGTACAGTACATTATAGTGTACTCAAGTCTAGTGTGCTCTACTGTGTACTGTACTGAACTGTACTCCACTCTATTCTACTCTACTGTACAATACATGACTGTACTGTACTGTACTGTACTGAACCATACACTATGTTTATTTACTGTACTGTACTGTACTCTACTGTGCTCTACTGGATTATAATGTACTGCACTGTACTGAACTATACTCTGCTTTTCTTTACTGTACTGCACTGTGCTCTACTGGACCGGACCAAATCTGAACAAATCATGAATGTCTATGTTTGGACCAAATGAAGGCTGGTCCAGACATCTGTGGTTGTTGAAATCAAGGCTGGTCCAGACCAGACCAAAAAACTGCGACCAAAAGTATGCCAGTGGAAGGGAGGATAGTAGCAGGTGATCCAGCTGTGGTTTGTAACTACTATGATATCCTATTGAAGCCAAATTCCATTACCAATTCGTTTTTTGGAGTTTCGACTTTTAATCACTTAATAATTCATAAACAAAATGTATATTAGTAAAAATACTATAACTAATTGATCGGTCTCCCTGTGTTGATTTTACATGCAACATGCAACAATTTCAAAGATTTTACTGAGTTACAGTTCATATAAGGAAATCAGTCAATTGAAATAAATTCATTAGGCCCTAGTCTATGGATTTCACATGACTGGGAATACAGAATATGTTGGTCACAGATACCTAAAAGAAAAAAGTAGGAGCGTGGCTCAGAAAACCAGTCAGTATCTGATGTGACCACCATTTGCCGCATGCAGCACGACACATCTCTTTCACATAGAGTTGATCAGATCGTTGATTGTGGCCTGTGGAATGTTGTTCCTTGCGACACGGGGAAACATGAGGTGGATGAATGGCAGTGGGCCTCAGGATTTCGTCAAAGTATCTCTGTTCATTCAAATTGCTTTGATAAAATGCAACTGTGTTCCTTGTCCGTAGCTTCTGCCTATCCATACCATAATCACACCGCCGCCATGAGGCACTCTGTTCACAAAGTTGACATCAGCAAACCACTCAACCACACAACGCCATACACGCTGTGTGCCATCTGCCCGGTACAGAAAACAGGATTCATCCGTGAAGAGCACACTTCTCCAGCGTGCCAGTGGCCATTGAAGGTGAACATTTGTCCACTGAAGTCGGTTAAGACCCCGAACTGCAGTCAGGTCAAGACCCTGGTGAGGACAACGAGCCTGCAGATGAGCGTCACTTAGACGGTTTCTGTGGCTACTTTGGAATTTCATAGTTTTGATGTCTTCACTATTATTCTACAATGTAGAAAATAGTACAAATAAAGAAGAACCTTTGAATGAGTAGGTGTGCCCAAACTTTTGACTGGTACTGTACATATTACCTCAATTAATTCAACTAACCTATACCCCCACGCATTGACTCGGTACAGGTACCCCCTGTATATAGCCTCATTGTTTTTATTTTGTTGTTCTTCTTATTTTTTACTTTAGTTAATTTAGTAAATATTTTTCTTAACTCTTATTTTTCTTAAAAATGCATTGTTGGTTAAGAGCTTGTAAGTAAGCATTGTACAGTAAGGTTGTATTCGGCGCATGTGACAAATATTTTAATTTATTTTGAGTTCGGTTGGTTGTTTTGAAAAGTTTGTTGTTTTGAAAGTGTATTGGAAAGTTTCTTAGTAGCTAGCTAACTTTTTAGTTTGGATCCCGCCACACAGTTGGCATCAGTTGTTGGGATTGCTAGTCTCTGTCCAGTGATACTGCCGACCAAGGCCAAGTCTGAGAAGCTATTTGGTGTAGCAGCTAGCCTAGCTGCTAGCTAGCCACCTAGCTGTTAGCTAGCTGTCTATCAAGCTAGCAAGGTTTTCTTGAGAGCTTGAACGCAGCCCGGAACGCGGTTAGCCATTGTGGTTGGGACAGTGGATTGTCTCAGGTCTGTGGCTGTCTAGATCCCTGCCGTTTGTTGTTTTCAATCTTCCTTGTGACCTGCCCTGTCTGGAACTGCGTGGAGTAACAGCGTAACCTACGTTGCTAAGCTACCATTACAAAGACTAAAGCCAGCGAAGGTACCATTGAAGGCAGTGGTGTCTCTATCACGCGCAAATGATTTTTTAAATGAACAAAAATAGTTCTACAAGCAGTTGTTACAACAACAAGCAAATAGTGTTTTGTCCAAATACTGGTGGATTCAACTAATAAAATAATGGACAACCTGACCAGAGAGGTCTAGGACCTGAAGAACAATTTGCAGTTCTCCCAGGGTCACCTCGATGAGTTGAAACAGGAGAATGGCGAGATGACAAGTCATTGAGAGAGGACATCAGTTCTGTGTGTGAATCCATAATAATGACGGATTGTCGAGGGACAATCAAGGCGGAACAACATGGTTGTGATGGGATTGCAGAATCTCCACGAGACTGACGACAAAGTGAGGGAAATTATCTCTGAGAAATTGAAGATGGACCACAGGAAGATTGAGGTTGAGCACGCCCACGAGACTGGAAAACCCACCACCAGCCCAGGTGACAGGCCCAGGCCAATAGTGGTCAGGTTCCTGACGTTCAAGGACAAGGTATCTGTTCTGGAAAGAGTCAAGAACTTCAGAGGAATGTACACAGTGTATTTGGAAAGTATTCAGACCCCTTGACTTTTCCACATTTTGTTACGTTACAGCCTTATTCTAAAATTGATTAAATAAAACATTTTCCTCATCACCCAATCTACCTACCTCATCCCCATATTGTTTTTATTTACTTTGCTGCTCTTTTGCACACCAGTCTCACTACTTACACACCATCATCTGCTCATCAACATCTGCTCATCTATCACTCCAGTGTTAATCTTCTAAATTGTAATTACTTTGCTACTATGGCCTATATATTGCCATACCTCCTCATGTCATTTGCACACACTGTATATTTTTTTCTATTGTGTTATTGACTGTACGCTTGTTTATTCCATGTGTAACTCTGTGTTGTTGTTTCTGTCGCACTGCTTTGTTTTATCTTGGCCAGGTCGCAGTTGTAAATGAGAACTTGTTCTCAACTAGCCTACCTGGTTAAATAAAGGTAAAATAAAAAATACAAATCAATCTACACACAATACCCCATAATGACAAAGCGAAAACAGGTTTGCAGAAATGTTTACACATTTATTAAAATGTAAAAACAGAAATACCTTATTTACATAAGTATTCAGAACCTTTGCTATTGAGCTCAGGTGCATCCAGTTTCCATTGATCATCCTTGAGATGTTTCTACAACTTGATTGGAGTCCACCTGTGGTAAATTCTATTGATTGGAAATCATATGGAAAGACAACCATCTCTGCAGCACTCCACCAATCAGGCCTTTATGGTAGAGTGGCCAGACGCAAGCCACTCCTCAGTAAAAGGCATGTGACAGCCTGCTTGGAGTTTGCCAAAAGGCACCTAAAGGACTCAGACCATGAATAACAAGATTGTCTGGTCTGATGAAACCAAGATTGAACTCTTCGGTCTGAATGCCAAGCGTCATGTTTGCAGGAAACCTGGCACCATCCCTACAGTGAAAGCATGGTGGAGGCAGCATCATGCTGTGGGGATGTTTTTTGATGGCAGGGACTGGAAGACTAGTCAGGATCGAGGGAAAGATGAACAGAGCAAAGTACAGAGAGATCTTTGATGAAAACCTGCTCCAGAGCCCTCAGGACCTCAGACTGGGGCAAAGGTTCGCCTTCCAACAGGACAACGACCCTAAGCACACAGCCAAGACAACTCAGGAGTGGCTTCGGGACAAGTCTCTGAATGTCCTTGAGTGGCCCAGTCAGAGTCCGGACTTGAACCTGATCGACAATCTTTGGAGAAACCTGAAAATAGCTGTGCAGCGACGCTCTCCATCCAAAATGACAGAACTTGAGAGTTTTTGCAGAGAACAATGGGAGAAACTCCCCAAATACAGGTGTGCCAAGCTTGTAGCGTCATACCCAAGAAGACTGGAAGCTGTAATCGCTGCCAAAGGTGCTTCAACAAAGTACTGAGTAAAGGGACTGAATACTTATGTAAATGTAATATTTCCGTTGTTGATTTTTATACAAAAAGCATTTTTGCTTTGTCATTTTAGAGTATTGTGTATAGATTGATGAGGGGGAAAAAACTATTTGATCAATTTTAGAATAAGGCTGTAATGTAACAAAATGTGGAAAAAGTTAAGGGGTCTGAATACTTTCCGAATGCACTGTATCTTCCTCAATGAGGACTATCCTGAAGCTGTGCGCCAGAAGAGGAAAGAACTTATCCCAGACATGAAAGCTGCGTGGGGACATACATCCGCTATGACAGGCTCATTGTCCACCCTCCCAGAAGCCTGGAAGGGATGAGAGAGCCAAGCCTATGGGTTCGTAACTTCAACCCCGCATGAACACACACACCCCAATTGATTAATGGACTGCTGGATGTATATTTTTTTCTCTTGCTTTGTATGCATATTATGTCTATCTCTGATAAGCTACCCAGGAAAGGGCTGAAAATATCCCGTATTAATATAAGTAGCCTTAGAAATAAGGTTAATGAAATCAATAACTTGCTAATCAGACAACATTCATATATTAGCCATTTTTGAGACTCACTTGATTAATCAGCAGTAGCAATACAAGGATAAAACATCTATAGAAGAGACACAAATGCTTATGGGGGAGGTGTTGCTGTATATATTCAGAGCCATATCCCTGTAATGCTTAGAGAAGATCTCATGTGTTGTGGTTGCAGGTTCACTTGGCACAAAAGCCTTTTTGGGGGGGGTGTTGCTATAGGCCACCAAGTGCTAACAGTCAGCATCTAAATAATATGTGTGAAATGCTTGATAGTGTATGTGATGTAAACAGAGGTCTACTTTCTTGAGGACCTGAATATTGGCTGGTTTTCGTCAAGCTGTCCGCTCATGAAGAAGCTGGAGTACTTTAAATGAAATTATGAGCAGAAAGACAAATTCAACTCCATCTTTCATCGAATCAGATGGCTTATTCATCACAAAACCATTTGATGTTGCCAATTATTTTAATGATTACTTCATTGGCAAAGTTGGCAGATTAGGCAGGAAATGCCAACAACGAACAGTGAGCAATCGTTTTCATGCATAGAAAAAGAAATAATGAAAGAAAAGCAATGCAAGTGTGAATTTTGTAAAGTTAGTGTGGGAGAGGTGGAAAAATGATTGTTAACGATCAATAATGACAAACCTCCTGGCATTGACAACAGATGGAAAGCTACTGAGTATGTTAGCTGACCCTATAGCCACATCTATCTGTCATATCTTTCATCTGGCCCTAGAGGAAAGTATTTGTACCCAGGCCTGGATGGAAGCCAAAGTAATTCCGCTACCCAAAAGCAGCCTTTACACACACATGATAACATATGCACTATATACACACGTACACATGGATTTTATGTTGTAGATATGTGGTAGTGGAGTAGGGGCCTGAGGGCACACACTTAGTGCGTTGTGAAATCTGTTATGAATGTATTGTGTTTTTAAAAATGCTGCTTTGCTTTGGCAGCAGCTAATGGGGATCCATAATAAATACAAATACAAATACTGGTTCTAACAGCAGACCTATATAAGCTTGCTGCCAGAGTGTGCAAAGCTGTCATCAAGGCAAAGGGTGGCTATTTGAAGAATCTCAAATATAAAATATGTTTTGATTTGTTTAACACTTTTTTTGTTTACTACATGATTCCATGTGTTATTTTATAGTTTTGATGTCTTCAGTATGATTCTATAATGTAGAAAATAGTACAAATATAGAAAAAACCGTTGAATGAGTAGGCGTTCTCAAACTTTTGACTGGTAGTGTAAATACTATGCATGCCAGTCTCTCTTGGCTACGAGTTGAGGAGAAACTGACTGCATCATTTCTTATTTTTATAAGGAACATTGTGTTGAAAATCCCAAATTGTTTGCCTAGTCAACTTACACACAGCTCTGACACACACACTTACCCCACCAGAAATGCCATCAGGGGCCTTTTCACAGTCCCAAATCCAGAACAAATTCAAAAAAAGCATACAGTATTGTATAGAGCAATTATTGCATGGAACTCCGTTCCATCTCTTATTGCTCAAATAAACAGCAAACCTGCTTTCAAAAAACAGATAAAGCCTATTTAACCTAGATAGTTTGTGTGTATGTATTGATATGTATGCTACGTGTGCCTTTAAAAAATATATTTGTCGTTCTGTCTTTGAGTTGTCTTTGTCTATTAATTATCTGTATTATGTCATGTTTCATGTTTTGTGTGGACCCCAGGAAGAGCAGCTGCTGCTTTTGCAACAGCTAAATGGGGATCCTAATAATATACCAAATACCAAATTGCATGCTTCCTCATAACTTGAGACATGTGTTGGATATGTGTTGTGTGAGAAAACTGCACATTTTAAAGTGACTTTTTAATTGTCCCCCAGCACAAGGTGCACCTGTGTAATGATCATGCTGTTTAATCAGCTTCTTGATATGCCACAACTGTCAAGTGAATGGATTATCTGGACAAAGAAGAAATGCCCACTAACAGGGATGTAAACTAATTTGTGCACAACATTGGAGAAAAATAAGCTTTTTGTGCATATGGAACATTTCTGGGATATTTTATTTCAGCTCATGAAACATGGGACCAACACTTTACATGTTGTGTTTATATTTTTTGTTCGGTATACTTCACCAGTATCCCTCACAGGAATGGAGGTTCCCGTGATGAAGGCTACTAGGCTACTGCCAGTGATGTATGCAGTATACCTGCTCTGTACCATCACTCATTCATATATCCTTATGTACATATTCTTTATCCCCTTACACTGTGTACAAGACAGTAGTTTTGGAATTGTTAGTTAGATTACTTGTTATTACTGCATTGTCGGAACTAGAAGCACAAGCATTTCGCTACACTCGCATTAACATCTGCTAACCATGTGTATGTGACAAATAAAATTTGATTTGATATATATACTAGATTACTTTTAGGGGGTGATTTGTTGAAGCTCCTGTGCCTCCATCTTAGCACTACTCCTCCAATGTAAAAAACAAACATTTTTATGCATTTATTAATGTATAATTAATGCATTTATTAATGTCTACATTAGTTATTACATATACCTTAATGCCCACTTTTAAACTATATTATGTGAGTTAAACATAAAAAAAAAAAAAAAAATGTACAACAACAAAACATGTCATTTTGTAAATACTTAAATACATGTACATTTGTCCTTGAAACACTTAATTGAAACACTGTAGAATTCCACCCATCACTATGGAGGACTGCTTCTACTGTGGAGTGCCAATATGGCCGACCGCTGGCTTCAAAGCCTCTCAATAGCCAATAGATAGCATCAGCAGTCCAGGTTTGCATACACCATTGTCTACCTATTAGTAGCAGTAGCCGTCTGAGCTATTCAAACCTCATTTTAGAGACATTCTGCTGTTCAGTCCACAGTGTTTGGGTTTCTATATTTGATCATAATTCAATGCTTGTTTTTGTCTTCCTTCAGAGAGCGACGTGGTGGTTTTGGGTGGTTTACTTAAAATGCATTCCAGTTCAATTGTAGGGTTATTGGTTTGAATTGCACAGTGTGGAGTCATTTTCAGAAGACACACCCCATAATAATGACTGTGTCTGCTGCCTAAAAAGAACAGGGCTGCATAGTGGGAACTAAATGCTGTGGTTTGCTAATCGGACAGATGGAGCTGCAACAGATGCTTTTTTGTCATCTCAGTTAAACTGCACAATAACATGAATGATCTGTCTATCATAGCATAATGCAAGAGGAGGTGAACATTTTAGCATTCACCAGTCCTTATAACTAACTGAGTTGTTACTGTCTGCCACTAAGGGGGAAAACTGAGGAGTGTTTGTTCTGTGGTGTTCTCTCATATAACCAGGCAGTACTGCTTGCTCTGCACTATTAGAAGGGTATATAGCATGTTACCACTGTCAGTTACAGATAGGATCATTAGATCATTTCATAATCATCCTTTTGAAATCATATTGATTCGATTCTAAATCATATTAAGTAGAACATAAAAAATAAAAAATAAATGATAAAGCCAGTAGGCTACTAGTTTAAACAGTCTCACTATGTTGTTATGCGCTCTACAGGCAGCCCAAGCCAATCCCATCTTTAGTGAAATGCACACACTGCATGTGAAACTGTTATTAATAACCAGGACTAGCATATTTTATATTTTATTGTGAATGAACACAATACAACATGACAGTTCTACTCAATGACATGGAAGCGCTCGCTTCTTGCACGGCTACTAACCAATGAAACACCATCAGCACATCATTTACAAACCCTGGCTCAAGTGAAAGTGACATGATCGGGAAAAACAATGTTACTTTATTCTACAGGCTGATGCTCCATCCACGCCGATTCTCTATCAAGTAAAAGCATTAAACCGTGTATCACAAAAATGTAAAACCATATATATTGGCATAGATGGTGTCTGAACAAAGGATTACAAAACTTACCTGCTAGAATCGCCTTCCCTGGGTGAGTTAATTTGGCTTTCCCTCCAGGTGCCGCCGCCGCCAGGCACCGTGGTCGGTGAAAGGGACTGATTAATTTCCTGTTTCCTTCCATTGTAAAGAAATAATTTAACAAATATCTATCTAGCTATAAAACTAAGTCTACAAAACTGTTATTTTGTCCTAAAAAAACTAGTTGATGGTTATTATAACGTTCAGTGCATGCACACCAAGACTAAGGACTGATCAATTTTGCTGTGATGCTGTCTGACCAGTGATGCTGAGTGTAGCCTTCAGACCTCCGCTGTATGTGGACAGTGGGCTACTACACAGCTGGCAGTCGTGCTAGGAGAGAACGCGTATATATCATGTAGCCGAGGGAGGAGAGACGGGGCAGTTCGGATACACACCAGAAGGGCGGGTCTGTCTCATCTTTTCACGCGCAAACCTCGCTATGAGGTGGAGCGCCACATTAGCATAACATACTGCAAATTCCCTAGTTCAGCAAACAAACGCAGATATGTCAATTAAAGTATCAACCCCATTAGACAGCATAATGTTATTAACCACTTAAACTCTGCTGCCAAGCTGTTATCATATCATATCAAAACCACAACAAACATTTTATTTTGTTCCTAACCTCATTTACAAATTAGACCTTTGCTTACATGAACAAATACTTTAACATAATCACATTTTTTCCATTTTTTTCTATTCTGATAATGGAGATGAACAGAAACTACTTTGAATTGAAGTGATGTAGCCTGTACACAAGGCCACATGTGTACAAAACCCCTACTATGACAGGTGGACACACAGAATGTTTGATCCGTATCTCCATCGGATGCTGTTCCCAAGATGAGGTCAAAGTGCAGCAGTACATATCTACCCCCACTGATCCAGGGACAGTTTTGCTCCTCAGCTCCAACTGGTGTCCCTCAGGACTGTGGCATCAGAAGTTAGAGCACAACACTCTCTCCATTATAGAAATATATGGCTTATTGCAAATTCAAAGTTAAAAACATTGCCTGACGTTTTGGTCAGAGACCATCATCAGCCAGACCATCAGGAGAGTCATGACTGTGGCAGAGGACTGGTCCTGGAACAGTGCTAGTAGAGAGTGAACGCTTTCCTTTGAGTAGTCTGGCCTGGTCACAGACATACAGTGGAGTCCGAAATTATTGACACCATTGATAAAAATTAACAATAATGACTGTATAAAATAAATAATTCTAATACTGAGCTATATTGTACGCTGTATATTATTTTATACTAATACAATTGCTTAGAGAAAGAGATTTTGTTGAACAAGTTATATTTCTATTTCTCAAAAAGGTAGGGATCAAAATGATTGACACCCTTAAAGATTCTTATAAATAAACTAGTCAAAAGTTAAGTATTTGGCCCCATATTCCTAGCACACAATGACTACATCAATCTTGCGACTCTACAAACTTGTTGGATGCATTTGCAGTTTGTTTTGTTTGGGTTTCAGATAATTTTGTGCCCAATAGAAATGAATGGTAAATAGTGTATTTTAATTTTTATTGTAAACAAAAATAAAATATGTTTCTAAACGCTTGTACATTAAAGTGGATGCTACCATGATTACGGATAATCCAGAATGAATCGTGAATAATGAGTGAGAAAGTTGCAGAGGGTAAAATATCATATCCACAAGACATGCTAACCTCCCGTTATTGGTAATGGTGAGAGGTTAGTATGTCTTGGGGGTTTGATCTTTAACCATCTGTAAACTTTCTCACTCATCATTATTCATGGTTCATTCAGGATTATCTGTAATCATGGTACAGTAGCATCCACATTAAATGTACAAATGTTTAGAAACATATTCTATTCTTATTTATAATAAAAGTGATTCCAAAATGACACAATAATACATGATTTACTATTCATTTCTATTGGGCACAAAATAATCTGAAACACAGCCAAAACAAACAAATGCATCCAACAAGTTTGTAGAGTCAAAAGATTGATATAGTCATTGTGTGCTAGGAATATGGGACCAAATACTAAACTTTTGACTACTTTATTTATAAGAATCTTTCACCCCGAAAGACTCTTATAAATAAAGTAGTCAAAAGTTTAGTATTTGGTCCCATATTCCTAGCACACAATGATTCTGACCCCTCCCTTTTTGAGAAAAAATGTATTACTTGTTACTAAATCTTTCTCTGAGCAATGTAATATCATTCACATTTTGTTGAGCATACAATATACAGTGGGCAAAAAAGTATTTAGTCAGCCACCAATTGTGCAAGTTCTCCCACTTAAAAAGATGAGAGGCCTGTAATTTTCACCATAGGTACACTTCAACTATGACAGACAAAATAAGAAAAAAAATCCAGAAAATCACATTGTAGGATTTTTTATGAATTTATTTGCAAATTATGGTAGAAAATAAGTATTTGGTCACCTACAAACAAGCAAGATTTCTGGCTCTCACAGACCTGTAACTTCTTCTTTAAGAGGCTCCTCTGTCCTCCACTCGTTACCTGTATTAATGGCACCTGTTTGAACTTGTTATCAGTATAAAAGACACCTGTCCACAACCTCAAAGAGTCACACTCCAAACTCCACTATGGCCAAGACCAAAGAGCTGTCAAAGGACACTAGAAACAAAATTGTAGACCTGCACCAGGCTGGGAAGACTGAATCTGCAATAGGTAAGCAAACCAAGCTGAAGAAATCAACTCTGGGAGCAATTATTTGGAAATGGAAGACATACAAAACCACTGATAATCTCCCTCGATCTGGGGCTCCACGCAAGATCTCACCCCGTGGGGTCAAAATGATCACAAGAACGGTGAGAAAAAATCCCAGAACCACACGGGGGGACCTAGTGAATGACCTGCAGAGAGCTGGGACCAAAGTAACAAAGCCTACCATCAGTAACACACTACGCCGCCAGGGACTCAAATCCTGCAGTGCCAGACGTGTCCCCCTGCTTAAGCCAGTACATGTCCAGGCCCGTCTGAAGTTTGCTAGAGAGCATTTGGATGATCCAGAAGAAGATTGGGAGAATGTCATATGGTCAGATGAAACCAAAATATAACTTTTTGGTAAAAACTCAACTCGTCGTGTTTGGAGGACAAAGAATGCTGAGTTGCATCCAAAGAACACCATACCTACTGTGAAGCATGTGGGTGGAAACATCATGCTTTGGGGCTGTTTTTCTGCAAAGGGACCAGGACGACTAATCCGTGTAAAGGAAAGAATGAATGGGGCCATGTATCGTGAGATTTTGAGTGAAAACCTCCTTCACTCAGCACGGGCATTGAAGATGAAATGTGGCTGGGTCTTTCAGCATGACAATGATCCCAAACTCACCGCCCGGGCAACGAAGGAATGGCTTCGTAAGAAGCATTTCAAGGTCCTGGAGTGGCCTAGCCAGTCTCCAGATCTCAACCCCATAGAAAATCTTTGGAGGGAGTTGAAAGTCCGTGTTGCCCAGCAACAGCCCCAAAACATCACTGCTCTAGAGGAGATCTGCATGGAGGAATGGGCCAAAATACCAGCAACAGTGTGTGAAAACCTTTTGAAGACTTACAGAAAACGTTTGACCTCTGTCATTGCCAACAAAGGGTATATAACAAAGTCTTGAGATAAACTTGTTATTGACCAAATATTTATTTTCTACCATAATTTGCAAATACATTCATTAAAAATCCTACAATGTGATTTTCTGGATTTTTTTCTCATTTTGTCTGTCATAGTTGAAGTGTACCTATGATGAAAATTACAGGCCTCTCTCATCTTTTTAAGTGCGAGAACATGCACAATTGGTGGCTGACTAAATACTTTTTTGCCCCACTGTAGCTCAGTATTTTAATAATTTATTTTATACAGTTATTATTGCTCATCTTAATCAAGGGTGCAAATCATTTCAGACCCCACTGTGTGTGCTTTCACCAACTCCCCTGACTATGGTTGTCATGTCATAGGAGTAGCTAGACTGACAGAGAATTTCGCCAGTGTCAGGCAAGGCAAGGACCAGTTGGACAGTGTAGAAAGTCTGGCACCTGGCCCACTGGTCGAATCAATGTTGTTTCCACTTCATTTCACCCCCCCCCCCCCCAAAAAAAACAAAAAAAAAACGTGATGACGTTGAATCAACGTGGATTTGCAGAAAGTCATCAACATAAGGGCATTTCATATTTTTTTACCCAACTCTGAACCTAAATCGAATTAAATGGTGGCATGTTTTGTTGAATTCACATTAGTTGACAACTCAAATGTAAATCAAAACTATACTGAACAAAAGTAGAAACACAACATGAATAAATGTCAACAATTTTACAGAGTTACAGTTCATATAAGGAAATCAGTCAATTGAAAGAAATTCATTAGGCCCTAATCTAGGCCCACCCATTTGGTCGCCAGGCCCACCCACTGGGGAGCCACCGTGCTTCTAAATTTGCATTGTTTGCTGTTTAGGGTTTTAGGCTGGGTTTCTGTATAGCACTTTGTGACATCTGCTGATGTAAAAAGGGCTTTATAAATACATTTGATTGATTGGTTGATGTGGAGGTCCTGGGCTGGAGTGGTTACACTTAGTTTGCGGTTGTGAGGCCGATTGGAAGTACTGCCAAATACTCTAAAACAACGGAGGCAGCTTATGGTAGAGAAATTATATGGCAACAGCTCTGGTGGACATTCCTGCAGTTAGCATGCCAATTGCACGCTCCCTCAAAACATGGGATATTTGTGGTGTTGTTTTGTGTGACAAAACTGTACATTTTAAAGTGTCCTTTTATTGTCCCCAGCACAAGGTGCACCTGTGTAATAATCATGCTCTTTAATTAGCTTCTTGATATGCCACACATGTCAGGTGGATAGATTTATCCTGGCAAAGGAGAAATTCTCACTAATAGGGTGGTAAACAAATTGTGCACAACATTTGAGAGAAATAAGCTTCTTGTGAGTATGGAACATTTCCAGGATTTCATTTAGCTCATGAAACACAGGACCAACACTTTACATGTTGCATTTAGATTTTTGTTCAGTGTAGATGTTGAACTGACCTAGTACGTTCTGGTGATAAATTTTCCAACAACTGTTTAGACAGATTATTTAACTTATATTTCACTGTATCACAATTCCAGTGGGTCAGAAGTTTACATTAACTAAATTGACTGTGCATTTAAACAGCTTGGAAAATTCCAGAAAATGTATGTCATGGCTTTAGAGGCTTCTGATAGACTAATTGACATAATTTGAGTCAATTGGAGGTGTACCTGTGGATGTATTTCAAGGCCTACCTTTAAACTCAGTGCCTCTTTGCTTGACATCATGGGAAAACCAAAAGAAATTAGCCAAGACCTCAGAAAAAAAATTGTAGACCTCCACAAGTCTGGTTCATCCTTGGGAGCAATTTCCAAATGCCTGAAGGTACCACGTTCATCTGTACAAACAATAGTACGCAAGTATTGACACCATGGGACCACGCAGCGGTCATACCGCTCAAGAAGGAGATACATTCTGTCTCCTAGAGATGAATGTACTTTGGTGCGAAAAGTACAAATCAATCCCAAAACAACAGCAAAGGACCGTGTGAAGATGCTGGAGGAAATAGGTACAAAAGTATCTATATCCACAGTAAAATGAGTCCTATATCGATATAACCTGAAAGGCCACTAAGCAAGGAAGAAGCCACTGTTCCAAAACTACCCGGAAAAAAAGCCAACTACGGTTTGCAACTGAACATGGGGACAAAGATCATACTTTTTGGAGAAATGTCCTCTGGTCTGATGAAACAAAAATAGAACTGTTTGGCCATAATGACCATCGTTATGTTTGGAAGACAAAGGGGGATGCTTGCAAGCCGAAGAACACCATCCCAACTGTGAAGCACGGGGGTGGCAGCATCATGTTGTGGGGGTGCTTTGCTGCAGGAGGGACCGGTGCACTTCACAAAATAGATGGCATCATGAGTCACCAAATTATGTGGATATATTGAAGCAGCATCTCAAGAAATCAGTCAGGAAGTTAAAGCTTGGTCGCAAATTGGTCTTCCAAATGGACAATGGCCCCAAGCATACTTCCAAAGTTGTGGCATTGGCTTAAGGACAACAAAGTCAAGGTATTGGAGTGGCCATCACAATGCCCTGACCTCAAGCCCATAGAAAAATTGTGGACAGAACTGAAAAAGCGTGTGCGAGCAAGGAGGCCTACAAACCTGACTCAATTACACCAGCTCTGTCAGGAAAAATGGGCCAAAATTCACCCAACTTATTGTGGGAAGCTTATGGAAGGCTACCCAAAATGTTTGACCCAAGTTAAACAATTTAAAGGCAATGTTACCAAATACTAATTGAGTGTATGTAAACTTCTGACCCACTGAGAATGTGATGAAATAAATAAAAACTGAAATAAACAATTCTCTGCTATTATTATGACATTTCACAATCTTAAAATAAAACTGGTGATCCCAGCTGACCTAAGACAGGGAATTTTTACTAGGATTAAATGTCAGGAATTGTGAAAAACTGAGTTTAAATGTATTTGGCTAAGGTGTATGTAAACTTCCGACTTAAACTGTAGATTTTATAGTGTTGATTGCATTGTCAAAACTAAAAGAAGCAAGAACATCTTAAAAGTGGAGAAAAAAAACCACCAAACCTGATCAAGGAAGTTTGTGAATGACCTGTAAATTTACCAAGTCAGATTGAATGGAATAAGTTAACAATGCAAACACTTGACTTAAACCCTTCATCATAAGGACGCATAACAATTAAACAACATTTAACTGGACAGTTACCATTAGCTGAGATTAACCATTGTGACTGTCTAACAGTGTTGTCGGCTTTATGACCAAAGGTTCTTAGTAAAACCCAGGGTTGATAGTACGACAATGCAAACACATATTACCAAATATACATCCAAGTTCCCTCTAGAGTTACTACTATGAGCATCGCGAAATGATCACAGACAGATAATGTGTGTGTAAACTTTATTATCCTTCAGAGACCGTGACTTGTGCAGATACGGTAGTGCTTGTACACAGTTTAGATTTAGTTTTCCTACAAAACCCCAATTCAACTTTTTTACAATGTCGCGGCACAGCTCAGGGTCCAATGGACAACAGTGGACATGGCCGTCTGTCCGGATGCACGAGGCCAGATTTACCCATAAACCCTAGCGATAGTTTTCCAGAACATTTATCAGACAGGTTCTACTTGAACAGGAAGAAAACGAACCCCAGGATGATGGCTGCTGCAAGCAATCATGCTGAATAGTTTCTGTTTGTATTCTGCTCTTTTTGTATTTTGTCATTTTCTTTAAAAAAAAAAAGTATCATAATAATGATTAAGACTACAACAATGCACTATAGACAATACACTATTTTATTCCATAATGGACTTATTTGCTTATTTAAGTATCGCAACATATCTTAAATTATACACTGTTTTTTTCAGTACATGAATTGTTAACTCTGAACCACTGGTACAGGGATACATACGAGCTCTATTCCTCTAGTATGTTTTTATTCTCTGTGTAACATTTGAGTTTCTTCGACCATTCTGTTAGTTGTTGCCAATGGTGAGACAGTAGAAGGCTTCAAAATACATTTGTTTAGTTTTGAACACAACATAGGTAATACTTGGTATATGTGTAACATGGAAATTGTGCTCCTGGTTGCATTGTTACAGCATTATATGTTTGGCAGCACATGCACAGACATCAGCATATCGCAGTTATGTTTCACATCATCAACAACCAGAGCTGTGGGATCCTGTACCGTACATCACAGTGTAGTGGAGAGACCCAACGTCCATCTTGACTTGGTTATTATCAGATAATACGACTCTAGTGAAAAGAAGGGACAGCGCAAACCTTCCCAGTCTTGGTGTTGTCAACAGATCCCTACATGCTTGATAAACTACACACAGACAGTACACCATAACCCAAGTAACTAGTATTCCTAGTCCATATAGTACTGTATCTCCAACACATGGTACCTGTTAAGATCTCTATTGCACAGAAACAGTCTTGAAACAAACATAAACAATGACTCAAATTTGAAACCTCCTCCTGTATAAGGCCTAGCAGTGCTTAGAAGAGGGTGGGGGAACTCGGTGCTGCTCCCCCTTCACCCGCCCCCTCTCTGGCTCCTCAGTAACAAAGTCTCTGTACCATCAGTGCTGTATTATAATCTCTAGAAAAACATTAGGATTTAAAAAAAAGAAGCTGTTCTATGGTTGACACAGTTGATGCAGTCTATAGAACAGTAATAGAATAGAGAGGTGTACTGTACATTAGCGACATCTTATTAGTTATTTTCTCTAAGAGCTAAGCGCTGTTGTCATGCGGTGCGTGTTGAATGGCGGGTGGGCTGGTCAGTTCAGCCTAAGTAGAGGGGTCACTTAGTCTTGCTGTATTCCATTGGAGGGAGAGGGGAGCAAGAGGAAGTGGGAGTGAGAGGTGAGGAGCGATAGGAGGTGGGGGCAAAGTGGAGATCTTTTCAGTTGAGAGATTTGGGTGTGGGGGTTAGGAGTGTCCATAGGTGGGCTAGGTGTGTCTCAGAGTAGTGAGATTGGGAGTATCCAGGGTGTCAAGGCAGGGAATACATATAGAATCCATAAGCAAGCTGTATCTGTATCCCAGTGCAGGGTAAATGTGGTTCAGGTCGGGGCCTGAGGTTGGCCGAGGGGGGCGTGTTAGAAGCTCCAGGTAGAATTATTACATGTCTATGCTTCCCTACTACATGTTGTAGTTGTAGGGAGGCTGGGTGGGGTAGAGGCGGTCTACATGTTGTAGTTGTAGGGAGGCTGGGTGGGGTAGAGGCGGTCTACATGTTGTAGTTGTAGGGAGGCTGGGTGGGGTAGAGGCGGTCTACATGTTGTAGTTGTAGGGGGCTGGGTGGGGTAGAGGTGGTCTACATGGTGTAGCTGTAGGGGTGCTGGGTGGGGTAGAGGTGGTCTACATGTTGTAGGGTGGCTGGGTGGGGTAGAGGTAGTCTACATGTTGTAGTTGTAGGGGGGCTGGGTGGGGTAGAGGTAGTCTACATGTTGTAGTTGTAGGGGGGCTGGGTGGAGTAGAGGCGGTCTACATGGTGTAGCTGTAGGGGGGCTGGGTGGGGTAGAGGTGGTCTACATGGTGTAGCTGTAGGGGGGCTGGGTGGGGTAGAGGTGGTCTACATGTTGTAGGGAGGCTGGGTGGGGTAGAGGTGGTCTACATGTTGTAGGGAGGCTGGGTGGGGTAGAGGTAGTCTACATGTTGTAGTAAGGCTGGGTGGGGTAGCGGTGGTCTACATGTTGTAGTTGTAGGGGGGCTGGGGGGAGTAGAGGTGATCTACATGTTGTAGTTGTAGGGGGGCTGGGGGGAGTAGAGGTGATCTACATGTTGTAGTTGTAGGGAGGCTGGGTGGGGTAGAGGTGGTCTACATGTTGTAGTTGTAGGAAGGCTGGGTGGGGTAGAGGTGGTCTACATGTTGTAGTTGTAGGAAGGCTGGGTGGGGTAGAGGTGGTCTACATGTTGTAGTTGTAGGGAGGCTGGGTGGGGTAGAGGTGGTCTACATGTTGTAGTTGTAGGAAGGCTGGGTGGGGTAGAGGTGGTCTACATGTTGTAGGGAGGCTGGGTGGGGTAGAGGTGGTCTACATGTTGTAGGGAGGCTGGGTGGGGTAGAGGTAGTCTACATGTTGTAGTTGTAGGGAGGCTGGGTGGGGTAGAGGTGGTCTACATGTTGTAGTTGTAGGGGGGCTGGGGGGAGTAGAGGTGATCTACATGTTGTAGTTGTAGGAAGGCTGGGTGGGGTAGAGGTGATCTACATGTTGTAGTTGTAGGAAGGCTGGGGGGAGTAGAGGTGGTCTACATGTTGTAGTTGTAGGAAGGCTGGGTGGGGTAGAGGTGATCTACATGTTGTAGTTGTAGGAAGGCTGGGTGGGGTAGAGGTGATCTACATGTTGTAGTTGTAGGAAGGCTGGGGGGAGTAGAGGTGGTCTACATGTTGTAGTTGTAGGAAGGCTGGGTGGGGTAGAGGTGATCTACATGTTGTAGTTGTAGGAAGGCTGGGTGGGGTAGAGGTGATCTACATGTTGTAGGAAGGCTGGGTGGGGTAGAGGTGATCTACATGTTGTAGTTGTAGGAAGGCTGGGTGGGGTAGAGGTGATCTACATGTTGTAGTTGTAGGAAGGCTGGGTGGGGTAGAGGTGGTCTACATGTTGTAGTTGTAGGGGGGCTGGGGGGAGTAGAGGTGGTCTACATGTTGTAGTTGTAGGGGGGCTGGGGGGAGTAGCCTGGGGCAGCGTATCCGTAGCCTCCTGGGTATCCAGGCTGGGGTGCCACTGGAGCCGAGCCTGCCGTCAACATCAGCTGCTGACCTGTACACACACACACACAGAATTGTTACCTTTCATCAATAATAAACAGCTGTCTTTCTAGCGTTGCATTCAGATTCCCTTACTCATTTCCCTCCCTATGCCAACTGATTCCAGAAAGTTTAACCAAGCCTTTTAATAAATTGCATTACCGAACCTACCGAAAACTATGGGGGTGGGTTCTGTGACTTCTTCCTCAGTCTTCCTTTGGCTTTCTGACTCCTCCAGTTTATCCACCTGAGAACAAAGGGTCAGACAGAGGTCAGAGAGAAAAGCCAGTCAGTCGCCTAATGGGTGGGCTCACTATAATAAAACTGTGGCGTTGTAAAATATTTGTCAATTAACGTCCTACAGAGATACATTCTGATAATATTTTATTGGTGATGTTAACTTTTGTCATGAAGACAACAATATGCATAAATATTATACTTCACCTTTCAATATCAGACTTTATAGACTAGTATCTATTTCTACAGTGAGGATGCCTTAGAGAAGATGCCATGCGGGATTGGTGAGAAACTACAGTTTTCCTTACAAGTGAGGGAGCATCTTTAAACTACTCTAGAAGCACTGTATACAGCAAGGCTTGTGAAAGTTCATTTTGTATTCTCTGTGTTGTGGAGAAGCTTGGCCCATGCCAAGATGCTAACCCTCCACTTTGCACTCCACGCAAAACACATCCCAGTCCAGGAGGAAAAACAGACAAACCTCAATCACAACTTAACATGCTTCAGCTACAGGGCACTCCTTCTTGCCTAACAAAATGCAATATTTCACCAACTTATCTAGAGCAGTTTATCAAAAGTATTTTGCTTGGTTAAGAGCATGCATCTTTTTTAAACTGTGAACTGCTATCTTATCCAAAGCTAGTTGAGGTAATTTTCCTCAAGTAAATGTTTAGCAATCTTCGCAGGCAGTGCTTCAGAAGTGTGAGCAGAGTAATAATAGCTGTGAAGATGTGACTTGTCTGTATAAACAATTATCTAAAAAGAACTAAATAATTAGAATGTCATAACTACAAAATAAACTGGCAGTGTGAATGGTAAGAATTTCAGCAGCAGAAAAAACTACAAGGGAGTATGTGCCTCCTCTGATAAATAAAATAATGAAAATGCATAGAAAGCTAATTGATGGTGTGCAACCCAAATGGTACCCTATTCCCTATACAGTGCACGATGTAGGGAATAGGGTGCCATTTGGGATGCACAGCAGTGTGTGGGAGAGGTGGTTTTGGTTCTCTGTGGCTGTATAGCTAGCTAGTGGCTGCATAGCTAGGGGATGCTTCTCACAATGTGGTATTGTGCACTACGGTGTTACTGTACATAGCTGTTAAAGCTACATGAGAATACTCCGACAGAACTGTGTTTGCAGCAGGGGGCTTCGACTCCAGTCCTCCAGGGAGGGCCAAGTGTCTGCTGCTCTTCATCTCCATGCTCTCTGGCAAATCACTGATCAGTTTAATGGCAGACATAGGAATCCAGCAGACACTGCAGTCCTGGAGCTGCTAACTACTAGCCTGGTCCCAGATCTGTTTGTGCTCATTGCGGTCATTAGTCAGGCCAAATATTGACATGGTAGAACAAACAGATTGTCACTCAGGCTAGCTGACTACTGATGCGGAGGACTATAGTGCAGCACCTTTTGTCATGTGTTACTGTTCTATCATACTGTTCTATCATGTGTTCCTGTTAACCAGGACCTCTATCATGTGTTCCTGTTAACCAGGACCTCTATCATGTGTTCCTGTTAACCAGGACCTCTATCATGTGTTCCTGTTAACCAGGACCTCTATCAAGTGTTCCTGTTAACCTGGACCTCTATCATGTGGGGGTGGGGGGGTGGGGGGTCCCAGTAGGTAAAGGGTGGCCAGTCCTGGTTCTAGGGGGTTGAGTGTGAGCATGGCTTTTGTTGCCCCGCTCTTACATATCTGATTCAGTCTTCAATCTAGAAAGACTAAAGGCTTAATCAGGTAGGTTGGTGCTGGACTGAAACAGAACCCTGCACCCCCTGTGACGCTCTAAAGAACCAGGACTGGCCAGACCTATGTTAAGGATTCTCAGTCTACATACAAGTCCACGCTAGGTTCTTACATCAGAAACCTAGGGTCTATGTTAGAACAGGAAACAGACAGAACAAAAAGGAGATAAATAAAGAGAGCCAGAGACCGTCACCTTCTCCTCAACCTCATCAACCTGGAAGAGAACCCACAGAGATGCGCTCACATATCTTGGGGTCAAAGGTTACAGGAAGTGGTGTCATTACTACACATTGTTCTAGAGGAATGGTTGTCTTCCCCACTTAGAGTCTCATGTTTTAACTTAATTACAAACACAAAGTGAAGAAATACAAAATAATAAAGTTGTGTGAAAGCTTTCTCCATCAGCGTTATCGCCATATTTAAAGTAAACTTTCCACTATTTTAATTTGTATTACCAAAAGTATTTATCTAAACCCTGTCTGCTTTTACAATACCTACAGAGAGAAGGTCAAGGACAACTGTCCATCTCTTACAAGAAGAGAAAATTCTGGAAACCAGTCAAATTAGCAGGAAGAAATCCATTATTTAGCTTACTACATTTTCACAGACCGAAATTAAGATTTGGTGTACGTCCCAAATGGCACCCTATTCTCTATATAGTGCACTACTTTTGACCTGGGCCAATAGGGCTCTGGTCAGAAGAAGTGCACTATATCAGGAATAGGGTGCCATTTGGGACACAAAAAAAGTGCTCGCCGTTTTTGGAGCAGGACTGACCTTGGTGAGGTACTCCCTCATGACTTGGATGAAGTATGGCATGGCAAAGTCCATTATGTTGTGTCTCCAGGCCAGCTCCAGCACCACGTCAGGGTGCAACAGGTCATAGGAGGCAAACAGACAGGCAGCGAAACACTCCTTCCTGCCCTCCTCCAGGAACCACTGCAACAGGGTCTCAGCCAACTCAGCATCCTTAGACTCAGCAGCGTACAGCATTCCATCCTGCCAAACACACACAGTAAGAGTGGGGGGGGGGGGTTGATTGATTTGATTAAAAGATTGATTCGAGACCAAAGTCATGTCTCTGCAGCATACAGCATCCCATCTTGAGACAGACTGACAGGGGAAGAGATAGGTGGATGAAACACGGGAACATTTTGATTCTCACAGATGTTGCACCAATGGTTACATATGATTACAAAGCTGAAAAACTACGGAGGAGAAAAGCGTCTTCCTTTAGTTATTTCAACAGGGTGTGGCTGACTAAATATTCACTATTTCCATCCTCCAAAGCAAAACAGTGCCCCCATCAGGCTCTAGTCAAAGTAGAGTGAAGTGTGAAAATGTCCCAGAAAATATTTACAGTGCAAGACAAGTAAAAAAAAAATATATATATATAAATAATAAAAACTTCTGGATCCAGGTGCTGGTTTGGCAGGAACAACTAGTATCCCCCAAAAATGTTAACCTTGTATAATTTGTCCTTCTTGCAGAGTTCCACGCTCTGTCTCCAGCGGTTGTTGCCTTTGTAGAGGTATGCTGCGATGCGTCTGAACTCAATCAGCTCATGCTTCTCCAGTCTCTGGGCCAAACCAATGGTGTCAAAGTTATCATATGCATCGATAGACGCCCTCAGACCCTATGGACAACACAGACATACAAGTCATGCTTCCTGGAGACCACAACACATAATGCCATAGAACAACATAAGAGCATAACTAGAACACACACACACTCCCTCACCTGGTAGTCCTCCTCCTCTGTCAGCAGGTTATTGAGGGCCTCGTTGACTCCCTTGTTGTTATGACTCTGAACTGACCTCAGGTAAGGCTTTACCAACTTCAACTGGTTAACCTGGAGACCCACGCAAGCGTCATATTATTTGGTCTTGCGTTGCTGCTAAATTTGCAGGGTTGTAATATTGTGGGAACATGTTTTTCAGTCTATTCCGGGTTTAATGACAGGTGTTTTGACTGATTACCTTGGTGAAGTAGCTGACCGTGCGGCTGTGGTCTAACCGTGGTGACAGTATGGTCAGAAGGTCGTTCGTCAGCAGAGGTTTGTTGTCCAGGTAAAAGGAAAGGGATTTGTAGTACAGCTCCACATTGGCCACCTAGAAAGAGTCATACAACACAATGAAGTTCCTTGCGGAGAGAGGTAGCTACAGTTGAGGTTAGAAAACGTTCAGCCCTTCAGTGAGGTTTTCAACTGTTTTGTGAGTGAGGAGCCGATGAGGTCGTGCTACCTTGGCAATGATGTCCTTGAACTGCACCTCCTTCCAAGCGTCGGTAGGGTGTGACATCATCGTGAGGACAGCGTTGTCATATTCCTCGTATTTATCATACAGAAACACTAACTCCGCCCACAGATGGGACTGCTCCGCCGCTCGCAGCACCTGATTGGGCAACCACAGGAAGTGAGGTCACATAGACGTGACAGATATGGGGAAAAAGATAAATATTTACAATCGTTTTATTTAGAGAGAGAGAGAGACACCTTAGGGATGTTGACGCGGGACCAGAAGAGTTCCAGGTGTTCTCTCATCTTCTGGGGTTTAAATTTGGAGTAGAGGATGGCCAGCTCTGTGAACATGCCCATGTGAGCGCGCTCCAAACCCAACGCGGCCTCCAACAGGCCTATCAGCTCCTCATAGTAACCCCGGTCCTGATGCACACAGACACGAACATGAGTTAACCACAGACACTGTACAGACACCTAAACTATCTGAAAACATTCCCTTTACCTGGTACTAAACTATAGAGGACACCAGCAGGTTAAAGTGATTCAGGGGATTTACCTGGTAGTAGCTGATGAGCTCCTCCAGTTCATCAGCGTGGATAACAATGTGTAGACCACAGATCTGAGCCAATCGAAACTCTTCCCCATCCACACACGCACAACACACCTTGAGAGAGAGAGAGAGAGAGAGCGAAGTCATGATGCACAACCCATCAAATGACTTACACGTACGTACAGCATAACATGTGTGTGTAAGAATGTTTAGATGTACCTCCTTCCAGGTGCGTGTGCTGTTGGCTTTCCTGGCGCTGTCCACAGCAGCTTGGTACTCTCCTAGGTGTACCAGCGTGGATGCCAGGCGGGCAAAGTTGGACACGTTATTGTACAGCAGCTTGGCAGCATCATACATCCCTTCTTCATAACACCTATCTCCTACCTGCAGGAGGACAAAGAGAGGGTGAGTTCAAAGTTGAAACCAAACGTCTCAGCGAACAATGTTCCATGTTGATAAATGTGCATTTTGCATGTATTTGACACATTTACCTGTTGTATATGGGCGTTGTTAGGGCCGCTGACAAATTCCTCTAGTTCGGCCAGTCTGACAGTTTTAGCCAGAGCAAAGATGAGCTCTGTCTCTACATACGACTCTCTGGCCTTCTTACGAGCCATCTGAAGGAACTTCACCAGATCCTCCCAGTTATCTAAAACACACACACACACAATCAATTCTATACATTACACACACATACAGTGCATAGGAGGCTTCAAGTGAACTCTTGTTGGACGTATCCCCCCTACTGCCTAGTTGGACGTATCCCCCCCTCTACTGCCTTGTTGGACGTATCCCCCCCCTACTGCCTTGTTGGACGTATCCCCCCCTACTGCCTTGTTGGACGTATCCCCCCCTACTGCCTTGTTGGACGTATCCCCCCCCCTACTGCCTTGTTGGACGTATCCCCCCCCTACTGCCTTGTTGGACGTATCCCCCCCCTACTGCCTTGTTGGACGTATCCCCCCCCCCCCCCCCACTGCCTTGTTGGACGTATCCCCCCCCCCCACTGCCTTGTTGGACTATCCCCCCCCCCTACTGCCTTGTTGGACTATCCCCCCCCCCTACTGCCTTGTTGGACGTATCCTCCCCCCCCCCCCTACTGCCTTGCTGGACGTATCCCCGCCACTGCCTTGCTGGACGTCCCCCCCCCCCCCCACTGCCTTGCTGGATGTATCCCCCCCCCCCCCCCCTACTGCCTTGCTGGACGTATCCCCCCCCCCCACTGCCTTGCTGGACGTATCCCCCCCCCCCACTGCCTTGCTGGACGTATCCCCCCCCCCCACTGCCTTGCTGGACGTATCCCCCCCCCCCACTGCCTTGCTGGACGTTTCCCCCCCCTCTGCCTTGCTGGACGTTTCCCCCCCCTCTGCCTTGCTGGACGTCCCCCCCCCCCCCCCACTGCCTTGCTGGACGTATCCCCGCCACTGCCTTGCTGGACGTTTCCCCCCCCCCCCCCCCCACTGCCTTGCTGGACGTATCCCCGCCACTGCCTTGCTGGACGTTTCCCCCCCCCCACTGCCTTGCTGGACGTATCCCCCCCCCCCCTACCTTGCTGGACGTATCCCCCCCCCCACTGCCTTGCTGGACGTATCCCCCCCCCCACTGCCTTGCTGGACGTATCCCCCCCCCCACTGCCTTGCTGGACGTATCCCCCCCCCCCCTACTGCCTTGCTGGACGTATCCCCGCCACTGCCTTGCTGGACGTTCCCCCCCCCCCCCCCACTGCCTTGCTGGACGTATCCCCCCCCCCCTACTGCCTTGCTGGACGTATCCCCCCCCCCCCACTGCCTTGCTGGACGTATCCCCCCCCCCCCACTGCCTTGCTGGACGTATCCCCCCCCCCACTGCCTTGCTGGACGTATCCCCCCCCCCCACTGCCTTGCTGGACGTTTCCCCCCCCCCCCCCCCCCCCCCACTGCCTTGCTGGACGTTTCCCCCCCCTCTGCCTTGCTGGACGTCCCCCCCCCCCCCCCCCACTGCCTTGCTGGACGTATCCCCGCCACTGCCTTGCTGGACGTTTCCCCCCCCCCCCCCACTGCCTTGCTGGACGTATCCCCGCCACTGCCTTGCTGGACGTTTCCCCCCCCCCACTGCCTTGCTGGACGTATCCCCCCCCCCCCCACCTTGCTGGACGTATCCCCCCCCCCCCACTGCCTTGTTGGACGTATCCCCCCCCCCCCCCCACTGCCTTGTTGGACGTATCCCCCCCCCCCCACTGCCTTGTTGGACGTATCCCCCCCTCCCCACTGCCTTGCTGGACGTATTCCCCCCCCCCCCCCCCACTGCCTTGCTGGACGTATTCCCCCCCCCCCACTGCCTTGCTGGACGTATCCCCCCCCCCACTGCCTTGCTGGACGTATCCCCCCCCCCCCTGCCTTGTTGGACGTATCCCCCCCCCCCACTGCCTTGTTGGACGTATCCCCCCTCCCCCCCACTGCCTTGTTGGACGTATCCCCCCCCCCCCACTGCCTTGTTGGACGTATCCCCCCCCCCCCACTGCCTTGTTGGACGTATCCCCCCCCCCCCACTGCCTTGTTGGACGTATCCCCCCCCCCCACTGCCTTGTTGGACGTATCCCCCCCCCCCACTGCCTTGTTGGACGTATCCCCCCCCCCCCCACTGCCTTGTTGGACGTATCCCCCCCCCCCCCACTGCCTTGTTGGACGTATCCCCCCCCCACTGCCTTGCTGGACGTATCCCCCCCCCCACTGCCTTGCTGGACGTATCCCCCCTCCCACTGCCTTGTTGGACGTATCCCCCCCCCACTGCCTTGCTGGACGTATTCCCCCCCCCCCCCCCCCCCACTGCCTTGCTGGACGTATTCCCCCCCCCCACTGCCTTGCTGGACGTATCCCCCCCCCCCACTGCCTTGCTGGACGTATCCCCCCCCCCCACTGCCTTGCTGGACGTATCCCCCCCCCCCACTGCCTTGCTGGACGTATCCCCCCCCCCCCCCACTGCCTTGTTGGACGTATCCCCCCCCCCCCCCCCCCCCCACTGCCTTGTTGGACGTATCCCCCCCCACTGCCTTGTTGGACGTATCCCCCCCCCCCCCCACTGCCTTGTTGGACGTATCCCCCCCCCCCCCCACTGCCTTGTTGGACGTATCCCCCCCCCCCCCCACTGCCTTGTTGGACGTATCCCCCCCCCCCCACTGCCTTGTTGGACGTATCCCCCCCCCCCCCACTGCCTTGTTGGACGTATCCCCCCCCCCCCCCCCCACTGCCTTGCTGGACGTATCCCCCCGCCACTGCCTTGCTGGACGTATCCCCCCCCCCACTGCCTTGCTGGACGTATCCCCCCCCCCACTGCCTTGCTGGACGTATCCCCCCCACTGCCTTGCTGGACTTATCCCCCCCGCCACTGCCTTGCTGGACGTATCCCCCCCCCCCCCCCCCCCCCCCACTGCCTTGCTGGACGTATCCCCCCCACTGCCTTGTTGGACGTATCCCCCCCCCCACTGCCTTGTTGGACGTATTCCCCCCCCCCTACTGCCTTGTTGGACGTATCCCCCCCCCCCCCCTACTGCCTTGTTGGACGTATTCCCCCCCCCCTACTGCCTTGTTGGACGTATCCCCCCCCCCCCTACTGCCTTGTTGGACGTATCCCCCCCCCCCCCCCTACTGCCTTGTTGGACGTATCCCCCCCCTACTGCCTTGTTGGACGTATCCCCCCCCCCACTGCCTTGTTGGACGTATCCCCCCCCCCCACTGCCTTGTTGGACGTATCCCCACCCCTACTGCCTTGTTGGACGTACACACCCCCCCCCCCCCCCCCCCCTATCCCCGCTACTGCCTTGTTGGACGTATCCCTGCTACTGCCTTGTTGGACGTATCCCCGCTACTGCCTTGTTGGACGTATCCCCGCTACTGCCTTGTTGGACGTATCCCCGCTACTGCCTCAGTTTCCTTGCTTTTCCATGTTCCTCACACAGTGTGATGTGTTGTCTTACTGTTCTTGCTGGCAGCGCTGACCACCTCCATGTAGGCTGACGGGTCGTCGGCTTTGATGTAGGAATCGATGGCCTCTTTAACCAGGTCTCTCTGGAGCTGGGCTCTGGCCAGTTGACTCCATACCGCAGCCTCATTACAACGCTCTGCAAACTCATAGGCTCTGTCCAGGTTACTGATTTGCTCGATCAGGACCTAGAGAGACAGTTGGTCAGTATAAATAAAGACGTCCAATGATAAAATATTTGTAAGGTGCAGAAAGAAAAGTCAAGAAAAGCATTGTTGGCGCATTGAAACAAAACAGGGTACAATGATTAGCTAAATATTTTGCATTATCTTCAGACTCTTGTTAACCTGAATGGCGGAGGTGTTGACGTCAAACTTCTTGAAGATGGCGAAGGCCTCCTCGAAGAGCTCGTTGCTGATGGCGATGTTAGCGATGTCGGGGGCGTCGTAGTTGTCCAGGCGGTTGACGTACTCCATCACACGGGTACGGTCTGCCTTGATGGCCGTCAGGATCAACAGGTTCTGGAGGTTTCTGAGGGAGAAACAGAGAAGACACACAGAGGCTAGATAAGACTTCCAACTACAGGTATTCGTAGAACACTGAAATATTTGAGTCTTTTCAACCTCCGTATTTAAATGCAAGGCCAAGTAAAGTGTTTGTGTGCGTGGTGACTGACCGGTGCTCGCTGAAGACTGAGTTGTCCAGTACAATCTTCTCCAGTAGTTCAATGAGCTCATTGGGCAGGTCAGCTGTCATGAAGGCCTTGACCGTCACAGACACCTCCTCTGGGTCCTGGGTCTCTGACAGAGCGGTCTGCACCACCTGGGAAACACAATGAAACACAGGTCAGAACACAAGGAGATGCAGGTCAGAACACAGGGAGATGCAGGTCAGAACACAGGGAGATGCAGGTCAGAACACAGGGAGATGCAGGTCAGAACACAGGGAGATAACAACATAGTGTTATTGGAGGGTATTGTACTTACCTGGTCTATGAGTTGGCGTCTATAAGGGTTATTCTCCTCAAGAACGTTGGCCCATAGTTCTGGGTCTTTCCGTCGGACCAGGTAGCGAGCCTCACTCTTGAACAGGGAGTTCTCATTGCACACCTACAGCAGAGCACAATGAAACCGAACCAATCAATGCATTAGTCATCTCCTGTGGGTGTGTGCGGTGTGGTGTGTATGTGTGTTCAGACCTTGATAAGGTCCAGGTCACACTGGCCCCTCTCATAGGCGACACAGGCGAGGTGGGGGTCTCTCTTCTCACAATACTTCCCCACTACAGCACTGTCGTAGAAGGTGTTCTCCTTCAAGAAGCGCTCCGGGGTGTTGTTACTGTCAATGTAGATCTTAGCCAAGGCATTGTGGGTAGCCGGCTCTTCACAGCCCTCGTGGATACGAGACTCAAGCCACGACAACAACAGCTTCAGTCTGGAATACACACAAAATCTTGAGAAACCCTTGTGAAACATTTTGTCTGGGATCTTTGAGGCATTGCCTCACCAGGGGGAAAGGACAGGCCTGAAAGTTCTGACAACGTGTTCTCCCCATTTGAAGAACAGGGGCCGACAATGTTGGGAGACCACATGCGTAAGTGATGTGTCTGTACCTGTTCCTCTTCTCCACCTCTGCTACCAGCTCATCAGTGGAGAACTGTCCTCTCACCACCATGATCAGGTTCTTAATGACGTCTTCAGCACAGTCTACATCCAACAGACCTCCTATCACCACAGGCAGACGGCTGGGGTTCACCTAGAGTACACACACGTCAAGGCCAGGCAATAGCAGGCAATGGCAATTACAGCAACAAAATAAAATAAAAAGTGATATTTATTGGTAAAACCAACAATAAAGGTATGTTGACATCTCTCTTCCTTCCCTGCAGTGCTGTGTTCCTCACTGGGCCTCCTGCCAGGCGGAAGGCTCTTACCTTCTGAACGTAAATCTCTATGTACTTCTGCAGAGTGTTGCGGTAGAGATAGAGCACCAGGTCATGGACAAAGTCAAAGCGGTCACACACTATGATCAACGGCAGCTGGTCTGTCAATTTAGCCTCCTGATGGGGGAGAGAGAGAGAGAGGCAACACAGAACATCAATAGTTACATTACAATAGCAAAAGGAAGCTGATATCCCATGAAGCAACTGTGAAAGGTGAGAATTCAGTCTGGTTCGTGTCACTTCCGATCTTACATGTAACTGAAAGCTAGTGAACCTGGTTTGTAGTCTTCCAGGCTAAACATTTTAATTGTATTTTTTTTACATTTTAGTTATTTAGCAGGCACTCTTATCCAGAGCGGCTTATAAATAAACATTCACCTAACCAACACTGCTGCGGTAGCCCCCGTACCTTGAGGAAGTTCTTGACCCTGTCCGGGTCGTAACAGTTGCTCTCTCTACAGATGCGCTCCACTTCCTTGATCTGGCCTGTCTTACAGGCCGCCTGGATGTATTTAAAATGGACGTCAGGGTCCTGGCTGAAGTTCACTATGGAGCCCAGGAAGTAGAACAGACCTGGGAGAGGAAGAACACCGTTTCACAATTGAATAGGTTTCATAGTTTCCCTGTGAAAACATATGGTAGACTAGGCTCTAGCATCCTAGGCTCTAGCATCCTAGGCTCTAGCATCCTAGGCTCTAGCATCCTAGGCTCTAGCATCCTAGGCTCTAGCATCCTAGGCTCTAGCATCCTAGGCTGTGCATGTGTGCCAGGGTCTGTGGCTCTAATAGTTGGACCACATAGACCACAAGCCGACACGTTTTTAAACATAAGAGAAGCAAGACCCAGGCGTACCCTCGTAGCTCTTGAAGGACTCAAAGAGCTCCACCAGGGTGTTTGTTCCCAGCTGCTCGTGGTATTTAGATGCCACCTGGACACACAGCTGAAGGTTCTGTCTGATGTTGGCTGATAACATGGCCCGAAGACACTCTACTGAGTCCTCTACTGACAGGGCGCCAAAGAAATTCACCAGCCACTACAAGGAGAGGGTTAACACAAAACACATTTTATTTGTCACATGCGCCAAATACAACAGGTGAAATGTTGCAGTGAACCTTACAGTGACATGCTTACTTATAAGCCCTTAACTTCTTAAAGCATTGTTGGTTTAGGAAAAAATAGATAAGTAGAAAATAGAAAATAAAAGTAACAAATAATTCAACAGCAGCAGTAAAATAACAAGCGAGGCTATATACAGGGGGTACCAGTACAGAGTCAATGTGGAGGGGCACCGGTTAGTTGAGGAAATATGTACATGTAGGTAGTTAGTGACTATTTATAGATTATAAACAGAGAGTAGCAGCAGCGTAAAAGAGGGGTCTGGGTAGCCCTTTGATTAGCTGTTCAGGAGTCTTATGGCTTGGAGGTAGAAGCTGGTAGAAGCTGGGTATAACACACGAGAGAGAAGAGAACAAGAGAGGTTACATTTGAACCCACCCCACATACACCTACGTACCTCAGGGTTGAGCAGGTGTGTGTGTACGACAGCCCGTTTGATGTCGAACAGGTCAGTGTAGTGCTCTAGAGCCCTCTGTTGCAGTCCAGCCTTCTCACACAGCTGGGCGATGTGGGCTCGGTCATAGTGACTAAACATCTGGTTGCCAAGGATCGCGTCGGCTACCTGGATACACACAGAACCACCAATTACAACACATACTGCACCAACAGAAACACAACAAAACATTATGAAAGGTGTGTGTGTTTGTACCTGGGGGGCGTGGATGAGGTTCATCTCCAGTAGGCGTGTCTGTAGGTGTCCCTCGGCTGGCTGATTGTTCTTCAGAGCGTCCAATAGGAATGAGGTACACTGCTGGATCAGACTTCCCTCCATGAACACATCCACTATCTACACAAATCACAAGGGAGAGAGCGGGGACATTAGCAGCCAATAATAATAGAGAAAGAGGTAATCAAGCGTCACAGGGACATAATCCTGCTGGATAAGGAAGTGCATTGCTGGATTAGATAGGATGAAGTTACCTCTAAATTGCTGATTCTAGGGGTATGTCCCAAATTCGCACCATATTCCCTATACAGTGCACTACTTTTGGCCAGGGCCCATAGGTCTATGCTTGTGGGCAACTTTTAGCCAGAGCCAGTTATGACAAGAGGAGGAGGGGAATGTTGATATGCCCTTAAAAAGGAGGAATAACAGACAGGGGAGGCCCCTCACTGGGCAGTGTGTGTGTTCACGCAGGCCTGTGTGTCTGTGCTATGTGCGTGTGTTACCTGGTTGATGTTGGCCAGGGGCTCCTCATCTGCCACCAGCATCTGAGAGAACTGTAGACCCTGTTCTGGACTGACCCGCATCACATTCCTCAACAGAAACACCCAGTCTGGAGAGTAGCCCACCTAGGAGAGGAAAGAGAGGGAGAGAGAGGGAGAAAAGAGGGGGGAGAGAAAGAGGGGGAGAGAGAGAGAACAGAGGGGGGAGAGAGAAAAAAGAGGGGGAGAGAGAAAAAAGAGGGGGAGAGAGCAGGGAGAGAGAAAGGGGGAGGGAGAGCGAGAGAGGAGAGTCCACATAATGCTGTCATCTGACAAGACAATATGGGCAAGCTGACATTTTAGAACTAGGTACTTCAGGTCAATCAAATGTACTACTAAAACAGTGTTGTCTTATTAAATCATGATCATGGCAGAATGCTATGAGATACTCTGAGTTGTGTCTCCCAAATAGCATCCTATTCCTTCATAGTGCATCACTAGCCATATGGATAGTGCTTTATATAGGGAATAGGGTACTATTTGCAACACATCCAAAGGGAGGTCCATCCATTCTCAGAGTGAAGTGTACCTTTTTGGCGTAGAGCACTATCTTCTGGAACTGTCCGGTCTCAGCAAAGCACTGGATCACCTTGCTGGGTACGTTGGCTCTGAGGTAGACACTGAGGGCTAGCGTAGGATCTACTGCCTTAACCAGGTCACCAAGCTCCTCACAACACTCCAGCTACACACACGCAACACATCAACTTTAGCTATACTGCAATTTCAGGGTAAATATACAAGCACAAAGGGAATCGATTGACAGACTATGGAGGGGGGACCTCTGTGTTTAGTTTTACCCCTTTTTCCTCCCCAATTTCATGGTATCCAATTGCTAGTTACAGTCTTGTCTCATCGCTGCAACTCCCGTACTGGCTTGGGAGAGGCGTAGGTTGAGAGCGGTGCGTCCTCAGAAACACAACCCAACCAAGCCGCACAATGCCCACTTAACCCAGAAGCCAGCCGCACCAATGTGTCGGAGGAAACACCATACGCATTGCGCCCGGCTCGCCACAGGAGTCGCTAGTGCGTGATGGGACAAGAACAAGAACATCCCTGCAGGCCAAACTCTCCCCTAACCCGGACGACGCTGGGAAAATTGTACGCCGCCCTATGGGTCTCCCGGTTGCGGCCGGCTGCAACAGAGCCTGGACTTGAACCAGAATCTCTAGCAGCACAGCTAGCACTGCGATGCAGTGCCTTTGACCACTGCGCCACTCAGGAGGCCCGTGGGGGACTTCTGTTTACATACACACAGTCTTAGTCTTGATGTGTGTGTGTGAGCAGAGTAACAAGGCTGCCTAATCCACTGCTCTATCTCCAGTCAGTCCTACCTTGTCCTCTTTCAGCCACTTCTCCAGCAGCTGCTTGCGTCCTTGCTGTAGCACGGGCCGGCACAGCTCCAGAGACTCAAACTTGTTGAGCTGGCCCTGGTCCAGCAGGATGCCAAAGTACTGCAGCAGAGGAGAGGCCTGGCCCGGCTGGGCTGGCACGCTCTGGAACTTACGGATGGTCTCCGCTGTGCGCAGGATACCCTGGAGGAGAGGAAGAGGATAAGATACAGTAATTAAATGTTATTGTTGCTAAGTGTATAGCAAGGCTAAGGAGGATCCAGAAAGAGACTGTATTTTCCCCTCCTAGTGTTACAAAATTCCAGTAACCTTCCCCAAATTCTCAGGTTTTCCAGAAATTCTGGTTGGGGGGTTCCGTATTCCCTCCTGATTCTAGGAATCTTCCAACCAGGTTTTGGGGAAATATTGAGAAAGTTACCGTAATTTTGCAACCCTCCTTCAGCCCAAACCAACCCAACAGATCATCTCCCCTAGTCCTGGCGTCTGACCTACCTTGGGTGTGGATGCGGCCACCTTGGCAGCCTCGGAGTAGGAGCCCTGGGCGAACAGTGTGTTGAACTTCCTGGCAAACAGCTCCTCAGCCCCGGCCAGGTTAGAACGCACGGCCATCCTCAGGCCCAGGTCTGGGTTCTGCAGCACGTTGGTGGCATAGTTCACTATGTTTTCCTCCTCCACACACACTGACAACACCTGAGGGGAATGCCGAACATTTATGAATCAAATACATCAATGGATTAATAACACATTTTTAGTGATGATTTTCAATAAACATAAGAAAGAACATGACACAAAAACTAATAAAAAAATATATATAAATAAGTTTTATTTAGCTGGATAATGTGTATATGTGCACATGCTTTCCCTGGTATCCACCCATAACAAAATGACCATAGAGATCCTGTTGTATACATCCGTATTGTAATTCTAATGGGTCTGACATTCTTACCTGTCCCTTCTTGTTAACCCCGATGATGCCGGAGGTGAGTTCGTGGGGGGCGGTGACGAAGATGGTCTCGGCGCTGATGCGGTTCATGTAGATACACACTCCTGACTCCAGGTCGTACAGGTGGATGTAGCCATACTTCGTGATCAGGTAGATCACACCGTGCTTGGTGCCAATCTGAGGACAGAGAAACCGGGGACACAGAGATTATACCCTCTGTATGGGCCAAAGACACCTAGGTCTTATCAGCATTGTTGAACGGCAGTTACAGTGCCTTGCGAAAGTATTCGGCCCCCTTGAACTTTGCGACCTTTTGCCACATTTCAGGCTTCAAACATAAAGATATAAAACTGTATTTTTTTGTGAAGAATCAACAAGTGGGACACAATCATGAAGTGGAACGACATTTATTGGATATTTCAAACTTTTTTAACAAATCAAAAACTGAAAAATTGGGCGTGCAAAATTATTCAGCAAAAGGTCGCAAAGTTCAAGGGGGCCGAATACTTTCGCAGGGCACTGTAAGTGTTTTAATAGTTAAAGCATCCTAAACATATGTGTGTGCAGGTTACTGGTAAGTAAATAAGTGTTGCCAAGAGAAGGGTAAACTCAAACAGAAAACAAACCGCTTCAGTTGTACTGGTTAAATATGCATTAAGAAAACCTCCCAGCAGATTCAGTCTGGCTCGACTGATTTGCATTCATTCATTGAGAGAGGCACCCTGAGTGGGTCCTTCCCTGGTGGGTCTTTAGGGGACCTTACCTGCATGGCAACGGGGAAGTCTGTCTGAGCCTCAGGTGGGAAGAACACATCAACAGCCTTCTTAGTAAACGGCTGGTTCCCTGTAGCCGGCTGACCCACCTCTATGATGTGCAGCTGGAACACAACATGACCACACAGGTCAACATAGTGACCGCATACTAACCACACATACTGACCGTATGCACTGACCGCATGCATTACGTAATCATCATCATTCGACTGCAGAAGAGTCAACCACAAGCTTCCTCCCGTTTCTCCAGTCACAAGTAATGCTTACAGAGGGTGTCCTGGTTTGTTATGGAATCATTATAAGGTTCACCATGCCTGTATACCCCCCAGTGTCCGGTTCTCACCTTGCCCCCAGCCTGGCTGCGCACAGCGAAGCAGAACAGAGTGGAGGCTTTGGTGTTGCCCTCCACCTTAAACTCTCCGAAGGCTGCAGCATGGCCTTCGATGGGCTGGGACACCTTCCTGTCCACAGAGTACAGCTGCATGGCCCCCACCACACGGTTTTGCTGCAGGATAGAAAAGGGGGGATGTCATCACTATCTGAACATGCTAGAAAAGATGCGGTGCTTTTAGAATACAAAACCTACACTTTATGTCTGATGTGTGCACACGCTGTGAAGTATGGGTTTGTATGTGAGTCAATAGAAGACTGATCATAAAGTGTGTGTAAGTGTGTGTGTGTACCTGTGCCGAGATCCCTATAAGGAGGAGCCACTTCTGCTGTTCGTCTGTTCTGTAGTTTATGATCTGGCATCCGGCCAGACTTGCGTGCCGATCAAACACTTTGATGGGCTGCGAGTCCCCCTCCATGCTCCAATGGTAGACAGCCGCTTCAGTCACCAAGGCGACGGTGTTGACAGAGATCCACTTCCAGAACATGACTTCCTCAGTCATGGTGTGAGCCTTCATCTTACTCTTCATCTCAATGTTGAAGATCTGCAGGCACTTAGCAGCTGAGAGCCGAGGGAGGGCGAGAGAGGCGAAACAGTGAGACACACACATTGTTTTGCCCTGAACCTGAATGAAGCTAATGCTAAACTGTAGCTAGTGAACTCACATAATTTGGGTTGGTAGCTGACTATCCAGGATCATGGACCTCTTTCTAGGTATTGATGAGATTTGTACTTTGCACAAATCTGTAGCGTGTGTAAACTATCCCTTTAAGTTCCCAGCAAACTGGATTTCTATAAGTCAAAAGTGCTCAATTTCCCTGTTCAGTGAGAGCGTCGAGGCAGTGGGGATAAAGAGGAGGGAGGTAGATAGATAACACGCTCAATAAACCTAATAGATAGTATCTAGAAGACAGATCCTCCAGGACAACTTTGCAACTCTTCCCCTGGTTGTTGCTGTAAAGGAGAATGTGTTCTCAATCTCCTAGGTTGTGAAAAAAATATATATATATAAATATTTTTTTTAAGTAACCTTTTTAAGACATTTGTCACACATTCCAGGCCCAAGTATTCTTAACCAGGGCATAGTCATTTAGACTATTTCGAAGAAAAAGTGAGAAAGAGCTTCTAGAATCAGTGTCGCTGCCTACTACTGAACTGTTCAAGTCTCTGGCATGCGGAGAATAATGAGTGTGGAAATCAATCTCCATACTTTACTAACCTCCCATATCACAACCAGTTTAAAAAAATGGAACTGAGCCTAAGGGACAGCATAGTAGTGACAGCATGTCCTGTAGTTTTAGGTTTGCACAGTGAAGTGAGCGAGGAACGGAACTGGTTTCACAGAGACCATAACATGTAGGTGAAAAGGTACAACATACCTGGTACACTGTAGAGAGAGATCTAGGGCTGGAGACCAAAACCTCTTACACACACTAGGGCTGGGCGATATGGTTTTAATGGGCTTTTCCCATTCTAATTGTTTCAGCCAAACTTCAGCCAAACTTCAGCCAAAAATAATGGATAAAACTGACAGTAAGGTAGTCTTATTTGTAGAATATTGCATAAGAATCAAAATCCTCTTTATAGCCTCCAACTCTGGTACTCGACCCATTGTTTTCCATTTGCATAGTTATTTGTTCAATTCCAGCATTCTCTTCCAGCATTGTAATCAATTTCTTCATTTCCTGCACTCATTTGCTATCACTTACACACCATGTCACGTTGCCATTGTCTTAGTATATCGCTATTCCAATAACAACAAAACATCCTTGACAGAACAATCCTTCTCCTCTGACTGCATTTTCGGCTTCAATTGCAGTTCTTAATTTCACCACTAGGGGTAGTCAGACAATTGTTGTTGACATGTTGTGCTTGTTAGTTAGCTAGCAGTTCTCTTCTCAGTTGTTAGCAGTTTCTCACTGGCGATAAAAACAGATGATTGCCATAATTTTTGTTGAGTCATTACTGAATTATTTAATGTAACAAATCAAATCCAAACCAGTCCGTGAATGAATACCGTTATATTGTGTTTTATGGTTTACCGCCCAGCCCTAACACACACACACACACCTTCCAGTGTGTATAATATCTGATGATGCATACCACACACAGTCTACCAGAATACAACAGGTCATGCTAACATGTGTATGGTTCTCATAAAAGTATGTGAGGGTGTGTGTGTGTGTGGGGGGGGGGGGGGGGGCTGTTTTGGGGAAACTCTGAAACTGAAAAGTTCTAAATCTTGAGAGGTCACGGTCAGGGGGTGTGGGGGGTTACCATGTGGGAAAGTTACAATGTGTGGATTCAAATGCTCCTCTGTCCACAAAACAGTCTCATTGATCCGGTTACTTGTCAGAAGTAACCAGAATACATGAGTTCAGTGGGTTAAGAAGGTGGTGAAGCTTTTATGAGAAGGGACATGATGACCAAAGACACCACGGATAGACGGACGGACAGGCAGACAGAGACAGGAACTCACCGTCTGAGAGGTGACAAGACAGAAAGCAAGGGAAAGAAAGCCATGAGTCAGTCCGATAAAAAGAGGAAGAGAGAGATGAAGTAGGAGAGATAGGCAGACTTCACGGCGAGAGAGGGAGGAGAGGGAGAGAGAGAGAAAGAGAGAGAAACACTCACCCTCTGATAGATGACAGAAAGCAAGGAGAAGAAAGCAAAGAGTCAGTCAAAGAAAAAACAAGGGGGGGAGAGAGAGAGGTAGAGAGTTGTGCAAAGCCTGAAGAGAAAGCATCAGAAGTAAGGCAAACCGATACAGACATGAAGGCTAAAGCGCTTGGGGCTCTAAGGGCTAGAAGCAGTGGCGGAAAATCAACTTACATGACCAATTTAGTACACTTCAGGCAATATGTCTGAGTGCACGGACTCCTGGTATTTATAGCACGGGAGGAAATAGTGCATTATAACAGATACACCCAACACTTCTTTTGACAGCTATGTTAACGCTGGAGTTACATAAACAGCAATCCTGTGTGAATAGTACGCACGCTAAAGCAGACACGCATCTACTGTTCTTAACTTTTCAGGAACAAATTAAGAAATAGGTTGCTCATATTGCGGTGTACTGTAGTAAGGCTGAAATGACCATAGCAGCAGCATTGGATTAACAAGAAACTACTTAGTGAGTGCATTGTAACAGAGCGTTTTGGTTGTTGTTATTACACTGGTCGAATAAGGAGCCCAGGGAGGGTCGGTCAGGGAGCGGGGTCATAATGTGACTCCCAAATGGCACCCTATTCCCTACATAGTGCCCTATGGGCCCTGGTCATAAGTTGTGTGTTACCTGGGCGAATTGGGTGCCACTTGGGAGGCAAGCGTAAGGTCGTGGTGGTACCCTACCTTTGAGGGCGATGACCTTGCTGGCAGGGTTCATGATGGCACTGTCAGCAGAGATAGGACGTCTGCTGGGGTTATTGGGGTCAGCCATGTCTATGATCACCACCTGGTTCTGCTCGCCCACCTTCTCCCGGATGCAGATGAACTTGTCAGACTCCATGGTCAGGTAGCTGAAACCAATGTTAGCCGGGTTCACCCCCAGGTTCTGCAGCTGAAACACACCGCAACACACACAGCTTTTCAATGGATTGGGTATATTTTGACCTCTTTTGGAATAGTTGAAATGTGTGCCATTATTGCTCACGAAATGTTATTGGTCACATACACATGGTCAGCAGATGTTAATGCGAGTGTAGCGAAATGCTTGTGCACCCATGTATCAATCTAAGTAACATATTACAATCATCTCTATCTAAATCCGTCAGTTTAAGCTAGACATCTCTGCTGTGTTTCACGCCCTTCCGCATCTGCGGTGGAAGGTGGCCGAGCTACAGCCGTGTCTCAGACCATGAGACATGCCGAAAATTGGTCTTCTCACGAAAACGTCTGTACCTTCCGAACGGTTTGGCCTACACAATGGTGTTCTCAGTTTTGCTCTACGACCCCCACAAGCCCTACAGGACCCGCCTGAAGTTGGTAACGCTGAAGTGCCAACTTCTGTCTGTAGCACCCAAACAGTTTGGGCTACAAACTAATGACTAATGTGGAAAGGGCAGTCTTCTCAGTCACTGGACTTAAATAGGGGTTAAATATGTGTCCCCAAAAATATATTTGCTGAACTTTCTTATCTCTTAGAATTAGGGCAGACACTTCAAAACCTTATTCCTTATGACGTAATTTCTGACTTTTTTTTGTTGCCATTTATCAATGCGTTACTATGGGCTATAGTAATAAAGCACACAACCAATATTTTATCAAATATTTTTACAATATTGTTTGAGATACCTAAAGGGGTCCTAAAATTCTAAAACAAATAGCCTAGCTAAATGATCCTTGGTAGACTTTTAGAGGTTAATGATGGCCTGCAGTAAAAATATGTGTTGGGCCAGTGGATCCTGTCAGGTCAGTAACTTTTCAGTGCATTTTTTGCATTCCAGTTCAACATTTACCTGCTCTGTCACAGTTTACCATTGCAAACCATTGATGACTACACCCGTAAATGTCATATCATTTGTATTTGAGCAAAATTATTGGCTGTTCATTCAAGCACCTTCGAGCCCACCCGCAAGTCACTTCTCCAGCAGTAGCCGTCATTGCGTTGATGCCTTCACACAGCAAGCTGTCCCGAGCAAAAAGAAGCGGCCAGCAATCTACTCGCTGATCTTATTTATTTTAGGGAAAGGGATTTACAAAAGTAAAACCTTCGATAGGAAATAATAACAATGTGCTGGATACTGTTGATAGTCTGCAAAAAGAAAGCTAAAAAAAAGAAATATACCTATCATTCCTCTTGGCTAGCCTACTGTAGCCATGTCCATACCTCTTTTGCAACGTTTCTTATAAAGCGTCCTATTTTTAAGTCAATTCTAAAGAATTGAGTAATGACTTGTATTGCTAAATTATACTGCACAGCTTTTTAATACATGTAATAAGTACATTTTATTATTATGTTATATTAATAGCTGAATATAGAGAAAAAGCATTCCACCCTTTAAGAAATACTCCATGTCAGGGCCAGTAGAAATGCTGCTGTTATTTACTGTGCTTTGATTGACGAACAGCAAGCTTGACTAGTTCATAAAAGGTGTCGAACTGACTGAATAAAGTCGATCTCATATATCCTGGCCATTCATAAAATCATACAACGTAGTTATATGTCCATGGTATTGATCCGGACAAGAAGTATAGGCTGCCTATCAATCATTGTTTTTGAAACCAGTGGACAGCCAGTGAAAAATGTGCTCTGGCAACAGCTGCACAGTGCGGATCCCAGCCTGTGGAATAAAAGTGGGGATTTTATTTCTCAATCTAAATAACAAAATCCAAAGGCCTAATGGACACATGCTCAAAACTCACACACTTGATAGACTTTAAAAAAAAGGGCAATCTGTAGTTGCTACATCCATTTTTGGACTTATGATTCTTGAAGAATATAACTTGTAAACACCTCATGAGTTTATGTTCAACTGTCACACTCCATGAGAACCCAAAATATAAGCTTGTTTTTCTCCAATGTTTGTAAAAATGGTCAATGTAAACAAACGCTGTATAGCCTCATAACATGGTCAGTCCATCCATAGCTCGGTCTATTAATCTGAGAGTGGTTACATTTCTCCAGGCCCGTTCCTTTCGCTTATTACCAAAACAGAGGTCCGTTTTGTTATCGTTTCATCTGTGGATTTGTCCTTTAAAAACAGCTGCATATTATCAAGATATCAAAGTGTCACCAACAAAAACTGAAACAATAGACCTATAGCAAATGCAGAACATGGCATTCATTTTTCAAATGTAAATAGCACTTTTCAGTAGTGCTCAGTGCATGCCATTCCATGAGCGCAGCATTTATTTTTCAACTCGAATCAATGAGCCCAATCAGTCCTCCATGACCACAAATTCATCAACAACAGAGCTGGCTAATAAGTCCTTAGTTTTGGTGTTCTGCTCAGGTAAAACCATTTGGCTAATCTATACTTCCATATTTCCAAGTCATATTCTTGAAGATCAAGGGGTATAACATTTATTAGAATGACTGGAATTCTGATAAACTTTGTTTTTTAATGGAAATATATCATTTAAATTGTGTTATTATATGTAGTAGAAAGCGATGGTTTAGTTAGAAGAAGCCTACATAACCCAACCCATAAAGTAACATTTAAAATCCATATGGCCAGCTATGTAAACTTTAACATTGATTTATCCTACAATAGATTCTGTTCAACTTGCAACATACATTTTTGTCTTCTTCTAATTGAAAGTAATCCCCAAAAAGAAACTGATTACATTAGTTTGGGTAATCCAAAAGTGGCACTATTGTTACAAATGTAACTAGTAACTAACGGATTACATTTAGAAATTAACCTACCCAACCCTGTCAATAGCCTACCGAATTGCATCAGTACGAGTGCTGTTCATTTGGCCAATGTTTAACACCTGCTTCATTCTTCAATCATAGCTGTATTGTGGATAGCTGAGAAGGAAGCTTGAAGCCTGTGGAAGTCAGCAGACTTTTTTTTTTTTTTTTTTAAACTTTGTTTAACCAGGTAGGCTAGTTGAGAACAAGTTCTCATTTACAACTGCGACCTGGCCAAGATAAAGTAAAGTAGTGCGACACAAACAACAGAGTTACACATGGAATAAACAAACATACAGTCAATAATACAATAGAAAAAGTCTATATACAGTGTGTGCAAATGAGGTAGGATAAGGGAGGTAAGGCAATAAATAGGCCATAGTGGCAAAAAAATTACAATATATCAATTAAAACCCTGGAATGATAGGTGTGCAGAAGATGAGTGTGCAAGTAAAGATAATGGGGTGCAAAGGAGAAAAATAAATAATATAAATAACAGTATGGGGATGAGGTAGTTGGATGGGCTATTTACAGATGGGCTATGTACAGGTGCAGTGATCATTGAGCTGCTCTGACAGCTGATGCTTAAAGTTTGAGGGAGATATGAGTCTCCAGCTTCAGTGATTTTTGCAGTTTGTTCCAGTCATTGGCAGCAGAGAACTGGAAGGAAAGGCAACCAAAGGAGGAATTGGCTTTGGGGGTGACCAGTGAAATATACCTGCTGGAGCGTGTGCTACGGGTGGGTGCTGCTTTGGTGACCAGTGAGCTGAGATAAGGCGGGGCTTTACCTAGCAAAGACATATAGATGACCTGGAGCCAGTGGGTTTGGCAACGAATATGAAGCGAGGACCAGCCAACGAGAGCATATAGGTCACAGTGGTGGGTAGTATATGGGCCTTGGTGACAAAACGGATGGCACTGTGATAGATGGCATCCAATTTGCTGAGTAGAGTGTTGGAGGCTATTTTGTTAATGACATCGCCGAAGTCTAGGATCGGTAGGATAGTCAGTTTTACGAGGGTATGTTTGGCAGCATGAGTGAAGGATGCTTTGTTGTGAAATAAGAAAATTCTAGATTCTAGATTTGATTTCGGATTGGAGATGCTTAATGTGAGTCTGGAAGGAGAGTTTACAGTCTAACCAGACACCTAGGTATTTGTAGTTGTCCACATATTCTAAGTCAGAACCGTCCAGAGTGGTGATGCTGGACGGGCAGAGCATGCATTTGAAGAGCATGCATTTAGTTTTACTTGCATTTAAGAGCAGTTGGAGGCCACAGAAGGAGAGTTGTATGGCATCGAAGCTCGTCTGGAGGTTTGTTAACAGTGTCCAAAGGGCCAGATGTATACAGAAGGTGTCGTCTGCGTAGAGGTGGATCAGAGAATCACCAGCAGCAAGAGCAACATCATTGATGTATACAGAGACAAGAGTCGGCCCAAGAATTCAACTCTGTGGCACCCCCATAGAGACTGCCAGAGGTCCAGACAACAGGCCCTCCGTTTTGACACACTGAACTCTATCTTAGAAGTAGTTAGTGAACCAGGCAAGGCAGTCATTTGAGAAACCAAGACTGTTGAGTCTGCCGATAAGAATGTGGTGAATGACAGAGCCGAAAGCCTTGGCCAGGTCGATGAATACAGCTGCACAGTATTGTCTCTTATTGATGGCGGTTATGATATCGTTTAGGACCTTGAGCGTGGCTGAGGTGCACCCATGACCAGCTCGGAAACCAGATTGCATAGCGGAGAAGGTACGGTGGGATTGGAAATGGTCGGTGATCTGTTTGTTAACTTGGCTATCGAAGACCTTAGAAAGGCAGGGTAGGATAGATATAGGTCTGTAGCAATTTGGGTCTAGAGTGTCTCCCCCTTTGAAGAGGGGGATGACCGCGGCAGCTTTCCAATCTTTGGGGATCTCAGACGATACGAAAGAGAGGTTGAACAGGCTAGTAATAGGGGTTGCAACAATTTCGGTGGATCATTTTAGAAAGAGAGGGTCCAGATTGTCTAGCCTGGCTGATTTTTAGGGGTCCAGATTTTGCAAATCCTATCTGGATTTTGGTGAAGGAGAAATGGGAAGGCTTGGGCAAGTTGCTGTGGGGAGTGCAGGGCTGTTGATCGGGGTAGGTTCTTCCTAGGTTTTGGCCTTTCTAGGGAGTTTTACCTAGCCACTGTGCTTCTACACCTGCATTGCTTGTACCGTGCAGTACCGAAGAGCCCTTACTGCTGCTCGATCATCCTATTTTTCTAACTTAATTGAGGAAAATAAGAACAATCCGAAATTCCTTTTTGATACTGTCGCAAAGCTAACTAAAAAGCAGCATTCCCCAAGAGAGGATGACTTTCACTTTAGCAGTGATAAATTAATGAACTTCTTTGAGGAAAAGATTCTGATTATTAGAAAGCAAATTACGGACTCCTCTTTAAATCTGCGTATTCCTTCAAAGCTCAGTTGTCCTGAGTCTGCACAACTCCGCCAGGACCTAGGATCAAGAGAGACGCTCAAGTGTTTTAGTACTATATCTCTTGACACAATGATGAAAATAATCATGGCCTCTAAACCTTCAAGCTGCATACTGGACCCTATTCCAACTAAACTACTGAAAGAGCTGCTTCCTGTGCTTGGCCCTCCTATGTTGAACATAATAAACGGCTCTCTATCCACCGGATGTGTACCAAACTCACTAAAAGTGGCAGTAATAAAGCCTCTCTTGAAAAAGCCAAACCTTGACCCAGAAAATATTTTTAAAAACTAATCGGCCTATATCGAATCTTCCATTCCTCTCAAACATTTTAGAAAAGGCTGTTGCGCAGCAACTCACTGCCTTCCTGAAGACAAACAATGTATACAAAATGCTTCAGTCTGGTTTTAGGCCCCATCATAGCACTGAGACGGCACTTGTGAAGGTGGTAAATTACATTTTAATGGCATCGGACCGAGGCTCTGCATCTGTCCTCGTGCTCCTAGACCTTAGTGCTGCCTTTGATACCATCGATCACCACATTCTTTTGGAGAGATTGGAAACCCAAATTGGTCTACACGGACAAGTTCTGGCCTGGTTTAGATCTTATCTGTCGGAAATATATCAGTTTGTCTCTGAATGGTTTGTCCTCTGACAAATCAACTGTAAATTTCGGTGTTCCTCAAGGTTCCGTTTTAGGAGCACTATTGTTTTCACTATATATTTTACCTCTTGGGGATGTTATTCGAAAACATAATGTTAACTTTCACTGCTATGCGGATGACACACAGCTGTACATTTCAATGAAACATGGTGAAGCCCCAAAATTGCCCTTGCTAGAAGCATGCGTTTCAGACATAAGGAAGTGGATGGCTGCAAACTTTCTACTTTTAAACTCGGACAAAACAGAGATGCTTGTTCTAGGTCCCAAGAAACAAAGATATCTTCTGTTGAATCTGACAATTAATCTTAATGGTTGTACAGTCGTCTCAAAAAAAACTATGAAGAACCTCTGCGTTACTCTGGACCCTGATCTCTCTTTTGAAGAACATATCAAGACCATTTCAAGGACAGCTTTTTTCCATCTACGTAACATTGCAAAAATCATTAACTTTCTGTCCAAAAATGATGCAGAAAAATTAATCCATGCTTTTGTCACTTCTAGGTTAGACTACTGCAATGCTCTACTTTCCGGCTACCCGGATAAAGCACTAAATAAACTTCAGTTATTTAGCACTATGGCTGCTAGAATCCTGACTAGAACCAAAAAATGTGATCATATTACTCCAGTGCTAGCCTCTCTACACTGGCTTCCTGTCAAAGCAAGGGCTGATTTCAAGGTTTTACTGCTAACCTACAAAGCATTACAAGGGCTTGCTCCTACCCATCTCTCTGATTTGGTCCTGCCGTACATACCTACACGTACGCTACGGTCACAAGACGCAGGCCTCCTAATTGTCCCTAGAATTTCTAAGCAAACAGCTGGAGGCAGGGCTTTCTCTTATAGAGCTCCATTTTTATGGAACGGTCTGCCTACCCATGTCAGAGACGCAAACTTGGTCTCAACCTTTAAGTCTTTACTGAAGACTCATCTCTTCAGTGGGTCATATGATTGAGTGTAGTCTGGCCCAGGAGTGGGAAGGTGAACGGAAAGGCTCTGGAGCAACGAACCGCCCTTGCTGTCTCTGCCTGGCCGGTTCCCCTCTTTCCACTGGGATTCTCTGCCTCTAACCCTATTACAGGGGCTGAGTCACTGGCTTACTGGGGCTCTCTCATGCCGTCCCTGGAGGGGGTGCGTCACCTGAGTGGGTTGATTTTCACTGATGTGGTCATCCTGTCTGGGTTGGCGCCCCCCCTTGGGTTGTGCCGTGGCGGAGGTCTTTGTGGGCTATACTCGGCCTTTTCTCAGGATGGTAAGTTGGTGGTTGAAGATATCTCTCTAGTGGTGTGGGGGCTGTGCTTTGGCAAAGTGGGTGAGGTTATATCCTTCCTGTTTGGCCCTGTCCGGGGGTGTCCTCAGATGGGGCCACAGTGTCTCCTGACCCCTCCTGTCTCAGCCTCCAGTATTTATGCTGCAGTAGTTTGTGTGTCGGGGGGCTAGGGAGTTTTTTATATCTGGAGTACTTCTCCTATCCTATTCGGTGTCCTGTGTGAATCTAAGTGTGCGTTCTCTAATTCTCTCCTCTCTTTCTTTCTCTCTTGGAGGACCTGAGCCCTAGGACCATGCCCCAGGACTACCTGACATGATGACTCCTTGCTGTCCCCAGTCCACCTGGCCGTGCTGCTGCTCCAGTTTCAACTGTTCTGCCTTATTATTATTATTGGACCATGCTGGTCATTTATGAACATTTGAACATCTTGGCCATGTTCTGTTATAATCTCCACCCGGCACAGCCAGAAGAGGACTGGCCACCCCACATAGCCTGGTTCCTCTCTAGGTTTCTTCCTAGGTTTTGGCCTTTCTAGGGAGTTTTTCCTAGCCACCGTGCTTCTACACCTGCATTGCTTGCTGTTTGGGGTTTTAGGCTGGGTTTCTGTACAGCACTTTGAGGTATCAGCCAATGTACAAAGGGTTATATAAATACATTTGATTTGGTAGGAGTAGTCAGGTGGAAAGCATTGCCAGACATAGAAAAATGCTTATCGAAATTCTCAATTATCGTGGATTTATCAGTGGTGACAGTGTTTCCTAGCCTCAGTGCAGTGAGCAGCTGTGAGGAGGTGCTCTTTTTGGAGTTTGTGCTCCAGGATGCAAATTTCTGTTTTGAAAAAGCTAGCCTTTGCTTTCATAACTGCCTGTGTATACTGGTTCCTAACTTCCCTGAAAAGTTGCATACCTCAGGGCCTATTTGATGCTAATGCAGTACGCTACAGGATGTTTTTGTGCTGGTCAAGGGCAGTCAGGTCTGGAGTGAACCAAGGGCTATATCTGTTCCTGGTTCAAATGTTTTTGAATGAGGCATGCTTATTTAATATGGTGAGGAAAGCACTTTTAAAGAATAACCAGGCGTCCTCTACTGACGGAATGAGGTCAATGTCCTTCCAGGATACCCGGGCAAGGTAAATTAGAAAGGTCCGCTCGCTGAAGTGTTTTAGTGAGCGTTTGACAGTGATGAGGGGTGGTCGTTTGACCGCAGACCCATTACGGAAGCAGGCAATGAGGCAGTGATCGCTGAGATCCTGGTTGAAGACAGCAGAGGTGTATTTGGAGGGCAGGTTGGTTAGGATTATATCTATGAGGGTGCCCATATTTACAGATTTGGGGTTGTACCTGGTAGGTTCATTGAGAATTTGTGTGAGATTGAGGGCATCAAACTTAGATTGTAGGATGGCCGGGGTGTTAAGCATGTCCCAGTTTAGGTCACCTAGCAGCACGAGCTCTGAAGATAGATGGGGGCCAATCAATTCACATATGGTATCCAGGGCACAGCTGGGGGCAGAAGGTGGTCTATAGCAAGGGGCAACGGTGAGAGACTTGTATCTGGAAAGGTGGATTTTTAAAAGTAGAAGCTCAAATTGTTACACGATTCTTTAAAGGCCCACTGAAGTCAAAATTATGTTTTTTCTGTTTGATATCATATTGTGGCTACTACATGTGCTTGTGGAAAACACTGAAACATCCATAGAAGCAGTGAGATTTGCTGGAGTCGTACCTCCATGAAAAAAATTATAGGAAAAAACAAAGGCACCAGTTGCTGACATTTGCCTAAAGGTGGGGAAAACAGTTGGTACCAAAATCACTCCCTCTATTAAAAGAACTCCCGTTCTTGTCCAATTTTCTGAGGAGGAAATTCTTAAATGTCGTTTCCAAGAAGGTTAGGCGGTGGTGGCACCCATCACAGTCAGCCCATGGAAACAGTGTGGGCATACAGTAGCATACGGCAGGCAGGCAGACAGACAACAACAGGATATTAGGCTGACTCTGGAAAGCTTTATTTTCAATGACAGCTGCTATTCATTTAGCTTTTACTGAGGCATTATACCATAACATGCAGCAGTAGTTTCTGCTGCATATTTAATTCAAATAACCCAACACTACGAAATACAAAACTGGACAAAGTAGTGCTTGTTTCAGGAATCTCAGATGCCGAACACTAATAACCATGTAATTATTGTGTAATTACCATGTTACGTTATTTCTAAGTAAATACCATGTAAACAGCAGCCTGTTCACATGGTTGATTCAGCACAGACCTCTGCTAGTGGGTTCACAGGGGCTTCCCGGAGTAGGCTGAGAATGTGCCCTGATCTCTAGTGTGCCTCCCAAATGGCACCCTATTCATTAGTGTGTGTAGGGCCCAGGTCAAAAGTAGTGCACTATATAGGGAATATAATGCCAACTGGGACACAGGTCTGATCTAGAGTGTGATGTGATCTCTTCCAGCAGGTCATCATTTTCAGAGAGACAGATCTCCACTGATTCTCAGTAGTAGATTATCTCCATCATTGAGCATATCATTGTCCTAATGAGAAGAAGCCTCTTGATCTGAAGATATAGCCAATATCAGTGAATATCAGTGAATACTGAACATGGTTGGTTACAACCACAACATACCACCTGAAGGTTTTCAACCATTTTCAGTAACAGTATTCAGTGATACTGGCTAAATTCCAGGTGAAGTTGTTCTTGACCTTAGGCACAGATCTAGGATCACCTTGCCCTCCCCATACCCTAACCATGATGGGGGAAAAACACAAACTGGCTCGTGTCTCTCGGTCTCCACTGGGCCTCACCCAGCTCTGTGAGGGGGTCAGGGGTTAGGATGGAGCACTAAATCAGACGATAACATCAGAGGAAAGGCCAAAAGAGGAGATATCTCCACTGGCTGCCAGAAATCTCTCAGGGGGAGGGAGGATAGAGGGAGATAGAGAAGTAAAGGAAGAGGTAACCAGTAAGCTGGGGGAATTGGGGGGGGGGGGGGGGGGGGGGGGGGGCAGGGGAGCTGTACTCAAGAATTCCTGGAATACAGTGCTTGTTTGAGGCCTGGGTTAGGGTGGGGTGTCTGAGTCACCGGAAGCACCCCAGTTCCTATATAGAACATTCCAGACTAAATCACTCGCAACCACAACCCAGGGTGTTTCTCAATATGCATACTACAGTGCTCCACACTTATGCTCCGAGTGTATTCGCCGAGGACGTTCTTATTAGTACGTTCTTGTGAGGACGAGAGTGTGGAGAACGCATAAAACATTACATTTGAAAAGAACTCGCACTCCATCTACTGAATTACCTCACGCTCTATCTTCCCATTCACGGAACTTCTCCCAGGCAGGATAATGGCAATAGAGACTAAACTAGACATACACAAAGCAAACCTTTTTACTTAATAATGATCAGCTTATATATAGTCAATAGTAATCATCTAGCTAGCCAGCTGGTTTAACGGGCAAAAACAATCTAAAACTAATGTTATGTGAGGTAGATGACTAGCTGTAAATTCTTTGTGGGTAGCTAGATAGTAAATCCAATAGGGCTAACTGGCTATGGTCATGCGATCTACCCACACGACAGTGGGTATTGTAGGCAGGTAAACATGTCAGAATTAGCACAGTATGTATTTATTAACGTATCAAGATAAATGGATTGTAGTCCGGCAACATATGAGATGTGAACGGGCAACATTTAATTCGGAAGTCTGAGTTCATTTTCTCGCTTCAGCTGCAAAACAGCCACCATTGATTTCAATAACATTTTCCATCGTTTTTACACGGTTGCGTCTAGGCGTCACATTACGTCAACAATCCTGTAAATATTTGAAGTTGAAGCTTGCGCCGATGCATGCTTCGAAAGGAGAACAAAAACAAAGTATGCACCCAAGAAGTGCCCTCTGTGCTCCGTTTCAAAAACTCTGACCATTGTATGCTCCAGTTTGCGTGCTCAGAGCACGATAGTACGCAAATTAAAACACCAAGTTTCCACAGCCCAATGAGTGCACCTGCACGCGCGCACACACACACACACACACGTTGTTCTTCTATCCTTGTGGGGACCTAAAATGTATTTCCATTCAAAATCCGATTTCACCTCTAACCTTATCCCAAAACCCTAACCCTAATTGTAACCCTAAACGCTAAACTTAAAATAGCATTTGTCCACATGGGGAGGTGGGAAATGTCCTAAAGAGGGAGCATTTTCCTTGTTTTACTATCCTTGTGGAAACTTTTGGGGATTTTAGGTCCATACAGGGATTGAAGAACCAACCAACACTCAGTCACACACACACCACTCCTCCATGGACATTTGTGTTACAATCTCACATTCGATGCGGACCATGGTTATGAGTGTAATCCATCGCTGTTTGTTTAGCCTAAATCTAATTTATTAGTCACATGCCCCGAATACAACAAGTGTAGACTTTACCTTGAAATGCTTACTTACGAGCCCTTTCGCAACAATGCAGTTAAAAATAAAATTAACAAATAGATAAAAAATAAAATATCCGGTCTGAGGCAGCAGGCCTACCTGCATGTGTATGTACAGTCGAGGCCAAAAGTTGAGAATGACAAATATAAAATTCACAAAGTCTGCTGCCTCAGTTTGTATGATGGCAATTTTCATATACTCCAGAATGTTATGAAGAGTGATCAGATGAATTGCAATTTATTGCAAAGTCCCTCTTTGCCCTGGAAATGAACTGAATCCCCAAAAAACATTTCCACTGCATTTCAGGATATTGCTGCCAGTAAGATTGCACCTAAATCAACCATTCTTTGGATCATCAAGAACTTCAAGGAGAGTGGTTCAATTGGTGTGAAGAACGCTTCAGGGGACCCAAGAAAGTCCAGCAAGCGCCAGGACCGTCTCCTAAAGTTGATTCAGCTGTGAGATCGGGGCACCGCCAGTACAGAGCTTGCTCAGGAATGGCAGCAGGCAGCAGGTGTGAGTGCATCTGTACGCACAGTGAGGTGAAGATTTTGGAGGATGGCCTGGTGTCAAGAAGGGCAGCAAAAAGGCCACTTCTCCCCAGGAAAAACATCAGGGACAGACTGATATTCTGCAAAAGGTACAGGGATTGAACTGCTGAGGACTGGGGTAAAGTCATTTTCTCAGATGAATCCCCTTTCCGATTGTTTGGGGCATCCGGAAAAAAGCTTGTCCGGATAAGACAAGGTGAGCGCTACCATCAGTCCTGTGTCATGCCAACAGTAAAGCATCCTGAGACCATTCATGTGTGTGGTTGCTTCTCAGCCAAGGACACAGCCATGAATAAAGAATGGTACACAACAATATAGACTGACAATAACAGACTACAGTTTTAGGACAGCTCATTCCAGTTAGGTGCATTGTTTCAGCTGAGACTGTGGTGTGTGTGTGTGGGGGGTAGTATGGGGAGGGGGGGGGTAGTATGCAGCGATATGCCTGACTGACGGTACTCCAGCCATTAGACAGAGCAGTCCCAGGCAACAGTTCTCCTGCCAGAGGTGCTCTGCTGGGCCTGATGATCATGATCACCTCACTTCCCCTTCCTGCCCTGATGTGGTTTGCTGGGTTAAATGGGCCTGCTTACCGCATCTGTCTATTAATGGAGACAACAGCAGCCGCCAAGAGCAGGGAGCTGGTCATCTGTTAGTAGTTTCAAGTTTTATTTGTCACATGCACAAGTACAGTGAAATGTTTAACTTGCAAGCCCTTCCCAACAACGCAGTATTCAATATAGTATAACAAACAAAAACACAAAATAGAAAAGAGAATTTGCATGCTATATACAGGGTCAGTGCCAGTACCAAATGTACAATGTGCAGGGATACTGGAGTAGTTGAGGTAGATACAGTATGTACACAGAGTGAGAAATTAACACCAGCCACATGCTGGTAGATTTTGCCATTGGCTGGTAGAATGTCTATTTTTACCAGCCACACTAGCTGGTTGTCATAGAGCATTTGGGAGCATTATTGTTTTCCAATCCAGAGCCCACATGTAAAAAAAAAACGAACGTGTTGTGTGTGTGTGTGTGTGTGTGTGTGTGGTAGTCTGGAATAGAGAATCTCAACGCTACAGTGGTGAAAGTGTGGGCTACAATGTTTTCTGTGATGCATCTTAATTCTTTATTTTATCCTGAAAAAAATGTGTCTGGTAAGAAAATGGAGTGGCTGGTAAAACTTGGGAGAAAGTGACTGGTAGCAGGATTAATAATAATAAACAATATGGCAGCAGCATAAGTGGTAGTCTGCGTGGTAATGAGTGTGTGTGTGTTAAGTGCGAGTGTGCACAAGCGTGTCAATGTAGGCGTGTGTGGGTAGAGAGCAGTAAGAGTGCATAGTCAGTGCATATAGTCCTTGGTGGTGGTGGGCAGCTATTGTCTATCTGTTTAAAAAGTATCATTGCTTAGGGTAGAAGTTGTCTCGGAGCCTGCTGGTCCGAGACCTGATACTCTGGTACCGCCTGCCGGATGGAAGCAGAGAGAATCTATGACAAGGGTGGCTGGAGTCTTTGGCAATTTCTCAGGCCTTCCACAGACATCGCTTGGTGTGTATATCCTGAATGGCTGGGACCTCACCCCAGTGATATGCTGGGCTGTCCGCACCACCCTCTGTGTAGAGTAATATCACAAAGCAGGGTGGACAGGCAACATGGACGGACTGGGACAAGAAATCGGCCCAGAAATTTCTAATACACCGGACAATTTGTTTCTCTCAGGTCCCTCATTATTAGCCAAATAATGATCCATACTTCTGCAGAAAAAAAAGTATAAATAGACAAGCACACTGGGCTAAAGATGGACCAGCCCATCTGGCATTTGCCCGAATTGCCCCATATCCAATCCTTTAATGATTGGCTAAACCCCTTACAGGTATCTAGCTCCCTCTTACTAGGGCAGTGTCAGGCTGAGGCTAAATGACAGGGTATTAAACTTAGGTCTTCTGTGAGACTTATGACTGCATAAACCCGCTAAGCTAAAGCAGAGGGTGGGTGCTTTTAGCAATATCTGCCCTACATACTGCAGAGCATAATTTGTCACAGACTGAGCCCCAGAATAATCATGAATCTGCTAATAGACTAATGCACACACTGTACTACACTGTAAATTAACTACCAAAGGGCATAGGTCAAGAATCCATTTACTCAGACATTCTTTCTCCCTCACATTAGAGGTCTTCACGGGTCCACCCAAACACCCGAGAGGGTCTGGGTCCAAAATTTTCCCTCGGTACAGGTCAGATCCTGTTTGATTGTCATCGGGTCTCGGGTCTATGTAACTACAGCTGATAGACTCGACCACAGCTCCGCACAACCTATAGCATATTTATTTTACACTAACAAGGTGAATTTATTGACTTATAGAAGGCAGAGCCAAAAATACCTACAGCGCCTTCAGAAAGTATTCAAACCCCTTGACCTTTTCCACATTTTGCTGTGTTACATATTGGGATTAAAATGTATGTCTTTCATTTTTTTTTTACAATCTACACAAAATACTCTAATGTCAAAGTGGAAGAATTTAAAAAATAATGTTTTAAGTGTAATGAAGAATATCTTGATTAGATACCTATTCAAACCCAGAGTCAATACCTTTGGCAGCGAATACACCTGTGAGTCTTTTTGAGTAAGTCTCTAAGAGCTTTGCAGACCTGGATTGTACAATATTTTCCCATAATAATTTTTTAAAACTCTTTGCTAGACAGCCACTTTCAAGTCTTGCCATCGATTTTCAAGTAGATTTAAGTCAAAACTAACTAGGCCACTCAGGAACATTCAACGTCGTCTTGGTAAGAATCTCCAGTGTATATTTGGCCTTGTGTTTTAGGCTATTGTCCTGCTGAAAAGTGAATTCATCTCCCAGTGTCTGTTGGAATGCAGACTGAACCAGGTTTTCCTCTAGGATTTTCTTTTTATAAAAGCTACCTAGTCCTTGCCGATAACGAGCATATCCAAAATATGATGCAGCCACCACCCATGCTTGAAAATATGAAGAGTGGTAATCAGTGATGTGTATTCAGGACAAAAAGTTAATTTCTTTGCCACATCATTTGCAGTTTTACTTTAGTACCTTATTGCAAACAGGATGCATGTTTTGTAATATTTTCATTCTGTACAGACTTCCTTCTTTTTACTTTGTCATTTAGGTTATTATTGTAGAGTAACTACAATGTTGATCCATACTCAGTTCTCTCCAATCACAGCCATTAAACGTAACTGTTTTAAGGTCACCATTGGCCTCATGATGAAATCCCTGAGCGGTTTCCTTCCTCTCCGGCAACTGAGTTAGGAAGGACGCCTGTATCTTTGTAGTGACTGGGTGTATTGATACACCATCCAAAGCTAAATTAATAAGTTTTACCATGCTCAAAGGGATAGTCAGTGTCTGCTTTTTATTTATTTATTACCCATCGACTGTACCAATAGGTGCTGTTCTTTGCCAGGCATTGGAAAATCTCCCTGATATTTGTGGTTGAATCTGTGTTTGAAATTCACTGCTCGAATGAGGGACCTGTGTGGGGTACAGAGATGAGGTAATCATTCAAAAATCATATTAACCCCTATTATTGCACACAGTGTCTCCATACAACGCATTATGCGATTTGTTAAGCACATTTTTACTCCTAAACGCATTTAGGATTGCCATAGGAAAGGGGTTGAATACTTGACTCAAGACAATTCCGTTTAGAATTTTTTCAAAACAAAATTCCACTTTAACATTGTGAGGTATTGTGTATAGATCAGTGGCACAAAATCTAGATTTTATACATTTTAAATTCAGGCTGTAACACAGCAAAATGTTGAAGAAGTCAAGGGGTGTGAATACTTCCTGAAGGCACTGTATTTATTAACGAGAAGAGCAACTTGGCTGATATTATTATATCTTTTTTAATTTAACCTTTATTTACTAGGCAAGTCAGTTAAGAACAAATTCTTATTTACAATGACGCCCTACACCGGCCAAACCCGGACGACGCTGGGCCAATTGTGTGCCGCCCTATGGGACTCCCAAACACGGCCGGTTGTGATACAGCCTGGATTCGAACCAGGGTGTCTGTAGTGACACCTCTAGCAATGCGATGCAGTGCCACTTGGGAGCAGCGGTCTAAAACAAATTATTTTGTCAGATGGGTCCAATCGGGTCTGGTCTAAACCCAGACCAGTTAGGGTATGGGTCAGGTCTAGGTCTGATTGTTGTCGGGTCCATTTGGGTTCGGGTCTGATTGTCCTCGGGTCCTACCTGTTGGACCCGAGAAGACCTCTACCTCACACACGGCCTAGATTAGGGTCAGTCAGTCAAGCCTGGGAAAAAGGAGAATTACACAAAAAAAAGTTGGGTGTTTAATTACATGTACAAGCCCACACAATGAGACACTGGCAATGCTTAATTAACAGTGTGTGTGTGTGTGTGTGTGTGTCTGTAGGCCAATGTTTATTGAGGGTGCTCTGTTTATTCCTAGCCTTATACAATTGTGAAAGGTCCAGCAGTTGGTAGAGCATGGCGCTTGTAACGCCAGGGTAGTGGGTATGATTCCCAGAATCACCCATGAGTAAAAATGTATGAACGCATGACTAAGTTGTTTTGAATAAAAGCATCTGCTAAATGGCATTTACACTACATGACCAAAAGTATGTGGACATCTGCTTGTCAAACATCTCATTCCAAAATCATGAGCATTAATATGGAGTTGGTTCCCCTTATGCTGCTATTACAGCCTACATTCTTTTGGGAAGGTGTTCCACTAAATATTGGAACATTGCTGCGGGGACTTGCTTCCATTAGGCCTGGCTCGCAGTCAGCATTCCAATTCATCCCAAAGGTGAACGATGGGGTTGAGGTCAGGGATCTGTGCAAGCCAGTCAAGTTCTTCCACACCGATCTCGACAAACCATTTCTGTATGCACCTCACTTTGTACACGGGGGCATTGTCATGCTGAAACAGGAAAGGGCATTCCCCAAAGTTGGAAGCACAGAATCATCAAGAATGTCATTCTATGCTGTCACGTTAAGATTTCCCTTCACTGGAACTAAAGGGCCTAGCCCGAACCATGAAAAACAGCCCCAGACCATTATTCCTCCTCCAACAAATTTTACAGTTGGCACTACGCAGTCAGGCAGATAGCGTTCTCCAACCCCAGATTCGTCCATCGGACTGCCAGATGGTGAAGCTTCACTCCAGAGAATGCGCTTCCACTTGAAGCTCCCGACGGTTCTAACTAGCAGGGCAGAAATTTTACGAACTGACTTGTTGGAATGGAGGCCTCCTACGACAGCCACGATGAAAGTCACTGAGCTCTTCAGTAAGGATATTCTACTGCCAATGTTTGCCTATAGAGATTGCATGGCTGTGTGTTCGACTTTATACACCTGTCAGCAATGGGTGTGGCAGAAATAGTCTAATCCACATACATAGTGTATTATAGTTGTTCTACATAGAGTTAAAACAACAAAGCCAGTCTCATCTGAGTCTACATGGCAGTGCATGTAAATCCATACCTAAACCCACCCAGACTATACTGTTTAATGCATAGAGGCTGTAAATACCAATTCAGGAGAAAAAAACAAAGCAACTTGAGGCCCAAAGTCCTCAGTTTATTCCGAGCCACCTAGAATCACAGAGGCCTACCATGCACAGCATACATGGGTAGGACTAAATGGATACACTTTCAATTAATAGACATGCCTGATCAAATCTCAAATAATGGTGTGTTGCCTTTCAATGGATGCATTTGTAGGAGTGGAGGGGGAACGAGCAGAGTAGGGCTTGAACCAGCGCATCACAAGAAACTTGCACTTTGGTCCAAAGAAACTGGGCCGGTGCAGCTACCAAAATTAACAACATTACCGCATTGATGTGATCCACTACGCATATGGAGAGGTTTACTGGTGGGTTCTCCAACAAGGCCTACTAATGAAAAAATATGAAGCCATATAATCTAGTCACATCCTAAACACAGAGTTTAAATAACCGCATGCATTTCTTTCAAAACACTCAATTCTAACAATAGTTAATTGAGTAGGCCTATAGCTCATTAACTAACAGCCTATACCTTAATTATGCATATAAATCTTGCAACATAGCTTAAATAACCAATCGATTCAGATAGAGAACCATGACCAAAAACGTTTTCACGAGATCTTGATTCTAGTTGAGTGGACAGCGCTATGATTTACGATCCGATTAACTTTCCTCTAACTCATTCTATGGAGGTAAAACGGTATACATTTGGAACGTATTCGTTAAATCGGATGTGTCATGTAGGGTTAATTAACAATCTTGGTACTTCAGTGCCGCGATCAAGGCATCAAAGTGTCAAAATACTGCGGTTTCGAGCTTTGACGCGTAGGCTCTGTGAGTTGTGACAGCGACGTTTTTCCACTTGAACAGACTGCGGCGTGAATCACTGTCTGTGTTTTCGGGTCTGCAGTAAGCAGACTATCGCCTCCCAGTACGATTTGACTGTTCAATTTTATCAAGTCATCATCTGCCCTGCACAAGCTAGCTAGGCCTGTGGCTATATTGAGCATTCTCCCTGCAGGCTACAGCCCCGTGTACGATTCCATTTAAATGCGTAGTTGTGTTTCTACGTGCGGGCCTGGAATGCTAAAGAACTGCGCGAAAATGCATCTGTACTGCGATTTTTCCCCCGGCTGTTTGCCTTCTTACCTGCAGATGTTCCTGAAATCGTATCGGCAGTATCTGGGCCATTCTTGAGGCTTTCTATGTTTCAATTGTCCGGAGAAAAGGAAAGGGGAAGGGGACACGAAGAGGAATGAATGTTGTATTGTATTGGAAGTCCCCAAAACGCCCCCAAAAGTAAAATGCGATGTGCAATGATAGGGGTCTTGCCGGCTTGCGTTGATATCACCTGAATTCACTGCCTGCTCTCGTTCAGTAGCACCCAAACAACACTCCTGAACCAAAACTCTACGCTTCCGCTAAGTAAAATAGTCCAAAACATAATTACACTCGCTCTGGGAGAAAACTATTTTTATGAAGCTCTAATGTTGCTTACAGTATTATACAAAATAATACACTTGCTACTTATAAGCCCTACAGCTAACCAAGAGGATTTCCCCACAAATAGCCTACCAACGCAGGAAAAAAAATCGGATGTCCTCAATGTACCCCTCCGCTGCCCCTTCCCCTTAATTTTCCCTATGTCGAAATAAAGGCACGTGACAGGCGCCCACTCCCCTTCCGATTTCTGCAAACTCAAGTGCTGAGACGTTGGGAATATGCCTTTACCCCACCCTGTGAAAAGTGTCTAGTAGTGAGAAAATATGTTGGGATTGTAAAAGAGGAATTTAAATGATGTATTAGTCAAGGTAGGAGTAGGCATTTCGCTGCACCTTCAATAACATATGCGCATATGTATGAGCGACCAATTTGGTTTGATTTATGCTATGTATGTGCACTATACAGGTAACTCCTAAAATAATAGAAACACTTGAGTAAATGAGGTACAGAAAGTATATTGAAGCAGGTGATTTCACACAGGTGTAGTTCTTGAGTTAATTTAGCAAATAACATCCCATGCCTAGGGTCATGTAAAAAAAATGATTTTGGCTGTCGTGGCTATTTCCTCATAGGATGACAATGCTCCCATGTGCAGGACACGAATGGTTTGATGAGCATGAAAACAATGTAAACTATATGCCATGGCCGTCTCAGTCACCAGTTCTCAACCCAATTTAACACTTATGGAAGATTCTGAAGAAACCCCTGAGAGCGTTTTCCACCAATGTCAACAATTTCTCGTGGAAGAATGGTGTCACATCCCTACAATAGAGTTTCAGACACTTGTAGAATTTATGCCAAGGTGCATTGAAGCTGTTCTGGCTTGTGGTGACCCAACGCCTTATTGACGCTTTATGTTGGTGTTTCCTTTATTTTGGCAGTTACCTGTAGTTTAGAACACCTACTCATTCAAGGGTTTTTCTTAATTTGACTATTTTCTACATCGTAGAATAATAGTGAAGACATCAAAACTATTAAATAACACATATGGAATCATGTAGTAACCAAAAAAGTGTTAAACCAATCAAAATATATTTTATATTTGAGATTCTTCAAATAGCCACCCTTTGCCTTGATGGCAGCTTTGCACACTCTTGGCATTCTCTCAACCAGCTTCATGAGGTAGTCACCTGGAATGCATTTCAATTAACAGGTGTGCCTTCTTGAAAGTTAATTTGTGGAATTAGTGAATCCTTGCATTTATGGAGATCTAAACTAACAACTTCAACTTTGAGGGAAATAAATGCCATTCACGCTGTTGTGTTGCAAATACAACAAAATTATAAAACACAAACAGGATTTCAAAACATTTCAGACTATATTATTATATAAATAGAAACTTACAGATGGCCCACTTACACAGTATTCAGTCACAACACAGGTGTAGACACAAAATTGAATTCCCCATCACTCACTGAAACAAGCACTGCATAAAGACTCAGAGCAAGAATGAGGTATTGAATATACCTTTTCATAGACTACTCACTACTCTATTCAGGTGCAAGCATTTTAAAATTAATCTAATTTCAATCAAAAATAGGTTAATAAAGTCAAACAGACATAATTACAGCATACTTAAACACACAAACACATACAGTACACAGATATACGGTAATATGTACACTTCTAGCCATTTTCATCACAAAACAAAAACGAGGGTTTGTAATGGATATCTTGTGGTGAGGAACATGACGATTGAAGGTAGTATTTCCAAGTTATCAAATGTATTTAGTTATTAATGGTAGCATTTAATGTACTTTATGAATGGGCTGGTGTAGGTGAGATACACATTTCTGTGGGTTATGAAAAGATTTTTGATTTATTGTCACATACAGCGAAGTGAAATGTACAGGTGCAGTGATGTGTTTTTTTGGACAGGGTCAGCAATAGTAGCACGGCGGCCCTGGAGCAAATTAGGTGCCTTGCTCAAGGGCACATTGACCGATTTTTCACCTTATCGACTCAAGTATTCAAATCAGCGACATTTCAGTTACTGGCCCAACGCTCTAACCGCTAGGCTACCTGCCACCCTATAGTAGTGTAGTGTAGTTTGTCAGGCTGGGTGGGTGATATATATTGTGTGTGGGTTATGGATAATGTTGTTTATGGATGGGCTGGATGGGTGAGATACGTGGTGTGCTTGGCCTGACTCTTGCTATCGATCAGCAGCAGTTGGTTATTCTTGTGGTGAGAGATGATCTCCTGGAGACTACTGAAAAACTATGAGAGAGAGATGGAGGGAGGGAGTAGCGAGGGAAAGAGTGAGAGAGAGAGTTACTACAGTATAGTTATTGCAGAGGTTACAGTACAGTACTAAGTTGCATTCCTTCATCTCTTTTCCACACATCCTCCGTTCCTCCCACATCCTCCCTCTATCCCACCTGACCTCTTCATTCTTTTCCCCCCACATTCTCCCTTTGCAAATTCTTTTTGCAAATCCTCCTTTCCTCCTGTGGCCTCTGTCTTTTCCCCTCTCCTTATCCCTCTCTTCTCCTCCTCCCTACCCTCTCGCATTTTCATTTCCCTCCTCTCTCTCTCTTTCTCGCTCTCTCTCTCTCTGTGTCCCCCATCTCAACACTCTCGTCCTCATTCTCCCATTCTCTTTCACCGATTCATTATTTTACCCCTTGTTTAGCACTCTACCCCCCCCCCCCCCGTCTTTTCACCTCCTCGTTCTTCTTGCCCTCCTTTCCGAGGGCGTAGCCGCGCGTCTCCTCCAGAAAGCGGATGGGGATGTTATAGACCTTCTGTCTGTATAGGACAGCCAGTGTGTAGGGCTGACGGGCGTTCTGGGCTGAACTGTGACGTATCAGGAATGCCCCATCCTACAAGAGGGAGAGGGAGAGAGGGGGGAGGAAAAGGCCGCAGGAGAGGAGCGAAAGAGGGAGGGAGGGAGGGAGGGAGGGAGGGAGGGAGGGAGGGAGGGAGGGAGGGAGGGAGGGAGGGAGGAGAGAATGGATATCAGTATCAAAACCCACAGGGTCTTTGAATGAGCATAGATGAATCAGACTCAGTGATGGTGTGTGTATGTGTCAGCTGTAACCCGAGGCTACACACACACAGTCAAATAAAGGGGAGTTACGATCGAGATTACTCTCACATCGTTACTTGTCTATTTCAGCGTGAAATGAAACAGGTCGGCTGTGTTAGTAAAGACAAAGGGCCAGAGACAGATACGCTCATATAATCAGCAGCATTATAACACATAATCACAAAACATCAGCAGCTACTGAGCAACATATAGAGAGGAGGGGAGAGAACCACAGAGGACCAAGTGGGCAGGCTAATAGATCAATGAAGTATTGATTCACTGTTGAGGAATACTGGCTAACTAACTATAACTAATCATATTGATTCAGGAATCACATTGGCCAGGTCCTTCAGAGCTGGGGATTCTTTACCTCTAAGTCATTTTCATTTTTTATTTTTTATGGTACTTCAAGAACTGTGTGTGTGTGTGTGTGTGTGCGCGTGTGTGTGTGTGTGTGTGTGTGTGTGTGTGTGTGTGTGTGTGTGTGTGTGTGTGTATTTGCTTGCATTTGTGTGTGTGTCTGCTCATCTCCGGTGTGTGTGTATCCCACCTTGTTGATCTGCATTAAGAGGTCCTCAGCAGTCTTTCTATTGCAGTTTCCAGCGAACCACTCTTTCTCCTGTAACATACCACAGTTCTCTATGACGCCCTCCACTGCCTGCCACCACAGTTATATCCAAGGATACCCCATACTTCAGGTATATCACCATTTAACTAAGGTTTGCAGCAACATTTGTAGCACTTTAACACGGTATTATGCATGGTTACATGAGAGGTACAGTATGAGAGGGGAAGGCACATACCTCCTTTCCTGCCTGCATGGTTGTCTGCATACCAGAGGGAGAAACTTTGGCATAGAGAGAAATAATGAGTTGTTGACCAACGTGTAGAGTGCTCTACAGCAGGGTTTCCCAAACTTGGTCCTGCCCCCCCTCCCCTGGGTGCATGGTTTGGGTTTTGCCCTTGCACTCCACAGCTGGGGGCGGGGGGGCAGGACCGAGTTTAGGAAACCCTGCTCTACAGTCTATTCAAAATAAAGCATGTAGTTACAATCAAGGCCACAAGTATGCTGGACAGCACTGCTGACAGTAGCCACAGTCACCCTAGATGACGGGGTTAAACAAGTTATAATTATGTTATAATGAAAATGGCTTCCAATTCACATAGGTAATGAAAAATGAACAATATGCACCTCCAACATGTTCATATTATGTGGACAGAAAAACAACACAAATGTAAAGAAATGAAGGATGTCCTTCACTCTGATTAGCAAACCACAGTTGGAGCATTTCAGAGTTCCACACATCCTTTATTTCCATTTCTATGGCTTTCTATCCTTCAGCTGTGACCCAAAACTGGTCCTGTTCCCAGCATGCTCTTACCTGCTGCGGTAGTGTCTATAATGGGCGGGGGAGGGGGGCTGCAACACAGACAACAGGTCCATTATTAGCCAACATGCTTACTATAATAGATGAGCAATATAGGCCTGTGGCTACAACAACATTGAATACGCAAGAACAGTAGGCCTTCATACTTCAATGACTTAGCTAAGTTATCACAAATCAAACTTTATTTGTCACATGCACCGAATACAACAAGTGTAGAACTTAAGGTGAAATGCTTACTTACAAGCCCTTAACCAACAGTGCAGTTCAAGAAGAGTTAAGAAAATATTTACCAAATAAACTGAAGTGAAAAATAATCAAAAGTAATACAATAACATAACAATAACAAAGCTATATACAGGGGGTACCGGTACCGAGTCAGTGTGCGGGGGTACTGGTTAGAGGTAATTTGTACATGTAGATAGGGGTGAAGTGACTATGCATAGATAATAAACAGCAAGTAGCAGCAGTGTACAAAACAAATGGGGGGGGTTCAATGTAAATAGTCCGGTGGCCGTTTGATTAATTGTTCAGCAGTCTTATGGCTTGGGAGTAGAAGCTGTTACGGAGGCTTTTGGTCCAAGACTTGGCGCTCCAGTACCGCTTCCCGTGCGGTAGCAGAGAGAACAGTCTATGACTTGGGTGACTGGAGTCTCTGACAATTTAATGGGCTTTCCTCTGACACCACCTATTATATAGGTCCTGGATGGCAGGAAGCTTGGCCCCAGTGATGTCCTGGGCTGTACACAATACCCTCTGCCTTACAGTCAGATGCCGAGCAGTTACCATACCAGGCGGTGATGCAACCGGTCAGGATGCTCTCGATGGTTCAGCTAAAGAACTTGTTGATGATCTGGGGACCCATGCCAAATCTATTCAGTCTCCTGTGGGGGAAAAGGTTTTGTCGTGCCCTCTTCACGACTGTCTTGGTGTGTTTGGACCATGATAGTTCGTTGGTGATGTGGACACCAAGAAACTTGAAACTCTCGACCCGCTCCACTACAGCCCCGTTGATGTTAATGGGGCCTGTTCGGCCCACCTTTTCCTGTAGTCCACAATCAGCTCCTTTGTCTTGCTCACATTGAGGGAGAGGTTGTTGGCCTGGCACCACACTGCCAGTTCTCTGACCTCCTCCCTATAGGCTGTCTCATCGTTGTCTGTGATCAGGCCTACCACTGTTGTGTCGTCAGCAAACTTAATGATGGTGTTGGAGTCGTGTTTGGCAAGACAGTCGTGGGTGAACAGGGAGTACAGGAGGGGACTAAGTACACACCCCTGAGGGGCCCCAGTGTTGAGGATCACTGTGGCAGATGTGTTGTTGCCTACCCTTACCACCTGGGGGCGGCCCGCCAGGAAGTCCAGAATCCAGTTGCAGAGGGAGGTGTTTAGTCCCAGGGTCCTTAGCTTAGTGATGAGCTTCGTGGGCACTATTGTGTTGAATGCTGAGTTGTAGTCAATGAACAGCATTCTCACATAGGTGTTCTTTTTGTCCAGGTGAGAAAGTGCAGTGTGGAGTGCGATTAAGATTGCGTCATCTGTGGATCTGTTGAGGCTATATGCAAATTGGAGTGGGTCTAGGGTATCCGGGAAGATGTTGTTGATGTGAGCCATGACCAGACTTTCAAAGCATTTCATGGCTACCGACGTGAGTGCGACGGGGCGGTAATCATTTAGGCACGCTACCTTTGGCACCTGGAATATGGTGGTCTGCTTGAAACATGTAAACTCAGCAAAAAAAGAAACGTTCTCACTGTCAACTGCGTTTATTTTCAGCAACCTTAACATGTGTAAATATTTGGATGAACATAACAAGATTCAACAACTGAGACATAAATTGAACAATTCCACAGACATGTGACTAACAGAAATGGAATAATGTGTCTCTGAACAAAGGGGGGGTCAAAATCAAAAGTAACAGTCAGTATCTGGTGTGGCCACCAGCTGCATTAAGTACTGAAGTGCATCTCCTCCTCATGGACTGCACCAGCTTTGCCAGTTCTTGCTGTGAGATGTTACCCCACTCTTCCACCAAGGCACCTGCAAGTTCCCGTACATTTCTGGGGGGGATAGACCCTAGCCCTCACCCTATTATCCAACAGGTCCCAGACGTGCTCAATGGCATTGAGATCCGGGCTCTTTGCTAGCCATGGCAGAACACTAACATTCCTGTCTTGCAGGAAATCACGCACAGAATGAGCAGTATGGATAGTGGCATTGTCATGCTGGAGGGTCATGTCAGGATGAGCCTGCAGGAAGGGTACCACATGAGGGAGGAGGATGTCTTCCCTGTAACACAACGTTGAGATTGCCTGCAATGACAACAAGCTCAGTCCGATGATGCTGTAACACACCGCCGCAGACTATGACGGACCTTCCACCTCCAAATCAATCCCTCTCCAGAGTACAGGCCTTGGTGTAACGCTCATTCCTTCAATGATAAACGCAAATCCGACCATCACCCCTGGTGAGACAAAACCGCGACTCGCCAGTGAAGAGCACTTTTTGACAGTCCTGTCTGGTCCAGAGACGGTGGGTTTGTGCACATAGGCGACGTTGTTGCCGGTCATGTCTGGTGAGGACCTGCCTTACAACAGGCCTACAAGCCCTCAGTTCAGCCTCTCTCAGCCTATTGCGGACAGTCTGAGCTCTGATGGAGGGTTTGTGCATTCCTGGTGTAACTCGGGCAGTTGTTGTTGCCATCTTGTACCTGTCCTGCAAGTGTGATGTTCAGATGTACCGATCCTGTTCAGGCGTTGTTACACGTGGTCTGCCACTGCGAGGACGATCAGCAGTACGGACATTGCAATTTATTGCCCTGGCCACATCTGCAGTCCTCATGCCTCCTTGCAGCATGCCTAAGGCATGTTCACACAGATGAACAGGGACCCTGGGCATCTTTCTTTTGATGTTTTTCAGAGTCAGTAGAAAGGCTTCTTTAGTGTCCTAAACTTTCATAACTCTGACCTTAATTGCTGTTAGTGTCTTAACGACCGTTCCACAGGTGCATGTTCATTAACAGGGTCCTGAAAAAGTTTATGTTTCTTTTTTTGCTGAGTTTAGGTATTATAGACTGGGTCAGGGAGAAATTGAAAATGTCAGTGAAGACACTTGCCAGTTGGTCCGTGCAAGATTTGAGTACACGTCCTGGTAATCCATCTGGCCCCGCAGCTTTTTGAATGTTGACCTGTTTAAAGGTGTAGTAGGTGTAGTAGGATTCAATCTTAATCCTGTATTGCCTGTTTGATGGTTCGTCTGAGGGCATAGCGGGACTTCTTATAAGCATCCGGATTAGTGTTCCGCTCATTGAAAGCACCAGCTCTAGCCTTTAGCTCGCTGCGGATGTTGCCTGCAATCCATGGCTTCTGGTTGGGATATGTACGCACGGTCACAGTGGGGACGAAGTCATTGATGCACTTCTTGATGAAGCTGATGACTGAGGTGGTATACACCTCAATATCATTGGATGAATCCCGGAACATATTCCAGTCTGTGCTAGCAAAACAGTCCTGTACCGTAGCATTCGCGTCATCTGACCAGGTCACTGGTACTTCCTGCTTTTGTTTTTGCTAATAAGCAGGAATCAGGAGGCTAGAATTATGGTCAGATTTGCCAAATGGAGGGCGGGGGAGAGCTTTGTATGCATTTCTGTGTGTGGAGTAAAGGTGGTCTAGAGTTTTTTTCCCTCTGGTTGCACATATGACATGCTGGTAAAATGTTTGTAAAACTGACTTAAGTTTGCCTGTATTAAAGTTCCCAGCTAATAGCAGCGCTGCTTTTGATTGAGCATTTTCTTGCTTGCTTATGGCCTTATAGAGTTGGTTGAGTTGCTGTCTTAGTGCCAGCATCGGTCTGTGGTGGCAAATAGACAGCTTCGAATAATATAGATGAGAACTCTCTTGGTAGATAGTCTGGTCTACAGCTTATCATAAGGTACTCTACCTCAGGCAAGCAATACCTTGAGACTTATTTAATATTTAACATCACGCACCAGCTGTTATTGACAAAAAGACACACACCCTCACCCCTCGTCTTACCAGACAAAGCTTCATCTATATTCTGCTGGTGCATGGAAAATCCCGCCAGCTCTATATTATCGCTGTGGTCTTTCAGCCACGACTCGGTGAAACATAAGATATTCCAGTTTTTAATGTCCCGTTGGTAGGATAGTCGTAATCGTAGGTCATCCATTTGATTTTCCAATGATTGCATGTTAGCCAGTAGAACGGATGGCAGTGGGAGTTTACTCGCTTGCCTACGGATTCTCAGAAGGCAGCCTGACCTGCGCCCCCTTTTCCTTCGTCTTTTCTTCACGCAAATGACAGGGATTTGGGCCTGTTCCCGGGAAAGCAGTATATCCTTCTCATCGGACTCGTTAAAGGAAAAGGCTTCTTCCAGTTCGAGGTGAATAATCGCTGTTCTGATGTCCAGAAGTTATTTTCGGTCATAAGAGACGGTAGCAGCAACATTATGTACAAAATAAGTTACAGACAGTACAAAAAAACTAAAGAAAAGCACAGTTGGTTAGGAGCCAGTAAAACGTCAGTCATCCTCTTCGGCGCCATCTTAACACTTCAAACATAAGATCCTCTTTATAGACCTCAACAGAATGGAAATCGTTATCAGGCAATGCTAAGTGGTATCCATGTGTTTGACTGTTGCTGCTTGTACAGGACTGAAAGTTCATAAAGCATGAACCTGCATCACATGTTTAACACATGTAAAACATGTACTGTATGTCCTTGCAGCGTATAGCGTGGTCTCATCCAGTGTGTACATGCATAGTGCTGTGAGAGTGGCTGTGTTCCCAAGCCTCACCTGGGTTTGGGTTCCTTTAGGGATGCAGGGAGGGGGGGTTTGATGCCTGGGGTGGGTGGGGGCAGCTTGCCAGGGAACGTGGAGCGTTTCACATCAGGCGGAGGAGCTGGGGAGGGTCACAGAAACACAGCAATGGACCAGGTTCTGCATTTTCACTTCATGGTTGTGTTCCAAATGGTACTCAGTTCCCAATGTAGGGCTCTGGTCAAAAGTAGTGCATGTAGGGAACAGGCCATTTGGGATGCAGACATTATCATCATGATCCATCTATTTTTAGTCAGACAGAATGTAGTGTCACTTACCTGTCTTTGCCTCACTGACCAGTAGAGAACTCTGGAATGCAGGAAAGTGTGAAACTCATTCAAATGTGGACACGGATAAGGCCTACACTCCTGCACTAAAAAACATGTTCAGTGGAGAATCTCTGAAAAAGGCCAATTCTGTGTTAGAAACCAGCCAGTGTTGTGATGTGTTAAATCATGTGCCCGTAGTGTGTTAAATAATGTGTGAACCATGGAGAAACTCACCGACTTGGCTCTGGGTACTGGAGGTTTTCTACAGAGAAAGACAGACAGACAGACATACATGATGGGATTGAGCTGATATCGCATGTCAAACAATAAAACTCAAAAACAATAACATGGCTTCTCTCATGACATAGAATGGCACTGGTTTCAGGGATGGTGTCAAGGCCAGTTTAACCCAGTCAATTCAGGAGGTGAATTGAAATTCAGTTATTGCATTTGCATAACTATGAAAAGAATGGAAGTGGTGATATACACCTAAATTACACCAAGATGAGTTTGTGCATTTTTCATCTCATGTCTTGACAGGTGTACTCACATGGGCATGGGGGGAGGGGCAATTGCTGTCTTGGGTAGGAGGGGCATCCTTATGGGCCCGCGAGGAGCAGGGGGGCAAGCTGTAGAAACAGGAGTACTTATTCTTGACAGTGCCAAGGATTCTTTTCTCTCAAAATAAGCTAAATACGTTTTTTCTTTAATAATTTGGAATTCATGTCCTGTCTCTTTATCTCATATAAAATATATGATCTAGTCAAAACCTCAGTATAAATGCATTGACACTGAGGCTGTATTAGTGGTTCTACAGGAGTAACTGACCTGCTGTGGGCTCCAGATACAGGTCATCACTGTCTGCCTGAAACAGAGACACAACACGCATATTAATCACCTCTCTCTGGCCGAATTAGAAATTGTCCAGAGACCAGACATCTCATGGCCCTATGGAACTATGAATATACTGATTGTCCATCAAGAATGTGTTAAAAGGGTACAGCGGATAAAAAGGCTAAGGTTTGGGGATTGGAGTTAGGGGTGAGGCTCTGTCTGTTAACGATGTGTTGGGCTCACCTGTCCTTCATTAGGATCCAGGTAGACATCTGCAAAGAGAAAACAGAGGATGATGCTGTTACAGAATCACACATCCCTCTAGTGGTGACTTGATGTAATAGCACACCAATGTCCTATCAGGGTTCCAGGGTCTGACTATTGGTTGAGATCCTGCACGACTACATTGCAGATGCATGCCAGATCTTACAACAACTGGATAGGTATTTAACATATCAGCTATGCACAGTCGATGGCTTGGAATGCAACCAATGGTTGATACAATGCACTGCTTGCACCTAAATTACTAGTCGGGCAGGAACTAGATCTATAACTGTAGCGTTTACCTTCCTCTGCAGGGGGAGGGGTGGGAGCAGAGGCAGGGCGGGAAGGAGGAGGGGCAGACTTCTTAGGAGTAGACCTTTTCCCTGGCTTCTCCTTCCTGTCTACCTCAGGAGCTAGAGAGAGAGAGAGGGAAGCTTGACCATCTCAAACTTAACCTACTCGTTTGTTTAAGTTAATTCTCCTGTACAATTACACGCCTCAATAATTATTTTTACACATTTTTATCAATCAACATTCACATCCATGTATAGGGCACAATTCATATCCACATTTAAAATACACAATCATCATATAGGATAAACTCCCACCCATCCAGGACATTTATTTGAAACAGTGCCTGAGGAAGGCCCGCAGCATCATCAAGGACCCCACACACCCCAGCCACAAGCTGTTCCCTCCCTTACCGTTGAGCAGACGTTATTGGACCATGAGGTCGGATACCAACAGGCTCAGAGACAGTTTCTATCTACAAGCCATCAGACTGCTGAACACTTGAACTGGATTGACCCCCTGCTCTGATTCTCCGCACATTAGCACACATGTACTCACTCACTCACACACCCACACAGACATACACACATCCACACACATATTCAGGCTACACACACATCACAACTGCTGCTACCAGACTCAGGTCTGTTCTATGCTGGTCCGGACAATCGGATTCCACGCTTCAAGATTGCTTCGATCACGTGGACTGGGATATGTTCCGCATAGCTTCCGACAATAACATTGATGAATACGCTGATTTGGTGAGCGAGTTTATTAGCAAGTGCATCCACTGCTTTTAATCAGGGCAAGGTGACCGGAAACATGACCGAATACAAACAGTGTAGCTATTCCCTCCTCAAGGCAATCAAACAAGCTAAGCGTCAGTATAGAGACAAAGTAGTTGCTTTGAGGACAACACAATGCCACTGACGCTACCAAAACCTGCGGGCTCTCCCTCACTGCAGCCAACATGAGTAAAACATTTAAATCGTGTTAACCCTCGCAAGGCTGCCGGCCCAGACATCCCCAGCCGCACCCTCAGAGCATGTGCAGACCAGTTGGCTGGTGTGTTTACGGTCATATTCAATCAAGCCTTATCCCAGTCTGCTGTTCCCACACGCTTCAAGAGGGTCACCATTGTTCGTTTTACCAAGAAAGTAAAGGTAACTGAGTTATATGACTATCGCCTCGTAGCACTCACTTCCGTCATCATGAAGTGCTGCACCCTACCTGACACTCTAAACTCACTCCAATTTGCTTGCCGCCCCAATAGGTCCACAGACGACGCAATCGCAATCACACTGCACACTGCCCTAACCCATCTAAGAATGCTGTTCATCGACTACAGCTCAGCATTTACCACCATAGTACCCTCCAAACTCGTCATTAAGCTCGAGACCCTGGGTCTCGACCCTGCCCTTTGCAGCTGGGTCCTTGACTTCCTGACGGGCCGCCCCCAGGTGGTGAGGGTAGGTAACAACATCTCCACCCTGCTGATCCTCAACACTGGGGCCCCACAAGGGTGCGTTCTCAGCCCTCTCCTGTACTCCCTGTTCACCCATGACTGCGTGGCCATGCACGCCTCCAATTCAATCCTCAAGTTTGCAGACGACACTACAGTGGTAGGCTTGATTACCAACAATGATGAGACGGCCTACAGGGAGGAGGTGTGGTTTCAGGAAAATAACTTCACACTCAATGTCAACAAAACAAAGGAGATGATCGTGGACTTCAGGAAACAGCAGAGGGAGCAGCCCCCTATCCACATCGACGGGACAGTAGTGGAGAAGGTGGAAAGTTCCTCGGCGTACACATCACGGACAAACTGAAATGGTCCACCCACACAGACAGCGTGTGAAGAAGGCGCAGCAGCGCCTCTTCAACCTCAGGAGGCTGAAGAAATTTGGCTTGTCACCAAAAACACTCACAAACTTTTATACACAATCGAGAGCATCCTGTCAGGCTGTATCACCGCCTGGTACGGCAACTGCTCCGCCCCCATCCATAAGTCTCTCCAGAGGGTAGTGAGGTCTGCACAACGCATCACCGGGGGCAAACTACCTGCCCTCCAGGACACCTACACCACCCGATGTCACAAGAAGGCCAAAAAGATCATCAAGGACAACAACCACCCGAGCCACTGCCTGTTCACCCCGCTATCATCCAGAAGGCGAGGTCAATACAGGTGCATCAAAGCTGGGACCGAGAGACTGAAAAACAGCTTCTATCTCAAGGCCATCAGACTGTTAAACAGCCATCATTAACATTGAGTGGCTGCTGCCAACATACTGACTCATCTCTAGCCACTTTAATAATGAAAAATGTATGTAATAAATGTATCACTAGCCACTTTAAACAATGCCACTTCATATAATGTTTACATACCCTACATTACTCATCTCATATGTATATACTGTACTCTCTACCATCTACTGCATCTGCCTATGCCGTTCGGCATTTGCTCATTCATATATTTTTATGCACATATTCTTATTCATTCTTTTACACTTGTATGTAAGGTAGTTGTTGTGAAATTGTTAGGTTAGATTACTTGTTAGATGTTACTGCATGGTCGGAACTAGAAGCACAAGCATTTCGCTACACTCGCATGAATATCTGCTAACCATGTGCATGTGACAAATAAAATTTGATTTGATTTAAATACTGCACAAGTTAAACACTTGCAGCTGAATCCCCTTTCCTCTAAACACCTGTATCATACTCATGCTAAGATCTTTATTCTATTCTACTGAGCCATTTACTTTATGTATGTATTAGTATCTTTTATTATTTCTTATTATTGTTGTATTGTCGAGAGAAAAAACCTGCAAGTATGCATTTCTTTGGACAGTGTATACCATACATACGACTAATAACACTTGAAACCCGCATGTCCTGGACAAAGAGGATAGAGAGAGGAGGATAGAGAGGGGAGGACAGAGAGAGGAGGATAGAGAAATTAGGATAGAGAGAGGAGGACAGAGAGAGGAGGGTAGAGAGAGGACAGAGAGAGGAGGATAGAGAAAGAAGGATAGAGAAAGGAGGATAGAGAGAAGATAATAGAGAAAGGAGGATAGAGAGAGGAGGATAGAGAAAAGAGGATTGAGAGGGGAGGATAGAGAGAAGATAATAGAGAAAGGATGATAGAGAGAAGAGGATAGAGAAAGGATGATAGAGAGAGGACGATAGAGAAAAGAGGATTTAGAGGGGAAGATAGAGAGAAGATAATAGAGAAAGGATGATAGAGAGAAGAGGATAGAGAAAGAAGGATAGTGAGGGGAGGATAGAGAAAAGATAATATAGAAAGGAGGACAGGGAGGGGAGGATAGAGAAAGGAGGATAGAGAGCGGAAGACAGAGAAAGGAGAATAGAGAGAAGAGGACAGAGAGGAGGGTAGAAAGAAGAGGATAGAGAGAGGGTGGATAGAGAGAGGGGAGGATAGAGAGAAGAGGATAGAGAGAGCGGAGGATAGAGAGAAGAGGATAGAGAGAGGAGGATAGAGAGAATAGGATAGAGAGAGGGGAGGATAGAGAGAAGAGGATAGAGAAAGGAGGATAGAGAGAAGAGGACAGAGAGAGGAGGGTAGAGAGAAGAGGATAGAGGACAGAAAAAGGAGGATAGAGAGAGGGGAGGATAGAGAGAGGGGGGATAGAGAGGAGGATATAGAGAAGAGGATAGAGAGAGGGGAGGATAGAGAGAAGAGGATAGAGAAAGGAGGATAGAGAGAAGAGGACAGAGAGAGGAGGGTAGAGAGACGAGGATAGAAGACAGAAAAAGGAGGATAGAGAGACGAGGATAGAGAGAAGAAGATAGAGATAGGAGGATAGAGAGGGGAGGATAGAGAGAAGATGATAGAGAGAGGAGGATATAGAGAGAGGAGGATAGAGAGAGGGGAGGATAGAGAGAAGAATATAGAGAGAGGGGAGGATAGAGAGAAGAAAATATAGAGAGGGGAGGATAGAGAGAGGGGAGGATAGAGAGAGGAGGATAGAAAGACGGGGTTAGAGAGAGGTGTCTCACGTTTCTTGGTGTTGGGGTCGATGTAGAACTCCTCAGGGTCAGGCTGATGGTGAGGCTGCTGTTTCTATAGAGGGGAAAGACAGCATTAAATAACACTAAAGGTATACAGACACACAGAGACAGGCTAGCCAGAGGTAAGCATGGGCATTGATACTCTGATAGTTTACCGATGCTTTGCCCATGGGCGCCATCTTGGCTGGCCTTGGGGGTGGTGCTGCCTGCCTTTTGGGAAGAACACGATTGGACCTCTCTGAAGAACTATCTGTGGAACACAAAAACAGCAACAAGAAAATTGTGTTTTCACATAAAAACACACCTCAAAACATTACATACAAATTATAACTTGAGATCCACGCACCAAACTCCCATTGGCATCAACGCATACTTTCCATGAAAGTCAGATTTCAGCTAATCTCAAATGAGAATGATAGTCTACAGTGGTGGTGTTACCTAAATAGACGTTCTCCTCCACATGTCTGGGAGGAACCTTCATGGCCGGTCGCTCACAGGGGGGAGCCTCATATGTGTTCCCATCCTCATCGTCCTGTGATACACACAAGAAGACCACACAGGACCTCTCAACAAAATATCCATTGGCGTGTCAGTCTGGGCCGTGTGTATGTGTGTTTTTCTACTTACAAACTCATCTTCTGGCCAGCCACCATACCCCGCATTGTTCTCTGAAACAAATCAATAGAGACAGAGAGAAAGTAGAGAAGGGGGATGGAGAAAGAGAGAGAGAAATTGGGGAGAGGAGAGGTAGAGCGACGAGGGAGAGAGCAGAAGAAGCACATCACATTAGAACGTCCATATAGAGGATCCCTATAACAACGAGCATAATAAGGGGGATTTCCTGAAGGCTCACCTATTCTTTTGGGTGGAGCTGGAGGCCCACTGTGTCTGTAATGAAAAAGAGAGATGTTACTTGCGTGCTGTGTCATGTCAGTGGCTTATGTTTCTGGCCAGAGGAAGGCACATAAGACTGAAGAACAAAATGTTTATCCACACTGTAGGCTACTTACAGGTTCTTCAATTTTCCAAAGAAACTCTGAAAAAGGAAACAGAATTGACTGTGAAGTCTGTAGCACACACACGAACACAATCCCGATGCAATCTCAACGATATTGTTTTCATACCGGTTGTGTGACATCATACGATAAACGGTGCCGTTACACCATATGTCTGGCCCCTCCCAGATATTTACATGTAGTTAACTCTCCCATCAGACTCGCTATCAGAGCTACTACACAGGCTGTGTCAATGACTGCTTTATGTTCCGAAGGTCACTAAGCTAGACAAAAGAGCTTTAATCCAAAGCCAAGACCTCAGGTCAGAATAAATTAGAATGAAACTACTTTGAAGATGACTAACGATCACAAACTACCACAGGGGAATATTGAGAATTTAGATGTCCAACAATCTAAAATACGTCTTTTATACTAGCCTTAGTAGGTGAAAGAAACAATTTACACAAATGATTACACAATGGACAAATGATCTAGTGAAGCCACATCAATGTGTGTATGTGGTAGAGGAGGATAATAGAGGCTGTAACGTGTGGCACACTGTCCCTGTGATGAAACAGATGACTAAAACCAGGAAGTGTACTTGGCTGTGTTTTCACAGCATGGCAGGTCAGAGAGGAAGGACTGATGTAAATTATCCCAGAAATAGAGAGGGGAGAATGAGACGGGGAGAGTGGATATGGGAGGTGTGGGGGGGGGGGGGGGGGGGGGCAAGAGAAGAACAGTTTGAGTTGATTCATCTGGTTAATGTTTAGATATCCTGTGCGTCAACATTGATAATGAACAAAGCCAGCCCACATGGTCTTTGCTAAAGTCTCTCTTTAGCAAACAAATCTATTTTCTGTTCTACTGTATATCATTACTTAAACAGTGTCATTATCAATCAACGAATCAGTCAATCTATCAACTAATCATTCAATGAAACGTTTATAGACTGCAGGGATTCTCTGGCATTGTGGTTAGCCAGCTGTAGGTCTGTTTAATTAGTGGAAAGGAAGATGTCATGAGTCATAACTGATATCTATGCCTCAGGTCGACACTACTTTGAATATAATTTCCCCCATTGTTACAGTCCTAGGCGCCGTCTTTAACATATTCATGTCCTGACACGTCTTAAATCACTAGCATGTCCTGTTTAGTGTTGTTAACTGAATAACTCAACTACCTTTGAAGTGGTTTGTATATAGATCAAGAAAGACCGCAACATGCAAGTAAGCTGAGGATTCCTTACTTTGTTATTGTTTGTGTCCCAGGCAGCAGAGTTTAAATCTGTCATGCATGTTCATTATCCAATTAACAGTATCTGCGTAAACCCTTTCAAATAGCAATCTCTCGTTTTTCACCCAGTCTGAATATCCCAGTCTAATTTTAGAGAAGGGAGCCGGCAATGTGTTCAATAATGAGCTCGGCTTGACAACATCTATGACATGAAAACGATACATTTATGGTTGTGTTCTGAGCTAGCCCTTTAAGCAAGGGAGAGTGATAGTGACCACGGAAAATGACATTGTTATGGACCGTGGGAGACCATAAACTACCAGTAGAAAAGGGAAATGGCCGTGTGACTATGAATCGTATCTGATGCAAACAGGGACAGTGCACAGTGCAGTTGCCCTGGCTAATGCTAAGCTGCTCACAGGTGTGCTGGCTTCTGGTTCTGCCTAGTAAAGTGCAATGGTACCGCCATACATGTATTGGGTAACTATTTTCTAGAGGTTTATCTTACAGTGTATTTCACATCATGGCACCTTACAAGCAAAACCCTTAGCTGTCATGGACTTCAATACTACTAGGCCAGATAGCCTCCCAGTATGTGATCGTGGCTACTACGACCTCTTCCAAGAGGTCTGCACCTTTCTGGCACAGATCAGGTGGTTGTGGCTCCCTCTGGCCACATCCCAATTTCTCTCCTTCGTCCCAAAGTGTGCACTTCTTCACTTACCTTCACTGATTTAAAAGATAATGACTGATATGAGAAATATGGTGGAAACCCTCTCTAGGCCAATCCCGTCAATCCTATGCTTTTAAATGTGTGTGAAGTAGTGAACGAGTGTACACTTCAGGAGAAAGGAGATATTATCGGCACACACCCCCGAAAACACCAATGGATCTCAAGCCCTGAATCAGCTGTTCCCTTTCAATCACCACACGTATCATTATTTAATAACAAATAAATAAATAATGAACGACTATTAATGCGCATGGACATGTTGCAGTGAAAACCTTTCATCTAGGGAATGATTTGAATGACTGGTAAACATTCTAATCTTAGGCATTACACAGCTGTGTGAGTGTTGATATTGGGTGCTTGTGTAGGCAGAGAAATTGAAAGCAATAACTGGGAGCAGGTGACAGCGTTTACTTGATCAACAACAGAGCCACTGTACGAAAAGTGAAAGTCCACACTGTATAACACTGTAAAACTGTATGACTCATCATTATAACAATCCTCACAGTTCTCCATTCCATAATGAAGGTAGCCTACTACTGTATTTCTAAGTTTCTGAACAATTTGTTGCAACGTTATATGCAAATTGGTCTGTGTGTAATTTCCTTTTATCAACGCAAAGTGAGACGTCTGTACAAAGTTTAAATGTTCTAAAGATTATATGTTCTATCACTGTCTGATTATTTTCAGAAGGTAACAAATTGAAACTGTACATTACCATTGTCATAATTTTGGAGTCTCTCCTCTCAACTCATGAGGAAATTCCTTTGTTGCTGACCTCAGATGCAAATACACATTAGAGTAAGAGCGGGACAAGGAACACTGAACTATGAACAGTTAGGCTAGCAGCTACAACAGTCCTGATGCGCCTCTCTCTCTCTCTCTCTCTCTCTCTCTTTCTCTCTGATCATTTGCATTCCACCCCGTCACTCTGACTGCTAAGTGCCACCTGGTTTACAACCTAGCCTACTTGTTGCCTGGATGCCGCTAAAAAAACTAAATAAATGTTCAAGTTACATTTTTCCCCAGCATAATGTTGAATCAGTAAAGTTTTATGGTCCTATATGCAGCATAAGGAAGGGCGCACTTTAACTTCTGAGAACAGACTAAGTCCAGTGGAGACCCATCATTCAGGGCAGGTGGGGTAGAGCCCCACCTGTTTTCAACCCAGCATTTTTAGCATTTGTTTAAAAAATAGATGTTATTTTGGCATTAATACGTGTCACATATTAGTTTGCAAACAATGTAAAATATACAGTGCCTTGCGAAAGTATTCGGCCCCCTTGAACTTTGCGACCTTTTGCCACATTTCAGGCTTCAAACATAAAGATATAAAACTGTATTTTTTTGTGAAGAATCAACAACAAGTGGGACACAATCATGAAGTGACTCCACACTCCAAGACTGCTTCCATCACGTGGACTGGGATATGTTTCGTATTGCGTCAGATAACAATATTGACTAATACGCTGATTCGGTGTGCGAGTTCATTAGAACGTGCGTTGAAGATGTCGTTCCCATAGCAACGATTAAAACATTCCCTAACCAGAAACCGTGGATTGATGGCAGCATTCGCGTGAAACTGAAAGCGCGAACCACTGCTTTTAATCAGGGCAAGGTGTCTGGTAACATGACCGAATACAAACAGTGCAGGTATTCCCTCCGCAAGGCTATCAAACAAGCTAAGCGTCAGTACAGAGACAAAGTAGAATCTCAATTCAACGGCTCAGACACAAGAGGCATGTGGCAGGGTCTACAGTCAATCACGGACTACAAGAAGAAATCCAGCCCAGTCACGGACCAGGATGTCTTGCTCCCAGGCAGACTAAATCACTTTTTTGCCCGCTTTGAGGACAATACAGTGCCACTGACACGGCCTGCAACGAAAACATGCGGTCTCTCCTTCACTGCAGCCGAGGTGAGTAAGACATTTAAACGTGTTAACCCTCGCAAGGCTGCAGGCCCAGACGGCATCCCCAGCCGCGCCCTCAGAACATGCGCAGACCAGCTGGCCGGTGTGTTTACGGACATATTCAATCAATCCCTAGACCAGTCTGCTGTTCCCACATGCTTCAAGAGGGCCACCATTGTTCCTGTTCCCAAGAAAGCTAAGGTAACTGAGCTAAACGACTACCACCCCGTAGCACTCACTTCCGTCATCATGAAGTGCTGCACCCTACCTGACACTCTAAACTCACTCCAATTTGCTTGCCGCCCCAATAGGTCCACAGACGACGCAATCGCAATCACACTGCACACTGCCCTAACCCATCTAAGAATGCTGTTCATCGACTACAGCTCAGCATTTACCACCATAGTACCCTCCAAACTCGTCATTAAGCTCGAGACCCTGGGTCTCGACCCCGCCCTGTTCAACTGGGTACTGGACTTCCTGACTGGCCACCCCCAGGTGGTGAGGGTAGGCAACAACATCTCCTCCCCGCTGATCCTCAACACTGGGGCCCCACAAGGGTGCGTTCTGTGCCCTCTCCTGTACTCCCTGTTCACCCACGACTGCGTGGCCACGCACGCCTCCAACTCAATCATCAAGTTTGCGGACGACACAACAGTGGTAGGCTTGATTACCAACAACGACGAGACGGCCTACAGGGAGGAGGTGGGGCCCTCGGAGTGTGGTGTCAGGAAAATAACCTCACACTCAACGTCAACAAAACTAAGGAGATGATTGTGGACTTCAGGAAACAGCAGAGGGAACACCCCCCTATCCACATCGATGGAACAGTAGTGGAGAGGGTAGCAAGTTTTAAGTTCCTCGGCATACACATCACAGACAAACTGAATTGGTCCACTCACACAGACAGCATTGTGAAGAAGGCGCAGCAGCGCCTCTTCAACCTCAGGAGGCTGAAGAAATTCGGCTTGTCACCAAAAGCACTCACAAACTTCTACAGATGCACAATCGAGAGCATCCTGGCGGGCTGTATCACCGCCTGGTACGGCAACTGCTCCGCCCTCAACCGTAAGGCTCTCCAGAGGGTAGTGAGGTCTGCACAACGCATCACCGGGGGCAAACTACCTGCCCTCCAGGACACCTACACCACCCGATGTTACAGGAAGGCCATAAAGATCATCAAGGACATCAACCACCCGAGCCACTGCCTGTTCACCCCGCTATCATCCAGAAGGCGAGGTCAGTACAGGTGCATCAAAGCTGGGACCGAGAGACTGAAAATCAGCTTCTATCTCAAGGCCATCAGATTGTTAAACATCCACCACTAACATTGAGTGGCTGCTGCCAACACACTGACATTGACACTGACTCAACTCCAGCCACTTTAATAATGGGAATTGATGGGAAATGATGTAAATATATCACTAGCCACTTTAAACAATGCTACCTTATATAATGTTACTTACCCTACATTATTAATCTCATATGCATACGTATATACTGTACTCTATATCATCGACTGCATCCTTATGTAATACATGTATCACTAGCCACTTTAACTATGCCACTTTGTTTACATACTCATCTCATATGTATATACTGTACTCGATACCATCTACTGTATCTTGCCTATGCTGCCCTGTACCATCACTCATTCATATATCCTTATGTACATATTCTTTATCCCCTTACACTGTGTGTGTATAAGACAGTAGTTTTGGAATTGTTAGTTAGATTACTTGTTGGTTATTACTGCATTGTCGGAACTAGAAGCACAAGCATTTCGCTACACTCGCATTAACATCTGCTAACCATGTGAATGTGACAAATAAAATTTGATTTGATTTGATTTGAAGTGGAACGACATTTATTGGATATTTCAAACTTTTTTAACAAATCAAAAACTGAAAAATTGGGCGTGCAAAATTATTCAGCCCCCTTAAGTTAATAATTTGTAGCGCCACCTTTTGCTGCGATTACAGCTGTAAGTCGCTTGGGGTATACCTCTATCAGTTTTGCACATCGAGAGACTGAAATGTTTTCCCATTCCTCCTTGCAAAACAGCTCGAGCTCAGTGAGGTTGGATGGAGAGCATTTGTGAACAGCAGTTTTCAGTTCTTTCCACAGATTCTCGATTGGATTCAGGTCTGGACTTTGACTTGGTCATTCTAACACCTGGATATGTTTATTTTTGAACCATTCCATTGTAGATTTTGCTTTATATTTTGGATCATTGTCTTGTTGGAAGACAAATCTCCGTCCCAGTCTCAGGTCTTTTGCAGACTCCATCAGGTTTTCTTCCAGAATGGTCCTGTATTTGGCTCCATCCATCTTCCCATCAATTTTAACCATCTTCCCTGTCCCTGCTGAAGAAAAGCAGGCCCAAACCATGATGCTGCCACCACCATGTTTGACAGTGGGGATGGTGTGTTCAGCTGTGTTGCTTTTACGCCAAACATAACGTTTTGCATTGTTGCCAAAAAGTTCAATTTTGGTTTCATCTGACCAGAGCACCTTCTTCCACATGTTTGGTGTGTCTCCCAGGTGGCTTGTGGCAAACTTCAAACGACACTTTTTATGGATATCTTTAAGAAATGTCTTTCTTCTTGCCACTCTTCCATAAAGGCCAGATTTGTGCAATATACGACTGATTGTTGTCCTATGGACAGAGTCTCCCACCTCAGCTGTAGATCTCTGCAGTTCATCCATAGTGATCATGGGCCTCTTGGCTGCATCTCTGATCAGTCTTCTCCTTGTATGAGCTGAAAGTTTAGAGGGATGGCCAGGTCTTGGTAGATTTGCAGTGGTCTGATACTCCTTCCATTTCAATATTATCGCTTGCACAGTGCTCCTTGGGATGTTTAAAGCTTGGGAAATCTTTTTGTATCCAAATCCGGCTTTAAACTTCTTCACAACAGTATCTCGGACCTGCCTGGTGTGTTCCTTGTTCTTCATGATGCTCTCTGCGCTTTTAACGGACCTCTGAGACTATCACAGTGCAGGTGCATTTATACGGAGACTTGATTACACACAGGTGGATTGTATTTATCATCATTAGTCATTTAGGTCAACACTGGATCATTCAGAGATCCTCACTGAACTTCTGGAGAGAGTTTGCTGCACTGAAAGTAAAGGGGCTGAATAATTTTGCACGCCCAATCTTTCAGTTTTTGATTTGTTAAAAAAGTTTGAAATATCCAATAAATGTCGTTCCACTTCATGATTGTGTCCCACTTGTTGTTGATTCTTCACAAAAAAATACAATTTTATATCTTTATGTTTGAAGCCTGAAATGTGGCAAAAGGTCGCAAAGTTCAAGGGGGCCGAATACTTTCGCAAGGCACTGTATATATATAATTTAGTTAATAAAACCGTATACAGACATGGTCTCTTTTCTGTTTTCTTGAGTAAGACAACTCCAAAATGCAGGTGATTCAGTGGTGGTGGGGCAAGCCAGCAGAAAATATGGAGCGTTGCGCCATATTTTTCTCAGCGTTCTGTCACTCATGGGGACACTACGTCAAGGCCAAGTCTAAGGGTAGAGCTAGAAAATTCTAGCCACTTGGGTACTGTCATAGAGTTACATTAGAAGTTCGCATCCTAGAAGGCTCAAGGTCATTGGACACAGATAAAATTATGTCAAATCATGTTATATGTACAGTAGCTTTGATTGGGCTGATCATGTCAACATCATACTTTCAAAATCTTAGCTAGCAGTCATCATCATGAATCAAGTCAACAATCCCTTTTAATCCTTGTCACATGAAATGAAATCAAATCAAATGTTATTTGTCACATGCGCCGAATACAACCTTACAGTGAAATGTTTACTTACAAGCCCTTAAACAACAATGCAGTTTTAAGACAACACCCCCCCAAAAAAGTAAGAGATAAGAATAACAAATAAATAAAAGAGCAGCAGTAAATAACAATAGTGGGGCCATATACAAGGGGTACCAGTGCAGAGTCAATGTGCGGGGGCAGCGGTGTCGAGGTAATTGAGGTAATATGTACATGTAGGTAGAGTTATTAAAGATAATAACAGAGAGTAGCAGCAGCATGGAAGAGGGTGGGACAGGGGGGGGCAATGCAAATAGTCTGGGTAGACATTTGATTAGCTATTCAGGAGTCTTATGGCTTGGGGTAGAAGCTGTTTTAGAAGCCTCTTAGACCTAGACTTTGCACTCCGGTACCGCTTGCCATGCGGTAGCAGAGATAACAGTCTATGACTAGGGTGGCTGGAGTCTTTGACAATTTTTAGGGCCTTCCTCTGACACCTCCTGGTATAGGTCCTGGTGATGTGCTGGGCCGTACGCACTACCCTCTGTAGTGCCTTGCGGTCCGGGGCCGAGCAGTTGCCATACTAGGCAGTGATGCAACCCATCAGGATGCTCTCGATGGTGCAGCTGTGAAACCTTTTGAAGATCTGAGGACCCATGCCAAATCTTTTCAGTCTCCTTGGGGGGAATAGGTTTTGTCACTACTGTCTTGGTGTGCTTGGACCATGTTAGTTTGTTGGTGATGTGGATTTCATGGCAACAGACGTGAGTGCTACGGGTCGGTAGTCATTTAGGCAGGTTACCTTAGTGTTCTTGGGCACAGGGACTATGGTGGTCTGCTTGTAACATGTTGTAATTACAGACTCAGACAGGGAGAGGTTGAAAATGTCAGTGAAGACACTTTCCAGTTGGTCAGAGCATGCTCTGTTCACATCCTGGTAATCCATCTAGCCCTGCGGCCTTATGAAATTTGACCTGTAAAGGTCTTACTCACATCGGCTCCGGAAAGAGTGATCACACAGTCATCTGGAACAGCTGATGCTCTCATGCATGTTTCAGTGTTACTTGCCTCGAAGCGAGCATAAAAGTTATTTAGCTCGTCTGGTAGGCTTGTGTCACTGGGCAGCTCTCGGCTGTGCTTCCCTTTGTAGTCTGTAATAGTTTGCAAGCCCTGCCACATCTGACGAGCATCGGAGCCGGTGTAGTACGATTCGATCTTAGTCCTATATTGACGCTTTGCCTGTTTGATGGTTCATCGGAGGGCAAAGAGGGATTTCTTTTAAGCTTCCAGTTTAGAGTCCCGCCCCTTGAAAGCGGCAGCTCTACCCCAGCTCAGTGTGAATGTTGCCTGTAATCCATGGCTTCTGGTTGGGGTATGTACGTACAGTCACTGTAGGGACGTCATCCTCAATGCACTTATAAATAAAAACAGTGACTGATGTGGTGTACTCCTCAATGCCATCGGAAGAATCCCGGAACATAATCCAATCTGTGCTAGCAAAACAGTCCAGTAGATTAGTATCTGCTTCAACTGACCACTTTTTTTATAGACCAATTCACAAGCAAAAATAAAAGCAGGAAGCGCCAGTAAGCAGGAATCAGAAGAATAGAATTATGGTCAGATTTGCCAAATGGAGGGCGAGGGAGAGCTTTGTACACGTCTCTGTGTGTGGAGTAAAGGTGGTCTTGAATTTTTTTTCCCTCTGGTTGCACATTTAACATGCTGATAGAAATTAGGTAAAACTGATTTAAGTTTCCCTGCATTAAAGTCCCCGGCCTCTAGGAGTGCCAGCATCGGCCTGTGGTGGTATGTAAGACAGCTACGAAAAATGCAGATGAAAACTCTCTCGGTAGATAGTGTGGTCTACAGCTTATCATGAGATACTCTACCTCAGGTGAGTAAAACCTCGAGACTTCCTTAGATATTGTGCACCAGCTATTATTTACATATATGCATAGGCCCCTGCTCCGAGTCTTTACCAGAGGCTGCTGTTCTATCCTGCTGATAGAGCGTATAACCCACCAGCTGTATGTTCTTAATGTCGTCGTTCAGCCACAACTCGGTGAAACATAAGACATTACAGTTTTTAATGTCCCGTTGGTAGGATATACGTGCTTTCAGTTCATCCCATTTATTTTCCAGCGATTGAACGTTAGCTAGCAGGACGGAAGGGAAAGGCAATTTAGCCAATCGTTGCCTGATCCTCACAAGGCACCCTGATCTTTTTCCACAACATCTCAGTTTCCTTCTCCAGCGAATGACGGGGATGAGGGTCTGTTCGGGTGATTGAAGTATATCCTTCCAATCCGACTCATTAAAGAAAAAGTATTTGTCCAATTTGAGGTGAGTAATCGCTGTTCTGATGTCCAGAAGCTCTTTTCGGTCATAAGAGATGGCAGCAGCAACATTATGCACAAAACAAGTTACGAACCAAGCGAAAAAACTAACAAAATAGTATGGTTAGTTGAGAGCTGATAAGACGGTAGCCATCCCCTCCGGCACCATCATCAAGAGAAATAATGAAGAAAAATTATAGATAAAACGTATCGGTGCTCATCGGCCATTGGACATAAACATTACACAACAAGTTGGAAATCGTAAATTCAACAATGAGTGATTTGGAAGGAATCAGTGTGTGCTGGCATGATGATACATTCATTAAAATGACTTCTGTGTGTATGTGCTGTTATGTGTCTAGGCCTCTAGGCTTCCTCTAGGCTTCCTCTAGGCTTCCTCTAGGCTTCCTCCAGTCTATGGCACAGCTTACCCCAGTAACAACAACAGAAATTGAAGAGATCAACCATCAACTTCACTTAAATGTTTTTTTTATTTAAAGAGACGGGTGTATGTCATTCTTATGATAGCCCCAGAAATAAATGATCAACATAAACAGCAATTCCAAAACACAACACATTGAACTACTAAAAAAACATAAACTATTACAGTAGGAAAAAAAGTGTAATATTAATAGACATAAATATTAACTTAATACACACAAGTAAAACATTACTGTCCTTGAGAGAGTGTATGTTTATGAGATACTACATAATATGAACACCCACTCAAACATAACCAAATACTATACTATGGGAGGGAAGTGGAGTCCAAGTGCTTTGCAAGCAAAGAGCTTATGTTAGATACAGTACATACACCCAGTCATTGCAAACACCTCCCAGTCCTTTTCAACATAAAACCAACATTAAAATACTGTACATGCTGATCGCTGGGCTCAACCCAACGCTTATGGAATGGAGACAGATAATGGTGGCTGTGTTCAGGCTCTGGCTTTATTCCAATTTGACAACTCAACCCCTTTGTTCATGCAGTTCAAGGATCAGTTTGGAATGCAGCCGCTGTCTTACATTGACTCTGATCCAGCAGATTGTCTTGTGGTTAATGTTATAGTGGGATTGGGTAATATATGCACTGATGTAACATGGCAACATTCAGACAGCAAGCCACCAATGTAAAATTCCCTCTAAATGAACTGAAAAATGTTAATTGGAGTGGCTATTTACATTCCTATGGAACCTTGTGTGCAAAGTAAATGTCCAACATTCTGTGAGCTGCATATGGAGATATATAGCTCTGGGTAGAACAGGAATCAGCTGGAAGGCACTGAGCTGGACTGATTAACAGTCTATTCACTTTGGAGACATTGTTTTCTTAGTTTTTTCTGACCTTACTGCATCCTACCTCTAAGCACAAGAGTTAAACAATGCTTACACAGAATGTACTGGAGTACTGGCAGTTCCTGTCGTGCGTTAAGTGGTTGTCTGTTCCTTGGTTAAGGCATTCATTGCGATTGATGGACAGGAGTCTGATGAATTCTCTGATGATGGAGTCAGATGAATTCTCTCACAAGTTCTCTCCAGGTGTGTGTATGTGCATGTGTTTGTGTGTTTGTTTACTGGCTAGTTTCCTGTTTCTTGCTGCTGATCCAGTCAGTGTATTGTGTAACACGTGTGTACACCCCAGGCTTGTCTTTCTTCCCACAGCCATCTCCCCAGCTGATCAGCCCCATCAGAGTCATCCTCCCATCCTTGGGACAGACAAGAGGACCACCAGAGTCCCCCTGCAGAGGAGCGGAGGCGACGAGGGACATGGGTCAGTTGTGGTTCAGTCATGGTTCAGCAGTAGGCATACAGTTCCATTTGATAAAGATGTGCAGTAGTACTAACATCCAACATGACACATACTTGTTTCAACCATACCAGCTAACTAGCTATTTAAGTGCTGAGTGTTGCAGAGAGTGTTTGGGGCTTAGGGCTGCATACTACGTGCCAAATGGCACCCTATTCCCTACATACGTATATAGTGCACTACTATGGACAAATGCACTATATAAGGAATAGGGCGCCATTTGGGATGCAGACAGAGAGTTTTAGGAGAAGGAAGAAAAAGAGCCCTCCTCACCTTGCAGGCGTCGTCCAGACCCCGGGTGTCCCCGGCACACAGCATGTTGGAGGTGACCACACGTTCAGATAAGACATGAGGGACACAGCGGTCCTGAGGCCACAACCTCACGTGACCCCTCTTCACCCGCTCAGAGTATATCGCATCAACTATGGGGAGAGGGGAGGGTATTAGATTCATTCCTCAATGCACCTATAGACTATAGAACATTGTTACATCTCTAGACTACATTAAAAAAAGATGGCAAGGGTTATCGTCAGAAGATACTGTATTAAATGTATGCATGTATTCCCTTAGGTCAGTGTTTCTTAATCCTGTAAAGGTTTAGTTTTGCCCTAGCTAGCACTACACACCTGATTCCTCTTATCAACTCATCATCAACCTTTTGATTAGTGGAATCAGGAGTGTGATGCTAGGGCAAATACAAATGTCCCCCCTTTTGGGTACCTATGACCAGGATTAAGAAACACTGCCTTAGGTATTTAAAAATGATTCTGTGTGATTTAGGCTACAGAAAATAAACCATAGAACCAGTTTTAAAAAAGAGATTAAGAATTCCAAGAAAGGATGATGTCGGTCTTACACTCTTTCTCCTTGCCGTAGCCAGAGATCTCACACTCGGTCCAGTCGGGCAGTACCAGGCCTGGGTCAGGCAGACAGGCGGGTAGGACCTCAGGCGCGTTCACAGCACACAGGCCAATATCACTCTTCAACTTCATCAAGACTGAGGGAGGAAGAGGATGAGGAGAGGGCACCGAGGAGGAGGAGGACCGGGAGAGAATGAGTAAATTGCCCTATACTATGTGCTACATATATGCTACATAATCATGTCATAGCCATGTCATAACCATTAGTCATGGTTATTATTAAGGCTTGACGTGTCAGTGCTTAAAGGCCCAAATGCAGACATTTTCATTTCAAATCATTTCTGGGTGACAATTAATTACCTTATCGTAATAGTTTTCTATTAAAATGGACTTTTTAGTAAAAACTATTTCTCATGCGAGAATTTAGCTAGGACTGTCTGGGAGTGGTCTGAGTGGGGAGGGGAAAACTGAAAACTAGCTGTTATTGGCAGAGAGGTTTGGAACTTTCTTTGTTATCGGTCAAGGCAAAACTCCGGCCCATGCAAACAGGCCTATATAAATTGTATTTTCAACCAGCAACTAACAGGAAATGACACTGATACATTATTTTCATCAGCTTATGTACAATATGATACAAAACACAGGAAAACTGCATTTTGACTGCACTGGGCCTTTAACATTGCATTGGCTCACCAATGTCGTTGTCAAAGGTTGTCTTGTTGTACTTCTCGTGACTCCAGTACTTCTCCACCTCAAAGATCTGCTCACTGCCGGAGGAGTTCTTACGAAACGTTCTGCCTAGAACCACCTGCAGCCGCTCTGGTTTAAACCTGACGGACACAGCAGATCACTGAGTTACACCCATGTGTGTGGGTGTGCACTGCGTGCGTGGATGCATGTGTATGTGTGTGAATGCGTGCATGAGTGTGTGTACTAGACCTACCCGTCGTCGAAGCAGTGTGCAGCAGAGAGGACCCAGCAGGAGTCTATAAGGACCCCTCCACACTGGAAGAAGTGTGCTTTGTTTCTGGGCCGGTACACGTTTATGGCTGCCTGCCATGGCTGCTCTGTGATGTCACTCTTCCGGGCTCCTCCCAGGATACGGAAGGAGGGGAGATTGTTGTCAGCACGCTGGCCACAGGTACCTACCCGCGGGGGACGGCCTTTGTATTAGATTTTGTTTTCTGTTTGTAGATAGAAAAACCTCAACATTCATGGGAAGGAGAGCTGAGGAGCCCAGGAGAGTGGGAGGTGTGGATGAGGAATCGAAGGAGAGCAGGAGGTGTGGAGGAGGAGAAACGCTGTGTAGAGGTGAATTGGATGTGTTATTTTGTGGCTGTCCTACCTCTGTTGTTGTTGTTGCTGGTGGGAGCCCTGGGGCCTAGAGTAGTAATGGTGGTTGGTCTCCTCGCTAAAAAACAAACAACAGATACTGTTCAGTATGACATTAAATATCAAGTACTCATACAGTGTGACTACAGTTGCAAGTGTACTTAATTGAACCTCCTACACATTTCACTCACTACAATCCTGACAGACATTGACTCGTCTTCTTAGTTATCATGTGCATTACAGTAAGCTACTGTAGGTAATGACGATGATGGAAATACTTGGCAGAAGAGACAGTGGCCATTTGACCGGCACATGAGAGGACGATGATGCGTATTGCGGCCGATATTATTGGAATGTAGTCATGGTAACAGGGTAACGGGGTACTCACTGCATTTGGTGATATCGCAGAGTTCCCAGGTCAGCTTCATGTTCTTGTAGACGTGACACCAGGGGCTGAGATCCCCGTCTGGGTTCCTGTAAGAGAGCCAGAAGAGAATGTATAAGTGTGTGTGTGTGTGTGTGTGTGTGTGTGTGTGTGTGTGTGTGTGTGTGTGTGTGTGTGTGTGTGTGTGTGTGTGTGTGTGTGCATATCAGTGGAGGCTGCTGAGGGGAGGACGGCTCATAATACGGAGCAAATGGAAACCATGTGTTTGATCTATTTCAGACCAATCCACTCATTCCGCTCCAGCCATTACCATGAGCCCGTCCTCCCCAATTAAGGTGCCACCAACCTCCTGTGGTTTATATGTGCGTGAGAGAGAGAGTTTGTGTACGTTTCTGATCCTACCTGCAGAAGTTGTGACTCCCCAGCCCCAGCTGTCTGGCGTCAGACCTCCATGCGTTGTAGAACTTGCGGGTGATGAGGGGTGAGTCCCAGGGAAGACAGCTGGAGCCCCTCTTAGTGACGGCCTTCGTCCCCCTGTACGTCTGCCCCGAGGCCTGCACACACTCCACTGACCTCTGGTCTGGAAAAACACACAGGGTGAGGCGCAGATGACCTCAGATTTAATTTACTCTGTGGACCAAATAACGTTAGTCAGTAAAGAAAACTGGGTGCCAATCTGTTTTTGATTTAGCCTCTTGTCATAGTTTGGCAAGGCAACAATGTAACCAAATACCGGTACACTATAATGGTATCATAGTTAATCATGTTATTACCTGCTGGGCAGCTGGAGAGAGTACAGAACTCCCAGACTATTTGGTTTCCCTTGTAGACATAACACCATGGCTTAGTATCATTGTCTGGATTTCTGAGAGAGAGAGAACAGGGGAGGGGAAAATTGATCTAGAAGGCTTGATTGTTGCGTGTGTGTGCGTGCGTGCATGCGTGTGTGCGCGTGTGTACACGTGCGTGTGTGTGCGTGTGTGTGTACCTGCAGAAGTTGTGGTTGCCTAGCCCCAGGCTGTTAGCCTCTGGTTTCTTGGCGGTGAACTTCTTCCCTCTGAGGGTGGTAGAGTTCCAGTTGATACACTCTGAGCCGATCCGACTGATACTCCACGTACCACGGTACCCTTTACCCTGGCCCACCACGCACTTCTCATTGGTGTCTGTGGAGAGAGAGAGAGAGAAATTAGCCTGTACAATCCAGCCATCCAAACACATAGGTTATGTCCCAAATGGCACCCCATTTCCTTTATAGCGCACTACTTTTGACCAGGGCACTAAGGATTGTGGTCCAAAGTAGAGCACTACCTCGGGGATAGGGTGGCATTTTGGACACCGTCATTGGTATCTATGAGGAACCACATCCTAACAACCATGTTGACCTGATAGTCTCTCTGTGTGTCTGTCATCCTCCTGTCGTCCTGCATCATGGTTACATGACTAAGGACTCACTCACACATCTCTTCTGTGTTTTGGCTCCCTGATCTTATGGTATCCATGAAATGACACACGCATGAGTATTGATTAAACTCATTCAGAGAGTATACGGATCTGGCTAGGCTCACTCAGAGTCATATGTGGAGAGTTTGGCCGCTGTGGTTTCAACAAATGACCATTGGTGAATGATGTCACATGATATGACTCTGGGCTCACTCATTTGGCTGTGAACGCACTCATTAAAAAGTCAACATGTTATTTGGAATTTACATGTTGAAGGTTGAGTGGGTAGGGTGTCTACAACAGCCTCCAAACGGAATAAAAACAAACTGATTTATGTCAGCAAACCACTGGGTTCCATGGAGTTTCAGATTTTCTCCCGGCTGGCCCACAGACCACAACTCCATAACAGCTATGAGTCATTGTAGCAGGATTGCATTCTACCATTTCCTGCGTGTCTACTGGTCTAATGATGATGGTAACCAAGATTACTACTAGATAGTACTAGATAAGACTTGATAGCAGTGCAGCAGGGCACAGCCAAATTAGCCCGGCGCTAAGGTTGTGTTATTCCACTTATAGCGGTGCTATATAGTGCTAAATGAATCTATATAAGGACTAGGGACTAGGGGATAGAATGGAAACTGGTCATATCCCCTTGTCCTTGTTATTCAGTAGCATATGGGTCCAGAGGAGAAGTATTTATTGACAGTGTATTGTAGGTGTGATCTCGGAACGTGTTCTACTTACTGATCTCACACTGGGCTCCTGTGAAGCCTGGTGGACACTGGCACAGGAAGTCAGAGGAGTAGACCGCCTCCTTACAGGTTCCCCCGTTGTAGCACCTTGACTGATAGCAGGCTACAGGGGCGCGGGGGGGGGGGGGGGGTAGGGATGTAGAGAGGGATGGTCAGGCATGTCGGATTTTATTTTATACACCTCTTCTCTTTCGCGAACAACAATGATTTGCTGCAGCGCAGACGAAGTGCCCACCGCTTATAACAAATGTCCTAGCCTCTTTTGCGTCAAAAATGCTCATCATTTCCCTTTGTCAGAACAGCTTCAATCTCCAATTTCTCTGTTGACAGCGCACAACCACACACAGGCGGGGGAATATGGAAGTGATTTGTCTGTCATCAGAGAGGGTGGTCATGCCTCACAGCGTTGTGCAGTCGGGGTGAAGGGATGTGTTTACGGGAGGGTTTGTGCCAAGAGTGTTAAAACATGGTGAAAGTCACAATGGGTGAGTGTTCTAATGACTCTCCATCCTAGACCGCACCCTCTCTCTCCACGACACCAACCACTCTCCATTGTGGAGGAAGTAAGGAAACAGAAGAGAGAGGTACTGTAAATAGAGAGTGGCGAGATGGGGGCAGACAGACAGAGGGAGGGGGATGGGACTACTGTTGATCCAACAAAGACAAACAGTGGAAAAGGAAGACTGGAAAAGAGAACAAGACACATACACAGGCAGAAATTACAGGCTGAACAGTGTAGTAACAGCCGGCCTAGACGGTGTGGGGGTTTGTGAGCGTGTGTGTGTTGGTCTGCATCTATTTCTGTGTAAGTGTGTCTGTGTTTCCACTCACTGATGACGGGCACGTAGTGACAGCGCTCTCGTCCTTGTGATGCACAGCGGCAGTACTCCACACGCTGGCCCCTCCATCTCATCCATGTGTCCCCATAACCACGCACCGCAGCTGACTGGCCATCCACACAACGCGCTGAGACACACACACACACATACACAGGCACAGACACACAGATAGACAGACAGGCAGACAGACACACAGACACACACAGAGACATACACACCCACACAGGTAAAGGGACACACACACACACACACACACACACCCACACACACACACACACAAAGACACAAAGACAGAGAGACAGACATACACACAGAGAGAGACAAACATGAGTCATTTACTACAAGAGAGACAGTAAGATTCAAAGACAAGGTGTAAGTGACACACAAACAAATGATTGATTGTAGCTAACACATGATAAGTGTGGCGAGAGGGACAGACGTGGGGTGTCAGAGGGTGAGGGTAGATTGACCCAGTTGTAGAGGGTAGAGCGGGCGATCCAAGCTCACCTCTATAGTAGCGTGTTCCTCTCTTCGCGCGACGGAGCTCAATCTGCCACGGGAGAGGTAAGAAGTGATTTCAAAGCTCCACATACCAACAAACAGTAGTGATGAAGTTAACTGTCTGCATGGCAACAGTAGTGATGAAGTTAACTCTAGACGCAGATCTATGGTCAATTTTGCATTTTCCACCTGACGCATTTTGAGAGGTTAAGCTGATCTTAGACCTGCACCAAAGGACAACTTCTATATCTTTCTGTAGCTGTGGTTTGTGCAGTGGGTGTGGTACCTACTTTGTCCGCTAGGGCGCAGCAGAGAGCTGACAGGAAGAGCAGCAGTCCCAATATTCTGGCCATGGTTGTGTCTGGATCTTTTCTGCTGGAACATACATAAGTAAAGGTTTGACTGAGCTATGTGAAAGAGACTATTTTGGTTGTTTCAGGACAAGTCAAGTCATTGGGTTCAAAACATATCCTAGTGAACAACAGGTCCAACTAGCCGGCTTCCACCCGGTTACGTAACCCTGCACCTTAGAGGCTTCTGCCCTGTGTACATAGACTTGGAATCACTGGCCTCTTTAATAATGGAACACTAGTCACTTTAATAATGTTGAAATCATTTTTACATTCTGCTTTACTCATCTCATATGCATATACTGTATTCTATTCTACTGTATTTTAGTCTATGCCACTCCCACCATTGCTCAATCTAATATTTATATATTTCTTAATTCCATTCTTTTACTTTTAGATTTGTGTGTATTGTTGTGAATTGTTAGATACTACTGCACTGTTGGAGCTAGGAACACAAGCATTTCACTACACCCACAATAACATCTGCTAAATATATATATGAATGCGACCAATAAAATGTGATTCGATTTGATGTCACCATTATAATACTCTGATGTGTGTAGAGGATGGATAGACCCTTCCACAAACCCTGACCCTGACCTTTCCTTTCCTTTGAGTAAAAGAAAGAGAAAGGTGTAATGTTTTGGGGAATTGGAGGGCATTGCTGATGGCTCTTCCGCTGCTCTGTCGTACACTACATACTGAAGTCTGAGACGGACTTTATTGAAGTCGTTTGTGGTGATGAGGTGCACGAGGGGCGTTTACAAAACAAAGTAATCAGCGAGTGGATCGTCTCTAACCAATCAGAATATCAAAGCCAATGACATATTGTCCAACTCTGGCCCAACCCATCGGTTTCTGGACCAATCAGGCGGCCCCGAATGTTTTCACATTTGGTGGGGGAGTTACTCAGATCCGAAACTCATTACGGAGAAGAAACTAAGGTCCGTGGGTGTGGAGTAGCATTTGTGTGTGTGTGTGTGTGTGTGTGTGCGTGTGTGCATGTGCAGAAGTCATACTGATGCCAACTGCATGTACAGTTTTAGAATCAACAGAGTGAGTCTGTGTTTACGTTGGAAATAACTTTGATGACAGAAAATGTATCCTGTAGTTTGATACATAACATGGGGTGGCAGGTAGCCTAGTGTTTAGAGCATTGGTCCAGTAACCGAAAGGTTGCTGGTTTGAATCCCAGAGCTGACCAGGTAAAAATATGTTGTTTTGCCCCTGAACAAGGCAGTTAACCCACTGTTCCCTGGTAGGCCGTCATTGTAAATAAGAATTTTTTCTTAACCGACTTGCCTAGTTAAATAAAGCTTAAATAAAGAAAATATTCCTTTGTCCCTCTGCAGAACTTCTGCCACTACCTCCTGCCCCCTGTCCTCGTCTCACCTCCCTACTCATAACCATTGTCCGCTGTGTTTACAAGATTGTGCTCCCTCTGGGATAAACAGGACAGAGACCCTCTTCACGCTTTCTCTCTCCTTCCAGTGAATGAGTGTCTAACAGAGACCATAGCCCTTAATCCTAAGGAACAAAGAACAGTGTCAAAAAAACCTAAACACAGCCGGACACCCAAGGGGAAGTCTAAAGAGCTGTGTATGCGTGTATCTGAGTGTGTGAGCTGACAAATCATTGCTGAAGCCCTTTCCCAACATTCCAAGCCAGGGCAGTATGGAAGCGGTTCCTAAAGAGACGAGCAGATGTAGGGCGGGTAGAATGACTCACGACAACACAGAGAGATGAGAGGAGAAGAGGGGGGAAATGACCGGCAACTTTACTTTAGTCTGACTCCAAAAAGCCTTTTTGCACTAGCGACTAACCACACAACACACTTAGTTTAAACTGACATTTATAACTTAGGTTGTTTTTTTTTTATGTGTGGTGATGGCAGAGTTGTGATGATCGTGCTATTTGGCAACACTGTAGGTTGCTCTGGGTAAGAATGTCTGCTAATGGAATTTTACATTTAGGTCACTTCGTAGACGCTCTTATCCAGAGCGCCATACAGTAAGTGCATTCAACTAGGGATTGTAAGACAACCACATATCACAGTCATTGGAATAAAATAAACATTGGAATAAAATGTGAATGAATCTACTTCTCTCTGTAAACATACATGTCAGATTGGAGATGCACTGCAAAACCCTGTTAGGAACCATTGCCTCTCTGTCAACTGTGACTAACCATGACTCAACCTTAGAGAGAGGGGGGAAGACAAAGGAGAAAGACAAAAGGTGGAAAACCTAGAAAGTTCACGGAAGATGGAAAGAGTGAAAAGAGACTGAAGAAGACTCCAGCACTGTGGTCATTGGATGGGACCAAGACCAACATATAAACTTCAGACGCACACACACACACACACCGCAGCCGGCTGGCGGTTGTCTGACTCATCATATGTGTCTGACTGGGCTAATAGCGCTGTTGTTTTGATATAAATGAGGTCAAACTGCTACGCTGGCAAACACACACACACAGCTCAGGAACGTGAAGCTAATCAACTCACAAGACACAAAGACAAGATGTTCCTGGAAAAAAGACTCCCTGAGTCTTTCACTGGGATGACTGCAGGACTGTACTTGTGGAACTCACACACACACACACACACACACACACACACACACACACACACACACACACACACACACACACACACACACACACACACACACACACACACACACACACACACACACACACACACACACACACACACAGAGAGAAGGGTACATATCCCTTTCAAGCCAGGTGTTTCTCAGCTGGAGGAAACCCCCAGGTGTATTCAGGCGGTTTTTTCTATACCCTAGCTGAGCCTCTCTGGCAGAGCATGAGTTTTTCCTCGCTGGGTTTAGTTTCCATCCCGGTTTCCTTGGTGCAGCTGTTCCGCTGTGTTCTGTTCTCTGTTTCCTACCGTCCCTCCCTCTAGTCTGTCAGACCAGGCCATATGTTTCCTGCTAACACTGAGCCTGTGTGTCCCATGTCACTCACTTTGATGCTGTATCTGTCACACACACATACACTCTTAGCAAAAAGGGTTCCAAAAAGGTTATTTGGCTGTCCCCATAGGATAACCCTTTTTGGTTCCAGGTATAACCCTTTTTGGTTCCAGGTATAACCCTTTTTGGTTCCAGGTATAACCCTTTTTGGTTCCAGGTATAACCCTTTTTGGTTCCAGGTATAACCCTTTTTGGTTCCAGGTATAACCCTTTTTGGTTCCAGGTAGACCTCTTTTGGGTTCCATGTAGAACCCTCTGTAGAAAGGGTTCTACATAGAACCAAAAGGGTTTTACCTGTAGCCAAAAATAGTTCTTCAAAGGGTTCTCTCATGGGGACAGCCGGGTAACCATTTTATGTTCTGCTTTTTTCTAAGAGTGTAGTCCCCATGTCCAGACCCACACACACGTTTAGTCATGCAACAGACTTCTTCTATCATTAACATGTGTCTATAACACACACACACACACACACACACACACACACACGTCACAAAGCGAGGCTGCCTCAGACACCACAGGATTATCAATTGCTGTTTGATAATCCCACAATGCGGTGTGTCTGTGTAGGTTTGTGGCCTGGCAATGATTCTACTAAACCAGCTCTTACATGATCCAACACACACACATGCACCCACACTAAAACACAAACACACATATATAGTTGCACAGCCCTATTTTGTTGGCAGCATTTTACAAGATAAAAAGGGAAACAATTGGCATTTGTTTTTTCTCTCGCTTTTAGTTGAGAGTTTAACTCATTTCCTATCACGGATTAGGAGGCAATTGTCTGTCCCACCTAGTTAGTTAGTGGTTTCTACAGAAAAATGTATGACCGTATATTCCCTTCAGACACATGAGGGCCAGAGGAAACCTCTGCTCTCTTAGTAGATCAAGTCTGAGTGTTGATGTGAATGAGAGACTGTTGAAGCCTGCTGTTGGAGTTTAGTCAGTTATAGACCATCAAGAGCATCAGCCTCAAACCAGAACACTAGGCTAATAATTCAGACACACAAACAAATCAAACTCCCCCACAACAACCACATCAGTATGCAGGTAACTCCTTTCAGTGTTTAGTCATGCAGCAGACTTGGCGAATAATGGTGATTCTGATTCTGATTACGCTAACAGAATTGTCTCAAAGTGCTGAGCACAGCTCCTACTCCCCCTGTCAGTCTGAGTGACCTAGCCGACCTGTACAGTAAGGATGGGTGACATGCTGACCAGTGACCACAGGAATGCTTCAGCAGATAGAGACTCAGACAGCGGCCATTTCACCTCTCAAGGGATATAAGGAAGTAAGGCTTAGGTGTTAGGGTCAGAGGTTGGTGTTTTACTTAACTCAGCACAGCAGTACACAGTACTCTAGTCAAAAATCAGGACGATCATCAAACTGAATAAGGATGTTTTGAAATACTGATCTACAGCTGCTAGAGTGAGGATAAGAACTAACTAGAGGAAACAACTTCAAAGTGTGCAGTTATACAATAATACTGACGTTGCTGTTGGTAAAATATTATTTTCCCATACCAATACATCTTAATGAGGGAGCTATGTGTGTATGTTATGGTGTATGGGACTGTGCATATATACAGTGCCTTGCGAAAGTATTCGGCCCCCTTGAACTTTGCGACCTTTTGCCACATTTCAGGCTTCAAACATAAAGATATAAAACTGTATTTTTTTGTGAAGAATCAACAACAAGTGGGACACAATCATGAAGTGGAACGACATTTATTGGATATTTCAAACTTTTTTAACAAATCAAAAACTGAAAGATTGGGCGTGCAAAATTATTCAGCCCCCTTAAGTTAATACTTTGTAGCGCCACCTTTTGCTGCGATTACAGCTGTAAGTTGCTTGGGGTATGTCTCTATCAGTTTTGCACATCGAGAGACTGACATTTTTTCCCATTCCTCCTTGCAAAACAGCTCGAGCTCAGTGAGGTTGGATGGAGAGCATTTGTGAACAGCAGTTTTCAGTTCTTTCCACAGATTCTCGATTGGATTCAGGTCTGGACTTTGACTTGGCCATTCTAACACCTGGATATGTTTATTTTTGAACCATTCCATTGTAGATTTTGCTTTATGTTTTGGATCATTGTCTTGTTGGAAGACAAATCTCCGTCCCAGTCTCAGGTCTTTTGCAGACTCCATCAGGTTTTCTTTCAGAATGGTCCTGTATTTTGCTCCATCCATCTTCCCATCAATTTTAACCATCTTCCCTGTCCCTGCTGAAGAAAAGCAGTCCCAAACCATGATGCTGCCTCCACCATGTTTGACAGTGGGGATGGTGTGTTCAGCTGTGTTGCTTTTACGCCAAACATAACGTTTTGCATTGTTGCCAAAAAGTTCAATTTTGGTTTCATCTGACCAGAGCACCTTCTTCCACATGTTTGGTGTGTCTCCCAGGTGGCTTGTGGCAAACTTTAAACAACACTTTTTATGGATATCTTTAAGGAATGGCTTTCTTCTTGCCACTCTTCCATAAAGACCAGATGTGTGCAATATACGACTGATTGTTGTCCTATGGACAGAGTCTCCCACCTCAGCTGTAGATCTCTGCAGTTCATCCAGAGTGATCATGGGCCTCTTGGCTGCATCTCTGATCAGTCTTCTCCTTGTATGAGCTGAAAGTTTAGAGGGACGGCAGGTCTTGGTAGATTTGCAGTGGTCTGATACTCCTTCCATTTCAATATTATCGCTTGCACAGTGCTCCTTGGGATGTTTAAAGCTTGGGAAATCTTTTTGTATCCAAATCCGGCTTTAAACTTCTTCACAACAGTATCTCGGACCTGCCTGGTGTGTTCCTTGTTCTTCATGATGCTCTCTGCGCTTTTGACGGACCTCTGAGACTATCACAGTGCAGGTGCATTTATACGGAGACTTGATTACACACAGGTGGATTGTATTTATCATCATTAGTCATTTAGGTCAACATTGGATCATTCAGAGATCCTCACTGAACTTCTGGAGAGAGTTTGCTGCACTAAAAGTAAAGGGGCTGAATAATTTTGCACGCCCAATTTTTCAGTTTTTGATTTGTTAAAAAAGTTTGAAATATCCAATAAATGTTGTTCCACTTCATGATTGTGTCCCACTTGTTGTTGATTCTTCACAAAAAAATACAGTTTTATATCTTTATGTTTGAAGCCTGAAATGTGGCAAAAGGTCGCAAAGTTCAAGGGGGCCGAATACTTTCGCAAGGCACTGTATGTGCCATGATGGCATACCCTTAACACAGTTATTACAGAGTTTACTCTGCACTGAGGGAAACCAGGCAGCCATAGGAGTGATCTGATAAGCATCACATTGAACCAGAGTGAACTAGAATGATACGCACCTGTGGTTTGGTTCTAGCTAATTATCTTCCTTTCCTTCTCTTCCTAGGTTTGTTTCCAATACTCTACAATAGTCTTATTTTCTATGTCTGTAACATGTGCGCTGAGAGTCAGGAAGCAAGTTCAGGGAGTGAGTGTTTTAATAAATAAACGTAACATAATGCAAAACAACACAAACAACGCACAGACATGACACAGGAACAGAAACAATAACGCCTGGGGAAGGAACCAAAGGGAGTGACAAATATAGGGCAGGTAGTCAGGGAAGTGATGGAGTCCAGGTGAGTCTGATGACGCACAGGTGCACGTAACGATAGTGACAGGTGTGCGCCATAACGAGCAGCCTGGTGACCTAAAGGCCAGAGAGGGTGCACACGCGACAATGTCTCGTCATTACTTTTTGGGGACGAGACACTGGATATGTTGCGCCCACACTATCATAAGGACTATACTAAGTTATTAACTGTGTCATAATAATGATATAACACATGTCATGAAATCTGACGTCTGCCTATGACCACTGACCTAACACTGTGATGACACTATGTGTTACTTAGGTATGGTAAGCTACTTGGCTGGAGCCATGCCTGCTATACCAGGGTCTTTATCTAAACCCCTCTAAAGGGGGTCTGGTGTGGGGGTCTACTACAGAGGGGCCATTGTGGTCTTTCATGCCCACTCTACACATGGTCTGTGTGACAAATGGCACCCTATTCTCTATTTAGTGCACTACAAGGGCTCTGGACAAAAGTAGTGCACTAAATAGGAAATAGGGTACAATTTGGGATGCATCTACGGTATAACACCTGCTCTGTTCATCGGAGAGACGGTGAATGTAGCCACAGAAAAACATTCCGGTTTAGAGAGAGGGAAGGGGGAGAAGAGGTAGAGAAGAAAGATTAGAAGAAAAAGTAGAGATTCAGGCGAAAGAGAAAGGAGCGACATAAGAGAAAAAGGGTGAGAGAGAAAGAGGGAAAAGTGACAAAGTAACAGAATACAAAGAGGAGAAAGACGGGAAAGCAACCCCCTGAAGTCAGCAGGGTAGTGAATGAGTCGACCGCAGCTAGCTGTATGGAGAGAATAGTTGAATCATCAACCGTAGGCTGCGGAGAAAAAGGGTAGAGGTAATAGGGAAGAAGGATGGACCAATGGATGGATAGATAGAGAGATTATACATAAAGAGCCATCAGATCACATTTTAAAATTAGACATATCAAATAGAGCTCCCACTGTCTAACAAATTAAACCCACTAAACGTATCACTCTATGACCAGACAGACTGGCCGACCAGTGACCACAGAAGGCCAGTCACTCATGACCTGTGAATCAGACAGAGCACTGAGTGCACTGAGACAGAGCACCGCCACACAATGCCTGGTGACACAACCCACTACAATACTCACTAACAGACTACGATACTCATTCAGAGCAAAGAATGCACTAAATGCACTGATCCGTAAGCAATGATCTGGGATCAACTTGTTACTAAGCAACATAGCTGAGTTTGGACTACTATGTAGCCCCTTAATCGTCAGCCGGTTCCTGGAAGGGACCCTGTCCTGATGGTGGTGCATGTGAGCCACCTCATGTTTGTCTCGTTCATTCACAGTGTATCCGAGGACACTAAGAGTGTGCTGTAGTACTGAGAGATGCTGTCCAGAGGAAATCCCAAGTTAAGAGAGCTGCTTAAAGCCTACAATTATATACAAGGCTAGTCAGGCACAAGGTGGAACCAACTCACGCACACATACAGTTAAAGTCGGAAGTTTACAAACTTGTTTTTCAATCACTCCACACATTTCTTGCTAACAAACTATAGTTTTGGCAAGGTGGTTAGGACATATACTTTGTGCATGACACAAGTCATTTTTCCAACAATTACAGACAGATTATTTTACTTATAAGTCACTGTATCACAATTCCAGTGGGTCAGAAGTTTACAAACACTAAGTTGACTGTGTCTTTAAACGGCTTGGAAAATGACAGAAAATGATGTCATGGCTTTAGAAGCTTCTGATAGGCTAATTGACATAATTTGACTCAATTAGAGGTGTACCTGTGCATGTATTTCAAGGCCTACCTTCAAACTCAGTGCCTCTATGCTTGACATCATGGGAAAATCAGCCAAGACCTCAGAAATAAAATTGTAGACCTGAACAAGTCTGGTTCATCCTTGGGATCAATTTCCAAATGCCTGAAAGTATCAAGTTCATCCGGACAAACAATAGTATGCAAGTATAAACACCATGGGAACACGCTGCCATTATACCTCTCAGGAAGGAGACATGTTCTGTCTCCTAGAAATGAACGTACTTTGTTACCAAAAGTGCAAATTCATCCCAGAACAAAGGACCTTGTGTTGATGCTGGAGGAAACAGGTACAAAAGTATCTATATCCACAGTAAAACAAGTCTTGTATCAACATAACCTGAAAAGCCGCTCAGCAAGGAAGAAGCCACTGCTTCAAAACTGCCATAAAAAAGCCAGACTATGGTTTGCAACCGCACATGGGGACAAAGATCGTACTTTTGGAGAAATGTCCTCTGGTCCGATGAAACAAAAATAGAACTGTTTGGCCATAATGACCATCGTTATGTTTGGAGGAAAAAGGGGGATGCTTGCAAGCCGAAGAACACCATCCCAACTGTGAAGCACGGGGGGTGCTTTCCTGCAGGAGGGACTGGTGCACTTCACAAAATAGATGGCAACATGAGGTAGGAAAAGTATGTGGATATATTGAAGCAATATCTCAAGACATTAGTCAGGAAGTTAAAGCTTGGTCGCAAATGGGTCTTCCAAATGGACAATGACCCCAAGCATACTTCCAAAGTTGTGGCAAAATAGCTTAACGACAACAAAGTCAAGGTATTGGAGTGGCCATCACAAAGCCCTGACCCCAATCCTATAGGAAATTTGTGGGCAGAACTGAAAAAGCGTGTGTGAGCAAGGAGGCCTACAAACCTGACTCAATTACACCAGCTGGTGTCAGGAGGAATGGGCCAAAATTCACCCAACTTATTGTGGGAAGCTTGTGGAAGGCTACCCGAAATGTTTGACCAAAGTTAAACAATTTAAAGGCAATGTTACCAAATACTTATTGAGTGTATGTAAACTTCTGACCCACTGGGAATGTGAAGAAAGAAATAAAAGCTGAAATAAATCATTCTCTCTACTATTATTCTGACATTTCACATTCTTAAAATAAAGTGGTGATCCTAACTGACCCAAGACAGGGAATTTTTACTAGGATTAAATGTCAGGAATTGTGAAAAACTGAGTTTAAATGTATTTGGCTAAGGTGTATGTAAACTTCCGACTTCAACTGTACACACACACACACACACAGCTACCTCCAGGGAACCACATTCCAAAAAACATTTTCTCGGTGTAATCTCCGTCCTGTTATCTGAAATAACACTGCTTCACTTGTTACAACTATTTGCAACAAGAAGTTTAAGAATGACCTCATTTTAGAGCTGTTGATTACTGAGAGAGCTGATGGATGATGAAATGAGAGCGGGATAGTGAGATGAACACTGGAGAGAAAGGTGGGAGAGAGATGACGGTATGAAACAGAATGTTGAGGGGAGTATTAGGTTGAGAGAGAGGGATAGAGAGCGAAGAATGGAGAGAGAGGTAGAGGGATGGTGAGAGAGGTGGAGGGATGGAGCGAGAACGATGACATTAGTGAAAGGATACAAGAGTATAAAGTGGAGAAAGGGATAAAGAGAGATGAATGGAGAGAGAGAGAGGTGGAGGGATGGAGAAAGAGAGATGAGTTTGGGTGTGAAAGATTTGTGATGGAAGGGGAGAGGAATGTGGGAGAGAGAGATGTGGCAGGGAATGGTCAGCAGTAGTTGATTTGAGCAGTGAGAAAGCACTAATAGGTGAATTCCTTTTGACTGACTAACTCTGTCACTCCCAACATAGCCTACATGTGCCAAGGTGCGGAGACATCCACCATCAGGTGACAAGAATGGCATAGACCTGAAATACATGAGAGCTATATACTGTGTAAGTAATGGAGCATAACTGGCCTACACAATAGGAACCAAGAGTGTAAATATCTGCTTGCCATTTACACCCTTAACTGATCCATCCAGACCTGGGTTCAAATACTATTTCAAATATCTCAATTACTTTTACATAGATTTCGAATGAAGTATTCAGATATTTTTTCCTTGAAATGTATTTGGAAATACCCCTGGAAAGTATTTGAAAATACTCAAATACACTGACTAAATTACATTCCCATGCATTTAACAAAGGTATTTGAAAATGTTATTTTAAAATACTTTCTTTACAAATAACCATTCAAATACTCAAATAAAAGTATTTGTTTTGGACTGTTTATTTTAAAATACTCAAATACACAGAAAAAAATGTATTTTAAATACCTCAAATACATACGTATTGGAACCCAGGTCTCCATAGGACATACAGTAGTTTATAAACCAAATCTAGATGTAATTGAATTGGTCCATATTCCTGATAAATAAATTAAGGGAAACACTAAAGTATAGATTCAACTATGTAATCTCATCTATAGATAAGATAAATAAAAACATTTCTAAGCATCCAAAACAACAACCTATGAGAAACTGCTATAATGACTTAATTATAATTAGCCTACCTATGCATTCAGATTAAAAATATGCACAAGGGCAAAGCATGGAAAAACTCGATTAAAACAAACGTGGGGGAAATAACGTTAAAAGTTCATTGAAATTTGATTTGACATTCCATTTGAGTACAGTAACGTTATTACTGAAATCATTTGGCATTCCATTAGAAATCAACTGTTATTTAGCGGACTAAATCCACTCCATGATGAAGGAAGTCTGCTTGCTATACATAAATAATCCGCAAAATGTTGTAGTCTAATGCAATCACTTCTACAAAAGCCTAAACACCAACTGAAATCTGGAAAACAGAAGGCAATGTGGTTGTATTGACATCGATATTCTTACCTTGTCCTTGTGTATGGTATGTTCCTAGTCCTCAATATCCCTCTAGTGACAGTTGGTTTCGGGGGTCCACGGCGGGTTGACGATGAAGTGTGATCGCTGCTCTGCTTCTCTCGGTTTTTATCCGAGCCTCTAGTTTTTTTTGCGGAAGAGGGAGGGTTGTTTGGAAATGATCGAGCCAGAGAGGCAGGCTTGCCCGATGATGATGCGGTTTGGGCGGGTATCTGGCTTGGCTCCGGATTAGAGCATATAAACAACTGATAACGGATAGCGTATAATAGCTAGAGTATGAGGTCAGCGTCAATGAGGTAATCAGTATTCACAACGTGATTTATTGACACTCGATATGTTGAGTCACTTCTGTTGAAAACGTAGATTTTTCTATTGTTACTATACATGATTACTATACATGACTATTTCCAGAGGCATTGTTCTGTCTGTCTGTCTGTCTGTCTGTCTGTCTGTCTGTGTGTGTGTGTGTGTGTGTGTGTGTGTCTGTGTGTGTGTGTGTATCTGGTTGGCATTGGCCTCCCCATGGCTCCTGGCCAGGCCAGAGTTAAGGCTGTCGGTGACAGGGTGGGTTCAGTTCCAATGAAAATCCAGTTAGTGGTGAATCTGGCACCAGGGCTGTGACCCCATTGTGGTTCTCTGACATCCCACAATCCCCTGACTTGACCCATCCCATCCTCAGGAAGTCTGTCAATCACTCAGTCACCAAGGCCCAGTTTTCTAAAAAAAATATATATATATTGAAATAGAATTAATAGATTGGACAACTCAGTGACTTGAATGGGGATCCCTGTTCTATTCATTCTATTTCCATGCCATTTAACCCTATTTGATACCCGAAATCCAGATAGATAACTTTTGAAAAACTTGGTCCTGAATAGCAACTCATTCAATAGAAACAACAGAAATTCTAATTCTACAGCTTCTTCATTGCAACTCCACTTTAGGGGCTGCTACAAAGACTTCAAAACATTGTCCTAGTGTGCTGTTACGGAGAATATGACTGAAGTTGTTTAACTTTTATTCAACTGGGAGAGGAAACTATTTTTATGGACTAATTTAGTGGTTGGGGAAGTTAATTGAGCATGTCTTTGTCAACTCCATCTCTGTTAGATTAGTGTGGAGTCACCAGGGTTTGATGAGGAAACGCACGCATACATTTACAGTACACACACAAACACACACTTACAGTACACACACACGTTTGTCACTGATTGTGTCACGATACGTTGTGCTCGTACTACTTGATGAATAAGGATGCAATTATAACCAAGTCATGTCAACAAAATAATTATCTGTAATTAATGCAATGCGATGACCACAATGCCAATGCAATGAAACAGTTTTGATCCCCTTTTGTAGGCATGTAGCGCAACGCAACGCAACATGATTCTAGGGTTTGGTGCACAATTTTGTACTAAGCTTAGGGAAGGTATTAGGCCTACAACTCAGGTTTTTGTTACTTTAAGGCATGCACATTTGGAACTATATCAAGTTACAGCTATACACTTTTACCTCTACTACGATGTATAGTTTTGTGCATAGCAGAGTTAACTTAGGCCAAAGGCAACTGTGCACTGTAATTGTGACATTACTAGGCCTTTTTACAAAACCCCATATTAAGCCAACAGGACCAGGAAACAACACCATTTTTAGTAAATGTAAACAGGAAATAGTTTCTCTAAACATAGGCCACTCAGTTAGAGTCTCTATGCACATACAAAGCACACGTCACAAGTGTAAAGACTTTGTCTACGTCATATGTGTGGAGTTTTTGTACATAAATAAAAGCATGTATACAGGATGGGTATGAACCACAGTGAGGGTGCAAATCAGCCGGATGTGGGAAGGATGTTTCATGTTGTTGTTGATCTGGAAATGTGATGACATTTTCATTACAAACAAGTTGAATTCTTTGTGATGACACTTTTCTGGAAAAACTGAGCTTTTGAGTGCCAATAATCTGTTGCAACAGTCATTGCATTATTGTCTTACATTAGGTGGCATCACTTCTATGTGACACTCGTCCCCCTCAACTGACAAATCATTGTGCTATCTGACTTAAGGCAATGTCATTGCATAGCATTGTGATCATGATACCACTAAGTTTTTTACCAGGATTACTTACACTCTTAGAAAAAAAAGTGCTATCTAGAACCTAAAAGGGTTTTTCGGCTGTCCCATAGGATAATCCTTTGAAGAACCCATTCTGGTGCCAGGTAGAATGCTTTTTGTCAACCTGGGCTCAGGGGTAGACGTAGCATAGTAAATGTAAATCCGGGGGACTGCAATTCATTTGATATGTTACATTTCGTATGGTATGTTATTCATATTTTTTTATTTTTTATTTAACCTTTATTTAACCAGGTAGGCTAATTAAGAACAAGTTCTCATTTACAACTGAGACCTGGCCAAGATAAAGCAAAGCAGAGCGACACAAACAACAACACAGAGTTACACATGGAATAAACACACATACAGTCAATAACACAATAGAAGAAAAGTCTATATACAGTGTGTGTAAACGAGGTAAGATAAGAGAGGTAAGGCAATAAATAGGCCATAATGGCAAAATAATTACAATTTAGCAATTAAACACTGGAGTGATAGCTATGCAGAAGATGAATGTGCAAGTAGAGATACTGGGGTGCAAAGGAGCAAAATAAATAAATAACAGTATGGAGATGGGGTAGTTGGATTGGCTATTTACAGATGGACTATGTACAGATGCAGTGATTTATGAGCTGCCCAGACAGCTGGTGCTTACATTTAGTGAGGGAGATATGAGTCTCCAGTTTCAATGATTTTTGCAATTCGTTCCAGTCATTGGCAGCAGAGAACTGGAAAGCAAGGCGGCCAAATTAGGAATTGGCTTTAGGGGTGACCAATGAAATATACCTGCTGGAGCGCGTGCTACAGGTGGGTGCTGCTATGGTAACCAGTGAATATGAAGCGAGGGCCAACCAACGAGAGCATACAGGTCACAGTGGTGGGTAGTATATGAGGCTTTGGTGACAAAACGGATGGCACTGTGATAGACTGCATCCAATTTGCTGAGTAGAGTGGATCCAATATGTGCGCCAATGGTATGATATGTTACAAATTACAATTTGTATGATATGTTACGAATTCCAATTTATTTTGGCTAATGTTAGATAGATAGGCGACTAAAGTTTCACTTAGCTAGGTGGATAATGTTAGCTAGGCCAGGGGTTAGGCTTAGGGGTTAAAGGAATACTTTGGGATTTGGTGATTTTGGGTCATTTCCTCTTTACTCAGAGTCAAACAAACTCATGGATACTATTTTTATGTCTCTGCAGTTTGAAGGACGTTGAAAGTAGCATATCGTTAGCTTAGGGCAATTGCTGAAAGTCAATTTGTACTGTATGTACTAGCCAGCTCCTCTCAGAAGCAAAGAAATAGACATTCTAACAAATCCAAAGCTGTGTGGCTCGCACTTTGTATGCTCAGTATTCTTAACAAGTATATATTAGATTATACAATTTTTTTATAATTTTTTTCTTTCTTTTTTTTATTCTCCAAACTGTGTATTTCTGTCACACCCTGATCTTTTTCACCTGCCTTAAAAAAAAATGTATTTAATTTTTAACCTTTATTTAACTAGGCATGTCAGTTAAGAACAAATTGTTATTTAAAATAACAGCCTACCCCGGCCAAACCAGACAACGCTGGGCCAATTGTGCGCCACAATTGGGACTCCCAATCAGGGCCAGATGTGATGCAGCCTGAGTTCAAACCAGGTACTGCAGTGACAGCTCTTACACTGAGATACAGTGTCTAAGACCACTGCGCCACTCAGGAGCCCAATTATCCCCAGTGTATTTATACCTGTGTTCTCTGTTTGTCTATTGACAGTTTGTTTTGTTCGTCAAGCCTACCAGTGTTTTTCCACTTGCTCCTGTCCTTTTCTAGTTCCTGTTTTCTAGTTTTCCCGGTTTTGACCATTCTGCCTGCCCTGACCCTGAGCCTGCCTGTCATTCTGTACCTTGTCACACCACCCTGGATTATTGACCTCTGCCTGCCCTGACCCCGAGACTGCCTGCCATTCTGTACCTTATGGACTCTGATCTGGATTACTGACCTCTGCCTGCCCTTGACCTGTCGTTTTGCCTGCCCCCTGTTCCAGTAATAAACTTTTGTTGCTTCGACACTGTCTGCAACTGGGTCTTCTCCTGAAACGTGGTAATTTCATTAATCCGCTGTGATGATGGGCGCAAGGATAAATTGTGGTCGAGTGTAAACACAGTTGGCCAATTGACACAGCAGGACAGTGGCAGTTTTGAACGAGTTCACTAGATATCAACCCTTACAAAAAAAGATTGCTGTTTTGAAACTTCAGTAACTGCAGTCAACTGTGGTATTTTGGACACAGTAATTGCAGAATAACTGCAGTGTAAAACAGTGTTATTTTTTGCAGCATACTGCACTCTAACTGCAGTTATACATCAGTGTACTGCAATCTTTATTTGTAAGCAAAGTGTGGAAGAGTACATCGGCAGACATGTCCAAAGCAATAATTTTACCTAGTAACCGTGACTGAAGATTGTTGACACTGCTGGACGTATTTTCAAGCAATTCAATAGCTTACGTTAGCCCACGTAGCTAGCTACAGTGCCTTCAGAAAGTTTTCACACCCATTTACTTTTTCCACATTTTGTTGTGTTACAGCCTGAATATCAAATGTATTAAATTCAGTTTTTGGGGGTCACTGCACTTCACAAAATACCCCATAATGTAAAAGTGGAATAATGTTTTTAGAAAAATTTCCAAATCAATTAAAGATGAAAAGCTGAAATGTCTTGAGTCTATAAGTATTCAACCACATTGTTATGGCATGCCTAAATAAGTTCAGAAGTAAAAAATGTGCTTAACAAGTCACATAATATGTTGCATGGACTACAAAATAGTGTTTAACATTATTTTTTAATGACTACCTAATCTCTGTACCCCACACATACAATTATCTGTAAGGTCCTCAGTCAAGTAGTGAATTTCAGATTCAACCACAAAGACCAGGAAGATTTTCCAATGCCTTGCAATTAAGGGCACCTATTGGTAGACGAGTATAAAAATAAAAGTATTTTAAAAAGCAGACATTGAATATCCCTTTGAGCAAGGTGAAGATATGAATTACACTTTACATGGTGTGTCAATACACCCAGTCACTACAAAGATACAGGCGTATTTCCTAACTCAGTTGCCAGAGAGGAAGGATTTAATTATATCTGAAACCGCTCAGGGATTTCACCATGATGACTGTGGTGACTTTAAAACAGTTAGAGTTGTTTTAAATGGCTGTGATAAGGGGAAAACTGATTATGGATCAACAATATTGTTGTTATTCCACAATACTAACCTAACTGACAGAGTGAAAAGGAGGAAGCCTGTAACAGAATAAAAAATATTACAAGACATGCATCCTGTTTGAAATAAGGCATTCAAGTTCAACTGCAAAGAAATGTTTATGTTCTAAATACAAACATTATGCTTGGGGCAAATCTAACACATTACTGTGTACCACTCTTCATATTTTCAAGCATAGTGGTGGCTGCATCATGTAATGGGTATGCTTCTCTAGAACGTTTTTTAGGATAAAAAGAAACGGAATAGAGCTAAGCACAGGCAAAATCCTAGAGGAAAACCGGGGTCAGTCTGCTTCCACCAGACACTGGGGGATTAATTAACTTTTCAGCAGGACAATAACCTAAAACACAAGGCCAAATCTACAATGGAGTTGCTTACCAAGAAGACAATCAAATCACATTTATTTATATAGCCCTTCTTACATCAGCTGATATCTCAAAGTGCTGTACAGAAACCCAACCTAAAACCCCAAACAATGCAGGTATAGAAGCACGGTGGCTAGGAAAAACTCCCTAGAAAGGCCAAAACCTAGGAAGAAACCTAGAGAGGAACAGAGCTATGAGGGGTGGCCAGTCCTCTTCTGGCTGTGCCGGGGGGAGATTATAACAGAACATATGAGAGAGAGAAGAGAGAAGAGAGAGAGACCAGTGACTCAACCTACTCAAGTGACGCACACCCCTCCTAGGGACGGCATGGAAGAGCACCAGTAGGCCAGTGACTCAGCCCCTGTAATAGGGTTAGAGGCAAAGAATCCCAGTGGAGAGAGGGGAACCGGCCAGGCAGAGACAGCAAGGGTGGTTCGTTGCTCCATTGCCTTTCCATTCACCTTCACAATCCTGGGCCAGACTACACTCAATCATAGGACCTACTGAAGAGATGAGTCTTCAATAAAGACTTAATGGTTGAGACCGAGTCTGCGTCTCTCACGTGGGTAGGCAGACCATTCCATAAAAATTGAGCTCTATAAGAGAAAGCCCTGCCTCCAGCTGTTTGCTTAGAAATTCTAGGGACAATTAGGAGGCCTGTGTCTTGTGACCGTAGCGTACGTGTAGGTATGTACGGCAGGAACAAATCGGAAAGATAGGTAGGAGCAAACCCATGTAATGCTTTGTAGGTTAGCAGTAAAAACTTGAAATCAGCCATTGCCTTAACAGGAAGCCAGTGTAGGGAGGCTAGCACTGGAGTAAAATGATCAAAGTTTTTGGTTCCAGTCAGGATTCTAGCAGCCATATTTACAACTAACTGGAGTTTATTTTGTGCTTTATCCGGGTAGCCGGAAAGTAGAGCATTGCAGTAGTCTAATTAGCCTGTTTGGGCTAGGGGGCAGCATTTTAACTTTTGGATGAAAAGCGTGCCCAGAGTAAACTGCCTCCTACACAGTCCCAGATATGCATATTAGTAGTATTGGATGGAACACACTCTGAAGTTTCTAAAAATGTTTGAATGATGTCTGTGAGTATAACATAACTCATATGGCAGGCAAAAACCTGAGAAAGAATCCAACCAGGAAGTGGGAAATCTGAGGTTTGTAGTTTTTCAACTCAGCCAATATTGAAGATACAGTGGGATATTGGTAATCTTGCACTTCCTAAGGCTTCCACTAGATGTCAACAGTCTTTAGAATGTTGTTTCAGGCTTCTACTGTGAAGGGGCTGAATGAGAGGGGATTGAGTCAGGTGTCTGGCAGAGAGCCACGGGCTCGTGACGCGCGGTCATGAGAAAGTTACCTCTCGTTCCATTGCTTTTCTACAGACAAAGGAATTCTCCGGTTGGGACATTACTGAACATTTACGATAAAAACATCCTAAAGATTGATTCTATACATCGTTTGATATGTTTCCACGACCAGTAATATAACTTTTTGGAATTTTCGTCCGACAATTCCGTTGGACTTGCCCGCGCCTCGTGAGTTTCGATTTGTTTACTAAACGCCCTAACAAAAGGAGGTGTTTGGACATAAATGAAGAACTTTATCGAACAAATCAAACATTTATTGTGGAACTTGGATTCCTTAGAGTGCATTCTGATGAAGATCATCAAAGGTAAGTGAATATTTCGCTGTAAAGCCTTTTTGAAATCAGACACTGTGGCTGGATTAACGAGAATTTTGCCTAATACTTGTATGCTTGAGAAATTTGATTTCTGAGATTTCTGTTGATTGAATTTGGTGCCCTGAAATTTCATTGGCTGTTGGCGAGGTTCCCAGACAGGCTAACCTAGAAGTGACAGAAGCATTGATAAAAAAAAATTGGACAGAAAATGTCTGATATTTGCATTATTACGTACATGGAAAAAGAGAGATCAGGGTCCAGAGTTACGCCGAGGTCCTTCACAGTTTTATTTGAGACGACTGTACAACCATCGAGATTAATTGTCAGGAACAATGAATGTCCCTGAGTGGCCGAGTTACAGCTTTGGGTTCAATTTAGCTTGAAGAGCTTGAAGAATTTTGAAAAGAATAATGGGCTGAACAATGCAGGTGTAGAAAGTTCGGAGGCTTCCCCAGAAAGACACCTGTAATCACTGCCAAAGGTGCTTCTACAAAGTATTGATTTTTTTTAAAACTTTGGCATTATAGGATATTGTGTGTGGATGGGTGAGATTTTTATTTTATTTCATTCATTTTGGATTTAGGCTGTAACACAACAAAATCTGGAATAATTTCTGAAAGCAATGTGTAACTGTAGATTATCTTGAAGTGTTTGTGACAGTACCACCTGTCCCCCGTTGGTGCCAAGAGCTCTAGGGACATAAATCTGCCCTGTCAATCCGGATCCAATAACCTACTCACCCTGACAGGCCCCATTCTTTCACCACTTAATTTCCCAGAACACTGTGCAGATATCAACGATGCTTGTCTGTTGAACTTATGCCTGTTTGTGATCAAATGTCCAAATGTCCTTTTCAGGAGTCAGTGCTTCATCACATCTGTGGGGTCCATCGCTGGGAAGAGAATGGAGTGGAACACAGCTGTTACCATGGAGAGCTAACAGAGGACCAACAGAGGAAGAAGAGGTGGCTACAGCAAGATTCCCTAACCTACAAAGCCCTGCACTCTCTGGTCATGGACTAACGCCGGCTGCTTTAATCTACGTCCACGTCATCGGTGCCTGGGGAGCAGTTGTTGTTGGGGTTAACTTTTTCAAAGGCAGAACAGCAGATTTTTCCACCTTGCCAGCCAAGGGAATTCGAACCAGCAACCTTTCGGTTACTGCCCAGACGTTCTTAACCACATGGCTACCAGCTTACCACTCAAAAATGCAGGAATGACCCGATGGAGTGTGTCCTGCAGAGACGCATGCACAAATCAGTGAAATACTGGGAGCCAAAATCCCAGTGGAAGTGGCCCTCGACTGGCTGTCAACATAGCCCGCATCCCACATCCAGCAAGGAGGAGGTAATTTATATATAAATATTTTTAACCTCTATTTAACTAGGCAAGTCAGTTAAGAACAAATTCTTATTTACAATGACTACCCCGGCCTCCCCTAACCAGGAAGACACTGGGCCAACCGCCCTATGGGCCTCCCAATCACAGCCGGTTGTGATACAGCCTGGGATCAAACCAGTGATGCCTCTAGCACTGAAATGCAGTGCCTTAGACCACTGCGCCACTTGTGAGCACAGACATCAAGAGCACAGACATCAAGATTCAAGGACACTTGAGGGCTATTCTGACCCCCCCACCCAACCACGGTTCATCGATTGTCATATCACTACATAGGTACACACTATGATTTGTTGGGTTTTTACCATTTACCTAAAGTATTAAAATGTTATTGATACATTGATCTGACTGCTTTATTTCATACACAACATCATATGGCATACTGTAATACATTACTTATAGTAGATAGTAACAAAACAGGTGGTACTGGTTCAAATAAATAATGGCATTTATTAATGTGATTCGACAGAATTGTACAAAATAGGATGTACTGGTTTATTAGAGGGATTTGACCAAGTTGGTTGGTTAGGCAATGTCTGGCTGTGAAGCTGAGTCATCGTAGTGTAATACAATAGGCCCATCACATCGTCTACCTTATTGAATCAATCCCACGTACACCTCTGACGGCGAGGGATATTTGTGTCACATGACACAAACACATGAAGGCAAGACTCTTCTGTTCCCTTGTCCCAGTCTCTCTCCATTCAGTGCCCATTCAATGACCAGTCGAAAAAATAAACCTGGGACCTAAGGGCACATAAATAGTTATTTTTAGTAGCTACATACAGTGCCTTGCGAAAGTATTCGGCCCCCTTGAACTTTGCAACCTTTTGCCACATTTCAGGCTTCAAACATAAAGATATAAAACTGTATTTTTTTGTGAAGAATCAACAACAAATGGGACACAATCATGAAGTGGAACGACATTTATTGGATATTTCAAATTTTTTTAACAAATCAAAAACTGAAAAATTGGGCGTGCAAAATTATTCAGCCCCCTTAAGTTAATACTTTGTAGCGCCACCTTTTGCTGCGATTACAGCTGTAAGTCGCTTGGGGTATGTCTCTATCAGTTTTGCACATTGAGAGACTGAAATTTTTTCCCATTCCTCCTTGCAAAACAGCTCGAGCTCAGTGAGGTTGGATGGAGAGCATTTGTGAACAGCAGTTTTCAGTTCTTTCCACAGATTCTCGATTGGATTCAGGTCTGGACTTTGACTTGGCCATTCTAACACCTGGATATGTTTATTTTTGAACCATTCCATTGTAGATTTTGCTTTATGTTTTGGATCATTGTCTTGTTGGAAGACAAAATCTCCGTCCCAGTCTCAGGTCTTTTGCAGACTCCATCAGGTTCTCTTCCAGAATGGTCCTGTATTTGGCTCCATCCATCTTCCCATCAATTTGAACCATCTTCCCTGTCCCTGCTGAAGAAAAGCAGGCCCAAACCATGATGCTGCCACCACCATGTTTGACAGTGGGGATGGTGTGTTCAGAGTGATGAGCTGTGTTGCTTTTACGCCAAACATAACGTTTTGCATTGTTGCCAAAAAGTTCAATTTTGGTTTCATCTGACCAGAGCACCTTCTTCCACATGTTTGGTGTGTCTCCCAGGTGGCTAGTGGCAAACTTTAAACAACACTTTTTATGGATATCTTTAAGAAATGGCTTTCTTCTTGCCACTCTTCCATAAAGGCCAGATTTGTGCAATATACGACTGATTGTTGTCCTATGGACAGAGTCTCCCACCTCAGCTGTAGATCTCTGCAGTTCATCCAGAGTGATCATGGGCCTCTTGGCTGCATCTCTGATCAGTCTTCTCCTTGTATGAGCTGAAAGTTTAGAGGGACGGCCAGGTCTTGGTAGATTTGCAGTGGTCTGATACTCCTTCCATTTCAATATTATCGCTTGCACAGTGCTCCTTGGGATGTTTAAAGCTTGGGAAATCTTTTTGTATCCAAATCCGGCTTTACACTTCTTCACAACAGTATCTCGGACCTGCCTGGTGTGTTCCTTGTTCTTCATGATGCTCTCTGCGCTTTTAACGGACCTCTGAGACTATCACAGTGCAGGTGCATTTATACGGAGACTTGATTACACACAGGTGGATTGTATTTATCATCATTAGTCATTTAGGTCAACATTGAATCATTCAGAGATCCTCACTGAACTTCTGGAGAGAGTTTGCTGCATGAAAGTAAAGGGGCTGAATCATTTTGCACGCCCAATTTTTCAGTTTTTGATTTGTTAAAAAAGTTTGAAATATCCAATAAAAGTTCAAGGGGGCCGAATACTTTCGCAAGGCACTGTAGCTAATCAAATGTCTACCCAGACTATTTGCATTGCCCCCACCCCCCTGTCCCACCCTCTTCCATGCTGCTGCTACTCTCTGTTATTATCTTTAATAACTCTACCTACATGTACATATTACCTCAATTACCTCGACACCGCTGCCCCCGCACATTGACTCTGCACTGGTACCCCTTGTATATGGCCCCACTATTGTTATTTACTGCTGCTCTTTTAATTCTTTATTCTTATCTCTTACCTTTTTGGGGGGGTGTTGTCTTAAAACTGCATTGTTGGTTAAGGGCTTGTAAGTAAGCATTTCACTGTAAGGTTGTATTCGGCGCATGTGACAAATAACATCTGATTTCATTTCATTTCATGTAACAAGGATTAAAAGGGATTTGCCAGTATATTGTCGACTTGATTCATGATGATGACTGCTAGCTAAGATTTTGAAAGTATGATGTTGACATGATCAGCCCAATCAAAGCTACTGTACATATAACACGCCCAATTTTTCAGTTTTTGATTTGTTAAAAAAGTTTGAAATATCCAATAAATGTCGTTCCACTTCATGATTGCGTCCCACTTGTTGTTGATTCTTCACAAAAAAATACAGTTTTATATCTTTATGTTTGAAGCCTGAAATGTGGCAAAAGGTTGCAAAGTTCAAGGGGGCCGAATACTTTCTCAAGGCACGTAAAACAAATCCTCTCACCCTTGACCCATCCTCCTCTACTATATTCACTGCCTCAGCATATGACACCTTATGCACTACTCTGACTCTGGCCACTTCAACCTGCCTCTCTCGCACTGGACTCATCCGATCACCAGCAACATGAGCATCACTACAGTTGACGCACAACGTTATCCACAAAAACTACACAATCCTCTATCCCATGCCCACCTGCACACTTCCCACATCTTAGAATCTCCCTCCTACACACTACTGCAACATGACCATAAATGTTGCACCTGAAACAGTGCAGTGGATTCTGCACAAACCCTCTAACAGGATAACTGATATATCCTAACATTACTTTATCTGGAGACTCGGACTCAAAAGGACTGACAGTGACTCCTTTGTTTCACCATGCTCCCCACCGTGTCTGCGTCAAACCAAACGGCGGGCTTCACAAACACCAGGAATTTTCAACTTCAATTGCTCCACCTCCACACTTAACGCTACCCCAGAAATCACTCCTTTCAATGGTGCCCTTTTACTAAACAAGAAACAGATCTTGACCCAAGTTGCGTCACACAGAGTGCCTGCTCACTCTGGCCAGAAGAAACACAAACAAATATCACCAGTCCACTACAGGTTACCGTCACTGAATCAGTTGCACCCAACTCCTTTGTCATCCACCCTGAAACCATAAATGAATCTGCCAAAAGGCATGCGTCCACTTTCTCTAAAAATGTCAGTCCTACTGGTCCAGATTTGATCATGTCTGGCGCCATTCTTCCTCATCATACATCTTCCCACTACACTCGGCTCTTCTCCTTCTTCCTCGCTGTCCATAACCATCATCCGCTGCATTGGCGGGGTGTTTCTCCAACACCCAACTTCTGTTCCTTAGCCCAATTTACAAGCCTGGCTATCTCTGGCCTCTCCTTCAGCCACAACAAAAGCAATTTCAGCAGGAATCGTCTGTCTTTTGTAATCATACCAACCGTCACATAATTTGAGTGCCCCGGATGTACGTTTACTATGTTACGTCTAGTCTATGAGAGCAGGCTGTTGTGGTTCCAAGTAGAACCATTTTTGGTTCCATGTAGAACCCTTTCCACAGAGGGTTCTACATGGAACCAAAAGGGGTTTTATCTGAAACCAAAAAGAGTTATCCTATGGGGACAGCCGACAAACCATTTTGGAACCCTTTTTTCTAAGAGTGTAGGGTAATTTCCAAGTAGAAATTGTACCCTAATTTTCCGTTATTACAGTGCCTTGCGAAAGTATTCGGCCCCCTTGAACTTTGCGACCTTTTGCCACATTTCAGGCTTCAAACATAAAGATATAAAACTGTATTTTTTTGTGAAGAATCAACAACAAGTGGGACACAATCATGAAGTGGAACGACATTTATTGGATATTTCAAACTTTTTTAACAAATCAAAAACTGAAAAATTGGGCGTGCAAAATTATTCAGCCCCTTTACTTTCAGTGCAGCAAACTCTCTCCAGAAGTTCAGTGAGGATCTCTGAATGATCCAATGTTGACCTAAATGACTAATGATGATAAATACAATCCACCTGTGTGTAATCAAGTCTCCGTATAAATGCACCTGCACTGTGATAGTCTCAGAGGTCCGTTAAAGGCGCAGAGAGCATCATGAAGAACAAGGAACACACCAGGCAGGTCCGAGATACTGTTGTGAAGAAGTTTAAAGCCGGATTTGGATACAAAAAGATTTCCCAAGCTTTAAACATCCCAAGGAGCACTGTGCAAGCGATAATATTGAAATGGAAGGAGTATCAGACCACTGCAAATCTACCAAGACCTGGCCGTCCCTCTAAACTTTCAGCTCATACAAGGAGAAGACTGATCAGAGATGCAGCCAAGAGGCCCATGATCACTCTGGATGAACTGCAGAGATCTACAGCTGAGGTGGGAGATTCTGTCCATAGGACAACAATCAGTCGTATATTGCACAAATCTGGCCTTTATGGAAGAGTGGCAAGAAGAAAGTCATTTCTTAAAGATATCCATAAAAAGTGTCGTTTAAAGTTTGCCACAAGCCACCTGGGAGACACACCAAACATGTGGAAGAAGGTGCTCTGGTCAGATGAAACCAAAATTGAACTTTTTGGCAACAATGCAAAACGTTATGTTTGGCGTAAAAGCAACACAGCTGAACACACCATCCCCACTGTCAAACATGGTGGTGGCAGCATCATGGTTTGGGCCTGCTTTTCTTCAGCAGGGACAGGGAAGATGGTTAAAATTGATGGGAAGATGGATGGAGCCGAATACAGGACCATTCTGTAAGAAAACCTGATGGAGTCTGCAAAAGACCTGAGACTGGGACGGAGATTTGTCTTCCAACAAGACAATGATCCAAAACATAAAGCAAAATCTACAATGGAATGGTTCAAAAATAAACATATCCAGGTGTTAGAATGGCCAAGTCAAAGTCCAGACCTGAATCCAATCGAGAATCTGTGGAAAGAACTGAAAACTGCTGTTCACAAATGCTCTCCATCCAACCTCACTGAGCTCGAGCTGTTTTGCAAGGAGGAATGGGAAAAAATGTCAGTCTCTCGATGTGCAAAACTAATAGAGACATACCCCAAGCGACTTACAGCTGTAATCGCAGCAAAAGGTGGCGCTACAAAGTATTAACTTAAGGGGGCTGAATAATTTTGCACGCCCAATGTTTCAGTTTTTGATTTGTTAAAAAAGTTTGAAATATCCAATAAATGTCGTTCCACTTCATGATTGTGTCCCACTTGTTGTTGATTCTTCACAAAAAAAGACAGTTTTATATCTTTATGTTTGAAGCCTGAAATGTGGCAAAAGGTCGCAAAGTTCAAGGGGGCCGAATACTTTCGCAAGGCACTGTATGACACTCCACTGTGCCAACGCAGGGATTGGCCTAATAGGGCTTACTTGCGCAGGACTATAGTAAGATCACTATTGGTCCAAGAGGTGCTAAGAGCTTATGGTGGTATTTTCCAAAAAACTGCATGTTTTTTTCAATGCAAATAAGTACACCATGCATTGTAAATACTTTCTTTATGGGAGATGCCATCCCTCATACTTTCTTTTTTGGACTACATGTTTACCCCAATCAGCACCCAATTCCATAGACACCTTTGATTTAGTAAGTTTGCTCACAACACAGGTGTGTCGAGAGGAAAATTATTTTACCCTAAGGTCCTGTTTGTACTGTACTGTATTTCCCATCAGGATTGTAGGGAGAGTAAACTATTGCACACAATGCCTGAACCAAACTTATGTTGAAAACCCCAGTGTTCAAATTATACATTCACTTAGGGGTGCCCGATGTCTCTTTGGGGTGCCCAAAGTCTCATGACAAACGTGCTTAGGAAACTCAAGTGTAAAGATTTTTCCGCTTGATCTAGGTCCAGATGTATTATGTGATGTGACCTAGGGGTCTGTAAGGCTTTGATTAAACATTTGAAAGCAATCCAAGTATTTTAAAATCCTCTTAGTGCTGTTGCTAGGGAGAGTAAACCCAGATACCTGGGGACAATTCTTGGCAGCAAGCTGCAATGGGAGGAGAACTCAAAGGTCATTCACTCAAAGACCAAGCAGAGACTTTTCCTCCTAAGAAAACATAACTTCTTTGATGTTGACAACTGAGAGTTTGGGCCTATGAGTGAATGGCCTTTGAGTTCTCCTGTACACAGCAGGCGGGGGCGACACCATACTCCAACTAGCTAACTAGCAAGCTAGGTAGCAAACGGTGTTGCTAACTAGCAAGCTAGCTACTTAGTTAGAACACTGTGTTGCCCCTGCCTCCCGCCTGCTGTGTACCAGAGTAGCTGGGGAGGGGCAAACAGTCAACAGTGTCCTTCACCCCCGCCTGTCAGGCACTGTTTTGCCACAGTCCTGTTAACGATGGTGAGGGCAGGCAGGAGCAAAGAACACCGTCTACCGCTAGCTAGCAAGGAGGACTCCGGTATACAGCAGACAGGGGCGAAAAACTCAGACATTACTTTAATACTTTCTTCTTATTTTTCTTCTTCTTCTATTTCAGTAGGGTTTAACGGCGGTTGGCATCCAATATGTTGCTTTACCGCCCCTAACTGAACTACAATACAGATCCATTACACTTTGTGATACAGCATGGGAAAGGACAACCGGGAAAGGTACAAAATAAAAAATATACAGATATTTTTTATTACTCTGCCAGCTAACCCTATATTCATTAAAACCAATCACCTTATTCCACTACTTTAACCCTATGTAAGTCTACCCTAGACCAACAGCCTCAGAGGACAGGACACTGAACATACGCTGTAACTCTTCTGAAGTCAAATCTCGTACCCCCAAGTATTTCTTTGCAGCTGGCACCACAACATCTTTTTTCACATCTACTTATGTTCCATCACCGCGATACAGTTGATAACCATTTCTATGAGCGCTAAGAAGCCAACCTTACTGAAACATAGATGTATATCACTCATTGGCCTATACCTCTGTTCTGGCAGTTATCTACTATTCATAGGGATCCTCTCAGAATCCCTCACCCTTGATCCACTCTCCTCTACTTTCTTCACTGCCTCAGCATACAACACCTTCTGCACTACTCTGGACCTGGCCACCTCATCTGCCTCTCTAGCACCGGACACCTCCGATCCCCAGCAACATGGGTGTAACGGATGTGAAATGGCTAGCTAGTTAGCGGTTCCCTTGCTCTGAGACCTTGAAGCAGTAGTTCCCCTTGCTCTGCAAGGGCCGTGGCTTTTGTGAAGCGATGGGTAACGATGCTTTGTGGGTGACTGTTGTTGATGTGTGCAGAGGGTTCCTGGTTCGCGCCTGGGTATGGGCGAGGGGGACGGTCTAAAGTTATACTGTTACATGGGCACCCCTACTGTTGACACACACTACTTTTTCCAACGAAACGACACATTCCTCTGTCCCATGTCCTCCTGCACACTTCCCACATCTCGAAATCTCCCTCCTACACACTGCTTCGACATGCCCACAAACGTGATACTTATAACACCACAGGGGATTTGGCACAAAAGCTCCAACAGCATAACTCATATATCCTAATCCTAACATTACTTTGTCAGGTAAAGACTCTGAATCAAAGCTCAAAAGAACAGACTGTGCGTCGCACCAAACGGCGGGCGTCACAAACACCAAGAATCATCATCTTCAATTGCTCCACCTCCACACTTAACTTTACCCCAGAAACCATTCCCTTCACTGGAGCCACGTACCTAAGCGTAAAGCAAGATACAAGTATTTTTCCAAATTGCATCGCACGGAGCGCCTGCTACCTCTGATCAGAAGAACACAAACAAACGTCAAAGTCCAATTTGGATGACTTTCACCGACTCAACAACACCCACCATCTTTTCCACCCAACCTGAAACCACCAATGGATCAGCCAAAATGTCTTGATCCAACTTCTTCAAAAATCTAACTCACACTATACCAAACTTATCTCTATCATAACCATGTCCATCGATGCAAAGCTCGGGCTCCGAGCTCCTCACCACACCTTCCACCTCTTCCATTTCTCCTCCAAAACACTTATGGGCATCCGGCTCACTCTGTCTGAACTTAACACCAATCTTCCACCAGGCCCAGACGGCATCCCCAGCCGCGCCCTCAGAGCATGCGCAGACCAGCTGGCCGGTGTGTTTACGGACATATTCAATCAATCCCTATACCAGTCTGCTGTTCCCACATGCTTCAAGAGGGCCACCATTGTTCCTGTTCCCAAGAAAGCTAAGGTAACTGAGCTAAACGACTACCGCCCCGTAGCACTCACTTCCGTCATCATGAAGTGCTTTGAGAGACTAGTCAAGGACCATATCACCTCCACCCTACCTGACACCCTAGACCCACTCCAATTTGCTTACCGCCCAAATAGGTCCACAGACGATGCAATCTCAACCACACTGCACACTGCCCTAACCCATCTGGACGAGAGGAATACCTATGTGAGAATGCTGTTCATCGACTACAGCTCGGCATTCAACACCATAGTACCCTCCAAGCTCGTCATCAAGCTCGAGACCCTGGGTCTCGACCCCGCCCTGTGCAACTGGGTACTGGACTTCCTGACGGGCCGCCCCCAGGTGGTGAGGGTAGGCAACAACATCTCCTCCCCGCTGATCCTCAACACTGGGGCCCCACAAGGGTGCGTTCTGAGCCCTCTCCTGTACTCCTTGTTCACCCACGACTGCGTGGCCACGCACGCCTCCAACTCAATCATCAAGTTTGCGGACGACACAACAGTGGTAGGCTTGATTACCAACAACGACGAGACGGCCTACAGGGAGGAGGTGAGGGCCCTCGGAGTGTGGTGTCAGGAAAATAACCTCACACTCAATGTCAACAAAACTAAGGAGATGATTGTGGACTTCAGGAAACAGCAGAGGGAACACCCCCCTATCCACATCGATGGAACAGTAGTGGAGAGGGTAGCAAGTTTTAAGTTCCTCGGCATACACATCACAGACAAACTGAATTGGTCAACTCACACAGACAGCATTGTGAAGAAGGCGCAGCAGCGCCTCTTCAACCTCAGGAGGCTGAAGAAATTCGGCTTGTCACCAAAAGCACTCACAAACTTCTACAGATGCACAATCGAGAGCATCCTGTCGGGCTGTATCACCGCCTGGTACGGCAACTGCTCCACCCTCAACCGTAAGGCTCTCCAGAGGGTAGTGAGGTCTGCACAACGCATCACCGGGGGCAAACTACCTGCCCTCCAGGACACCTACACCACCCGATGTCACAGGAAGGCCATAAAGATCATCAAGGACATCAACCACCCGAGCCACTGCCTGTTCACCCCGCTATCATCTAGAAGGCGAGGTCAGTACAGGTGCATCAAAGCTGGGACCGAGAGACTGAAAAACAACTTCTATCTCAAGGCCATCAGACTGTTAAACAGCCACCACTAACATTGAGTGGCTGCTGCCAACACACTGACACTGACTCAACTCCAGCCACTTTAATAATGGGAATTGATGGGAAATGATGTAAATATATCACTAGCCACTTTAAACAATGCTACCTTATATAATGTTACTTACCCTACATTATTAATCTCATATGCATACGTGTATACTGTACTCTATATCATCGACTGCATTCTTATGTAATACATGTATCACTAGCCACTTTAACTATGCCACTTTGTTTACATACTCATCTCATATGTATATACTGTACTCGATATCATCTACTGTATCTTGCCTATGCTGCTATGTACCATCACTCATTCATATATCCTTATGTACATATTCTTTATCCCCTTACACTGTGTACAAGACAGTAGTTTTGGAATTGTTAGTTAGATTACTTGTTATTACTGCATTGTCGGAACTAGAAGCACAAGCATTTTGCTACACTCGCATTAACATCTGCTAACCATGTGTATGTGACAAATAACATTTGATTTGATTTGATGATTTGATTTGATTTCCTTGACATACCCTCTCCCTTGTTATTGCTGGCTTCAACAGATTCGCACCCATCATCTGCCTCCCTCAGTATTTTCAACCTCATTTCTCTTTCCCTCCAACCCTCCTCCCTTAACCAATTACCCTCCTTCTGAAAATATTCCACTTTTCCAAGTCGAAATCTCCTCCAGGGACATGTTGTGCCCTGTACTCGACCTACAGTCGTCCACTATCCCCAGGTCCTTTCAGCCGTTCCACAAAGAAGTAAAGCACATTCAGATACAACACCACAGGTTGTTGTTTTCCCCTCTGTCTCCCTTGACTTGTTCTCCTATCTTATCTTTAATACATTTTGACCCCCAAGCATGAAGATGTCGTGCTCGAGGGGGGGGGGGGGGCGTTCATGCAGGAACCAATAGGAAGGTCTGCAGTCTACAGGAGGGACACACTCTATTCACGCTACACTAGGCCTTCAGTTTCTCACACAGAACAAGAATGCACTATGCTCTAGTGGGTGGATCCACGCCGCGTGCAGGTTTACAGGAAATAGGACTGCTAGTGTTACAAAGTTACTTTCATTATCAAAAGTGTATGCCAGGTAGCTGGGCTTATTGTTATAAAGCAAACGTTTTTCGTTGGGCAAAGTCTATGTTCCTATGTCTATGTAGGACAAATTTTACAGTCACTCAAGTCACAAGCGAATGATGCAGTAGTTGTGCTATATTACAGTAGCATCAGGCAAGACTATGCCAGTAGTGTTCTCTACTAAGGGGAAAACAACAACTAAAAAGCTTATGATGTTTATAATCACAATATAAGGATATTGTTTATAAATGGAAACACAAACTATTCGCATGACATAGGTTTAGGACACAACATCGGGAGTCCGTGTATTGGTTGGACTCCATGAGTTTGCATAAATCTGGTGGGTAGAGATGGAAAATAATCATAACACAATATTATATTTTAGCTCCACAAAAAAAATACTTTCCTGCCAACAAAACCACCGTATTCCTGGCAAGTGCCTACCACGCACTTCAAGCGAGACTTCATAACACAAAATCTACAGCAGGAATATGGTGCGGTTCGGACCAAAGTTGGATTCAGACGTTTATTTGATAGCAAGGGACACATTTCACTTTATGTCTGGTCAGTAGACTTCCTAAAGATTACAGTATATGCTTTTGTTGAAAGGGACGGTTATTGGGGGTGAAGCCGGCTATATTATGGTAGTATTATTTTCAGTCGCCACCCACCAGACGGATGCACAACTCAGGGAGTCCAAGCCATAGAGTACCACAGTGCGAGTCATAACACCTATAAAACCCAGCGGTCAAACAATGAAATGGTTCCAATCGTTTTTCCACCATTCATTTTTCCCACAGGAGATTTTAGAAACATTTAAAATATGAGCTGTGTTTCATGTAGGGTTACCCTGGTGTGACATTTTGATCATGTGGCTATAATAAAGAACTACAAATGCCATAAGGATCTGGACGAGACTGCTGAATCGAGGATTAACTATATAATGTTAGCTAAATATAGTAATGAATAAATTGACTGCATTTCTTTAAAAGTTTTAAATTGACACAATACCTGTTAGCAAAGGTGTCAGCTAGAGATGACGTGCAGGATCTTGCATGGATTTGTAGTTTTGCACAATGTCTACTTTGATGCTAATTAGCGTTTTCGAATCTGAGAGGAAATAGAGCGGAATATATTGATAAAAGTCACCTTATCCCAGAGAGATTTACATGGTTATCAGAACGTCATGCCAGGGTAAGCCTACACAAAACACAGCCCTTATTTGAATTGTTTCTAAAATCCCCTATGGGAAAAATGAATGGTGGAAAAACTATTGGAACCATTTCCCTGTTTGACCGCTAGGTTTTATGGGTAATATGACACCTCCACTGTGGGGCTCAATACACACTTCCGATGTTGTGTCTCAAAGCTACACATGATACTGCTGTGATGCTGGCTGTTGCTTTATAAATAATACATTTGATGTTGTCCTCCTGTAGCCTGCTGACAATGCAATACAGCATCAGTGTTGTCATTTCAGTGTTGTCATAATGTGGCCCAATAATGTATGTATTAAGAGGCAACAACTATGGATCTTGAGCTAGTAACCCTGTCATTATAGGGCAAGTAGTAGCCAAAGAAACTTGCTCACTCCTGTGCCCAAAAGTTCCAGGCATGCTTAGGACTATATACATGATAGGCTAATAGTCATGTATGAGTTGCCTCAGTGATGACATAAACCTTTATGTTTCTTACTATCATCAGATAGCCTACAAGCTATGCTGCTGCACAGTCATATTGGATGTAATATTCAATTCCCTCATTCCCTCTCTACATAGGGTGGATGCTTTAAATTTAACTTACAGGAAATGCACTCAGCTGTATCCTTTCACCCAGCCCATAGAACTCTACATCCTTGCTGGCCTATGACATCACACCTAGTCACAGGATGAGAGGGACGTAGATGTACAATATTATAGATCACACCATGGGAACTGGTCCACACCCATTCAGTTAGCCCTTCCCTCCACTGTCTGTGCATTGTCTGTCTGTCTGTCTGCACCACTACACTGCTTAATGTAGTCTCAAGTGAATTCAGCTTAGAGGGCACAGTGGTAGTACTGTGTGGACCCCCACCAACTATGTAGGTCAGTGGTAATGACAGTGCCTGTAAGTATGGTATCAAATCCCTTTGCTGGCTGATGCTTAACATGATTGTTTGTCATTTAATATTATAAGAGTTATGAAAAGGGAGTGAATGTATGTGAGCATTAATATTTGATTTGATTTGATGAGCTCCTCAGAGACCACAGAGAGAGGAAGGTCATTGGATCTACCTAATTAGTGACGTTATATAATGGACCATTTTGGAGTCAGAGAAAAATGTCTAATGTTCACATACATTACTTCCTTTTCCTGGATCTCATGCTCTGGCACTTCAGCCACCTTTCAGTCTATAGTCTCCATTGCTTATTGTCCACAACTGCTCACTCCACTCCTGGAGGGCCATGTCTGTGTGCTGGCTGTATTTTGGCCCAGTGTAGGCCATGATCCTTTTCTCTGGGGACTGATGCCACTGTTTGTAGAACACTCACTCATCCTGTAACCAATCAGGGTAGTCGCCGGTTAGCTAGAACGGATACCAAGCATTAGAGTTGAATGAGCAAGTAGGCTACATGATCAATGTCCTTAACTGAAGGTTAAGGGCGAGGTCGAGGTTGATGATTAATGGTAAAAATGCATTTGTGGTAAGAAAGTGCACCTTCGTAGAAAAGACAGATGGTAAAAACAACATGTACAGTAACCATCAGTGTTACTTCCACGTAACTTTGTTGGGTCATAGGAAGTGGAAATGACATGGAGGGAAGGGCGTGAGGGCACTGACAGCCCCTCCCACTGGCATTGTTTTAATGGGACATCTGCTACTTCCTGAATCATTGGTGATGATGCCATCCGTTACCTCCTGGGAACTACAGCATGCAATGACATTCTAGACGATTCTGTGCTTCCAACCTTGTGGCAACAGTTTGGGGAAGGCCCTTTCTTGTTTCAGCATGACAATGCCCCGTGCACAAAGCAAGGTTCATAAAGAAATGGTTTGTCAAGATTGGTGTGGAAGAACTTGACTGTCCTGCACAGAGCCCTGATCTCAACTCCATCGAACACCTTTAGGATGAATTGGAATGCCGACTGCGAGCCAGGCCTAATCAACCCAACATCAGTCTCCGACATCACTAACGCTCTTGTAGCTGAATGGAAGCAAGTCCCCGCAGCAATGTTCCAACATCTAGTGGAAAGCCTTCCCAGAAGATTAGAGGCTGTTACAGCAGAAAAGAGGGAACCAACTCCATATCAATGCCCATAATTTTGGAATGAGCTGTTCCACAAGCAGGTGTCCACATACTTTTAGTAATGTAGTGTATCTGTTTGCATCAGATCTAGGGGTAGCTATGGAGTAGAGTATGATAGGAAGATGACACTTTGAACCTGACAGATTAGGTTTATTACCATATTTTTACCAAATCCCACTAGGAGCCTAAATCCTACTAGGAGCCTAAATTACTCACAGCATCACTTAGATTAGATGGAAACCTTCAAGAAATCTTGCATCTTTCAGGCCACATACGATGTCATGGCACATTCCATGATTCTCTGATGACATTCTGACTTGTTATGTTCCCTTATTAGTTTTATTGCGGTCCACAATGGGGCAGGAAAAAAAACTACGATACAGCCATTTTTAGCTTCTGCAGTAGTAAAATGACCTGAAAGCTGTGGCTATTTCAGTATGTGGGTTCTGTGTTGGTCATTTGGCATAGGATCGTCTTCGCTTTGGTGCCTGTGGTAGCTAGTTAGCGAGTGGCAGTGTGTGTGGGGGTGTGACAATTATTTCTGGTTTGTGTCGGATTTAATGTGTAGGCGGGGGGGGCTAATTCTTGGTGTCAATATGGGTGTGGGTGTGGAGAGGTAATTTGTAAGTGTGCTTTTGTGTGTTTGTGAGAGAGAGAATGGGTGTGAGGCTTTCTTGTTTTCAGGTCATGCTTTAACGACTGTGTTGTTGTCAGACAGACTTGGTCTCAACCACAACCCTCTCCTGCACCCACGTACTGCTAAACCTCAGGACACACACACACACTAACACACACTTACACAAACACACACACACATGCAAACATTGTCGTAGCTCTGTCCATGCAGAGTATAAACCCAGGTTGCTATCGTATCAATGTAATAAAATCAGATTTCCAGCCAAGGTTAACTGTACAATGTAAATATTTGCCTTATTAGAATATAATACATTTTTCTTAATCAGCCCTTCAATGTCGGGCCAAAGTCAGCTTCAGGTTCAGGTTTTGTGTGTGTGTGGTATGAAAAAGCCTTTGATTGAGTCACACTTTCACAGATACATTATAATACCTCATACAAACGATATCATACACTCCAATAACTTCATAGACACTGCCCAGCGTACGTCAGCTAACCTCAGGGGTGAAATAAATAGTGGGGGTAGGCTACACCGTACTGGTTGAACATGAGCCTATCACAGGAATTTTAAAAAAGATGCCAAGAAAACCTTAGGCTATTACACTATTATTTATCATTACATCATGTCACCTGCATGAGAAATTAGCGAATGGACATGAAAACACTCCAAATTTGTAGGTTAAAGGGAACTTGCAGAGGTTCAAAGAACGTTTTACTATGGTTCCCTGAAAGTTTTCCTGGGAGGTTTTATTAATGTTCTGAGAACAAAATATATAGGTTATTTGAAGGTAATTAAATAAGGTTAGAGAACATTCTCTAAATGTTGTGAATGTTTTGAAGGAAATGTAAAGGTTATTTGGAAGTATTGAATAACTTCCTTAACATTTTATTGAGTCTTTATTAACACTGCTATCTTAGGTTAACTGTTTTGAAGTCCAAGCACGGATAGGACACATGTCAATTATTTTGCTTAGGCATTAATCGTGCAAACACATTTATTTTTTTACTGTGGCACGACGTCAGTGAGATTCAAATCTACAATCTTCTGTTCTCTATCAATGGAATTAGCCCACAACAACACCAGGATGGAGCTAGCATGTCATGGTTTTTTTTAACTCACGCAAAGCTCTTCATTTTAGTATATTCAAACAGACCCCATTTCAAAGGAAATAAACACTCGTTAAGATTAGGTGTGGCCAATTAGTGGGTGCGGCCAACACACCTGAACACACTAATAGAGGATAGAGAGAGTTTTGTTGACGCTGAGAACGGAATGTACAGTATATGTTTTTAAATAACATTCTTAGAACATTACTAATGTTTTCTTGTGTTTTTATGGAAAGTTTTTGTAATGTTCTGAGAACATGATTTAAATAGAAACATGAAGAAACCTGTAGAAAATGTTATGCTGTAGTACTGAAATTCCCACAGAATAAAATGTTTTCTTAATGTTCTCTGAACGTTTTGAGAGCATTTCCAATGCCAAATCAGTTGGAGAACGTCCCTAGAACATTACCAAAATGTAAGTGTAACCATGTTTTAACTTTTAGGAAATGTTCTGTTAAAGTAAAAAATAATGTTTGTTTTTTGTAAAGTTCCATGTGCTCATAATGTTTCAAAGCCAAGCAACTATCCTGCACCATTACCAGAAAGTTGTGGGAAGGTTGTATGCAAAATAACCATAGGACAACCCAGCGCTCAACAAGCTCTAAGAAACATATGGTTCTCAGAACGTTATGTGCTAGCTGGGTGGTTATGTTTTTGTCACACTGAAAGGTAATACATTTTCAAAGTTAAATGATAAATCTTTACTATTAGGCCCACAGAGAATGTATTAAATTAATAGGAATTCTATATGTAATTCTATGTTTAGGCCCCCCAAAAATGTTCTTGCATACGCAAGCGTGTGCACACTTGTGAGGTACTGCACATATACCATAGAAGAAGAAATTAAGAAAGAATCATACTGTAGGAGGAAATTAAATCTACTTTCGCCCCTGGCTAACCTTACAGCCACTACGGAGAAGAGGGAGATGCTTTCCATGTCCAGTTATACATGTTTCACTTTACTGTGTCACAGTTTCCAATGGTGAATGGGTTGTTATGATATTCTGATTGTGTTTGGGTTAGCAATCAGTTATTTCTCAGACTACGATTATGTGACTAAAACACACACTGACTGTATATTCTCTGCTGACCGATGATGACCTCATGACTATTTGTTATCCTAATGATTACTATCATCTGTACTGCCTAACCACTTGCATATTAGGTACAGTGTAGTACTAGAGTTAAACATTATACAGTGTTATTGTTCCATATTAAGCACAGTTTGATAGTTAAACATTATACAGTGGTATTGTTCATAATGTTCCAATGTTATTGTTTTGCCTGTAGAATCTGGAACCAATTAAGTCCTTAGGGTTTTTACAGGTTTGGACAGTTTTAGGACAGTTCAGCCTGCGACAATCAAAAACACGTTTATACATTTTAGAGTTATGTAACAGTACATAACTGTCTCTCTCCTCCCTTCTCTAATTCTCTCCCTCGCTTTCTCTCAGACTGGACCATGTAAGTGTGGTAGCAGCGAGGGAGGTTCCTGAAGGACTGCAGTCCTCCTTAGGCATCAACGATCTGCATCTACTGGCCATGGAGTACTGCCTAGGAGGAGACCTGAGGAAAGTGTGTTATTCTTACACACACGCCCCGTGGCTACGGCTGAGGACACAAATGCGTACAAGAAGTCCCGCTACAACCTCCACAGAGCGATCAAACAGGAAAAAGTACACTATAGGAACAAGGTGGAATCCTATTACACCGGCTCTGAGACTTGACGCATTGCAGGTTACAAAGGAAGACCTAGCTGTGATATGCCCAACGATAACTCTTCACCAGATGAACTCAATGCAATGCATATGCACGCTTCCACAAAAGGAATGCCAAGCCGCACATGAGGGCCCTAGACCCAGTCCAATTTGCATCCTGCCCGAAAGATCTACAGACAATGCAATCTCAATTGCATTCCACACTGCCCTCTCCCACGTATATGAGCACGGAGGCCTACAAACCTGACTCAGTTACAGCAGCTCTGTCAGGAGGAATGGGCCAAAATTCCCCCAACTTATTGTGGGAAGGCTATCCAAAACTTTTGACCCAAGTTAAACAATTTAAAGGCAATGCTGCCAAATACTAATCGAGTGTATGTAAACTTCTGACCCACTGGAAATGCGATGAAAGAAATAAAACCTGATAAAAATAATTCGCTCTACTATTATTCTGACATTTCACATTCTTAAAATAAAGTAAACTTCCGACTTCAACTGTATGTGAGAATGCTGTTCATTCTACTACAGCTTAGCGTTCAACACCGTAGTGCCCTCCAAGCTCGTCATCAAGCTCTGGTCCCTGGGAATGAACACCTTCCCCTGCAACTTTATCCTGGACTTCCTGACGGGGTGACACCAGGTGGTGAGAGTAGAAAACAACACCTGTGTTGACACGGGGGCATCTCAGGAGTTTGTGCTTAGCCCCCTCCTGTACTCCCTGTTTACCCACGACTACGTGGGTAAACAGCATGACTCCGTGGCCACGCACAACTCCAACTCCATCATCAAGTTTGCTGATGACACGACAGTGGTAGGCCTGATCACAAACAGCGAAGAGTCAGCCTACAGGGAGGAGGTCAGTGACCTAGCAGTGTGATGCCAGGACAACAACCTCTCTCTCAACGTTAGAAAGACAAAGGAGATGATCGTGGACTACAGGAAAAGAAGGACCGAACACGCTCTCATTCACATCGATGGGGCTGTAGTGGAGCGGGTCGAAAGTTTTAAGTTCCTTGGTGTCCACATCACCAACAAACTGTCATGTCCAAACACACCAAGAAAGTTGTGAAGAGGGCACAACAACGCCTTTTCGCCCTCAGGAGACTGAGAAGATTTGGCATGGGTACCCAGATCCTCAAAAAGTTCTATAACTGCACCATTGAGAACATTCTGACCAGTTGTATCACCTCCTGGTATGGCAATTGCTCGACATCCGACCGTAAGGCACTACAGAGGGTAGTGCGTACAGCCCAGTACATCACTGTTGCCAAGCTTGCTGCTATCCAGGACCTATATACTAGACTCCAGTCACCCAAGCCATAGACTGTTCTCTCTGCTACCGCACTGCAAGCAGTACCGGAGCGCCAAGTCTAGGTCCAAAGGGCACCTTAACAGCTTCTCCCCCAAGCCATGAGACTGCTGAACAATTAATCAAATGGCCACCCTGACTATTTGCATTGACCGGTAACCCTTGTATTGTATTTAAAACTTGTTTTTACACTGCCGCTACTTGCTGTTTATTATCTATGCAACTCGGTACCAGTACCCCATGTATATATAGCCTCATTGCTGTTATTTTATCATGTTACTTTAAATTTGACTTTTTTTTACTTTAGTTTATTTAGTTAATATTTTCTTAACTCTATATTATTAAAACTGCATTGTTGGTTAAGGGCTTGTAAGTAAGCATTTCACGGTAAGGTTGTAATATCTGTTGTATTCGGCGCAGGAAATCAATACAATTTGATTTGATTATGAGACACAGCTTTCGATTGCCAATAGATGGGCCTAGCGGCAGATTGACGAGGTCGGCATTTTCTGAGTTAAACTGAACGAGACCCACCTAGAACAACACAAAACCTCACATAATTTTCCGAAAAACCTTGACAATTGCTCTCAACCAGTGGTTTAGGTAAGCGCTGATGCCGCCCTTTGATAAGCAGACCCCACTTTGTCAAAGGCAGGGGCGCAAAATATTTAGCTTGTCCATTCCCAGCGCGCCTCTCCAGAGTGCTGTTGGAGAGATGTATCATAAATCATGTAGCAGATATAGGATATGGTAGAAAGAGTGTGTGGCCTTTTCTGCAGCCTACAGGCTGGAGATAACATGGATGACAATGTAATGAGACTGACACTTCTTACAGGTTTCTCCGATCAAATAGCCTAACCTAAATGGTGCTCAATCAAATAAAAAAGTAGCTGTCATTTTAAGAAACAACATATCCTAAAAACAGGACAGGTCAAAGTAAAATGGATAATATGGAATGGACAATCACAACTGTTGTCCAGGTTGGTTTTAAGTTTGTATCTGTCAATTTTTTTTGACAAGCTGATCATAGCGAAAAATAAAATACTTCTGCATTTCCCGTTGTGTAAACACGTTACAAATGGGCTCACGATAACTCCTGATGAATTTGGGTAGCTGATATTCAGAGTTTAAATAGCCAAACGAATTAGTCACAGGAATCAGGACTAATAAAGCCAATGCAATGGCCTGTTTTACAAACGGTGGGCCTACCACAACATGGATGGATGGGCGTTCATAAAATTCCGTTGGGAGCTGGTAGGGTACGCCCCAGTAGCACAAGCCGACGTCTTTTGGACGTCTTTTTTTGGTCTTATCAGGACGTCGTTATTTAGTGTTTTTCAAACGGTAGGCTTACCACATAGATGGGCATTCATAAAATGCAATTTCAGACAACACTGTAGGCTACACCTCAGTAAACACAGACTGAGGCCTTTTGGATATCTTTTTTTGGTGCAGACCGGCCTTGGTTTCCACATCCACAGACATTGGTTTTTGGTCTGATCAGAACCAATCATGAACGTCTATGGTTGGTTCAGATTTGGTGCGGTCCTTGATTTCAACATCAACAGACATAGCTTTTTTTTTCTATGATTGGTTTGGTTCAGATTGTGTCTGGTCTGGACCAGCCTTGGTTTGTCCCGAACATAGATGTTTGTAAATTACTTATTTTCAACTTTCATTCAGAACCAAAAAATAGCCTGATATCAACATCCGGAAAATACATATTTTCAATGACTGTAAAACACGTATTTTAAAAATCAGGAAAATAAGTATTTTCAACTTTCATTCAGAACTGAAAATTAACCTGATTTCAACGTCTAGAAAATACGTATTTTTCTATGTCCAGAAAAGATGCCTTTTCAACATCCTGAAAAATATGTATTTTAAACAAACGGAAAATACTGTAACGACCCTGGGTTTATAAGCGCGGAAATCGACTCTGCCGTTCGAGCATGCTTTTGCGGCACAGTCGATAGCGCGCCGGACCTCGGGCTCCCTGCCTGTTTCATTACATTGGTGTCAGAAGTGGGATCCCACTTTTGTGCCGCAAAAGCATGCTCGTGCAGCAGAGTCGATTTCCACGCTTCTAAACCCAGGGTCGTTACAATACCTTTTCACCTTTCATTCAGAACCTAAATTGAACTTAACTTCAACGTCTGGAAAAGCTGTCTTTTAGACGTATTTTTAACGTTATTTTGCTTACTGGGGCAATTCTAGTTTTGTGAGGGCGGCATTTTTTGGTCGCGGCAAGGACCCTGGCTAGGACTGTCTGCCTGGTGCCGACTTGTCTATACTGTGCCCCTCCCCTCTCTCTGTCCCTCGCTAGCTCGTTATGAAAAGATGCGAGTGTTCTCGGAAGTATGGCAATTTATTAGTCTCCTCCGTTCCAAAATACTTAATCTTAAGAGCTAGGAATCGAATCTTGATTCTCAGAAATGGGAGTGAACGCTGAGAGTCCACATGCAACGAGTCGAGAAATCAATTATTTTGAACTCGACTCCACAACTACATCATCGTCGTTAACAGTTTGAACAATTGCAGAGAAAGGCAAGCGACAGCAGCGAAGTCCAGTATGGCAAAACTTAGAGAAGTTAAATGAGAAGGAAATGTAAACTTTGCGAAGTGGAATAGAGGTACAGCAATCCGTAGTGGTAGTACAAGTGCAATGCTTAAACATCTGATAGGCACCCAACGTAAGACCCAAACCTTGGCTGGTAGCAGCGCAGCTGCATTGTGGATTTTTTTCTTATTGTTCTAATGGAAAACAGAGAAAAAAATCTCACTTAAACCGTCATATCAGTCGCCCCGTTTGACCACTTGAAACTTTGTATGTAGGTGTCTTTCCTCATGCTGAACAAATTTGCCTCAAGGGCCCATAAGGTCCTTCAGGATAGGTTTTCCTCCATCTTGGACATTTTTACAAACCTTTGAATAACTTATTTTCATTGGCCATAAATCCAAATAACACAAAATTGGGTGTGTAGGCTTGAAACTTTTTAGGGGCATCTAACACATGATCATGATGAACCAGGTTAAGTTTGGCATATCTTAAAATAAGGAAAATATTAACAATGTACTTTTTTGTCTATGTAATGCTTAAAATAATCATACAAATCTACTTAATAGACTAAAAGTCAGATTCTCTCCAAATGTGGCATTCAAAGATGGCCACACTATACCAGTAGAAGCATATTTGCACATACACTAATATGCGAAAATTTGGCTAAAAAAATCTTAAACTATTCTTCTCATAAGACCAAGTGACACCAAATGTGAAATGTAGACCCATGGTACATGTTTTAACATCGTTTGAGAAAGCTAAGGGATTGATCAAAACACGACAGAGTTATTGAAAAACAAAAAATCTGATTTTACTTGTCAAACCACTGTCAATCCACTCCACAGTGGCCTTTCAACTTGAAACTTGTCATCGCTATCATGGACAACCCTAAAATGAACCACACTGTATTTGGTATTGATATCACAAAAAACAAGGAAACTATTAATAACTTGTTCTTTGCATATGTAACGCTAATGCTCAAAATCATCAGCAACAATTTTCTCCTCGTGAACCATATGTCAGATTCACTCTTTGGCTTTGTTGTTTCTGCATTCAAATATGACCACGCTATACCTATAGATTTGCGTTAACACATATGCTAATGGATAAAAATACTTGTACAAAATTATTCTCATGAACCATAAATCAGATTGACTCCAGATGTGGTATATAGACTCAATTAATTAATGTCTAATGAATTTGAGAATGATTAGTTGCTGCATTCTAAATCGGCCACGCTACACCACTAAATTACACTATCTAGTGGTAATGGTGATAACAGCGATAATGGCCCCAGAGGGGCGGTCTGCCGTTGTACGGGCTCCTTAACCAACTGTGCATTTTGTAAGATTTTTCACATTGTTTGTAGCTAATTGTGTACATAATGTTGCTGCTACAGTCTCTTATGACCGAAAATACCTTCTGGACATTAGAACAGCTAGTACTCGTCTCAGACTGGACAAAGTTTTTTTCTTTAATGAGTCCAACGTGATAGATATACTGCTTTCTCAAGACAAGGCCCAAATCCCCGTCATCAGCGTGAAGAAAAGACGGAGGAAAAGGGGGAGGAGGACCGGGTGCCTTGTAAGATGATCTACGATCAAGACTATCCTAATAATTGGACATTAAAAACGGTAATATCTTATGTTTCACCAAGACTTGACTAAATGACGACACGGATAATATAGAGCTGGCTGGCTTCTCCGTGTTTCGGCAGGATTGTGCAGCTACGTCTGGTAAGGCAAGGGGCGGGGAAATGTGTCTATTTGTCAATAACTGCTGGTGCGCAATGTCTAATATTAAAGAAGTCCCGAGGTATTGCTCGCCTGAGGTAGAATACCTCATGATAAGCTGTAGAACACACTATCTACAAAGAGAGTTCTCATCTATATTATTCGTAGCCATCTATTTACCACCACAAAGACCGCACTCAAGGAGCTGTATTAGGCCATAAGCAAACATGAAAATGCTCATCCAGAAGCGGTTCTCCTAGTGGCCGGGGACTTTAATGCAGGCAAACTTAAATCCATTTTACGTAAGACTGTTTTGCTAGCACAGACTGGAATATGTTCCAGGATTCATCCAATGGCATTGAGGAGTATACCACCTCAGTCACCGGCTTCATCAATAAGTGCATTGATGACGTCGTCCCCACGTGACCAGAAGCCATGGATTACAGGCAAAGATTGAATCCTACTACTAACGTGTGAGAGCACCAGCTGTTCCGGATGACTGAACGATCACGCTCTCCGTAGCCGATGTGAGCAAGACCTTTAAACAGGTCGGCAGGGTAGCCTAGTGGTTAGAGCGTTGGACTAGTAACCGGAAGGTTGCAAGTTCAAATCCCTGAGCTGACTAGGTACAAATCTGTCATTCTGCCCCTGAACAGGCAGTTAACCCACTGTTCCTAGGCCGTCATTGAAAATAAGAATTTGTTTTTAATGACTTGCCTAGTTAAATAAAGGTAAAAAAAATAAAAATAAAGGTCAACATTCACAAAGCCGAGGGGCCAGACGGATTACCAGGACGTGTACTCAAAGCATGCGTGGACCAACTGGCAAGTGTCTTCACTGACATTTTCAACCTCTCCCTGGCCGAGTCTGTAATACCTACATGTGTCAAAGACCACCATAGTCCCTGTGCCCAAGAAAGGAAAGGTAACCTGCCTAAATTGTTACCGCCCGGTAGCACTCACACCGGTAACAATGAAGTGCTTTGAAAGGCTGGTCATGGCTCACATCAACACCATTATGCCAGAGACCCAGTTCAATTCGCAAACCGCCCCAACAGATTCACAGATGACACAATCTCAATCCCACTCCACACTTCCCTTTCCCACCTGGACAAAAGGAACACCTATGTGAGAATGCTGTTCATTGACTACAGCTCAGCGTTCAACACCATAGTGCCCACAAAGCTCATCACTAAGGAACCTGGGACTAAACTTCTCCCTTGGCACAAAGTTTGGACGCACCTAATAGTGAAGACATCAAAACTATGAAATAACACATGGAATCATGTAGTAACCAAAAAAGTGTTAAACAAATCAAAATATTGTTTAGATTCTTCAAAGTAGACACCCTTGGCCTTGAAGACAGCTTTCCACACTCTTGGCATTCTCTCAACCAGCTTCATGAGGAATGCTTTTCCAACAGTCTTGAAGGAGTTCCCACATATGCTGAGCACTTATTGACTGCTTTTCCTTCACTCTGCGGTCCAACTCATCCCAAACCATCTCAATTGGGTTGAGGTCGGGTGATTGTGGATGCCAGGTTATCTGATGCAGCACTCCATCACTCTCCTTATTGGTCAAATAGCCCGTACACAGCCTGGAGGTGTGTTTTGGGTCATTGTCCTGTTGAAAAACAAATGATAATCCTACTAAGTGCAAACCAGATGGGATGGCGTATCACTGCAGAATGCAGTGGTAGCCATGCTGGTTAAGTGTGCCTTGAATTCTAAATAAATTACCTACAGTGTCACCAGCAAAGCACCCCGAAACCATCACACGTCCTCCATGCTTCACGGTGGGAACCACACATGCAGAGATTATCCGTTCACCTATTCTGCGTCTCACAAAGAACCAAAAATCAGACCAGAGGACACATTTCCACCGGTCTAATGTCCATTGCTCGTGTTTCTTGGCCCAAGCAAGTCTCTTCTTCTTATTGTTGTCCTTTAGTAGTGGTTTCTTTGCAGCAATTCAACCATGAAGGCCTGATTCACACAGTCTCCTCGGAACAGTTTAAGTTGAGATGTGTCTGTTACTTGAACTCTGTGAAGCATTTATTTGGGCTGCAATTTCTGAGGCTAGTAACTCTAATGAACTTATCCTTTGCAGCAGGAGGTAACTCTGGGTCTTCCTTTCCTGTGGTGGCCTCATGAGAAACAGTTTCATCATAGCGCTTAATGGTTTTTGTGACTGCACTTGAAAAAACTTTCAAAGTTCTTGAAGTTTTCAAGATTGACTGACCTTCATGTCTTAAAGTAATGATGGACTGTCGTTTCCCTTTGCTTACTTGAGCTGTTCTTGCCATAACATGGACTTGGTATTTTACCAAATAGTGCTATCTTCTGTATACCACCCTTAACTTGTCACAAAACAACTGGTTCCAACACATTAAGAAGTAAAGAAATTCCACAAATGAACTTTTAACAAGGCACACCTGTTAATTGAAAAGCATTCCAGGTGACTACCTCATGAAGCTGGTTGAGAGAATGCCAATAGTGTATAAAGCTGTCATCAAGGCAAAGGGTGGCTATTTGAAGAATCTCAAATATAAAATATATTTTGATTTGTTAAACACTTTTTGGTTACTGCATGATTCCATATGTGTTATTTTATAGTGTTGATGTCTTAACTATTATTCAACAATGTAGGAAATAGTACTTGAATGAGTAGGTGTGTCCAAACTTTTCACTGGTACTGCATGTCAGTATCTCTAGTGGATTCCATTTACACAGTGTTTTCCATGAGTTCTCAAAGTTCTTGATGTTGTGTAGCTGCCACCTGCAGTATGGTGTCTGTGTCATATGCCAGCAGTTTAGCCAAGTTCCACATTCCTGATGGAGACATCACAGAGTCCCTGTCTGAGAGGCGGAAGTTAATGTGTGATCAACTTCCTGTTGGATGGAGTAAATGGGCGAGCCTGTCTGTGTCACACATACACACATCTGTCAGTCTGACCTTTAGAGTGACATCATCAATGGCCCTAACCCACAGCCCTGATTTTGATTCCTGCTCAGGCCACATGTACTGAATATACACTACATGATCAAAAGTATGTGGACACCTGCTCGTCGAACATCTCATTCCAAAATCAAGGGCATTAATATAGAGTTGGTTCCCCCCCTTAGCTGCTATAATAGCCTCCACTCCTCTGGGAAGGCTTTCCACTAGATGTTGGAACATTGCTGAGGGGACTTGCTTCCATTCAGTTACAAGAGCATTAGTGAGGTCGGGCGCTAATGTAGGGCGATTAGGCCTGGCTCGCAGTCGGAATTCCAATTCATCCCAAAGGTGATGGGGTTGAGGTCAGGCCTCTGTGCAGGCCAGTCAAGTTCTTCCACACCGATCTCAGCAAACCATTTATGTATGGACCTCACTTTGTGCACGGGGGCATTGTCATGCTGAAACAGGAAAGAGCCTTCCCCAAACTGTCGCCACAAGGTTGGAAGCACAGAATCATCTAGAATGTCACTCTGCTGTAGTATTAAGATTTCCCTTCACTGGAACTTAGGGGCCCGAACCATGAAAAACAGCCCCAGACCATTATACCTCCTCCACCAAACGTTACAGTTGGCGCTATGCATTCGGGCAGGTAGCGTTCTCCTGCCATCCGCCAAACCCAGATTTGTCTGTTGGACTGACAAGGAAGTGAAGCGTGATTCATCACTCCAGAGAACGCTTTTCCACTGCTCCAGCCAACGCTTGGCATTGCGCATGGTGATCTTACGCTTGTATGCGGCTGCTCTGCCATGGAAACCCATTTCATGAAGCTCCCAACTAACAGTTCTTGTGTTGACATTGCTTCCAAAGGCAGTTTCAAACTCGGTAGTGAGTGTTGCAACCGAGGACAGATTATTTTTACACGCTACGAGCTGCAGCACTCAGCGGTCCCGTTCTGTGAGCTTGTGTGGCCTACCATTTCACAGCTGAGCCGTTGTTGCTCCTATACGTTTCCACTTCACGATAACAGCACTTACAGTTGACCGGGGCAGCTCGAGCAGGACAGAAATTTGACGAACTGACTTGTTGGAAAGGTGACATCCTATGACGGTGCCATGTTGAAAGTCACTGAGCTCTTCAGTACGGGCCATTTAAAATATATATATATTTCACCTTTATTTAACCAGGTAGGCTAGTTGAGAACAAGTTCTCATTTGCAACTGCGACCTGGCCAAGATAAAGCAAAGCAGTGTGACACAGACAACAACACAGAGTTACACATGGAGTAAACAATAAACAAGCCAATAACACAATAAACAAGTCAATGACACATTAGAAAAAATCTAATCTATATACAGTGTGTGCAAAAGGCATGAGGAGGTAGGCAATATATAGGCCATAGGAGCGAATAATTACAATTTAGCAGATTAGCACTGGAGTGATAAATGAGCAGATGAGAATGTGCAAGTAGAAATACTGGTGTGCAAAAGAGCAGAAAAGTAAATTAAATAAAAACAGTATGTGGATGAGGTAGGTAGATTGGGTGGGCTATTTACAGATGGACTATGTACAGCTGCAGCGATCGGTTAGCTGCTCAGATAGTTGATGTTTAAAGTTGGTGGGGGAAATAAAATTCTCCAACTTCAGCGAATTTTGCAAAAGCATTCCAGGTGATTCCAGTCACTGGCAGCAGAGAACTGGAAGGAAAGGCAGCCAAATTAGGTATTGGCTTTGGGAATGATCAATGAGATATACCCACTGGAACGTGTGCTACGGGTGGGTGTTGTTATCGTGACCAGTGAACTGAGATAAGGCGGAGCTTTACCTAGCATGGACTTGTAGATGACCTGGAGCCAGTGGGTCTGGCAACGAATATGTAGCGAGGGCCAGCCGACTAGAGCATACAGGTTGCAGTGGTGGGTGGTATAAGGTGATTTGGTAACAAAACGGATGGCACTGTGATAGACTGCATCCAGTTTGCTGAGTAGAGTGTTGGAAGCTATTTTGTAGATGACATCGCCGAAGTCGAGGATCGGTATGATATTCAGTTTTACTAGGGTAAGTTTTGCGGCGTGAGTGAAGGAGGCTTTGTTGCGAAATAAAAAGCCGATTCTAGATTTGATTTTGGATTAGAGATGTTTAATATGAGTCTGGAAGGAGAGTTTACAGTCTACCCAGACACCTAGGTATTTATAGTTATCCACATATTCTAGGTCGGAACCGTCCAGGGTGGTGATGCTAGTCGGGCGGGCAGGTGTGGGCAGCGAACGGTTGAAAAGCATGCATTTGGTTTTACTAGCGTTTAAGAGCAGTTGGAGGCCACAGAAGGAGTGTTGTATGGCATTGAAGCTCGTTTGGAGGTTAGTTAGCACAGTGTCCAAGGCAGGGCCAGAAGTATACAGAATGGTGTTGTCTGCAGAGAGGTGGATCAGGGAATCACCCGCAGCAGGAGCGACATCATTGATATATACAGAGAAAAGAGTCGGCCCGAGAATTGAACCCTGTGGTACCCCCATAGACTGCCAGAGGTCCGAACAACATGCCTTCCGATTTGGCACACTGAACTCTGTCAGCAAAGTAGTTGGTGAACCAGGCGAGGCAGTCATTAGAAAAACCAAGGCTATTGAGTCTGTCGATAAGAATACGGTGATTGACAGAGACGAAAGCCTTGGCCAGGTCGATGAAGACGGCTACACAGTACTGTCTTTTATCGATGGCGGTTATGATATCGTTTAGTACCTTGAGCGTGGCTGAGGTGCACCCGTGACCGTCTCGGAAGCCAGATTGCACAGTGGAGAAGGTACGGTGGGATCCGAAATGGTCAGTGATCTGTTTATTAACTTGGCTTTTGAAGACTTTAGATAGGCAGAGCAGGATGGATATAGGTCTGTAACAGTTTGGGTCTAGGGTGCCACCCCCTTTGAAGAGGTGGATGACAATGGCAGCTTTCCAATCTTTAGGGATCTCGGACGATACGAAAGAAAGGTTGAACAGGCTGGTAATAGGGGTTGCAACAATTGCGGCAGATAGTTTTAGAAAGAGATGGTCCAGATTTTCTAGCCCAGCTGATTTGTACGGGTCCAGGTTTTGCCGCTCTTTCAGAACATCTGCTGTCTGGATTTGGGTGAAGGAGAAGCTGGGGAGGCTTGGGCGAGTAGCTGCGGGGGAGGCGGAGCTGTTGGCCGGGGTTGGAGTACCCAGTAAGAAGGCATGGCCAGCCGTTGACAAATTTTCGATTATCATGGATTTATCAGTGGTGACCGTGTTACCTTGCCTCAGTGCAGTGGGCAGCTGGGAGGAGGTGCTCTTGTTCTCCATGGACTTTACAGTGTCCCAAAACTTTTTGGAGTTAGAGCTACAGGATGCAAATTTCTGCTTGAAAAAGCTAGCCCTTGCTTTCCTGACTGACTGTGTGTATTGGTTCCTGACTTCCCTGAACAGTTGCATATCGTGGGGACTATTCGATGCTATTGCAGTCCGCCACATTATGCTTTTGTGCTGGTCAAGGGCAGTCAGGTCTGGAGTGAACCAAGGGCTATATCTGTTCTTAGTTCTGCATTTTTTGAACGGGGCATGCTTATCTAAGATGGTGAGGAAATTACTTTTAAAGAATGACCAAGCATCCTCGACTGACAGGATGAGGTCGATATCCTTCCAGGATACCTAGGTCATGTCGATTAGAAAGGCCTGCTCGCAGAAGTGTTTTAGGGAGCGTTTGACAGTGATGAGGGGTGATCGTTTGACCGCGGACCCATAGCAGATACAGGCAATGGGGCAGTGATCGCTGAGATCCTGATTGAAAACAGCGGAGGTGTATTTGGAGGGCAAGTTGGTCAGGATAATGTCTATGAGAGTGCCCATGTTTACTGATTTAGGGTTGTACCTGGTGGGTTCCTTGATGATTTGTGTGAGATTGAGGGCATCTAGCTTAGATTGTAGGACTGCCGGGGTGTTAAGCATATCCCAGTTTAGGTCACCTAACAGAATGAACTCTGAAGCTAGATGGGGGGCGATCAATTCCCAAATGGTGTCCAGGGCACAGCTGGGAGCGGAGGGGGGTCGATAGCAGGCGGCAACAGTGAGAGACTTATTTCTGGAGAGGTTCATTTTTAAAATTAGAAGTTCAAACTGTTTGGGTATAGACCTGGAAAGTATGACAGAACTTTGCAGGCTATCTCTGCAGTAGATTGCAACTCCTCCCCCTTTGGCAGTTCTATCTTGACGTAAAATGTTGTAGCTACGTATGGAAATCTCAGAATTGTTGGTGGCCTTCCTAAGCCAGGATTCAGACACGGCAAGCACATCAGGGTTGGCGGAGTGTGCTAAAGCAGTGAGTAAAACAAACTTAGGGAGGAGGCTTCTGATGTTGACATGCATGAAACCAAGATTTTTTCTATCACAGAAGTCAACAAATGAGGGTGCCTGGGGACACGCAGGGCCTGGGTTTACCTCCACATCACCCGAGGAACAGAGGAGGAGTAGGATGAGGGTACGGCTAAAGGCTATCAAAACTGGTCGCCTAGAGCAATTGGGGACAAAGAATAAAAGGAGCAGATTTCTGGGCGTGGTAGAATAGATTCAGGGCATAATGTGCAGACAGGGGTATGGTGGGGTGCGGGTACAGCGGGGGTAATCCCAGGCACTGAGTGATGTTAAGAGAGGTTGTATCTCTGGATAAGCTGGTTATAATGGGTGAGGTCACCGCATGAGTCACCCATTCTACTGCCAATGTTTGGCTATGGAGATTGCATGGCGGTGTGCTTGATTTTATACACCTGTCAGCAATGAGAGTGGCTGAAATAGCCGAATCCACTCATTTGAAGGGGTGTCCACATACATTTGTATATATAGCGTATGTGTTTACTGTAAGGTACTTTCTTTGGATAATAGCGTCTTGTAAATTACTATGTTATTACATGCATATTACATATTGAAGAGAGGCCTGGAGAAGAGGGGCCACACATACATTGTTATTGTTCTTCATAGTCATTATTGAGTGGGCCTGTTTAGATGCTCGACATTAGGTGAACTGTGTTTCACTTCAGTTTAATTTATCCACACTGATACAATTATTTTCCATCACCCTGTTTACCAGACTTGACGATGCTAAATATGAAGTTGCAAGTCTCTAGAAACTAACCACAAACTTCCTGATATTCATAGGCACACATCATCCAACACACACCAAATCATATATCATCTCATCCTCCGGTATGCACACAGATTTGAAAGAGCAGACTGTGGATACAGAGGATACTTCTCCACCCGAACACTCACATGGAAATGTACAGGACATACACTCACACCATATTCACTCACAGGAAACACACGTAAATATACAAACACACACATGCTTAGGAATCCATATGTTAATTCATACATCTCACATCTCTGAGAGCAGGCACAGACAGACAAGTGAAAACACTTGAAATGCAGACATGCTAAACATGCACTCACACCATACTCAACTTGTAACACACACACATGCAAACATGCACAAACACACACACACACATGATTAATCGTCCTGTCTCCCTGGTGACCTTTGGTGGGAACTTCCTGCTGATGAGAGTTTTACACTGTACCACCCTCTGGGCCCTGACACACACACACACACACACACACACACACACACACTCACACTCACACTCACACTCACACTCACACACAAAGAGACACAGGGGCACAACAGGTTACAAATCTTGCTGCTGTGATTGCACACCGTGGTATTTCACCCAATAGATATGGGAGTTTATCAAAATTGGATTTGTTTTTGAATTCTTTGTGGGTCTGTGTAATCTGAGGGAAATATGTGTCTCTATTATGGTCATACATTTGGCAGGAGGTTAGGAAGTGCAGGTCAGTTTCCACCTCATATTGTGGGCAGTGTGTACATAGCCTGTCTTCTCTTGAGAGCCAGGTCTGCCTTCGGCGGCCTTTCTCAAAAACAAAGCTATGCTCACTGAGTCTGTACATAGTGAAATATTTCCTTAATTTTGGGTCAGTCACGGTGGTCAGGTATTCTGCCACTGTGTACTCTCTGTTTAGGGCCAAATAGTATTTTAGTTTGCTCAATTTGTTTTGTAAATTATTTTCATTGTGTCAAGTAATTATCTTTTTGTTTTCTCATGGTTTGGTTGGTTCTAATTGTGTAGCTGTCCTGGGGCTCTGTAGGGTCTGTTTGTGTTTGTGAACAGAGCCCCAGGATCAGCTTGCTTAGAGGGCTCTTCTACAGGTTAATTTCCCTGTAGGTGATGGCTTTGATATGGAAGGTTTGGGAATCGCTTCCTTGTAGGTGGTTTTAGAATTTAACACTTCTTACCTGAATTTTTCATAATTATCGGATATCGGCCTAATTCTGCTCTGCATGCATTATTTGTTGTTTTACGTTGTACACAGAGGATATTTTTCCAGACTTCTGTCTCTCTCTCTCGCTCTCTAGCCCCCCTAGCTTCTGCACTGACTTACCTCCATAAGAACAGGATCATCTACAGAGATCTGAAGCTAGAGAACATCGTCCTCCAGCAGGGAGAGAAGAGAGTGGGTCTCCCTGTGTGATTTTAGGAATTGAAGACTTTGCACTCCTGCTCCCTGACAAATTCTGAGGCTTTAGCTCAACAAGCTAACATGATTTTGAATCACACAGACAATACCTGGATAATCACAGAAGCACAAACACTGCAAACCCCAATGCAGACAGACACCCACCCTCTGTAATAGTTCTTACCTTGCCCAATATGTCCCCATCTTGTCAATGATGCAATATACCATCCATCCCTAAACTCCTAAATAGGTTTGCATGGACACAAATAGAGTTATGTAACGAAGGCCAGTCAGACATATTAAAACAAGTTCTTGCTGAGTTTATGTGTTTCTGTATGCCCTTGTATTGTTTTATAACATTACATGGAGGGTACAGCACAAAACACATATTTCTGTCTGGATTAAATTGACCGTAAAAATGTTTATTGTGAAATGTTTCACTCATCGGCAAACAGCAATACTGGTGAAGGAGTTCCTGTGCTTGGAGTTCAGTGCTTGCTTTGAGAGACAGGGGCTGTAGAACTATTAAATGAAGGGGTTCTTAAAGGCAGTAGAGCCCCAAAGTAGATTTGATATTTAGTAGTTAATTGTATGTTATGTGTAGTTACTGTTTTGCTATGTAATTTCTTAGAAAAAACTAAGAACACTCCATACAGTGTAATAAATCATTATCCTGTTTTCTCTCCCTCTCTCTGTAGTTGATACATACGATCATAGATCTGGGCTATGCCAAAGAGCTGGACCAGAACAGTTTGTGTACCTCATTCGTCGTGAAACACTGCGATACCTCGTGCGTGGTGCTACTGTGGCGAACACTACTACTATTTTTTCTATTTGTGTATCTCTCTCTGGTTGTACTTGGCCCGTATCCACAAAGTGTCTCGGAGTAGAAAATTGGTTTTAAGTGCTGAGAATAGACATTTCACTCTTACGGGTTAAAAGAAAAGCAAGTGACTTGATGCCTATTGTGCCAAAGCGATGAGCAGTGGTGGAAAAAGTACCCAATTGTCATACTTGAGTAAAAATAAAGATAACTTGATAGAAAATGACTCAAGTGAAAGTCACCTAGTACAATATTATTTGAGTAAAGTATTTGGTTTTAAATATACTTAAGTATCCAAAGTAAATGTAATTGCTCAAATATATTGAAGTAACAAAAGTACAAGTGAAAGTTTAAATCATTTCAAATTCCTTATATTAAGCAAATCAGACAGCATCATTTTCTTGTTTTTTAAATTTACAGATAGCCAAGGACACACTCCAACACTCAGACACCATTTACACATGAAGCATGTGTGTTTAGTGAGTCCACTCCCTCTCCAGCCTCTAAGTCATCAGGCTGCTGATTATCCCGCACACCTGTCACCATCGTCTCATGACACTCACCTGGACTCCATCACCTCCTTGATTATCTTCCCTATATCTGTCACTCCCCTTGGTTCTTTCCTCAGGTGTTATTGACTCTGTTTTCATGTCGGTGCATTGTGTGTGTTTCGTGGTCATTGTGTGTGTTTCGTGGTCATTGTGTGTGTTTCGTGGTCATTGTGTGTGTTTCGTGTTCATTGTTTCTTCTATTTATTAAAACTCACTTCCTGAACTTGCTTCCTGACTCTCAGCGCACTCCTTACACCGCCAGAGGCAGTAGGGTAGACCAGGGATGTTCTCTTGATAAGTGTGTGGATTTTACAATTTTCCTGTCCTGCTAAGTATTCCAAATGTAACACGTTCTTTTGGGTGTCAGAGATAATGTATTCAGTAAAAAGTACATTTCTTTAGGAATACATTACAGTGAAGTAAAAGCAAAAGCTGTCAGAAATATAAAAAGTTAAGTACAGATATCCCCAAAAATGCCTTAAAAATAAAAAATATTTTTTACTTAAGTACTTTACACCACTGGTGACAGGAGTATTGATATAACAGTAATATTGAGCATGGTTACATGCACACAATAATGCGATTATTGTGGATAGTCAGGTTCATATAATAGTCAATAAAAAACGTTTACATGCTTTGCATGTAAAAACAGGTTTTAACAGGATTTAACAGAACACATCTGAAATCAGGCTACTGATGGGACTTTGATAAATGCAGAACATCGTCAATCAAAAGAAGCATTCTACCACAGTGAACGTGTAATTTTTTCAAAGACTATTTACAGTGCATTCGGAAAGTATTAAGACCACTTAACTTTTTCCACATTTTGTTACGTTACAGCCTTATTCTAAAATGGATTCAATAGTTTTTTACCTTGTCAATCTACACACAATACCCCATAGTGACAAAGCAAAAACAGGTTTTTAGACATTTTTGCAAATGTACTTATTAATGTTTTTATGTGAGAAGTATTTATAAGATGTATACTTTCAGTTTTTACTATTAAACTGTTTACATGTCCTAATAACTTGAAAGACTGCTCAGAAAAAAATATGTTTTAATCAGTGTATGCTTACTTCGATTATGACCTTACATCGATTAAGATAAACAGAGTCATGTGTTTACATGACTAATGCCATACTCAACCTTCTGCCATAGCTAGTTTAATATCAAATTATTAGTGTACATGTAAACATACTCATAATTCTGCTTTTCATAACCATTGGATTTGGTATAAAAAAAGAAGGTTATGCATGACAACATATTAGGCAATAAGTAAGACAAGGCAAAGTGATCGTGTCAGGCGAAAATGACATATGATGATACAAGCGTTTTACTATTGCAACATTCACCGTTGTTGTCTGAAGCATGCTATAGAATTCACAGCTGAGATATACTTTTATGAGTTGATCCATCCTGAGATGCTTTGTGGATACAACTGATCTCACTTTCCCTCTCTAGCTTCCTCTTTGTCAAGAACATTTTTTCACTGTTTTTCTTTTTGGGGAAAATAAACCAGTTTTATGTCCGTTCTCACCCTTCAGCTAACCCTTATAGTTCTTGCACCTGTTAGAAACACACACATACCCATTGTTTCTTTTTCCTGTTGTTTACAATCTTGAGCTACAATAAAATAAACCTGTTGAATGTTATTCCTACAGGGCAGGATGTTTGGTTATGATAGGCCACACTCCAAACTCATGTTAAAATATTATTATATTTCAACACGCTATCAAAGTCTGTTAAGAACTGAAGAATGAGGAGAGTGGCCAGTGTTGACAGGACTGGCATCGCCAAGCTTGCAGTGTGTGTGTGTGTGTGTGTGTGTGTGTGTGTGTGTGTGTGTGTGTGTGTGTGTGTGTGTGTGTGTGTGTGTGTGTGTGTGTGTGTGTGTGTGTGTGTGTGTGTGTGTGTGTGTGTGTGTGTGTGTGTGTGTGTGTGTGTGTGTGTGTGTGTGTGTGTGTGTGTGTGTGTGTGTGTGTGTGTGTGTGTGTGTGTGTGTGTGTGTGTGTGTGTGTGTGTGTGTGTGTGTGTGTGTGTGTGTGTGCATACATGAATGCCTGTGAATATATTAACATTATAGTTATTATACAAATGATCTTCTCCCTCTCTCTCTCTCTCTCCTATTTCTCTCTCTTTCTCATTCCCTCTCTCAGGCATAATAAGTTGAAGTTGAAGCAGGATGTTATGACATTGTGGTTTATGAGGACCTGACAGGGGAGTTCACCTGGCCCAGCCCAACAACCTTAACATGTGAGTCGCTACATCGCCACCCGGGGCAATTTCTCCTGGCCACTAAAGTACTTTGAATTGAAGAAAACACAAGATAAGTCATTTGATAATTGGGTGTGTGTTTGTGTTGTAGACTATTGTAACTTATTTTGTATGTAATGTTGCTGCTACCGTCTCTTATGCCCGAAAAGAGCTTCTGGATATCAGAACAGCGATTACTCACCTCAAACTGGATAAAGATTTTTTCTTTAATGAGTCTGACGTGAAGGATATTATAAGGGCACCAGGCGAGACCCAAATACAGACACAGGAGGCAGATGGTTGAGCTCCAATATTTATTATAACAAAAGAGGTAGGCAAAAGGCAGGTCGGGTACAGGCGAGAGTTCATAAACCAGGTCAAACGGTACAAGATGATAGGTAGGCTCGAGGTCAGGGGCAGGCAGAGTGGTCAGGCAGGCGGGCTCAGAGTCAGGACAGGCAAGGGTCAAAACCAGGAGGGCAAGAAAAGGGAGACTGGGAAAAGCAGGAGCTGAGACACAAAAACGTTGGTTGGCTTGACAAACAAGACGAACTGGTACAGAGAGACAGGAAACACAGGGGATAAATACACCAGGGATAATAAGCGACACCTGGAGGGGGTGGAGACAAGCACAAGGACAGGTGAAACAGATCAGGGCGTGACAGATATACTGTTTCTCCTGGACCAGGCCCAAATCTCCGTCATTCGCATGAAGAAGAGATGGAGATACAAGGGGAGCAGATCCGGGGGTCTTGTGAGAATTCACCAGCGAGTGGGTAACCCGCCTCTACCATCCGTTCTATTGACCAACATGCAATCACTGGAGAATAAACTGGATGAGCTCCGTTCGAGACTATCCTTCCAACGGGACATTAAACATAATATCTTGTGTTTCACCAAGTCGTAGCTGAATGACGACACGGATAATATACTATTGGCTGGGTTTTCTATGCATCGGCAGGACAGAACAGCTACGTCCGGTAAGACGAGGGGTGGTGGTGTGTGTCTATATGTCAATAACAACTGGTGTGCGATGTCTAATATTAACATCTCTAGGCTAGGTGGCGGTATTTTCACGTCCGGATGAAAAGCGTTGTCGTGGAAATTTCCTCTATTTACCAAATCATGGGAGCAAAACACACACAAGTCAGAGTTAGTTATAAAAGTCCATCTTTAATTATATCAGCTCTATAGCATTTTGACTTTCAACAGTTCAGTATCTCTAATGAAAAGTTGAGAGTCCCCACACAATGGCAAAATGGGATCCTTTATAGCAAAGATCACACATAGTCAGACAGCATAGACATAATTCATCGTTCAGCTTTGTCTCCTTTCCCAAACCCCAGAACCATAAACCAATCCTCCATATCAACAGGCATATATCAAATTGTCATTTAGATACAACCCACTCTAAATACAAACTCACAGAGAGGAAAGTGAGGCTATAGGTTAAGATAAAAGGGAGCATGAGAATGATTCCAGACACTGCCACCCTCCTTTCCCCACTTAAAGAAAAAGGTAAGGAGTAAAATATATGTTTACACATGATGACACTTTGACCTCTCCCCTCTCTGTGGCCCATGCAACTTAGTTTTGACATGGAACAGATAACTGCAACCTCGCCACAGCATTATACAAAAATACCATTCTGATGAGAAGTAACTTACACCCATTTGATGAATATAAAAACATTTTACATATGTTACCAACAATTTCTGAATCTTCCCTAAAAGTGTGTTCAAAGTAAACTGCCTGCTACTCAGGCCCAGAAGCTAGGATATGCATATTATTAGATGTGGATAGAAAACACTCTGAAGTTTCTAAAACTGTTTGAATGATGTATGTGAGTGTAACAAAACTTATTTGGCAGGCGAAACCCAGAGGACAAAACAACCAGGATTTTTTTTTTTTTGAGGTCACTCTCTTTTCAATGGGTTTTCTATGGGGATCTAGATTTCTAAGGCACTTGCTTGCAGGTCCTATCGCTTCCACTAGATGTAAACAGTCTTTAGAAATTGGTTGAAGTAATGAAATGAAGAAGTAGGGCTGTTCAGAACGAGGGTCCAGTGTAGTGTACTGTTGTGGTTGGGGCGCGTGACCTGAAAGCTCGCTCCACTTATTATTGAACGCAGTCTATCCCGTCTTAAATTTGATCAATTATTTACGTTAAAAAATACCTAAAGTTGTATTAGGAAAGTTGTTTGAAATGCTTGGACAAAGATTACAGGTCATTTATTAGATATTTTGTTGTCATGTTGTGCGAGTTGGAACCTGTGTTTTTCTGGATCAAACGCGCCAAATGAATGGACATTTTGGAGATATAACGACGGAATTAATCAAACAAAAGGAGGTTTTGTGATATTTATGGGACATATTGGAGTGGCAACAAAAGAAGATCTTCAAAGGTAAGGCATGAATTATATCGTTATTTCTGAGTTTTGTGTCGCGCCTGGCGGGATGAAATATGATTGTCTGTGTTGGTTTGATGGGATGTTGTCCTCAGATAATAGCATGGTTTGCTTTCGCCGTAAAGCCTTTTTGAAATCTGACACGGTGGCTGGATTAACAAGAAGTAAAGGTTTAATTTGGTGTATTGCACTTGTATGAAAGTTAAATATTTCTAATATTTTAATTTGAATTTGGCGCTCTGCCATTTCACCGGATGTTGTCAAATCGATCCTGTTAACGGGATTTGATCCCTAAGAAGTTGTTTAAGGAAGTAAGTATTGAGGTATTGCTTGCCTGAGGTAGAGTATCTCATGATAAGCTGTAGAAGCTGTAGAAGCTGTAGAACACACTATCTACCAACTTTTCATGTATATTTTTCGTAGCCGTCCATTTACCACACAAACCCATGCTGGCACTAAGACCGCACTCAACAAGCTGTATAAGGCCATAAGCAAACAAGAAAATGCTCATCCGGAAGCAGCGCACCTAGTGGCCGGGGACTTTAATGCAGTCAAACTTAAATCCATTTTACGTAATTTCTACCAGCATGTCACATGTGCAACCAGAGGGAAAACAAATCTAGACCACATTTACTCCACACACAGAGACGCATACAAAGCTCTCCCTCGCCCTCCATTTGGAAAATCTGACCATAATTCTATCCTCCTAATTCCTGCTTACAAGCAAAAACTAAAGCGGGAAGTACCAGTGACTCGCTCAATACGGAAGTGGACAGATGCTTTCGCTACACTATAGGACTGTAGCACTATAGCACTATAGGACTATAAGATGCTACACTATAGGACTGTTTTGCAAGCAAAGACTGGAATATGTTCCGGGGTTCATACAATGGCATTGAGAAGTATACCACCTCAGTCACCGGCTTCATCAATAAGTGGATCGACGTCATCGTCCCCACAGTGACCATACGTATATATCCCAAACAGACGCCATGGACTACAGGCAACATCCGCACTGAGCTAAAGGTTAGAGCTACCGCTTTCAAGGATCAAGACGCAAATCTGGATGCTTATAAGAAATCCCGCTATGCCCTCCAACGAACCATCAAACAGGCAAAGCGTCAATACAGGACTAAGATTGAATCCTACTACATCGGTTGTTGACGCCCGTCGGATGTGGCAGGGCTTGCAAACTATTATGGACTACAAAGGGAAACCCAGCCGCGAGCTGCGCAGTGTCGCGAGAGGAGATGATGCTCCTCCAGACAGACATTGTGGAGCTCAAGAGACAACTGTGGATGAGTGGAGAGGCCCTGGACACACTGTAAGAGACAGAAACATCTCAACAGTCCAGTTAACTCAGAGCAAGATCTATAAATACATCTAACCAGTTTCATCGTGTCAGCTGATGCTTGGCCTTTAGTGAGCTAATACTGTAAATGTTCATTCTCTGTTCTCACCTCTTTCGGGCCACAGTGAGGGGAAGGCCAAGGAGATGTTCCGCAAACTCAGAGAGAAACCCAGAGGTTGGTTTACCACTTCTCCCTTCATGATCATTTACCGTCACATAGATTATAGACACCTGATGTCTATTTGTGATTCTGAGAACATGTCATTATAGAATGGAAAACAACCTCTCTTTCTCTCTTCCTCTCACTCTCCCGCTCTCTCCCCTCTCCCTCTCTCCCCTCTCACTTTCCTCCCCCTTCCTCCATCTCTATCTCTTTCTGTCTCCAGATCTCCCTCCCTCCCTCGCTCCCTCCAGACCCGAGGTATAGGGGGGGGGGGGGGGGGGGGGCAGTCAGAAGGTAGTGCGTCTGGTAGTCTAGGCATTCCAATTCCACGAGAGAAAACTCAAAGATTTCGACACACACCTCAGGTACTCATGCACACACACACTAGTCTACACACACCTCAGATGCCGTTACATATACACACATTTGCGTTTTCACTCTCTCCCTGCGGTAAGATCAAATCAAATTGTATTTGTCACTTGCGCCGAATACAACCTTACAGTGAAATGCTTACTTACAAGCCCTTAACCAACAATGCGGTTTTAAGAAAAATAAGTGTTAAGTAAAAAATGGATAAATAAAAAATAGAAGTAACATGTAATTAAAAAGCAGCCGTAAAATAACTTTAGCAGGCTATATACAGTGCCTTGCGAAAGTATTCGGCCCCCTTGAACTTTGCGACCTTTTGCCACATTTCAGGCTTCAAACATAAAGATATAAAACTGTATTTTTTTGTGAAGAATCAACAACAAGTGGGACACAATCATGAAGTGGAACGACATTTATTGGATATTTCAAACTTTTTTAACAAATCAAAAACTGAAAAATTGGGCGTGCAAAATTATCCAGCCCCCTTAAGTTAATACTTTGTAGCGCCACCTTTTGCTACGATTACAGCTGTAAGTCGCTTGGGGTATGTCTCTATCAGTTTTGCACATCGGGAGACTGACATTTTTTCCCATTCCTCCTTGCAAAACAGCTCGAGCTCAGTGAGGTTGGATGGAGAGCATTTGTGAACAGCAGTTTTCAGTTCTTTCTACAGATTCTCGATTGGATTCAGGTCTGGACTTTGACTTGGCCATTCTAACACCTGGATATGTTTATTTTTGAACCATTCCATTGTAGATTTTGCTTTATGTTTTGGATCATTGTCTTGTTGGAAGACAAATCTCCGTCCCAGTCTCAGGTCTTTTGCAGACTCCATCAGGTTTTCTTCCAGAATGGTCCTGTATTTGGCTCCATCCATCTTCCCATCAATTTTAACCATCTTCCCTGTCCCTGCTGAAGAAAAGCAGGCCCAAACCATGATGCTGCCACCACCATGTTTGACAGTGGGGATGGTGTGTTCAGCTGTGTTGCTTTTACGCCAAACATAACGTTTTGCATTGTTGCCAAAAAGTTCAATTTTGGTTTCATCTGACCAGAGCACCTTCTTCCACATGTTTGGTGTGTCTCCCAGGTGGCTTGTGGCAAACTTTAAACAACACTTTTTATGGATATCTTTAAGAAATGGCTTTCTTCTTGCCACTCTTCCATAAAGGCCAGATTTGTGCAATATACGACTGATTGTTGTCCTATGGACAGTCTCCCACCTCAGCTGTAGATCTATGCAGTTCATCCAGAGTGATCATGGGCCTCTTGGCTGCATCTCTGATCAGTCTTCTCCTTGTATGAGCTGAAAGTTGAGAGGGACGGCCAGGTCTTGGTAGATTTGCAGTGGTCTGATACTCCTTCCATTTCAATATTATCGCTTGCACAGTGCTCCTTGGGATGTTTAAAGCTTGGGAAATATTTTTGTATCCAAATCCGGCTTTAAACTTCTTCACAACAGTATCTCGGACCTGCCTGGTGTGTTCCTTGTTCTTCATGATGCTCTCTGCGCTTTTAACGGACCTCTGAGACTATCACAGTGCAGGTGCATTTATACGGAGACTTGATTACACACAGGTGGATTGTATTTATCATCATTAGTCATTTAGGTCAACATTGGATCATTCAGAGATCCTCACTGAACTTCTGGAGAGAGTTTGCTGCACTGAAAGTAAAGGGGCTGAATAATTTTGCACGCCCAATTTTTCAGTTTTTGATTTGTTAAAAAAGTTTGAAATATCCAATAAATGTCGTTCCACTTCATGATTGTGTCCCACTTGTTGTTGATTCTTCACAAAAAAATACAGTTTTATATCTTTATGTTTGAAGCCTGAAATGTGGCAAAAGGTCGCAAAGTTCAAGGGGGCCAAATACTTTCGCAAGGCACTGTATATGGGGTACCAGTACAGAGTCAATGTGCGGGGGCACCGGTTAGTCGAGGTAATTGAGGTAATATGCAGTGGTGTAAAGTACTTAAGTAAAAATACTTTAAAGTACTACATAAGTAATTTTTTTGCGTATATGTACTTTACTTAACTATTTATATTTTTGACAACTTTTACTTTTACTCCACTACATTCCTAAAGAAAATAATGTACTTTTTACTCCTTACATTTTCCCTGACAACCAAAAGTACTTGTCATATTTTGAATGCTTAGCAGGACAGAAAAATTGTCTAATTTACACACTTATCAAGAGAACATCCCTGGTCATCCCTACTGCCTCTGATCAGGCAGACTCACTAAACACAAATGCTTCGTTTGTAAATAATGTCTGAGTGTTGAACTGTGCCCCTGGCTATCCTTTTAAAAAAAAAACATGTTTTTCTTAATATAAGAAATGTTTAATGATTTATACTTTTACTTTAGACTTTTACTCAAGTGGTATTTTACTGGGGGACTTTCACTTTTACTTTAGTCATTTTCTTTTAAGGTATCTTTACTTTTACTCGTGTGTGTGTGTGTGTGAGAGATCTCCTGATCAGTGTATATCCTTCTTTGTTTTTCAGGTGGACAGATAGTGTGTTAATGTGGTGTGTCTCAAGCTGATGTCAAACAGAAGCGCTGTCCCGTTCCAGACTCCCTGTCGTGGTCCTCTGCTGCTGCTGTGTGGTGGGGAAGACTTACTGCAACAGAGTGCATTGAGCCATTTAACATTGATATTGACTCTTGGAGTTTCCCCTAAAATAATGTATTGAACCAACATTGATATTTTCCAGGCTTATGGGGGTGTCCACGTGAACATATCCAACACCCCCTGTAATCTACACCATGGTGCATTGGAGTAATCCAGTAGATTTGAATGGGGAAAATGTACTCTACTGAACCAGGTGACATAGCTGTATTTAAACCAGTGGCCTAGTCAGATCCAAACTGTCCTCTTGACTAAGGTCCTGGTGATACTGGTCCTTAAATGGGTCAGGTCTGGTCTGGACTGAACTCTGGTGATGATTCCTAATCTTTCAAACATTTTATGTTATGCTTGCCACAAAATATTTCCTGACCAAAGTTTTAGCTGTAGCTTTCATATTCTTTCTGAATTAATACTTTCCAAATTCACTTTACATATTCTCTGGGGTTTTGTGTATACTGTATATTTGTTATTGATGTTTCAACATATTTTGCAGTATAATATTTGGTTGTTTGATTTCGTTGTATTTTACTGTGGTCTTATTGTTGTTAAGTGTAAGTACGTGTATCTGGTTGAATTGAACTTCAACCACCAAGGAACTATCTGCCTGACAGATATTGTAACAAACTGTAAAGGTGTCCGCTTACATAGGTTCGGTGTGCTCCTAGCAGAATTTGGCTAAGCGAAGTGAAAGTCTGTGCTCGCAGACTCCCTTAAAATACCTTTGCTTGAAAAACAAGGAAAAAGCTGCAATATTACTGTTTGACGCCGTAGCCAGTACACTTTGTCAAAATAGTCCAAATGAATCGAAGATAACTCAAGAAATCTGTAATTAATGTTGACGGTTTTGCCAAGATCTTACATCTAACCAAGATGTTTGGTACAGTATTTCTCAAGTGACAAAATGTGCATGAAAACAAGAACAAAGATTTTGAAATTCTTCTTTATTCCATGAACTCCAGTTTGAGGTTTCAACTATTGACAACCTTCCCTCTCCCAAGCACAGCAGACACAAAATTGCATGATAGTAGTAGAGTTCCCGAAAATAAAATACAAAAAAAAAATAATTACAAAGAGGTAAGGAAGATATCCACCATGCCTGTATGCCTTCTCAAAACTCTAAACCAAAATAAGAGAATTCAAATGGAGAAATGTATGGGGTATTAGTTTGGCAATCAGAGATACTTACACACAGAGAGTTGAAATGGTCAAAACAGAAGTAACAGGAGACATTGAGAAAACAGTGGGACATTAGGCAGAACCAGAACCATGTATTTAGTAGGCTAATGCGGTTTCTGCATGTTGATGCATTTACATGACACTTAAACATTCTATGGCAGCCATGTTAGCTTCCTTAACATTACATGGGGAATATTTAAACAATGCTATGTAACAGAATGTTGGCCTAACTTTCTAAATGTATGGCTCTGGGCAGAACATTCAGCTATTGTTACACTGCTTTATGTTCTGGAATGGGAATACAAGTCAGTCAACAAATCTTACTGTCAAGGTGGAATCTTCCAAGTTCTCTGTACTACAGATATTTCCCTGATTTGGAAACAGAAACTCAACCCGTCTCATTTTCAAGTTATTAGCCACCCATTTTATTGCAGTATGCTCGTGTCAATGTGTCCCTGTTTATGTATCACTGAAAGTGGACATCCTTCCACAAACAGGCCTGTAAAAGGTCTGGGACAACGGAACATCATGACATTTAAAAAATAAGTTATTCCTTGAAAACAACTCCCCTCTGGCTTTGATCGAATCAATAGTGTACCACAAATACACAAACCGAAGTACACTGTCAATCTAAAAAATGTTTTGTCACAAGTCAAAAGTAGATTAAACACATGATCTCAGGCAAAGGGAAAGTATACCACACAATCAAACCCTACTAAAAAGGTGCACACACAGAAAAGAGGATATGTCTGCTTATGGGGAGGAAGTGGAACAAAAGGTTGACTTCAGACTTGTCTGTTTCAAACACACTGTTCTGCATACAGTACACCACTTTTGATCAGAGCCCTATGTGAATTAGTAAACTCCTGGTGAATAGAGTGTCATTTGAGACTTGCTCACTGGCTGCCTGCTCCAGTGCCATGGCATGACAGATGTCCCTTACGTAGTGGTATTGCTAAGGAGATAATACAGAGAGATGGTGAACCTAAAGCTAACCAAAAAACAACTTGGTTCTCGACAGTCTGTCCATTTTAATATAGTACTGGGGGTCTCAGAGGGTGCTAAGGGCTGTAGGGTTAAGGCCAAAAGACACACTCTCTCTGTGCGTGTGTATGTGTATGTGTGTTTTGTCAGATTCGGGATCTTTCCCTTCCTTCACCCATCCCCCTCTTCTCCTCTCCCCTCCATCCTTATGCCTCCAGCTCAAAGCCCATGCCAACCTTGTGGCCGCCTGCGTTGAAGTTCTTCCCATCGATCAGAGCTGAGAGAGTCAGCTTCACTCCTACAGAGAGAGACACCAGTCTTAACACACAAAGTACAGCTCTTTTCATATATAGAGCATAGACATCACCTCTTCCTTTCTTCTAACCAACTCCTGTGGTACTAATAGGCAAGGTGTGTAGATATAGACAGATGCAGCTAGTCATCTGGTGTAAAGGTCAGTTTTGAGTTACCTGGCCGGAGAACCTGTGTGTAGCCGACTCCAATCAGACTGGCGTTGTTGACTTTGGCCTGCAGGGGGAGACAGACAGACACAAAGAGGTGAGACAAGCGTGTATTTGGATGGTTGTGTGGTTCTTGTTCTGGCACTATGGACTGGTATGTGGTTCTGTATGTGTGGTTGTGGTACCCACAGACAGGGAAGCGTCCTTGTCCAGCTGGTATTTGGCTCCGATGCCAAAGCGTGTGTTGTTGCTGCCGGCCGTCCAGGCAAGGTTGATGGCTGTTTCCAAGTGGCAGTTCACCTTCTGGTAGATGGAGCCACCGAACTCTGTACCGTCGTTACTGAAAGGACAAAACACCATGGGCTTCATCAGTAGGGTACTACATAGCTCTTAAATCAACTTCCTGTGGATCATGACAACAAAAATTGTGCATGGAGAAAACAACTCTGCGCAAACACAAAACAACCTCTGCTGGACAGTAGTCAGGGTTAGGTGTAGTGGTACTCACACATTGGTGTGGAGCTGGAAGTCCCCAGCCTTGTATCCCAGGGCAAAGTTGTTCTGGGACAGTTTGGACTTGGCTGTGTCGAAGGCCATCTGGTACCCAGCCAGCCAGCCCTCATAGCCCAGCACGGCAGCAGCATGGACCGTGGGGCCGGCCATGTCAAAGTCCAGGTCACAGCCCAGGTTGATGAAGTCCCGCTTGTAACCAGTCTTCAGCTTGGCACTCTTCTTACTGCAGACAGAGGGGAAGGGGACAGGAGGAACGTAGAGAGGGTGTCAGGATTGCTGTGACATTATGTTACCCAATTTGACAACGGATGAAAAAAAACTGCCCAAGTGACCGTTTTACTCCCTTTACTGGTGCTGTTTATTTCAAAATCCTTCATGTTCGTGTGCACCACTAAGGCATATGGAGGGAGGTAATGATTGACCAGCGAGCGATTAACTTACCCAGTGTTGGGCACGAACGATGTGTCCAGAGCCAGCTTCAAGCCCTTAGCCAACTACAGAAACACAGGACAGAGAAGGAGATACAGTACATACACAGGAGGTTGGTGACAACGTAATTGGGGAGGACGGGCTCGTGGTTACTCGCTGGGGCGGAATAGGTGGAATGGTATCAAATACATCAAACACACTTTTTTTTAGGTGTTTGATGTCATTCCATTTAACGCCGTTCCGGCTATTATTATGAGCCGTCCTCCCGTCAGCAGCCTCCAGTGATTACATATTGGTGAACAGCAGACACAGAACAATGAGAACAATGAGAACAATAGGGGTAATAATATTACTGACTAAACTTTGAGTTTAATGTTCAGAGTCTATTGGAAGCATTTACATACGGGTGTTCAATGAGTTAACATCAAGTGCTGTCAGGAGCTGGTTTGGTGCGGTGTAACCTGATTTTGGGCTAAACTGGTTTCAAACTCACCTGGTCCTCTATGGAGACCTCGGTGGTCAGGGTGTTGTCTGTGTTCCATTTCTGGTTGAAGCTCAGGCCCAGCTCCTTCACCTTATATTTGGTCTCCAGGTTACCTGCTGCCTTCCCTGTGTCTGTGTTACTGGAGCCTGAGGTCGCAAACTCCTGAGAGATGGAAGGAGAGTGGCGGGTGAGGAAGAGGGAAATGAGGGATGGTTAACAGCAGAAAAGTAAGAGCACAGCAGAAGAAACTGGAGCATAGGAGAGAAAAGGTAGAAGAGAATGGGGAACTGCTGTTACAGGAGGCTGCTAAAGAGAGCTTAGCAAACTCCTCACTGATGAGAGAAAGAGACGGGGGATACAGAGGTGAAGATAAATAGACAGGGAAAGAGATAAGTACCCCTACCACATCTCTGCTAAGCAATTCCTCTCAGGTTTGCATGACTGACATGTCAGCAGCTACCGTTTAGAATAGTGGTAGATGCTCAAGCCAGTCATCTGGTCACTGGCAGACCAGTAACCTGTAGACCAGTAACCTGTAGACCAGTAACCGGGCCAGTTAGACCAGTCTAAATATCTGTCATTATGGCCTGTCATTATGGGCTTAGCAGTGCAAGGGGAATGGTATCAATCAATCAGCTGGGACACTGCTGCAAGAACGGCTGCAGGGAGGAAAAGCCTTCTCCACACACACACACACTCACACCCTTACCATCTGACAATGAAGTCCAGAGAGGAAGCAGAAAAAAGGCAGAGAAAGAGAGAGGCAGATATCGTTAGGTCAGAACCATACAGATATTCACATTCAATCACTTTTCCACTCTTTCAGAAAAGAAGATTCTAATGCACATAATGTATGTACCAGAGATACCAAAGCTGCACCAGCTTGTATGAACTGTGAATCATAGATATACAACATCTCATTTACAGGACACGCTTGACTTTTGGGGGAAATGATCGTCCAAGTAAAGTGTATTTCATGAAATCTGCTTTGTGATTCAATTCAATCGCAGGGAGAGGAAGATGAGCTATCCAAAAGGCTGATATAGATACGGGCAATTCCATGGAAAGGTCAACATGAGCATGCCCAAATGAAACCACGTTCATTATGCTTAAGGTTTTGTTGGAGTTTAGGTTTTATTTGAAAAGTTTAAGAAGGAAATTGCATGAATTTTGACCATTTAGAGTAAGTCTCAAAAAAGGCTTTTCAGTCAATCATATTTCATGGCTTTTAGAAAGGGCTCACATTGCTTGTTTTTCCCCTCACAGCTGTCCCCCCCCCCCCACCCCATATGAGATTCAGATGAGATGTTAATGAAACAATACAGACCAAATTGAAGTGTCTTGAGTTGTGTTTGTGTCTTCCGCAGTCTTGTAATGACAGGGGTGTGAATGGCACAGACAATGTAACGTCCATAACGTTTTAAGGAAACGTTTTTGTAAAACATGCACCTTACATCGGATCATCTTGAAACTGTCTCTGTAAAGATAACTTTCACGGTTGCATATGGTCTATAATTGGTTTCTCTCTTTTCATTGTTATAATATCCATAACTTCCATTACGGTGGTGGATGGGATGGATCTTCAGAAGATTGTACCTTCACCACATTTTGTGTGGTTGTTCTGGGATGTACTGAAGCAATTGTTGATATCTTGAAAATTACGTGTTCTAGCTAAGATTCTCTCTGAAAATATATGCTGAAATGCATTTCTCATACATGGCAGTACTGTTTTAAATTTTTATTTTAGATAGAACGATAATAAAATAGTGATTTTCAACAATCTTTGAATATTCCTGGAGTGTTCTTTTCTTCTTCAAATGAAAGCCCCCCAAAATATACAGACTTTATCCAGTGTCCAGAAAGGTGGCAGTATAGGCACATTTATATTGTCTAATTTGCATATTTCAGAAAATGTGTAATATAAAAAATATATATATTTATGTCTACATTTAACTGGTAAAGGTTCATTTTGATATATATAAAGTGGAGGGGAAAAAATCAGGACCTGCCTATTCAGGCTACCTGTAATTGTGCAATCCTAAAGTACTATGCCTTCTGCTGACCTTGGAAAAACCATCCAAATGACAACAAATGTGTAATGATAGATTTTGATAATGAAATCTTTACGATTTGAATGTTTATTTCAGACTAACATAACAGCATAATGGAGGGTGTAACATCCATAAAATTAGTTTTCCCTCTCTAAAGTAAGAATGGAAATAACAATATTTTCAAAATGATCATTTTTGTGTTCAACCATGCCTTTCCTTCAAAATGGCTATCCATGTTTGGACCTAATAATTACAAACTCACAGACGTTTGCTAATATGTTCACTCTCCACAAAAAGCTTGTCCATTTCATGTAACATCCAGAACTCTTCTTATTTGCTTTGTTTCTCCAACATGCCAATATTTAGAAGTCTGCTGGGGGGCTATACACTCCCCCCAAGGGGTACTATAAACATACACATCAACATTTACATTTTGTTTGTCCATTCTGTGAGACATTAAAGTTGTGATTTTGACCGCAAATGTAATGTCCATAACTCTGGAATCGACCATATCCAAAATATGTACAGGCCGAAATATGAAGAAAATGACAAAAAACAACATAATCCTACACACAGTATTGTTGCCCCTGACATCTTTTAAGAGAATATAACACAAAGTATTTAGGGAGCAGCAATGCTATGGGCGGTATCCATTTTGTTCTAATGTATAGGTAGATTGTAGTCCCGACAGTGATCTGCCAAGCTGACTGGGTTCGACAGCTTGTCAGACTCTCTGGCAGACACACACACACACACACACACACACACATACACACACACACACACACACACACACACACACACACACACACACACACACACACACACACACACACACACACACACACACACACACAGAGACACACAGACAGTGAGTCAGCCATTTCAACTTTCCTGTTCAGCCCTGAGGTTAGGGTCTAGACATGCAGCTTATACTGTAAGGCTAGACTACACAAACACACAGACTATTGCATGGGTGTGGCCTAAATGTAAATGTTACACATCTGTGATAAATTAATTGGAAAACTTGTTTTTTATCATCCCCAGCACCACAATGTAATGTGAATGTGTGTGTTAGTATTTCTCAAATATTACACATCTGATCAATGAGTGTTGCATGGCAATCCCGGGTAAATATATTTTAGCTTAGAGAGGCACACAGGTGGCACATTTGGTTCATAGGGAAGTTGTGGGTTTTTGGTTTCCCATTGGTCCTGGGAATGAAGCAATACGTTTCCTGACCGGCAAAACTTTTTTTAAACATTCTGAGAATAGAAGTGAAAATGTTCTGGGAACATTCATTTTTAGGTTGCAGGGATGTTCTGAGAATGTTTTACTATGGTTCCCTGAAAGTTTTCCTGTGAGGTTTTATAGGTTATTTTAAGATAATTAAATAACGTTCTGAGAACCTATCATCTTCTGTTCTCTATCCATGGAATTAGTCCACTGCACCACCATGATGGAGCTAGCATGCCATGTTTTTTTTTTACTCATACAAAGCTGTTCATTTCAGTCTATTCAAACAGACCCCATTTCAAAGGAAACAAGCACTCATTAAGATCAGGTGTGGCCAATTAGTGGATGCAGTCAACACACCTGAACACACTTAAGGTAGAAGATAGACATTTTTGTTGACACTGAGAACAGAATGTTTTTAAATAAGATTCTTAGAACATTCTTTGAACGTTAATGTTTTCTTGTGGTTTTTATGTAAAGTTTTCTTAATGTTCTGAGAACATGACTTTAAAATAGAACCATGAGGAAACCTGCAGAAAATGTTATGCTGAAGTACTGAAATTCCCACCTAAGGTTGTCAGAACGTCATGTGCTAGCTGGGTATCCTGCACCATTCCCAGAAAGTTGTGGGAAGGTTGTATGCAAAACAAACATAGGACAACCACGCTCTCACCAAACTCCAAGAAACATAATGTATAAAAACAGAGGAATTCAATAAATGTGAAAGAGAGAGATAGAGAGAGAGGTTGTACTTACAACTCCACTCTGGGCCTTGGTCTTTAGGTCCAGTTTCACAATTCCAAAGCCTGGAGGGGAAAAGAGAAAGAAAAGAGGGGGAAAAGAAAAATCATGTCTCTATTCATAAAAAATAGAGGAGCAGACCCCATTTGATTTGGGATACTTCTCTGTAGCCCTTCGTTATTGGATGCATAATTTACATGACGGTTTTCATTGAGGGTCATCCAAGCTTTACAGTTGTGAAACAAGAACATTTGCAGAAAAGTAGATCTAATGGTATGAAACAACGATGACAAGAGACACTGTTTGACTCAATATAAATGAGCATGAAACAAGCCTAAAAACAGTCCCAGTCCCCATCCGCTGACCCATGGGGTCGTAAATAATGTAAGAGGTCACAGAGTCCTTGATGACCAGCTGAGGTTTATGGTCTCAGAGGGAGAGAGCAAGAGAGAGAGAAAGAAAGAGAGGAGAGAAAGAGAGGAGAGAGACATAGGTTGGAGTGATCCTAAGAGCTTACAAACACATGAAATATGTAATTGTGTCCTCCCTTTCTCCTTGCGTGTGGTGGTGGTGGGTGGGGGTCTGGGGGATTTACTGACTTACCATAGCCCTTGCTGAAGATGTCTTTGGCAGATTTTCCCAGGTCTGAGTATGCAGGAGGAACAGCCATGGTGACTGTGGAGAGAGAGAGAGACAGGTTTGGGTGTATCTCTGATAGTACAACAATAATTCTCTGAGTCACAGGAGGCAAAATTCTGTACAAATGGAGCACAGCCTCCAGCACACAAGCAAAACATCACATTACTTCTATGCAAAATAGGTCCAACACAGTAACTGCCTATGACTTCACACAGAACACTGCTGTGTTATAGTGAAGTGGCTTTGAACTGAAGCAAACACACACAGCATCTAGGCATACACACAGTGTCCACACAGCGTCCATCTATGCGTTCACAGTCACACACACACCTCACGCTGCTCTAGAAAGGTTTTCAACAGAAGCAAACACACACCACACAGCGCCTACTAACTAGAGGATCTACAGGCCCACTAATGACTTACCCTTGGTAAGTCCCTCATACATTCCTTGACTGTGTCCTAAATAATATCCACACTAGCATACTAGACTATTCAGTATGAATGGTCAATACATTGCTTCATACTAAAGTAGTATCCAAAATCTTGTTGAAGCCTTTATGAAGGTGTGTTTTGTAAAGCCAACGTACTGTGAAGTACTGACGGCCTTGCCAGCTACACTGGCCCTGCCTGGTCTGGTCTACTGGGCCTGTGATATATTGCTTGTCGCTTTCCCCTACATCCCCACTTTAGCCCAGCCAATTAGTTTAACTCCATTTTCTCCTAGCATCAGTCCATTAGCGAACCGCTAGCTAGCATGGTTTAACTTAATGGTATTGACTTGTGTTTTGACTACTGGTATACCAGGTAATCATCTCTCTAAACAAGGAACCACATGGCACCATATTAGGGACAGCCTGAATGGGGCCATGGTATGATTAGTTAGTTGATTTTTGGGTGAACTGTGCCTTTAAAATCTTGCCACTTTTGCCTAAGTCAGCATTGTTAGTAGCTTGCTGCCTGGGAATGAAACGGTTAGCGTGAAGTGGAAGAAGATGTATGACATAGCAATCACAGTATACACCACAGCATTCGCTCTACTATGTGCTGTTGAGCGACAGTAAGCCTAAGCCAGGGTTTGGCTAGTCAGCAACTATCACCACTGCACACAACTGCACTACGCTAGCTTTTATGATGTCACCAGGGTCCCCTGAGTCTCTGCTAGGATAATTTACCGGTGTGTGCATGCGTGCATGAAGGTGACTTTGCCATGGCAGTGTGTCTCTTTGTGCTATTGCTGGTGTCCAGGGGCTGTGTCCCAACACTCCTACATACCTTCCTACCTTTCAGATTAGTGGCTTGTCATATTGGGCATATCATGTGACCGATCAAGTCCTTTCAAATCAGAAGTCATGAAGGAATGGAGACAAGGACAAGGCGGTCTAAGACTGTTAGGACAAAGCCTACTCTCTGGAATGACAGATACAGGTAGATTGATCAATCGATTCAGATAGCCGAGGGGACCCTGATAACATCTTTCTCTACGCACCTCCCTCTCTCACCCACCTCCGTATCTCCCCCACCTCCTTCCCTCCCTCACTCACCCTTGTGGCAACATGGCACACAGGGAGCTCCTTTGTTCTGACTGGCCTGTGCTGCTGGACTCTCCCCCTCCTTCCTCACCAGGCTCGCCTTCTCTCCGCCTTTGTCTGACATGACTCTTCAGATGTGGGGAAGGAAGGACAGAAGACTTTGGCATGCAATCTCTGTATTCACAACAATGATGGTGGTGTCTGTACTCTGTACTTGGTCTGTCTCATGTAACTGGACTGGATATCTTTGTGAATTTGTATTGAGTATTAGGTGCTGCCTTTTGTTGGAAGTGGTTTTGGAAAGGATAGCCGAAGCAGTCTCTTTAAGTTCTCTTAGTTGCATGCCCTATACTGGCATGGTTATCATCACAGTCCATGTAGCACTGTGACTCTAAAGCCAGGCAATCAAACTGTCCCTTTCCTCTGAGCTCTTCACATTTGTCAGAACACATGATCAATTCCCCATGAACGCGTCTCCAGGGAAGGGCCTGCAACTATTACTCTAATATTGAACCAAGGGGTGTGTGCTCAAAACTGATAAAGCAGTGCTCTATGGGGCCTCCCGAGTGGCGCAGCGGTCTAAGGCACTGCATCGCAGTGCTTGAGGTGTCACTACAGACCCAGGTTCGGTCCCAGGCTGTGCACAATTGGCCCAGCGTCGTCCGGGTTAGGGGAAGGATTGGCCGGTCGGAATGTCCTTGTCCCATCGTGCTCTAGCGACTCCTTGTGGAGGGCTGGGCGCATGCTCGCTGATTCCGGTCTCCTGTTTTATGTTGTTTTCTCCAACACATTGGTGCGACTGGCTTCCAGACACTCTTACTGACAGTTGTGGCTGCTTCGTGTGATGTATTGTTGTCTCTACCTTCTTGCCCTTTGTGCTGTTGTCTGTGCCCAATAATGTTTGTACCATGTGTTGTGCTGCTACCATGTTGTTGTCATGTTGTGTTGCTACCATGCTGTGTTGTTATGCGTTGCTACAATGTTGTTGCCTTAGGTCTCTCTTTACGTAGTGTCTCTCTTGTCGTGATGTGTTTTTTTGTCCTATATTTTTATTTTATATTTTTAATCCCAGCCCGCGTCCCCGCAGGAGGCCTTTTGCCTTTTGGTAGGCCGTCATTGTAAATAAGAATGCTCTTAATTGACTTACCTAGTTAAATAAAGGTTAAATTAATACAATTCCCGGGTTAAGCGAGCAGTGTGTCATGAAGCAGTGCGGCTTGGCAGGGTGGTGTTTCGGAGGACTCGTGGCTCTCGACCTTCGTCTCTCCCGAGTCCGTAACGGGAGTTGCAGCAATGGGACAGGACTGTAACTACCAATTGGATATCAAGAAAATTGTGGAGAAAAATGGGTAAAAATCTATTAAAAATAAAAACAATAACACTGTTCTATGGCCCGTATGACTGTCATGTTGGCTGACATGTTTATCACCCAAAGTCATAGGCTCTATAGATGACAAGAACACGCCCATCTATGAGAACATAGTGATCTGGTAACACACACACACAATACTGTGGTACCGAGAGCATCTGGTGATTTGGGGACACAGCGGTGAGGTGGATGATTTGCTTTTGTGGTGATTACCCTGGTGTCACTGGGAATTTAGCAAACAGGCAGAAACACACACACGGACACACCTTTTGTCCTCTATGCCTGTCTCAGTGCTGTTGTCTATGCTCAAAGGCTTTATGATAGTCAGCTGACTGATGCAAGGGGGGCATTCTGCAGACTCAGCATGGTGTGGAATCTGTCTTTGTCAATCAATCACCCCCCCCCACCCACCCCACCGACACACACCCGGCCCCCTTTCTTCCCTCCTTACTCAGTTCCTGTTAGAGGAATTGAATTCCTATATGTTCGTTAACCAATTAAATTATATCAAAGCAAAACACTGTCCGTTTCTAAGAATTTGTAAGGTTCTTATTTGCATAAAACAGACAAAGATCAGTCTCAAAATGAATCAGTAGCGTTTATTTCCGAGAGCTCTGCTCAAAATACCATGTACATTAGTTTATATACCATTCTAACCTACGTACATACTTACACACTAACATTTGGATTCTCTCTTTTTCTACTGAAGTCTCACCATAGTTTATTACCACTCAGCTGACAGTTCCAGTCCCCCCCAGATACGGGAAACCTGGAGGGGCTCTCCCTGTCCTATCTTATCTCTCCAGAGTTAAAGCTGGGTCGGTTCAAACATAGGTTAAGGATCCTCTTTGTTTTCGTTAGGCACACACATGCATTCCTCTCTTCCCCCCTCCAACGTAGTTGGAGCTGTGTTTATTATTTTGAATTACTCCTTGTTCATGCTACATAACCTCTAATCCCTAATGGTTAAGTTTCCGGGTAGAATTATTTAATAATTTATCTTAAACCTTGATAAAATATCTTAACAGTTCCTTCTTCCCAGCTTCCTCACCCTCTCCTCCCCCTTCTCCCTCTCCCCCTACCCCCTAACCTCTGTTCTATAAATAACCCAGGTGAACTCAACACCATACCTCATATGGCCACGCCATTTTGAAATGGGTGCTTTACTCCTCTACCGCTGGCAAACCTAACCTCACACACCTCGTCACTCCCACCCAACCCCCACCCACATAAATCCTCTCTCGACCCCTACTTTCCTCTACCTTGATCCCACCCACACCCCCATTCCTCACTCCCCACGTACAGCCCCCTCTCTGACAACTTCACTAGCTCTAGGGGTCACGACGACATTCATAAATCAGCTACGCACAGGACAGGAAATCAACTGAAAACAGATAGGCATAACACATCCAGTGGGATCCTGGGAAATGTAGTTACCAACCAGACATCATTCACCATAGCAGTCCTTAGTCTTTATGCCATTCAAACAAAATAAGCATCATTGTTGGGGAGATCAGTTAGCTGCAAAAATGATCATGTCAGCCCAAAGACACTGGTTTGGTGATAGAGACTGACTAGGGACAGGCGAGGGTGAGGCTTTACTTAAGGTCTGCTTATAAACGGCGTACAAAACATTATTATATGCTTGTTACTCAGTAGTAAACATTTTTTAAACCATGGTCTATTTTTAATCCAATGTTTAACAAACAATGTAGGCTGATAATGTTCAGCAATTAATAAAACAGATCCTCACATGCAGTGTAACCCAGATGGGCCTATGTGGCATGCTGGTAGTGGAATGTGTGAGATAAGGTCGGGGGAAATGAAGTTACACCTTGTGAATATATAGCCTGAATGTACAGTGGTGCATGGGTTAGCTATGGCTACCCATGCACCTATGTCCTTGCCGTTCTGCCGCCATAGGCGAGACCAATGTTCGTGGATGCGGAAATCATGGCCGGTCTGGAATTGCACAAAAGAAAAGACGTCCAAAAGGTGTCGGCGAAACCCCTGATCATGACAATGGGGTGAAACTCACTGTTGTGATTGTCCATTCTACATTGTCCATTCTACTTTGACCTGTCCTGTTTTTAGGATATGTTGTTTCTTAACATGACAACAAATGTTCTATTTGATTGAGCGGCAGTTAGGTTAGGCTATTTGATTGGAGAAACCTGCATTTGGTAAAAAGTGTCTGTCTAATTACACTGTCATAACTTATGTCCAGCCTGTAGGCTACAGAAAAGGCCACATACTATTTCTACCATATCCTATATCTGATACATGATTTCTGTTAGATTTTTGTTGTAATTGAGGGAACGTTGGTGGAGCGCTGCAGAGATGCGTCTCTCCAACAGCACCCTGGAGAGGTGTGCTGGGAATGGACACGCTAAATATTTTGCACCCCTGCCTTTGACAAAGTGGGCACTGCTTATCAAAGGGCGGCATCAGCGCTCACCTAAAATGCCCATATGCCACTGATTGAGAGAAATTGTCATTGTTTTGGGCAGAATTATTGTTGTTGGAGGTGCGCCTTGGCCAGTTTAGCTCAGAAAATGCTGCCCGTGTCAATCTGCAGCCATAGGCGGCTGCCTAATCCTGCCTAATGAGTGTGGCATCACATCTTGACCTACTCAACAGTGCATTCCTTCCAACCAACGCCATGCACTTCAGGACAGCCATGTTCCTATAGGGGTTGATATTCAGCCTGTGTACATGGACCTATATATACAGAAAAAACGACTTAAGTAGTACTTTAAAGTATCTTTTACTTAAGTACTTTACACCACTGCCTAGATTGTGATTAATAATAGCATTCTTTTAACGAGTCTAAACTTGAACCTACTAGAACTATCTACAGGCCTTCTCTCATCAGGCATTTTACTAGGTCTAGGCCTACTGCTTCAGACACTACTACCACAAAAATAAGCAAGGTTTGTGTCATTCTTTGTTGTCCATAGGCGGCGGCGCAATAGGATTCCAGAACTTCAGAGAGCAACAAAGGTTCAAGAAGAGCAAACACCTATTGTGCGATCACACAATGTTTTCACTTTCACTTGAAATCCCCAATCTTTTTCACTTTCATTCCTGTTGGTGGGCCGACTGTCTACTACGCTCATGATTGAACACAGTAGAAGGTCAGGTGGCTCCAACAATCGAGAGTGGATTATATATTTGCTGCATGTTACACCAGAACCCGGCGTGCGTAAAGTCCACCGTGCCAACCCGAAGACAAACCTAACCCTCCTTGTTTCTGCAGCACAAACCATGCTGTTAACGGGCCTTCAACTTTACAAAACATTTTACAAAAACACGGAAACTATCATACAGGGTGTAATTTATGGGATGACATATATTGCCCTTTGCAATAGACAAATGGCAAGCCTAGGTCTCCAATGTTCATAGTTCAATGCATTGCTCTGTTTACAAAAATCTATAGCGCTATAACTATAGACAGTCTCTAAAAACAATGACAGAATCTACAATAAAATTGACAACAACTCAACCATTTTAATATCCTGCTGAAATTCAGAGACTACATGTAATTGGCACTAAAAGTGAAATACTGTGCGTAATGCGCACTAGTTAGCAATCAAATATGTTTATTTTACATTGTATAGCCCACAATAAATGTTATAGCTTATAATCAACCTGCATAGTCTAGTGTTATAGGAATCTAATTTGTCCGAATAATTCTTAAATATACCACAAGTGTTGAGATATCTACCGTTTATAGACAGACAGGCCTGTATGTCCTGCAGCCCTACTATGCTGAGGCCTACCACACTGTATTCTCGCTTCCACACTTTACGCGTCTAAGCCATTTAAACAACAATCAAATGAGTCAAATATATTTTCAGTATCAATCCCAATAGACAGGCTTTTCCGTCAGAGCCTTTCACAATAAAATATCCCTGAAGGTGCCATGAATTTCCTACCTTATTTTAAGGGGCGATGAGCGAAGTTTCAGAACGTTCTGTCTCGCGCAATAGGGCACAGTGAAGGAGAAAGCACAGAGTTGCGGACTGAGCATGCGCAAACATTATGACACAAAGGGCGGGGTCATTGTGTAATTGTCATTGAACAAAGAGAGAGGTAGCCAATAACTGTTTTCGAAAGCTTGTTTATGTCTATGGTTTGCAGTAGCCTTCAGGCTCAGGGCTGGGGAGTAACAGATTACAAAACAAATAAATAAACTGTAACTGTAATCCCTTACTTTACCAGCAAATATATTGTAATCAGATTACAGATACTTTTGGGGAAAAAAGATATGATTACTTCTAGGATTACTTTTAAAGCTGCAATATGTAACTTTTTGGGTGACCAGACCAAATTGAGTTATAGATCCTTCATTCTCATTGAAAGCAAGTCGAAGAAACGGTAGATCTATTCTATGTGCACCATTTTTATGCTTCCTGTTCTTAAATGTCATTCTTTCAGTTCATAGAGAGGCATTTTGGATTGTGCTGTGGATGGGGCAGCATTGTTTTTAGCGGCCCCACAAGGTATACGTTTGATGGCAGTACTGTTGTTTTTGATCCGGAATCACTATGTAAATTAACACCCTTGCACAGAAGAACTTTTGCGGCTCCGCCATCTTTTTATTTTGATGGAGGTTGGGTTTTCCAGTTTAACCTTCTCGCCTAACAATTGTTTACAGACAGATTGTTTCACTTATAATTCATTGTATCGCAATTCCAGAAGTTTACATACACTAAATTGACTGTGCCTTTAAGCAGCTTGGAAAATTCCAGAAAATTATGTCATGGCTTTAGAAGCTTCTGATAGGAAAATTGACATAATTTGAGTCAATTGGAGGTGTACCCGTGGATGCATTTCAAGGCCTACCTTCAAATTCATCATGGGAATATCAAAAGAAATCAGCAAAGACCTCAGAAAAAAAGTGTCGACCTCCAAAAGACTGCTTGATCCTTGGGAGCAATTTCGAAACGCCTGAAGGTACCACGTTCATCTGTACAAACAACAGTATGCCAGTATAAACACCATGGGACAACACAGCCATCATACCGCTCAGGAAGGAGATGCGTTCTGTCTCCTAGAGATGAACGTACTTTGGTGCGAAAAGTGCAAATCAATCCCATAACAACAGCAAAGGACCTTGTGAAGATGCTGGAGGAAACAGGTACAAAAGTATCTATATCCACAGTAAAACGAGTCCTATATCGACATAACCTGAAAGGCCCCTCAGCAAGGAAGAATCCACTCCTCCAAAACCACCATAAAAAAGCCAGAGTACGGTTTTCAACTGCACATGGAGACAAAGATCGTACTTTTGGAGAAATGTTCTCTGGTCTGAAGAAACAAAAATAGAACTGTTTGGCCATAATGACCATTGTTATGTTTGGAGGGAAAAGGGGGAGACTTGCAAGCCAAAGAACGCCATCCCAACCGTGAAGCACGGGGGTGGCAGCATCATGTTGTGGGGGTGCTTTGCTGCAGGAGGGACTGGTGCACTTCACAAAATAGATGGCATCAAGAGGGAGGGAAATTATGTGGATATATTGAAGCAACATCTCAAGACATCAATCAGGAAGTTAAAGCTTGGTTGCAAACGGGTCTTCCAAATGGACAATACCCCAAGCATACTTCCAAAGTTGTAGCAAAATGGCTTAAGGACAACAAAGTCAAGGTATTGGAGTGGCCATCACAAAGCCCTGACCTCAATCCCATAGAAGATTTGTGGGCAGAACTGAAAAAACGTGTGCGAGCAAGGAGGCCTACAAACCTGACTCAGTTACAGCAGCTCTGTCAGGAGGAATGGCGAAAATTGACCAGATTTATTGTGGGAAGCTTGTGGAAGGCTACTCGAAATGTTTGACCCAAGTTAAACAATTTAAAAGCAATGCTACTAAATACTAATTGAATGTATGTAAACTTCTGACCCAGTGGGAATGTGATTAAAGAAATAAAAGCTGAAATAAATCCTTCTCTCTACTATTATTCTGACATTTCACATTCTTAAAATAAAGTGGTGATCCTTACTGACCTAAAACAGGGAATTTTTACCCGGATTAAATGTCAGGAATTGTTAAACTGAGTTTAAATTTATTTGGCTAAGGTGTATGTAAACTTCCAACTTCAACTGTATGTGAGAATGCTGTTCACCGACTACAGCTTAGTGTTCAACACCGTAGTGCTAAATAGCGGACTTAACGTTTAAGAGCTAACAACCACATTTTCTCTAACAGCAGGTCATAGTCGGAGTGTTTTTTTCTAACTGGCTAGCAAGCTAGCTACTTTTTTACCGACATAACGTTACTTTCTGAAATCTGAACTCAGTGGAAAAACCTCTAGCTAGCTAGCTAACCCAATTTAGAATGTCTGTATTGGTCTCTGTTTCAATAGATGTTCAGTGATGTGTGAGGGTCCCTCCATGATATCTGGGCCCATACCCCCAGAGCACTCCTTTTTCCCCAAATACTACAAACGTCCTGTCTCTGGTAAGATAGCTAACATATACACCTTTTAAAAATCCCAATAATTGTTGGTACAACATGTCACCCAGTGTCTTACTGTTCATTGTCTTCCTTACACTCCCATCCTTCTGTGGGTGAGTCTTATCCCAGCTAGGGGTCGTCTGGAAGGGAACGCTGATAGGAGTCCAGCCTTTCTCTCTGGTCCCCTTACCCCGGACCCTGTGTTGTACTCAGGCTGCTACAGCACACGTATCCCTCAGCACCAATGAATTAGCCCTAACGCCACACACATCCTGGAGAGGGGCCAGAGAGGGGTGACAGGGGCCCTGAATAGTTAGACTTTATCTCATTGTAGTACATTATATGCACAGCTGTTGTTTAATATACAGGAACATATATTCAAAAGGTTAAACAGACTGTGGTACCTCTCTCACATTCTATATAATCTCGGTTTGTCCCACAGAGCAGCTGGTGTGTGACTACGGAAAAGAGAACGTACATCGGGTGAGGGAGATCCCCCCTCACTTCGTCAAGCCACCCAAAACCATACAAGGAACCAGGGTTTACAGGTGAGATAGGCACCTTAAAATAGCCTCTGATTGAACGAATGGATGAACTTTGACTCCAGCTCAAATGTAAACATGTATTCCTCCAATGAGGATATTAGCTGTGTATTGGCATATCTACCTCCACAGCTGAAGGTTTTTGATAACAAAGAGATGCATATTATTCAACTTACATTTTCCTCCAAATGTGGCTGAGCATCTCTTGTGTACTCTGTCTGTTTCCGCTAAGGACCATGTTGAACATAAATGTCTCTCTCTCTCTGACCTACTGTTTTGACCTTGATTCTCAGAATGCCTGGTTATGAAAAGCCAACTGACATTAACTCCTAAGTTATTGAACTGTTGCACCCTCTACAGCAACCACAGTTATTATTTGCCTTGCTGGTCATTTATAAACGTCTGGGATAGCGATCTTAAATGGCCACATGTACTCTTAAATCTCCACCCGGCACAGCCAGAAGAGGACTGGCCACCCCTCTGAGTCTGGTTCCTCTTTACGTTTCTTCCTAGGTTCCTGCCTTGTAGGGAGTTTTTCCTTGCCATTGTGCTTCTACATGTGCATTACTTGCTCTTTGGGGTTTTAGGCTGTGGACCTGTTAAGCCACTGTGACAACTGATGTAAAAAGGGTTTTATAAAATACATTTGATTGATTGATGATGAGCCCAAATGCATGCTTAATGAATGAATATATCCAGTACATCCAGTTTCAGGTTGTTACTGTAATTTAATTATGCCAATGTGTCTTCATTAATTGAAAACCCTTAATCTATTTTATGAGAATTTGTAAGATTCTTGTTTTCATAAAATAGACGGAGACCAGCCATTTCAATAATAGGTAACAGAATTTATTCTCGGAGCGCGCTGCCACATTATCACAAGCAACAGTTTATATACAATAACATGACGTCATTTCATTGCTTAACAGAATCCCCTCCTCTCGACCGGGACAAAGTGTGGTTAAAAGTTAATTCTAACTTACTAACACACTCCCAGGTAACTTTTGGCCCCTCAACATTATCGATCACCACTTAGCTGACAGTTCTAATTAACAGAAAACCTAGGAATGCACTCACTTCCTTATCTAAAACACCCCAGAGCTCAGTTTCGTCGGTTCAACCATAGGTTAACTACCTTATCTGTTTACTTAATCCACAAACCATTTCTTTCTTCCTAGTTGGAATGGGGTTCATTAACTTTAATTACTCCTTGTCCGTGTCACACAATCCCTTCTTATGAACTCATATTGTTAATCAGATATAATAAAACAGAGTAGAAGTTTGCTTAGTTACAGTTCCATTTAAAATGATTTGTTCAGTCATTTAATCATAATTTTCCCAACACAGGTGCAGGGCAGGACGGTAGACTTTGTGAGCCACAACACACAGGCTGCAGGGAAGACAGTTCTCTGTCGCTCCCAGTCATTGACCAATCTGAAGAACAGCCAGCCTGTGCCCAGTGCAATCAAGGGACAGGTGCCTCAGTAGTGAGTACACTGAACCAATATACAGTATGCTCCTCTGTTATTTAAAAATGGGTCTCTCTCTTGCATTCAAAAGTGTAAGTCACTGGAAGTGTCAAATTCACTTTTTCAATAATTCTGCCTCACGGTCAACAAAGCTTACTCTTTTCTGACACTATTATTCATTATCTCTCTTCCTCTGTCTATCAGCTTTGAGGAGTGGAAGAAGCAGTGGCAGAGGAGAAGAGTAGGAACATTCCTGATCCATCCATTTAATCTGGCCACACCCTGATGCCGGAGAGGGAGAGACAGGAGACCCTGCAGTCACTCAAAGAGAGTAGGTATTTTACCATAAACACATTTAAATTATTTCTCTTATGCCTCTCACTGAGCATTTGGTCCTGACTTTTTTTGGTGTGGACCGGCTTTGATTCGTCTCCATGTTTGGACCAAATCAAGGCCTGTCCGGACCAAATATGAGGCAATTATAGACATCTATGTTTGGTTCAGTCCGGTCCAGCCTATATTTGGCCCAAACATAGAGACGTCTATGATTGGTTCAGATTTGGACCGGACCAAATCTGAAACAATCATAGACATCTATGTTTCACAAGTTTGGACAGCACAATACAGCACAGTACAGTTGAATACAGTAAAGAAAAGTACAGTACAGTACAGCCCAGTATAATGTATTGTACCCTACTTACTTTACTCAAATGTACCCTATTCTACTGAACTAAACTGTACTGTACTCTACTGAATTAAACTCTACTGTATCGCACTCCACTTTGCTCCTGAGTGACGCAGTGGTCTAAGGCACTGCATCTCAGTGCAAGAGGCACCACTGTATCACATCCGGACGTCAGGAAGTCCAGGATACAGTTGCAGAGGGAGGTGTTTGGTCCCAGGGTCCTTAGCTTATTGATGAGCTTTGAGGGCACTATGGTGTTGAACACTGAGCTGTAGTCAATGAATAGCATTCTCACATAGGTGTTCCTTTTGTCCAGGTGGGAAAGGGCAGTGTAGAGTGCAATAGAGATTGCATCATCTGTGGATCTGTTGGGGCGGTATGCAAATTGGAGTGGGTCTAGGGTTTCTGGGATAATGGTGTTGATGTGAGCCATGACAAGCCTTTCAAAGCACTTCATGGCTACAGGCTGAAAATGTCAGTGAAGACACTTGCCAGTTGGTCAGCGCATGCTCGCAGTACACATGCTCCTGGTAATCCGTCTGGCCCTGCGGCCTTGTGAATGTTGACCTGTTTAAAGGTCTTACTCACATAGGTTGCGGAAAGCGTGATCACACAGTCTTCCGGAACAGCTGGTGCTCTCATGCATGTTTCAGTGTTATTTGCCTCGAAGCGAGCGTAGAAGTAGTTTAGCTCGTCTGGTAAACTTGTGTCACTGGGCAGCTCTTGGCTTTGCTTCCCTTTGTAGTCTGTAATAGTTTGTAAGTCCTGCCACATCCGATGAGCGTCAGAGCCGGTCTAGTACGATTCGATCTTAGTCAACAGTGAAGAGGCGACTCCGGGATGCTGGCCTTCTAGGCAGAGTTTCTCTGTCCAGCGTTTGTGTTCTTTTGCCCATCTTAATCTTTCAGATGTATTGGCCAGTCTGAGAAGGCCAGCATACCGGAGTCGCCTCTTCACTGTTGACGTTGAGACTGGTGTTTTGGGGGTACTATTTAATGAAGCTGCCAGTTGAGGACTTGTGAGGCGTCTGTTTCTCAAACTAGACACTAATGTATTTGTCCTCTTGCTCAGTTGTGCACCGGGGCCTTCCACTCTTTCTATTCTGGTTAGAGCCAGTTTGCGCAGTTCTGTGAAGGAAGTAGTACACAGCGTTGTACGAGATCTTCAGTTTCTTGTCAATTTCTCACATGGAATAGCCTTCATTTCTCAGAACAAGAATAGACTGATGAGTTTCAGAAGAAAGTACTTTGTTTCTGGCCATTTTGAGCCTGTAATCGAACCCACAAATGCTGATGCTCCAGATACTCAACTAGTCTAAAAGAAGGCCAGTTTTATTGCTTCTTTAATCAGAACAACAGTTTTCAGCTGTGCTAATATAATTGCAAAGGGTTTTCTAATGATCAATTAGCCTTTTAAACAGATAAACTTGGATTAGCTAACACAATATGCCATTGGAACACAGGAGTGATGGTTGCTGATAGTGAGACTCTGTACGCCTATGTAAATATTTTATTTAAAAATCAGTTTCCAGCTACAATAGTCATTTACAACATGAACAATGTCTACACTGTAGTTCTGATCAATTTGATGTTATTTTAATTGATTTTTATCTATCTTTAAAAAACAAGGACATTTCGAAATGATCCCAAACTTTTGAACGGTAGTGTATATACTAGGCGATGTCAGAAGGACAAAAAAATTGTCAAAGACTCCAGCCACCCAAGTCATAGACTGTTCTCTCTGCGACCGCACAGCAAGCGGTACCGGAGCGCCATGTCTAGGAACAAAAGGTTCCTTAACAGCTTCTACCACCCTCCCCCTTTGTTTTTACACTGCTGCTACTCGCTGTTTATTATCTATGCACAAATTACCTCGACTAACCTGTTCCTCCCGCATATTGACTCGGTACCGGTACCCCTGTATATAGGCAAGTTATTGTTATTTTATTGTTTTAAAAAAAAAAAATTGTTACTTTCGTTTATTTAGTAAATATTTTCTTAACTATTTCTTGAACTGCATTGTTGGTTAAGGGCAGTAAGGTCTAGCACCTGATGTATTTGGCGCATGTGACAAAAACTATTTGTAAAGTATTTATGCAATCTCAGAAGAAATGGTACAAGAGGTTCAAGACCCTCGTAAGACATCACAGTAAAATAGATGGATGTATTGCAAAGGGAAATGGTAAAATGGTAGTTAATTTGGAAAGATGGATTAGACTGTGGACATCTGAGGGTTGGAATTAAGATCAGAGTGACTGGTTGAATGGCCGATACACTATATTGAATTTGAAATGTTTTCCACCAAGTCACCCAACTAGGGGAGAGGGAAGTAGGGGCAAATTAAAAAATAAGTAGGTTTTTATCAAGGATCTATCTGTACTGTGCTCCGTTCATCCTTCCCTCGATACTGACTAGTCTCCCAGTCCCTACTGCTGAAAAACATCCCCACAGCATGATGCTGCCACCACCATGCTTCACCGTAGGGATGGTGCCAGGTTTCCTCCAGACTTGACTAGGGCTGTTATGGTGGTCACGAGTCATGATGGCGGTCAAATTCCATATGGCCTTTAGTCACGGTAATTAGAATGTCCCTTCATATCTAGTAGGAGTATGGTTTGTTAATGAGGAGCAGCTGAGCAGATGACCAATCTTAAAGAAATCATTTGAGATATCCAAACTGGTGGAGAGAGTGCTGGGTTTGATTTTTTTGTGCTTCTGCGGATCAGAAGGAACGTTTGTTGCGTCTCACCCAATTTGATAAGTTTGAAGTGTCGTGTGTTTCTTTCGAACAGGGCACCCCTCAAGGGGGTTATATCTGACATCTCGTGGGAAGTTGATTTTGAAGAGATTAAAAATATTCATGGAGTGATTGATGCACGTCAGATGAATCGTATGGTGAATAGTGAAAAAGTTAAGTCTATATGTTCTTTTGTTTTTTTATACTCTTTCTACTCAAGTGCAGTTGGGGTATATAAACTACAGAGTCAGAGCATTTATCCAAAGACCAATGCAGTGTGATCATTGTAAAGCTTTTGCTCATGTGACATATTGCAAATGTGGTTGGAACCAAAAAGCAACATATTTCAATTACCCGACAAGGGTTAAAGAGAATGAGGTGTCCAAAGTCAGTGCTGTCCAGAGCATTTAATATGCAGCAGCTGTCAAAAGGGTTTAGGGTTTGAATGGTGGTGGATAGGCCTTCACTGCTGGCTGCAGCATATGTGTTTCACCAGCAGGACCCTGACATGTTAAAGGTTAAGAAGGTGGACTTTGAGGCCTTTATAGCTATGGTGATTAATAGCACTGCCAAGGTGGAGAGAAGGTCCAGGAAGATAGATATTGTGGATTCGGCAATATTTCTTGGCAGAGCAGCCCTAGAGCCTGAGAAGGGTGATATCGAGATTTGAAAGAAGGAAGAAGTGGGAGTTTTGTTTTGTTTTTGTCAATGTACTATTTTATTTGGGTGGGTATGGATTTTCTTTTTTACCTTGTTTTGGTTTTTCAACCGTCCACTTGGTGGCAGCAATACTAATTTGGGGGTTGTAGTCCGCGGTAAAACCATCAGAAGAAGAAGAAGCAGCAGAAGAAAGGCAGTGTTAGCTACACTACTGGCAAGCACGTAAAATAAGAATACAATATAATTTTGGAAAAGCTTGAATACAGAGATGAGTAAAAGGAAAGCGCCACAGGAATCCCCAAACGAGGGAATAACAGACTTTCTTACCGGTAAGCCAAGATACTTGAAGGCTAGCTAGCTAACGACAGCTGGCTAGCACATAATAGATAGTTTAGCTAGCTAGCTATCTTCATTTGCAACCAAACATCGCAACTTAATATTGATAGCTTTTTACTAGCTCGCAATGAAACACGAATGCAAACTTGCTAGTTGTATGGTAGCTAGATTTAGCTATTAGTTCAATCTTTAAAATCTAACCCCGTCGTCCTTGTAAGTGTGTGTGTGTGTGTGTGTGTGTGTGTGTGTGTGTGTGTGTGTGATGATGATGATGATGATGATGATATGGAGGATGGAGGCTGTGTCAAACTCGTCACACATTTAAAAAATCTACTTTACACAGCCTGTCATTGGTGAGGTAGAATGTGAGCATTTGTGATGCTCGTGGTTAATAGCCTGTTAATCTCTCCAATATTCTGTTAGAGTTTGTTTCTTCCATATGCGAAGCCTGTGAGTGAGTGTGCTTTTGTATCTGTTTCTTTCTCCCAGAATTGGCCAACTATGAGAGGAATGTCAACAGAGCTATACACAAGTACAATGCCTACAGGTATGAGATGGGAGTAGTGTAGTGAGGGATGTGAGTGTCCCTTTACAACAGACATCTGTTTAAGTGGCTCATTCAGTCATGGTCATACGAACATATATATTTTTTATTTACGCCCCGTTTACTCCCTCATTTACTGGAAATAACTTTGTGTTGTGCCACTGTTCTTCAGGAAAGCAGCTTCAGTGATCTCAAAGTACCCCCAGAAGATCAAAAATGGGGAAGAGGCCAAGAAACTGGTGAGGACATAAGTGATGAGAGAGAAAGATGTCACAGACAGTACAGTGCTGTTATAGCGGTGGTTGACTGTAGTTGATTGACTTGAAAGCTCATCTGATGACAGCCAATGCTCACCAGTGACTTACTATAACAATATTATCATTATACTTTCTATTGTGTTCATCTATTTTAAATAGGATGGCGTTGGAAAAGAGATTGCTAAGAAGATCGATGAGTTTTTACAAACAGGAACACTTAAGAAGTTAGAAAAGGTAAGTGTTTGAGGGATGACATGTGAAACTTAATGCAAGGACAGTGAACTCTGCAGCCTGTCACTTCTTTGTCCCCTGTGACCACAATACAAAATGCACAAATAACCTTTTTAAAGATGATGATTATATTATTAATTTCACTCAGTTTGATGCAGGCTAATGGATTGTGTTTATCTTCCCAGATTCGTAATGATGACACCAGCTCCTCCATCAATTTCCTTACCAGAGTCACTGGTATTGGGTATGTCTTCTGCATGGTTTGTTAAACCCAATCCCTGACCCTAGCCCCTGGGTGGCAAACCCTTTTCGTGGAGAGCTACCATTCTGCATGATTTTGTTCCAGCCCTTATTTAAGACACCTGAGCAGTTAACTCTTTCTTTCTCCTCCGCTAGTCCTGCTGCTGCCAGAAAGTTCTTTGATGAGGGAGTGAAGACTCTGGAAGGTTTGCTCAGCTTTTAAAGCATTTTTTTTTTACATTTAGAAGAAGATACAAGAGTAGCCTGCAGTGCATATGGTGAAGGGTTGAGTATATGTAGGAATGCCATACAATTTCAAAAGTAACTTCAATTGTTATTAGACTACATTAACACTGTTGTGCTTTTAGATCTGAAGAAAATCGAACACAAGCTCAATCATCATCAGCAGATTGGACTCAAGTAAGTATGAATTTCCTATGTCAGTGTCTCAGTCTGCATGCACCAATGTAAGTGTTTTGCTGATGTTGTATGTGCATCATTGGTTGGTGACTCATACATTCCAATGTAAGTTTCCTTTGCATGCTTGGTGGTGCTGCCCTGTGCCCGCTGTAGGTACTTTGAGGAGTTTGAGAAGAGGATTCCACGATCTGAGATGACGAAGATGGAGGTGAGAGAGAGAATTCGGATAGATTTTTTTAAAAGTGGTTAGAATGGCATGTATTTACTCTTACCTCTGTCTTATGCTTCTTGTGTGTTTGTCCAGACTCTCATTCTGCAGGAGCTGGAGTTGGTGGATACTGAGTACATTGGGACAATCTGTGGAAGCTACAGGAGAGGTGAGTCCACCATGTACTCTGTGGTTTTTACTATTACTAACTGTGTGTGGTGTTTATATTTGCAATTGTCATGTTGTATCAAGGAAGTGATTGCACTGGGAAGACAGATTTTTATGCATGTGATTATTGTTTTAGGTCATTTCTTCATTATTTAACTGTTCCTGCATTCCCTCCTGCAGGTGCTGAATCCAGTGGGGATATTGATATCTTACTGACCCACCCAAACTACACCTCTGTGGATGAGAAACAGGTAACCACCAAACTCCACAATGCCAACTGCTACTTTGGCACTGTATTGAATTAATATATATTACACAGGGGAGGACCATCCTCCTCAGTGAATTTCATAAAAACAATGAAACATTTAAAAATGTATCCTTTTTTAGAAAGAACTATACAAAATATATTCAGGTCACCAAATAATTGATTAAACACACTGTTTTGCAGTAGCTTCAACAGCACTCTGTAGGGTAGAACCATGGTGTTTAGACGGAGGACAGCTAGCTTCCGCCCTCCTCTGGGTACATTGACTTCAGTACAAAATTTAGGATGCTCATGGTTCTCACCCTCTTCCATAGACTTACACAGTAATTATGACAACTTCTGGAGGACATCCTCCAACCTATTAGAGCTCTTGCAGCATGAACTGACGTGTTGTCCACCCAATCAAAGGATCAGAGAATGAATCTAGTACTGAAAGCATAAGCTACAGTTTGCTAGCACTGTAGTGCATAAAATGTGATGAGTAGTTGATTAAAAAGTTTTGGCAGATGCCAGGAGAATGCAGAGTTTGGTGGAGGAGGAATAATGGTCTGGGGGTGTTTTTCAAGGTTCGTTCTAGGCCCCTTAGTTCCAGTGAAGGGAAATCTTAACATTACAGCATACAATGACATTCTAGACGATTCTGTGCTTCCAACTTTGTGGCAACAGTTTGGGAAGGGCCTTTCCTGTTTCGGCATGACAATGCCCCCGTGCACAAAGTGAGGTCCATACAGAAATGGTTTGTTGAGATCGGTGTGGAAGAACTTGACTGGCCGGGACAGAGCCCTGACCTTAACCCCATCTAACACCTTTGGGATGAATTGGAATGCCGACTGCGTGCCAGGCCTAATCGCCCAACCTCACTAATGCTCTTGTTGCTGAATGGCAGCAAGTTCCCGCAGCAATGTTCCAACATCATTGCATTCAACAGAAGATAACTCTTATGACTTGCATATACTCATAACATAATTATTTGCTCTTCCTCTTCCAGCCCAAACTTCTCCATGCCGTGGTGGAGCATTTTGAATCCATTGGGTTCATTACAGACACTCTGTCCAAAGGAGACACCAAATACATGGTGAGGACATTTTGTGGCTAGCAAGCTGCAAGGAATGTTGCTTAATCTGTCTAGTAACTAAGATGTTTTATGTTGTCATTGGTGATGTATTTTGTGCAGAGAGGGTCTGTACTTTACTAAATCGGAAGCAACCAGTCAAGCAGATGGCTCAGTGGTTATTTATGTGGTTGTTGCTCTCTCTCTAGGAGGTCTGTCAGCAGAATTAGTTTCATCAGTCAGAAAGTTTATCTATTCAGTCTTTATTTAGCTATAAAAGTGTCCTACCCCTCTACCACATGGTCATTAATATGTTTCTAGGGAGTCTGCCAGCTGCAGCAGAAGGATGAAGACGAGGAGGAATATCTTCACAGACGCATTGATATCAGGTGGGTAGCTAGTTACCCTCCACATACACACCTAATCACATGGTTCTTATGACTCTGTTGCCTGGAGGATGGTCAGATAGAGCACTTTCAACGACATTTGATTATCTTTTCCTTCACCTTGCTATAACAGATACAATTTCCCTTATCTCACGGCAGGTTAATTCCTAAGGACCAGTATTACTGTGGTGTGCTGTATTTCACTGGCAGTGACATCTTCAATAAGAACATGAGAACTCACGCTCTGGAGAAAGGCTTCACCCTCAACGAGTATACCATCCGTCCAGTGGGGGTCACTGGTGAGTCACGCTGAAATATCATATACCCTTGCCCCTATTCCTAGACCAGGGTGTCAAACATATGGGCCCACGAGCCGATTAAATGTGACTCACGTTTTTAGTTAAAAAAAATGTAATCTAGATATAATCAAAATCATTTTGGGGGGGAAATATATACACATTTTGACGGTGAGGAAATCTTTAAAAACAATTGTGCGGCCCTATGGACCTCGGTGAATACAGAGTGAAATGCATAAATATCTCATTTCCATAAATATTCACATCCCTGAGTCAATACATGTTAGAGCTGTAATTGCTGCCAAAGATGGTTCTGAGTCTTTCTGGGTAAGTCTTCATGAGCTTTATACACCTGGATTGAACAATGTTTGCACATTATTCTTTTTTTAAATTCTTAAAGCTCTCTCAAGTTGGATGTTGATCATTGCTAGATAGCCATTTTCAAGTCTTGTTAAATATTTTCAAGACAATTAAAAAAACTTTTTTTTTGGCAACTTTAACTAGGCCACTCCGGAACATTCAATGTCATCTTGGTAAGCAACTCCAGTATATACAGTATTTTGCCTTGTGTTTTAGGTTATTCCCTGCTGCAAGGTGAATTTGTCTCCCAGTGTCTGTTGGAAATGATGAAAAGCACACCAATAACATGATGCAATCACCACCATGCTTGAAAATATGAAGTGGTGTACGCCGTGATGTTGGATTTGATCCAAACATAACTATGTTCTGAGTACAAAGCGTTCATTTCTTAGACACATTTTTTGCAGTTTTTTAGTGTTATTGTAGACTTTTGTGTGTGTGTGTCTTTCTGCAAACCGGATGCATGTTTTGGAATATTTGTATTATGTACAGGCCCCCTTCTTTTTACTCTGTCATTTAGGTTAGTGTTTTGGGTAGTGACTACTATGTTGTTGAACCATCCTCAGTTTTTTCCTATCACAGCCATTTAACTCACCATTGGCCTCATGGTGAAATCCCTGAGCAGTTTCCTTCCTCTCCGGCAACTTACTAAGGAAGGGCGCCAGTATCTTTGTAGTGACTGGGTGTATTGATACACCATCCAAGGTGTCATTTATAACTTCACCATGCTCAAGGGGATATATTCAATGTCTGCTTTTTTTATTTTTACCCATCTACCAATAGGTGCCCTTCTTTGCCAGGTATTGTAAACCTCCTGGTCTTTGTGGTTGAATTGGTGTTTGAAATGTACTGCTCGACTGAGTGACCTTCCACATATTTGTATGTGTGGGGTACAGAGATGAGGTAGTCATTCAAAAAATCATGTTAAACACTATTGCACGCGACGTGTAATAGTGACTTGTTAAGCACATTTTTACTCCTGAACTTATTTAGGCTTGCAATAACAAAGGGGTTGAATACTTATTGACCCAAGACATTTCAGATTTTCATTTTTATTTCATATGTAAAATTTCCAAAAAACATAATTCCACTTTGACGTTATGGGGTATTGTGTGTAGGCCAGTGAATACTTTCGGACGGCATGTAATAAATCCTTCAGATCAAAGTGTCTGGAGGTTGATTTTAAAAATATATATATTTATTAGGCACCTGTATCTTATTTCCTGAAATTCAGCAATGTATCCATCTCACCGTCACAGTTGGGTTAGCCAACTGTGTAAAGTCAGTTTAAACAGCAAGGTTAGTTCATGTCTGTGTTTCTGTGGTTGTAGGTATGGCCGGGGAACCTCTGATGGTGGACAGTGAGAAGGATATCTTTGACTACATCCAATGGAAATACAGAGAGCCTAAAGAACGCAGCGAGTGAAAGGGATGAAAGACACTTTTTATCCCCACATGATTTAACTGCCAACAAGGCTGAAATTGTGTATGTTTGTTTTTATCTATGTGTCTTAGGGTTTCTTTTGATTTTGGTGTGTTTTTCCAGGAGGGAAAAATAGCACAACCTTGTTGGTCTTTTTTTAAGTTGTTCTGAGGTTTCTCCAACAGATTGACAGAACATGTATAGTTAAAATATACTTGCAAACACTCTAACTCTTGTGATATGCGTGATCTGTTTTTTTTTTTTGACGACATCACCAGAGATTTATACCCTCTGACAATGCCAAGACAGAATTATTTGTTTACATTGCTGTCACTCAGCAGAATCATCCAAATATATTTGTATTGTGCTAAAATAATTTGTGTATCGAACAGCAATGCAGTCTGTTACTGCTTTGTCACTATCTTGTTTGGCTAGCTAGGCAACAATGTTACCTTGACTGCAGAAACAGACTATCTACCAGGCTAAAGCATTGGGCTAGTGTTAGGACAATACCAGATCTTTTAGTATGCCTGACTAGTCACTGCTGTAGCATCTTTGTACATTGTTGTTTCCTTCACTCACTGTCAAGTTTTATATGTATTATGTCTGGGAGACATGTATCATGCTTTTGAGATGAAGTTACTTCCAAGATGAAGACACTTTGGAGTGATGAATGGATATTATGTTACATATTGTTCTGTCTTTTTAGAACCAGACGTACCCATGAGCAGTTGGAGTCCATTTTCTCTCTAGATTTTTTTAATTAATTTTTATGGGTGGAAATGTAACACTGTAATTGAGCTCTATCCGCATGATTTCTAGGGAATAAATGGTGCACATAAACATGTCGAGATGGCCTGTAACTACCCTTATGGAATCTCCCCCCGCCCCCCCCCCCCCCAAAAAAAACTGAAGATTTTCGAGAAAGGTGAATTGATACTGCTAGTTAACAGATAACTATTTATTTTGTGTTTTTATGAGTAATTAAAAAAAAGAAGTATTCTCTTTAACTTTGACTGTGTACTGCTAAGCATTAGCAGAAGTCTAATAGTACTGTCTTTGCTAATGTTGTTTACAATTACACAGCGGTTGCCACGGAAACCAACGACGTTTGAACCGCAAAGCATGATGGGCTGAAATAAAATGCAGCAAGAAATGCCAGCAAAAGCTGCGAGAGATTGACCAATAACTACACCGTGTGCATAACGGTTAGCCAATAGGAGATATGTGCGATCGTGTCTTCTGTCAGTTACACACCCACATTACTTTTTGTCCACCACTTAGCGGGAGTTGTAGCTGTGAAATCAAGCGTCCATATAGCAGAGACAACCGGCGTTGGAAAATAAGGTAAAAAAAATTGTTAGGCTATTATGAGCTCTCCTTCATTTTTTAAATTAGTGTAGGTGGTCTAAGAATAATTTGCGATCTGAGTTGATAAGTACAGTTGAACCCGCTAACGTTAGCTATTTGCGTCTGAGTGGCACACAACAGGCGTCATTAATTAATCTTCTACAAGCTAACGTTAGTCTACTAACGGTAGCTAGCTAGTTCATGTTAGATTGCTAGCCAGATATCAAGTTACATTACGACATCTAACATAATATCATTAATGACTTGTTTGCAAGGTGGCACCCATGGAGATCCTATTAAATTACTAGAGGGGCAATGTGAACCCAAAAAGTTCCAGAATGTGGTGAAAAAATGGCAGCCATATTGGTCAGGGAGAAATCAAAACCAGTCTAATTGGAATGAATGGCAGAGGCATAATCCTCCTGCTTTTACTCATGCAGGAAAATAAAAGTAAAGCATGCGATATAAATTGTGTAATAAAATGTTTCAACCTAAAATATTGTAAGTTAATAGAAAAATCATGCAGGTTTTATATCTACACGTTGTCTATCTATATCAACAGACCATAAATGGATACATTTATTTTCTTAGAAAGGTGTGTTTATTATGATACAACATCAGTACTTGTTGCATTATTTTACAACTTGTCCAATGCTGCTTTCACATGCTAGTTGGATCTCGGAAACGCGAAAATGTCCCAACTTGCTAACTGCATGAACATATACCTGCCATGTGCAACTCCCTGACCAAAATGGCTTTTAGCCCATCATAAGACAGTTAAAGCCTATGTCTAGTATTGTAATTCCTAATTTTATGATAGCATCTGTCTTACGAATTTAAATGAAACACTTTGCAAGCTGCAAACAGCAATGTTAAGTTATTATGCTAATTTTAACTTGACTAATTTGGGGAAATGGTGAGTTATGGTTTTTGTTTTGTTCAAAATAACAAAAATGTTGCTTGACAACTTGAATAGATTGGAGAAGATGAGAATTCTAGCTACACATAAGTAGTGGTGAGGTGGAGTCTACCGTGTCCGGATGCAATTTCACCATTAATTTTCTGTATTCAGGGTACACTCAAACATCGTTTTATGATTGAGAGTAACAGCTGATTTTGAGATTGTATATAGATTTGCTCTCCTTAATTAAATACACAACAGACCAAAAGTATGTGGACACCTGCTTGTCTATCATCTTATTCCAAAATCATGGGCATTAATATGGAGTTGGTCCCCTTTTGTTGCTTTAACAGCCTCCACTCCTCTGGGAAGGCTTTCCACTAGATGTTGGAACATTGCTGCGGGGACTTGCTTCCATTCAGGCATGAGCGTTAGAAAGGTCTGGCATTGATGTTGGGCGATTTAGACCTGGCTCGCAGTCGGCGTTCTAATTCATCCCAAAGGTGTTTGATGGGGTTGGACCACGCTTTGTGATCAGGGACATTGACATGCTGAAACAGGAAAGGGCCTTCCTCAAACTGTTGCCTCAAAATTGGATACACAGAATCGTTTAAAATGTAATTGTATGCTGTAGCAATAAGATTTCTCTTCACTGGAATTAAGGGGCCTAGCCCGAACCATGAAAAAGCACTAGAACATTACTGCTCCTCCACCAAACTTTACAGTAGGCACTATGCATTGGGGGCAGGTAGGGTTCTCCTTGCATGTGCCAAACCCAGATAGTGAAGCGTGATTAATCACTCCAGAGAACGCGTTTCCACCAACCCCAGCCGACGCTTGGCTTTGCGCGTGTTGATCTTAGGCTTGTGTGTGGCTGCTCGGCCATGGAAACCCATTTCATGAAGCCCCCGAGGAACTGTTATTTTGCTGATGTTGCTTCCAGAGGCAAGTTTGAACTCGGTAGTGAGTGTTGCAACTGAGGACAAACTATTTTTATAGTGTGTGTCATCTGATTTATTCGTTTTAGACTCTGAATTGTTTAATCAAACTTTTTGCCACCAGCTCCTGATTAGGCTACTGATCACATGTGCGCTACGCCTGCGCTCGTTTTCCCTGGCTAAACTAGCTGGCTTGCTGGACTATGCTAGTTTTCATTCTCATTGTCAAACTTCATAAATACTGCACCCTCAACTTCAAAAATCATGTAATTAAGAAATTACCTGGAAAGAAACTTTACAATTATGTATTGTTTTGTTGAATAGTCATGACTGTTTTGAGGCAAATGTCGTAAGACAACAGTAGCGAAATATATCATTGCTTTGCCGACACAGCCAGATGTGTAGTCTTGTACTTGTAACCTTATTTCAATTTACTATTGTATTTGTTGATTAAATCTGACATTTTATTAATGAATAATCCAGAAGTGAGATCTCGAAAATATATAAACTATACAGATCGCATTTACTACAATGAATGGCTAAATTAATTTCGGACACTAAGGGTCCGGAGCTCCCCTTCCTCCTCATATTAGAAGTGTATCCATAGAAACTACACAGAGCGCGGTTGCCATGCCATGTGCCAGTCATTATTTAACTGGTATTTGCACAGCAGTAAGCCACGGTTGGTTAGCCAGAATGGATTCCGACCCTACGCTTGCTTACAGCTGTGCTAGGTTTGGACAGGCTGCATGTTTAGATTAAGACACCGCGGAGCTGGCTCAAAACATGGCTCGGAAAACGTACCTCAATCCAGGGATGCGAAATGCGTTGTACTCCGATTTGTCCAATTCACTGTTATACCGAGAAGATTGAATGAATGCTACTCTAGCAGTCGTTTTTATCTTCTGTGTAACAGTTGGGATGATGGGACAATTCGGAGTACACCTCATTTCTCACCCCTGGGTTGAGGTATGTTTTCCGAGCCATATCCTGCACCTGCTCTGCGGTGTCTTGCTGGCCCCAGTAAGGAAGCGTAGGGTTCGGAATCTATTCTGGCTACTGCTTGGTGTGTTAAGCTCTGATCTGAAGATGTTAGCTAGTGGATGATGAGTCTTAATACGCCAAGTTCTTTCTAGAAGTGTTTAGTGAATAGCGTTTAAAATGCTGGGTGAGCCCAGGTTGAACCCTATCAGTCTGTCCTTGTTGGTTAATACCGTGATGTTTTGGTTTCCTAGGGCAACCATGTCTGACAGAAAAGCAGTCATAAAAAATGCCGACATGTCAGAGGAGATGCAGCAGGATGCAGTGGAGTGTGCCACGCAGGCTCTGGAGAAGTACAACATCGAGAAAGACATTGCCGCATACATCAAGAAGGTACCCACCCAAGACTTACCTATTCAATAACTATCATGGTCTGTGGCTGAATGACTCCCTGCCTATTCCCCATACAGAGCAGTGTGACTCTTGCCAAAAGTTACTCTCTGGGGGGATCGATTAATTCTGTGGCTATCCATATTTTATGATTGTCTAAAATATTGTTCGATGCTCAAACAATTGGTTGAATTGCATACATGGGGAAAGGGATGTTATCCCCAGGCTTTGGTATAACATTGAGTTCAAGTAGTCCGACCTTCATTCTAAATAATGTTAGCTACCTGATTTACTGGTTAACTATAAATCTAAGTAAAATTCTATGACATTTACTACAGTGGTGCAGGGTCACTGGATTGTAAAAAATTAACACTGCTGTCTTGTTGATCATGCATTCCTGTCTCTGCCCCTTCCAGGAGTTTGACAAGAAGTACAACCCCACCTGGCATTGCATTGTAGGGAGGAACTTTGGCAGCTACGTGACCCATGAGACCAAGCATTTCATCTACTTCTACTTGGGCCAGGTGGCCATCCTGCTCTTCAAGTCTGGCTGAGGAGCCAGCCGCCCCAGCCCCTTTAACATCAACTGACCATTAAATATTGACTGACTCGACAGAAAGGCTCTTTCATTCCTGGTCAACGGGAACTGCCTTTCTGTGCTGCTTTCTACCATTTTGTTCCTCTTTGTTTAAAGAAAATACCTGGCCATGTGAGAGAAATGAAACACTTGTATTTATGTTTTCTATTGCAGTAGATTGTCACTAATTTGATTTTAAATTAAAGCGATATCGTTTGGCTTTCTGGGTTTACCTGTTGTAGTTTATTTTAGCTACTTGTGTTCACTTAATATGAAGCATCTTGGTCCATCACCCAAATGTATTGAATGACAGCACTGATTGTAAGGAGGGGGAACAGGTTTCTCCTGATAACCAGAAACTGTGTGGGATAAGGCTTTAAATATATCAGTCCACTTGAAAATGAATTACATTAGCCCGGGTAAATATTGGTCACAATGAAAAGGTGATAATCGTCCAAATAATTCATACATTGCCACACCTTTAGATGGCATGAGTAAATTATAGCTAGAACAGCAAACAGGACTTATGGGAAGTGGTGAAAAGTAAAGATGCCTTAATAGAAAATGACTCCAAACAGTAAGAGAGTCCAAATGTACTTGGTTTAAAATATAATGGTTTTTACTTGATACTTTAAGTGAAGCAGTTGGGATGACCAGGGATATTAAGTGTGAATTTGTCAATGGAACACATTTCCCCTGACACCCAAAAGTACATGGAGTAAATGTAGGCAAAATTGTAAAGTACTTTAGACCACTGCTTGTGGGTAGGCAATGCAGCCAAGTGACTGGTGTACATCTGTTTTCCAGAGTAAAGTGACCTTTATTTGAAGAAAAACCTGGTCCAGGGATCATAATTCTATGGTCTGGCTCATGCTAAAAATGGCCACCCTTTCTACAACAAAAGATGGCAACTTACTGTCAAAGCAGCTGTATGTTGAGCATTTTCATGCAACTGTTCCTAACATTGTATCACTAGTCTAGCACAACCTACCAAACTGTTCCATCATAAATACAAGCCGAATGGCTTAAAGCTTAAATGTCAGTGAAGACAGACTCATTCTGTGTAGGGGGTGGATGTGAGGCAATAGGAAACTGATTTGTCGATACAATAGCAGCAACCAAACACCTGATGTGTCCTGAATGCCTTTGACAGCCCAGCCTGCAATAGAAGCCCATTAGGAGTTTGAGTTACAGGGGAGCTACTGAACTACAGTGTCCTCAAATGCTTTGTGGATTTGAAACTCAATCAGCCCATTTACACACAATCACAAGGTGAGATAGGACTGTGGTGGTACTCTTTATTACAACACATTTAGAAAACCAGTTTGTGAGGGTAGACCCCATTGGAGAGGCAGAAAGAGGATCGCAGGTAGCCCTTCAGCTGGGGAACCTTCTTAATGAGGGGTAGAAGCTGAGAGTCCACAGCCTTCTGGTCCTCCTTCCTCTGCACTGTCAACTGGTACTTCTGTAGCGGGGGTAGAGGTAAGAGTTTCAGATAGCTTGTGACATCCCAGTTAAAAGCATTTTTTCTAGCCACAACCAGAGGGAAGAACCGTTATTCACCATATATTAAGCAAAATACCTACTCCCAATTGAAAGATTTCCAACCAATTGGGACAGATTAATGTGAATATTAAAAAATATGCATAAATTATGCACATTTCCCCACCAGCAGTCTTTCCACCAAACTGAATTGCAGCGGATAAAAATCAGTGCGTGGTGACAGTGTACACAAAATTTACTTTTTCACTTCAGTTTTCCTGTACCGAAAGAAATGTAATGTTCAATGTGTTTCCATCGCATTTTCAACTCTACCAAACAATTGCGCTCTAGCCAACAGCTCACAGACAGATACAGGTAGGTTAGTCTACAACACGAGATTATTATGGATAAGAGCGAGGATATTTGTGTCAGACAGCTGTCAAGCATCAATCGTGTCACCAGAATAGGACCCTCAACATTTATCTGGAGCCTAACAGTCAGTGGGAGGACGACACACCATGACAACGCGTGACTCAGTTTTCTTCGATGTGTTATTATATAAATATTTGTGCCATTGCTTGCATCATTTTACCATCAAAATGATCCACCATTTCGAACAAATGTTGGCATTTATAAAATTGTGCCGACACTTCCTGTTTCCTTTCACAGCAGTCCTGATTTTGTATGATTCCTTTTTAAAATATACGGTATGACTTAACTAGTGGATGGAAATGTGATTAATGACTGCATTCTCCAAATAACATTCTAAGGAATGTAGGATTAATGCACCATGGTTTTTATGTTACTTGTCCAATAACAGCACTCAATAGTAACCATTACTCCTCACTCCCACTAGTCTAAATCCCAGGAGGGTTTGGAAGTGTGTATAGCTTGTGTATATCTAGTAGTGTGGGGTTGACCTCTTTCTCTGTGTCAAAGATCTCTCCTTCCTGGTGGCGGGGTCTCCTCAGCCTCTTCTTCTTGAAGTAGGCATCTGACAGAGTCTTGGGGATCTTCATGCCAGAGATGTCAACCTTGGTTGCTGTGGCAATGACAAACTTCTGGTGTGCCCGGCGCAGGGGAACACGGTTCAGGGCCAGGGGACCTAGAGGATGGAGAAAGCAAGAGGGTGATTGAGTTACAACTGAAAACGCAAGAACAGCATACTTTTCCAAACCTCACATCAAGATAAGGCTACCTAACGGGGTACTGCAGCTGCACAGACGTGAATGTGAGCTATAAAATCTCACTGGACATTCCGACCAGATCTACTCTATGCAACACTTGTTTGGCCAATTCACTGATTAATAGGAATGTTTCAAAGCACTGGTTGTTCTTACCAGTTACAAGCAGGAGACCACTGGAAAGCTGCTTCAGGAACACAACACGCTGAGGGGAGAGAAGAGTCAGTTACTGCATTGCACAGGGCAACATCTACCACATGTACATGCTACTGAAGTGATAACCAGTCCTGGTTCTGAAAAACCATGAAGACTTCGTAAAACCAATGGTAATAGTGCTATAGCCTAAACCAAACAAGCTGGCCTTCTACTAGAATGTAGAGCTGATCAATCTACTTGTTACAGTAAGAAAAATATCCACAACACTAGTATAACACAATTGTACTAGACCACTGACTTAAAAATGTATTGGGAAACTCATACATAAATCAAACAAATCTGTTCAGATATTGTTTATCAACTTGAAATTCTCCACTTCACACATTTATGTTCTTCCAATACAACGCTGTGAGTGTCCTCTGCCAATTGAGCAGCACTTAAAGCTGAAACCATAGCAGCAGGCCCTGCTACGTGCATTCAGTGTGTGGGCGCAGTCCTATGTGTGGGCACTACTGTAATATGCCTGTGTGAGGCTTGAACGTGTGTTTTTCATTGTGGGAAAAAGGAAACTGAGTTGGTAGTGTGGGAGTATTGTGCAGCTTATCGCATGTAGAGCAAAGGACAGTTCTAAGGAGGGTAGCAGTGCAACAAGGGTGTTTAGAATAGTGTGCACAGCTAAATGCTACTGAGTTTGCTTTCGCATGCTCAAGCTATGTATATTTATGAGTGATGGCAGTGTCATGTGTAGCCATGCGAGTGTTCACCTTCCTGCACTAGTGTCCAGTGAGCAGGACAAGGACTCTTCCAGGGGGTGGTGCATGAGTGTTTCAGAGGTGATGTGTGCGTTTGTGCACGCACGAGTCTGTGTGTGATCTCACCTTTCCACGGTGGCGCCCAGTGAGTAGTACAAGCACGGTTCCTGGGGTGATGGTGGCACGCAGGTTCCTCTTGTGCTGGCTGAAAGGCTTCTTACCATGGTTCTTCAGCTTATGGGGCACATCCTCTGTGGGGTAGTAACGGGGCTGGGGGGCACAGAGTCAGGGGATCAAACTACTTCACAGGTGTAGAACCATTTAACACCACCAGCCATGTCTCGTAATTAGACCTCACTGCAGTATATTGAAATGGTGAAAAGTTAATCTGCCGAATGATTGTGCGCTGCAAAACTCAAGACAATTTTGTCGATCCAAGAGCAATTGCATCGATCCATGTGCAACATGACACCAACTACAATTAAGGAAACTGTTTGAGCCAATGACTCACCATCTTACGTATCTTGACAACACGAGTGCCTCCATTCTTGTCTCCACCAACAGTCTTGGTGATTGTGGATGGAGTCTTGACCTTCATCTTCTTCTCAATCTGAAACAAGCAAAACACTTCAGTACAATACACATACAAACTTGAAGTCTAACAGGTCCAATGTAGAGAACCAAGGGGACAGCTTTCCCCAGACTGTGCATCCCTTCTCTCACCTTGGTCTCAGTGGTCTTGGTCTTTCTCTTGTACATGGCCCTGCGGGCGTACATGGCGGTGCGGGAGTAGCGACCAATGCCCCTGGCCAGGACAGGGTTCCGGCTGCAATGAGCCTTCTTGGCCACCTTCTTCTTGTCTCCCTCTGCCATCTTGGGACAGACCAGGGGACCCGAATGGGTTAAAACATATGGATACAATACTATAGAACAATATTTATATAATCACTGGATGCATTACTGGTGAATCATGAACTGATCATACTGGCTAGCTAGATCCTTTGATGGTATGATGCTCAGAGGTTGCAGGTCATAGGTCAGGAGAGATAGCTAACTAAGTTAAGCACATTTGTGGCTCCAGATATTCAATAACAGGTAACCAAAGTACTAGTTTGTCATATTCCAATACAATATAACCAGCAGGCCCCATACTGGGAGGTGGCCTTTTAGCCATTGTTATTAAGTGGTTAGTTTGCCATAAACATTTCGATAGATCACATCTGCGACTTGCTAGCATAACAGAAACAAATAAATGCCAGCGTGCAGGTAAAACTCTGACATTTTAAACAGTCAATTAACTAGTTAGGCACGACAGACTTGTCAATATGCCAGAGTTGGCCAAAACACCTCAAACCTGGGAGTGAACACGCACGCATGACGTTATACCTTAGCCGGTAGCTACATCTAGCAATCTAGCTGGCTAACCTTTTGACTATTTCGGCAATTCTCTATAATATACCATTACACATAGATAAGTAATATCCGGTGACAAGCCACTAACGTATAAACCAGGGTACATAAACATAATATTGGTCAAACGTGAAATCTGCTCAAGTTACAACGCGTTGCGCTAGCATGTAGCCGTGGGCCTACATTTCCGAAACATAAAGCAATTTATTTACAAGGCACCACACAAAACACAACAATTGTCATACATATTAACTGCTTAGGATACAAATAACATTCCCATGCGAATGGGAAATGGTTATTTAGTCCATTTTGCACAGATGAACACCGATTTTCTTTATGAAGTTGGGTGGGGAGAAACCAATCTTACCTTTGCTATGAAAAAAAGACCGACATCCGGGGAAGTTACGTATATATCTACGTTGCATGTCACGTCGACGTAACGATGCAAAAACGACGCAAAAAATATTGGGGGCTTGTAGTTCAGAGAATCAATAAAATACAACAATTTGTAATCAGTAAATATTTAAGCAATAAGGCACGAATATTTAAGCAATATACCACGGCTAAGTGCTGATCTTATGTACGACACAAAGCCCTAGTGCCTGGATACAGCCCTTAGCCGTAGTATATTGGCCATATACCACAAACCTCCAAGGTACCTTATTGCTATTATAAACTGGTTACCAACGTAATTAGAGCAGTACAAATACATGTTTTGTCATACCCATGGTATACGGTCTGATATCAGCCAATCAGCATTCAGGGATCAAACATGAATGCTGCTTGGCTGACAGCCGTGGTATATCGCGAGTATGACAAAACATTTATTTTTACTGCTCTATTTATGTTGGTAACCAGTTTATAATAGCAATAAGGCACCTCGAGGGTTTGTGATATATGACTAATATACCACGGCTAAGGGCTGTTCTTACGCACGACGCAAATCGGAGTGCCTGGATACAGCCCTTAGCCGTGGTATATTGGCCATATACCACACCACACCCCCTCGTGCCTTATTGCTGGATATAGCTGGCTAAGGGCTGTATCCAGGGACTCCGCTTTGCGTCCTGGTTAAGAACAGCCCTTAGCCGTGGAATATGGCCATATACCACACCTCCTTGAGCCTTATTGCTTAATTAAAACACATAAATGCTGTATTTGTATGATAAAATAGTGATTAATGACTGAGTCGTATTTGTAATTTATAGAGCTACATTTTCTGTTCGCTTTTAGCACTCATGATAAAATAATGATGAGCTGCCTTTGAAAATATACTGTATGTATCCATACCAATCTGTAGAGACTCATATCAGTTTTTCTCAAAGGGTCAGTTTCCAGGATCCAGATTACGGTGGCGTTCCAGGTCACCTACATTGCTATACTGATGTGGTTCCTGAGAAAAATACTTCTTCAGGCATTATGACATCCCAAAATGGGAGTATTATTGCAATAGGCCTAGTAAATAATATTATTTAAAGAATGTGAACAACAATCCTACACAAATGTATTGATAATTTTTTTATTTTGAAAAATCTAACAAATCTTAAATGCAACCTTGCAGATCCCTGCGGAGTGATAATTCATATTAAAATGCAAGGCAAGAGAGAGGCTGTAAGGAAGAGGCAGAGATGCTTCTCTCCTTCCACAGAAAGCAACTTCACCCAAACTCAAACCACACTTCTCATCTCAATTGTTAATATGCTACAGCGAGAGGTAAATAGTACAACCAATGAGCTAGCACTGTTATCAAGGCAAAGACAAAGACAGTCCCTTACAAAAAAAAAAACAGATTTAGCCCTTCAGATTCACAAGGCCTCTTTAAGCAGATACAGACAGTATGGTTTCCATACATAAACATTTAGAAAAGGTAAAAGGAATATGAAGTATACGAGGGAGTTTATCACAGACATTTGGGTTACAAAACACCCTTGTTTCTGTGTTTAGGTAAACAGCAATCATTTTCTGGAGTAATTGACGAGATATTGTGTATTTCTTCGAGTGTAGGTGGTAGAGTCTTGGGATGTTTCAAAGTATGCATCAAACATACAAAAATCTTGAGGGGTGGATATTCTTACATTTCAAGTCGATGCAATCCGGTGTTTAAACTCCACATTGGACAAAAATCTTAAGTCGCATTCGAGTGTGTATATGGCATGTACTCTATTGGGTATGTAGGGTGTGGTGTATTTCGAGTTTGGATGGTATTGAAAGTACACTTCTGAGTGTGCATGGTTTGGTCTCTTCCTCAGTGAGTGTTCTCTATGATGATGGCGATGCCCTGTCCACCACCGATGCAGGCTGATCCCACAGCATACTTTCCCCCAATCCCCCTGAGAGAAAGAAAAACACAAATGAATCATTAGACCACTTCTCTGTGACATAACATGAATAGCTCAGCCATTGAATTGTGTCTTATTTTTTTCATAGTTAAAAGCATTTGCCTGTTACTTCACATGAGACAACAATGAATTGTTCTAATTTTATTTGACCATTTTTGTCTACATATTTACAGAGTGATAAGAAGTGATCCGGAGTAGTAAGAAGACTACTGGTGTGGTGGGGTTACCTGAGCTTGTGGACCAGGTGCGCAGTGATGCGTGCTCCTGAGGCTCCCAGGGGGTGCCCGATGGCAATGGCCCCCCCATCGGCATTACTCTTCTCTGGGTCCAGACCCAACACCTTGGAAACCGCAAGGTACTGAGCAGCAAACGCCTCATTCACCTGAGAGAGAGCAGAGGGGATAGAGAGAAGGACAGGAGAAGACAGAGCAGGAGAAAGACAGAGCAAGTGAGAAGGAGACAAAATGAGGAAATCAATTCTATCAGGTAAGCTGCATGACCCAGAGTATACCAAAACAGAGCAACCAAATATCTGCCACTTTCTGCATCAGTTCCTATTTATGAACATAAAACAGACGAGTATACCTCCACCAGATCCATGTCTTGGAGGGTGAGACCTGCTTTTTTCAGGGCTTCAGTGATGGCTGGAACTGGGCCTGATGGTGGAGAATGACAGAACCTTACGAACAGAAATCACATGATGGCCATGCTAGAAAGGCCTATATATTGGGATGTATCATATGTTTTCATCAAGTACATGTTGTCAGTCACCCACCGATTCCCATAATGCTTGGGTCACATCCGGAGACGTGATATGCCACTATTCTTGCCAATGGGGTGAGCTTGTGCTCTTTCACAGCTTCCTCACTGGCTATCACCAAGGCAGCAGCTCCGTCTGACACGCCCTGTGGAATAGGAACAGAACATGAAGATCAGTACATTCAAAACTAGCACACGGGATTTACACCCAGCAAACTAAAATGATCTGCACTCCATTTAAAACCGGTGTGCTTGGGGACAGATTGAATGTGATACTCTGTTAGTAGAAGATGGTAGGAACTGGGTGGAAGAGCTTGGGTCCAGAATTGAATCGGTCTTATTTAGTACTCACTGATGCATTGGCAGCAGTGACCGTTCCTTCCTTCTTGAAGACAGGAGGTAGCCTAGCCATCTGCTCCAGGGTGGTCTGGGGGCGAGGGTGCTCGTCCTGGGTCATGGGTACCTTGCCCTTCTTAGCCTTCACATCAATGGGCGCGATCTCTGCCGTGTAGTGGCCCGCCTCGTGGGCTAAGGTTTAGAGAGCACACAGACAAACTCAGGGATGTGGTCAGCATTCAGATGGAAATCTGGAAAAACAGTTTATTGTCATGGTAATATGGCGTTCACTGTCATAATATTTCTGAGGGCAGATAATTAGGAATCCCTGATTAATCAAGGCAGAGATTGTAAACATGTGAGCTTAGTTAGGGTAAGGGTTGATTTCTGACCTGCCTTCCACCTCTGCTGTGTCTGGTGTGCGTATTTGTCACAGTCGTCTCTGCTGATCTCGTATTTCACTGCCAGGTTCTCTGCTGTGATGCCCATGGGGATCTTAATGTGCAGGTCAGTAAGTCCCGCCCACAGAGTGTCCTCCAGCTGAGACAAAGGAAAGAGAGAACACGTTAGCTTAGCCCTTGGTTCAGAGCAGCTGTTAGAGGGCCCTTATGGTCAAAAGTGACAAAATCTATACCCATTTGGTATTTTATCTCTCCTCATTTATTAATTCAATACCTTGAGGTCGAGTCCGAACTTCGTTCCGAAGCGGACGTTGCGGACAGCATACGGCGCCTGGCTCATGCTCTCTGAGCCTCCACACAATACCACCTCTGAGTCCTTCAGACAGATTTCCTACAGACACAGACAGGGTCTTAAAGAAGACAAATGGTACAAGGCTACTAATGTTCCTATGCCATCGGCAGAAACTATGCACCTACAATTGACCTACAAACAATGAAATGGTGGTTTGAGTTTAACATTTCTTTTTTTTTAAACACATAGGGGCATGGGGTGACCTCAATATACTTTAAAATGACAAAAACAACTCAAAACTTTGTAGAAATGATAACGGACCTATATTCATACCGTTTATTGACTGTCCAGATCACTAATTATCACTGCGCACAGTCAATGGAACTACATTCAAAGTTTATTGGCTCTCCAGCTCAGGGAGCATAGAAAACTCCCAAAGCACTAGAGGACAATTTTTAGCACATTTTGACAGCAAGAAAATAAAACCCCTGGTGTAGAGTCTCAGTGTTTATATGTCTACTATACCTGAGCTCCATTGATGATGGACTGAAAGCCAGATCCACACAGGCGGTTTACGGTGAGAGCAGGCACTGGGATGGGCACCCCACACCTCAGGCCCACGTGACGGGCGATGTATGGAGCATCTGCAGAGCTCTGAAGGGAAGGAGATTGGGAGAGAGAGGTATAGTCAGCTCAAACATTTCCTTCCTTGAGTTTATCCTTGCCTCTGCTTGCTTTTTGGAGTTTTAAGCACACCTGCATGACGTTTCCAAAGATGACACTGTTGACAAGCTCGGGTGCCACTCCCCCGGCGGCGAGAGCAGCCTTGGAGGCATGCTCTGCTAGGTCTGTTGCACTGTGGTCTTTCAGAACCCCGCCGTAGGTGCCAAACGGGGTCCGCTTAGCAGACACAATAAACACACCTGGATGGAGAGAAAGAAGAGGGTTTGGGTGTGAGGTGACTAATCCAGCTTTACTGCAGCTTTAGAGTTGTTGATGACATCATCTATGTGAATATCTAAAGCAATACAAATATTTGACTTGAAAAGTGCTGCCTTGCCTAGATTCACTGCTTTAGAGTCCTATCATAATCTACTGCAGTGCCATTGTAATTATCTTGTAACTAAGAAATGCCGCGGTCACCTTTAACCTACATTCATCTCCAACTCACCTAGCCGATAAAAACGTTAACGATAGAGAGGATTAACTGACAGTTGTTAAACTATGTAACAAGACAACACTTAAATAGCTTTGTTTACATATAGAGACAGACTGACAGCGGTCATTCGTTCATTGAATACCAACAGCTCCAAAGACAGGAACAAATTAATCAGCTCAAAATTGATTGTTTTGATAATCTATGAACACTAGCTATACTTTACCAATTTTCAGGAGTCACCTGGTTATTATTTTACAGATGTTAACGTGTGCCACGCAGTATGCATAGCTGCCTTTATTTTGCAGAGCAAGCAAAGCATGTTCATAGAAAAGCATGCATTTCGTGGTGAGTGCGTGGTTTATGCTAAATATCAAAATATAACTTACTTCTGATAAGTGACATAATATTGATTCCTCCTCACGTCCACGAAGGTCAGTGTATCTGTGGGAATTTAAGGGCACTTTCTGCCAAACCCTGGCAAATCTTGACCTTTTACCTAAATAATGTGTAACTAATCATTGAGACAACAACATTCGATACAACGAACGTTTCATGTTCAGATGGTACTGGAAGGATATTTTTAAATGGTTACTGATAGAATATTTATTCCGTGATGTAGCTATGTCTATTCTAATGTTACCAATGGTATATATCTGACGTAACCAGATCAATGTTACAACAATGGGATCGAAAGTGTCCATGTGAAACTCGAGATTCATGTACGTCATTCTCTCCATTTTCAAGCAAGGAGGCAGCAGTGATACACGGTAATAACTGTTATTTGACGTGTTTAAACACGAGTCATATAGTATAGCAATCATGTATCTGGCTGTATCGCGTACCCTGTGTATGGTATTGTCCCGACAGACTGCGGTGGCAAGGTGAGTTGTAACATGCACCGTGTGCATAGCTAGCAACGTTGTTACAGCAGTTGAACATGCTTTATTCTACATGTAGCTACATATTGTATTTAATTCTATCATAGTTGTTGTCCAGTTGTATGCTAAAATCTGAGCCAGTTAGCTAGCTAAGTTATCTATTTACTGCAGTGCTGTTACAATGGCTAGATTTAGCTAACTAATACTCCCCTTCCTCTGACTTGCTATGTTCTGAACAGCTCTTTGATTGGAGTGAATGGTCAAGTCAGACAAGGTTCTTGTTGTCTACAAAGAGTTTGTTCTCTGGTGCACGTTAGTTTCAGTCGTCTACTCTGTTTTCTATTGGCACCATTTGTTATAATTGCACTACAGGCTCAACTCTCACTCATTCTGCCTATGTGTGCCATTACAGGGCGGAGCCAAAGAAGAAGAAAGTGGACCCTCGTAAAGAGCACTATTAGTGCAATCCAAATGCATTGCTCTGTCCTAATGTACACCTGAACAGGTCCTTACTCTATTTGTTCATTTCCTCTAGGGTGTGCTGTGTTCCTCAGCTTCCCTTTGAGGAGAGTGAATAACGGGCTCTACTGCTGAAGGAGTGGTCCTGCTACAAACAGGTATGTGATCTTGTAAGCCAATGTTGGCCGAAGCTTCATCACCACAGCCCCGTTAAAGATCCTTATTTAGAAGCAAAAAAACAGTGAGCAGACAATTACTGTACCTTCTTTGCAGACATTTTGTTATAACCAGTTCCTGTGCCACATTTGAATTTCTTTCCACCCTGCCCCTCTATGAGCAGACCCAGCACCGGGTTGAGATGGAGGCAGTAAGTCTGGCTGTGGAGGCCAAGTGGGATGCTCTGGAGGAGCTGAGGCTGGAGTGAGAGGAGCTCTACAAGGAATCACTGAGGCCAAACCCCCTGCTCTTCCCTTTCAACCACCAGGGATCCAGCTTCACGAGGCACCTGAGGGCAAATGCAACATCAAAGTTTACACCCAGTGAGTGTAACACATTGTGGGCGTAATACGCGTTGACATGGTTGTTCATCCATGTTTTCACATGATTTGAACAGACAGACAAAATATTTGACGAGGATGTTCATGAAAGAAGATAAACATTTAAGCTTGCTCAGAACAACGGCCCGGGCACCATTAGTGGGTGTATGTCTCATTCAAAGTAAGGGTAATTTAACTGCTTTACTGACCATGACCTATTCATCGTATTGACAACTGCCCTAGCATGGATACACAAGTTTCTATTCACACTCATGAAGTGATTCACATTTTGTAGTGTGTGTGCTCTGTAATGTTATATTCATAGATCTCATAGGTTTAAATACAGTCTGTAAGTAAAACATACCAGGGTGTTAAAATAAAGGATTCACATTTGTTTTATTTGAAATGCATTTTTATGTATGCATGTATGTAACACTAGATAAGGTATCATGTGAAATAATAAAAGGCAAAGATCCTGTGTAACGGTGTTACAGAAACACTGGCCTCAATTGCAATAGGTAGAGTCTCTTTCCACACAATGACGAGACAAAAACAGTCAGACCACTGGTGGAAGCCAGAATACTGGATGGTGTGCCTACCCTTTTCCTAATCCAGTATCTCTTTTAGCTGTTCCCCAAAATATTATTTCCCAGTACACACATAATGTATGGAAAGAATGCACAACACTCTGCCACTATCAATAATTTTGTTTTTGATTAGAGTAGAACTTTCTAGCAGTAGAGAACACCGCCCTAATACCAGTGAAGAAAATTGGACACCTCTGGAAAAAAAATCTACGCCAGAGTGGTTTTGTTCCTGGAGAGCAGGCTTTTCCCCAACCAAGCCTAGCACTAAAACACCTTTCTAAACATGGTTTCAACTGAACCAATAAGAGTCAGGTGGTTAAGAGCATATTAGCTGGGACAAAAGCCTTCACACCCTCTGCAAGGGGCATATTCAGAAAAGTTCAAGAACATAAAGTAAAAATACATTGTGTAGAACATACATTCTGCCATGAACAATTATGACTTGTTCCAAAAATACTTGTACTTTAAAATTCTAGCTCTAATGTCAATGGATTGCTCTGAATAACCCCAGGACCATGGCTCCCTAGCCACAATCTCTACAGTTAAAGCTAGAAGAATTGGTTAAGTTTGTGTAGTGAAACAGATCTCAGATGCCACATTGACCTTGGTCTGCCCATGATTAGGGCCATGGCAGTATTGACCCAGGGGATGGTTAGGACTGGGAATCTGGGGACTTTCCCTGGTGCAGGGGCATGTGCCAGTCTCTGGGCGGATCTCGTCTCAGGTCCCACACAGGGGTGAACTTCCTCTGCTCTGCCTCCCGGTTCCTCTCACTCTGCTGTAAAGACTCCTGCAGTAGGGACAGCATAAGAGAGAGAACAGACCAAGTTGGTTGGTTGATCTCTCACAATTGAGACATATTACAAATGTAGTATCCTGTACAGAAGCAAACTGTAGCCAACATTTCTGGACCTTGATGGCAGTTTCCCTGTAAATACAGTATTGCTGTTCCAACGTTGATTAGGCCATTTCCCCTCACAGCAGAAATGATGATTGAGTGCTAAACTGTACCTTGGTCTCAGGGCATGGGTTCTTCTCCCACTCTCTACATGAGTAGTAGTCTTCTTTCCACTGCCCGCAGGAGGGGGATGTGCCATGGGCATAGTAGTTATGGAAACGGTTCCACAGGCTTTTGCAGTGTCTGAATTCACTCCAGTAGTCATCACAGGTCCGGGGCGGCTATGGCGGTCACATATCACAGGTAAATAGACATAAGCATATGACGTGATCGAGGTTAATACTTCTGCCATATTTACACTGAACAAAAATATAAACAACATGTGTTGTAAGATCCCAAAAATGTTCCATATGCACAAAAAGCATATTTCTCTCAAACTTGTTTACATCCCTGTTATTGAGCATTTCTCCTTTTTTCCAAGATCATCCATCCACCTGACAGGTGTGGCATATCAAGAAGCTGATTAAACAGCATGATCATTAAACAGGTGCACCTTGTGCTGGGGACAATAAAAGGCCACTTTAAAATGTGGAGTTTTGTCACAACACAGTTCCACAGATTCTCTGAGACGGTGCGTGGTCTGACGTACAGTTTTATATGGACCTTGAAACTGAGATATCTTTAGTTCGTTCTCAAAACAACATCTGGGCGTACTGCCAAATTGCAGCTACTGATAGGTGTGATTTGTCATCAGCCACTTGCAAGAACACAGAAATTGGTTATAAGAAAAGCAAACATTAAAATTCCCATTACACACGCCCCTACCTTTTTAAAAATGGTATCTGTGACAAACAGATGCATATCTGTATTCCCAGTCGTGTACAATCATGCCTAATGAATTTATTTCAATTGACTGATTTCCTTATTTTTTATTTTTTTTTATTTCACCTTTATTTAATATATGAACTGTAACTCAGTAAAACCTTTGAAATTGTTGCATTTTTTTTTACTTTTTGCTCAGTGTACATAGGATGATACATGTACAGTATGAATCAATTCCTCGAGCATTGTTCTAAATTTCCTAAATGTGACAGCAGCATTTCATTGTGTTAGGGCTGTATTGCCATTTGATAACTGAAAAACTAGCTGGCGTTCCAGTATAATCAGAGTTCAAGAAAAACACAATGGTGAGGCGTTGACCGTCCACTAAACAACACCTATCAAAGTGCCAATTTGCTAGATACTAACTAATCTGTGGTTAATTGGTTATCTAGCTTCGATATTCTCTCAAGTCGGATGATCAGTCGAGGGAAGAAAACCTTTGCTCAAATTCATGCTATCCCTTTCAATGTGGTTTTAGCTTGCTAGCTAACATGTACACTAGCCTCGAACAGCAGAGCATACTATCGAGTCATATAACGCTCGCTAGCTACAAACGAGTTACATTGGTGACTAGGGCCTTTAGTGAAATACGGTGACCTTACGTTATCATAAACAATACATGAATTTGGTACATTACCCTCCACATTGCTCCAGAATCTGCCATCATCACCTCCGTTGTTTTGACTTTTGACAAGAGGACGAAAACGGCCAATCAAGCACTGTGAAAAGGTCGTCACTAGTTACCTAAACCAAAAATTAATAAACCCCGCCTATTTATGTAATTCCTTCTTAAAATGTTATTTTAAACTTCACCTCAACCACAGTGCTAACCTTATCCATAACCCTAAATTAAGAGCAAAAAGCACATTTTTGTTTTCATAAAAAAAATAATTTACGATGACTTTGTGGCTGTGGTAACTAATAGAAAACTGAAAAAGCAGGAGTCCCACCCACCCACTTCCGGCAATGAATGAACTCGAGAACAAGAAGCTGATATTTGCAGAAGTATGCAAAGAAAATTATTCACATCTATAAATTGCTCTATCCCTTTACTGTGCTTATTGCACACGTATGAATTACAATATGTAGCCATTTCAATACCTGCTGATACACATTAACTTTGGGCTCTATGAACCAAAATGTTAAAATCCTTCCACACACAATTATTTAAAGACAAAAATAAACAGAGATTTATACAGAGTGCACTTTATTCAAAACGCTGTACTTTATTTCAGAGTTGATCAATAAACAAAGGAATGGCTCTTATCCACCTCCACCACTCATCACTCTCAAAGTTCGAGTTCAACAGGTTCCAATGTCAGAAGCGTTTCCTAATTAATTTGATACATATTCAAAGAAAAATCTAACCCACTCCATCATCAACAAGGGTAATCCCATTATGAGAAAACAAGGTAGAATTTTTTTTATATTCATCATATTGTAGCAAAAGGAAAGGGTAGCTGGCTTTGGCTGGGCTCAGACCAGCAACCCTGTACTCTAACCACAGGAGGTTGGTGGCACCATAATTGGGGACGACGGTAATGGCTAGAACAGCACAAGTTGAATGGTATCAAAGACATGGTTTGATGCCATTCCATTCGCTCCGCTCCAGCCATTATTGTGAGCCGTTCTCTCCGCAGAAGTCTCCACTGACTAACCTCAGTCCGAATAGCATTCCATTTTTTAGAAGAGCTTTTAACATGCTGACCATGGACAAGACCGTTACAATATCATCAAAAGAAAGTAAAACCTTGCTGATTCCTGCTACGGGACAGAAAAATCAACCAAGCTCTTTTCATGACTTGCTTTTATTGGTTTCTTATGATGGATGTGTGGGTATGTAGAGTCTATAGTAAGTCAGTCAGTCTCTGCAGTTGAATACTGTAGTGCCTCAAGGCTTTCTGCCACCTTTCTTGCGTAGTGACTGTCCCTCACCAGAAAAGGCGATGAATTCTGAATCCTCCTGTAAATATAAAAGACCAGCTTTAGCTTAATGCATTCAAATTTGGCACATCCAATATAAACTGTCTAAATATGGCTTTTATACCTTTCTGAATTTCAGTTTTGCAGGAAAGGGATTGAGCGGTTTATTACCTTTGACTTTTTTGACCATCGTACTTACATCCTCTGTTGTTTTCCTGGGCTGAGGCCTGGAGTTTCTGATGAAGGTGATCCTTCCGACCTTGTACTCGTAGTTAGGAATCCCTCTGTATGGGGACAGAGAGGGATTAAAGGTTAAGACCAGAGCCGGTGTCATCATAGCATGTCACATGTAGTTTTGCAAAATCCCAGGAACTTTAAAAGTTCCCAGAATTTTGCAACCCTAGTCACATATGCATTCAGGGAGATAATGCAGATCTGATCTGCAAATACAAAAGTGACAGGATATGGGGAAAGGGCTAGGGATTGGTTTTAGACTGGTCATAGCTCCCAACCTTTTAATGTCACTGGGATCGATGGGGACGGGGCTAGGCTCAATGCCTTTCTTTTTGCCATCCAGACGATTGCCTGAACCAGTGAAGGCCTATAGAGAGAATAAATATTCATAGATTCATTCATGGGTTAATTTGCGAATGACTGTGTATGAGATACAAATAAATTAAAGTGAACCATACAGTATGTGTATAAACTGCAGTAAGTAAGAAAAATATAAGCAAACTCACTCTGAATCTCATGTCCATGTCAGTCCAAGTGCTGGGGTCTCCTTCCTCTTCCTGTTGTGAGGAGTGATTAGAGTTCATCCAAACATACACCAGATTAGAAATATTAAATACGTGTGGTTCTTACTGTGGGCTCCTCTGGTGCTTTGTAACGTCTCTCTGGTTCTTTGTAACCCAACGGAGCATCAAAGTCCACCTGAGAGACAACAACAGGTATGGCTGGGTGAGGTAGAGCTATTCGGTACCATAATCTAAGCTACAGTGTTGTGTCTCCATTTAAGGTATGATAAACAGTACAGAGGATCTTACATTCATATCACATTCAATGATAGATACGGCCTTGTCTGGCTTAGTCTCCATCACTCGCAGTTCATAGATCTGAAATCAGTATAGAGAGAAAAAAAATGGTGTTAGAAAGATAATACAGGTCAGGCACAACTGTAAGCCACACCTTAAATTTAGAAGCAACATTCTGCTGGAAAGTCAAATTCCATTACAGTTTTGTCTTGTAACCCAGTCATCATACCAATAACATTAAATAGTTACCTTTTCATTGTAGTTAATTGCAATAACATCTCCTGTGGTTAAGCAGGCAAAGTTTCTCAAGGCATTTTCCAACCTATGAGACAGACAAGCAGAATGTGAGAATAATTTCAGAGTAGTTTTTGTGTCTATTTTCAATGGCACTTAAATGTGCAGAGAGATAAGTCTATAACTGTAGCTACACTGCTTTGGGGTTAGTGATATCCAGGAAGTCTGGGCTCTGAGGCTGGAACTTGGAGTATGTTGCCACCATGAGGTTAACACTCTCCACCTGGACCAGGCCCCCTTCCTCCAGCAGGAGATTCTGCATCATCTACAGTGAAACACACAAACAGCCATGTTACTACAGACACACTACAAAAAAAGGGTCATGACCACAGAGAGCTGGTTATATGTGAGCAAAGATTTTAATGAGCGTGACTTATAAACCTACACTGTGTGTCCCTAATTTAAAACATCCTTTGATAGAAAACTTAAATATGGCACTAGATATATGCCAGGGGCTATGAATATGTTTATTAAAACTTCACCAGTTTATAAAAAACAAGTGTTGAAATAAAACAACCCTGCTCACCCAGTGTGGCAGGTAACAAATACCCTCATCTGCTACAAACTCCAAGACACCACAGTGTGTCATTCTGTCTGAGTTCTTGTTGGTCAGTTTGAACAACATGGGGTAGGTAATGTTAAGTCTGCCTTTGGGGGAAAAGAGTGAAGGGTAAAAAAACAACATCTGCTGGGTAAATGGCATTTGTAGATTAGAGTTTAAATCTGGATAATGTAGGAAGAGTATACTTACTTAGTTGATCAAGTGCTGATGGCGGCATTATAACTATAAGGAGAAAACATTACAGTGATATGAGCACTGAAGAACACTTAGAGCAGGATAATACATACTACATTGACTGTATGATGAGGGTAACTGCAATCTCTCACTTGTGTATGGGGAACTGGTGCAAAGCATAGGTGTTAAACTCCATACATTCCTTGTATAGTTATGATAAATTCGAATGTACAATTTATAGAACAGCCATCACATAGATTACTGACTTTTTCCTCCTTTCTCCACATCCGACCGGTCGTTGGGACCCGCCAGCATGGACACAGAGTAGCAGCGGTATTGAGTGGAGAAGCGGTTTTGGAAAGCCCGTGGGATCGGGTGATCAAACATGTTGAAGGAAAACTGTGACATATATTTCGAAAAACAATTAGGCAGTATTGTTAGGTTAAAATTAGCTATTTTGAGACAGTTAGTCAGCTGGTTACTGCAGCTAATTTACCCTGATTTATTTAAAAATATATATTTAATTTCAAACATCTTCATAACTACTAGCTAGCCTGCGTAATGTAAAACTAGGTGACAAGTGACACCCTATAACGATTTTTTAAAGCAGTACGATTCACAAGTAAAGTAGTAAAGTATCTGAGCAAGGTAGCTATTTATTTAGTCTTAAATCGCATAGAGACAATGTGTCATTTTAGTTAAATGGCTAGCCAGGGAGCTAGCTACCGTTACCTATTTCCTACTCGCTAACGGTAGTTAATTTAGCTAATGAATTTCGAATGCGATGTTGTTAGTGTAGGTACTATTTGACAAAAGCAACAGTCAAAACCAATGTTATTGAGTACTTACCATGATGTGCTACTGTACGCCAAAACGTTATATATCAAAATGTATTGAATAAAGCTATAATAAATAGCTTATTTGTTATTCTTCTTCTATTAAATAGCTTATTACTGCTCCGGCAAACTGGCTGCTGGTTGAAACTCCTATGTTGTTTTCCGCTTAGCCACGATGACAGCAGGAAGTGACGAATATCACAAAACAAAGCATGAACAGCAATCATAATCCAGAAAACAAGATCACATCCTACGCGATTGGCTCACAGAGCTGGATGGATAGATACCCTATCCAAATTCGCACGTCAGCTGACGAAATTTAAACAGCCAATAAAACTCCACTTTGTAGAGTTTGTGTAAAACTGAACAATAGAAATTGCATGCTGGTAGGTAGAGTTTTATTGGCTGTTTAAATTTCGTTAGCTGACGTGCGAATTTGGCGTGATATTTCCTCAAGGAACTGTTGGGCATGCAACAAAAAAGCTCCTGGTGTTTCAACTTGAGCTCAAAGAACAAATAGCGCATAGCTATATATATATATTTTTTATGAAACCTCACGAAAATAGTGTGAAATGTTTATTGCGGACATAAGAAAGGAATTCTACGACATTGTGGTCAACCAGGTGAGAGCTTCTGAAACTGAAATTAGCTTCCTGCATGCTAATTAGTTAGATAACGTTGACTACTGTAATTAGTTAACGTACTTAGCTAACAATAGAGAGGAGAGGACTATTTTTTTCAGTCGGCTAACGTTAATTTGCCTGCTATTTTGCAACAAGTGAATACGATGTTACTTTTACAAGCTTCTGTGACTTGAATATTGTTATGTTTCTCAATTGCGTTGTTTTCAGAGAATTGCTCTCCTGGTGTCATCGGATATCGATGCACTCTGCGCCTGTAAGATGTTACAGGTGAATTAGAGCCCTTTCGTTTGCTGTCAAATAAGTTAACTTTCTGACATAGCTGCACTGTTTGTTGTCAACTGTTCTGCTGCATAGTTGTGTAATTCAAATGTATTCTGATTGCTTCTTACACCACCCTCTACACAGGCACTGTTTCACTGTGGCTAGGTCCAGTACACCTTGGTGCCAGTGACAGGGTGGCAAGACCTTGGTACTGCCTTCCTAGAGCACAAGGAGCAGGTAGTGTGACACTCCTGTCCAGTCCTGATAGCCCTGGAGTTAATCGTATGGTGTCAAATATGACTATCAAGAACACAAACATCTATGACAGGTGTGTTATTTGCTCTAATTTCAGTTCCACTATTTTGTCCTGATCAACTGTGGAGCCAATGTTGATCTCCTGGAAACCTTACAGCCAGAGGAAGACTCCATCTTCTTCATCTGTGACACACACAGACCTGTGGATGTAGTCAATGTCTATCTCCCAAATTACACCTTTTCTTGTAAAAAGTGCAAAAGTACTGCACTATGTGGAGAATAGGGTGCCATTTGGGACATAGTCATGGTCTGTTATTTAGGGTACACCAGTCCTTTACTAGCCCAGCTTCTAGACCAAGATTATATTCTATGTCTAGCCGTATAACACTAGCCCACTTATTTACCGCCGTTTGTCTGTGGCTCTTTGGTGGACGGTTTCGATTCATAATGCGTTGTTTGCATCGCCTTGTTGTGCCGGGAAATAATTAAATCCAATTGTTGACCCCCCCCCCCCCCAAATCAAAACATTGATGTCAGTGTGTGCATGCCCCATTCTGCTTCTTGTCTGTGGCATCATGGCTCCTATATTGCAAGGCTGATTAGCTAGGACAAACAAGTGTGAGGAACAGACAGGTGTGCACGCAAAGCGAGAACACAACATGGAATGCATGTTTTGGTTTTGATTTGGAGGGTGGTGGTAGCATCTAACAATTGGATTTAATAGTTTCTTGTGCACTACGTGGTCATGTAAGGGAGGGCTTTCTAAGTACTGACTATGGATATACATTCCAACGTGGAACATTTGCCACTATACAGGTAGTCATTTGATTGTGAGTTCTCGAAAGCATTTGCTATTGGAATACAATTAGACCTTGTATTATTAATAAATTAAATTATTAATAAAGAGGTCTAAGTTTGGGCCAGTCGTTCACAAGTGGTTGATTGACTTTGGCAGCAGTTGCGTGACTTCACAGGAGAAAAGTCCTTGAGGATACTACCTTTGAGATGATAAAGAGCAAAGAAATTGTTGTCCAGATGGCATAACCACCATCAACCAGTGTTCTGAACCCAATCTCCCCCCCCCCCCCCCCCCCCCCCCCCCCCAAGGTGAAGCTGATGATAAAGCAGGATGATGGCCTTGGAATGCCCTCCTATGACAACATCTTCCACGATGAAAAGAAAGGCAGCGAGGACTGGGAATAAGAGTGATGGAGGCTCAGTGCCTTCTGGGAAACGGAGACGATGCGATGACGTATTACCATATTGATGTCACAAAAGTTATGACAAAGAAATATACCCTCTATTTATCCCATCCAAACTCTACGTAAATAACCATTTGAGCCAAGGTGGATCTTTCTCATATTTATGGTTCTTATTTTTAAAAAAATGTCCGGTGTAATTTGATTTGTGTGTATGACAATGATTCCACAAATAGCGGACAAAGCCGATCATATTGCAGTGATGTATTGCTATTTATACCAACATGTTCCCATGTTTTAGGGGGCAGTGGAGAGAAGGATAGAGCGAAGGAGATGGTTCTTTAGAGTTTTAAAAGTTTAAATAGTAATGATATTGTGCCTTTTTTAAAACTTTCATTTCAGACGCGAGATCCTGTTTGACTATGAGCAATATGAATACCGTGGAACTTCAGTGAGTATGGATTATATATTGATTATGTTGAAACTGGGTCCTCTCTATCTAATCCTCACAGCATCAGTCAAAAGTTTGGACACACCTAATCATTCAAGGGGTTTTCTTTATTTTTACTATTTTCTATATTGTATAATAATGGTGAAGACCTCAACTATGAAATAACACATGGAATCATGTAGTAACCAAAAAGGGTTAAACAAATCAAAATATATTTTGGATAATTCAAAGTAGCCACCCTTTGCCTTGTCGACAGCTTTACACACTTGGCATTCTCTCAACCAGCTTCACCTGCAATGCTTTTCCAGCAGCCTTGAAGGAGTTTCCACATATGCAGAGCACTTGTTGGCTGCTTTTCCTTCACTCTGTGGTCCAACTCATTCCAAACCATCTCAATTGGGTTGAGGTCAGGTGATTGTGCAGGCCAGGTCATCTGATGCAGCACTCCACCACTCTTCTTATTGGTCAAATAGCCCTTCCGCAGCCTGGAAGTATGTTCGGTCATTGTCCTGTTGAATAACAAATGATTGTCCCACTAAGCGCAAACCAGATGGGATGGTGTATCGCTGCAGAATGCTGTGGTAGCTATGCTGGTTAAGAGTGCCTTGAATTCTAAATAAATCACTGAGTGTCACCAGCAAAGCACCATTACACCTCAACCATGCTTCACGGTGGGAACCACGCATGCAGAGATCATCAGTTCACCTACTCTGAAAGATGAACGCAGCAAAGTACAGAGTTCCTTGATAAACCTGCTCCAGAGCGCTTAGGACCTCCAGACTGGGGTGAAGGTACACCTTCCAACAGGACAACGACCCTAAGCACAAAGCAGGAGTGGCTTCGGGACAAGTCTCTGAATGTCATTGAGTGTTCCAGCCAGAGCCCTGGACTTGAACCTGATCGAACATCTCTGGAGAGACCTGAAAAAAGCTGTGCAGCAACGCTCCCCATCCAACCTGACAAAGCTTGAGAGGATCTACAGATAAGAATGGGAGAAACCCCTTCAAATACAGGTGTGCCAAGCTTGTAGCATTATACCCAAGAATACTCAAAGCAAAAACAGGTTTAGACATTTTTGCTAATTTATTAAAAACAGACATCTGGGCCACTCAAGGACAATGAGACTTGTCCTGAAGCGACTCCTGCATTGTCTTGGATATGTGCTAAGGGTCGTTGTCCTGTTGGAAGGTGAACCTTTGCCCCAGTCTGAGGTCCTGAGCACTCTGGAGTAGGTTTTCATCAAGGATCTCTCTCTGTACTTTGCTCTGTTAATCTTTCCCTCGATCCTGACTAGTTTTCCAATCCCTGCTGCGGAAAAACATTCCCACAGCATGATGCTGCCACCGTGCTTCAACGTAGGGAAGGTATTGGCCAGGTGATGAGTATTGCCTGGTTTCTTTCAGATGTGACTCTTGGCATTCAGACCAAAGAGTTCAATCTTGGTTTCATCAGACCAGAGAATCTTGTTTCTCATGGTCTGAGAGTCCTTTAGGTGCCTTTTGACAAACTCCAAGCGGGCTCTCATGGAAGCCACTCCTCTGTAAAAGGCCTGTCTGGCCACTTTACCATTAAAAGCCTGATTGGTGGAGTGCTGCAGAGATGGTTGTCCTTCTGGAAAGTTCTCCCATCTCCACCTCATGACTTGGTTTTTGCTCTGACATGCACTGTCAACTGTGGGACCTTATTTACACAGGTGTGTGCCTTTCCAAATCATCATGTCCAATCAATTTAATTTACCATAGGTGGACTCCAATCAAGTTGTAGAAACATCTCAAGGATGATCAATGGAAACAGAATGCACCTGAGCTCAATTGAGTTTCATAGCAAATGGTCTGAATACTTATGTAAATAAGGTATTTCCTGTTTTTCATTTCACATTTGCTAAAATCTCTAAACATGTTTTGGCTTTGTCTATTATGTGTAGTTTGAGGAACATTTTATAAGGCTAACATAACAATGTGGAAAAAGTGAAGTGGCCTGCTTGTCACCCTCTGCTCTCTGTCCTGCATTCTTTGTGTGTTAACCCCTTGAAACACTGTCTCCGTCTGTGTCTGGCCCTGTACCAACACTGGTCTCTGTATGAGAGTATATGTAACTCATACCTCCTGCAACTTCAAGCTCTGGTCCATGCACGGCCAGAAGAAACTCCAAGAGTTCCTTGCTGACATGGGGTATGCTACCCTCAAGTTTTGACTGTCAACTAGAATCATCTGTCAAATAAGCAAATGATCATTCTAGGGACATGCGGGACTCAAATTCTTGAGTATAATTTACTAATCAATTAGTCAGTGGCCTCTGAAGGACAAATGTCACTTCATCAAGAGTAATGAGCAGCAGTTTGTCATTTGATTCATTGATGATAATGGGTGGTTTGAATTATTATTAAAGATTCTTTCTGTTTGTGTTGTCCAGCCTGCCCCTGAAGCAGGTGAAGCAGAAGTTCAACTCCATGGACATGTCAATCAAAGAGAATCTCTGAGAAGTCATAGAATAATCGTCCAAGAAATACAGGTAAGAGTGTCTGTTTTAGTGCATCAATATATGGAAACACTTAAGTAAATGAGGGATACAAAGTGTATTAAAAGCAGGTGCTTCCACACGGGTGTGGTTCCTGAGTAAATTAAGCAGTTAACATCCCATGCTTAGGGTCGTGTATAAAAGTCCTGTGCATACCATTATTTTGGCTACCATAGCTATGTCCCCATAGGATGACATTGCCTCTCCACAGGACATGAGAAGTCACTGATTGGTTTGATGAGCATGAAAATGATGTAAACACATGCCATGGCCGTCCCAGTTACCGTACCTCAACCCAATGAACGCTTATGGGAGATTCTGGAGCGGCGCCTGAGACAGAATTTTCCATCAACATAACAACACCAAATTATGGAATTTCTTGTGGAAGAATGGTGTCACATCTCATATAGAGTTCCAGACACTTGTAGAATCTATGCCAAGGTGCATTGAAGCTGTTCTGGCACGTGGTGGCCCGGTGCCTGATAAAGACACTTTATGGTTGTGGTCAATTTATTTGACCAGTTACCTGTATCTGTAAATAATCCCCGGTATCAATGACTCTGGATTCCGTTGTCTGACTCTGTATATTATGAATACAATATTCTCCTCTCTTAATATACCCAAAACCATCATTTTAAATGCTCTTGTCACTGTTCCTTCAGTATGAAGGACATCGGTATCCAGACGCTCGGCGTTCACTTTGGCTTCAAGAATCGTTTCCTGGCAATGTGGTGCACGCTGCTGTCGCCCTGCTGGAGAACACTGAGAAGGATGAGAGCCCTGGCGACAACTTCATCAAGGCCCTTGACTTCCTCTCCTGGTACACACACGTGCATCCATGCGCACACACACACACACACACATGAATATAAACCAAATACATCTGGATGCATATCATTAAAGAAAAGGTTCACCCATCTTGAATGTTGTTGTTTTTGTTGGGGTCTTTTCATGTGTATCTGAGTTATTGGAGTTCAAGCAGACAGAAATCCTGCCCGGTATGTTGTAGCACCGTGATAGACGCTCTCACTACACTGGAAGTTAATATAATATGACTTTTAGATTGTGAAAACGTCTATCGTACATGTCAGAATTCCTACTTCGAGAAATGTGTAATTTAACGCAGAGTCCAGCACATTTTTTATCCAGGGTGCATTGCATGGTGCCGATGCTGGAGGTATTATAGAAAGGATATATTAAACATTTCAATAGATTTCTATCTCCATACAAACGGGATGAGACGGGAGACTACCTATCTGAATTTGTCCAATATAATCAAATTTTATTGCAAAACGTTTTGCTATGCTGTGCGCTAATGAATGCACCCTAGGTGTTAGAATGATCCCATCCTGATAGGAGTAACCTTGAGTGTCTCCATGGTGGCATTGACCTGGCTAAGAAGAAGCTGAAAGCCATCCAACAGAGCTGCATCTGCACCAACCTCATACTGTCACAGGGACCCTTCCTCTACTGCTACCTCTTGGAGGTGCGTGTGTGAGTGAGATGCCCCCCCTTTAATGCTCCTCTCCATCTCTATGCATGGCACTCCTGATGTGAAGCTGTTCTCCAAGCCCATGGCTTTGACTCTGCTCTGCAAGTACCTGCTCAAAGCCTTCGTACGCTCCGTGAGTTCCTCACTGTGTTTCACCTACCCACTGTCCAAGACCCCGTCTAGCTTTATTGCCCCTTGTCTTCAATTAGTTTCAAAAGAAAATGTGTTTTTAGATGTTCCTTTGGGGTCCTTTGCATCGCTCTTGCTTATGTCTGCCTATGCCTGTTCAAAGACAAGGAATAAGCGCTGTAAGCTACTGCCCTTGGTCATAGCTGCGCCCATGGATTTTGAAGGGAACTGTCATCGTTGTGGGCATCCCACCTGAGTCTGAGACATCCGACAAGAAGAAGTGAGTCCATAACGTGTGTCAGTCGTGTGCAAGATAACAGCACTTGAATGTTCTTGGTTGTATTTTGTGGGGAAACCAAAAAATGACCATTGTAATTTGTTTCCTTTCATTTGCTCTGCCTTTACTTTCTCTCACCCTCTCCCCCTCCAATAGTTTCATTGGCTGTGCGTTTGAGAAGGCAGCAGAGAGCACCAGCTCCAGAACTCTCCACAACCACTTCGACACCTCTAAGTAAAATGTTCTTGTCATTGTATATATTGGCCACAAGAGAGCAGACATTACAGATGGAACCTGTTAGCTGTACACTTCTTTTTCTTACACACAGTTCAATACTTGATTTTGGATCTCATCAGATACCTCAAGTCATTCTTACAGGTGTAATCATTACATCATCAGGTGTTAACCATTTCCCCATGGGAACAGACACACACACATCATTACCTGTGTTTTCCCTTTGCAGTCATTGAGCTAAAGATGGAGGACAGGACTAATTTTCTGAATGCTCTCATCACCCTGCTGTCCTAAGGCACACTGTTTGGGTAAAGTTCCTGAAGGTGACATATGAAAGCTGTCGATGCTGGAAGAGACTGACATTACAATTAGATTCATGCCCAATGTGATGAAGATCTCGATTGTGTGCTTCACCTCTTTTATTCAGCTAACAGTATTTCCAATGTTTTGTCTATTCAGCTCTGGACACTTTGATGCCAATTCCATGTGTATATTGTAAAAAATAAAATTAAATGTTTAAATGTTTTTAATCTCATGTAAATTCGTTTTTTTCCTTCGGTTGTCTTTATTTTTTATTTTATGTAACACTTAATAAATTATATTTTATCCACATATAATTGTTGAAGCTACCATCTACTAGGGGAAGGATACGTTTCAAACATTGTAGTAGGGTGTGTAATAAAATTTCTCAGTATGTGATATGGACCATAGAAACTGTGATGGTTAAACCATCTCCCCCAGTCTACTGATCTGGAGCATGGGTTAATACACGTTGGCCCACATAGCGGAATATAATATAATATATACTGTGCTGGATGGATGGGTGTGCTCCAAGCCCCGCTCTGTGAGCCCCTTCTCTCTCTGATCAATCTGCAGCCACGACCCACAGAGCAGAGGGTGCTGGCAGTTTCACAGGAAAGGCTGATCTGCTCTCCACAGTGAGAGTGAAACATGTCAGAAGGAGCATCTTGCTTACTGAGCTCTGGTGCAGTGCAACTGAATGTTAGAACATGTATAGTTCTATTGTTTAGCATTTAGGTTCCTCTGAACACACCGTACAGTCGAGGCCAAAAGTTTTGAGAATGACACAAATATTAATTTCTACACATTTGCTGCTTCGGTGTCTTTAGATATATTTGTCAGATGTTACTATGGAATACTGAAGTATAATTACAAGCATTTCATAAGTGTCAAAGGCTTTTGACAATTACATGAAGTTTATGCAGAGTCAATATTTGCAGTGTTGACCCTTCTTTTTCAAGACCTCTGCAATCTGCCCTGGCATGCTGTCAATTAACTTCTGGGCCACACCCTGACTGATGGCAGCCCATTCTTGCATAATCAGTGCTTGGCGTTTGTCAGAATTTGTGGGGTTTTGTTTGTCCACCCGCCTCTTGAGGATTAACCACAAGTTCTCAATGGGATTAAGGTCTGGGGGGTTTCCAGGCCATGGACCCAAAATGTTGATGTTTTGTTCCCCGAGCCACCTAGTTATCACTTTTGCCATATGGCAAGATGCTCCATCATGCTGGAAAAGGCATTGTTGGTCACCAAACTGTTCCTGGATGGTTGGGAGAAGTTGCTCTCGGATGGTGTGTTGGTACCATTCTTTATTCATGGCTGTGTTCTTAGGCAAAATTGTGAGTGAGCCCACTCCCTTGGCTGAGAAGCAATCCCACACATGAATGGTATCAGGATGCTTTACTGTTGGCATGACACAGGACTGATGGTAGAGCTCACCTTGTCTTCTCCGGACAAGCTTTTTTCCGGATGCCCCAAACAATCGGAAAGGGGATTCATCAGAGAAAATGACTTTACCCCAGTCCTCAGCAGTCCAATCCCTGTACCTTTTGCAGAATATCAGTCTGTCCCTGATGTTTTTCCTGGAGAGAAGTGGCTTCTTTGCTGCCCTTCTTGACACCAGGCCATCCTTCAAAAGTCTTTGCCTCACTGTGCATGCAGATTCACTCACACCTGCCTGCTGCCATTCCTGAGCAAGCTCTGTACTGGTGGTGCCCCGATCCCGCAGCTGAATCAACTTTAGGAGACGGTCCTGGTGCTTGCTGGACTTTCTTGGGCACCCTGAAGCTTTCACAACAATTGAACCACTCTCCTTGAAGTTCTTGATGATCTGATAAATGGTTGATTTAGGTGCAATCTTACTGGCAGCAATATCCTTGCCTGTGAAGCCCTTTTGGTGCAAAGCAATGACGGCACGTGTTTCCTTGCAGGTAACCATGGTTGGCAGAGGAAGAACAATGGTTCCAAGCACCACCCTCCTTTTGAAGCTTCCAGTCTGTTATTCAAACTCAATCAGCATGACAGAGTGATCTCCAGCCTTGTCCTCGTCAACACTCACACCTGTGTTAACGAGAGAATCACAAACATGTCAGCTGGTCCTTTTGTGGCAGGGCTGAAATGCAGTGGAAATGTTTTTGGGGGATTCAGTTCATTTGCATGGCAAAGAGGGACTTTGCAATTCATCTGATCACTCTTCATAACATTCTGGAGTATATGCAAATTGCCATCATACAAACTGAGGCAGCAGACTTTGAAAATTAATATTTGTGTCATACTCAACTTTTCCCACGACCGTATATAAAGTTGAAGTCGGAAGTTTACATACACTTAGGTTGGAGTCATTAAAACCTGTTTTTCAATCACTCCATACATTTCTTGTTAACGAACTATAGTTTTGGCAAGTCGATTAGGACATCTACTTTGTGCAATGACACAAGTAATTTTTCCAACAATTGTTTGCAGACAGATTATTTAACTTAGAATTCACTGTATCACAATTCCATTGGGTCATACACTAAGTTGACTGTGCTTTTAAACAGTTTGGAAAATTCCAGAAAATTATGTCATGGCTTTAGAATCTTCTGATAGCCTAATTGATGTCAATTGGAGGTGTACCTGTGGATGTTTTTCAAGGCCTACCTTCAAACTCAGTGCCTCTTTGCTTGACATCATGGGAAATCAAAAGAAAAAGAAAGACCTCAGAAAAATAATTGTAGACCACAAGTCTGGTTCATCCTTGAGAGCAATTTCCAAATGCCTGAAGGTACCACGTTCATTTGTACAAACAATAGTATAAACACCATGGGCTGTAGCTCCCTTCAGTAACCACGAGCACAACCGTTCCTTGATTTTAACTGGCGGCTTTATTCTGTAGTTTTAGTCAGAATTATCACCTTCCAGTTAAAATCAAGGAACGGTTGTGCTCGTGGTTACTGAAGGGAGCTACAGTGAGAACTCATTGGCTGCTTATTACAGAAGGGAGGAAATCAAACTTCACACTTATTATTCCTGGCATGAATTCACACTTCATCCTAACATACACTCTTCAACTTTTATGAACTACACCCGATGACATGAAAACTTAGCTAACGCAGCCCAGGATTGCCTTCCCTCCAAAAGTGTGTTGCTACAATAAGGATCCCCGTTACAACAGTATTAGCTACGTTGTTCCGCTTGTATTATCATTTCCCCCGCACAGCGGACACGTAAACAATTCAAACAAAAGACAACGACATAATCTGGAAGTCTAACTGTCAGTTACATGGGCCCACACAGCCGTCATACCGCTCAGGAAGGAGATGTGTTCTGTCTCCTAGAGATTAACGTACTTTGGTGTGAAAAGTGCAAATCAATCCCAGAACAAAAGCAAAGGACCTTGTGAAGATTCTGGAAGAAACGGGTACAAAAGTATCTATATCCACAGTAAAACGAGTCCTACATCGACATAACCTGAAAGGCCGCTCAGCAATGAAGAAGCCACTGCTCCTAAACCGCCATAAAAAAGCCAGACTACGGTTTGCAACTGCACATGGGGACAAAGATCACACTCTTTGGAGAAATGTCCTCTGGTCTGATGAAACAAAAATATAACCGTTTGGCCGTAATGACCATCGTTATGTTTGGAGGAAATAGGGGGAGGCTTGCAAGCCGAAGAACGCCATCCCATCCGTGAAGAATGGGTGTGGCAGTATCATGTTGTGGGGGTGCTTTGCTGCAGGAGGGACTGGTGCACTTCACAAAATAGATGGCGTCATGAAAAAGGAAAATTATGTGGATATATTGAAGCAACATTTCAAGACATCAGTCAGGAAGTTAAAGCTTGGTCGCAAATGGGTCTTCCAAATGGACAATGACCTCAAGCATACTTCCAAAGTTGTGGCAAAATGGCTTAAGGACAACAAAGTCAAGGTATTGGAGTGGCCATCACAACGCCCAGACCTCAGTCCTATAAAAAAATCTGTGGGCAGAACTGAAAATGCATGTGCGAACAAGGAGGCCTACAAACCTGACTGTTACACCAGCTCTGTCAGGAGGAATGGGCCAAAATTCACCCAACTTATTGTGGGAAGCTTGTGGAAGGCTACCCAAAACTTTTGACCCAAGTTAAACAATTTAAAGGCAAATACTAAGTGAGTGTATGTATACTTCTGACCCACTGGGAATGTGTTGAAAGAAATAAAAGCTGAAATAAATCCTTCTCTCTACTATTATTCTGACATTTCACATTCTTAAAATAAAGTGATGATCCTAACTGACCTAAGACCGGGATTTTTTTCTGGGATTAAATGTCAGGAATTGTGAAAAACTGAGTTTAAATGTATTTGGCTAAGGTGTATGTTAACATCTGACTTCAACTGTATATATACACACACACACACACACACCAATTACTGGGTGGAACCTGTTTATTTTCTAGTGATGTTATTACCTAAAGTGAGCTTACAGAGACAAATTATTGTTTACTTCTACTTTGGGAGAAGATGTTCTCTTGAACTTGGCCAGTGTGATGTGGGACTTCGCTGCCATGACTTCCCTGGTCAGGGTCTGGTTTCACTATTCCACTATTCCTTTACATTGTGAACTTCATCCTTATCAAGGAATGTTCTGGCGGTTTTCCTGTCTGCCTTTTCACCAAATCACAACATGTTTGTGCCCCATCTCAACACCCCCATACCCTTTTACCTTCTCATAGCCTCACCCCAATCTATACAGAGGTCACATCTCTCAGATGCCATTGAAACATGAAGAGATTGTGAATTCCATCCAGTCAATTATGGTATCCCTCCCACTGGCCATTCTTCGGGGGAAACATCACTCATGGTCTCTGTTGCAAAAAGTTGGGAATTAGCAGAATTCTGTGTAAAGACAAAGTTTCTACCTGGGTGAGCTTCCCCTGACATCTGACCAGGGTCCAATAGTGCACTTTATAGGGAATAGGGTGTCGTGGGATGCAACCTCAATTGTACCTCTCCAGTCCTAACCCATCTTTACTTAATCTCCAAACAATCTCCATCTCGCCATAATTTCATTCCACCTTTAAACCAAACCACCTCACCCCTCAAACCCCACCATATTTATTGATTACCATCTTCCACCCATCCAACCCCCAGTGATGTGTAACCACCGCTCTTTCCGCTGCTCTGTTCCAGAGGATTATGACACACTCCCCTGGTCGGGTCGCCACGACACACACACACACGTGGCAGGAGAGGGGTAGGGTGTGGGACAGAGAGTATTAGATGACCTTACAGTCTCACACACTCGTGTTGCCTTTACTCCTCCGGGCTTTGCTACTTTGTTCACAGAAGGACCCCAGTGACTACTTTACCCAAGAGCACTTTGTGCGATTGTGGGTATGGGTCACTGTGTCAATACCATTGCAGCTCTTTACCTCTTTATTCATATAGTATTACATATTTGTTTATTGGTTAGAAAGACTTAAAGAGATGTTTGAAAGTTTTAGGGAAGACATTTTCAAACTTAAAATGTTGCTTAATGATTAACATTCTCTCAAACAAACTCACTTTCAAAGTGAAGGAGATGAGTTGTGGTCTCTTCGGCAGTTTACTTTAATGTTTTTTTTTACAGTGGCTGTGAAGCATTCAGGCACATTATATTTACAGCATGTCTCAATCACTTCTCACATATAACCCTCTCCATCTAAAGCCATTTCACTATTTCTCTTCCTCTTTCTTTCTCGATTTAACAATCCCAGATTCCTGATGGGATTAGCCAGGCTGGACGACCAGGGACAAAAGCCCACAGCTGACTCCTACTCCCTGTCGCCCGTCTCACCGAGTCACTGCTGAGGAGGGTGAGTGGGTTACACACACACACACACACAAATAAGTTGCTCTTCCCCAGTGCTGAATTTACTGAGCCAATCGTCACTAGCTCCCTCAAACTTCAGCTGGGGTCTACAGATGCCCTTTACATTTTGACCCTTAATCCTAGTGTCCTCTGACCTCTCACAGTTATAGGTTCAGCCTCGAAAGCTGGCATCACTACCCTCTTTCTAAACAAACTCTTGAAACAGAGTATAAATGTTGTGCATTCTTCTTATTTTTTATTTGGTAGTGTAGCAATGAACCTGACTTCAGTGCATGCTTTTTTTCTTTCCTTCTTAAAACCGAGATGCCATCGAACTACAGACCATGTTGGGAACAAAGGACCTACCACTGCTACTGCTTTCTGAAAGTCTAACCACCTACCCACCGTCATGGATCTGTGACTATACCAAATGCTTAGACACATACACGGCATGGAGAGGCCAGTGTCTTAGATGACTGGGCAGCCTCACAGAAGGCCAGACCTGAGGCCAATTAAAGCCTTTCACGAGAAGGGACACACTGCACTTCCTGGAAACCTCACAGAGAGGGAAGGACATTCTTTACACTATCCTAGTCCAGTCCTGAGGGTATTCAAAACAGAATCCACTGGGCCAAAACTGGTTGAGTCAACATTGTGTCCATGTCATTTCAACCCCAAAATATTTTTTTAAAGTCATCAACATAAGGGAACTTCATATTTCCTTTCACCCAATTTATAACCTATATGCCATGGTGACATTGGTTTCACTTTAGTTGACAACTCAACCAAATGTTAATCAAAACTAGATATGAACTAACATCTGTGCCCAGTGGGAGGGTTTCAAACCATACTGTTTCTGCTACTTCGTACCAAGATAAACTTTGATAGGGGCTCACACACTCATAGGAATGATCTAAACACTAATTTAATCCTAAACTAATAGTTTGTTGTTTATTTTTCCCAAGCTGTGCTGTTGTGAGCATCAGTCAACAGAGAAAATCCACACCAGTGCCTTGAATAAGCAACACAGAGTTTCCTGCAAGACGCAATTAGTGTCAAAACAATGCTCTCCTCAGGATCCTGTGTGTGTGTTGTAACTTGTTTGTTTATTTACCCTTGTACTGATTGCCATTTCCCATGTAAATATGTGGGCCAACAGGCCCAGCTGATACTAAAAACAGCCTCCTCCATTAATTACAAAGACCTTGGGTTGACTACAGTCGTGGCCAAAACTTTTGAGAATGACACAAATATTAATTCCCACAAGGTTTTGTCAGATGTTACTATGGAATACTGAAGTACAGTGCCTTGCGAAAGTATTCGGCCCCCTTGAACTTTGCGACCTTTTGTCACATTTCAGGCTTCAAACATAAAGATATAAAACTGTATTTTTTTTGTGAAGAATCAACAACAAGTGGGACACAATCATGAAGTGGAACGACATTTATTGGATATTTCAAACTTTTTTCACAAATCAAAAACTAAAAAATTGGGCGTGCAAAATTATTCAGCCCCTTTACTTTCAGTACAGCAAACTCTCTCCAGAAATTCAGTGAGGATCTCTGAATGATCCAATGTTGACCTAAATGACTAATGATGATAAATACAATCCACCTGTGTGTAATCAAGTCTCCGTATAAATGCAACTGCACTGTGATAGTCTCAGAGGTCCGTTAAAAGCGCAGAGAGCATCATGAAGAACAAGGAACACACCAGGCAGGTCCGAGATACTGTTGTGAAGAAGTTTAAAGCCGGATTTGGATACAAAAAGATTTCCCAAGCTTTAAACATCCCAAGGAGCACTGTGCAAGCGATAATATTGAAATGGAAGGAGTATCAGACCACTGCAAATCTACCAAGACCTGGCCGTCCCTCTAAACTTTCAGCTCATACAAGGAGAAGACTGATCAGAGATGTAGCCAAAAGGCCCATGATCACTCTGGATGAACTGCAGAGATCTACAGCTGAGGTGGGAGACTCTGTCCATAGGACAACAATCAGTCGTATATTGCACAAATCTGGCCTTTATGGAAGAGTGGCAAGAAGAAAGCCATTTCTTAAAGATATCCATAAAAAGTGTTGTTTAAAGTTTGCCACAAGCCACCTGGGAGACACACCAAACATGTGGAAGAAGGTGCTCTGGTCAGATGAAACCAAAATTGAACTTTTTTGCAAAAATGCAAAACTTTATTTTTGGCGTAAAAGCAACACAGCTCATCAACCTGAACACACCATCCCCACTGTCAAACATGGTGGAGGCAGCATCATGGTTTGGGCCTGCTTTTCTTCAGCAGGGACAGGGAAGATGGTTAAAATTGATGGGAAGATGGATGGAGCCAAATACAGGACCATTCTGGAAGAAAACCTGATGGAGTCTGCAAAAGACCTGAGACTGGGACGGAGATTTGTCTTCCAACAAGACAATGATCCAAAACATAAAGCAAAATCTACAATGGAATGGTTCAAAAATAAACATATCCAGGTGTTAGAATGGCCAAGTCAAAGTCCAGACCTGAATCCAATCGAGAATCTGTAGAAAGAACTGAAAACTGCTGTTCACAAATGCTCTCCATCCAACCTCACTGAGCTCGAGCTGTTTTGCAAGGAGGAATGGGAAAAAATGTCAGTCTCTCGATGTGCAAAACTGATAGAGACATACCCCAAGCGACTTACAGCTGTAATCGCAGCAAAAGGTGGCGCTACAAAGTATTAACTTATGGGGGCTGAATAATTTTGCACGCCCAATTTTTCAGTTTTTGATTTGTTAAAAAAGTTTGAAATATCCAATAAATGTCGTTCCACTTCATGATTGTGTCCCACTTGTTGTTGATTCTTCACAAAAAATACAGTTTTATATCTTTATGTTTGAAGCCTGAAATGTGGCAAAAGGTCGCAAAGTTCAAGGGGGCCAAATACTTTCGCAAGGCACTGTATAATTACAAGCATTTCTTAAGTGTCAAAGGCTTTTATTGACAATTACATGAAGTTGATGCAAAGAGTCAATATTTGCAGTGTTGACCCTTCTTTTTCAAGGGCAATCCGCCCTGGCATGCTGTCAATTAACTTCTGGGCCACATCCTGACTGATGGCAGCCCATTCTGGCATAATCAATGCTTGGAGTTTGTCAGAATTTGTGGGTTTTTGTTTGTCCACCCGCCTCTTGAGGATTGACCACAAGTTCTCAATGGGATTAAGGTCTGGGGAGTTTCCTGGCCATGGACCCAAAATGTTGATGTTTTGTTCCCCGAGCCACCTAGTTATCACTTTTGCCTTATGGCAAGATGCTCCATCATGCTGGAAAAGGCATTGTTGGTCACCAAACTGTTCCTGGATGGTTGGGAGAAGTTGCTCTCGGATGATGTGTTGGTACCATTCTTTATTCATGGCTGTGTTCTTAGGCAAAATTTGGTGCAAGGCAATGATGACGGCACGTGTTTCCTTGCAGGTAATCTTGGTTGACAGAGGAAGAACAATGATTCCAAGCACCACCCTCCTTTTGAAGCTTCCAGTCTGTTATTCGAACTCAATCAGCATGACAGAGTGATCTCCAGCCCTGTCCTCGTCAACACTCACACCTGTGTTAACGAGAGAATTACTGACATGATATGATGTCAGCTGGTCCTTTTGTGGCAGGGCTGAAATGCAGTGGAAATGTTTTTGGGGATTCAGTTCATTTGCATGGCAAAGAGGGACTTTGTAATTAATTGCAATTCATCTGATTACTCTTCATAACATTCTGGAGTGTATGCAAATTGCCATCATACAAACTGAGGCAGCAGACTTTGTGAAAATTTATATTTGTCTCATTCTCAAAACTTTTGGCCACGAATGTAGACAGAGTAGATAGAGGACCGCTGGCATGGCATGCACTCACACCTTAGGATACTCACTGTTTCTCCAAATGATGTGTTGTATGTAATTCCTGGGTTATAGTTTGGTTTACTTGATTGGTCACTTCAACCCCCCTCCCCCCAAATGTGGGTTCTTAGCTGAAAAGGTTGACAGACATACAAGAAGAGAGACTCAGAAAATGTCTCCTGAGCCGACTGACATTCCACAACCTGCAGGCCCTCTCATTCATCTCAGCAGAGAGCTGTCAGGCATTTGTCTGGTCCGGCTGCCTTGTGGTTTCTTGGATGTGTTGTCTGTTCTGTGCCATGTTTGTTTCAGTGTTTAACAGGGTTGTTTTTTGTGTTTTGGCCTGATGTTGTTGTATTGGTGTACTATACAGTAGGCAGACTGGTGTTGTATTGGTGTACTATACAGTAGGCAGACTGGTGTTGTATTGGTGTACTATACAGTAGGCAGACTGTTGTTTAGAATCTGTTCATCTATTCTGGATGATTGGTGGAGTGGAAAATTGGATAAAACTCTCGTTCTCAAAATCTTTTCACTTTATGTTAATATTTTGTAATGCAATCGATAACCTCCTCACTGGGGTCTTGATTCCTCATTCTAGTGTAAAGGAACAACATGTTGTTCCATCTAGATGACAAAAGCAGGAATGTCTCGGGTGGGATGTCAGAGGGAGTAGCCTCTGTTTTTTTTGCTGACAAGTCCAAAAACATCTCCAACACAAACACAACCACTTTAGGACGGTGTAGTGCAGGGTAGATGAGATTAATGATTTGGAATGAGTGACTTTGTCTGGCCCAGGTTTTTTTTTGTTTGTGTGTGTGTGTGTGTGTGTGTGTGTGTGTGTGTGTGTGTGTGTGTGTGTGTGTGTGTGTGTGTGTGTGTGTGTGTGTGTGTGTGTGTGTGTGTGTGTGGAAGTGTGTGTATGGAAGTGTGTGGACGTGTTTAACTATACTTGTGGGGATCAGAAGTCCCCACAAGAATAGTAAACAAACAAAACTTTGACCAACTGGGGACATTTTGTTGACCCCTACAAGGTCAAATGCTATTTCTAGGGGGTTAAGGTTAGAATTAGGTTTAGGTTTAGGGTTAGGAGCTAGGGTTGGTTTTAGGGTTAGTGTTAGGAGCTAGGGTTAGGTTTAGGGTCAAGGTTAGGTTTTTGGGTTAAGCTTAGGGTTAGGGGTTAAGGAAAATAGGATTTTGAATGGGACTGAATTGTATGTCCCAACAAGGTTAGCTGTGCAAGACTGTGTGTGTGTGTCTCTCTCTCTGCGCGCGTTCATGGACATGTGTGTGTGCATCTGTGTGTTTGTTCATGCTTGAGGGATAGTAGTGTGAGACAACAACTAGAGAGCCCATAACAAGGAGTGTTTCACATGTGTGATGGAGCAGTGTTTAAGCCCCCTCTCACCCATATTTCACATGTCCCTCCCTGTTCCGTTGTCTGACAGGAAGTCTGATCGTGCTACTGGGCTGGCTTACGTCTCAGTGGTCCACAACTATCTAGCCATGAATTGTGCCACTTACCACTTCTAAAAATAGCTTATGTACTCAACAGTTAAGATGATAAACTCCCATTTGTCCTTTTACTGTAAGCATGGGAATGGAGTGACTGAAACTCTGTTTTATTGGAGTCTCTTTATCTGGATGCACCTGCTTTGACTGAGTCATATTTTACTCTCTCTTTTTTTGTCTGAATCACCTTGTTAAAGTAAATCACCTAACCTTTTATTTATCAAAGATCTGACTAAGAGAGAAAGTATGCTCCTACCAGACTCCTTTATAGAAACTCCCTAACTGGGATTTAGAGGCTTGATATGACATAAAGTATAATATTTTGTTATTCAGAAGGTGAGTGGTCTTTATCTTTCCTTCTTTCTTTCCCCTCCCGCTGTATCTCTCTGTCTTTCAGTCTTTGTCTATTTTTCACCATAAGGTGTGCAGTGACCACCTGACCTTAATGCTTTGAGTGCTCCAGCAGATGTGAGGTGTCAGAGGGTTTGTGACCTCAGTGACGTGGGGGGTTCCAGAGAGATGAGCTCATGCGTGATCAGTAGAGGGAAGTGACTTCTCACTCCACAGGCCAAGGTTAGAGGTGAAAGGTCAGGTCATGAGAAACAACAACCCAGCCCAACTGCCAACCACCGTACTGGGTTAATGTTACCTTAAAGCACAGATTTTGGATCGGTTTACCCTTCCCAAATCCTAACCTTAACCAGGGGGTGGGGTGCAAAAAGAATCAGGGGACTCTTTAGCTCCCAGAACCCACCCCCTTCTCTTCGGGTCCAATCGCTCTCCCTCAACTAGGTCAAGTTTACTGTTCACTAAAATGGCTTCTCCATGTGTCAGAAACCATGATGTTCCCAATGCTACTGAGATTATTATATATATATTGTATCATTGTATTACATTGGTCACCTGTTTGAGAATGAAATGTGTTGAGATGGAGTAGAATATTGGTAAAGCAATATGAAAAATTCAATAAAGTTAATCTACATTATTTATCCCTACTTGTTTTATCGTCAACATTTTGGATCAGATTGGATTGTTGTTTTTTCCATGTGAAGACATTCCAAAAACGTTTTTAGAGAGAAACCATTTGTGATAGTTCATAAACACAGAAAGAAACATTCTTACATCTCGTACACATAGTTACTCATGCTTTGTTCATTGCTGAATCACTGGCTGTTCGTAAATCCCTTCTCCCTGTCCCAGACAGGGGAGTGTGTGTGTGTGTGTGTGTGTGTGTGTGTGTGTGTGTGTGTGTGTGTGTGTGTGTGTGTGTGTGTGTGTGTGTGTGTGTGTGTGTGTGTGTGTGTGTGTGTGTGTGTGTGTGTGTGTGTGTGTGTGTGTGTGTGTGTGTGTGTGTGTGTGTGTGTGTGTGTGTGTGTGTGTGTGTGTGTGTGTGTGTGTGTGTGTGTGTGTGTGTGTGTGTGTGTGGGTATGTCCACAGGCTGGGCCTTTATTAGGCTCATCCATACCACCACATTATAGATCCTGTAGCTAGGCAACTGCAGGTCCTAAAACATTACATGGCAAGGGCCCATTGAGTGACATTGCTGGCCCTGTTTGCTTCTTTTCTCTCTGGAATGGGGGTATTTTAAAGGTGCACCCTCAACTTTACACACACACCCTGGCTTCGTCGCCCTCTGTGAGGTGGCTGGAGGAGTGGAACTAACAGTCCCACAATAACAGCCGAGAGAGCCAGCCCATTTCCAACAGAGCAGGGTCTGCTTCTTTGTGCCCAAACACCAGATACACACCACAGTCTGAATGCCAATAGAGGGAGGGATGCAATGCCTAGCTTGTCGTCATAGCGAAAAATGACTATAAATGTTACTATGAAAGTTTATCAATGCATAGATTCAAAATTGAGTTATATCAAGTGGGCAGGCTCTTGGCCACATTTGGCTAAACTATCAATTGGATACATGCAATTTTTGAACCTACATTTTCTCTCTGCTAATAGTTATTTTTTCACCAAAGAATAATCAGCCCAACTCATATAGCTACCTCGACCGAATTGTTCTCGTGAATGGCCTTTACATTCCCTAGCTATGTGGGCGTATGACCCACTAAGGGGTAATTTTAACAACCTAACACATTGGTAAATCCAAACGCTGGCGGTATCGCTATACTTCTGGGTTAGGGTTGAATATTTTCCTTGTATCCCGGTAACTCAGTATATACCGCCAAAACTGAAAGTGTCATTCAAAAGTATTATAAAGCATATACTGTAAATAGACATGTCTGGATTTGATTAGAGCTTTCATTAAAAAAAGTAAACCCTGATGATACCTGAGCCCGATGAGCATTTTATGAGCCCAAGCCCAAATGATTGTGCCTTATCCAATACATACAGTCAGGTCCATAATTATTTGGACAGTGACACAATTTGAATAATTTTGGCTTTGTACGCCACCACAATGGATTGGAAAGGAAACAATCAAGTGCTTTAAGTGTACTTTCATCTTTAATTTAAGGTGTCAAAATGATTGTATGAACTGTGTAGGAATTACAACCATTTTTATGCATAGCCCCCCAATTTTAGGGGCTCAAAAGTAATTGGACAACTAACATAATCATAAATTAAATAGTGAGTTTTAATACTTGGTTGCAAATCCTTTGCAGTCAATGACTGCCTGAAGTCTAGAACCCATAGACATCACCAGATGCTGGGTTTCTTCCCTGGTGATTCTCTGCCAGGCCTTTACTGCAGTTGTCTTCAGTTCCTGCTTGTTCTTGGGGCATTTTGCCTTCAGTTTTTCCTTTAGCAAGTGAAATGCACGCTCAATTGGATTCAGGTCAGGTGATTTACTTGGCCATTGCAGAACATTCCACTTCTTTACCTTAAAAAAGTATTGGACTACTTTCGCAGTATGCTTCGGGTCATTGTCCATCTGCACTGTGAAGCAAAGTCAAATTAGTTTTGAAGCATTTGGCTGAATCTGAGCAGATAATATAGCCCTAAATACTTCAGAATTCATCCTGCTGCTTTTGTCAGCAGTCACATCATCAATAAATACAACGGAACCAGTTCCATTGGCAGCCATACATGCCCACACCATAGCACTACCTCCACCATGCTTCACAGATGGCGCTGACGGAGATGGCAGCATCGCGACTAGCTCTTAAGAAACTCTGCAGTATTTTGTTTATGAACTATTTTTTACATTAATAGCTAAGGAATTGTTTTGTGTCATAAAACCGGGAAGAACTATTGGATATTAGAGCATCGGTAACTCACCAGAACATCCAGCATTACAACCAGGATTACGACTTCCCTGGAGCGGATCCTTTGTTTGCTCTCCCCAGAGAATTTGAACTTATTCCAGAGGCTGACCCAAAACAACACTGGCGCAGGAGAGGTACTCGGGGCGGTCTTCTTGTTCGACTTAGGAAGTGTGCACACCACCCACTGCCCCTGAGTATTTTACTCGCTAATGTCCAATCTCTGGATAATAAAGTTGATGAACTCAAGGTGAGAGTTGCTTTTCAGAGAGACACCAGGGATTGTAACATACTCTGCTTCACAGAAACATGGCTTTCTCGAGATATACTGTCTGACTCTATAAAGCCAGTTGGGTTCTCAGTACATCTCGCCGACAGGAACAAACATCTCTCCGGGAACCAGAAGGGTGGATGTATATGTTTTATGATTAACGACTTATGGTGTAACTATGATAACATACAGGAACTGAAGTCCTTCTTTTCACCCAACCTAGAATATCCTACAATCAAATGCCGACCGTACTATCTCCCGAGAGAATTTGCAGCGGTCTATATCCCCCCTCAAGCCGATACCATGACGGCCCTCAAAGAACTTCACTGGACTTTATGCAAACTGGAAACCACATATCCTGAGGCTGCATTTATTGTAGCTGGAGATTTTAACAAAGCAAATTTGAGAAAAAGGCTCCCAAAATTCTATCAACATATTGTTTGTTGTACTCACGCTGCTAAAACTCTCGATCATTGTTATACTACCTTCCAGAATGCATATAAGGCCCTCGCCTGCCCTCGCCTTGCTCCTCCCCTCCTATAGTCAGAAACTCAAAAAGGAAGCACCCGTGGTAAGGACTATTCAACACTGGTCTGACCAATAGCAATCCACGCTTCAAGATTGTTTTTATCACGTGGACTGGGATATGTTCAGAGTAGCTTCAGAAAATAATATCAACACATATACCGATACAGTGAATGCATAGGAGATGTTGTACCCACTGTGACTATTATAACCTACCCCAACCAGAAACCGTGGACGGATAGATGGGAGCATTTGCGCAAAACTGAAAGCACGAACAACCGCATTTAACCAGGGCAAGAAGACTGGGAATATGGAAAAATACAAATAGTGTATTTATAGCCTCCGCAAAGGCTAAACGTCGGTATAGGGACGTATGTGACAGGGTCTACAGACAATCATGGATTATAAAAGGAAAACCAGCCACGTCGCGGAGACCGGCGTCTTGCATCTGAACACCTTCTTCACTCGCTTGAGGATAATACAGTGGCACTGACACGGCCCGCTATCAAGGATTGTGGGCTCTCCTCCTCCTAGGCCAACTTGAGTAAGTCATTTATGAGTGTTAACCCTCGCAGGGCTGCCGGCCCAGATGGTATCCCTAGCCTCGTTCACAAAGCATGCGCAGTCCAGCTGGCTGGTGTGTTTAGCCTGGATCTCAATCCCATAGAGCACTTATTGGACCTGTTGGATCGGAGTGTGAGAGCAAGAGCCATTCCCCCAAGAAATGTCCGGGAACTTGGTGGAAGAGTGGGGTAACATCTCACAGCAAGAACTGGCAAATCTGGTGCAGTCCATGAGGACATGCACTGCAGTACTTAATGCAGCTGGTGGCCACACCAGATACTGACTGTTACTTTTGATTTTGACCCCCCCTTTGTTTAGGGACCCATTATTCCATTTCTGTTAGTCACATGTCTGTGGAATTTGTTCAGTTTATGTCTCAGTTGTTGAATCTAATGTTCATACAAATATTTACACATGTTAAGTTTACTGAAAATAAACGCAGTTGACAGTGAGAGCACGTTTCTTTTTTTGCTGAGTTTATATATAGGGCTATATATCAATCTAGAACACGATTATCTATTTTGGATGCAATTTTAATGAAGTTGATGGATAAAGAGAAAGACTGCCAGAGTGTGCTCGAACATGCACTGATTTAAAGCAGCTATATTCGAGTGATAGGCTGTTTTAAAATTCTGCAAATGCAATTTTAATACAAATTTAAAAATAAGATGACTCCCAAAAACCAGATGTAGATGGTTAAATTCTGTCTTTATATTACTGTAGCATAGGTTATGCTGCAGCAAATGCATGGCTACATGTCACAATAAAAAAGTTACCATGATGAGATGATAGATCTACATTCATTGTGAACTGTTCTCCGTACTAAGATGGGCTGTCTGTCCCCCACCTTGAGTGTTGATGATTCGTCATGCAGAGGCCATAGAGAAACCATATTTGGACATTGCATATAATGTAACAGTTCCATTTCAGGCCATGCTGTTCATATAAATCATTTATTATAATTTACCGGTTTCTCTCAGTTATGTATCCTGGGAAAAGGGAGTGGTTTTGGGCGGTAAATCCTGGTAAATCTTTTTAACCTCTCCATTCAACCATATTGGAAACATATGTTAACATTGCCAAAGCAAGTGAAATGGATAATAAACAAAAGTAAAATAAACAATAAAAATTAAGAGTAAACATTACACTCATAAACGTTTCAAAGGAATAGAGACATTTCAAATGCCATATTATGGCTATGTACAGTGTTGTAACAATAAATAAACATAAATATGGGTTGTATTTGCAATGGTGTTTGTTCTTCACTGGTTGTGTTACGGTGAGTGAATGAGGACCCAAAAGCGAACTAACTTAAACAGAGCTTCTTTAATAACCAAACATAGGTAGGCTCAGATAGACCGGCAGATTCCGACAGGACAAGACAAGGTTACAGCAAACATGACGATAGTCTGGCTCAGGCATGAAACACAACAAACAAGAATCCGACAAGGACAGGAACAAAAACAGAGAGAGATATAGGGGACTAATCAGAGGGAAAAAGGGAACAGGTGGGAAACGGGGTGACGAGGTAGTCAGGAGGAGACAAGGAACAGCTGGGGGAAAGCGGGGGAGAAAAGGTAACCTAATACGACCAGCAGAGGGAGACAGGGTGAAAGGAAAGGACAGAGACACAACATGACAATACATGACAGTACCCCCCCACTCACCGAGCGCCTCCTGGCGCACTCGAGGAGGAAACCTGGCGGCAACGGAGGAAATCCTCGATCAGCGCACGGTCCAGCACGTCCCGAGAGGGAACCCAACTCCTTTCCTCAGGACCGTACCCCTCCCAATCAACGAGGTACTGGTGACCACGGCCCCGAGGACGCATGTCCAAAATCCTGCGGACCCTGTAGATGGGTGCGCCCTCGACAAGGATGGGGGGGGGGGGGGAAGACGAGCGGGGGCGCAAAGAACGGGCTTAATACAGGAGACATGGAAGACCGGGTGGACGCGACGAAGGTATCGCGGAAGAAGAAGTCGAACTGCGACAGGATTAATGACCCGAGAAATACGGAACGGACCAATGAACCGCGGGGTCAACTTGCGAGAAGCCGTCTTAAGGGGAAGGTTCTGAGTGGAGAGCCAAACTCTCTGACCGCGACAATATCTAGGACTCTTAGTTCTACGCTTATTAGCAGCCCTCACAGTCTGCGTCCTATAACGGCAAAGTGCAGACCTGACCCTCTTCCAGGTGCGCTCGCAACGTTGGACAAAAGCCTGAGCGGAGGGGACGCTGGACTCGGCGAACTGAGATGAGAACAGCGGAGGCTGGTACCCGAGGCTACTCTGAAAAGGAGATAGCCCGGTCGCAGACGAAGGAAGCGAGTTGTGGGCGTATTCTGCCCAGGGGAGCTGTTCTGACCAAGACGCAGGGTTGCGAAAAGAAAGACTGCGTAAGATGCGACCAATAGTCTGATTGGCCCGTTCTGCTTGACCGTTAGACTGGGGGTGAAAGCCGGAAGAGAGACTGACGGAAGCCCCAATCAAACGGCAAAACTCCCTCCAAAATTGAGACGTGAATTGCGGACCTCTGTCCGAAACGACGTCTGACGGAAGGCCATGAATTCTGAAAACATTCTCGATGATGATTTGTGCCGTCTCTTTAGCAGAAGGAAGCTTAGCAAGGGGAATGAAATGAGCCGCCTTAGAGAACCTATCGACAACCGTAAGAATAACAGTCTTCCCCGCTGACGAAGGCAGTCCGGTGACAAAATCTAAGGCGATGTGAGACCACGGTCGAGAGGGAATGGGCAGCGGCCTGAGACGGCCGGCAGGAGGGGAGTTACCGGACTTAGTCTGCGCGCAGACCGAACAAGCAGCCACGAAACGACGCGTGTCATGCTCCCGGGTGGGCCACCAAAAACGCTGGCGAATGGAAGCAAGCGTACCCCGAACGCCAGGGTGGCCGGCTAACTTGGCAGAGTGAGCCCACTGAAGAACGGCCAGACGAGTAGGAACGGGAACGAAAAGAAGGTTCCTAGGACAAGCGCGCGGCGACGGAGTGTGAGTGAGCGCTTGCTTTACCTGCCTCTCAATTCCCCAGACAGTCAACCCGACAACACGCCCCTCAGGGAGAATCCCCTCGGGGTCAGTGGAGGCTACTGAAGAACTGAAGAGACGAGATAAAGCATCAGGCTTGGTGTTCTTAGAGCCCGGACGATAAGAAATCACGAACTCGAAACGAGCGAAAAACAGCGCCCAACGCGCCTGACGCGCATTAAGTCGTTTGGCAGAACGGATGTACTCAAGGTTCCTATGGTCAGTCCAAACGACAAAAGGAACGGTCGCCCCCTCCAACCACTGTCGCCATTCGCCTAGGGCTAACCGGATGGCGAGCAGTTCGCGGTTTCCCACATCATAGTTACGTTCCGACGGGGACAGGCGATGAGAAAAATACGCGCATGGGTGGACCTTGTCGTCAGAGAGGGAGCGCTGAGAAAGAATGGCTCCCACGCCCACCTCTGACGCGTCAACCTCGACAACGAACTGTCTAGAGACGTCAGGTGTAACAAGGATAGGAGCGGATGTAAAACGATTCTTGAGGAGATCAAAAGCTCCCTGGGCGGAAACGGACCACTTAAAGCACGTCTTGACAGAAGTAAGGGCTGTGAGAGGAGCTGCCACCTGACCGAAATTACGGATGAAACGACGATAGAAGTTCGCGAAGCCGAGAAAGCGCTGCAGCTCGACGCGTGACTTAGGGGCGGGCCAATCAATGACAGCTTGGACCTTAGCGGGATCCATCTTAATGCCTTCAGCGGAAATAACAGAACCGAGAAATGTGACGGAGGGGGCATGAAAAGTGCACTTCTCAGCCTTCACAAAAAGACAATTCTTTAAAAGGCGCTGGAGGACACGTCGAACGTGCTGAAGATGAATCTGGAGTGACGGTGAAAAAATCAGGATATCGTCAAGGTAAACGAAAACAAAGATGTTCAGCATGTCTCTCAGGACATCATTGACTAATGCCTGAAAGACAGCTGGAGCGTTAGCGAGGCCGAAAGGAAGAACCCGGTATTCAAAGTGCCCTAACGGAGTGTTAAACGCCGTCTTCCACTCGTCCCCCTCCCTGATGCGCACGAGATGGTAAGCGTTACGAAGGTCCAATTTAGTGAAAAACCTGGCTCCCTGCAGGATCTCGAAGGCTGAAGACATAAGAGGAAGCGGATAACGATTCTTAACTGTTATGTCATTCAGCCCTCGATAATCTATGCAGGGGCGCAGAGACCCGTCCTTCTTCTTGACAAAAAAAAAACCCCGCTCCGGCGGGAGAGGAGGAGGGGACTATGGTACCGGCGTCAAGAGCTACAGACAAATAATCCTCGAGAGCCTTACGTTCGGGAGCCGACAGAGAGTATAGTCTACCCCGGGGGGGAGTGGTTCCCGGAAGGAGATCAATACTACAATCATACGACCGGTGTGGAGGAAGAGAGGTGGCCCTGGACCGACTGAACACCGTGCGCAGATCGTGATATTCCTCCGGCACCCCTGTCAAATCACCAGGCTCCTCCTGTGAAGAAGAGACAGAGGAAACAGGAGGGATAGCAGACATTAAACATTTCACATGACAAGAGACGTTCCAGGAGAGGATAGAATTACTAGACCAATTAATGGAAGGATTATGACAAACTAGCCAGGGATGGCCCAGAAAAACAGGTGTAAAAGGTGAACGAAAAATCAAAAAAGAAATGGTTTCGCTATGATTACCAGAAACAGTGAGGGTTAAAGGTAGCGTCTCACGCTGAATCCTGGGGAGAGGACTACCATCCAGGGCGAACAAGGCCGTGGACTCCCTTAACTGTCTGAGAGGAATGTCATGTTCCCGAGCCCAGGTCTCGTCCATAAAACAGCCCTCCGCCCCAGAGTCTATTAAGGCACTGCAGGAAGCTGACGAACCGGACCGACAAGGTAGTGCAGGATCTTGAAGGAGAGACAGGAGTAGTAGCGCTCACCAGTAGCCCTCCGCTTACTGATGAGCTCTGGCTTTTACTGGACATGAAGTGACAAAATTACCAGCAGAACCGCAATAGAGACAGAGGCGGTTGGTGATTCTCCGTTCCCTCTCCTTAGTCGAGATGCGGATACCTCCCAGCTGCATAGGCTCAGCTCCCGAGCCGGCAGAGGAAGATGGTAGTGATGCGGAGAGGGGGGCAACGGAGAACGCGAGCTCCTTTCCACGAGCTCGGTGACGAAGATCAACCCGTCGCTCAATGCGAATAGCGAGTTCAATCAAGGAATCCACGCTGGAAGGAACCTCCCGGGAGAGAATCTCATCCTTTACCTCTGCGCGGAGACCCTCCAGAAGACGAGCGAGCAAAGCCGGCTCGTTCCAGCCACTGGAGGCAGCAAGAGTGCGAAACTCAATAGAGTAGTCTGTTATGGATCGATTGCCTTGACATAGGGAAGACAGGACCCTGGAAGCCTCCTCCCCAAAAACAGATCGATCAAAAACCCGTATCATCTCCTCCTTAAAGTCCTGATACTGGTTAGTACACTCAGCCCTTGCCTCCCAGATTGCCGTGCCCCACTCACGAGCCCGTCCAGTAAGGAGAGATATGACGTAGGCGACACGAGCAGTGCTCCTGGCGTAAGTGTTGGGCTGGAGAGAAAACACAATATCACACTGGGTGAGGAACGAGCGGCATTCAGTGGGCTCCCCAGAGTAACACGGCGGGTTATTGATTCTGGGCTCCGGAGATTCGAAAGCCCTGGAAGTGGCCGGTGGATCGAGGCGGAGATGGTGAACCTGTTCTGTGAGGTTGGAGACTTGGGTGGCCAGGGTCTCAACGGCATGTCGAGCAGCAGACAATTCCTGCTCGTGTCTGCCTAGCATCGCTCCCTGGATCTCGACGGCTGAGTGGAGAGGATCCGAAGTCGCTGGGTCCATTCTTGGTCGGATTCTTCTGTTACGGTGAGTGAATGAGGACCCAAAAGCGAACTAACTTAAACAGAGCTTCTTTAATAACCAAACATAGGTAGGCTCAGATAGACCGGCAGATTCCGACAGGACAAGACAAGGTTACAGCAAACATGACGATAGTCTGGCTCAGGCATGAAACACAACAAACAAGAATCCGACAAGGACAGGAACAAAAACAGAGAGAGATATAGGGGACTAATCAGAGGGAAAAAGGGAACAGGTGGGAAACGGGGTGACGAGGTAGTCAGGAGGAGACAAGGAACAGCTGGGGGAAAGCGGGGGAGAAAAGGTAACCTAATACGACCAGCAGAGGGAGACAGGGTGAAAGGAAAGGACAGAGACACAACATGACAATACATGACAGGTTGCCCTTTTCTTGTGGCAACAGGTCACAAATATTGCTGCTGTGATGGCACTGTGGTATTTCACCTAATAGATATGTGAGTTTATCAAAATGTGATTTGTGGGTCTGTCATCTGAGGGAAATATGTGTCTTCAATATGGTCATACATTTGCCAGGAGGTTAGGAAGTGCCGCTGAGTTTCCACCTCATTTTGTGGGCAGTGTGCACATAGCCTGTCTTCTCTTGCAAGCCAGGTCTGCCTTCGGCGGCCTCTCTCAATAGCAAGGCTATGCTCACTGAGTCTGTACATAGTCAAACCTTTTCTTAATTTTGGGTCAGTCACATGAGTCAGGTATTCTGTCACTGTGTACTCTCTGTTTAGGGCCAAATAGCATTCCAGTTTTCTCAATTTTTTTGTTAATTCTTTCCAATGTGACAAGTAATTATAATTTAGTTTTCTCATGATTTGTTTGGGTCTAATTGTGTTGCTGTCCTGGGGATGTTTGTCATTTTGAAACAGAGACCCAGGACCAGCTTGCTTAGGGGATCCTACAATCACTCTTCTCTAGGTTAATCTCTCTGTAGGTGATGGCTTTGTTATGGAAGGTTTGGGAACCTTTTCTTTTTAAGTGGTTGTAGAATTGAATGTCTCTTTTCTGGATTTTGATACTTAGCGGGTATTATACTAATTCTGTTCTGCATGCATTATTTGGTGTTTTACATTGTACACAGAGGATCTTTTTGCTAAATTCTACATGCTGAGTCTCAATTTGGTGTTTGTTCCATTTTGTGAATTATTGGCTGGTGAGCGGACCCCAGACCTCAAAACCATAAAGGGCAATGGTTTCTATAACTAATTCAAGTATTTTTTGTCAGATTCTAATTGGGATGTCAAACTTTTGATGACGTAGAAGGCCCTTCTTGCCTTATCTCTCAGATTGTTCACAAATTTGTGGAAGTTGCCTGTGGTGTTGATGTTTAGGCTGAGGTATGTATAATTTTTTTGTTTGTGCTCTAGGGCATTGGTGTCTAGATGGAACTTGTATTTGTGGTCCTGGCAACTGGACCTTTTTTGGAGCACCATTATTTTGTCTTACTTAGATTTACTGTCAGTGTCAGGTCTGACAGAATCTGTGCAGAAGATAAGATCTAGATGCTCTTGTATGCCTCCTTGGTTGGGGACAGAAGCACCAGATCAACAAACAGTAGACATTTGACTTCAGATTCTAGTAGGGTGAGGCCGGGTGCCCTCGCCAATTCATTGATATATATGGTGAAGAAGGTGGGGCTCAAGCTGCATCCCTGTCTCACCCCACAGCCCTGTGGAAAGAAATGTGTTTTTTGCCTATTTTAACCGCACACTTGTTTGTGTACATGGATTTTATAATGTTGTGTATGTTTTTCTCCTAACACCGCTTTTCATTAATTTGTATAGTAGAATATCATGCCAAATTGAGTCAAAAGATTTTTTGAAATCAACAAAGCATGAGAAGACTTTGCCTTTGTTTTGGTTTGTTTATTTGTCAGGGTATGCAGGGTGAATACGTGGTCTGTCGTACAGTAATTTGGTGAAAAGCCAATTTGACATTTGCTCAGTACATTGTTTTCACTGAGGAAATGTATGAGTCTGCTGTTAATGATAATGCAGAGGTTGCTGTTGATGCATATCCCGTGGTAGTTATTGGGGTCAAATTTGTCTCCACTTTTGTGGATTTGGGTGATCAGTCCTTGTGTCACGCCCCTGGCCATAGAGAGGTTTTTATTCTCTATTTTGCTTAGGCCAGGGTGTGACTAGGGTGGGCATTCTAGTTTCTTTACTCCTATGTTTTCTATTTCTTTGTTTTTGGCTGAGTGTGGTTCTCAATCAGAGGCAGCTGTTTATCGTTGTCTCTGATTGGGAATCATATTTAGGCAGCCTTTTTCCCACCTGTGTTTTGTGGGTAGTTGTTTTCTGTATAGTTTATTTGCCTTACAGAACTGTTTGTTTTTTCACTTTGTTATTTTGTTTGAGTGTTTTGGGGGGGGGGGGGGGGGATATAGGCTGCACACATGAGGAAATGTTTGTCTGAGAATTTCCCTATTAATTTGTAGCCAGATGTAAAATGTTCCTGTTTTTAATAATTTAATGGTGGGTTAGGTCTGCTCTATACCAAATTAACATACCCCCTGAGTCTCTTCCCAGTTTCACACTTGGTCGTTTAGGGGATGGTACTACTAGCTTTCTATAACCTAGAGCGCAACCAGTGGGTCCATCTCCTCTATACCATGTTTCTTTTAGGATGGCAATGTCTGTATTTCCAATTTCTTTGAAGTCTGGTGATATTAATCCCACCAGGAAATGTGTTTTGCCATCCCAATCAGCCACCTCACAATCCGGGCCTACATAACCAAACCCACCCATTGGCGGGAAAGAGCGATAGTGGTGGAAAGACAGACATGCGGGGAGACGTTTCTAGCACATTCTCCCGAGCTTCAATTTACACGCCTGCTAAACAGCGCGTTGTGTAGAGGGAGCGCTGGCTGAAAGGGGGATGGGGTCGGGGAGTATTGTGTGCTGAACAGCAGAGCCCCACTCTAGCTGAATAGGTATTGTCATCTGGATTTATAGTTCACCAAAGTACTTTCTCCTGCTGTGGGGGTTTACAACCGCCAGGCTGGGGTTTGGGGAACCACGGTGGGAACAGGATGCATTGCATGCAGGCCCAACCAGAAATAATATTAAGGACTTACAAACTACATTTCTGATGTTTTGGTACCTTATTCTATTAATTCAACTACCTTTTCGATCAGTTTAAATAAACATGTAAACAAATACTTTAAACAATATCCGTTTAATGTCAGTGTAACAATGGAAAGAAGAATATTGCATCAAATACACAATGGATCTTTACATCAAAACCAGTCAGTAAAACAGCAGTATATTCCTAAAAATCCATGAAAAGAAACACATCTGGCACAATATGTACATATATAAAACACAAGTTTGCTAAATGTTTTGTTTTATCCTAAAATAATTTAGACTCCAGAACAGGTGTTGTGGACATCCTATATTTGACATCTAAATCTATGGTCCTAATTTGTGTAATATATGTGATTTTTCGCTGTTATAGACAAATGTAAGAATGCCTGAGTTGTGTATTGGTTTGAAAATAGGCCAACATGTTTTCGTCTATCTTCACACAGTCTCATGCAGCAAAAACCCATTGTCCAAAAACCTTTTACGTGGTTTGGAGTTAAACCACTCTGAAGTCACTGTAGCCTACACTGAAGTAAAAAGACAGCATTGTCATTAGAACTTCCTTTTAGAAAAACAAATTCCGGTAAACATTTCTAAATGCAAAGGTTTATGAGCAATTATAGAAAATATAGCCTTGGACATTTAAAACATTACTGTACCTAAAACAAAGACGCTCCTTTTTGTCATTGGCTATCACTTTAGGCTATACGCATAGTCTCCAAACGTTTATTTTCTTCTGTTTGCAAAAAAAGGATGAATGAATATTTTCTCCAATATTGTGTTTAGTTTAAAGTCAGTGTTACAAAAGGGAATGACGCTTTCATTTATTTCAAAGTTCAGAGTAAACTGCAGGTGCAAAAAACGTTTTTCAAAAAAGTTTTTCAAAAAAACACAGACCACATTTAAGCACAGCCTAGCCACCCCATCATGAGGGTGAGACGCAGGGCTACACGTAATTCCTTTTGTCATAGTCCACGGTCCCGTTCGGTGTGGCCCGTTTGGTCGGGGCATATTTCGCCGAGTAGCCCGAATTCCCGTTAGAAGGACAGGAGCAGCAGAGGAGCGCGCCCCCGATCAGCAGGAGCGCAGTGGCCGCCCAACCGATGTAGAGCGCAGCCCCAATCTCCCTCTTCTTGGACGCGGGCACCTGTGGGTTGTAGAAATCCGAGATTATGTTGTTGGCCATCCAGCAGAGAGGGACTAAAACAAACAAGCCACTGATTATGTAGATAACCCCTCCGGCGTTCACCACCCGGGCTTTGACGTTCTCGTCATTGATGCAGTTGGTGCACTGCGCCCCGGCGATCACCACCATTAGCCCCAGCACGCCAAACACACATGCGATGACGGTCAGGGCTCGCGCCGCTTGCAGGTCGTGGCCGAGCGCGAGGACCGAGTCGTGCACCTTGCACTGCATCTGGCCCGTGCTCTGCACCACACAGGACATCCAGAGCCCATCCCAGATGGTCTGAGCCACCACAATGTTGGCCTCGATGAACGCCGTCACCTTCCACATGGGCAGCCCGCAAACGACCATCACCAGGAGCGAACCAATGACGCACAGTCCCAGTCCAAGGATCTCCAGTCCAGCGGACACCATCTTAGCTCCTTTTTAACGGATTTAAAATTAATAATATTTGTCCTCTGTGTTTAACAACGCGTCTCAATCTGGATGCTGCGCTTTAGGATATATGATCTTCAGTTAGGAAGTTGCTACAAATAGTCTACAAAAATGATTTATTTTAGTCAGTATGTTACTGACTGGCTGTAAAAACAACTGGTAACATAGAGCGTCTGGACCACGGATATATTTTGAGTGGGGTGTGGGCGACTCCACAAATGCTAAAGCCAGAGGAAAAACTTTCACCCAATCAGAAGTCACCGCATCCTCTTAGCCCCAATGAGGAGGCAGGGAAATTGGATGAGAATGAACAAAGCCAGAGGAGCGCTTTGTGTGTGTTTACAGTTATTCCGAAGATGGTTTAGTATGTTATTTGGTTAAATATAGGTTTGGGAACAAACGCAAAGGACACTTGGAAGACCAGTAGGCTGTAATAAAACCTGTTCTAACCAAATTGATTATTACTGGAATAGTATTGTCTAGGCCTACACAATAATTAAATGGTATAATATTTTTAAGGAAACTCAGTAGAATTTAAGCACATGCAATGAATTGGTTGTGCCCAGAGGTTACTGTATATGGCTCTACCCAGACCTGCAACATTTATAGCCTATTAGAATCACATTCAATGTTATTTTATTTTGTTGAATATTGTAACATTGTAATAATAGCCAAAATAAAAGAAAAACACACAGCCTATGTAATCCCCATTCACAGCAGTTTGGATTGCCCAATGCTGTGAAAGCTTGCGGTTTGCAGTTTATTGACAACACAGTTGTAAGCAGGTGTAACTAGTTACGTTACAAATGTTTGTTTTATGGTAGGTTAGGCTGTACTATGGTAGGCTAGGCTACCATAGAACATTTCTAGAAATATATTTTATTGGAAAAAAATGCATCCACCCCATGCACTCTCTCCCCGACTCAATGTTTTACTAAGTTTGCATTGACATCAAAACAAAGTTGCCATTTAGACAAGGCTTGTTACATTGTTACTGTTGCGAGGCTAAAGCGAGTAGGCTAGGAGAAGGAATGTTTCCTCCTCCGAAACGACCAAAGCGTGTCAAGACATCAAAATCTGACGTCATCATCCATCAACAATGATAACCGCCTTGTGTAGAAACTGAGAAGCATGGCTGCCATTTTGGATGTTAAACTACCTATAGGCTGCCTATTGTTGCACTTCCACCATAGTTTGAGCCGCAATGGACCCAGTGGCACTGACTCCCACCCGTGACAAACGGGCATCATGGGGCGGAACAATTGAGCGGTTTCTGAAATCTCTTTCCTGTCCTGGGATAGAAAGAAGAGGGGGAAATACTTATGTTTATTTCCATTTCATAAATCACACACAGGTAAGGTATCAAACGGTCGTATATTAATGTTTATCTACCCGAATGAGTCTGATGAAAAGGGATTGAGCGTCTTGAGTGAGATTAGCGTTACAGATAGTTGAACTTTGGCAACATGACACCAGTCACACGAGGAAAAACTGTTGCATGCTAAAGTTTGACATGAAACAAATAGTTTCATAGTGTTTCGCAAGTTTAATTGATAGGCCTGTTTCCTATTTAAGATAATATACAATGTTTCCATATACAGTATATGCAATCATGCCAAACATATTCCTATTCATTTGGCCGTTAAATACTTCATAGGGTCTGGTGTGTTTGCAAAATGTCAATTTTTCCCAAACTGGGTGTGGACGTCAAAACTGTGGTAGACAACACAAGGCCAAAACATTTCCGCTACATTACAAATATCCTATCTTCTCATTCAAGGAAGGAACATTGAAAAATACAAAATCATAATACAAAACTTCACTTGTGACAAAATTGACAATGCATTGTGAATAGGGGCAATTCCATTCTGAGAGTCTGATTTTTCACTTTAAATGGTAGGTAGCATAAACGTGTCATATGTAACATGGTTTTGCATTAGAATACACATCAAAAGTCCCAATGCAAAGTTACACCTCACTTTTCAATTTTTTTAGTTATTACATTAAACTGATCAGAATTCCGAAGAATGACGAAGTCACACAGTAAATAATCATTTGCAGGGTGTGACTTAATATGGAGGACCTGACGAGCCAGCCTATTTCCTATAATTCTAAACTCCAACAGAAATCAAAATGTATAATTTTAAATTAGACCAAATTGCTTTCACACATGACTACTAGTTTCCATTACATTTTCAGCGAATTTACAAGCAAATACTGTATGAATTTATTGTTACAAATCAGCTTGCAAATTTGGTAGCCAACAAGCCTGCTAATGTTAGCCCTACCTACGTAACGTTAGCACTACGTGAGTCAGCCAGTGCATTCCTAGCTCATTAAAGTAAACCAGCATTTTTTTCGAAATACATAACGCCATTTATTTATTTATTTTTATTTCACCTTTATTTAACCAGGTAGGCCAGTTGAGAACAAGTTCTCATTTACAACTCCGACCTGGCCAAGATAAAGCAAAGTAGTGCGACAAAAACAACAACACAGAGTTACACATGGGATGAACAATTGTACAGTCAATAACACAATTGAAAATCTGTATACAGTGTGTGCAAATTAAGGAAGTAAGGCAATAAATAGGCCATAGTGGCGAAGTAATTACAATTTAGCAAATAACACTAGTGATAGATGTGCAGATGAGGATGTGCAAGAATAAATACTGGTGTGCAAAAGAGCAGAAAAAACAAATATGGGGATGAGGTAGGTAGTAGGTTGGATGGACTATTTACAGATAGGCTGTGTACAGCTGCAGCGATCGGTAAGCTGCTCTGACAGCCAATGCTTGAAGTTAGTGAGGGAGATATGTCTCCAACTTAAGTGATTTTTGCAATTTGTTCCAGTCATTGGCAGCAGAGGAAGGAAAGGCGGCCAAATGAGGTGTTGGCTTTGGGGATGACCAGTGAAATATACCTGCTGGAGCGCATGCTACGAGTGGGTGTTGCTATGGTGACCAGTGAGCTGAGATAAGGCGGAGCTTTACCTAGCGAAGACTTATAAATTACCTGGAGCCAGTGGGTTTGGCGACTAATATGTAGCGAGGGCCAGCCAACATGAGCGTACAGGTCTCAATGGTGGGTAGTATATGGGGCTTTGGTGACAAAACGGATGGCACTGTGATAGACTGCATCCAATTTGCTGAGTAGAGTGTTGGAGGCTATTTTGTAAATTATATCGCCGAAGTCAAGGATCGGCAGGATAGTCAGTTTTACGAGAGTATGTTTAGCAGCATGAGTGAAGGAGGCTTTGTTGCGAAATAGGAAGCCGATTCTAGATTTAATTTTGGATTGGAGATGCTTAATATGAGTCTGGAAGGAGAGTTTACAGTCTAGACAGACACCTAGGCATTTGTAGTTGTCCACATATTCTAAGTCAGAACCGTCCAGAGTAGTGATGCTAGGCGGGCGGGTGTGTGCAGCGATCGGTTGAAGAGCATGCATTTAGTTTTACTAGCATTTAAGAGCAGTTGGAGGCCACAGAAGGAGTGTGGCATGGCATCGAAACTCGTTTGGAGGTTTGTTAACAGTGTCCAAAGAAGGGCCAATGTTTACAGTATGGTGTCGTCTGCGTAGAGGTGGATCAAAGAATCACCCGCAGCATGAGTGACATCATTGAAATATACAGAAAAAAGAGTCGGCTCGAGAATTGAACCCTGTGGCACCCCCATAGAGACTGCCAGAGGTCCGGACAACAGGCCCTCCAATTTGACACACTGAACTCTATCTGAGAAGTAGTTAGTGAACCAGGCGAGGCAGTCATTATAGAAACCAAGGCTGTTGAGTCTGCCGATAAGAATACGGTGATTGACAGAGTTGAAAGCCTTGGCCAGGTCGATGAAGACGGCCCGGCCAATCGGAGAATTGACGATTGACGGCTAAGTTAGCTACCGAAGTCAAAGAAGAGTGAAGGAGAGGCCTTCAGTGGGAGAGGCCATTTCACCGACAGAGGGAGAGTCCGTTAATCCAATAGCGATGTAGTGAGGTAAATCCACATTGAATTTATCCGTTTTATCTCCATCACTGCTGACACTGGCAATGTACCGGTAGGTCGGTAGAAAATAGAGGTTGCAGGCTTCACGTTCAAGCTCGGCACAGCACCTGGTTTCAGCTAGTCTCATTCCGAATCCTGGCTTTCACTGGTTATACTAAGCCATCAAAGTCCTCCAGAGTGAAATGAGCACAACATACAGTAGACGTGTGCATGGTTCCCATACACCAATCCGCTCGCTTCAACCGGACAAACCAGTCCCACTTCAAAGCTAGCTTCTCGTTTTTGGGCCACAAATGAGTCGTAACCCCGTCCTTGTGGGTATTACTGCACTAGCTACTAACAACAGAAAACTACGACAACACTCACTCGCTCGACTACCACTAACAAACGCACAGGAGAAGAGGAGATACAGTTTTTCAGATTAATTTATATGGTTTCTTCTTCATGGATGTACATAGTAGCCCACAATACTTAGTTTGGAATGTAATTACAGTGGGGCAAAAAAGTATTTAGTCAGCCACCAATTGTGCAAGTTCTCCCACTTAAAAAGATGAGAGAGGCCTGTAATTTTCATCATAGGTACACTTCAACTATGACAGACAAAATGAGAAAAAAAATCCAGAAAATCACATTGTAGGATTTTTAATGAATTTATTTGCAAATTATGGTGGAAAATAAGTATTTGGTCAATAACAAAAGTTTATCTCAATACTTTGTTATATACCCTTGGTTGGCAATGACAGAGGTCAAATGTTTTCTGTAAGTCTTCACAAGGTTTTCACACACTGTTGCTGGTATTTTGGCCCATTCCTCCATGCAGATCTCCTCTAGAGCAGTGATGTTTTGGGGCTGTTGCTGGGCAACACGGACTTTCAACTCCCTCCAAAGATTTTCTATGGGGTTGAGATCTGGAGACTGGCTAGGCCACTCCAGGACCTTGAAATGCTTCTTACAAAGCCACTCCTTTGTTGCCCGGGCGGTGTGTTTGGGATCATTGTCATGCTGAAAGACCCAGCCACGTTTCATCTTCAATGCCCTTGCTGATGGAAGGAGGTTTTCACTCAAAATCTCACGATACATGGCCCCATACATTCTTTCCTCAGTCGTCCTGGTCCTTTTGCAGAACAACAGCCCCAAAGCATGATGTTTCCACCCCCATGCTTCACAGTAGATATGGTGTTCTTTGGATGCAACTAAGCATTCTTTGTCCTCCAAACACGATGAGTTGAGTTTTTACCAAAAAGTTATATTTTGGTTTCATCTGACCATATGACATTCTCCCAATCTTCTTCTGGATCATCCAAATGCTCTCTAGCAAACTTCAGACGGGCCTGGACATGTACTGGCTTAAGCAGGGGGACACGTCTGGCACTGCAGGATTTGAGTCCCTGGCGGCGTAGTGTGTTACTGATGGTAGGCTTTGTTACTTTGGTCCCAGCTCTCTGCAGGTCATTCACTAGGTCCCCCCCGTGTGGTTCTGGGATTTTTGCTCACCGTTCTTGTGTTCATTTTGACCCCACGGGGTGAGATCTAGCGTGGAGCCCCAGATCGAGGGAGATTATCAGTGGTCTTGTATGTCTTCCATTTCCTAATAATTGCTCCCACAGTTGATTTCTTCAAACCAAGCTGCTTACCTATTGCAGATTCAGTCTTCCCAGCCTGGTGCAGGTCTACAATTTTGTTTCTGGTGTCCTTTGACTGCTCTTTGGTCTTGGCCATAGTGGAGTTTGGAGTGTGACTGTTTGAGGTTGTGGACAGGTGTCTTTTAGTTGCCATTAATACAGGTAACGAGTGGAGGACAGAGGAGCCTCTTAAAGAAGAAGTTACAGGTCTGTGAGCCAGGAATCTTGCTTGTTTGTAGATGACCAAATACTTATTTTCCACCATAATTTGCAAATAAATTCATTAAAAATCCTACAATGTGATTTTCTGGATTTTTTTTCTCGTTTTGTCTGTCATAGTTGAAGTGTACCTATGATGAAAATTACAGGCCTCATCTTTTTAAGTGGGAGAACTTGCACAATTGGTGGCTGACTAAATACTTTTTGCCCCACTGTACATGCTAGCATGACTAGTAGCAAACGTTAGCCAGCTGGAACATAGCTAGGTAGCACCGGTTCTCCATATGATGTTGAGAAATAGTGCATTGTGGGTAGTTCAGAAGATTTCCAGAAATAAGTTAATAAATGTAAAAACGCTAAAACATAACTACATAACTTAACGTAATAATGATAACATAATAATCATAACATAATCGTGACTACAGCTAAGTTACTAAGTCTTGGACCACACGTTGGTGAGTTAAAACTCATGCTTCCTTACCCTTTAAAATTTATGTCAAACAAAAAGCAATGATTTCAAAAATAAACAAATCATCCAACTGCTTTTAACAATTTCCACAGATAATTTGACAAAAACACATTTACTTGAAGAACAGCGCAGATGTAAAGTTTGGTAAGAGAATGGCGGCACAAATAGCACATTCTGTTACCAAACTTTGCACTGTTCTTCAGATGAGTTTTTTGTCAAAATGTCTGTGGAAATTGTTAAAAGTAGCCCTTTTGCATAGAGTTGTATGGTTTGTTTAACTTTGCGATCATTGTTTTTTGTTTGACATACATTTTAAAGTGAAAAATCAGAGATCCATTACGGTGGAATTGCCCAGGATCTAAACTTAGGCCTACACATCATTGAGTTGGGTCAGTATTGAGATGTTTATGCATTGTAGGAGTGCATAGCTTTATGATGTCACAGCATGAACAGATAGTAAAATGTGACATTATATTGATATTGCTCTGCCATTTAACTTTGTGATTATCCCATGCTAGTCATGCAGTAGCTAGGCCTTTGTGAGTAGTGAAGCTTAACATTATGAGAACATTTTCTTACCTTGTGTATAAGGCTGGGAATTGCCAAGGACCTCACGATATGATATCATGATACTTAAGTGCCAATACGATATGTATTGCAATTCGATACTGTGATTTTATTGCGATTCAATGTTCCAAACATTACTCACCATGTCTGCTGCAGAGGGAGAACCATGAGAAAATGAGTTTTGATCAATCATGGAAATAAGTGCTAAAAACAAATTGGTTCCCTATTTTAAAAAGAAGATGGAGAACAAACTATGAAAGAAAACTACTGGAGTTTTAGTGCAGGTACAGCCAACTAGTGCAGGTACCCCCCCTCCCCCCCATCACTACTTGCCATCCAACCTTAATGTTGCTTGGCTACTTCCCTTTCTGTCCCCATCATAAAAGGGCCATCCTGTGCTTTTTCTAAAGTGTGTATTAGGAGTGGCCCTGCTGGTTTCCGTCTGCTTGAAAGGCCTTCTCATTCTGCCCATTGTTGTGTTTTTTTAACTTATGGCTCAGACTGTAGAGAGCTCCTGAAACAGAGTATAACAGCTTTATTATTGTTTCCCACCATCACCTCCCAACCCCCAAAGGACCAATTTATTACAGTTGAGCCTCAAACCCCCCTCTGTGTGTGTGTGTGTGTATTTGTATAGCTATTGGTATGTGTATACATGTCTGCCAACTTTCATTAAAAATGGAACTATTGTACATGTCGAATTCTATACTTTTTGTCTAATTCAGTGCTGAAGCTAAGAAGATATGGATGTCAGGCCAGGTAGCTTTTAGGCTAGAGAAGGCAATGTATATTTAAGTGCTAAATAGTTTATCAATTCACAACCGAGTCATAGCATAGCTCAGATCAGGGTGGACTTTAGCTGCCATTTCTTGAAGAGTTTCTTAACTAATTAATCTTAAAATAATTCAAAATAATAATAACAAATATAGATTTGGTTATAGGTCTAAATCATTCTGTATGGTGTAAATGCTTTGTTTTAAGTTTCTGTGTGGTAGAGGTGAAGTAAATAGCTTCACTCCTACCACAGCCCCTCATGGCTTTAATCCAGCTAATAAATCAAGTGTAGACCTCACATGCCAGGACTTTGGCTTAACTAAGGTGGCATTTTTCCTTCTTTGCCAAACCGTTTAATCTCCCTCAGGTTGGGCCTTCTGATTGTGTTTGTGTGTGGGTGTGTGAGTTCATAACAGCTTACAGAAGCCGGTCAGGTAGCCTAGCGATCAAGAGTGTTGGGTCATTAACCGAAAGGTCTCCTTGATCAAGACAGTTAACCCCCAGTAACAACTGCTCCCGGGCACCGTGGATGTTGATTAAGGCAGCCCCCCGTACCTCTCTGATTTAGTTGTGCAACTGACTAAATATCCCCCTTTCCCTCATTAAGTGGGTATTATTGCCGCCTGCCTGTATCCCCCATAGTGTTGCCTTTGTGATATTACCGAAGTGATAATGGAACAGCTTAATTAATCTACTGCTATTTCCCACAGAGACCGCCCAGGAATAGTGTGTGTGTGTGTGGGATACATTTTTTGTTACAGATAAAATAGCTTGTTCAAATACAGACATAAAACATATCACAGAAATTGCTTTTGCATATTCAATAATTGCATTGTAACCTGTACATTATGATGGCCCCTAGAATGTAGAGCTAGGTAACTAGGATTAATAATAATACTGCTGTGAATTAAGATATCACTCGGATGCATAATTCCCCACTCAGCCGAATCTCACCCTGCGCTAGCCTGCTTTGTCCTGCTTGCTAAGGTCCATATCGCAAGCTAACCACCTCTGTGCTTAAGCTCCTGGTGGTGTGTGTGATTGCGGGCCAGCGGGACCGAGGTCGGGGCCAGCGGGACCGAGGTCGGGGCCAGCGGGACCGAGGTCGGGGCCAGCGGGACCGAGGTCGGGGCCAGCGGGACCGAGGTCGGGGTCTGCGGGACCGAGGTCGGGTCCGCGAGCCGGTGCTTGTTTCCTCTCCTACCCCAGCGAGTGGTGATCCGAAAGGCCTCAGGAACGTGGAAAGATGAAAGGCCTCAGGAACCTGGGTGATTAACAGCCATTGTTCTCCTGAGAGCTCGATGAAACGGAGAGGGATATCTGGCCACGTCGCCTGCTGCGGAGATAGGAGGTCCTGGCACCATGTAGAATAAATCAGTCTTCATCACTCTTTAATGGTTGCCAGACAATATTAAAGTGTCAGATATGGGACACTCCTCAAAATTATTTTGTTAAGTTTCTTTTGTTTGTTTTTCTAATAAAGTTACATAACAGGGTTCAGTTGTCTCTGGCTGCGCTCGCCATCTCTCCCCGCTTTCGCCTTATCGCACACGACCTGTAAGTCAGTGCCCAGTGCATTAGTGATCAAATGGAGGGGGGGGGGGGCAGCGCAGCACAGGGCACCAGTTGGTGGCCATTATGTAATAATTTATCATTCAGGCTCATTTCTCTGTCATCTGAGTAGTACCATTGAGTAGGACAGCAGGAGCCTAACTAAACAAACCAGGCCTTACTGGAGGTCTGGGAATCAACTTGATGCCCACCCTGTTTCTGCTCCATCCACTGACTGTGATACAAAGTTAATGGGGTTGGCTGTGAGTGACTGGATGTCAGTGCAGTCTTAAAGTGCCCTAGTGTGGATGCTGTCAGTGTCATTATTATTATTCAGAATGCCGATGATAGTAACTACTGCAAATTAATGGTAGTACTGTAGTAGGAGTTATGACTGCAGGCTTGGTGGTGAGTGATTATACAGTTGTTGTCTATGAGATGGTGAGACAGCCTGGATGCCAGTCTACTGCTTACAACAATGCTACTGTACATTGTTGCCTTTCCAAGAAGACAACAAGTTTAGTAAAGCAGAAACAGACTAGCACCCAGGCTTATGTTACACTGTGACTTATCTGATGTCTTGTTTCTGGTTGCAGGTTTAGGTGACCAGCAACAGTGACCATGTCTCAGTCTGGAGAGAAAGGGAAAGTGAGTGTGCCCTTACCACTTCAACACACACATACACACACACACACACATTGGGGGCGCACATACAGAGCAGAAAAAAGAGAGCGATCATCCTAGCCCAGAGGACATCCTGTATAAATGCTTCCGTTTCATCGACAGCCTTATTGCTTTTGGGATTTTCTCATCCATTTAATCTCAATTACCACAGACCATCTCACACACACATCTCCTAAACACTGGAGATGAAGAATGTTAGGGTGGAAAGAGAGAGAGGGAGGGAGAGAAACAATTCAAGACCCCTTTTCCAATGCTAATCCTATTGAGTTGTATAATACTGTACATTACCTCTATAACCATGTGTTTGTGTTTGTTAGTTCCCTGAGGCGGCGGGATATGTGGGTTTTGCCAACCTGCCCAACCAGGTACACAGGAAGTCTGTGAAGAAGGGATTTGAGTTCACCCTCATGGTCGTTGGTGAGTATGACTTATTACACAACTATTTTGATTCAATTCAAGAGAAGCTTACCTACACAGCAGTTATTTTGTGCCAGAATGCTGTCTAGTTGAGGTCTGTGTCCCAAATGGCGCCCTTTTCCCTATATAGTGCACTACTTTTGACCAGAACCCTGGGCCCTGGCCAAAAGTAGTGCGCTACAGTAACCTTGTAGATATGTATAGATCCTAGAGTACTATGCCTGGTCTGTATTCCCCCTGCAGGAGAGTCTGGTTTGGGCAAGTCTACGCTGATCAACAGCCTGTTTCTGACAGACCTTTACCCAGAGAGATACATCCCTGGGGCCGCAGGTGAACACACACACACACACACACACACACACACACACACACACACACACACACACACACACACACACACACACACACACACACACACACACACACACAGGGAGAGAGGAAATAAGCAAGGAGGAATGAGTTCTGCTCTCAGACCAGACAGTGCATACACACACACACACTGTAATAACAGAGAAAGGTCTGTTTTCAGATGTCTCCAGCATTGTATTGCCTGGAGTGGAATCTTAAGAATGTTTATTTTGTATTAGTCTTGAAAAGGCCCATCCCCTCTTTATGACTTTGATTATTGGCCAGTCTGAAAAAGCACCTCCAGCTCCTACCACTTTTGTGTTTGTAGTTCTGAAGGGATAGGATAAGTGTAAGCAATATGGTGATGGCTTATAGTAGCAACTTCTACCATACTGCTTACACCTGTCCAGTGCCAGAAGATCTGCATAAGGATATTGTGTCCAGAGGCTTGGCTTTGGCAGACTTTGTTATTTAAGCTCTAAAGTCACATGGAACAAACTTTGATGTGAAAAGTAATGAAACTGCTTATTATTAAGCTGTGTCCCCTGGGATCCCACTAAACTTAACCTAGTGTGTTACACACAATGAAAAGGTATTTCCTTTTGTCTCCTCCTCTGTAGAGAAGATTGAGCGGACGGTGCAGATAGAAGCCAGTACGGTGGAGATTGAAGAGAGAGGAGTGAAGCTCCGTCTTACTGTGGTCGACACCCCTGGATACGGAGATGCCATCAACAGCCAAGACTGGTGTGTGTGTGTGTACAATGGTTGATGACGGCAGGAGCAGTTATTCTTCCTGTGCCCTTGCCCCCATCAGCTGCTGTGTGGGCTCTCTCCCTCCCCCTCGTCCCTCTCTCTTCCCCTCCTCCTCTCTGCTCCGTTTCCTTTTGATTGTCCTGACATACCTGTGTTTGGGCCTGGTGGTTTGACGTACAACTCGGGGTTGGTGACAACTGGCAGTGATCTAAGGGCTAGGCTGAGTGCAATAGAGCAGGTTAGCCGCTCTATTGACAGCTCTCAGTGGTGTTGGTAACAACGAAGGGACAACAGTACATTTACATTTTACATTTTAGTCATTAAGCAGACACTCTTATCCAGAGCAACTTACAGGAGCAATTAGGGCAATTGAGTTTCTTGCCTAAGGGCACGTCAACAGATTTTTTTTACCTAGTGAGCTCGGGGATTTGAGCCAGCGACCTTTCGGTTACGATGTTAACAGCTAGGCTACCTGCTGCCCCATTAGCAGGTGTTAAGGATATGCTTACATCCATAGTTGGGATCATTCTATTTCAATTCCATTTCCATTCCTCTCAGAATTAGTCAAGGCATTTTTTCACAGTAGTGGCCTGAGTTATCTGGAGTTGCTATGGAATGGACCACAACACTACCTGGGTCCAATAGGGTGAGGTGAATATAGGTCAGAGGTAAACTGCATCCCAAATGGCACCCAATTTCCTATATAGTGCACTACTTTTGACCAGAATTATGCTCTATACACGTAATAGGGTGCCATTTGGGATGCAGACTGTGTTGATGTTAGTTCTGGCTGGGAGGGAAGCTGTAGGCGCCCTGCTAATGAACAAGTTACCACGCCTACTGGCCCTGCAGGAAGTCATCAGAGAAAGCAGGTCAGATGGCAGAGATGATAGGCTGCATCTCAATACTCTGCAACAGCTTCCTTTTCTGGTCTCTTTTTCTCCATGTTGGTCTCTCAGAGCTGATAGGCTGCATCTCTGGCTGCTTCCTTTTCTGGTCTCTTTTTCTCCATGTTGGTCTCTCAGAGATGATAGGCTGCATCTCTGGCTGCTTCCTTTTCTGGTCTCTTTTTCTCCATGTTGGTCTCTCAGAGCTGATAGGCTGCATCTCTGGCTGCTTCCTTTTCTGGTCTCTTTTTTTCCATGTTGGTCTCTGAGATGATAGGCTGCATCTCAATACTCTGAAACAGCTTCCTTTTCTGGTCTCCTTTTCTCCATGTTGGTCTATGAGATGATAGGCTGCATCTCAATACAATGAAACAGCTTCCTTTTCTGGTCTTTTCTTTCTCTTATCCCTGGTTTTCAAATTGGTGCAGATTGAGATAGAAGAGGTGAGGAGATATAGCCAGTTTAGGCTTTTGAGATGCATATATATATATATATATATATATAGCAATATATATAGTATATAAATATATATATATATATATATATATATATATACATACACACACACACAGTACATATACTCCCTAAGCTCCAAAATTCCACAGTCTATTTCTGGAGGTGGTTTTCTAGTGCAGACTGTGTCTCTGGTTGTTTTTTGTTTGATGTGTGTGTTCTGTCCTGTGTGTCCTCAGCTTTAAGACCATCATCCAGTACATTGATAACCAGTTTGAGCGTTACCTTCATGACGAGAGTGGCCTGAACCGCAGACACATCGTAGACAACCGAGTCCACTGCTGCTTCTACTTCATCTCTCCCTTTGGACACGGGTAAGAACACACACACACACACACACACACACACACACACACACACACACACACACACACACACACACACACACACAGCTACCTCTAGTTCTTACAACCATTTAGGCTAGGTAGGGGGAACATAATCACTTTATACTTTTTATTTAGCTACTATTATTTATCTATTGTTTGTATTTCTACCTGTCCCTGTCCAGTCTGAAGCCTCTGGATGTGGAGTTTATGAAGGCCATCCACAGCAAGGTCAACATCGTCCCTGTCATTGCTAAGGCTGACACACTCACACTGAAAGAAAGAGACCGCCTTAAGAAGAGGGTGAGTGGGACACGTGCGCGCACACACACACACACACACACATACATACACAAGCAATGTGACAAGCATGTCAGACATTCAAGAATTTTCCCTCATTCCCCTAGGTATTTATTTTTTACACAGGTGTAAAAACATAGCTTTGCCCCTCACTGAGATCACAATGGAACCAATGGAATTAGTGATGAGGTTGTTGCCAGAATGTTGAGGGCTGCATTAGCATCAGTAGCTGTTCTGTGTTGTTTGTGTCCTGAGACATATGGCACTGTCATTAGAAAGTAGATTATATAATAATAATAATAATAATAGAAATTAGATTCTTATCAGCACACTGGCACGCTGGCTCAGAGGCAACTATGCAAGTCGAACATCCGTGATTGTGTGTGAATACACACACATTTGCCTGTGTGTGTGGGTGTGTACATTTTTAATGATGCAGCTTGATTACTCCTGGACAATAGCAGGCTTATTTAGAAGTGCAGAGAGGGATGGAGAGAAGAGAAAGAGAGGGGGGGGAGAGAAAAGGGGGAAGCAGGTAGCCTAGTGGTTAGAGCGTTGGGCCAGTAAACGAAAGGTTGCTAGATAGAATCCCTGAGCTGACTAGGTAAAAATCTGTCGTTCTGCCCCTGAACAAGGCAGTTAACCCACTGTTTCTAGGCCGTCATTGTACATAAGAATGTGTTCTTAACTGACTTGCCTAGTTAAATAAAGGACAAATAAATACAAATTAAATAGAGGGAGAGAGAGCACACATATCTTGGTCAGTGTCCTTTCCTTCCAGATGCTTCCTATTGGAGCAGACCTGCATGCTTATGGTTTCCTGATATCTGGTCTGACATCACACACACCATGAGAGGTTTGTTAAGCTGATATAGCCCATGCTAGGCAGAGGAGAATGAGGCTGTGTAAATAGGATTTCCTGCTTCTGTGATATCAAGCCATCTCCCCTCATCCTCCTCTTATCTAATCTACTCCCTCCCCTTTTGACTCTTGTGTTTGAGTCAGTTTGTTTCAAATGTTTCAACGGTGCTTTTTTCTCTCTGGTGGGAGGGATAGCAACCAGATCCGGACAGGGCTTGCATGTGTGTGTGCACTTGTGTGTGTGTGTAACATCCATCCAATATAATCACTAGTGAATATCTTATTGTCAAACTCCTGCCCACTACCCACTTCGTTTTGCCTTAGCGATCTCGTTAGCTATACTTTAACAAGTTTGTTTGCTTACCTAGCAGCTGAAGACACTCCCCCCTCCCCTCACTAACCCCTGTACTGGCCAGAACAGTCAGATACAGTCCCAGCTAGTATTGTATGTTCAGACCACCCACCAGCCCGTCTTTCAGACCCCAGAAACAGTGGTCTTTTCCCCCAGTGGGGAGGCCTCTGCTCTGGCATGTATGGGAGTGGGGCATGCCTGGCACTCAGGCCGGGAACAGCTCTCCAACCTGGGCTCCAGTGGAGGATGGCATACTCAGTCACTGTACAGCTGCTTTGTTGGAGGCCCAGGTCTAGACAGAGCTGGTTCTACAGGAGTGTGAGTATACGTATGTGTGACTGCAGACTCAGTCACTGTGAAGCAGCTTTGTTGAAGACTCACACAGTCTGGTTGTGTAAAGTGCTGATGTTACAGTTTAGTAAAAACACACACACACACAATTCCTCAAACACATTTTTTTTGTGTGTTTTTTTGTGTTGCTTTTGACCAAATCAAATACACATGTTTAGCAGATGTCATTGTGGATGTAGCAAAATGATCTCTATAGGGTGAGTGTCCTGACAGCCAGAGGGGATGGAATGGGGTGTGCGAGGGACAAATTGCACTCCCTGTTCAACTGTCTAAAAACTCTGTCTGTCGCATTAGTTCCCATGGTCCACTTAGCATTCCCATAACAACTGTCAGTTAACAAGCAATTAGGATAAACAGAATGGATAGCCTACACAGATGTGCACACTAACACATCTCATATTCACATACAGTTTTACAAAAACACAGGTCTATACACACAAACCCCTGCTGCTCCACCGCCAACAAAACGTATTCATTCTCCACCGGTTTAGTTCACAAGGGGGCACAAAAAAAACAGAAAAAAGCCCATTGGGCGTCTATTACGTGAATACTAACCAAATTAATACAAGTAATTGTGAATTTCCATGAAGGCTGCTAGCTTTAGTTTTAGCATAGTTCTTGCCCCAAAAACGTGATTTTTCATTGTAAGTTAATTTACTTGTTTGGCTGCCAGCCAAATAGTGTTGCACTTCTGTTGTCATTTGATGAAAATTAGTTGCCGAATGTGTTGCACTAATGTATTTTCTGTGAAGGAAAACTACAGTTGCACGTCCGTGATCACTCTACTGAAGCAAAAATTAACTTGACCTTCAATATAAAACCCCTGTCAATACACAGCTTCCGCTTTCTCCCGTTGTGGTATTTACAAACAAACACATGACTGGCTCAACTGTTCTGGGGAACTACGTAAGCTTCATCATTTAAAATAATGTGACAGGTGAAATTAACAGCGCAATCTGCTTTATCTCCTAATGCATCGCACAAGTTGACTGCAGGTATTTTCTAAATAATAGCTAGAAATATTCAAATGTATTGAAAAACTAGTTTCAACATTATTGAAAAACCATCCCGTGGCTATTTCCAAATACCTCGATATATGGTATACCGCTCAAGCCTAATAGTGAGTTACTGGATAATGCAGGTCCATATTTAGGCATGACACCAAGCTATCCATAAGGACCCATGTTCTTTTATTTATTTCTTTTGTTATTTTTCGATAATTTTTTTAGGGGCTAGATCAGCTTTAATATTGCAGGTAGTGTGTAGCTTCCATCAATGTAATAGTCTGCATCAACTCTCGGTCTTCCTTTCCTGTGGCAGTCCTCATGAGAGCCAGTTTCCTCATAGTGCTGGTTTTTGTAATTTCAAAGTTCTTGAAACGTTCTGCATTGACTGACCTTCATGTCTTAAAGTAATTATGGACTGTCATTTCTCTTTACTTATTTGAGTTGTTCCTGCCATAATATGGACTTGGTCTTTTACCAAATAGGGCTATCTTCTGTATACCACCCCTACCAGGCTGTATCACATCCGGCCGTGATTGGGAGTCCCATAGGGCGGTGCACAATTGGCCCAGCGTCGTCCGGGTTTGGTCGGTGTAGGCCGTCATTGTAAATAACAATTTGTTCTTAACTGACTTGCCTAATTAAATAAACATATAAATAAACCTTGTCACAACAGAACTGATTGGATCAAATACATTAAGAAGGAAAGAAATTCCACAAATTAACTTTTAACAAGGCACACCTGTTAATTAAAATGCATTCCAGGTGACTACCTCATGAAGCTGGTTGAGAGAAATCCAAGAGTGTGCAAAGCTGTCAAAGCAAAGGGTGGCTACTTTGAAGAATCTCAAATATAAAATATATTTCGGTTTCTACTTAATTCCATATCTGTTATTTCATAGTTTTGATGTCTTCACTATTATTCTACAATGTGGAAAATAGTAAAAATTAAGAAAAACCCTTGAATGAGTGGGTGTGTCCAAACTTTTGACTGGTACTTCTGAGAAGTAGCCGTTATGTACTATTTTACACCTAGGGTTACTATACATAACTTTAACCCATTTTATAAGAGATTCTCCAAAATTGAAATATTCCAGGCATTTATATATAAACTCCTGTTGTACCCATAGTCGTAGCATGTCAATCTTACCCATCGCTAAGCATCAATTACATTTATTTTTCTATGGAAAAAAATATTTTTTTTTCCCAATCAGCCTCCTGGATGCTGAAAGTTATTGGCTCTTTGTCTTGAATCTTCCGGCCAAGGTAATGTTGTGATGCTTAAAGTCTACTCTACTCTAACTGCATGTTCATATACAAGAGAAAGTATACAATCTGATGATTTACTCATCTTGGGTTTACTTGTTGTCCTTTGCACTGTTTGTTTCCCAGTTTAATCAGATAAGTAATTATATATACAGTACGTGCTTCTGTGGGCCCTGCCGAGCACCGTAGTTGAGTACCAGTCCCTTGCCAGACTAAGGCAGTTGGGTGCCCCTCCCCTGGTCAATACCACAGTAACTTAACAATTTCCATTTTTTTTTTTACAAAAACACATTTACTTGAAAAACTGTGCAGATGCAAGATTTGGTAACAGAATTACGGTTTGTACTGTTTATGCCATCATTCTGTTACCAAAGTTTCCATCTGCATTGTTCTTCAAGTAAATGTGTTTTTGTAAAATTTTCTGTGGAAATTGTTAAACGTAGTCCTTGTGCAGAGATGAATGGTTAGTTCAACTTTGCAATCATTGGTTTTTGTTTGACATATAAAGTGAAAAATCTGAGTCTGTGTCACCATGCAATTGCCCTCCTGCCAGACTAGGGTAGTTGGGTGCCCCTCCCCTGTTAGACTAGGGTAGTTGAGTACCAGTCTTTCTATTGCGGTCAGAGAAGCAGCAGCCAAGAAGCTACCAGAAATCATTGGTTTAATTACTAAAGTGTTTTCCCTCTGATATTTATTTGTTTATTTGTTTTTCACTGGCCACTTTCTCACCATTTTTACGTTGTTTGTCCGTCAGCTAAATGTGTTGCCCTCCGTTCATCCCCAGTCCTACGCTCTCTGTATTATTTGGGGGGAAGAGCTTGTAGAGAACAATATACATTTCCTGCAATGGGTCAAGACTATTCCGCCGACAAGACGCAGCCTGCCGCCCTGCGCAATATAAACCTTGCTCTCGTTCTCTCGCCATTCCTTTCTTTTGTTCTCTCCTTCTCTCCCCTCTTACTTTGTTCTCCCTGCTTTTTCTTTCCCCCCTCTCTCTCCTTCGCCCTTCTTTATTCTTTGTAATGCCAGTTCTATTTCTAATACTTGTTTCGATGTGTCATTTATGGGATATGCCTTAGGGCGAGTCACAAGCTTGAAGAATTCAATCACACAGTCTGTTGAAGACAGACAGGTTGAGTGGCGAATGAAGTGAGCCCCTCTCCTCAATAAAGGGAACCATTCGCCCGCCAACTGGTCATTCTCGCCTTTCTTCCTTGCGGTAGTGTCTGCGCTCACTAAAAGCTCTCATCAGCACGAATTGATTGTCATTCTACTGAACTGTCAGGCGAACCGTGAGGTTAACACTGCCGAACATAGGACCTCAGCTCCTGTTGATTACATTTCTATTTTAGTCATTTAGCAGACGCTCTTATCCAGAGCAACTTACAGTTAGTGCATTCGTCTTAAGATACTGTAGCTAGGTGGGACAACCACATATCTCAGTCATAGTAAGTACAGTTTTCCTCACTAAAGTAGCTATCAGCAAAGTCTGTTTAGCTAACGTCACATGGCTAGTTATTGAGACTTGGTTAGCCCTCGCCTCAAGGTTTTAGCTAAGGGCTAGCTGTCACTGCAAAGCTTAAGTCTAGCTACACTAAACAAGCTTTTCTACCTGCAAGTCTAGCTACACTAAACAAGCTTTTCTACCTGCAAGGGTAGAATTGCTGGCTCTCCTCTCACGTTTAGCACAACACACTCACGGCCGTGTTGACCAGACTGACCGCCCTAGCTTCACAGCTCGACGGTCGAGAGACACACATGGTTCGCCGAGAGCCAAAGATAGCATGCTCATTCTCTGGCTAACAGTGTGCTAACTAGCTAGGCTGTTAACCATGAGGTGAATGCTAGCTTGCTCACACTTTGCTTGAGGAATAGTATTTCTCGCAGCCATGGAGCCTGCTACCCCTACACAGTAAGAACCTAGCAGGCCTCCTGCCCCCTCAGCACCGGCACACCCGTGCCCATGCGAGGGGATGATAGCAGGCAAGGATACACACCCCATGTGTATCGCCTGCTTGGGTTTTGAGCACGCTACGGCATCACTTGCTAACCCCAAATTCTGCAAGCATTGTAAGGCACTGCCTGCAAACTGCCTTCATCAGTGAGTGCGAAGAGCAACCTCCAAACAAGACTCTTCGCCCTCACAGCCTTCGGGCAATGAGGCTAACCCACAAACCCTTCCCTCCTTGGAGGAAGCTAATTAATATGGGGCCCTCGATTCACTGTATCAAAACTAAACAGCGGGCAAGAAGGATGAGAACCTCGATATCGATGAGGAAGAAATACTCAAAATCATTGAGGCGGAGAAATCTCAAGCCCACTGCTCCAAGCCCTCTTCTGCCCTCAGTGCAGCATCAGCACCCAACGAAATTGTTGGGCTTATCAACATCTAAATGGGCAGCGACCAGGCTTGGCATCGACTGTTCCACACATGTGGGGGGTTGCTGCGCTGAAAGGGACTGGTTCAACTGGAGGAAACTTTGGTAGAGCAGACAGGAGAGCATTACAGTAGTCAAGCCTGCTTGTAATAAAAGCATGGATGAGTCTCGCTGTATCAGCCTGAGAGAAAAACGGCAACACATTGACAATGTTCCTCAGGTGGTAAAAATATATTTTGGTCACATTTCTAATGTGGGATTTGAAATTGAGTTCAGAATCTAAAATAGCACCTAGGTTTTTTACCTGGTGTTTTATCTTTATTGTCCGTGAATTAAAATGTGCGGCTAGATTCTCTGTCTGCTTTGGCTCTAACAATAAGGACCTCGGTCTTGTCTTGATTTAGCTGGAGGAAGTTGTGAGCCATCCAAGTATTTAAATCACTAATACAATCTAATAATATATCCGTGGAGCTAAAATCCTCTAGTGACACAGAAATGTAAAGTTGTGTATCGTCTGCGTAGCTGTGAAAATAAATGCTGTGCCTTCTGATAACGCTGCCAAGGGGTAACATATATAAACTGAACAATACCGGACCCAAAATGTAGCCTTGTGGAACGTGCAATATGTATTTTCTCTGAGTTATGTATTTCCTCTGAGTTACGCCCCATTCTGGACCTACGGATCATCAACAGCTTTCTGAGAAAGTTCACGTTCCATATGCTTATGCTCAACGTGCTGTCTCAATCTATTCGTCAAGGCGACTGGTTCACTTCAGTCAACCTGCCGGACGCTTTTACATATGCATTCTGCCCGGAGGTTTCTCAGGTTTGCCTTTCAAGGCACAAGGCACCTTGTGGTTTCCTTAGGGCTAGCACTTGCTCCTCATTTGTTCAGCATGTGTGTGGAGGCAGCTCTAGCATCCCTGAGCACCAGGATGCTAAGAGTCTCTGACTACATAGAAGATGACCTGCTTTGCTCCCCTTCACAGGAGCAAGTGGTACGAGACACGGCTTTCCTTGTAACCCATCTAACCGAGTTAAGGTTCAAGATAATCCAGATAAAGAGCTGTTTGGTGCCCACACAGAGAATAGAATATATAGGTGTCAAACTGGATTTTCTCTCTTATCGGGCTACACTATCGGACGACCGCGTCACGTTGTACCCAACAGTGCCTCGCCATATTCAACAGGGGGCGCTCTGTCACTCTCAGAACGTGTGTCTGAGTTCTGGGGTTGATGGCGTCCACCATCTCAGTAGTACAGCTGGGACTACTGAGAATGAGAGACTCTGGCTTGCTGCCCTTCGTCTGTGTCCACAACGGCACCGCAATCGGGCTGTCTCTCAGCTCTCCGTCACTGGACGAGCCCCTCGATCTTTGTTTCAGGCACTCCCCTAGTGGTACTGTCATTGACGAAGGTGGTGATGACAGACACGTCACTCACGTGGTGGGGCGCAGTTCACGAGGGAAGAGCAATAAATGGATTGTGGTTCCCACATCTCTGCCATTGTCATATAAATGACCTCAAACTGCTGACAGTGTTTCATGCATTGATACAGTTTCTGCCCTTCATTCGAAATTGTCACATCCTTGTCAGGACAGACAATATGACTCTACATGTTTCCTCCTCTATGATTGATTCTCCTCAACAAGGCATAGTAGCCCCTCGATGGCCAGGCAGGTTGTGGTTAGTGGAGATCATTCTCCTGCTTTATGAAGATCCCTGGCAATTACACAGGGATCTTTTGACCCAGGCGAACAGAGAGATTTTACACCCTCACCCGGAACCCATGGCCCTCTGGGCCTGGATAAATCTTCATTCGACAGGCTTGCCTCGGAGTCATTGAGACTATCCAGAGTGCAAGAGCCTCTTCAACACGCTCACTCTATGGACAAAAGTGGTGTTTTTTTTTTAAGTGGTGTGACCGAAAACATATTCCTTTCCAATGCTCTTTAACTAAAAATGTTATACTTCTTGCACAACCTTTTGGACCACGCAATGATTTGGTTTGTCAATTCATTTTGGCCCTCTTCTATACCGCCTGTAATGTGCTGCACTACAATTCCCAGCAAGCACTGCTAGTGCCAACGTTCTAAGCCAAAGGCAGTGCATTGAAACACGAACACCCCTCCTCCCAGACCCACACACACACATCACCCACGAGTCAGCCAGTGCACTGTATCATATCATCACTAAACATTTGCAGCTGCTCAACTGCCCTTAAAACTTCTTTGGGATAGGGCGCAGCATTTTCATTTTTGGATGAATAGCGTGCCCAGAGTGAACTGCCTGCTACTCAGTCCCAGATGCTAATATATGCATATTATTATTAGTATTGGATAGAAGACACTCTGGAGTTTCTAAAACTGTTTGAATGATGTCTCTGAGTATAACATAACTCATATGGCAGGCAAAAACCTGAGAAAAAAATCTAAACAGGAAGTGGGAGATCTGAGGTTTGTCGTTTTTGAACTCTCCCCTATCGAATACACGGTGGGATATGGGTTATTTTGCACTTCCTAAGGCTTCCACTAGATGTCAACCGTCTTTAGAGCGTTGTTTCAGGCTGCTCCTGTGAAGGAGGGCCAGATAAGAGCTGTTTGACTAAGGGGTCTTCCAGCAGCCTCGTTCTCAGTCATGCGCTTTCACATGAGAGGTATCTCTCGTTCCATTGCTTTTCTACAGACAATGGAATTCTCCGGTTGGAACATTATTGAACATTTATGATAAAAACATCCTAAAGATTGATTCTATACTTAGTTTGACAAGTTTCTTCGACCTGTAATATAACTTTTTGAACTTTTCGTCCGACTGGACCAGAACGCGCTTTTGGATTTGTTTACCAAACACCCTAACAAAAGAAGCTATTTGGACATAAATGGACATAAATTATGGACATTATCGAACAAAACAAGCATTTATTGTGGATCTGCGATTTCTGGGAGTGCATTCTGATGAAGACCATCAAAGGTAATTTAATATTTCTAATGCTATTTATGACTAATGTTGACTACCCAACATGGCGGATATTTCTCTGGCTGGTGTGGGCTCTGAGTGCCGTTCTCAGATTATGCTTTTTCCGTAAAGTTTTTTTGAAATCTGACACAGCGGTTGCATTAAGGAGAAGTGTATCTAAAGTTCCATGCATAATACTTGAATTTTCATCAACATTTATAATGAGTATTTCTGTGAATTCATGTGGCTCTCTGCAATATCACTGCATGTTTTGGAACTACTGAACATAACACGCCAATGTAAAATAAGATTTTGGGATATAAATATGAACTTTACCGAACAAAACATACATGTATTGTGTAACATGAAGTCCTATGAGTGTCATCTGATGAAGATGATCATCATTCCATTGAATAATTTTGCACGCCCAATTTTTCAGTTTTTGATTTGTTAAAAAAGTTTGAAATATCCAATAAATGTTGTTCCACTTCATGATTGTGTCCCACTTGTTGTTGATTCTTCACAAAAAAATACAGTTTTATATCTTTATGTTTGAAGCCTGAAATGTGGCAAAAGGTCGCAAAGTTCAAGGGGGCCGAATACTTTCGCAAGGCACTGTAACACACATCTCATTCTTCTTTGCAGATCCTTTCAAGCTCTGTCAGGTTGGATGGGGAGCGTTGCTGCACAGCTATTTTCAGTTCTCTCCAGAGATGTTTGATCGGGTTCAAGTCCAGGATCTGGCTGCCACTCAAGGACATTCAGAGACTTGTCCCAAAGCCACTCATGCGTTGTCTTGGCTGTGTGCTTAGGGTTGTTGTCCTGTTGGAAAGTGAACCTTCACCCCTGTCTGAGGTCCTGAGCGCTCTGGAGCAGGTTTTCATCAAGGATCTCTCTCTACTTTGTTCAGTTCATCTTTCCCTCGATCCTGACTAGTCTCCCAGTCCCTACTGCTGAAAAACATCCCCATAGCATGATTCTGCCACCACCATGCTTCATCGTAGGGATGGTACTGGCCAGGTGATGAGCGGTACCTGGTTTCTCTCCAGACGTGACGCTTGGCATTCAGGCCAAAGAGTTCAGTCTTGGTTTCATCAAACCAGAGAATCTTGTTCCTCATGGTCTGAGAGTCCTTTAGGTGCCTTTTGGCAAACCCCAAGTGGGCTGTCATGTGCCTTTTACTGAGAAGTGGCTTCCATCTGGCCACTCTATCATAAAGGCCTGATCGGTGGAGTGCTGCAGAGATGGTTGTCCTTCTGGAAGGTTCTCTCATCTCCACAGAGGAACTCTGGAGCTCTGTTAGAGTGACCATCGGGTCTTGGTTACCTTCCTGACCAAGGCCCTTGTTCCTCGATTGCTCAGTTTTGCCGGGCAGCCAGCTCTAGGAAGAGTCTTTGCGGTTCCTAACTTCTTCCATTTAAGAATGATGGAGCTCAGTGTGTTCTTGGGGACCTTGAATGCTGCAGAAATGTTTTGGTTCCCTTCCCCAGATCTGTGCCTCAAAACAATCCTGTCTTGTAGCTCTATGGACAATTCCTTCGACCTCGTGGCTTGGTTTTTGCTCTGACATGCACTGTCAACTGTGGGACCTTATATTTACCCCTTTTCTGCCCAATTTCGATCTTGTCTCATCACTGCAACTCCTCAATGGGCGTGGGAGGTGAAGGTCAAGTCATGCGTCCTCCGATACATGACCCACCAAACCGCGCTTCTTAACACCCGCCCGCTTAACCCGGAAGCCAGCCGCACCAATGTGTCGGAGGAAACACTGTTCACCTGATGACGAGGTCAGCCTACAGGTGCCCGGCACGCCACAAGGAGTCACTAGAGCGCGATGAGCTAAGTAAGGCCCACACGGCCAAACCCTCCCCTAACCCAGACAACACTGGGTCAATTGTGCACCGCCCTTTGGGACTCCCGAACACGGACAGTTGTGATACAGCCCGGGGTCAAACCCGGGTCTGTAGTGACACCTCTAGCATTTCGATGTAGTGCCTTAGATCGCTGCACCACTCGGGAGTCCGCCTTTCCAAATCATGTTTAATCAATTGAATTTACCACAGAATGATCAATGGAAACAGAATGCACAGGAGCTCAATTTTGAGTCTCATAGCAAAGGGTCCGAATACATATGTAAATAAGGTATTTCAGTTAGTTTTTTTAATTAGCAAACATTTCTAAAAAGCTGTTGTTGCTTTGTCATTATGGGGTATTGTGTGTAGATTTATGAGGGATTAAAAAAATTAAAAATAATTAGAATAAGGCTGTAACGTAACAAAATGTGGAAAAAGTGAAGGGGTCTGAATACTTTCCAAATGCACTGTATATGGTGTGGCAGGTAGCCTAGCAGAGCAGGGGTTTACAGCCCCCGGAGGGCCTGAAGGCTCATTCCACCAGAGGTATGGCTACCTCTTGGGCACTGTTCAAAGGCATCTCTTAACAAGAGATTTGCGAGGCAGCATGTTGGGCCACCCCTGATACTTTAGAGGTTTTACCGACTGGATCTCACTGCACCTTCATTGGTGCATATTGTCCTCGGTATCGGAGCCTCTGAGGGGTGATGCTGTTGGAGCTACCCTTGCTTCGGAGAACATGTCTGAGTTACGGGAGTGGGCCATATCCCATAAGTAACACATCGAAACAAGTATTCGAAATATAGGGTCTATGAGAATATGAGTGAGATGTGTCACTGCTTTTTCCTACTCGCAAGAGCGCAAAGAAGAGACTCATGCTTGAGAATGACAAGTTGGCAGGCGAGTGGCTCCCTTTATTGAGGAAAGGAGCTCACCTCCTTCGCTACTCGACCTGTCTGTCTCCAACAGACTCTGTGTGATTGGATTATTTGAGATTGTGACCCGCCCTAAGGCATATCCCATAAGTGACGTATCTCATTCATATTCACATAGAACCGGGGTAACCCTACGTTTCCCTGGCTGAAATTGCAGTGGTCTGTAACTCATAAGTAGACCTGAGCAGGATATATTGGAGAGTTTTTCCTCTGTGTCTGTGACACTGCAAATCAGTGGCCTTGTGGTTAGAGTGTCTGACCTCAGATTGGAAGGTTGTGAGTTCAATCCCTGGCTGAGTCATACCAAAGGCTGTAAAAATGGGACCTGATGCTTGGCACTCAGCAAGGAGGGGGTTGGGGGTAAGGCCCTGCGATAGACTAGTGTCCTGTCCAGGGGGTGTACTTGTACATCAAGCTGCCTCATGCTACAGGAAATAGGCTCCTGCGCATGCAAGGCTACTTACTTACTGTGACCTGGGGGGCTTTACTCATAAACTCATACTCTATCTCATCAAATTTTATACAGGAGCTGGTTTAGACTGGATTTTGTTGAAATAATATGAGAATACAGCTATAATGGACATTTAGCATTTCTAGACTGATATATGAAAAAGAAAATACAAATGTTTATTCAGCAATGGGTTTTAAATGATCTTGATGAGGGATGGCATGTAGTGCTAGTACACTGTACTGTATGTACTCACTAACCTGCTGTATCTGTATAGTAGAACTTGAGTTGGGTATTTGACTGCAACTGCTACTAGTAGTTTAGTACTCTGAGACAGTACATGGCCTCTATAGTTTGAAGGGAGGAAGAGGTCAGAGAGGGCTAGAGAGCTCAGGAGGAGTTCTATTCTTGCACCGAGCCAGGGGACAACCAATTGTTCAGCCCTCTCCCCTTCTCTCTCCCCCGTCCACTCCTGTTCTCACGGAAGGCAGTTTGGCCATGCAGCTGCCATATTTCACCCAGGCCACGGCCTGTGGTGCTGTCACAGCTTTCCCGTCATTGTCTCGCTCCTGTCGACTCCCCCATGAATCCTCAGTCCTCTCAGCCCTGCTGCTACTGTGTGAACTAGCTCGACTACATCCCCACAGGGATCCTGGGGGGGTCTTAACTTTTCTTGGCGCCGTTGTTTGAAGTGCTGTCACCATGAAAATGTTTAAGATTAACAGCATACATATTTCATCCAAAGATGGTAGATATGGCTTATTTGATGGATATTACTTACCAAGCCAAGCAGACAGACCTGGTGCCAGGATAGGCCTAAAGTGACTAAGGGGGCAGTTGAAATTCGGTGAGGGGGCACAATTTTTGGGGGTTCTTCCATTGGAATCATATTGAATTCTGCTTATCATGCTATATCACAATAAACATAAAGTTCGAATGCTGAGACTCTGAGACCATTGAGTGCTTTTGAAGTGACAGGTTGGCACAAAATCTGTAGCCCATCTGCACTGTATCAGCACAATGGACAGCGCCCTACACACTAAAGCAAGGCCATTTTGGCAATTAATATAGGCTATATGGGTAATTCACCTATTACAAACAGCCTATGGGAATACAGCTGTACACACAGCTGTCTTACCAAAACAATACAAACTAAATTCTGAAAGTAATAGCCTAGTTATTCATGCAAACAAAAATACTGAAAAGCAGTTTGGCTTAGAATACTGACACAACTGCGAATGCGATCGAATGAATGTGAACAGAACAAAACAGCGGTAGGCTTACTAGGCCTATAAACATAGATCAGATCAATAAAGGCATTACACAATCTAGGCTAGTTACTTTAACAGTAAACAAACGTAGTAAGCACAAGGCGATTGCAAATAACTAAAACATAGCCTACTACAGTGAGATGCAACAAGCTGTCTTGCCAAATAAACAGGCCTATAGACCCGCTTCAAACATGGGAAATCACGCAGCTTATGAGTTCAGAAACACCTTGCGATATGGCACTTTTGTGGATCAAATTCGACTCACCCAAGTATTCAATTAAGTAATCCCGGCCTACCATAAACATGTACGTCCAATACGTGCAGTTCTATTTACAACCGGGAAAAGCAATAGGCTACCAAGTGCCTACATTCTATTTCTATGGTTATTTATTTCTATGATGATACATACTGATATGTAGCTATACCCAAGGGTGACATTTGGGTTCTTGCATTTTAATTATATTGAATTGTGTTTTATATCACGCTATAGCCCAATAAACATACAAGTTTTACAACAGTGATGTGCAGAATGGCATCTTGGAACGCACAACTTGTCGATTCTTGTCACGGATGGCTATTTTCTTGTCTCCACTCAGGAAGGAGATGCGTTCTGTCTCCTAGAGATGAATGTACTTTGGTGCAAAAAGTGCAAATCAATCCCAGAACAGCAGCAAAGGACCTTGTGAAGATGCTGGAGGAAACAGGTACAAAAGTATCTAGATCCACAGTAAAACGAGTCCTATATCGACATAACCTGAATGGCCGCTCAGCAAGGAAGAAGCCATAAAAAAGCCAGACTACGGGTTGCAACTGCACATGGGGACAAAGATCATACTTTTTGGAGAAATGTCATCTGGTCTGATGAAACAAAAATAGAACTGGCCATAATGACCATCGTTATGTTTGGAGGAAAAAGGGGGAGACTTGCAAGCTGAAGAACACCATCCCAACCGTGAAGCACGGGGGTGGCAGCATCATGTTGTGGGGGTGCTTTGCTGCAGGAGGGATTGGTGCACTTCACAAAATAGATGGCATCATGAGATAGGAAAATTATGATTATACAGTGCCGTGCGAAAGTATTCGGCCCCCTTGAACTTTGACCTTTTGCCACATTTCAGGCTTCAAACATAAAGATATAAAACTGTATTTTTTTGTGAAGAATCAACAACAAGTGGGACACAATCATGAAGTGGAACGACATTTATTGGATATTTCAAACTTTTTTAACAAATCAAAAACTGAAAAATTGGGCGTGCAAAATTATTCAGCCCCTTTACTTTCAGTGCAGCAAACTCTCTCCAGAAGTTCAGTGAGGATCTCTGAATGATCCAATGTTGACCTAAATGACTAATGATGATAAATACAATCCACCTGTGTGTAATCAAGTCTCCGTATAAATGCACCTGCACTGTGATAGTCTCAGAGGTCCGTTAAAAGCGCAGAGAGCATCATGAAGAACCAGGAACACACCAGGCAGGTCCGAGATACTGTTGTGAAGAAGTTTAAAGTCGGATTTGGATACAAAAAGATTTCCCAAGCTTTAAACATCCCAAGGAAAACTGTGCAAGCGATAATATTGAAATGGAAGGAGTATCAGACCACTGCAAATCTACCAAGACCTGGCCGTCCCTCTAAACTTTCAGCTCATACAAGGAGAAGACTGATCAGAGATGCAGCCAAGAGGCCCATGATCACTCTGGATGAACTGCAGAGATCTACAGCTGAGGTGGGAGACTCTGTCCATAGGACAACAATCAGTCGTATATTGCACAAATCTGGCCTTTATGGAAGAGTGGCAAGAAGAAAGCCATTTCTTAAAGATATCCATAAAAAGTGTTGTTTAAAGTTTGCCACAAGCCACCTGGGAGACACACTAAACATGTGGAAGAAGGTGCTCTGGTCAGATGAAACCAAAATTGAACTTTTTGGCAACAATGCAAAACGTTATGTTTGGCGTAAAAGCAACACAGCTGAACACACCATCCCCACTGTCAAACATGGTGGTGGCAGCATCATGGTTTGGGCCTGCTTTTCTTCAGCAGGGACAGGGAAGATGGTTATAATTGATGGGAAGATGGATGGAGCCAAATACAGGACCATTCTGGAAGAAAACCTGATGGAGTCTGCAAAAGACCTGAGACTGGGACGGAGATTTGTCTTCCAACAAGACAATGATCCAAAACATAAAGCAAAATCTACAATGGAATGGTTCAAAAATAAACATATCCAGGTGTTAGAATGGCCAAGTCAAAGTCCAGACCTGAATCCAATCGAGAATCTGTGGAAAGAACTGAAAACTGCTGTTCACAAATGCTCTCCATCCAACCTCACTGAGCTCGAGCTGTTTTGCAAGGAGGAATGGGAAAAAATGTCAGTCTCTCGATGTGCAAAACTGATAGAGACATACCCCAAGCGACTTATAGCTTTAATCGCAGCAAAAGGTGGCGCTACAAAGTATTAACTTAAGGGGGCTGAATAATTTTGCACGCCCAATTTTTCAGTTTTTGATTTGTTAAAAAAGTTTGAAATATCCAATAAATGTCGTTCCACTTCATGATTGTGTCCCACTTGTTGTTGATTCTTCACAAAAAAGTACAGTTTTATATCTTTATGTTTGAAGCCTGAAATGTGGCAAAAGGTTGCAAAGTTCAAGGGGGCCGAATACTTTCGCAAGGCACTGTATATTGAAGCAACAGCTCAAGACATCAGTCAGGAAGTTAAAGCTTGGTGGCAAATGGGTCTTCCAAATGGACAATGACCCCAAGCATACATCCAAAGTTGTGGCAAAATGGCTTAAGGACAACAAAGTCAAGGTATTGGAGTGACCATCACAAATCCCTGACCACAATCTTATAGAAAATTTGTGGGCAGAACTGAAAAAGCGTGTGCGAGCAAGGAGGCCTACAAACCTGACACAGTTATGCCAGCTCTGTCAGGAGGATTGGGCCAAAATTCAACCAACTTATTGTGGAAGCTTGTGGAAGACTACCCGAAATGTTTGACCCAAGTTAAACCATTTGAAGGCAATGCTACCAAATACTAATTGAGTGTATGTAAACTTTTGATCCACTGGGAATGTGATGAAAGAAATAAAAGCTGAAATAAATAATTCTCTCTACTATTATTCTGACATTTCACATTCATAAAATAAAGTGGTGATCCTAACTGACCTAAGACAGTTAGGATCTAATTTCTACTAGGATTAAATGTCAGGAATTGTGAAAAACTGAGTTTAAATGTATTTGGCTAAGGTATATGTAAACTTCCGACTTCAACTGAATCTAGTACCGGAGTAATACGGAGTAGCTCAAAACATTACTAATCACAAATTACTCAAGGGATCATGATAATTTTCTCTAAAAAAAATATGTTTACACCCCTATTTTGAAAGTGGGGGTGCAGCTGCTCCGTTTGCTTCATTGCTCAGGCACCTATCTTAGCATAGCAATGTACCTCAGTCTCCAGGCTCATACAGTTGCTGTGGAGTACAGTTAGCTAGTCAGCAAGCTGCTAAGTTATAGCTAGCCAGTCAGTCCTACATACACTGTAGTTGGCTTAGCCTAGCATTAGCCTCAATGATCTGGATACTAGCATTCATTGGTGCAGTTAGCCAAAGACCTTTTTATTATTTATATCAAGGCCTGCACTGTTTCTCTTTCATCCTCTAAGCTTTTAATGGGTATTTTCCAACACAAATACTCAGTGATGATGACCTCATCCTTACTCAGCCCTCTCTGCTGTGTTTGTCCGTGTCTGTGTGGTCGTTGCCCAGTCGCTTTCCTCCCTGGGACACAGGTGTATTTATTTTTCTGCCCTGTGGCAGTCATTGTGCCAGGGCATGCCTGCACTTCTGCAGAATTTAAAATAATAAATACACGTTTCCCTCCATGGAGAGAAAATGACTTCAACACACACATACCTCTTCAGGAGTGGATTAGGAACAGGCCTTTTACAGTGAGATAACAGCCAGTTTCCTTGCGTTTGGAACATCTTACGGTCACTGTCTGAAGTGACCTTCCTGACACCCCTTCTAAAGAAAGACATATAATTTGTTATGTTTAATAGACAAATATAAGTAATGATATTAGTTTAATAGTTTCTTCTTTGATTGTAAAACTGTTCAAACTCTTTTGAAACTGTGAAACTGCACTGTGACAACTAGAACCAGACAAAGGTATTTTCATAAGCCCCTTTCAAACTCTTAAACTGATATGTTCTTTGGTGATTATAGCATATATACAGTACATTACTACATGGCTTAATTAATACTGTGTGTATTGTACTCTCCTTCACTCTCTGTGATCATAGGTTGAGGTGGGTGGTCTGTGGCTCAGTCGAGAAGGGGGGGGGGGGGTGTACTTTCATTCCGTTGCCTTTTTTATATTAAGCGTTAATCCCACCAGTTACCTTGGTAACTGTCTGCCCCCCACCCCTCCACTCCCATACCCCCTGGCTGGGCAGACCCTCCAGGGCCTGTCCAGTCTGCCTGGTACAGTAATTACAGGAAGGACCTCGGCTCTAATGGTCCAGTGACTAGGTCAGGAATGCCGATTTGATGTCTTTGTTTAAGTGCTCTTTCAGAACGAGTCACTCGTTGCTTCACCTCTTTCATTTCTAATCTGAAAGAAATAAGAAAGCTACTCTGTTTTCCAAGGCAGAGCTGTGAGGAGCTCTGTTAGCCTGGGCACCTGTACACCTGCATGCTACAGTACATTACTGTCTGGGCAGCTAGAGTATGGTGCAGGCATCAGGATGTCTGTATGAGGATGCGTCCTAGATGGCATCTTATTCCCTATATAGTGCAATACTTTTAACCAGAGCCCTATGACTGAGTGTATGATTCCTACAGAGACAGGGAGTCAGAGAGGCTAGTTCTGTAATGTTGAAAGGATGGGGATCTCTCTCTCTCTCTCTCTCTCTGACGCCAGATTTATTTCAGCTGTGGAGGGGGTGGTGTTGGGGTCTAACACTCTCTGTCTGCTCCCCTCAGAGTGAGTATTGTTGGGGCTCTGTTACACCCGCTGACTCCATGGGGCAGCAGGAGGGTTAGTCTCAAGACATTTCCTGGAAAAGCTAAATAATTTTGGATATAAAGTTAACAAGTTCAGTTTTGAATTAAAGTTGTTTTTGAGTGAGGGACCTAGTGGAATCTAACAAGGACTTAGCGTTTTGTCCACCCACTGACTCCCACATTAGATGTGTAATGTGTGTGAGCCCAGTCAGTGGTAGAACAAAACAATAATACATTTGTTGTTATTATTAATCTGTTCTATTATGTTATTATTATGTTGTTGCCAACATCATTGTGTATTGGACAGCTTTTTTTATAGTGGCTCAAGAGGCTTTGGTCTGTAATGTTACATAAAGCTTATATCAAGGTTTTCCCAGCATAGACTTGGTGAGCTCTCTGGGCTCCCAATGCCTTGCCCTCCTCGCCCCGGGTCGATAAGATGCCATTCGATTGTTTTTCTCATTGAGCTTTTTCGCTTTGCATTGTTGATTTCATTAGACTTTGCTTCAGTGTATATTTTCACTTCCAAGTATTGTTCCCTGGTGGACTAGTTGTTTAGTGGGGACAAACAGTCCACAATGACAGACCTGAACAGGCTGTTTCTGCTGAGTCAGACCAGGAGCAGTGCCAGGGGGACAGACAGAGCTGTGGTCTGTAACTGATTACACAGGATAACTCCCAAATGGTACCCTATGCCCTTTATAGTGCACAACATTTGACCAGAGCCCATAGGAAATAGGGTGCCATAATGGTACTGTTTAGCTACAAACACTTATGGTCTGTGGCCATTTGAACTCGTACTGTAGCTAGGTGTAATGTGTTGAAGTAACACTTAACCCAGCTGTGTGTTTGTGGCTGTTTTTCAACTGGTTTGTGGCTATGATAGTCATACTCCGTTATGGGTGTTTTCATACTGGGTTTACTTTGAGGTTATGTTTATGAGTAAACCATATGAAAATATTATTGTATTGTGTTATTTGCTGGTGTAACCCCTTGTAATAAGGGGTTTGTAGTGAGAAACAGGCGTATTGCTTCTGTTAGTGTGGTTGGAGGCTTACTTGACCTAAATGACTCAATGTTCCCTCTGTCCCTATATTAAATATAGAAGAGGGCTATATTGGATGTGATGCTAAAGGAATTAAATTATTTTGTATTGTATTGTATTGTTGCATATGGGGCTCTGGTCAGAAGTAGTGCACTATATGGGGAATAGGATGCCATTTGGGACACAAGCATTGTTTTTAAACTTCTCATATCCACTGCCTCCATAATACCCCATAAAGTAAGAATGTCTCTCCCCACCCTTATCGTTTATTACCCCCAAGGGGAATCTTTCCACCTCCTCCGCCTCCACTAGCCTTCACTAACACACAGTCATTAGATAACACGTATCAAAACAAATTAAGCCTTCAAATCAGAGGCTCTCACTTTTCTAATTAATACTGAGGAAGAGCCCTTTGTGCCATTGTTACCAGAGACCTGACCTGCCAACTCAAACACAGCGAGAGAGAGAGAGAGAGAGAGACTGAGAGAGACTAAGAAAGCGAGGCGGAGGGTCGAAAAATGGACCCCGTATTCCCTTTCTCTCTGCCAATTACAGCACATAACTGTAATCAGCAGGCTAGCTGGACAGTAAGGAAAGAGGCTGGTGTAAGAGCATGGTCAAGATTTTGTGTCACTGGCCTACACACAATATCCCATAATGTCAAAGTGGAAATATGTTTTTAGGGATTTTTATAAATGAATTAAAAATGAAAAGCTGAAATGTCTTTAGTAAAGAAGTATTCAATCCCGTTGTTATGGCAAGCCTTAATAAGTTCAGGAGTACAAATTTGCTAAACAGGTCACATAATAAGTTGCATGGACTGACTGTGTGCAATAATAGTGTTTAACATTATTTTTTTTATCACTATCTGTACCCCACGTATACAATTATCTGTAAGGTCCCTCAGACAAGCAATGAATTTCAAACACAGATTCAACCACAAAGACCAGGTAGGTTTTCCAATGCTCTGCAGAGAAGGGCACCGATTGCTAGATGAGTTTAAAAAAAAAGCAGACATTGAATATCCAGTTGAGCATGGTATATCAATACACCCAGTCACTACAAAGATACAGCGTCCTTCCTAACTCAGTTGCCGGAGAGCAAGGAAACCGCTCAGGGATTTCACCATTAGGCCAATGGTGACCTTAAAACTGTTAGAGTTTAATGGCTGTGATGGGAGAAAACTGAGGATGGATCAACAATATTGTAGTTACACCACAATACTAGCCTAAATGAAAAGAAGGAAGGCTGTACAGAATACACATATTCCAAAACATGCATCCGGTTTGCAATAAGGCACTAAGAAAGGAAATAAGTAAAACTGCAAAAAATGTGGCAGAAATGTACTTTATGTCCTGAATACAAAGTGTTACATTTGGGGCAAATCCAACACAATGTGTCACTGAGTACCACTCTTCATGTTTTCAAGCATGGTGGTGGCTGCATCATGTTATGTGTATGCGTGTCATTGGCAAGGACTAGGGAGTTTATTGGGATAAATGGAAATGGAGCTAACAACAGGCAAGATCCTAGAGGAAAACCTGGTTCAGTCTGTTTTCAAATTCACATTTCAGCAGGACAATAACCTAAATCAGAAGGCCAGATATACACTGGATTTGTTACCAAGATAACATCGATTGTTCCTGAGTGGCCTAATTATAGTTTTGACTTATATCGGCTTGAAAATCTATGGCAAGACTTGAAAATGGCTGAAAATAGCAATGATCAACAACCAACTTGGCAGAGCTTGGAACATAAAAAATAAATAAAAAAAATACAATCTGGGTGTGCAAAGCTCTTAGAGACTTACCCAGAAAGACTCACAGATGTATTCGCTGCCAAATGTGATTCTAACGTGTATTGACTCAGGGGTGTGAATACTTATGTAAATGAGATCTTTTTGTATTTCATTTTCAATACATTTGCTAAAATTTCTAAAAATATGTTTTCACTTTGTTATTATGGGGTACTGTGTAGATGGATGAGAAAATATTGAATCACTTTTGAATTCAGGCTGTAACACAACAAAATGTGGAATAAGTGAAGGGGTATGAATGCTTTTGAAGACACTGTTACATACACTGTTGGACATGAAAGACTGTAAAAACACCAGCAAATCAGCAAATCAGCTCCAAGTGATTTTATTTGAGAAAATATGTTCCAAAGTATTCCCACACATAATAGAGAGAGATAGACAAAACATGAGGAACACCTTCCTAATATTGAGTTGCACCCCCTTTTGCCCTCAGAACTGCCTGAATTTGTCAGGGCATGGACTTGAAAGCATTCCAAATGGTTGCTGGCCCATGTTGACTCCAATGCTTCTCACAGTTGTCAAGTTGGCTGGATGTCCTTTGGGTGGTGGACCTTTCTTGATACACGCCGGAAACTGTTGAGCATGAAAAACCCAGCAGCGTTGCAGTTCTTGTCACACTCAAACCGGTGCGCCTGACACATACCACCACACCCCGTTCAAAGGCACTTCTATATTTTGTCTTGCCCATTCACCCTCTGAATGGCACACATACACACTCCATAGCTCAACTGTCTCAAGGCTTAAAAATCCTTCTTTAACCTCTCCTTCATCTACACTGATTGAAGTGGATTTAACAGGTGATATCAATAAGGGATCATAGCTTTCACCTGGTCAGTCTGTCATGGAAAGAGCAGGTGTTCCTAATGTTTTGTACACTCAGTTTATGTGATCGTATACAAATGTAAGCAAGGTTTGAAATTGCTATGTTTTAGTCAAATGTTATTTCTGTTTGGGCTTCTTGCAGTCCTTTTGCGTCTACAAATTACTTGTAATTATCTTCCGGACCCCTGACAATCTGCTCAAGAAAAAATTGTCCCGTGACTGAATCTAGTTGATGATCCCTGCTTTAATGTGTTAAGATATATAAATAGGACAAAAAAAAACTATAATTGACATGGCATCGGTTGTGTGTGTTCTATTTGTCTAATTTAGACAGATTTAGACCAGGCAGTGGTATGAACACCTATCACTGCTGAAGCTAGGTGTGGTTGGTTAAGTCAGGCTGCTGTAATTAGATGGTAGTGTAAATTCCAGGTAAATAGTTATTAGGTTAAACAGGTTGGGAAACATGTCCAAACACCTATTGAGTGGTTGGATTCCATGACTTAACATTCTGTTTTTAGGTGAATTTCTAACTTGAGATGCGACTCCAGCCCTCTCGTAATTCTCCCACTGATATCGCTTCTCATCCTTGTGTTATGATAGTTAGTTGTTGAGTGTATTGTTTGTCGTATCTGTGGTTGTGCAGGGTGCTACTTCTGTATCCCTCCTGTCTCTGATACATTCAAAAACATGTTTTTCTGCATATTTCTTCATTTGCCTCATAGCTGTGGATTTACATAAGCAGTTTTGTTTGTTACTTTTTTCTTGCTGTTGTCTAATCCTTTTTTTCTGCCCCTCTGTGTCATGTTCTTCAACTCCCAGTCCTATCCCACCAAACTGATACTTGTCTGTTCTGTGTGGGAACTTGCATGTGTGTGCGATGGGGAGAGGGTCTGGTCCTGTGCCACGCTCTCCTCCGGGTCCCGTAAGTCTGTTTGCTTTCAGATGTGGTCCTTAACAATACCCTCCACTCCCCACACAGACCCGATCACACACACTCGGCTCTGAGCGCGCTGAGAAAACAACCCACAGCCATAACAGGAGCTGGAACAGTGGCCTGCTCTATAGGAAAAATGTGCTCTCACATCCTGGACTCCTGCCTCTCCCCATACTGTCCTTTATAGATTACATGAAAGTCCCCAAAAATGTCAGGAAAACAACACTTTATGCAACACTCATGCATTGCTAATTCAATCTTGAGAAAACAGAGAAAAATACACCTTTTGATTTATAAAAGAATAAACATTTCCATCTGTCCCCTAGATACTGGTGAGGAAAGTTAGCATCTGTCCCCTAGATACTGGTGAAGAAAGTTAGCATCTGTCCCCTAGATACTGGTGAAGAAAGTTAGCATCTGTCCCCTAGATACTGGTGAAGAAAGTTAACATCTGTCCCCTAGATACTGGTGAAGAAAGTTAGCATCTGTCCCCTAGATACTGGTGAAGAAAGTTAGCATCTGTCCCCTAGATACTGGTGAAGAAAGTTAGCATCTGTCCCCTAGATACTGGTGAAGAAAGTTAGCATCTGTCCCCTAGATACTGGTGAAGAAAGTTAGCATCTGTCCCCTAGATACTGGTGAAGAAAGTTAGCATCTGTCCCCTAGATACTGGTGAAGAAAGTTAGCATCTGTCCCCTAGATACTGGTGAAGAAAGTTAGCATCTGTCCCCTAGATACTGGTGAAGAAAGGCCTTTGTGTTGTTGCTTCACCGCTGGGGGTTGAACAAAGGAGAGGGGATAAGTTTTCTTATGACTGTTAGACCCCCCCCCCTGCTCCTCCGGGGTAAGTGGGTAAAACTAGAAGTAACAAGAGGGAGAGAGAAATGGCATGTCCAGAATCCCACTTCTGTCATGGAGGCTGGGCCATGTCTGAAACAGTGACACAGAAGAGAGGAGAGTGAGAACAGAGGGAGGAGAGGCCTGACTAACAGACAGCAGTGACAGTCTCATTATGTTGCAGAGGGAGCATGTTCATGTCCTACTGTGGGATTGATTGTCTCTCAGCCCAACATGACAGCCATCCAAAACTGCAAGGTTCAGATGAGAGGGATTGCTGCTGGGCTGGGGGGAGCGGCTCCAGCCTCCGGGTACAGGTTTCCCTTAGGCACAGATTGCAATACTGACCTTAGATCAACGCCTAGGGACAAGTTATTCCTCTGGGAAGCGGATGGGGATTGACCTGAGGAAATGTGAGAGGTCATAAGGTCACAGCGGGGTTAAGACTGTATTGATCCTGTGTGTTTCTGTATTGGTAGATCCTAGATGAGATTGCAGAGCATGGCATCAGGATCTACCAACTGCCAGACGCGGACTCAGATGAGGATGAGGAGTTCAAGGAGCAGACACGAATACTGAAGGTACGACACACACAGAAAGGCTACATCCCAAATGGCACACTACTCCCTATATAATGCACTACTTATGACCAGAGTTCTAAGGGACCTAGTCAAAAGAAAGTAGTGCACTATAAAGGGAATATGGTGACATTTGGGACGTAAAAATACTAACACCAACTAAGAGAAAGAAACTCAAGGAGAAACACCATTACTGAATGAGACTGGGAGTGACGTAGAACCACTGTTATGTCATTTTTCTCTTAACCACTGGGTTTTTAGAATGGGTGAGAATCATACTATTGAAACTGACCCGTTTGAATGGGCTTTATGTTAAACGTAAATGATCCGGTCATTTTTCCTTACTCTGGTACGTACAGAGTGTCTGTGGATTTTTGCTCCTCCCTTGCACTTGATTGATGAATTAAGGTCACTGATTAGCAAAGAACTACCCTCATCTGGTTGTCGAGGTCTTAATTGAAAGGAAAAAACTAAAAGCAGCCGACACTAGGCCCTCCATGGAATGAGTTGGACACCCCTGCTCTAGTAGATTCCACTCATCTTCAATAACCATCATTCTATTCTCTTCTCCACCTCTCTCTCCTTCCCTGATCCCTCTCTCTGCATCCCTCTGTTTTCACACTCCTCCCACTCTGTATCCTCTTTCTATCCCCTTGTTTTCCTTGCCCTCGCATCCATGTCTCTCTACTCCTCCCCCTCTGTCTCCCTCTCTCAGGCGAGCATTCCGTTTTCTGTGATTGGTTCAAACCAGCTGATTGAGGTGAAAGGAAAGAAGATCAGAGGCCGTCTCTACCCCTGGGGGGTCGTAGAGGTGGAGAACCCCGAGCATAACGACTTCCTCAAACTACGCACCATGCTTGTGTAAGTCACCATGACAATGCAATGCGTACCCCTTCAAACATTCAACCTCCAGCTGCGTACCCCCTCTAGCACTAGGGTCAGTGAACTCTCAAATGTTGTTTTTTGCCATCATTGTAAGCCTGCCACACACACTTATACAATACATTTATTAAACATATGAATGAGTGTGAGTTTTTGTTACAACACGTCTCTTGGGAAATGACTAAGAGCTCTTATAGGACCAGGGCACAAATAATAATAATATAATAATAATCAATAATTTTGCTCTTTATTTAACCATCTTACATATAAAACCTTATTGTCTGTGCCTGTATTTAGTTTTCATGCTAGTGAGGGCCGAGAATCCACTCTCACATAGGTACGTGGTTGTAAAGGGCATCAGTGTCTTAACAGTGCAATTTGCCAAAGCAGGGTACTCTGAGCGCAGCCCAATCCAGAAACCTGGCAGTGGCTTCTGATTAAATTCAATTTTCACAGAACCGCTTCTTGCAATTTCGATGAGGTTCTCTTGTTCAGATATCGGTAAGTGGACTGGAGGCAGGGCATGAAAGGGATAACAAATCCAGTTGTTTGTGTCATCCATTTCGGGAAATGTACCTGCGTAATTGCGCACCCAACTCACTCCGGTGCTTTGCTATATCACATTTGACATTGTCTGTAAGTTTGAGTTAATTTGCATACAAATCATACAATGATGGAAAGACCTGTGTGTTGTACTGGTTAATGCAGACAGAGAAGAGCGCCAACTTCTTAATCTTAGCCTCAATTTTGTCCCACACATTGAATATAGTTGCGGAGAGTCCCTGTAATCCTAGATTCACATCATTCAGGCGAGAAAAAACATCACTCAGATAGGCCAGTCGTGTGAGAAACTCGTCATCATGCAAGCGGTCAGACAAGTGAAAATGATGGTCAGTAAAGAAAACTTTAAGCTCCTGTCAATACTTTGCCCCTTGATAACCAGCAGACTTTTCTGTATGTTGTAAAAGCATTACATTGTCGCTGCCCATATCATTGTATAATGCAGAAAACACACAAGAGTTCAGGGGCCTTGTTTTAACAAGGTGAACCATTTTCACTGTAGTGTCCAAAACATCTTTCAAGCTGTCAGGCATTCCCTTGGCAGCAAGAGCCTCTCAGTGAATTCTGCTGTGTACCCAAGTCCTCTCTAAAAACAAGTCTCTCACCGTTGCCGCCTGCTATAGACCACCCTCTGCCCCCAGCTGTGCTCTGGACACCATATGTGAACTGATTGCCCCCCATCTATCTTCAGAGCTCGTGCTGCTAGGCGACCTAAACTGGAACATGCTTAACACCCCAGCCATCCTACAATCTAAACTTGATGCCCTCAATCTCACACAAATTATCAATGAACCTACCAGGTACCTCCCCAAAGCCTTAAACACGGGCACCCTCATAGATATCATCCTAACCAACTTCCCCTCTAAATACACCTCTGCTGTCTTCAACCAAGATCTCAGCGATCACTGCCTCATTGCCTGCATCCGTAATGGGTCAGCTGTCAAACGACCTCCTCTCATCACTGTAAAACGCTCCCTGAAACACTTCAGCGAGCAGGCCTTTCTACTCGACCTGGCCGGGGTATCCTGGAAGGATATTGACCTCATCCCGTCAGTAGAGGATGCCTGGATATTTTTTTTAAATGCCTTCCTAACCATCTTAAATAAACATGCCCCATTCAAGAAATTTAGAACCAGGAACAGATATAGCCCTTGGTTCTCCCCAGACCTGACTGCCCTTAACCATCACAAAAACATCCTATGGCGTTCTGCATTAGCATCGAACAGCCCCCGTGATATGCAGCTGTTCAGGGAAGCTAGAAACCATTACACACAGGCAGTTAGAAAAGCCAAGGCTAGATTTTTCAAGCAGAAATTTGCTTCTTGCAACACTAACTCAAAAAAGTTCTGGGACACTGTAAAGTCCATGGAGAATAAGAACACCTCCTCCCAGCTGCCCACTGCACTGAAGATAGGAAACACTGTCACCACTGATAAATCCACCATAATTGAACATTTCAATAAGCATTTTTCTACTGCTGGCCATGCTTTCCACCTGGCTACTCCTACCCCTGTCAACAGCACTGCACCCCCAACAGCAACTCGCCCAAGCCTTCCCCATTTCTCCTTCTCCCAAATCCATTCAGCTGATGTTCTGAAAGAGCTGCAAAATCTGGACCCCTACAAATCAGCCGGGCTAGACAATCTGGACCCTTTCTTTCTAAAATTATCTGCCGAAATTGTTGCCACCCCTATTACTAGCCTGTTCAACCTCTCTTTCGTGTCGTCTGAGATTCCCAAAGATTGGAAAGCAGCTGCGGTCATCCCCCTCTTCAAAGGGGGGGACACTCTTGACCCAAACTGCTACAGACCTATATCTATCCTACCATGCCTTTCTAAGGTCTTCGAAAGCCAAGTCAACAAACAGATTACCGACCATTTCGAATCTCACCATACCTTCTCTGCTATGCAATCCGGTTTCAGAGCTGGTCATGGGTGCACCTCAGCCACGCTCAAGGTCCTAAACGATATCTTAACCGCCATCGATAAGAAACATTACTGTGTAGCCGTATTCATTGATCTGGCCAAGGCTTTCGACTCTGTCAATCACCACATCCTCATCGGCAGACTCAACAGGCTTGGTTTCTCAAATGATTGCCTCGCCTGGTTCACCAACTACTTCTCTAATAGAGTTCAGTGTGTCAAATCGGAGGGTCTGTTGTCCAGACCTCTGGCAGTCTCTATGGGGGTGCCACAGGGTTCAATTCTTGGACCGACTCTCTTCTCTGTATACATCAATGAGGTCGCTCTTGCTGCTGGTGAGTCTCTGATCCACCTCTACGCAGACGACACCATTCTGTATACTTCCGGCCCTTCTTTGGACACTGTGTTAACAACCCTCCAGGCAAGCTTCATTGCCATACAACTCTCCTTCCGTGGCCTCCAATTGCTCTTAAATACAAGTAAAACTAAATGCATGCTCTTCAACCGATCGCTACCTGCACCTACCCGCCTGTCCAACATCACTACTCTGGACGGCTCTGACTTAGAATACGTGGACAACTACAAATACTTAGGTGTCTGGTTAGACTGTAAACTCTCCTTCCAGACCCATATCAAACATCTCCAATCCAAAGTTAAATCTAGAATTGGCTTCCTATTTCGCAACAAAGCATCCTTCACTCATGCTGCCAAACATACCCTTGTAAAACTGACCATCCTACCAATCCTCGACTTTGGCGTTGTCATTTACAAAATAGCCTCCAATACCCTACTCAACAAATTGGATGCAGTCTATCACAGTGCAATCCGTTTTGTCACCAAAGCCCCATATACTACCCACCATTGCGACCTGTACGCTCTCGTTGGCTGGCCCTCGCTTCATACTCGTCGCCAAACCCACTGGCTCCATGTCATCTACAAGACCCTGCTAGGTAAAGTCCCCCCTTATCTCAGCTCGCTGGTCACCATAGCATCTCCCACCTGTAGCACACGCTCCAGCAGGTATATCTCTCTAGTCACCCCCAAAACCAATTCTTTCTTTGGCCGCCTCTCCAGTTCTCTGCTGCCAATGACTGGAACGAACTACAAAAATCTCTGAAACTGGAAACACTTATCTCCCTCACTAGCTTTAAGCACCAACTGTCAGAGCAGCTCACAGATTACTGCACCTGTACATAGCCCACCTATAATTTAGCCCAAACAACTACCTCTTTCCCAACTGTATTTAATTTATTTTGCTCCTTTGCACCCCATTATTTTTATTTCTACTTTGCACATTCTTCCATTGCAAAACTACAATTCCAGTGTTTTACTTGCTATATTGTATTTACCTTGCCACCATGGCCTTTTTTGCCTTTACCCCCCTTCTCAACTCATTTGCTCACAATGTATATAGACTTGTTTATACTGTATTATTGACTGTATGTTTGTTTTACTCCATGTGTAACTCTGTGTCGTTGTATCTGTCGAACTGCTTTGCTTTATCTTGGCCAGGTCGCAATTGTAAATGAGAACTTGTTCTCAACTTGCCTACCTGGTTAAATAAAGGTAAATAAATAAAATAAATAAATAAGTGGCGTTGGGAGTAAATGCTTGCGCGCGTGTTACCACTCCACTACGTCTCCCTGTCATGGCTTTTGCCCCATCAGTACAGATACCAACACATCTTGACCACCAAAGTCCATTTGATGTCACAATGCTGTCCAGTACTTAAAAAATATCCTTTCCTGGTTTCCAGAAGAAGTTTTCCTTAATTGACCCCCCATAAACGTAACGGACATATACCAGGAACTGTGCCAGGCCCGCCACGTCTGTTAACTCATCTAGCTGTAGGCAGTACTTTTGCACATACAACACACTGTGGCTGAGGGAAGGCACTACTCCCAATATAGGTGAAACCCAAATCAATGTTTCTTTCATCTTATTTGTGCCTCTTCGATGGTCCGTCCCTGTCGGTTGTTCGGTGCTTTCCCGGGTAAGGAGGCAGTAGCTCTTCGGCTGTGTCAGATTCACAACTGTCAGTGTCCATGCTAGCTGGGCTAACAACACATGTAGAATTACTAGCATTGGATGTACTCGTGGAAGCAGAGCAACTTGTGTTGTCGACAGGTGCAGGTGTAGTACTGCTGGTAGTAGCAGTTCTACCAGTAGAGCTGTTATGCGTCTCTATGGACACGGGCCTTACTTTTTAAAAACAATTTATCAATTTTCGAGCAAACAGAATGAGCAGCAGCTACGTTTGGCTACACATGGACCGTTAGTGGAATTCCCGCGAGAGAGTAACAGTTAATGTGATTGGATGTTAATTATTTGACTAGGCTACCTGTATTTGACATTGTGTTGTTATTTCACTGAACACTAGATGGTTTAATTTTATTTTTGGCAGTAAAACGAGGCTACACAGGCGAGAAAAAAACCTCGCCCAAATGTATAGCCCTGTTGGAAAATGTAAATGTTTGAAAATGTGGAGAGGCAAAATGTGAATCACATTTTTATTTGGCGTACCCCTGATTTAGAGTAAATGTAAAAGTCATCTATGCATGCTCTTATGCTCTTATGTTGGATATGTATTACTATACTGCCACTTAGTGGTTGAGCACAGAACTTCAAGTCTGTCCATCTGTTGCACAGTGTAGTAGTCTAGTCTAGTGGGGTTTATGGGGGTTTGCACAAGCCAAATTGTGATATTGAAATGTCTGATGGTTGTGTGTGTTTCCAGCACCCACATGCAGGACCTCCAGGAGGTCACTCAGGACCTGCACTACGAGAACTTCCGTTCAGAGAGACTGAAGAGACCTGGCAGGTCAGTCTTCCTATCTGCAGTGTTTCTATCTCTCTCTCACACACTCTGTCTGGGCTGATACTACTCTAACATATTACAGTAGTTAATATGTTCCCTTAAATGTTCCCTACAGAGCTGTGGAGGAGGATATGATGGACAAAGACCAGATTCTCCTGCAGAAGGAGGCTGAGGTGAGTAGCTACTGCAGCACTGGATGCTCTCATAGGGTTAACTAGGTCCTAGGATGCTCTCATAGGGTTAACTAGGTCCTAGGATGCTCTCATAGGGTTAACTAGGTCCTAGGATGCTCTCATGGGGTTAACTAGGTCCTAGGATGCTCTCATGGGGTTAACTAGGTCCTAGGATGCTCTCATGGGGTTAACTAGGTCCTAGGATGCTCTCGTGGGGTTAACTAGGTCCTAGGATGCTCTCGTGGGGTTAACTAGGTCCTAGGATGCTCTCGTGGGGTTAACTAGGTCCTAGGATGCTCTCATGAGGTTAACTAGGTCCTAGGATGCTCTCATGGGGTTAACTAGGTCCTAGGATGCTCTCATGGGGTTAACTAGGTCCTAGGATGCTCTCACGGGGTTAACTAGGTCCTAGGATGCTCTCACGGGGTTAACTAGGTCCTAGGATGCTCTCACGGGGTTAACTAGGTCCTAGGATGCTCTCACGGGGTTAACTAGGTCCTAGGATGCTCTCACGGGGTTAACTAGGTCCTAGGATGCTCTCACGGGGTTAACTAGGTCCTAGGATGCTCTCACGGGGTTAACTAGGTCCTAGGATGCTCTCACGGGGTTAACTAGGTCCTAGGATGCTCTCACGGGGTTAACTAGGTCCTAGGATGCTCTCACGGGGTTAACTAGGTCCTAGGATGCTCTCACGGGGTTAACTAGGTCCTAGGATGCTCTCACGGGGTTAACTAGGTCCTAGGATGCTCTCACGGGGTTAACTAGGTCCTAGGATGCTCTCACGGGGTTAACTAGGTCCTAGGATGCTCTCACGGGGTTAACTAGGTCCTAGGATGCTCTCACGGGGTTAACTAGGTCCTAGGATGCTCTCACGGGGTTAACTAGGTCCTAGGATGCTCTCACGGGGTTAACTAGGTCCTAGGATGCTCTCACGGGGTTAACTAGGTCCTAGGATGCTCTCACGGGGTTAACTAGGTCCTAGGATGCTCTCACGGGGTTAACTAGGTCCTAGGATGCTCTCACGGGGTTAACTAGGTCCTAGGATGCTCTCACGGGGTTAACTAGGTCCTAGGATGCTCTCACGGGGTTAACTAGGTCCTAGGATGCTCTCACGGGGTTAACTAGGTCCTAGGATGCTCTCACGGGGTTAACTAGGTCCTAGGATGCTCTCACGGGGTTAACTAGGTCCTAGGATGCTCTCACGGGGTTAACTAGGTCCTAGGATGCTCTCACGGGGTTAACTAGGTCCTAGGATGCTCTCACGGGGTTAACTAGGTCCTAGGATGCTCTCACGGGGTTAAGTAGGTCCTAGGATGCTCTCACGGGGTTAACTAGGTCCTAGGATGCTCTCACGGGGTTAACTAGGTCCTAGGATGCTCTCACGGGGTTAACTAGGTCCTAGGATGCTCTCACGGGGTTAACTAGGTCCTAGGATGCTCTCACGGGGTTAACTAGGTCCTAGGATGCTCTCACGGGGTTAACTAGGTCCTAGGATGCTCTCACGGGGTTAACTAGGTCCTAGGATGCTCTCACGGGGTTAACTAGGTCCTAGGATGCTCTCACGGGGTTAACTAGGTCCTAGGATGCTCTCACGGGGTTAACTAGGTCCTAGGATGCTCTCACGGGGTTAACTAGGTCCTAGGATGCTCTCACGGGGTTAACTAGGTCCTAGGATGCTCTCACGGGGTTAACTAGGTCCTAGGATGCTCTCACGGGGTTAACTAGGTCCTAGGATGCTCTCACGGGGTTAACTAGGTCCTAGGATGCTCTCACGGGGTTAACTAGGTCCTAGGATGCTCTCACGGGGTTAACTAGGTCCTAGGATGCTCTCACGGGGTTAACTAGGTCTTAGGATGCTCTCATAGGGTTAACTAGGTCCTAGGTAATAAATTAATGGGGTAAGTTGAGCCACGGGACAGGGTACGTTAAGCCGCCTACAAATGTATGTACTGAATAAAATATTACCTCTACCTTTTTAAAACCATGTCTATCTTAATTTACAAACAGAATTCAACACAATCACAATCGCTTTTTTGTCTTTGAACCATTTTAAGCATATTTTAAACAGGCTTAACACCTAACACTTTGTACTTTTTTAAACACAGGTCCTGTTTTTACTTCATATCCCAGAGATAATGCCATGCATTATGCCCTTCAATTTGCTCAACTTACCCCAAGGCAAACATTTTGACTATAGTAGCACACACAGCTACAAGGATGCACTTTCATGCTAGGTTTATGACCTCATATTGAAGATTATAGAGACCCCAACTGATGTATAGAACAATCTTTAAATTATCTACTTTGGTTTAGATACAAGCATCATAAAAACTTTAACACAATACATTCATTTGACTTGGTAAAAATCTGTTTTTGGACATTACTTGCTTATCACTTCCATGTGGTAATCGTCCGGGGTATTGTCCATTTGGAAGGCCCATTTGCGACCAAGCTTTAACTTCCTGACTGATGTCTTGAAATGTTGCTTTACTATATGCACATAATTGTCCTTCCTCATGACGCCATCTATTTTGTGAAGTGCACCAGTCCCTCCTGCAGCAAAGCACCCCCACAACATGATGCTGCCATCCCCGTGCTTCACGGTTGGGATGGTGTTCTTCGGCTTGCAAGCATCCCCCTTTTTCCTCCAAACATAACGATGGTCATTATGGCCAAACAGTTATATTTTTGTTTCATCAGACCAGAGGACATTTCTCCAAAAAGTACAATCTTTGTCCCCATGTGCAGTTGCAAACCGTAGTCTGGCTTTTTTATGGTGGTTTTGGAGCAGTGGCTTCTTCCTTGCTGAGCTGCCTTTCAGGTTATGTCGATGTAGGACTCGTTTTACTGTGGATATAGATACACCTGTTTCCTCCAACATCTTCACAAGGTCCTTTGTTGTTGTTCTGGGATTGATTTGCACTTTTCGCACCAAAGTACGTTCATCTCTAGGAGACAGAACACGTCTCCTTCCTGAGCGGTATGACGGCTGTGTGGTCCCATGGTGTTTATACTTGAGTACTATTGTTTGTACAGATGAACGTGGTACCTTCAGGCGTTTGGAAATTGCTCCCAAGGATGAACCAGACTTGTGGAGGTCTTTTTAAAAAATTCTGAGGTCTTGCCTGATTTCTTTTGATTTTGCCATGATGTCAAACAAAGAGGCACTGGGTTTGAAGGTAGGCCTTGAAATACATCCACAGGTAAACCTCCAATTGATTCAAATGATGTGAATTAGCCTATCAGAAGCTTCTGAAGCCATGACATAATTTACCGGAATTTTCCAAGCTGCTTAAAGGCACAGTCAACTTGCGATACAGTGAATTATAAGTGAAATAATCTGTCTGTAAACAATTATTGGAAAAATGACTTGTGTCATGCACAAAGTAGATGTCCTAACCAACTTGCCAAAACTATAGTTTGTTAACAAGAAATTTGTGGAGTGGTTGAAAAACGAGTTTTAATGACTCCAACCTAAGTGTATGTAAACTTCTGACTTCAACTGTATATGTAGCCTGGCAAAAGTAAACCCAGCACAGGACACAAACTCATTTGGGGTTGTTTGTTCTGTCGAATTGTAAGTTTAAAATAGGATAATGTAAGAGACAAATCACCGCAAGGGGGGGGGGGGGGGGGTCACCATAAAGTAAAGTTCGGTCTAAATCACAATCAAGTGAAATACATCTGTTAGTAATGTGCATAAAAACAATCTGAAGACATCTGAATGCATAAACGGTAGTGGCTCTGTTTTAAACACAATGCCCACATGATACCCTAACCCCAAATGGAACAGATTCTCATCTCACCCATTCAGCACCTTCAAATAATGTTATCAACTCCACAACATGGTTCTGAGAGCACTGGTATTCAGCTAGCAAGAAGCTACACTATGTTTTCAAGGTTAATGTTCAATAACTGATGTTAAGAGGTTTTCAGGCAAACAGCTAAATATTCTTTAGAGATTGGCACATTGTTTGCTGAATTCTGAAGACCCTTTAAAGTGTTTGCACTTGTAGTGGTGTAGTTTTTAACACGAGTACCAAATTAGGGATGTAACCCTATAAGCAGAGTCACAGACCCACATTCCTGTAGAAAAGCAGCTTGGGATACCAGATCAATTTAGCAAAGTGTTACGTTTGATCGCATTTCTTCAGTTTGCAACACACAGAGTTCTATAGAGTACAAACCTGGTTTGATGTAGATTTAAATATGAAAGTAAATCTATTATTCAGTCACAGGCCCCTACCCAACTGTGAAAATGAGTTGGAGTCCATTTTACCCCGATTGAGTGAAGTCAAATGTTCCACTCGAAGTCTTATCCACAACCACTAGATGGATATATTTTCTATTGTGTAAAAAAAATGTTTTTACATTAAGGCTCTCAAAATGTTACGTGGCTCATTGTATTATCTTTTTACAATGGATACAATTTGTCCAATTTGTGTTTGGAATATCTGATAGTCTCTGGTATTTGTTTCACTCAACTGTCTGTTTCCTTCTCTTCTCTCTGTAGCTGAGGCGTATGCAGCAGATGATTTCCCAGATGCAGGCGCAGATGAAGATGAAGGGAGACGAGTGAAAATAGAGGGATTGAAAGAGGGAGTTGGGGAAGAGATGAGAGGAGCCCCACACCCCTCAACCCCACTGTGCGTCTGCATCTCCATCATGGACGTTCTGCTGGACACACACATCACTCCCTATCTCTCAGTGTGTCAGTCAATCAATCAAGCAATCAACCACCCAATTGGATGTTCCCCTCTCTAACATAATTGTAATTATAAAATCTTCAATTTGGCCTCTATTTTACCATGGTACTGAGATCCACTGATCTGCAAGTCTCAGTATTGTTTTGGGAACTGTTACTCACGTTGTAACACGTTTCATACTAAGGTATGTTTGTCTGGAGTGTTATCCTTTATTGTGTAATGTTATGATATGGGTTATGATATAATGTTAAGGCATACTGAAAATACAGAATTTCCATGTTCTCCCAATAGGTGACTAAAGATGATGTCCGTGTGTTTTCATCCGCACTAGTATTCTGTCTCATGTACAATGTAGATCTTGCATTGCCAACAGTACTAATATCTCATTGGTTAGACAACAATAAGACTTCAGTGTTTACAGAATGTTTGGGGAATGTTTTGAGTAACTTAAAGTGGCTATCAGCAGTTGAAACGATAGCAAAGCTCTCACCCCACTGTTACGGTTAAAAGCTGGGGGGGAAGGACTGGAGAAATGTGACCACTCAAATTCAAAGACAGAGTTATGGATGCAAGGACTGACCATCCATTATATCAAAATGATAGTTTTAACCATGTTTTTAGGCTATACAGTGTTTGTTTACATTTACTTTGTTTACAAACATTGGAGTCAAAAATATTATATTTTGGTTTCTGTTTGGGTATGGCAGTTGTGCTTTGCTCATGAGGCTTTTGTAAGTTATATTCTTCAAGAATCAATAGGTACATATCATTAATTTGTAAATCCAAAAATGACGGTAGCAACTGCTGATTGCCCCTTTAAAGGAAGGTTTGTTGAGAGCTGGATGTTGTGTTTTTACCATTTGCAACCTGTCTTTGCTTTCATATTTGGAGCACAGCTGAGGACTCAGTCCATGCTGTAGGTGTAGTAATAATAGTGTCCCTCAGGTGGCGCTGTAGTCTATGTTCAACAGCACAACACATGGAAAATAACTATAAGGGTAATAATATATAAGGGTAATACAGGCTTGTGTGGAAGTATCCCACAGTCTCACATTTTATTTTAAACTTTATCACTTTTGCTCTATATTATGAAAGATTTATGTAACTTAACTTTGTCTGTGCCTCTGTTGTATTGGATGGAGACCAGTGCAGGCTGGTAGAAAGAACTATAGGGGGACGGGCTCATTGTAATGGCTGGAATGGAGGAATGAAATAAATGGGAACGAAGTCTAATGTGGTTTCCATATGTTTGATGTGTTTGATACCGTTCCATTTATTCCATTCCAGCCATTACAATGAGTCTGTTTTCCTATAGCTCCTCCCAACAGCCTCCACTAATGGAGACGGTTTGCCTTGGTCTCTCTGGGTCAGTCTCCTCAGACGAGGTTTTACTGAGCTGAATTCCTCACCATGTAATCTTATAAGTCAAGTATCAACAGCAGAAGGCTGTTGGTTGTGTCGTCATTATACAGAGAATATTTGCCCTCGTGTTTGAAGAATGCTCTGAAGTGACTTGATAGCTAAAATGTGTATGCATCATGTGGGTGTACGTACTGTCTAGAATAAATGTTGGTGCATTCAAGATGCAACTGATAATGCTTGTTAAGTGATCATGTTAATTCAAGTGTTTTCAAACCATGCACAACCGTGTGTTGGTTAATATACTTTTTTTTTTTATCGCCTAAGACTTGCACTACAAAACCTTACATCACCCTTTGTCTTTAATAGTTACATTATATTATGAGCAGTCTTAGTATAGATGTGTTTTTGTTTATTTGGTCATGTTCGGGGTCTTCATTTTATCACAATGATTTACTGTATGCACAAACATACTGACATCTTCTGATATTGGCTAGCTCCATGCAACTTACAGTATTGAACACAATTCCATTTTCTGAATTCCCAACTATATTCCGATTCACCATGTCTGCCAGCCCACTCTAGGCTGCTGACTGTTATACAGTGAACACACTAACGCCTCTCAATGTGTCCTTCGTGTTTAAGAGCTTTATCGTTAGTCAGTGTGTCATTGTCTATGTAACTTGTTTCTTTCTGCCTAGTTGATCAACAGATTTATACCTTTGAACCCTGGAGGCATTAACCCAGCGTTTCCCAAACTCGGTCCTGGGGACCCCAAGAGGTGCATATTTAGTTGTTTGCCCAAGCACTACACAGCTGATTCAAATAATCAACTCATTAAGCTTTAATTATTTGAATCAGCTGTGTAATGCTAGGGGGGGAACAAAACGTGTACTCCTTAAGGTCCCTAGGACTTAATTTGGGAAACACCGTAATTAACCTAACTGTGCTTGAAACTGTTTTTTTTTAGTAGTGTCTCAACTTTTGTACTCCATTTTCAGAAATACAGTTTCCATAGAAACACACTTGTTGTCAGAGTGCTTTGTTTACAGGTCATATGTATGATGATGTGCATTTGAGTGGCCATGTAGAAAAACAAAGGCAATGGGATTGAATGGAGAGGAAGGTTTCTAGTTGTCAAGCCTTCTAGACCTCTATCAAATTGAAAACACTAGATAAGAAGCTGCTGTGGAGGTTGGTGTAGCAGTGTTGCTAAATGGTGAAAAGCTGATATCACAGAATGATGCATGGATAGGAAGCATGCCACAGTCTTATTCCCTTGTACTTGGTGCACGTCTAGATGTTGAAAAATTAAGATTTCAAACATATGAGTGAGAAGTTTGAACAGCATTAATTATGGAAGCTGCATACAATATTGATGATATGGACAAGTAAGATCATAGGAAACCTCTCCATCCACGATTGGGTACCACATAGATGAGGGCGGGGTTCTGCACGATATTGCAACACCCTCTCCCACAACCTGTCTGGCTGCTGTGGTAGCGCGGAGAAGGAACGGACGCGTGCGTTTACCGAGCAGTCCGTCCGTTCTGAAGCGACACCGAGGGGAGGAGAGCGGCGAAAATGACGACCAACATCCGATACAAGAGCCGTATCCCGATCAAATCGGGTAAGCATAAGGATAATAATTACGATTATGCATAAAGGCAATTATAACGCGGTCCATTTCAATGATTGTCTTTCTCTGTCGGTCTCTCTCGCCTTCTAAATTCTCTATGGGCGTCGTTCTGCATCTCTCCACCTGTGTTTCATCCCCCACAATGACCAACAGACGAGACAGTTGAGGTAAGGACAACGTTTATACCTATTTCTATTAAAAAATATGTACAAAATTGTTATCTGTGTTCAACGCTTTTGATGTAGGTCTAGGCTTTTAGGCGATACATAGAATCATATTTCATATCAAGCGTGGTAGCCTAGACACAGTTTTTTTCCCCCAAATTCGCTTCGTATGGCGTCATATAGCCTAGATAGCCTACGTAGCAAGCCTTGGCCTAGCAAACGTGAGCTGCATCATCATTCCGATGCCCTAAAGATTACTACTGTTGTTGTCTTGCCACCGCAATACAGGGTAGAGTGAGCATCACACAGCCAGAAGGATAATATGTCATTTATGCATACAGACACAAGATGCATACGCAGCGAGTGGTACCCAAGGGCTCGCCTCTCATCCTCGGGCATCCATGCATCATTCTAGGCAAGCCACTTGTTGTGGATGTGAAAGTGACCCGCTCCCTATAGTTACTGGAAAGCCTATTGGTCTTTCCCTCTGTAATCCCGGGGTTGCTTGCAATTTTATAGATTTCCTTGAGTGAGCCCTGTGTGTGTCCGTATGTAGCTCAGGTGTCCGTATGTAGCTCAGGTGTAGCTTGGTGGGAGACCAGCAGCACACTGAGTCTCAGGTGTATCGATCTCCTCTCTCTTTGCTCTGGGGATGAGGATGACAGAAGCTTTAGATGCTGTTCTGTTCGAAGGTTGTTGCTGGAACCTTGTGTAGCTACATTGTAAGTAGGCAGCATGCAGCAATGGTAACTAAAGGCATAATGTTAGCAGACGTCTATCTCAGTCAAAGCTAATTGCGAAAACATATTGTAAGGCTTCTATATCCTGACCTTGTTGACAGTATAGTGTTACGGTCATTCAGAGGCTATGGCTCCCGTAGGTCCACTGGTCCTTGCTGATCTTTCTGGTGTTCACACATACTGCAAGCAGACACAATTCTTATTGTTTGAGCTGTAAGCTGGGTTTGTTGCAGATAGATTTTCAGTAAGCCTGTGAAATCACATGGGCAGCATTGCGGAATGAACCTCGCTCGAAGACCTTGACCTTGATTACTACAGTGCAGTTAATACAGTAGGAATAGCCTGTGTGTGGATTTGGAAATGTTCAGCGTGGGTGCGTGTCCCCCAAGGAATTTCTTCAATTGTTTTTCCCTGTAAGAACTTTTCTCTTTTTTTTTATATTGCTGAGATTTTATCATACTGTTTGTGCTATGCAAAATTGTGTTGGAGATATTCAAGTAGCATGTCTGTTGCCACAGCACACCCACACACTCTGCCTGACCTGGCCGGGTGCTTAGGGGGAGTGGTTTCTTGGATAGTGAGCGGGACTAACCTGTGTGTGTGTGTCATTCAAAAGGTCTGATAGGGGGTGCTTATATTTGTCCTGTTTCACCCATGTACAAGTGTGTAGTATGAAATGGAAATGTGTTTTTTGCACATCCCACTCCACCTGAGACCCTCAGAGTGGGGTCATGGCCAGGGTGTGTGTATGAGGGAGATGCAGAGGATAGTCTGGGTAAATCACATTCAAATCAAGCCCTTCATCCCCCTTTGCCCTCCTCTTTCTTCCCTCCTCTTTCCTCCTGCTATGATAATTATTGTTTCTTGGAAGCATCTTTCTCTTATGCTTCACCAAACTGGGCCTGCCAATCACAGTCTGGTGTACTGGTACGTTGCTAGGGAACAATTTTATCAATTTTCCTCACTCTGAGACTCTGGGAGAGGAACCTATCCGCAATTCCTCAGGATGATTGACGTGTTTAGGCGTAGATTTAACGACACCCAGTTATGACAGATCTACGATGCTGTGGAATCTATAGTTCTCCTTGGCCCCCGTATACTCGCATGGTTTCTCAGGTCTAAATCAGGCGTGAGGAAAGATGTACTCATTAACTTAGCTACCTATGAACACACACGCCTCCGAGTTTCTGATTGAAAAGATCGTGGAGGATAGTATTCACACAATGTACTTATCAGCCGAGGCCATCCATTCATGGTTGTCATGGGAATTCCAAGCCTATTTTGATTCATTACCATGTTCCTACTGGCACTCTGTACAGCACTCCAAATGTATTTTCCTACCACACCCTCCACTAGATTCACTAGATTCACATTTACTTGCACTTTTAATAGAAAAGGCTGTTATGGTTGTTTACAGTAAATTGCCTGACCGGGTAGCTCAACTTTCAACTCTCCTGAGTGTCTTCTGTGTGTTTTGTCTTTGTTCTTTATCTAAACTGAAATGTTTCTGCTCTCTGGCATCTGATGTCATTGTCACGCTGAAAACATGTATGCAATGCCAATGATCCAGTAGAGTGAGAGTTAAGAGAGGGAGTTCACAACCACACACGTGAATAACAAGTTTATCTCTAACCCCAGGTCTCCCTCTCTCCCTGTACAGCTTGCCATGTCTCAGCCTTTGGGTAGGCATTTAAAAAGCTGTTGAAAATAACCCATGCCTGACCCAGATAGAAGGATTCCAAACCCATTTTCAAGAATGAAGAGTTTGGGTGACCTCGATAACTTGGAGATTAGATGATGTTAGGGGGCGAGGAATCAGAGATTTGGGAGCTAAGTTCTAATGATAAGGAGAATTAGAGGACTACCTTTACCTCCTACTGTGGGAAGAAAAGCTCCCTTGAGGAATTTTGAAAGATGCCTAACTGACAACTGTAAGATGAATGAAAGCTACATAATGGACCATTAGGAAGCGGAACCTTCTTACTATGGTGGTGCAAATTGAGCTGATAAATGCTGAACACAGATTCTGCCTCGTTTAGAGGACATTACCAAACATTATCTGATAATAAAATGTGTTGTCATTATGGCATGCCCAGTTAAACCTGTCCTTGGCAAACACAATAAAGGTCATCAGTGTGTGAACACTTGTTTTCTGCCACTCGTCTGCAAGAATGTCTAGTTCCCAGTACCTGTGACGCAATATCTCTTTACTTTCCACTGTATTATATCCCGGGGGACTCCCTGGTGACCAGCTCCTTGCTGCTGAATGGGCTGATGCAGTGTCCCTCTATTCCCCCACTTTTAAACCCCTGTCCCATTCCCGCCTCGGCAATTCATGTAGATCTGAAAGGATCATACAGTGCATTCAGAAAGTATTCAGACCCCTTGACTTTATCCACATTTTGTTACCTTACAGCTGTACTCTAAAATTGATTAAATTACATTTTTTTCATCATCAATCTATACACAATACCCCATAATGACAAAGAGAACAGTTTTTGAGATTTTTTTTGTTGCATTTGTATAAAAAAAAACAAAGTATTTAGACCCTGTGCTATGAGACTCGAAATTGAGCTCAGGTGCATCCTGTTTCCGTTGATCATCCTTGAGCTGTTTCTACAACTTGATTGGAGTTCCCCAATGGGAAATTCAATTGATTGGACATGATTTGGAAAGGCGCACACACACCTGTCTATATAAGGTTCCACAGTTGGCAGTGCACGTCAGAGCAAAAACCAAGCCATGAGGTCAAAGGAGTTGTCCGTAGAGAACCGAGACATGATTGTGTCGAGGCACAGTTCTGGGGAAGGGTACCCAAAAAAAAAGTCTGCAGCATTGAAGGTCCCCAAGAACAGTGGCCTCCGTCATTCTTAAATGGAAGAAGTTTGGAACCACCAAGATTCTTCCTAGAGCTGGCTGAGCAACTGGGGGAGAAGGGCCCTGGTCAGGGAGATTACCAAGAATCCGATGGTCACTCTGGCAGAGTTCCGGAGGTCCTCTGTGGAGATGGTTGTCCTTCTGGAAAGTTCTCCCATCTCTGCAGCATTCTACCAATCAGGGCTTTATGGTAGTGGCCAGACGGAAGCTACTCCTCAGTAAAAGGCACATGACAGCCCACTTAGAGTTTGCCAAAGGGCACCTAATGGCCTCTCACATCATGAGAAAAAAGATTATCTGGTCTGATGAAACCAAAGATTATCTGGTCTGATGAAACCTAGATTGAACTCTTTGGCCTTCACGTCTGGAGGAAATCATGCTGTTGGGATGTTTTTCAGAGGCAGGGACTGGGATACTCGTCAGGATCGAGGGAAAGATGAACGTAGCAAAGTACAGAGTTCCTTGAAAATAACCTGCTCCAGAGCGCTTAGGACCTCCAGACTTGGGTGATGGATTCACCTTCCAACAGGACAGCGACCCTAAGCACACAGCCAAGACAATGCAGGAGTGGCTTCGTGACAAGTCTCTGAATGTCCTTGAGTGGCCCAGCCAGTGCCCGACTTGAACCTGATTGAACATCTCTGGAGAGACCTGAAAATAGCTGTGCAGCGATGCTCCCCATCCAACCTGACAGAGCTTGAGAGGATCTGCGGAGAAGAATGGGACCAAATATAGGTGTGCCAAACTTGTAGTGTCATACCTAAGAAGACTTGAGGCTGTAATCGCTGGCAAAGGTGCTTCAATAAAGTATTGGGTAAAGGGTCTGAATAGTTATGTAAATGTGTAAAAAAAAAAATGAAATATCACATTTGCAAAACTTTCTAAACATGTTTTTGCTTTGTCATTATGGGGTAGTGTGTGTAGATTGGGGAGGGGGGGACAATTGAATCCATTTTAGAATAAGGCTGTAACTTAACAATGTGGAAAAAGTCAAGAGGTATGAATACTTTCCGAATGTATGTGGTGGCTAACAGTTCCACCTTGTGATCTGATGGGTCTTTAGAGATCTACTGAAGTGCTTACAAGGATGGGCTACGGGTCCATTTGGAGCTAGGCTGTGGAAGAGCCTATTGTTTTGCTGAATGGACAGACGCTAACGCTAGGCTACGCTATGCTAGCCAAGTGTTCTTTAGAAGGCCTATTGTTGCCAGGCCAATTACACGCTGTTAGATTAGCATGCCGAAGAGCCTAGCACCCAGAGACTCACGTCTCCAAGTAGAACAAACACTACGGATGGGGGGGATGGGGGGTCCAAAGAGCCTCTTTCTCTCACACTCATTCTCATCTTCAGGCTCTCAATCTTTCAAATTCAACTGTCATTCCCTGTCTTTTCCCCCTTCACCCCCTCTACCTCCCTCCATTCTGCTCTCTTTCCCCCTTTCTCTTTCTCTGTACGCATCTTTGGTCTAACACTCTGCCACAGTTTTGTTTCTGCTTTCGGACTTTAATTGTGTGTAAATGTATGGTTGGGCAGGACTGAGATGTCTTCAGGAAAGGTCACCTCTCTTTATATCTATGTCACAGAATGCATCCTCTCCACATCTTCTGTCTCTGGAGGTGTGTGTGTGTGTGTGTGGCACGAGTGTTTTATGTATTTGCGTACTTGTCCACAGTAATAGGTGTGTAGTTTACTGCTGTGGCCTTTTTCAGAAGAGCTTCCTGAAAGACCAACAGTCAACAAGTAGACCAGTGCATCTAACTGTGAGATCAGTGTGACTGATCTCTGGATCCATGCCTCTGGACCCAGCACGAAGGCTGTGTGTCTCTCTAAAGGGAAGGAAGTCACTGAGCATTCAGACTGTATATATTTGACTTCTAGTTGTGGTCAGCTGTGTGTGTGTCACTCTGTCATCAGGAGGACTGGGCTTGGCCTCCGATGGCTGTCAACGTTTAATACCCAGCACCTCACACTGTGGAATGTTTTGACTGACTAGCCCCTAATAACACATTAGCAGAGCCCAAGGTATCTGTGGTTGTGTCCCAATGGGCCCTGGTCAAAAGTAGTGCTCTATAAATGGAATAGGGTGCCATTTGGGAAGCATACAGTGTGATAGTCGCAGCAGACAGACAGCTTACTGGTTTCTCCGATCATATTTCATCCACAGAGGTCAGGACAGACGGACACAGGAGGTAATGGATGGGCTGGAGATGGTTATTACTGCCTGACTGTGTCCCTGAAAAGTGGCTTCCACATGGCCTCCCTTAAACACTGTCCATTGGATGTGTTTTATTAAACTGATGATGTCAGCTGTATCCATGTGTGTATGTTTACGTGTGTGCACGTGCATCAGGTTGTGTCAGTGTGTGAAGTTGAGTGAGAGAGCTCAAGGTGCAGTGACCTACTAGAGGGACAGCTGGCCACTGAGCGAAAGAGGGAGGGGCCTGAAGGAGTATATTGTGATGTCACTCTAGGACCTCTGTTCTATTCAAATGAATCCCCCCTTTTTTGTTTCACTCTCAAGAGTCAAGTTTTCCTTCAATTGCTAGTATCTGATGTGTGTTCCTATCTCTTCCTAAAAAACATTAGCCTGGCTATATGGTAAAGAACATTTCTGCTGCCAATGCCTTCATAATGTACTGTACCCTGTTCTGTTAAGCTGGGCTCCCAGGTGGCACAGCGGTGCAAGAGACATCACTGGTTCGAATCCAGGCTGTATCACATCTGGCTGTGATTGGGAGTCCCATAGGGTGGTGCACAATTGGCCCAGTGTCATCTGGGTTTGGCTGGGGTAGGCTGTCATTGTAAATAAGAATTTGTTCTTAACTGACTTGCCTAATTAAATAGAGGTTAAATACATTTTTAAAATAAAAGCTCTGTCTCCCTCATGTGAAGTCACTTGGTATTACATCTTCTGGAGACGTCCCATGAAGAAAGTTCCTTGGGAGCCACAGTGTTTCGTTCCAACCCTGCACTAATACATCTGATACAGCTATTCAAGAGCTTGATTAGTAGTTAGAATGTAGTTAGAATGTCCTCTGTAGATGTTGCCCATTCTGTCTGGGGTATCATAGCTTTCTGAGCTCCAGTTGTCCTGAAACCTATATTTCGTCCTGAAACCTGTGTCCCGTCCTGAACCCACCACTGAGCCCACCCACACACACCGTAGGCCAACATCTGGCAACAATTGTTCACCACGCCCTGTCTTGTTTCACAGTGTTTGGAGTAGTTGGGCCTCTGGTACCGCTACATGACTTGGTGCATGGCTGATGTGCAGTCTAGACGTTGGCTAGGTTCTTCATTTTATCATTCATCTCTGGCTGGTGTTATCCCAGGGGTGGGTTGAGAGTCCCTACTAGCTTCACTAAGCTCTGTGTGACGAATTACTGACTCGTACAAGTCCACACTTGAACCACACAGTGGGTTTGTATCTCTGTTAAAGGACACTGTGTTGTTCTTTGACAAATGATCACTATTATGGTCAGATATGGGCTAGATTGTTTAGCCCTCCTGTCTGTCTCTCGCGCTCTCTCGCTCTGGGCTGCTATAGGTCGTTACTGTAGCAGTCAGTGCTTTATTTATCTAACGGTTGAAAAGGGGGAGGGACAACGGGTGTGAATGAATGAGTGTCTTTTATTCCTTCACTTTCCCCCCCCACCCCTCACTCTCTCCCCATCACTCGCTTCCTCCCCTAAACTGCTACCTCTTACTACCTTTCTCTCCCATTTTATTTCCTCTAGTCAACTCCCCCATTAGCTCTCTCTCTGTGTCAGTATTCCTTCCTACCTGTCTGAACAGGGAGCAGTGGGGCAGAGGAGAAAGGGTTGAAATAAAGGGAGATGAGGAGAGAAGGAGTAGGAACAAAGGACATAACAGGAAAGACGAGTGTGGACGAACGGAGGATTACAGAGGAGTAGAGGGTGCATAAGAGAAGCGTTCTGGCTGCGTGTGAAGAGGTTGCTCTGTTTTTGTCCTCTGTTGGAAAACATTTCCCCTATTGGTGTGGTGTTGGCTTGGTATGGATGCTATCATGCTGCAGGAGAAACTGGTGGAACGCTTGCTTTGCCCTCGAGTCAGAACCTCCAGGCAGAAGGTAAATAATCTGGAACAGGCGAGAGAGGGGATAGAGGGACACTGAGGAGAGAGAAAATGGAGGAGAGGATAGAGAAGGGAGAGCTGGGTCAATGTCTCACACTCACATCAGTTAACTCTCATAACACCTTTCTCTCTCTCTAACATGTCATGTTAGTATGGAGGTGTGTAGGACATACTGTTGTCTTATGTCATGTCCTGATGGGTTCATGACAGATTTATGGAAAAGTTTGTTTGTTCTGTCTGTGGGATTTGTGTTCCCACACACACCCTAGAAGTAAACCAGAAGTTTGTATGATTCCTCATAGGTTATGAATCCAGCGCTGTAGATTTCCGTGTTCTCTGTGTGTGACTTCAGCCCTGGCTCTATTCCATGTCTACGCATGCTGTGTGTATGTGTGGTTAGTTAAGCCGTGCCCCAGGGGCTGTCGGAAATGCATATGACAAGTTATGACAACTTATAATAGACCCTGACTGAGTATTTCTTTGGCATGTGTGTTTGTTTTGGGTTTAAAAAGGACCATTCAGGTCTGGTCAATACAGCCTCTGTCAGCCTCTGTTGGCTGCCAGACTCTGGCCTTGGTAGACTGGCAAGGGTGTGTGTGTGTGTGTGTGTGTGTGGAGTCTTCAGTTTTGTAGGGGCAGAGTAAGGAGCAGCTTTGGATGATGTGTGAATGGTGTCAGAAGGGGATGGGGAGAGCTGCCAGATAGACAGCTGTGCACTCCATTGTGTAGTGGCAAAGTCATAGATCGGTCATACTTTTCTCTCACTGTGTGTGGAAAAAGCACAGCGCCAGGTCTTAGAGATTTCAAAATGGAATGTTATGAATGCATTTTCCCCCTTTCCCTTCCTCCTATTGTCAATGGATTTCTCCAAACTGTAATTGTAGCATGGTGGGTGGAGTTTGAATGTCAATTGTATTTTAATTTCAATGGTAGCTTTGCGCTCATTCAGCTCTTGGGAATGTTGCTTTGAATTGATCTCTCTCGCCCTCTTTCTCGCTCTCTCTCTCGCTCTCCCTCTCGCTCAGGAGAAGCAGTATGTGGGTTTTGCTACCCTCCCTAACCAGGTGCACAGGAAGTCAGTGAAAAAGGGATTTGACTTCACCCTCATGGTCGCCGGTCAGTGAAAGTATTGATTGTAGCCTTCTTAAAAAAGTAAAACGACCCAGTGCTATTAATTACTTGGTGTGTGTTCATTAATGTTCACTCTGGCCTCCCGAGTTGCGCAGTGGTCTAAGGCACTGCATCGCAGTTGCTAGCTGTGCCACTAAGATTCTGGGTTATTAGAATCCAGGCTCTGTCGCAGCCGGCCCCGACCGGGAGACCAATGGTGCTGCGCACAATTGTCCCAGCGTCGTCCGGGTTAGGGGAGGTTTGGCCGGCAGGGATGTTCTTGTCCCATCGCGCACTAGCGACTCCTGTGGTGGGCCGGGCGCAGTGCACGCTGACACTGTCGCCAGGTGTACAGTATTTCCTCCAATACATTGGTGCGGCTGGCTTCAGGGTTAAGTGGGCATTGTGTGAAGAAGCAGTGCGGCCGTGTTTCGGAGGACGCACGGCTCTCAACCTTCTCCCGAGTCCGTACAGGAGTTGCAGCGATGAGACAAGACCGTAACTACCGATTGGATACCACGAAATTTGGGGAGAAAAAGTGGTAAAAAATCAATTAAAAATGTTCACTCCGCGTTAGTGTTGGCTGTGTGTGTGTTGCTGACTGTTAGAAACATGTTGTATAATGCTGTATGTTTGTCATGTTACAGGAGAGTCTGGTATGGGTAAATCTACTCTGGTCAACAGCCTGTTCCTCACAGACTTGTACAAGGACAGGAAACTTCTCAATGCTGAGGGTGAGAAATGCGCGCACACACACACACACCTTCTTCAAATGTCAACAACAGCTAAATAAAATGCCATCTCATCAGAGGTTCTCTTCCCTCCCTCCATCCCTACCTCTCGCCTTCCCTTTCTCAGAGCGTATCAACCAGACAGTAGAGATCATTAAGCATACAGTGGACATTGAGGAGAAAGGAGTGAAGCTGAAGCTGACCATTGTAGACACACCAGGCTTTGGAGACGCTGTCAACAACAATGAATGGTGAGACCTCTCTGGTCCTCAACTAATCCTGTCCTGTCCTACAGACTCTTTAACCTTTTACTGCAGTGGGCTAAATCAGGGTCACACAGGGGATTCTTGGAAGTCTTAAACAAATCTACTTTGAAACAAAAGTATACACCTCACACACATGGGTTGTGGGCTTAAAAAGAAGACACCTGTACCATGTCATATATAGAGTTGAAATCTATTACATTTTGAGTTTGCATCCCAATATTACACTTCATAAACTGTGTGGTTCGAGCCCTGAATGCTGGTTGGCTGAAAGCCATTGAATATCAGACAGTTTTTTTATATAAATGTTTACTGCTCTAATTACGTTGGTAACCAGTTTTATAAAAGCAACAAGGCACCTGGGGGGGTTTGTGGTATATGGCCAGTATACCACAGCTAAGGGCTGTATCCAGGCACTCTGTGTTGCGTCGTGGATAAGAACAGCCCTTAGCCGTGATATTCTGGCCATATACCAAACCTCCCAATCGCCTTATTGCTTAATTATAAACATCACAGAACACTGTAATGCAATGAAACCATTTGACATAGAAACACCCGATTTTCAGCTTTACATTTTTTTTAATTAATAACATTCTAGCCATGAGGCCACTAGAGGGTGATTTGGTCATTTTGACTGCAGGAAAAGGGTACGGCTTCTGTATGGGTTAGTAGATTGACCTAAAATAGGAATAATGGCGGCAATGAATCTTGTATGTTGTTCCTGTAAGCCTTGACTGATTTGTGCCGTGTGTGAGTGTAGCTGGAAGCCCATCACAGACTACATTGACCAGCAGTTTGAGCAGTACTTCAGGGACGAGAGTGGACTGAACAGGAAGAACATCCAGGACAACAGAGTCCACTGCTGCCTCTACTTCATACCTCCATTTGGACATGGGTAACAAGCATACACAGACAGAGGAATGTGATGGGCTAATGACCGGTATAGCTGTGATGACTAGATCGTAATAAAACATCCTGAGTGTGATGACAGGAGGAGGATATACCTTTAGGATCCTATGTAAACAGCACCAATACAACTCAATCACAAACACTGTTACTCATAGTCAGTGTGCGCTTTTCCTCCATGGCACACACACACACACACACTGACCAGGTTGTTTCCTCCTATCCCTTGTAGACTGCGTCCAGTAGATGTGGAGTTTATGAAGGCTCTCCATGAGAAGGTGAACGTGGTTCCTCTCATCGCCAAGGCTGACTGTCTCACTCCCAGCGAGATCAAGAAACTCAAAGACAGGGTGAGTCCATCAGAGCAGACAGACTGCAACTGCTGAATCATGTCTCGCGTTATGACGGTAAGGTTGGCTGCAGGAACGTTGGGAAGTTAGCCATCTTAATTTGGTTTTGTTAAGAGCAACTCCCTCAGAGCTTCTGCACTCCCCCTCCAAGCAATGTCTCACCCAGTGGTGTGTGTGTGTGTGTGTGTGTGTAGGTCCGTGATGAGATTGAGAGGTTTGGCATTAAGGTGTACCAGTTCCCAGAGTGTGACTCTGATGAGGACGAGGAGTTTAAACAACTGGACAAAGAACTGAAGGTGAGACACACAGCTGGAGCCTGAAGACTAAACATCAATAAGACATCTACAAGTGGAACGAGACCACTAAACTCAACCATCCCTTGTCAATCTATCATGTCAAATCCTGTGTGTGCGTAGGAGTGCTGTCCGTTTGCAGTGATTGGCAGTAACACTGTGGTTGAGGCCAGGGGCCAGAGAGTAAGAGGGAGACTTTACCCATGGGGCATTGTGGAAGGTGGGTGACATAACAATATTACTCAAGGCTTTGACTCTAAGTTGCATGGAAGAGCATGCTTTTCCTCATAAATGACAATTTTCGAAGGAAAAATTACTAACTCAAACTATGAAAAACGACCAACTATCGCTATGTCTCAACCAAAGCATTATGATTAGGCTCAGGAGTTTTCTTGCTCAGAACACTTGGTCAAGTAGAAATCCATGTCCCTAATATTACACAGCTCATCAGTTCTGGTGGATAAAACAGAAGGAATGTTTTATCTTAGCAAATCATGTCAGTATAATATGACCCAGTTTGTCTGTTTTGTGTTTCAGTGGAGAACCAGTCTCACTGTGACTTTGTGAAGCTGAGGAACATATTGATCCGCTCCCACATGCACGACCTCAAAGACGTGACCTGTGACATGCACTATGAGAACTACAGAGCGCAGTGTATACAGGACATGACCAGGTGTGTGTGTGTGTGTGTATATATATATATATATATATATATTACTGTAGAGGTCAGAGAGAATGCAAAAGAAAGTATGAGTAGCTTGGTTTCTTGCTGGTGTTGAGATTTTTCTTTAGTTTTGTTTATATTGCATGCCGTTGTGTATGAGTCTGTATTCATGTTTCCTGTGTGTTTTCCCCTCAGTAAACTGACGCAGGACAACCGAATGGAGAGCCCGATTCCCATGTTGCCCCTGCCCACCCCCGACGTGGAGACCGATAGACTCATCAAGATGAAAGATGAAGAGGTAATTATGTTTAACATCACCCAAACAGGCTAGTCTCCAGTTTATAGAAAGATGTCCTGCGCGAAAAAACAAAAATGGCATGACCACTCACTCTCTTTCTCTGCAGTTGGCGAGGATGCAGGATATGCTGAATAAGATGCAGCAGCAGATCCATGATGGGAAGGACCAGTGAGCCCCTCCCCCTGCAGACCCTGACTACAGCCCCACCTGCTGGCCAGCCACTGATTTACATCCACAACTTCAGATGAACAAATGCAAACAATACCATACATACCAACATGTTATTTACTGATATAATCAGCATGGGGGGGGGGGGGGGGGGGCAGTTGCTGTATATTCATTCATTGGTCTTTTTTTTGTTTTTGTGTGTGTGTTTTTTTTTTTTTTTGGTCTGTCCTGCAAGGAGAAATTTAGTTTTTTACTGAACCTGGTGTCCGTTTTGAACCCCATTTAATATTATGAACAGTCCTCCTAGCATATGTCATAATATAAACATTTTATTTAAATGACCTGTTAAATGTATCTAATTTATAAATATGCTGAATACTTTTGGGATATTCTGTCAGGTTATGAATACGCATAAGATATTTTGTAAAACGGCAATATTACTGATGTTAAGGTTTGAGTCTGTTGGTTTTGAGTGAGTGTGCCTGTGTGATTTGAGATGTATGACACTCTATTACGAGGAGCTTATTCTGCTTTGATACTGTGAGAATCTGTTTTCCCTTTCAGTGGCATTTCTTGTGCTTTTGGTACAGGCTTAATAATAGGCTACCTAAGAATCTAAACAAATGTAACGTATGACCTTTTTACTGCTGGTCTACTTCAACTTGTTGGGAAGACCCTTTTTTTTTTTATTTTTATTTTTTTAACAATGTCTTGGCGCTTGCAAGTCAGCTTGAGAATGTCTTCAGCGCCATTTGCTTACCTTACAGTGCATTGAGACCCTTTTGACTTACATAGCTAATGAAAGGGTAGGTTCGGTAAGTGGTGCATGTGCGCGAGCATGCCGACGTTACTCATAACTGCTTAGAGCTTAATTTCCACTCTCATATGATGCTATGTGTTTGTTCTTAAATGCATTTTGAGCTATGCCTCGGTACCACTATGTGACTGTAAAAATAGGCAAACTTTTAAGAGCAGCTACTGTATATGCTTTTGTCCAATATAGCATATAGTGTGTGTGTGTGTGTGTGTGGTGTATGCTGCCCTCTGGCTGTGTTGTTCAGGATGGTGTTTGGCTTTTTATAGTGCTTGTGCTCAGAAACCATGGTGGAACTAGTGACCCGTTTATGATGATGAATAAACCGTCTGGATTCATGTGTTTTGTTTATTTAGCTGAATTATTTCCTAAATAAAGTATATGGTTTCTAGTACGATCTACAGGTCACTAATATTTAGGCAAACACAGAGCCCAAATAGCACAATACAGGGAACAGGGTGCCATTTGAGACATAGCCCTGAGACATCCTGTAGGCCCCATGCAGGCAGGCTTGTGTGAGAGAAGTCTTCCTACTGTCATGACGTGGCCCTCTGAGTATAGCGAGTGCCTTTCTCCGTCTTACACCCAGGTTCTGTTATCTCGGGTTGTACATTTCTAGAGGAGACTCTCTCCTCATGGCCAGGCATTATAGTCAGAGTTTCACAGAACAAAGGAACTTCTAATACATCACAGAACTTGAACTGAACAATATCCATGTTTTGGAGAATGTGGAAACGGTCGGTGGAAAATTCAGCTACGACCTGTCCATTTTGTTTTATGATTGTGACCTCAGGACAGCCACATTACCATAACTCTGTTTATACAGGAGCCTCCGTTCTGAGGCTTGCATCTAATTATTGTATAAAATTAATGAGTAAAGAACCAATTGTGTAATGTGATTTTAAAATTGTATTTCTGTTAAAATGTTCACTAAGTCATTGGCCCGCCCCCATGAGCACAGACATCGATCTGGCGTCATGGGAAAGCTTTTCCACAGTCCGAATAAAAACTCCACCTGGAGAAGCCCACTTTCGACCATGCTGTACCTCGATTACCGAAAGGGCTAAGGTTTGAGTACCTTTAGTATAAGCTAAGGTTGTAATGGTTGTTAAACTCTGAGACTATCGATACCGACAGAATAAGAGCAAATCTTCCATACTAATTTCTAGTCTGCAGCTAGAATATATGTCGACTGAATGCGAAGACCGACAACCGCCGAAACATTTATTCTATGAGAACATTTCTTAATGGGCCTCTGAAGTATTCATTCCAACAACGAAAGACTTCATGGGAGAGAGAAGTTCAGATGAACTTTCCAGCAAAAAGACGGACGATTCCAACAGAGATCATGACGACACACTGAGTGTAAATATAAATATTGATTGCAATTATTCCCGAATGAGTGAGCGTTCATGTGCAAAGGATTAGCATTTCAATTATTATAATTATCAACTGTGTAGTGACTTTTGTTCTTCGCGCACTTCTCAGTCCCTTTGTCTACCAAGCCGTCATACCGGTTTAGCCCACTAGGGCACATCAAATCAAATCAAATGTATTCGTACATCAGCTGATATCTCAAAGTGCTGTACAGAAACCCAGCCTAAAACCCCAAACAGCAAGCAATGCAGGTGTAGAAGCACGGTGGCTAGGAAAAACTCCCTAGAAAGGCCAAAACCTAGGAAGAAACCAGGCTATGTGGGGTGGCCAGTCCTCTTCCATCCCCTATCATTTCCTTGTAACCATGCCTACTATTTGTTTGTTATGCATTTCTGTGATTATTTAGTTAGTAAATAAACGATTAAGACAATTGATGTATGAATGATTCATAGCAAAGACTGGGTTCGTGCAGATAACCAACAATTTACGACGTTTGGAATGGGACTAACGTGAGGTAAAGAATAATTCATTAATTAGAAGACTAATTGATCAGATATTAAAATATCTGAAGAGTTATATTCGGAAAATTAAAACTTTGTAATCTGAAGATTTTCCTGGGTGCCCCGACTTCCTAGTTAATTACATTTACATCATTAGTTTAATCACGTAATAATAATTACAGAGAATTGATTTGATAAAATAACAGTCTTCAACTTAATGATGCCAAAGACACAACACACCTGTAGCTGAATAAAGCACTGAGTCACAATTTATCTCCTTGGACCTCACTACCCCTCTGGCCCACAGTGTCAGATCTATCACTAACTCAACTGACTGTATAGAGCTGAATGATGGGAAGGGCCTTGCTGCAGCTATAGTATAGTTACTGTGGGAAATGGTGAACCCTACGAGCCGCTGTAGGGACAGTTTACCCTGGGTTGTACCAAGAGAAGGAACTATTAACTGTATACATAAATCCCCCTGAAACGTACATCTGGCCTCCTAGACAGGAGCCTCTGTGGTCAGTAAATAAGGAATAAAAATGCTGCTGGCATCAAATAGACATGTCCTTCCTGTGTCCCATCAGAAGGGCGTGTGTGCGTGCATGTGAGTGGCAGGGTGCTTTATCAGTGCAAGCCAGCTGTGACTTCATACACGCTCATGCCTCAGAGTGACTTAGTAGCAGTCTCACCAACCACTCCTGCCACAAACACACGCAAAGGTAAGTCACCATCTCCTAACCATAACGAGACCATTACACCTTTCAGCGTGACCATAACTTTACTGTTTTATTAGGCTGTCTCAGTGTATGATTGGAGAATGGTCTCAGACGTCTGAATAACCTGTCAAAGAGAAGTTTTTCTTCCAGCGGTAGTTGTAGAGAACTACTGTGGTGTATAACTGAACTGGGTACCACTTAATTTTAAAGGGTCCTTATTACAGTGTAATTACATATGTAATTACATATGTAATTACACTAACAATTATTGTAATTGTAATAATTCATAGTTACACTTTTATAACATGTTTTTGGGTGGCAATTGCAGTCTGTAATTACCGGGTTGTAACAATGAATGCTTCTTACCGTGCTTGTTACAAATGTTAAAGATTCCGATAGCATCTCAACGCACCCTATTTCACCCTGCACAAACCACATGATAAGTGTTAGCCAATTGAAAACCGACCACCTCATTGAGACAAGTCTCCAATAAAGATCTGGAGTCTGAATCCCAGGCCCAATGGCAAAAACGGGTTTACAACGGTTCACGTCAAAAAATACTTTCAATTGTTAAATAATGGGTCAATACCTTTAAGCAAAAATTAAACCATTTTAGACACGTTACATTGTAAGTCTAATAAGCTTGTTTGAATAATGGTTTCAGTGGCGATTTTAGCATGTAAATGTTGGTGGGGCAACAGAAAAGACTTGTGGGATACATGCCAGCAAAGCCACAACACAAAACATTAATTGCACAATACACTGCGACAGCTGAATCTTGTCTGGCAGCGAAACAGTTAATTCAGACTCATTTTCTGCCTTATAAAAAAACATAGCTGATACGGCTTACTTGCTTAAACAAATGTGGTTTCTACTGACAATTGAGATGTACAAACTATGCATAAGGGGACGACAAGCGGATAAAAGGCTATCCGTAATTTTGATTAAGACATCACTGAGCGAGCTAGGACAGACGTAGTCATAACTATTTGTTCAGCACTTTTGACATGTACAGCGATAGAATTCAGAACATGGGCCATTTTTTACATTGTTCTCCCTGTACACCAAGTCAGAACCGTGGAATAAATAAAGGGGGCATATAAGCAGAGAATGAAAGCTTTTACAATATTCTATGATTACATAGTACATTGAGGGAGAGGTTGTTGCCCTGGCACCACACTGCCGGTTCTCTGACCTCCTCCCCATAGGCTTTCTCATCATTGTCGGTGATCAGGCCTATCACTGTTGTGTCATCAGCAAACGTAATGATGGTGTTGGAGTCGTGTTTGGCCACGCAGTCGTGGGTGAACAGGGAGTACAGGAGGGGAAAGTACATACCCCTGAGGAGCCCCAGTGTTAAGAATCAGCATGGCAGATGTGTTGTTGCCTACCCTTACCACCTGGGGGGCAGCCCGTCAGGTGGTAAGGGAAGGCAACAACACATCTGCCACATCGGTCAGTTTGCAAAATCCAGACACGATTGCTGAGAAAGTGTTGTAGGTCAAAAACGTCATCGCAGGAAAGAGAAAGTAAGTTTTCCATGCAATTTGTTTAGCCTTTTTTGATACTTCAATTTAGCATAGTAGGTAGTTAGTAGGTAGTTATTTAGGTATCCCTGTACCCCAAGGGTATTACCTGCACAACAGCACCAGCTGTTCTGGATGACTGTGTGATAACGCTCTCGGTAGCCAATGTGAGCAAGACCTTTAAACAGGTCAACATTCACAAAACCGCGGGGCCAGATGGATTACCAGGACTTGTACTCAAAGCATGCGTGGACCAACTGGCAAGTGTCTTCACTGACATTTTCAACCTATTACAGACCCACACTGAGTCTGTAATAAATACATGTTTCCAGCAGACCACCATAGTCTCTGTGCCCAAGGAAGCGAAGGTAACCTGCCTAAATGATTACCGCCCCTGTAGCACTCATGTCTGTAGCCATGAAGTGCTTTGAAAGGCTGGTCATGGCTCACATCAACAGCAGCCTCCCGGATACCCTAGACCCACACCAATTTGCATACCGCCCCAACAGATCCACAGATGATGCAATCTCAATTGCACTCCACACTGCCCTTTCCCACCTGGACATAAGGAACACCTACAGTATGTGAGAATGCTGTTCAATGACTACAGCTCAGCATTCAACCCCATAGTGCCCACAAATCTCATCACTAAGCTAAGGACCCTGGGACTAAACACCTCCCCCTGCAACTGGATACTGGACTTACTGACGGGCTGCCCCCCAGGTGGTAAGGGTAGGCAACAACACATCTGCCATGCTGATTCTTAACACTGGGGCTCCTCAGGGGTATGTACTTTCCCCTCCTGTACTCCCTGTTCACCCACGACTGCGTGGCCAAACACGACTCCAACACCATCATTACGTTTGCTGATGACACAACAGTGATAGGCCTGATCACCGACAATGATGAGAAAGCCTATGGGGAGGAGGTCAGAGAACCGGCAGTGTGGTGCCAGGGCAACAACCTCTCCCTCAATGTCAGCAAGACAAAGGAGCTGATCGTGGACTACAGGAAAAGGCAGGCTAAACTGACCCCCCTTAACATCAACGGGGCTATAGTGGAGCGGGTCGAGAGTTTCTTGGTGTCCACATCACCAACGATCTATAATGGTCCAAACACACCAAGACAGTCGTGAAGAGGGCATGGCAAAACCGTTTCCTCCTAAGGAGACTGAAAAGATTTGGCATGGGTCCCCAGATCCTCAAAAAGTTTTACAGCGGCACCATCGAGAGCATCCTGACCGGTTGCATCACTGCCTGGTATGGTAACTGCTCGGCATCTGACCATAAGGCACTACAGAGGGTAGTGCATACGGCCCAGTACATCACTGGGGCCAAGCTTACTGCAATCCAGGACCTATATAATAGGAGGTGTCAGAGAAAAGCCCATAAAATTGTCAGAGACTTCAGTCACCCAAGTCACAGACTGTTTTCTCTGCTACCGCACGGCAAGCGGTACCGGAGCGCCAAGTCTTGGACCAAAAGGCTCCGTAACAGCTTCTACCCCCAAGCCATAAGACTGCTGAACAACGAATCAAATGGCCACCCCCCCCTACAATTGTTTTGTTCACTGCTGCTACTCGCTGTTTATTATCTACAGTGCCTTGCGAAAGTATTCGGCCCCCTTGAACTTTGCGATCTTTTGCCACATTTCAGGCATCAAACATAAAGATATAAAACTGTATTTTTTTGTGAAGAATCAACAACAAGTGGGACACAATCATGAAGTGGAACGACATTTATTGGATATTTCAAACTTTTTTAACAAATCAAAAACTTAAAAATTGGGCGTGCAAAATTATTCAGCCCCCTTAAGTTAATACTTTGTAGCGCCACCTTTTGCTGCGATTACAGCTGTAAGTCGCTTGGGGTATGTCTCTATCAGTTTTGCACATCGAGAGACTGACATTTTTTCCCATTCCTCCTTGCAAAACAGCTCAAGCTCAGTGAGGTTGGATGGAGAGCATTTGTGAACAGCAGTTTTCAGTTCTTTTCACAGATTCTCGATTGGATTCAGGTCTGGACTTTGACTTGGCCATTCTAACACCTGGATATGTTTATTTTTGAACCATTCCATTGTAGATTTTGCTTTATGTTTTGGATCATTGTCTTGTTGGAAGACAAACCTCCGTCCCAGTCTCAGGTCTTTTGCAGACTCCATCAGGTTTTCTTCCAGAATGGTCCTGTATTTGGCTCCATCCATCTTCCCATCAATTTTAACCATCTTCCCTGTCCCTGCTGAAGAAAAGCAGGCCCAAACCATGATGCTGCCACCACCATGTTTGACAGTGGGGATGGTGTGTTCAGCTGTGTTGCTTTTACGCCAAACATAACGTTTTGCATTGTTGCAAAAAAGTTCCATTTTGGTTTCATCTGACCAGAGCAGCTTCTTCCACATGTTTGGTGTGTCTCCCAGGTGGCTTGTGGCAAACTTTAAACGACACTTTTTATGGATATCTTTAAGAAATGGCTTTCTTCTTGCCACTCTTCCATAAAGGCCAGATTTGTGCAATATACGACTGATTGTTGTCCTATGGACAGAGTCTCCCACCTCAGCTGTAGATCTCTGCAGTTCATCCAGAGTGATCATGGGCCTCTTGGCTGCATCTCTGATCAGTCTTCTCCTTGTATGAGCTGAAAGTTTAGAGGGACGGCCAGGTCTTGGTAGATTTGCAGTGGTCTGATACTCCTTCCATTTCAATATTATCGCTTGCACAGTGCTCCTTGGGATGTTTAAAGCTTGGGAAATCTTTTTGTATCCAAATCCGGCTTTAAACTTCTTCACAACAGTATCTCGGACCTGCCTGGTGTGTTCCTTGTTCTTCATGATGCTCACTGCGCTTTTAACGGACCTCTGAGACTATCACAGTGCAGGTGCATTTATACGGAGACTTGATTACACACAGGTGGATTGCATTTATCATCATTAGTCATTTAGGTCAACATTGGATCATTCAGAGATCCTCACTGAACTTCTGGAGAGAGTTTGCTGCACTGAAAGTAAAGGGGCTGAATAATTTTGCACGGCCAATTTTTCAGTTTTTGATTTGTTAAAAAAGTTTGAAATATCCAATAAATGTCGTTCCACTTCATGATTGTGTCCCACTTGTTGTTGATTCTTCACAAAAAAATACAGTTTTATATCTTTATATTTGAAGCCTGAAATGTGGCAAAAGGTCGCAAAGTTCAAGGGGGCCGAATACTTTCGCAAGGCACTGTATGCATAGTCACTTCACCCCTATCTACATGTACAAATGACCTCTAACCTGTACCCCCACACACTGACTCGGTACCAGTACCCCCTTTATATAGCCTCGTTATTGTTATGTTATTGTGTTAATTTTTATTATTTTTTCCTTTAGTTCATTTGGTAAATATTTTCTTAACTCTTCTTGAACTGCACTGTTGGTTAAGGGCTGGTAAGTAACCATTTCACGCTAATGTCTACACTTGTATTCGGCGCATGTGACAAATAAAGTTTGATTTGATTTGATACACACCCAGCATGTTAAAGTTAGCTAGCTATATAGTTGTGTCAACACAAACACTGTTATTGCTAGCTGGATAACAGAACAACTGGCTAGGTAGCAGCTTGGTCTAGCTAGCTGTTTGCCTAAACTATAGAAATCATGATGACGATAAATACGGGTAATGTAAAGTGTCTATGCTAAATTATCATACATTATTTTTCTCTACCACAGATTCCCACAAGGCTTCAGACTCCATGATGGGAAAATGATTACAAAAAAGAAACTGATGAAGACAGTCAGAGACAGAGTTGCCGATTTCTAGTGTTACTTGTAATGTTAAAAATTAAGAAATAGATAATCACATTTTTCTAAATTAGCTAGCTATCTAGGCTACTCGCCATACTAGAGGCAACAGATTTGAGGCACCACTAAAATAGTTATTTTTATGTTATTGAGTAAGCCTATATCTTTGCTTAATCTAATTAATCAATGTATTAATCTAACAATATAAATCCTTGTTATTTTAAAAGAAATGTAAGGTATTTTACATTGTTGACTAAAGTAGAAGCTCATATTTTGTTTCTAGGTACTTTCACTTGGTAATGAGTAATAAGTCATTATATAGAACTTGCTCACAGGTAAGTATAAAGTTACACTTAACTTTAAATAGCAGAATCCTGTGTAACAACTAGCGACAACCTTGTACTTATGCAGATATTACAGATATGTACTCTGTGGTGTATTACTGTGTTGATTTTCTGACTTGGATGGCACTTTCAGAAGCTGATGAGTCGATTGTCAGAATGGGTGACATATTTTGTAGGTACAAAATAATTACAAGTAAGCACACCTCAAGATATACTTCATTTTAACTAGCTAAATCCTGTGTAACACATTGTAATACATTCATAAGTACAATATAATTACATGTACTCTGTGGTGTACTTGTGGGTTTAACCTCTCACTTGGATGGCAAGGAGGTTCAGATTTTCTTTCTTTATAATCAGGGATGACACCTGTATGGAAGAGCCCAGTTAGTGAGGTTGACCTATATCTGATCTGTTTTTGTAAACTCAACCAAGTTAACCCAGATGGTACAGTTTTTGGGGAGAAAGTGCTAGCAACAACCTTGAGTGGAGATTTTGAAGAGTGGGCATTCATGGACAGGTAATTCAAGTCTTTTGAGTCTCCAACCGTTGTAGTCTCAGACACCCAGAGCCTTTGTCCACAGGGGGTTACAACCTTGTGATAGTCAGTACTGAATCAGATGCAGCTGAGAAGAAACTAAACACTAAATTGGTGAATTTAGTGGAAACTTGCCCATTTGTAACAGGCATGGTAACACGCATTTGTTGTTACACCGCTGTAATTACAGACTGCAATTACCACCAGCTACATGTGGTTATTACAGTGTAACTACGAGTTATTACAATTAACTACAGTACATGTTACAGACAAATTACACGTGTAAGTGTAGTGTTACCCTTAATTGTTATTAAGCTCAAAGGTTAGATGTCATTTTCAAATCCTCAAAATATACATTACACAGTAGTAACTCGTTCTTCCGTTCATGGTTAGATGTTAATTATGTTTATAATATTAGGTTAACACTAACTCCAACTTTAACTGCTACATGGAGATGGGCAGGGTGATCTGCCTGACCCTGCAACGCTGTCCCAAATTGTGAATCCTCACTGTCCCTATTTTCTCACATTTTATTTAACAAGGGGACTATTCCAGTGTTGTTAATCATCACTTTTTTTCAAGAATTCAAACTAGCATCTTTGGCACCCGCTCTCCGGAAACATGTATTTCTTTGCGTGGCTATCTCCCTTGCTTGGAATGACATGTTCTCTAAAATGACTAATTTCTCATACTAAAATGATATCTACATCCCTCACATGGCAGAGACGTCCACAAACATTAGTTGTAATTGTTTCCCCTCCACCCTTTTCAGTATAACATATCCTCTCTCTCTCTCTCTCTCTTTCTCTCTTTCTCTCTCTCTCTCTTTCTCTCTCTCGTTGACAGTGAGGATGAGGGGGTTCCCACCATGTGTGACCCCACTACTGGGTCTTCTCATCTTGTTGACCCCAGGGAGGGTTCAAGGGTCATCAAGCTGTCCCCTGTACTGCTCCTGCCATGGTGCTCAGGTAGACTGCAGCAGCCGTGCCCTCACCACCTCTTCCTTACCCTCCCGCTTCCCTCCTGCCACCACCGAGCTCCGTCTCCATGACAACCAGCTGACCACGCTCCCAAACAGCCTTCTGGACTTCCTCTCCTCCCTCCGCTCCGTGTCGCTCCATGGAAACCCCTGGGCCTGTGACTGCGGTGTGCTCTACCTGCGTGCCTGGCTGCTCCGACACCCTGCCAGCTACACCAGCCACAGCAACATCACCTGCAGTTCCCCTCCCCGCCTGCGAGGGACGCTGGTGGTCTACCTGGCTGAGGAGGAGGTGCTGGAGTCCTGTCACTACTGGTACTGTGACTTGGCACTGGCCTCCCAGGTGTGTTTGTTTGTGTTTGTGGCAGTGCAGGCGGGGCTGCTGGCTGCTGTGATCGTGTTCCTGAGGAGGTTTGAGAGCCTGTCCCGCGAGGCCCGGTGGACCACAGAGGAGAGCTTTGCTGGGGGGGAGGGGCTTACGAGTAATGAGTATAGTGAGTATGAGCCCATGAAGGAAAGCATCATCTGACGAGGGGAGGGGAGGGCCAGGTAGGCAAGGAGAGAAAAGAGGGAGAGGAGACACTTGAAGGGGACAAGCTGGTGAGCAATAAAATGACGGAGCCCTTTCAGGTCTGTGGTAAGAAAAGAATGAGGATGAGGAGAAAAGGGCTTGTTAGATTCACTGGAAACAGGAAATTCCAGAGAAACTCGCAGGACAAGAAATTAGGCTAAATCGAAGTGGTTCTGCATCTATTTTCAAGGACTTCTTGCAATGTGTTTGTTGGTTACATCAGTCAATAACACTGTTAGAATAATATATCATGCTATGAATCAATAGTACATAGAATATAACATTTAATTGACATTTAATAATGCTGTTTTGTGTCATTGTTTTAAAGCTGCTATTTATCATTTATTTAGATAGCAATAATAAAACAATTGTAAATGGATGCATTTTTAAAGATTTCGGATGTATATATACTTAACAAAAATATAAACGCAACATGCAACAATTTCAAAGATTTTACTGAGTTAGAGTTCATAAAAGGAAATCAGTCAATTGAAATTTCACATGACTAGGAATACAGATATGCATCTGTTGGTCACGGATACCTTTAAAAAAAGATCAGAAAACCAGTCAGTGTCTGGTGTGACCACCATTTGCCTCATGGAGCGCAACACATCTCCTCCGCATAGAGTTGATCCGGCTGTTGATTGTGTCCAGTAGTATGTTGTCCCACTCCTCTTCAATGGTTGTGAAAACTTTCTGGATATTGGCGGTAACTGGAACATGCTGTTGTACACGTCGATCCAGAGCATCCCAAACATGCTCAATGGTGCAATGTCTGGTGAGTATGCAGGCCATGGAGGAACTGGAACATTTTCAGCTTCCAGGAATTGTCTACAGATCCTTGCGACATGGGGCCGTGCATTATCATACTGAAACATGGTGATGACGGTGGATGAAAGGCACGACAATGGGCCTCAGGATCTCATTACGGCATAGTTTATGACTGCCCTTTCCATAACCCCACCGCCACTATGGGGCACTCTGTTTACAACGTTGACATTAGCAAACCGCTCGCCCACACAACACCATACGTGGTCTACGGTTGTGAGGCCGGTTGGACGTACTGCCAAAATCTCTAAAACGACATTGGAGATGGCTTATGGTAGAGAAATTAACATAACACTTTCTGGCAACAGCTCTGGTGGACTTTCCTCCAGTCAGCATACCAATTGCACGCTCCCGCAAAACTTGAGATTATGTTGTGTTACAAAACACTACACATTTTAGAGTGGCCTTTCAATGTTTACAGCACAAGGTGCATCTGTGTAATGATCATGCTGTTTAATCAGCTTTTGATATTCCACACCTGTCAGGTGGATGGATTATCCTGGCAAAGGAGAAATGCTCACTAACAGGGATGTAAACAAATTTATGCCCAACGTTTGAGAGAAATAAGCTTTTTGTGTGTATGGAAAATTTAACTTATCTTTTATTTCAGCTCATGAAACATGGGACCAACACTTTACATGTTGCGTTTACGTTTTTGTTCAGTGTAATTACAATATGATGGTGAATCAGCACAATTTATATTTCCTTGTAATACATGTTTGTGTTTATGTACTTTGATACAGCACGTTAGCTGTTGGCTATTTTCTATATTTTATTTGGAGGTTTTCATTATATAACATTCCTAATCCAGCCCATTAAAAATGACTTTGGAAATATGTTTGTGAATTTTCATTCCAGTCGAAGTAGAAGCTTGTCTAATTGCCTGCAATGACATCCGTCTTTTTAGACCTAATAACTACAGCCAGAGCCATGTATTTCTACTCTATACATGGATCTAACTACAATAGGCTATTCCATATACTTCCACACAGCGCAGTGGAGGACACCATCATACAAATACACAGTATAGCTTTGTCATAATAGCTATTGTTTGTCAGTTTCATCACATAAAACATAAATATTCACTGGATCATTCAAAAATATTGCAATGCATAAAGAAATAGCTTGCGGAATAAAGTTTTAAGGAAGGAACTTTCCTACTCGCTGTGTCAGAACACAACGATTCATGGTTGTTTACGCGTGAGCTTCAGTGGAAAATTAGCTAGCATAATGGTAAACATATTTGAACATATACAGTGCCAGTCTCAATTTGGTTGAGGTCGGGTGATTATGGAGGCCAGGTTATCTGATGCAGCACTTCATCACTCTCCTTCTTGGTCAAATAGCCCTTACACAGCCTGGAGGTGTGTTTTGGGTCATTGTCCTGCTGAAAAACAAACGATAGTGCAAACCAGATGGGGTGGCATATCACTTCAGAATGCTGTGCTGTCCATGCTGGTCAAGTGTGCCTTGAATTCTAAACAAATCACTGACAGTGTCACCAGAAAAGCCACACCATCACACCTCACACCATCACACCTCCTCCTCTATGCTTCACGGTGGGAACCACACATGCGGAGATCATCCGTTCACCTACTCTGCGTCTCACAAAGACACGGCAGTTGGAATCAAAAATCTCAAATTTGGACTCATCAGATGAAAGGAGAGATTTCCAGCAGTCTAATGTCCATTGCTCATGTTTCTTGGCCCAAGCAAGTCTCTACTCTAAAAAGTTGATGTTGAGATATGTCTGCTACTTGAACTCTGTGAAGCATTTATTTGGGCTGCAATCTGATGTGCAGTTAACTCTAATGAACTTATCCTCTGCAGCAGAGGTAACTCTGGGTCTTCCAGAGTATCAATATTGATACTGGAGAGCCAGTATCAATATAGCTCTTGATGGTTTTTGTGACTGCACTTGAAGAAATGTTCAAAGTTCATGACATTTTCCGTATTGACTGACCTTCATGTCTTAAAGTAATGATGGACTGTCGTTTCTCTTTGCTTATTTGAGCTGTTCTTGCCATAATATGGACTTGGTCTTTTACCGAATAGGGTAACTATTGTTCTACAATGTAGATAATAGTAAAAATAAAGAAAGACCCTGGAATGAGTAGGTGTGTCCAAACATTTGACTGGTACTGTATATATATATTTTTTTTATATATATATAATTTAGCCAAACAGGGTGGACATTTATGACTGTGATATACTTTACAGACCAACAACATGAAACATGGGCAAATAGATAAAACTGAGTGTTTGTATTTATTTAGCTTTGCACCATGGTGGAAAAACTAAAGAAATGATCACACTTCCTGAATGTGGTGTCATTGTAGGAAGGGGTTGTTTTCTTAAATGGAGAATTACAACTAACAAGATGGAAAGTGATATCAGGGGCATACAGAAAAATCTGAAATAAAATAATAAATACAATAATCATGAAAAAAACGTTATTGATGAAAGAGACTTTAACTAGGACTATAAAATAATGAAGATTTTAAACATTAATAATAAACATTATAATAAACATTATTTTGGCGCTTATATTTCTTGTGGAAGTTGATAATGTCCTGGGGACATGGCAAAAACTGCTACATCCACTGACAAAAGCGTTGGAAATGCAGAAAAGTACTTTTTTACCAGCAGCATACCACCCTGCATACCACTGCTGGCTTGCTTCTGAAGCTAAGCAGGGTTGGTCCTGGTCAATTCCTGGATGGGAGACCAGATGCTGCTGGAAGTGGTGTTGGAGGGCCAGTAGGAGGCACTCTTTCCTCTGGTCTAAAAAAATATCCCAATGCCCCAGGGCAGTGATTGGGGACACTGCCCTGTGTAGGGTGCCATCTTTCGGATGGGAAGTTAAACAGGTACCCTGACTCTCTGAGGTCATTAAAGATCCCATGGCACTTATTGTAAGAGTAGGGGTGTTAACCCCAGTGTCTTGGCTAAATTCCCCATCTGGCCCTCATACCATCATGGTCACCTAATAATCCCCAGTTTACAATTGGCTCATTCATCCCCCTCCTCTCCCCTGTAACTATTCCCCAGGTTGTTGCTGCAAATGAGAATGTGTTCCCAGTCAATTTACCTGGTAAAATAACAGATAAATACATTTCAGGATCCATATTTTTGCCTTTTTAAGGTAAAGGACACCTGAATTTATATTTATAGCCTTTTGGAATCAACATTTTACACTAAATATGAACTGATATTTCCTGGGGACAGAAAAGGCACCCCATTGTAGGAATGACCCATCTAGCTGTTTAGGCTCTTCCCACCAGTTGTATATGTTCAAAACCAGTTAGCAACGCATTACTATCAAGTACCGACATACAGTATTTAAATGGGAACTTGTTTCACTCACTTCTTTGTCAATGCTACGCTCTCTTTGTGCGATACATACTGTAGAATTCCTGTCTGTCGAGTGCTGTGAGATGGGGCGACTGAGGAAGAGGCACAACTGGAAGGGACAGAAGCAGGATGTTTCCGAAGAAACAGCCCTGACCAAGAAACAAAGGAAACATCTGCAGAAAGTCCTGGAGGTCAAAGAGAAGAAAGTCAAGATAACATGTTACATCTGCCTTCTCCGAGCCAGACCAGCCCAGTTTCCGTTGGTGTATAATTATTATTATTATTATTATTATTATTATTATTATTATTATTATTATTATTATTATTATTATTATTATTATTATGGCCATTAAACACAAAGTACTCTATTCATCATCATCTCCCTCCTTTGATCCCCAGAGGGCAGACATCCTGACCAAGCTGGGTGAGGTGCAGCTGCCTGACTGAACTAAAGTTGCTTTACACCACCTTAATACTGGGCACAGGAGACAAGCAGTACCAGACCCAACAGTAAGGCAGTGGGACTGTGCCATGCCATTGTAGCAGCAGCATTTGGTTTAGTAACACTTTCCATATGCTCAGGTGGGCTGATTAACAGGGAATAGATTAGTTGGAGTGATGATAGGCTTGTTTATGATCCTCTGTGGTGTTCTATGTCTCTCAGGACTGCTGATGAGGTAGTTGACGGAGCCTCAGGGAGTTGGATCAGCAGCCTGCGTGGATTCAACAGGAAGGGGAAACGAAGAGCACAGGAAGAGTAGGCGGAAAAGGAGAAGAGTAGTGGTTGGACTCATAATCTGATGAAGAGGTGGATGATGGAGAATGGAGGGTTGGAGGCCACTGATGTCCCTGAATCTAAAGAGCCGGCCTCCTCCTGTCAGGAGATTGAGGTGGAGGAGGTGAAAAAGGAAAAGAAAAGAAGAGAAAAAGGAGGAGAGCAGAGAGAAGTCAGGCCCCCCAGTAAAAAGGAGGAGAGGAGAGAGAAGTCAGGCCCCCCAGTAAAAAGTAGGAGAGGAGAGAGAAGTCAGGCCCCCCAGTAAAAAGTAGGAGAGGAGAGAGAAGTCAGGCCCCCCAGTAAAAAGGAGGAGAGCAGAGAGAAGTCAGGCCCCCCAGTAAAAAGGAGGAGAGCAGAGAGAAGTCAGGCCCCCCAGTAAAAAGGAGGAGAGCAGAGAGAAGTCAGGCCCCCCAGTAAAAAGGAGGAGAGAAGTCAGGCCCCCCAGTAAAAAGGAGGAGCAGAGAGAAGTCAGGCCCCCCAGTAAAAAGGAGGAGAGCAGAGAGAAGTCAGGCCCCCCAGTAAAAAGGAGGAGAGCAGAGAGAAGTCAGGCCCCCCAGTAAAAAGGAGGAGAGCAGAGAGAAGTCAGGCCCCCCAGTAAAAGGGAGGAGAGCAGAGAGAAGTCAGGCCCCCCAGTAAAAAGTAGGAGAGAAGTCAGGCCCCCCAGTAAAAAGGAGGAGAGCAGAGAGAAGTCAGGCCCCCCAGTAAAAAGTAGGAGAGGAGTCAGGCCCATCTCCCCAGTAAAAAGGAGGAGAGGAGTCAGGCCCCCCAGTAAAAAGTAGGAGAGGAGAGAGGAGTCAGGCCCATCTCCCCAGTAAAAAGGAGGAGAGGAGTCAGGCCCAGCCCTCCAGTAAAAATGAGGAGAGAAGAGAGGAGTCAGGCCCCCCAGTAAAAAGGAGAAGAAGAGAGAAGTGAGGCCCCCCAGTAAAAAGGAGGAGAGGAGTCAGGCCCAGCCCCCAGTAAAAAGGAGGAGAGAGGAGTCAGGCCCAGCCCCCAGTAAAAAGGAGGAGGGGAGAGAGGAGTCAGGCCCAGCCCCCCAGTAAAAAGGAGGAGGGGGGGGGGAAGTCAGGCCCAGCCCCCCAGTAAAAAGGAGGAGAGAGGAGTCAGGTCCAGCCCCCAGTAAAAAGGAGGAGGGGAGAGAGGAGTCAGGCCCTGCCCAGGCTATCACGCCTCAGGATATGATCCAGATGCAGACACAGGAGACGGATAGTACAGTTCTCAGATCATTTATTATAACACGGGGGCAGGCAAAGGGCAGGTCGACGGACAGGCAGAGGTTCATAATCAGTTATGAAGGCAGGCAGGCTCAGCTTGTGCCATAAATTAATATGAAAAATTGAGGATTAGCTGATAACTGCAAAACAAACATTCTGGATAATATAGTAAACCTTGAACTATTTATTGATCAGCATTTTGATATGCTCGAAAAAGTATCAGATACATAAAGACAAACAAGAGAATGTAACGGTTTTCTTGGTGAGAAGGAGAGTCGGACCAAAATGCAGCGTGTAGATTGCGATCCATGTTTTAATGAACAAACGTAAAACACAAATCAATACAAACACTACAAAATAAAGAACGTGATGAATGTAACGAAAACCTAAACAGCCTATCTGGTGAAAACACATAGACAGGAACAATCACCCACAAACACACAGTGAAACCCAGGCTACCTAAATATGGTTCCCAATCAGAGACAATGACGAACACCTGCCTCTGACTGAGAACCATATCAGGCTGAACATAGAAATAGACAAACAAGACATGAAACATAGAATGCCCACTCAGATCACACCCTGACCAATCAAAACATAGAAAATACAAAGTAAACTATGGTCAGGGCGTGACAGTACCCCCCCCCCAAGGTGCGGACTCCGGCCGCAAAACCTGAACCTATAGGGGAGGGTCTGGGTGGGCATCTGTCCGCGGTGGCGGCTCTGGCGCTGGACGTGGACCCCACTCCATGACAGTTTTAATCCCCCTCCTAAACGTCCCTAAATAGGTTACCCACCACAATGATAACATGGGACAGAGGGACAGCTCGGGACAGAGGTAACTCGGGACAGATGGGTAGCTCAGCACTGAGAGGAAGCTCAGCACTGAGAAGAAGCTCAGCACTGAGAGGAAGCCCAGGCAGGTAGTAGAAACTACCAGAACCTGGCTGGCTGGCAGTTTCAGCAGATCCTGGTCGACTAGCAGATCTGGAAGAATCTGGTCGACTAGCAGATCTGGAAGAATCTGGTCGACTGGCGGATCTGGGAGAATCTGGTCGACTGGCGGATCTGGGAGAATCTGGTCGACTGGCGGATCTGGGAGAATCTGGTCGACTGGCGGATCTGGGAGAATCTGGTCGACTGGCGGATCTGGGAGAATCTGGTCGACTGGCGGATCTGGGAGAATCTGGTCGACTGGCGGATCTGGGAGAATCTGGTCGACTGGCGGATCTGGGAGAATCTGGTCGACTGGCGGATCTGGGAGAATCTGGTCGACTGGCGGATCTGGGAGAATCTGGTCGACTGGCGGATCTGGGAGAATCTGGACGACTGGCAGATCTGGGAGAATCTGGACGACTGGCAGATCTGGGAGAATCTGGACGACTGGCAGATCTGGGAGAATCTGGACGACTGGCAGATCTGGAAGAGTCTGGTCGACTGGCAGATCTGGAAGAGTCTGGTCGACTGGCAGATCTGGAAGAGTCTGGACGACTGGCAGATCTGGAAGAGTCTGGACGACTGGCAGATCTGGAAGAGTCTGGTCGACTGGCAGATCTGGAAGAGTCTGGACGACTGGCAGATCTGGCTGCTCCATGCTGACTGGCAGCTCTGGCTGCTCCATGCTGGCAGACTGCTCTGGCTGCTCCATGCTGACTGGCAGCTCTGGCTGCTCCATGCTGACTGGCGGCCCTGGCTGCTCTGGCTGCTCCATGCTGACTGGCTGCTCCATGCTGACTGACTGCTCCATGCTGACTGGCTGCTCCATGCTGACTGGCTGCTCCATGCTGACTGGCGGCCCTGGCTGCTCCATGCTGACTGGCGGCCCTGGCTGCTCCATGCTGACTGGCGGCCCTGGCTGCTCCATGCTAACTGGCAGCTCTGGCGGCTCCTTGCAGACTGGCAGCTCTGGCGGCTCCTTGCAGACTGGCAGCTTTGGCGGCATCCTGCAGACAGGCAGCTCTGGCGGCTCCTTGCAGACTGGCAGCTCCTTGCAGACTGGCAGCTCCTTGCAGACTGGCAGCTCCTTGCAGACTGGCAGCTCCTTGCTAACTGGCAGCTCCTTGCTAACTGGCAGCTCCTTGCTAACTGGCAGCTCCTTGCTAACTGGCAGCTCCTTGCTAACTGGCAGCTCCTTGCTAACTGGCAGCTCTATGCTAACTGGCAGCTCTATGCTAACTGGCAGCTCTATGCTAACTGGCAGCTCTATGCTAACTGGCAGCTCTATGCTAACTGGCAGCTCTATGCTAACTGGCAGTTCTGAACAGGCGGGAGACTCCGGCAGCGCTGTAGAGGCGGAAAGCTCTGACAGCGCTAAACAGGCGGGAGACTCCGACAGCGCTGAAGAGAAGGGAGGCTCTGGCAGCGCTGGACAGGCGAGGCGCACTGTAGGCCTGATGCGTGGTGCTGGCACTGGTGGTACTGGGCCGAGGACACGCACAGGAAGCCTTGTGCGGGGAGCTGCTACCGGAGGGCTGGGGTGTGGAGGTGGTACTGGAAAAACCGGACCGTGCAGGCACACTGGAGCTCTTGAGCACCGAGCCTGCCCAACCTTACCTGGTTGAATGCTCACGGTCGCCCTGCCAGTGCGGCGAGGTGGAATAGCCCACACTGGGCTATGCAGGCGAACCGGAGACACCGAGCGCAAGGCTGGTGCCATGTAAGCCGGCCCAAGGAGACGCACTGGGGACCAGCTGCGTAGAGCCGGCTTCATGGCATTAGGCTCGACGCTCAATCTAGCCCGGCCGACACGCGGAGCTGGAATATACCGCACCGGGCTATGCACCCGCACTGGAGACACCGTGCGCACCACTGCATAACACGGTGCCTGTCCGGTCTCTCTAGCCCCCCGGTAAGCACAGGGAGAGTCTGCCCAGGTCTCCTACCTGGCGTAGCCATACTCCCTGTTAGCCCCCCCCCTAAGAAATTTTTGGGGCTGCCTCTCGGGCTTCCTTGCCAGCCGTGTTCCCTCATATCGCCGGCTCCTCTCTCCGGCTGCCTCTGCTCTCCTAAGTGCCTCCACCTGTTCCCATGGGAGGCGATCTCTTCCAGCCAGTATCTCCTCCCAAGTGTAACAGCCCTTGCCATCCAAAACGTCCTCCCATGTCCATTCCTCTTTACGCTGCTGCTGCTGCCTGTTGACACGCTGCTTGGTCCCTTTGTGGTGGGTGATTCTGTAACGGTTTTCTTGGTGAGAAGGAGAGTCGGACCAAAATGCAGCGTGTAGATTGCGATCCATGTTTTAATGAACAAACGTAAAACACAAATCAATACAAACACTACAAAATAAAGAACGTGATGAATGTAACGAAAACCTAAACAGCCTATCTGGTGAAAACACATAGACAGGAACAATCACCCACAAACACACAGTGAAACCCAGGCTACCTAAATATGGTTCCCAATCAGAGACAATGACAAACACCTGCCTCTGACTGAGAACCATATCAGGCTGAACATAGAAATAGACAAACAAGACATGAAACATAGAATGCCCACTCAGATCACACCCTGACCAATCAAAACATAGAAAATACAAAGTAAACTATGGTCAGGGCGTGACAGAGAAGACCTTTCCTCAAGCTCTGCGAGCGTAACTGAAGGGAAGTCGCGGTCTAAAATTAAAAATGTAACATTGGAGGGGGACGTTTTTATAACTACGTCTCCAGAAGAGAGAGTATTACTTACAACAATGACCGAGCAGTTAAAAAAATGGATCTATTGGCTACTGGGGGAGGTTGAGGCCTTAAAGAAATTTTAGCAAATGTTGTTCACACCAGTTACTGACTGGTTTTCTGATCTACGCCAATACCTTTTTTTCAACGTATCTGTGACCAAAAGATGCATATCGGTATTCCCAGTCATGTGAAATCCATAGACGGATCCATAGAGGGCCTAATGAATTCATTTCAATTGACTGATTTCTTCACATAAACTGTGACTCAGTAAAATCCTTGAAATTGTTGCATGTTGTGTTTATATTTTTGCTCAGTATGATATTTAGAAAAAAATATGTAACCTTTATCAAAGAAGAGAAACTTAGGCCTAGCTCCAGAGAAATAGAGATATTCCGGCGGCATGTTACGACACCGACACGCACTTCTTTATGTCAGATGTCTACTGCGTCTGCTTTTCAGATATAGTAGATGTACAGGAGGCTAATTCCTAAATTGACTATCAGAATATTTTGTATAAAGATAGGCATTATATTGTTAGATTATAGGAGTAACTCTGGTAGGTCTAAAACATTCTTCCTCACCTCAAGTTCAACTGTTGGAGTCAGTTTGAGCACCAGTGCACACTGCCTTCTTATTATAGGCTTGCCGTAGCTAAAGCTTAACAAAAGCCAGAACACACCAAACCTTCACAAAACGTTCTAAAATGTATTAGGGTAATATCAAAAGTAAGTCAAGCCATTGTTTATAGGGAAAATACGAGCAGGATATTACATTGCGGAAAACAGAGCATTACAGTTGGAACTTCATTTGGCCAAAGAAACTGGCTCAACAGAAACAAAACACTTACGAACTGGTTTAAACCTTCACAAACGTTTTGAACAGGCCATATTGCTGCAATTACCAAAAAAGGCAAGTGCCAACCATACCCAACAAATGAAAGAAATAGGCTAATGTGATTTATTTTACAACAGACCTACTTATAACCTATCTTAAACTAATAATAATTATAAAACAAATCATTATAAATAAATGTAAGTTCCAAAATTGCATCACCTAAATAGAGAGTTCCATGGTAACCTGCATTCTTCTCATCTTAGTCCACTGCAATATTAAGATGTATATTTATTTCCACTTGTAGGCTTTTCACTACAGGCACACTCTTTTACCTCTCTTTTGTTTTACTTCAATGAAAAAGGCCTCCATCTTCACAATCAACAGTGGCCTTGGCCAAGGTTCCTCTCTTGCTGTCTCTTCTCAGCAGCAGACCACATGTGTGCAAGGCATGAGAGAATGGTACTGAAGTGCAAGGGTGTAGGCTATGATAGACACTACACTTTTATTTATCAGATTTTTGGGGGGAATTATCAGCCAAATACAGGCAATTACCAGCTAAGGGAAATCCTGGCGCATTTTTCCATCAGAGTTGCGTTTCCATCCAATTGACTTGTTTCAGATAAACGTCTGGGCGTGGATAGTGCACATAAAAATAACTTTTGAGGTTAAATTCCCATGTACCAGATAAAAAAGTACAAGTTCAATGGGTTTCCATCACATTTTTAACTCTAGGTCTACTGATGGTTGTCACAAAAATCATTGCATATAGATAATGTGCCCACACTGGTATTGGCACGTGCGCCCTAGCCAACAGTTTGCAAATACAGTGAGACCACATTAAGAGATTATTATGGACACAAGTGCAAGATTATTTTTATTTGTAAAATGGTAGCCAAGCACGATCATCATGTCACCAGAATAAGACCCTCGATATCTATTGAAAGGAACATCAACCTCATCGCTGTGCACTTTCACCACCCTGTGAAGTTCATTACAATGGATGTTATCTGTAGCGTAATAAACTGCATGCTTTCCCATGATGTTATGAAATGTATTGTTAGACATGTATGCTACTTTACTCACAAAAAAATGGTTGGATGGAAACCTGGTTTATGTCAAGCCATTTTGAGGATGCTGGAATTATATTTGGATGAACGTGAGCATGCCTACGGAAGACTTTTAAAGTAGCCCAGTCAGATTAAAACATTGTGACTGGTTGTCTTTATGCCACATATAAATGGTAATACATTTAAAAAGTTAAAATATCAATATTTAGGCTGTATTGAAGCGTTAGGTTCTAGCTATGCGAGGAATGGCCGCTCAGGTTTGAGAGGAGGCAGAGCGCGTGTTAAACTTTACTGAATAACTGGGCTTGCCGGGAGCATACATGGAGAATGATGATCTGCAACAGACTGCCAATTCAGTATCAGAAGTTTAAAAAAATACAGCCAGACTGGCCTGTTACTGTGCCTTTCTAGACCTTATAAACTGTCGAGAGTAGACCCACCACTGATCTAAATCGAATGAAACATTAAAATCGCTTGACTTCAAATGACATTTTCACCTCAGCCTAGAGTAGAATGTTGTACTCACTTGAAAACAATAATGCAATTATTCGTTGCATTGTAGTGTTGTCGGTTAGTCTAGGTAGGATACTTGTACTGTCCCTAAACAAGATCAATAGAGGTTTTGTGTTTCATGTCTTCGCTGTTCTTTCATGTGCAGTGATGCAGCTGGACTCTCAGCTGTTCTTACTTGTCGATTCATGTTAAACATTTATGCAGCTTTGAACGCTTTTATGTGTGGTATGATTGCTAGTGAGCCTATTGCAGAACTGGACAAACGATCCACCTACCACTATTGTCACGTTGAATGTTGGATAGATGACAGGTTAGACCGTTAGACTGGTAGACTATACTGACCTGTGGTAAAGTAAATGTTAGCACATGAAAAAGCGTAGTGCATAAGGGAAGTACCAAAACACCTTGATATAGGGGTGGCGCATGTAAGCGCATGAGGAAATGTGTCTATGATGGAAGAAATTATATAGTATATAATATAATATAATTATATAAATTATATTGCAAAAGAGTGAATGTAAACCAGGAAAAAAAACGCACTACCCTCCCCTGTGCCTAATAAAAAACCCTCTCCAAAGCAAAAAAAAAGTGGGACAACCCTCCCCTACTTTGGACCCCCCTCATTAAATTGCAATCTGTCCCTTATTCTTCTCTTAATTTTATCCATATTTCTCTCATCCCAGTCCTCTGGTCTGCATACTGCCAGTAGATCCATAAAGCTAAGCACCAGGATGTGGCCAAGACCTGGCCTCACATCTAAGACTGAGGACACTGATACTGACAATGTTGCATGCCAAGCACCCATAACCAAACCAGCCATACTACTACAGTACCCACAACCCAACCCCATTACCTATACCAGATACACATTACTCAGCCAGCCACAATAAACAATATTTTGGCTGTTCTGTAAAGAAGGGTTCAGGGAAAGGGCAAGTATTTTACTTGGACCATGTGTCCTTTTCTGGTTGTACTTTGATGGATTTTTAAGACTGACCATGCTCGTCTAAATCCTGGTGATTAGAATGTTGAACGGAAGAAAAATCGATGTGGATCTCTTTTTGGAGATGAAGCCTGACACACATTTGAGAAAAGCTTTTTTTTGTGAATTTATGTGATTTTCAGGATTTTTTTTCCTTCATTTTGTCTGTCATAGTTGAAGTGTACCTATGATGAAAATTACAGGCCTCTCTCATCTTTTTAAATGGGAGAACTTGCACAATTGGTGGCTGACTAAATACTTTTTTGCCCCACTGTATACTGTATTATGTAGGCTACTGCACATTACACATGACAGATTGTACAACGGGTGGGTCTAATTCTGTATCCTGATTGGTTAAAACCTCATTCCAGCCGGTGTCTTTTCCATAAGTTACCACCGGCTAAATTTAGGAGGTTAAAATGCCTATTTACTCTGTTCCATCTGACTATGCAATCCACTGTCTCATCAGCCCAGCCAAGCAATTTATAAACTTGATCTCCACTATAAAAAACTAACATTTCATTTTCAACAGCGGAGATTTGTACAAACCTTGCTGTCTGTCTCTCCAACATTTGCAACATTGTTTCAATATTCAAATTCGATCTACAGCTGTCCTATAGTAATGAACGAGTCGGGACGAGACAGACAGGCAGGCAGCGTTTCTCAGCCAATCGAAATCATGAATCAGCAGGCATCATTGTTATGGATATTTACAAATGTCAATTGAAAAATATAAAACGAAACGAAGTGCAACTACTGTAGTTTGCAGTCTTTCCAGCTTCAGTTTGAAGTGACTGTGTTAGCTGTGTTGTTGGCTAGCTCCTCTGAACAACTTTGTCCTGACTAGTGAGCACATTTTCTATGCCAGGCGATTGTTACGGGTGTATCCACAAAATGCTTAAACAAATGCAGCTACATTTCTGTTATTCTGGTTGCATTTTTTTGACGTGACTGTAAGTTAGCTGTAGTTGGCTAACTAGCAAGCAAGGGATAAGAATGTTGCCAGCCAGTATGGCAATCTAACATCTACAACGAACGACTGGGTTACGTCCATAGATACAGAACAAAAAGAATGAACGACTGAATCGTGTTTCTGGCAACCGAACTAATAGAACCAACAACCAGTCGGCTTAGACAGGAACCGTAGATTTGTGTCGGGTCTATATCTTGTGATAGGATGAAATAGTATAAATAAATTCATCAAAATAAAAATGTTTAATGGAAATATGTTAATCATTATTTGAATATGTTGGTAACCCATCGTATTAAATGATAATGCCCTAGAAGTCAGTGTTTGGGGGGTAATGTGGTGCGGTTTTCCTCCTCAACTTCTTCTCGGGTCTAACAACACACACTGGCTTCTCTGGCATTATCACTTAAAGAGAACAAGCCGTTCTGGTGCTGCACAGGCAGCCTACAAAGTTACAAGTGTAGGCTAATGAATTTGATTTTAATTTTGAAATAGTTACCTTTCATAATATTTCCCTTTGTTAGTAGCTTACCTCCTCTTCCTCGCTTTCAACAGTTACATGAAACATTCAGCAAAATAACAGCTTGCGTCCCTCTTCGAAAAGTCTATTGGTATAAGAAATGCAACAAAAAAATGATGTCCAGCAAGCTATTCGAGTCTAGCCTTTCCTGCATGGGACTCCAAGAGCTAAGGAACATTTTTTAAGGAGAGGCCAGCGGAAACACAGGTGCTTGCATATTGCACAAGAGACAGAGACTATAAATTAGACGTGCATTTTGTCTTTATATTACTGTAGCATAGGCTATGCTGCAGGAAATGCAGGCCTTCCTGAAAAAAAGCTTCCATGATGAGATGATAGGTCTACATGCATTGTGAACTGCACTCCATACTGAGATGGGTCTCTCCCCACCCTGAGTGTTGGTTCGTCATGCAGAGGCAGTAGAGAAGCCAGAATTAGAAATGACATATAATTTAACAGCTCAATTTCACACAATGCTGTTCATATAAATAATGTATTCTAATTTACTGGTTTCTCACAGTTATTTATCCAGGGAAAAGTGAGTGGATTTGGGCGGTAGGGTACTATGGGGCGAGATGCCCCCTGGGTTAAGAGATGCCCCCTGGGCTACCTTACCTCATGTTACCCTAAATCCTTGCAAATCTCAGTAACCGGGTTCCCGCCATTCAACCCTAATGTACTGTGAAGTATGCGGTAGGTTGAGGGTTACCTTTTCAACCTGTAACTCTTTCACCATAGAGGAAGAGGTGGACCAGTGTTGCACCCATTTTGATTTCCCTTTAAAGGCGGTTTCACTTGGTGAATGTTTCAGGCCATTTACAATAACCCATTAATGGGAAATGTCACCTATTTTCAACCTCATATTCATCATCTCCAGCACCAGCACCACCCCCACATCAACATACATTATGTGAAAATTATGGGTTTCTATGTTATGTTGTCAAAGAGATAGAAGATAAGTGTTTACGATGACATCATCGGGAAACATTTTTGATGTCATCTGGTGTGCATCATGTCGTTAACTAACTGAGCAGGCGAAGGTTATTAAAGTAACTTTTGCTTACCCATAGTTGGTTAGAATCACTTAGACTTGAGATAAGTAGACATAAAGCTGCAATGTGTCATTCACATAGAATTCCAAGAAGTGGAAGTGTCACACTCTGATCTGTTTCACCTGTCTTGTGCTTGTCTCCACACCCACCAGGTGTCTCCCATTTCTTCCCATTATCCCCTGTGTATTTATACCGGTTGTTTCTGTTTGTCTGTTGCCAATTTGTCTTGTCAAGCGTACCAATGTGTTTTTCCGTGCTCCTGTTTGTCTAGTCCCTGTTTTCTAGCCCCCCCGGTTCCAACATTTTCTGCCTGACCTCGAGCTTGCCTGCCATCCTGTACCCATCTGACTCTGACCTGGTTTACGAACTTCTGCCTGTCCTCGACCTGCCTCTTGCCTGCCCCTTGTCTATTAATAAATATCAGAGACTCTAACCATCTGCCTCCTGTGTCTGCATTTGGGTCTTGTCCTGTGTCGTTATAGGTAGATTTGTTCTATGTGCGCTATTTCAGTGCTTCCTGTTCTTAAGTTTCATTTTTGACTCTTTTACTTTTGGTTTTGTATTCCAGCTTCAAACAGCTAAAAATACAATAGTTTTGGTTATGGAATATGTATTTCTCAGCGGTTTAGATGGTACAATGATTCACTACACTATACTTACTATGACACATTAGGTGAACTATTAGAATTTTAGCAACCAGGAAATGGTGAAGTGATTTCTGCATATTGCATCTTTAAAACAGATTTAAATAAATAAAACATGGAGTTAAATATACATTTTATCTCAAGCCTGAATAGGGCCCATAAACAGATGAGGTGTTTCCACTGGAGATCATGAATATGTTTAAAAGTGGTGAAATTTCCCTTTAACAGGTTTTTGTAAATGGCCTGAAACTTTCACCAAGTTGGTGGAGTTACAGGTTGAAAAATGTACCCTCAAACTACCACATATTTCACAGCCTACCAACTGAGGTTATTTTGAGATGAAATACTAAACTGTAAAAAAAATAAAAATATTTTGCCCATCCAGTAAACTCAGAACAAGTGTACAACAGGAAATGATAAATTACCTTATGGACATGATTGTGGTCATTTCTGAAGTTTTGGGAAAAAAAATGTTTATCTAAATATCGCCTTTTGGCTCAATGTCTTTATATTACTATTAGTAATACTCTGAATATCCTTTTTCAACTGAAAAAGTTCAAAAGTAGCCTGGAAGTTTGTTCAAACATAACAATTACTCTAACCCCCCCACCCTCCTATGTCATGGTGTTTCCTAAATTAATAGATACTTACCTTGTAGCAGAAATTATGTTCTCAGTGTCGTGGAATTAGTTTGATGGTCAATCAATCAATCAAATGTATTTATAAAGCCCTTCTTACATCAGCTGATGTCACAAAGCACTGTACAGAAACCCAGACTAAATCTCCAAACAGCAATGCAGGTGTAGAAGCTGTTACTCTCTGCCTTACTGATACTGTGAGAACAGTCTGTCAGAAAACCGTTTGAATTAAGGAAACCACAACTGCTACATCTACAATTAGCAGTGGATTCCTTCATTCAAATGGTATGAGACAGTGAAAGAGAAAGGCATCTCTGGCCTCGTTTATACCTGGTGCCAACATTGGTCCTGTGTCCTAATCTTGTCCACATTCTGATTGTGCCCACATTTTCAGATATGCCTCTACAAATGCCTACACTCCCGAATGACGCAGCGGTCTAAGGCACTGCATCTCAGTGCTAGAGGTGTCACTACAGACCCTGGTTTGATCCCAGGCTGTATCACAACCGGCCGTGATTGGGAGTCCCATAGGGCGGCACATAGTTGGCCCAGCGTCGTCCGGGTTAGGGGAGGGTTTGGCCGGGGTAGGCCGTCATTGTAAATAAGAATTCTTAACTGACTTGCCTAGTGAAAAAAGATCCAAATTGGGGTGCCTGTGTAGAAGCAGCCTTATTCGTCCACATTGTGACCAGATTTCCTGGAAATTCAGAGTTACGGCATTATTGAAATATAAAGGTATTATTCCCATGTTATAGTGGAGACTGCAGTCACGGTATACACTGCAATGTCGGCTCTGTCCCTGGGCAAGGCAGTTAACCCACTGTTCCCTGGGTGCCGATGACGTGGGTGCCGATTATGGCAGCCCCCCGCACATCTCTGATTCAGAGGGTTGAGTTAAATACAGAAAGACACATTTCAGTTGAATCCATTCGTTGTACAACTGACTAGGTATCCCCCTTTCCCTTTCCTTTCAATAAGAAATTACCTAAAAAGTCTAGAACGATATCACAGATTATCCATTATATCGACCAGATACTCAAGCGGCTGCTCTAACAATGAAGAGAAATGTATTCAAAAATGGAATGCTGTTGGGAAGACTCTAGCCAATGAGAGGGCAGATACACGTGTGAACAACAGGAATGGGCTCCGCTAGGGATTTTGGGCCCCATGAAATTATATCACATTGGGCCCCACCTCCACAGGCCACACCAACCCTTCGCAATTGCTCTAACCACACACCTCCAGAACCCAATCAACCCATTCAAAGCTTTAAATAACTTTACCTAAATAGTCCAATATTTACTGTGCGATATTTACTGACAGTTGGCTGTGAAAATATAACACTGTGCAGACATGCATGCAACATTCTGCATACAGTGGAATTCCCTATTTGATGCAAGACTGATACCCTCTATAAGAAAAGTACTAAAGGCCATCTTTTACAGTCTAAATGTCATTTTAATGGTACAATTCTTGAATGGAAAGTTCTCAAAACATTGAGGAATAACTTAAAATAAATATAACTTAAACATACATTAATCTCTTCAATTAAAATAAATGAACATTATCATCTATAGAATGATATAACAAACAAAATAATAAAATCAGCAGCAGATTTTTGAACTAAGTACCAACTAGAAAATAAGCAGCTGTAAAAGTGGAAATGGAAAACAAACTGGAAATGGAAAGGCCTGATGGTGGCGCTAGAGGAAAGGTCATGTACTCACCAAATTGCATTGGGCCACTAACTGAAAGGTCCCTGGTTTGAATCCCCGAGCTTGCAAGGTTGAAAAATCTGCAGTTCTTCCCTTGAGCAAGGTAGTTAACTGCCCAACAACTGGGCACCGACGAGGTCGATTTAGGCAGCCCCTCTCACCAAGCCATTTGTTTTTATATGGAGGTCAATGAGTTACAAAAAAAATAATGGCTTCTTTGCTATGTGTGGCTTATTTGATCAAGAAAATGTTGTATAATGCATTGTACTGATATAATTAGGAGTTGTGCCTGTTGTTCACACGTGTATCTGCACTCTCATTGGCTAGAGTAGTCCCGACTGCATTTCATTTTTGAAGACGTTTCTCTTCATTGTTAGAGCGACCACTCGATTATCCAATATAATGGATCATATCGTGATATCGTGCTAGAAATGTTAAGGTAATTTCCTATTGAAAGGGAAAGGGGGATATCTAGTCAATTGTACAACTGAATGGATTCAACTGAAATGTGTCTTCCGCATTTAACCCAACCCCTCTGAATCAGAGAGGTGCGAGGGGCTGCCTTAAAACCTCTACAGGATCGGTGGGTCCCATGCGGGACGGTTGCGTTAACATAGGGTAATGCGATTAGCATGAGGTTGGTAGTAACAAGAACATTTCCCAGGACATAGACATATCTGATATTTGCAGAAAGCTTAAAATCTTGTTAATCTAACAGTACTGTCCAATTTACAGTAGCTATTACAATGATATCATGCTATTGTTTGAGGAGAGTGCACAGTAATGAACTTGAAAAGTTTTTAATAAACCAATTAGGCTCATTTGGGCAGTCTTGACTCAAGATTTTCAACAGAAATACGATGGTTCATTAGTTCAGTCAAAAACTTTGCACATACACTGCTGCCATCTAGTAGCCAAACTCTAAATTGCAACTGGGCTAGAACAATGCATTATGGCCTTTCTCATGCATTTCAAAGATGGTACAAAAAAATTAAACAAAACAGTTGGCTTTTCCTTTGTATTTTCTTTTACCAGATCTAATGTGTTCTATTCTCCTACATTCATTTCACATTTCCACAAGCTTCAAAGTGTTTCCTTTCAAATATATGAAGCATATCCTTGCTTCAGGTCCTGAGCTACAGGCAGTTAGATTTGGGTATGTCATTTTAGGTGAAAATGTAAAAAGGGGGCGGATCCTTAAGAGTTTTCTAATCGACGTCCAGTTGTTGGGGGTTAACTGCCTTGCTCAAGGGAAGAACAGCAGATTTTCCAACCCTGCCGGCTCAGCGTTTCAAACCAGTGACCTTTCAGTTTCTGGCCCAACGTGCTTAATCACTAGGCTACCTACTGACATGCACCCTTTGTCCTGATTGTGTCCACATTTGTAGACGATCAAAAGACGCGAGCGATCTGGTAGTGATCTTCCTTCTCCCTTCCTTCCTCCGGAGGTAGTCAGGCACGCATTGTGTCTGAATATCTCACAAGTGTAGATGGGTCTGGACAGTGAAACCATTTAAATCATTATCCCGCCTTGTAAGGGCGCTTTCCAATCTGTTTTAGCAGATTGAATCTGTTGATCTTTGATGATGAGGCCATTCATTTGTTCTACTGCGACAAGTATTCCATTATTGATGGTTATGTTGAAGAATAGGCAGCAGACAATGTGTAGATTTGAGTGGTTTATTAAGAAAGATAATAGTAAAAGTGTGTCACCAATAAGTTCATCACAACAAATACAATCCGCCTACAGTGTTAACAGGAGCAGCTTGTAGTTGTCTCCTCTACACGCAAAGGCAGATAAGTGGAAGCTGGAAGGACACAAGCAGTAGCCTAATATTAAAACGACCCCTATACCCTGATAAATTAGAGACTCTTGAGCAGCGGAACATGCGTGTGCCTAAATTATCTTCACCAAAATAGATAGTGTGTTGCGTGTAAATTAAAACAATTGGGCACAATCAGTAGTCTATGGAGCAGGAACCTAGCAACTAAATAACATTTTAATTCAGCCCTAAAATGAATTATCTTCATTGCCAACTGACATTACCACATAAATATGAGCTACAAAGAAAAAACATGTAGTTTTCAGTAAAAGGACCCGTTATAATTTCAATAAAATTAACACCCCTTGCCAGTTTCTATAACTTCAGATTCTGATTCAAAATTAAATTCAGATTCATTTATACTGACTCACTCTGCCACTTCATTCTAGAAGCAGTATGTTGGCCGGATTCCATTCTAAACACACCCTGTGTATCCTTACACAATCTACAAAACGGCACCATGTCTACAGACGTTTAACGTTGGATGAAGTAAAAAGTCAATACAACAAGTTGGAATCAAACCTATACACATTGTAATGTTAAATTCTATCTGATCATATTGATGTTAAACAATCAATCAATGTAAGCGTACACAGTAATGGCAAAACTTGAAAAATGCATGCGAGTCGAAGTTTCCTGAAAACCATTCCTTGATGTCAATGAGAGTCGGGTGAAGGTTCAAGATGCGCTTTGACCAAGTTGTTTTCTACAGACAATAAATACTTAAGCAAAAAAAGGAAGCATACACTAAAATATATACAGTTGAAGTTGGAAGTTTACATACACTTAGGTTGGAGTCATTAAAACTCATGTTTTAACCACTCCACACATTTCTAGTTAACAAACTATAGTTTTGGCAAGTCGGTTAGGACATCTACTTTGTGCATGACAAGTAATTTTTTCAACAATTGTTTCCAGACACATTATTTCACTGTATCACATTTCCAGTGGGTCAGAAGTGTACATACACTAAGTTAACTGCCTTGAATCAGTTTGGAAAATTCCAGAAAATTATGTCATGGCTTTAGAAGCTTCTGATATGCTAATTCACATCATTTGAGTCAATTGGAGGTGTACCTGTGGATATATTTCAAGGCCTACCTTCAAACTCAGTGCCTCTTTGCTTGACATCATGGGAAAATCAAAAGAAATCAGCCAAAATGAAGGTACACCTGAAGGTACCACGTTCATCTGTACAAACAATAGTACGCAAGTATAAACACCATGGGACCACGCAGCCGTCATACCTCTCAGGAAGGAGACGCATTCTGTCTCCTAGAGATGAACGTACTTTGGTGTGAAAAGTGCAAATCAATCCCAGAACAACATCAAAGGACCTTGTGAAGATGCTGGAGGAAACAGGTACAAAAGTATCTATATCCACAGTAAAACGAGTCCTATATCGACATAACCTGAAAGGCCACTCAGCAAGGAAGAAGCCACTGCTCCAAAACCGCCATTAAAAAAGCCAGACTACGGTTTGCAACTGCACATGGGGACAAAGATCATACTTTTTGGAGAAATGTCCTCTGGTCTGATGAAACAAAAATAGAACTGTTTGGCCATAATGACCGTTATGTTTGGAGGAAAAAGGGGGAGGCTTGCAAGCCGAAGAACACCATCCCAACCATGAAGCACGGGGGTGGCAGCGTCATGTTGTGGGGGTGCTTTGTTGCAGGAGGGACTGGTGCACTTCACAAAATAGATGGCATCATGAGTGAAGAAAATGATGTGGATAAATTGAAGCATCATCAGTCAGGAAGTTAAAGCTTGGTCGCAAATGGGTCTTCCAAATGGACAATGACCCCTAGCATACTTCCAAAGTTGTGGCAAATTGGCTTACGGACAACAAAGTCAAGGTATGAAAAAGCCCTGACCTCAATCCTATAGAAAATTTGTGGGCAGAACTGAAAATGCATGTGCGAGCAAGGAGGCCTACAAACCTGACTGTTACACCAGCTGTCAGGAGGAATGGTCCAATTTACCTAAGACAGGGAATTTTTACTAGGTTTAAATGTCAAGAATTGTGAAAACTGAGTTTAAATGGATCTGGCTAAGGTGTATGTAAACTTGCGAGTTCAACTGTATGTGCAGTACATGCAATGAGTGAATAGCTTATTGGTTTAAGAGGAATGTAAAAAACAAATAAAATATTGAAAAAGGCACACATCAATCAGTCTGTCAGCTGTTCCTGCTGGAAACTGTTTCTTCCTCACATCCCAAACCATCTCCATCCGATTGCCTTTACTGGGGTTACTGCCATCACAGAACTGCCTCCAAAGTCCAAAAATTTCAATGGTGTCAGCCATACAGCAGTTTGCATACTGGTATCAGTTTTACCAGCATCACAGTACAACTAAGTAACTTATCTGCAGAAACAACTGTCCTGAACGGGAATAAATACACAGGAATACAAACCATGTAAAGCAGTGGTCACCAACCTTTTCTGAGTCAAGATCACTTTCCGAGACAAAATGCAAGCTGAGATCCTACCACTCAGATTTTTTTTAAAACATGACTTAAAAAACGTAAGCCTATGCAACATTTTTAAATGTTTTAAACTGGACCAATGACCAGCATCTGATGTTCAGTCTGAGGGGAGGCAGGGAGCAGCGGTGAGGCTGCCTCTCACCCGACTCACCATCCCTCCTCTCACCCGACTCACCATCCCTCCTCTCACCCGACTCACCATCCCTCCACTCACCCGACTCACCATCCCTCCTCTCACCCTCCATCCACTAAGAAAAGGGGACACAGTCTTCCAACTAATTGCGAAACATAAGTCACACTGCATTATTTCTGCCTCATGCACCAATTCATGTTGTTACTCATTTGAGAAAGTGAAATATTCCTTGATATATAAAAAAAAACAAGCCGCAAATAATAACAATGCATGCTTGGCTATACTCATTCATTGCAGCTGCAGTGCTGGTTGTAGCGCGAGTGGAAATAGCGAGAACACACATTTTATGAATTATAAAACTGCTGAACAAAGTGTTGACAGTGCTGAATAACAATTTAATCATGAACTTACTTATAAAAACAGCAGCTCTTTGCTGTATTCGTTGAGTCTCTATAGTCATGGTTTTAAACGTTTTGAAATCTCACATCAACTTTGCTGTGCGTTCGAGGCTTGTTTTTACAGTCTATGGCGCAAAGAAACTGTGCAGACACGATAATCTGAGCTATCTGATTGGCCAGCGGTAGACCTATAGGTGCACTTATTTTCCTCTCTGGGCCTGCCGGGTAGGCGGTGTTCTACATTCAGACACATGAAATGGTTCAAAATGGGAACACTTCCCGGTGCATGGTCTGCTGAACCAAGTGCACCTACCGCGAAAAGCATGAAACCAATTTAAAAAACTAGGATTGCAAGGCTTTATTGTTGCGTTTTTTTACAGAAATGTTTGGTGATCGATTAGGAACGGCTTGGAAATCTGATCAAGATCGACCAGATGGTGACCACTGATGTAAAGGATGAACTCTAAATGTACAAACTGTAATCCTAGTGTTGACACTGAACTCTACAGAAAAGTGCACCTTCACCGCCACAGACGGGTCTGCCTCCCAAATGGCACCCTATTCCATATACAGTGCACTACTTTTGATCAGGGCCTATAGGGCTATGGTCAAAAGTAATGCACTATAAATCAGACAAAACAAATAGGATATCATAATATGAGGAAAAAATAATTAACTGCTGTGGTTAATCTAGTGTGTGCGTTGAGAGGACTTTCCTACTTCCAGGGAATAAAAATTATTTCAGTAGCACTGACAGCTTAGCACCTGGTATCGGGTGGGCTCAAAAATTACAGTCTCCTCCCCACTCAGGGTTAAAATTTTGGCCTGATATAAAGAACTCGGGATGAAGGGGTAGTATGTAGTTGAGGTTAAAAACTCCAGGGGTAGTATGTAAATGGTATTTCACTAGAGGGGTAGTATGTAGTTGGATTTGAACTATAGGGCTAGTATGTAGTACGATTTGAGCTGTAACACCAACATGTTACAAGCAGACCACCATAGTCCCTGTGCCAAAGAACACAAAGGTAACCTGCCTAAATGACTACCGACCCGTAGCATTCACATCTGTAGTCATAAAGTGCTTTGAAAGGCTGGTCACGGCTCACATCAACACCATTATCCAAGAAACCCTAGACCCACTCCAATTTGCATACCACCCCAACAGATCCACAGACGACGCAATCTCTATTGCACTTCACACTGTCCTTTTTTTATTGAACCTTTAACTAGGCAAGTCAGTTACAAAGAAATTATTATTTACATTTACGGCCTACCCTGGATAAACCCTAACGACGCTGAGCCAATTGTGCACCCTATGGGATTCCAATCACGGCCGGTTGTGATACAGCCTGGAATCGAACCAGGGTCTGTATTGACGCCTCTAGCACTGAGATTTAAAAAAAAAAAAAAGTAACCTTTATTTAACTAGGCAAGTCAGTTAAGAACAAATTCTTATTTTCAATGACGGCCTAGGAACAGTGGGTTAACTGCCTGTTCAGGGGCAGAACGACAGATTTGTACCATGTCAGCTCGGGGGTTTGAACTTGCAAACTTCCGGTTACTAGTCCAACGCTCAAACCACTAGGCTACCTTGCCGCCCCGGCATGGCCATAGACCGCTGCGCTACTCAGGAGCCCGGGAGCCCTTTCCCACCAAGATAAAAGGAACACCTACGTGAGAATGCTATTCGTTGACAACAGCTCAGCGTTCATCACCACAGTGCCCTCAAAGCTCATCACTAAGCTAAGAGGAAAGGGGGATACCTATTCAGTTGTCCAACTGAAGGACCCTGGGACTAAACACCTCCCTCTGTAACTGGATCCTGGACTTCCTGACAGGCCGTCCCCAGGTGGTAAGGGTAGGTAACAATACATCTCTCATGCTGATCCTCAACAAGGGGGCCCTCAGGGGTGTGTTCTCAGTCCCCTCCTGTACTCCCTGTTCACCCATGACTGCATGGCCAAGCATGACTCCTACACCATCATTAAGTTTGCCGACGACACAACAGCGGTAGGCCTGATCACTGACAACGATGGTGCCAGGATAACAACCTCTCCCTCAACGTGATCAAGACAAAGGAGATGATTGTGGACCACAGGAGAAAGAGGGCCAAGCACGCCCCCATTCTCATCGACTGGGCTGTAGTGGAGCAGGTTGAGAGCTTCAAGTTCCTTGGTGGCTACATCACCAACGAACTGTCATGGTCCAAACACACCAAGGCAGTCGTGAAGAGGGCACAACAAAGCCTATTCCCCCTCAGGAGACTGACAAGATTTGGCATGGGTCCTCAGATCCTCAAAAAGTTCTACAGCTGCACCATCGAGAGTATCCTGACTGGTTGCATCACCACCTGGTATGGCAACTGCTCAGCCTCCGACCGCAAGTTACTACAGAGGGTAGTGTGTACGGCCCAGTACATCACTGGGGCTAAGCTGCCTGCCATCGAGGACCTCTATACCAGGCGGTGTCAGAGGAAGGTCCTACAAATTGCCAAAGTCTCCAGCCACCATAAGCATAGACTGTTCTCTCTGCTACCTTACAGCAAGCGGTACAGGAGCACCAAGTCTAGGTAAAAAAAAAGGGTTCTTAACAGCTTTTACAGACAAACCATAAGATTCCTGAATACAAAACGACATGTATTTAACCTTTATTTAACTAGGCAAGTAAGTTAAGAACAGATTCTTATTTACAACGACGGCCTACACCGGCCAATAGTGGGCCAATTGTGCGCTGCCCCCCCCCCCCCCCCCCCCCCTCTACCTACACGTACATATTACCTCAATTAACTCGACTAACCTGTGCCCCAGCACATTGACTCTGTACCGGTTACTCCTGTATATAGCCTCGTAACTGTTATTTTATTGTTGCTCTTTAATTATTTGTTATTTATCTATTTTATTTTTTTCCATTTTTATTTATGTATTGTTTACTTCAGTTTATTTAGTAAATACTTTAACACATATTTTTTCTTAAAACTGCATTGTTGGTTAAGGGCTTGTAAGTGAGCATTTCACTGTAAGGTCTACACCTGTTTTATTCGGCGTGTGTGTCAAATACAATTTGATTTGATTCCAATATATAGTTGGAGTAGCGCTATAGGGGTAATGTGTAGTTGGCCAGCTATAGAGGTAATATGTAGTTGGAGTTGGCCAGCTTGCGTTCCTGCACAGCAGGAACAGTCTCTCTGTGGCGTAGTGGCCGGTGACAGTCAGGGTCCTGGAGGGAGGGGTAGTGCTGTCTGTAGCAGAGCCAAGAGAACACCAGACCCAGACCAGAACCCACCAACACATCTAAACACAGAGGGGACAACGCACACATATACAGAAGTGACACAAAGATCTTAGCACATCTCTCAATAGTGGATTAGAATAATATTTTCTTATATGTTTATAGCGCTTTTCAAAGTGAACATGGTTAATGGCTAGCCCTCTCACCTTGCCAGTGGTGTTTGTAGTCGCAGGTCCTGGAGAGAGCGATCATGAAGGCTAGGAGGAGGGGAGCGAGGAAGAGACACAGTCTCCAGGCCCTGCCCCGACCCCCCAGATTAAAGCACCGCAGCTTACCTCCAACATACAGCGCTGTGAAGCCCAGTCCAGTGAATGCAACTTGGACAAGACGAGAGGAGAGAGGGGATCAGAGATGGGGCAGGCACATGTATCAAAGTAGGATCAACAGTTTTATTCATAATGATATGAGAAGGCTTGACATGAGAATGCTTAGGCCAGTGCCTGAATAAACACAACATTGTTTATCAAAGTTACCACACACATATACTGCACACACACACAGGTCCAGTCTAACTAGCTGTTAATCTGAACGAGCCCACTGTAGTCTCACAGCCAATCAGATCTGCTCTCGAAAGAGAACTAGCCAATCAGATTGGGCCTTACAGGAGGAGTGTCCACTGGGAAAGCTCTTCCTGCCCTCCATGACCACTTCTGAGTCGCCGCTGCAGTGCATCTCCAGGTTCATCTGTCCGTCTGGGAAACAGCGGTAGAAGAAGTCTGGCCGTGGCCTGAAGCACACACAGAACACACACTACATCACATCCAGTCAGCATAATACCGAGCTGGCCTGAAGCACACAAAACACACACGACATCACATCCAGTCAGCATATTTTATTTTTATTTTACCTTTATTTAACTAGGCAAGTCAGTTAAGAACAAATTCTTATTTTCAATGACGGCCTAGGAACAGTGGGTTAACTGCCTGTTCAGGGGCAGAACAACAGATTTGTACCTTGTCAGCTCGGGGATTTGAACTTACAACCTTCCGGTTACTAGTCCAACGCTCTAACCACCTGTTAGAGTCTAACCACTAGGCTACCATAATACTGAGCTGGCCTGAAGCACACACAGAACACACACTACATCACATTCAGTCAGCATAATACTGAGCTGGCCTGAAGCACACACACTACATCCAGTCAGCATAATACTGAGCTGCCCTGAAGCACACACAGAACATACACTACATCACATTCAGCCAGCATAATACTGAGCTTGTAGCAATGTAACCCTAACTGTACATCTCCAGACTAGTATTCCAAACTAGTACTCCAGACTAGTACTCACCGGCCCACGACCAGCTTGATGGCGTTGGTGAAAACTCCGTTCAGTACCAGAGCCAGAGTCACCGCTGAGGTACAGAGGCAAACAACTGGGTCAGTATTTCTCTCACACACATCTCTGTGCAGCTGGCCAAACACCATGTGTAGTTCTACAGTCAGTCCTTACCTAGCGAGGCCTCTCTCACGTCTCCGCTCTCAACTCTCTTCAGAAAGGTGAAAAGCAGGATCACCAGGAATGGAGTGAAACACGCCACGCTCTGATACGAGGGACATGGTCAGTACCATAGCAATAGAATTAGTAAGACAGAATGGTAGCACTTTACATTAAAGCACAAGAGTACCTGGTAATAACATGGAAACAAGTTATTGTTGCTCTCCAGTTTATCCTGTGCTGTAATCTAAAGTACTACCAGCAGAACAAATATTCACATTCAATGTTCCATGATTCCAGTGAATTCAGTCAGTGCTTCCCCCGACACACACCAGTACTCACAAACATGAGCGAGGTGGGGACATGGTCATTCTCCACTCTGTGAAATCTATACAGCCACATCTCCTCTGCCTGGATCTCACGAATAAAGGGTGGAAGCTGCTCTGTCACACTGAGGGAGATAACACACACACACAGTTTAGTTCATTTGTGTTGCACCAGACAAGTCCATAAGGAACACATTTGTCAATGCTATTGCGATGTTTCAACTTGAATTACTCACAGGAAGACAACCAGAAGCAGCAGTCGGATAGACACCTCTGGCAGTAAGCCACGCAGCAAGCCCCTCTTCATCTTGTTTATCAGGTTAATTTCCAGACAGATCACTTGGCAAATCCACTAGAATCCTCTCCAAAACTGGGAGGAGGGGGGGGGGAAGAAAGAACGTGTTCAAAATTATACATTTAACACACGTATAAACACAATGAATAACACATATTTAAGTCTGACTTTGTTGACATATGGCAGTGTGAACCAAATCAAATAAATCGATTGGTTCAAGAACAGGTACAGGAGAGAAGGCATGCTAGTCTTTCTTGTTCCATATCGAACCAAGCGTCACGATAAATTGATAGGATACACTTTCCTCGTGGTGCTCTTTAAAATGACCAAATAAATCGTATAATACATCTCCTAAACAAATTATTCATAATTTATTCATTTTAAACAGTGCCCTGCTCTTGTATAGATAGCTGGATACATCTTTTATTATTGCTAGTAACGTTAGCCTAGCTACATCATCTGTCTCTTGCCACACATCTGTGAATAACATTTGGGGGCATTTCCGCATTTCCAGCGGTCTAAACCAGGAGAACCAACCTGAAACTCGGTGTTTAACTAAATCTTTCTCCGCATACTCGCACTGCTAGCTACCGTGACCTGGGCCTCTCCATCATCATCCTTCACCCATCCGCTAAACCGGTATAGCGAGAGAGATGCCCAGAGGAGAAAGCTTTGTCGGTCGTGTCGAAGTATAATGGCGCTTTCAAGACAACTGGGAACTCGGGAAAAAACGAGGTCAAATCATGACTTTAATGATGTTCAGAACGGAAAGTTGGAGATCTACAAAGATGCCCGAGTTTTCAACTTGGAATTCCGAGTTGGGGGACCATTCAAAACGATTTTTTCCAGTCGGAGCCCGTTTTTCACGAGTTTCCAGTTGTCTTTAACGCAGCATAAAGTGCGATGCCACGTCACATAACGGGACGACCTCTAGTGGGCAAATGGTAAAATAACAAATGTGATTATTATGACCCAAGAGTGTCTTTGGGCTCATTGACAAAAAATAAATAAAAATGCAATTACTATCGATTATTTTAATCTGGCAATTTAAAGTGCTATTCTATTTTCCATGAAGAGATTGACAAATTACTTCCACTGAGACACAGTACATCTTTATTTAAGTCAAACTTCAGGCATGTCTGAACTCCTCAGCTCCAACTCAACCTCCTTTAGAATGAAAAAAATAAAAAGACAGTCATGTACAAAAGAGCGGCATCCTCACAGTCACACACACATTTAGAAGCAGAATTTTACAGGCAATAGCACGCCACAGTAACATTATCCTATGCAAGTTCAATGCAATTTATGTACAAGTCTTAACATTATGCAATAATGACTGCTGAACAGTAAAACAATATGGTAACTCTGTGTTCATCCACTTTTTAATTGAAGCAACATTGATAGATACGACCCCGGCGTAATCCCCAAAGCAGTTTCACTATATGACTGGAGAAATTAGTTCCTCTGAAAACACTTTTTCCCCTAATGTCTGGGAGAGCATGTCAATCACCTGTAATGACAGAATTAACAAATAGTATTGCACAAAATAAAAAATAACTGGAAGGTGTGGAACAGAAACATATGATTCAGAAAGGGCCCCTTCCAAAGTCTGTGTTGGAAGATAGTACTTTGATAACTCAGTCTTCGTAACCCTACTGTTTGACATCCTCTTCAGCGAGGATCATGTAAAAACATGGTTCAAATCTATACTGTCTGTGGCAAACAGAATGACAACTATATGGTCATTGTACAGGCTGAATGTTGTGTTCAAGTCCAACTAGCATAAAGTGAGTAAGTTTCAAAACAGGTGCAAAAAAAAAAAGGCTATTGGGTTGGCCTGGATAATCTTTGTGCAATACCAATAGAGGATCAAATCAGAATACAATGACCTAAAAGAGAATCCACGTGTTTTTTTTTTAACATAACAACAAATGAGCATTACAAACGGATACAAAATATGTCCCCAACTAGTAAAACAGATTCAGATTTGCCTTCCTTTCAGAATGGAAGGGGTGCATCCAGTCTTGGGTGAAAATTATATAGTTCTGCACAAATTGCTTTTGTGTTGGTGTAAGCATACAATGGTCCAGTTTGCAATGGTCACTAATTGAAGGTTAGAGAAGGCTTAAAGACTAGGTACTCCTTACAAACCATGACAAGACAGCCAGAGGACCTGAGATGTGGCTCAGAATGAATAGGCCCAATATCCATCATAGATATCTACCATGTCAAATCAGTTATCAATACAATACTCATGTTTGTGAACATATTGATCTGTAGTACCAAACAATACAAAAATAATGAAATTAAAGAACAAAATATAATTCAAGTTATAAAAGGTTGTTAAAAATATGACAGTGCCTTGATGCACCTATATGATCGTGTGCTGCGTGGACCACAGCCTAGTACTGAAATGATCTAAATCTAACACCTATCGAAAGAAAATACTATCATTTGGCAGGTTTGAGAGCAACCAAGTCCATATTCCATTCAATTGTGTTTACCCTGCTATATGCATTAGGAGAAATCAACAGGCTTCAATCCCCAATTAATGTAAAATCATTGGCACAATCTAATTCTATTTCGTTGAGACATGAACGTGGACACAGTTTGACACAAGACGACAAGAGCTATGGAAACATTTGACAAACGTGTATTTTTCTGTGAGCTATGGTTTTTAAAAGGCATGGATACATAAACCAGTAATGTTCCAGAGAAGAGAAAGCACGGGCTCAGACAAGAGTAGCAGACTACTGTTCTAGGTTCAACATGATCATGTGAGTTTAGGCTGAATTAAGTGCTCGTTTACTTCACATCACAATGTTCAATTGCTTTCAACTGCGTTAACAGGAGTACAGTGAGTCACAATACAGAGAGCTTGGCCTATGAGGAGCAGCTGTTATCAAACAGCGGTACCATTACACTAATAGAAAATATATGAAACGTAAACGACAACTACATACAGAATCATCCATTTTAAAGCTCCCTATTGATTTATAGTCTTGTTACTTAACACTTTGGGTGGGTGCGGTTTTCCAATAGGTGTTTTTGATACATCAATCAACTAGTATAAAGGGTATGATATAATTTCAAAAATCTGTCATAGGAGGACGAGATTAAAAACACTGTACATTTTCTTTACTTATCTGATACCGAAGTACTCTACAACCTAATGTTGATACAAAACCAATTTGTGGAGATGTACACAGTCATACAAAAAGGTGAAAATAAATACCCACCAGGTCAAAATACAGAATGTACTAAATACCTTGAATTAAGATGAGGGCGTTAGTCGTTCTACTATGATAAAAAAAAAAACAGAAAATGTGATCGGCAGTAACTTGTGTGAGAGAACGTTTTCAGACCCAAAGATATTTGGATCATGTCGTTGGACCTATACCAGAAGTTACAAAACAGTTGAAAATTCCTACATTACTACAGAAAAGAGGTATCCATTTCAAGCATGTACAATGTCATGTATTACATAGATGTATGTTATGACCTACCAAAAGTATGTAGCAATAAACTGTGAAAGTGCTTTAAAAAGGTTTAGCAGAACAATTTAAAACATAACATTTGCGTGTACAGTACAGTACACACAGCATCACTTAAATTACTGCACACAGAGCCAATGAACAGCCACCTCTCTCTCAGGTCAGTATGTTGGAAATTAGTCCCTCAAGGCTGGCTGCATTACCGTGTACAAACAGACTTTGACCATATTTGTATAATATAACACTTCACTAATCTAATGAAGTGTAACACTAAATCCTAGGAGGAAATAATCACCAGAAAGTATGCTGCTCAACCTCTCAATTTGAATGAAATGTAACTTCCTCTCCAAAAATGCATTCCTGTCTGTTTCCATAGACAGTGAAGGGGGACAGTCATAGAAGAGTGAAAACGCCTCCCCTCTCCTCCTCTTAAACACTTGTGGTTTACAATATGAACCAATTATGTCCACAATGGAGAGCGAGACTGGGGAACTGACAAATGGAACTAAAATGTAATGATGTGATGTCATTCATTACACTATATGCCCTTATAATTCACCATATTAGAAGGACTATGTTCACAAAGAGATCTGCGCAATTCTAAACACGTAAACAAACAATACACCATTCACCGAGATGAAGTGAGATAATCTGTTTGTAAACATTAACACATATATATAAACTGGCCACTGAGTATGTAAATACACATACACACACAGTGGCCAATTTATTAGGTACACCCATCTAGCGTATTGGATCCCCAGTTTATTAGGTACACCCATCTAGCGTATCGGACCCAGTTTATTAGGTACACCCATCTAGCGTATCGGACCCCCCTTTGCCTCCAGAACAGCCTGAATTATTTGAGGCATGGAAACGTTGCTCAATTGGTATCAAAGGACCTAACATGTTCCAGGAAAACATTCCCCACACCATTACACCGCCAGCCTGTACCGTTGACACCAGGCTGGATGGAGCCATGGACTCATGCTGCTTATGCAAAATCTTGACTCAGCATGATGCAACAGTAACCGGGACACTTCGGACCAGGCAATGTTTTTCCACTCCTCAAATTGTCCAGTGTTGGTGATTGCGTGCCCACTGGAGCCACTTATTCTTGTTTTTAGTTGATAGGAGTGGAACCCGGTGTGGTCGTCTGCTACAATAGCCCACCCGGATTAACGACTTGTGTTCCGAGATGCCGTTCTGCACACTACTGTTGTACTGCATTCTTTCCCTGTTTGAGGCCCGCCTGTTAGCTTGCACGATTCTTGCCATTCTCCTGCGACTTCTCATCTACGAGCTGTTTTATCGTCCGGAGAACTACCGCTGACTGGATGCTTTTTGTTTGTCGGACCATTCTCGGTAAACCCTAGACACTCATGCGTGAAAAGCCCAGGCTGGCCGTTTCTGAGATACTAGCACCGGGCTTGCCTGGTACCGACAATCATACCACACTCAAAGTCACTTAGGTCACTCGTTTTTCCCATTTAACATTTAATCAAACAGTAACTGAATGTCTCAATGCCTGTCTGCCTGCTTTATATAGAAAACCATGGTTACGTGACTCACTGTCTGTAGGAGTGAACCATTTTTGTGAATGGGCTGGTGTACCTAATAAACTGACCACTTAGTGAATGTGTGTGTGTGTGTGTATATATATATATATATATATATTTATTACATACACACACTGAACAAAAATACAAATGTAATCTTTGCCAAGATAATCCATCCACATGACAGGGGTGGCATATCAAGAAGCTGATTAAACAGCATGATCATTACACAGGTAAACCTTGTGCTGGGGACAATAAAAGGCCACTAAAATGTGCAGTTTTGTCACAACAATGCCACAGATGTCTCAAGTTGAGGGAGCGTGCAATCGGCATGCTGACTGCAGAAATGTCCAACAAAGCTGTTGCCAGATCATTTAATGTTCATTCCTCTACCATAAGCCACCTCCAACTTCGTTTTGGAGAATTTGGCAGTACGTCCAACCGGCCTCATAACCACAAACCATGTGTAACCACGCCAGCCCAGGACCTCCACATCTGGCTTCTTCACCTGCGGATTCATCTGGGACCAGTCACCCGGACAGCTGGTGAAACTGTGGGTTGGCACAACCAAAACATTTCTGCACAAACTGTCAAAAACCGTCTCAAGGGGGCTCATCTGCATGCTTGTCATCCTCACCAGGGTCTTGACCTGACTGCAGTTTGGTGTCGTAACCAACTTCAGTGGGCAAATGCTCACATTCGATGGCCACTGGCACGCTGGAGAAGTGTGCTCGAAACGGATGAATCCCGGTTTCAACTGTACCAGGCAGATGGCAGACAACGTGGTGTGGGAGAGTGGTTTGCTGATGTCAACGTTGTGAACAGAGCGCCCTATGGTGGCGGTGGGGTTATGGTATGAGCAGGCATAAACTACGGACAACAAACACAATTGCATTTTAAATCAATAGCAATGTGAATGTACAGAGATACGGTGCCGAAATCCTGGAGGCCCATTGGCGTGTCATTCATCCGCTGTCATCACCTCATGTTTCAGCACGATAATGCATGGCCTCATGTCACAAGAATCTGTACACAATTTCTGGAAACTGAAAATGTCCCAGTTCTTCAATGGTCTGCATACTCACCAGACATGTCACCCATTGAGCATGTTTGGGAGGCTCTGGATCGACGTGTACGACAGCATGTTCCAGTTCCGGCAATATCCAGCAACTTAGCACAGCCACTGAACAACATGATCACAGCCAATCAACAACCTGATCAACTATGCGAAGAAGATGTTGCGTTGCATGAGGCAAATGAGGTCACACCAGATACTGACTGGTTTTCTGATCCACGCCCCGATCTTAATTTTTTAAAGGTATCTATTGAACAACAGATGCATATCTGTATTCCCAGTGAAATCCATGGATTAGGGCCTAATGAATTTATTCCTTATATGAACTGTAACTTAGAAAAATCTTTGAAACTGTTGCGTTCATATTTTTGTTCAGCATATATATATATATATATATATATATATATATACAATAAAAAATATAAATAAATAAAATATATATATATATATACATACACACACACACACACACAAACTGCCTTCAGAAAGTATTCACACCCATTGACTTTTTCCACATTTTGTTATGTTACATCCTGAATTTGAAATGGATAAAATTTAGATTTTTTTGTCACTGGCCTACACACAATACCACATAATGTCAAAGTGGAATCATGTTTTCAAACATTTGACTAATTAATTCAAATGAAAAGCTGAAATGCCATGAGTCAATAAGTATTCAAAACCTTTCTTATGGCAAGCCTAGATAAGTTAAGGAGTAAACATTTGCTTAACAAGTCACGATAAGTTGCATGGACTTACTCTGTGTGCAATAATAGTGTTAACCTCATCTCTGTAACCCACACGTACAATTAGCCGTAAGGTCCAACAGTCGAGCTGTGAATTTCAAACACAGATTCAACCACAAAGACCAGGGCGGTTTTCCAATGCCTCGCAAAGAGGGGCACCTATTGGTAGATGGGTAAACATTTGAGCATGGTGAAGTTATTAACTACTCTTTGGATGATGTATCAATACACCCAGTCACTACAAAGATACAGGCGTCCGGACCGCTCCGGGATGACTTTAAAACAGTTACAGAGTTAAATGGCTGTAATAGGAGAGAACTGAGGATGGATCAACAACATTGGAGTTACTCCACAATACTAACATAATTGACAGAGTGAAAAGAAGTAAGCCTGTACAGAATAAAAATCATGTTTACAATAAGGCACTAAAGTAAAGCTACAAAAATTGTGGCAAATCAATATATATTTTTGTCCTGAATAAAAAGTTGTGTTTGGGGCAAATCCAACACAACACATTACGGAGTACTACTCAATATTTTCAAGCATAGTGGTGGCTGTATCATGTAATGGGTATGCTTGTCATCATTAAGGTCCGGTGAGTTTTTCAGAATAAAAAATTATCGGAATGGAGGTAAGCACAGGCACAATCCCAGAGTAAAACTGGTTCAGTCTGCTTTCCACCAGACACTGGGAGATGAATTCACCTTTGAGCAGGACAATAACTTAAAACACAAGGCCAAATCTACACTGCAGTTCCTAACCAAGACAGTGAATGTTCCTGAGTGGCCGAGTCACAGTTTTTACTTCAAATCTGCTTGAAAATCTATTGAAGACATGAAAATGGTTGTTTAGCAATGATCAACCAAATTTGACAAGAGCTTGAAGAATTCTGAAAATAATAAATGGGGAAAAAACTGAACAATCTAGGTGTGCAAAGCTCTCAGAGACTTACACAGAAACACTCACAGCTGTAATCGCAGCCAAAGGTGATTCTAACATGTATTGACTCAGGGGTGTGAATAATTATGTTAATTAAAGATTTCATTTTCAATCAAGGTGCAGAAATTTCTAAAACATGTTTACCCTTTGTCATTATGGATCATTGTGTGTAAGGTGTGAAGAAAAAAAATGAAGCAATGTTGAATTCAGGCAGTAACAACAAAATGTGGAATAATTCAAGGGGTGTGAATACTTTCTGAAGGCACCAGTACCAGTCAAAGGTTTGGACACACCTACTCAATCAATGTTTTTTCTTTATTTGTACTATTTTCTACATTGTAGAATAATAGTGAAGACATCAAACTAACAACACATATGGATTCATGTAGTATCCAAAAAAAGTGTTAAACAAATCAAAATATATTTTATATTTATGATTCAACAAAGTAGCCACCCTTTGCCTCGATGACAGCTTTGAACATCCTTGGCATTCTCTCAACCAGCTTCATGAGGCAGTCACCTGGAATGCATTTCAATGAACAGGTATGCCTTGTTAAAAGTTAATTTGTGGGATTTTCTCCCTTCTTAATGTGTTTGAGACAATCAGCTGTGTTGTGACAAGTTCGGGGTAGTATAAAGAAGATAGCCCATCTCGTGAAAGACCAAGTCCATATTATGTCAAGAACAACTCAAATAAGCAAAGAGAAACGACAGTCCATCATTACTTTAAGACATGAAGGTCAGTCAATACGGAAAATGTCAAGAACTTTTAACGTTTCTTCAAGTGCAGTCGCAAAAACTCTCAAGCGATGAAACTGGCTCTCATGAGGACCGCCGCAGGAAAGGAAGACCCAGAGTTACCAGCCTCAGAGATTGCAGCCCAAATAAATGCTTCACAGAGTTCAAGTAACAGGCACATCTCAACATCAACTGTACAGAGAAGACTGTGTGAATCAAGAATTCATGGTAAAATTACTGCAAAGAAATCACTACTAAAGGACATTAATAAGAAGAAGAGGTTTGCTTGGGCCAAGAAACATGAGCAATGGACATTAGACCGGTGGAAATCTGTCCTTTGGTCTAATGAGTCCAGATTTTAGATTTTTGGTTCCAACCGGTGCGTCTTCGTGAGACGCAGAGTAGGTGGACGGATTATCTCCGCATGTGTGGTTACCACCGTAAAGCATGGAGGAGGTGGTGTGATGGTGCTTCTGCAGCGATATACGCAATCCCATCTGGTTTGCACTTATTGGGACTATTTGTTTTTCAACAGGACAATCACCCAACACATCTCCAGGCTGTGTAATAAGGAGAGTGGTGGAGTGCTGCATCAGATGACCTTGCCTCCACAATCACCCAACCTCAACCCAAATGAGATGGTTTCGGAAAGTGAAAGTAAAGCAGCCAACAAGTGCTCAGCATATGTGGGAACTACTTCAAGACTGTTGGAAAAGCATTCCTCATGAAGCTGGTTGAGAGAATGCCAAGAGTGTGCAAAGTTGTCATCAAGGCAAAGGGTGGCTACTTTGAAGAATAAAATATATTTTGATATGTTTCAACTTTATTACTTACTACATGAGTAGGTGCTTCCAAACTTTGACTGTTACTATATTTATATTCATAAGTGTATCAAAAACAGGTATAAGGAATGTCGGAATATAGTGTGATCCTGAAAATTGCACAAATCTATTTTCTTCTCGTTGTGAAAGGAGAGACAGATAGGGATCGATGGATCATGTCTGGAGTGATGAGGGTGGTAGGAGTGTTGGGCCTGACTCTGCTAGCTCACCAACACACAGCAAAGCCTTCTGGGAATGTGAAGCAGCCCCTGGCAACGGGCCACTAGCAATCCCAGTACACAGGAAGTAAACAAAGAGAAAAGCAGCATGTTGGAAAAAGGTTTAAACCCCCTCTCCATCCCCCTCACTGAGTTCTTCAAAGTGCCGGTAACCAATGACATAACACTGAGAATCCACACTTGTAGAAATGACAGAATCACACTGAAGTGGTGAAACAAACACTGATTATTTGGGGTGATGTGCGGCACACCTCTCAATCTCCCCTTGCCCTCTCCTCCACTCCCAATATCCTTAGATAGAGGAGCTCTGCTCTGCTCCGCTCTCTGACATAGAACCACTGACTACTCACACCAAGTCTGCGCCTGTCAGTCCTTCGGTCTGTCAGTCATTCTGTCCAGCCCATGGGAATATCAGGTGTAACTGTTGGCTGCAGTTCTGGTCTCTTTCACTTTATGGCACATCTCTAATCACACCCTATTCCCCATAGGTATAGTGCTCCATTTCTAGTGCACTATTTTAGGGAAAAGGGTGTGATTTGAGACAGCTTTACTCTCGGTCCTGCTGGCTGGGCTCCTCCTCGGGGTCCTCTGGCTCTTCTTTGATACTGACCGTACCAGGGTGGTGTGTGTGAGTATGTGGGAGGTTGGCGTTGGAGCCCAGGGGGCTGAGGGGGTTGTGATTGGAGCAACAGGGGCGACCCTCCAAGGTAGAGGGGGTGAGAACTCCCCCCTCATGTTGCCGGCAGAAGGAGCGAGGGCAGAAGTCACAGAGGGATGAGGCTGGGACACCACACACACTGCAATCATGCCATGGGCACTCCCAACGACCTACACACACACACAGAGAGAAGATTATTAACGTATAGACACACACACACACACACCCCCACCCCCACACACCCCCACAGCGTACCATATGGGGGTTTGGTGAGGTTGAGACACAGCAGGTGATAAGCTTTAGGACAGTCCTTCTTGTCACATATGACCAGCTCCCCTCCCTCTCCGCAGCAGAAACAGAAGTACTCATGTGTGCGTTTCCCTTCCGGTCGCAGCTTACGCTTCTTGGGCTTCAGCTTAGCGTTCCTCGCCTTCTCCTCCTTCTCCATCACCACTGCACTCTGACAGACAGAAAAACATTGTCATAAACAATCGGCTCAGATGATAATTTTTTATTGTGTGACTATTATTATTAGTTTTGTTATAATGGGGGCGTGGGGTTAAAAAGGTACAATATAGAAATGAATATAATTTCATATTTTGTTTGTATTCACCTGTGGGCTGCCATCTTTTTTAAGGTACATAAATACAAAGCAGTGATCATTATGATCATATTGCAGAGTTAAACTCATACATTTAGTATGTAAAGGAAAATAAACTAAAAGTGAGTCTCTCATCCCAATCCTGCTTATCACTCATGGAGTGGTGCTTTCCGGCGCTCAACATCCTTTCCAACCGCTCCGCTAAAAACCTCTCACCACTTAAAGCACGAAAACATTGCAGCTCCAAATGAGCTCCATTCATTAAAATCACCAACACCATCTATTTTTGTGACTACCTGGACCTACCATTTGGTTTTGAAGTAGCCTATGGAAACCAAACCATATGATTTGAATGGAAAGTATTTGAATAAACAGGAAAAGGTAAGAAGCGCTCATCATTTCAAATAGGCTACATGTCGTAGTAAACAACATTAAATAGGGACATTAAGAGCTCAGCATTTAAACAAAATGTTGTATTAAATCATTAAAACTGCACATATAGGATGTAACTTACTTAGAACTAAATACAATTGAAAGGAAAAATGCCTTATTAGGCTCAGTCTACAGTGCCTTTTAATTCATTTTTTAGAAACATGAGTTTGTCAAGAGTCTGTGGCTTCAGGGTCATGCGATGGTGACTGGAGAGCAGACCAGCAGTGGAGAATATCCTCTCTAAACACACTTCGGGTCACTCATGCCAGGCTGGGCAGGGATGTGTAATAGTTTTTGTATTTTTCTGTAGGTAGGCCTAAAGGATTTTTGGTAAAATAACCCTATCAAAATGGAAAGCTCCTTGAAAGAGGTAATATAAAAATTGTAAAAATCAATGATGGCCTATTGTATAGTTAATAGAACGGCGATTAGCTGAACTTTTAAGAGATCAGATTTTATGTTTATAAATACTTTGCTATAATGACACACTTAGCTAGATACCCACCTCGTTCCTTTCTGTTAGCATGTGCACATAGTAAGTACACCATCATGCTTTTGGGATACCAGTCTTTTCAGATACCACAATGACTATTTAGTTGTGGACACTACATTACCGCACTCCCTCTCTTGCTCCTCCTCATCTTTGTAAGTCACCTTGATTTTTCACCTGTGTTTTATCAGATTATTTATGAAAATATTTAGCAAACTCCAGAATTGGAAGGTCCCCAGAACACAGTGGCCTCCATCATTATTAAATGGAAGAAGTTTGGAACCACCAAGACACTTCCTAGAGCTGGCTGCCCAGCGAAACTGAGCAATCAGGAGAGAAGGGCCTTGGTCAGGGAGGTGATCAAGAACCTGATGGTCACTCTAACAGAGCTCCAGAGTTCCTCTGTGGAGATGGGAGAACCTCCCATAAGGACAACCATCTATCCAGCACTCCACCAATCACAGAAGTCCTCTTACATTTCTGAACTTTACAGTCCTATGGATCAAGCAACCATGAAAAATGGTAGGTTCTCTCCCTCAGTTATGCACATAAATAACATGGTCAACAACTAATGCTTGCCAGAGCAAGATGACATAAAATCTAATGAAGGAAAATACGATAAACTTTTATATCTAGTTGGCTGTCAAAATTGCACTGAAACGAAGGGGAATGGTAGCCTCCTCGTCTTTCTGCAGCTTGCCTGCCAATGCATGCTTGTCCCAACCAAGCACCTCAGCTAACTGGCTAAAGTTAGCTAGCTAGCTACTTCCAGACACAAATGAGAGAACACCTCACTGATGATTTTACTTGCCGTAGCAGAGCTGGTTAGGCTGTTTACATGTTATCTAGAGCATTCTTGGCCATAACTTTTTTTGCCTACGTTTATTGAAACCATATTCAGCAGATGTTGCATGTTAGTAAATTAAATCAGGTGTTCTGAAATCGGAGTAGATAGCCTGAGCGAACGCAAGAGATATGCTAACTGGATAACAGTCGTTCAAGTTCTTGCTAACTAACCAAATGACATCTCTAGCTATAGACACAGAACAACTATTTGAGGGGAAAGTCAGTCACTCACTCACTCCTCCAATGGCAAGATATGACATCCTCCTAGCAGCTTCCTAGTTATTTAGCTAACGTTAGGCTCCGTGTTTTTAGCTTGCTACATAAAAAGATACGCTAGCCTATTAGCCACGTTATGACTGACTTGTGATCATTGCCCTTGCATACCTAGTTTTATTGAATTGACATTTCTAGCCTTAGTTACTTAGTTTATGTCCAGAATATTGAGTCATTGAAACTGCATCCATCTATTCTGTCAACATGGAATGTTGAGTCAAATATAATCTATTTTTAAAAGCTCTTATAAAGTTGGCATTGTAGCATTTACTGGTAATTTGATATTTTTGACTGATATTATGATTGCAGATATGAAACAAACAAAGTAGTTAAAATGTTGTCAGTTCCACTTTCAACTTTAGGTCACAGGTTACTTTGTGTGCTAAAGGTGAAATATATTTTGCAACGGAAAGTAATATTTCTACATTTTGATTGGGAAATGGTTAATGGTTGTTTTTTTGTATTCTTATGATTGGGACATACTGGCTTATTATGTCCGAGTTTATGGACTGCTTATCCTTTAACATTATGCTGTGTGTGACTGCTGTCTTTTCATCGGCCATATGCAATGGTGTGGCCTGGAGAAGTGTGGGTGTACAAAAATGTTGCTCAAAAGTTTCCAAATGGCCCGCCCAGCAAAGGAAAGGCACCCTGTGAAAAGTCCTGTTTAAAAAAAAAAAGAGTTTTCCTATTGATTTTCACTCTCAAAAATCACATTTTTTTTAATAGAAAGAAATAATGATTGTCTAAGTCCACAACAATGCTTAAATCACATCAATCTGATTGGGTGGGCCTGTCAGGACCTGGTTTCCCAGTGGGTTGCCCCCAGTCCACCCAGGCCCATCCGTGTCTATGCCCCTGATGCAAACTGAGCATGATGACAATTGCGCATCACAAATAGCCTATTAACCAACACTTTGGACTAAACTTGTTCAATACCTGGTTTGCATACCCATTGTTGCCCTAGTTAGCATTTACTGGTAGATATAAGTTGAAACGTCTTTCCTACCCTACCGGCTACCGATGTCATTGCTCTGTGAGCTGCTCCATGCCAAAACCAGCTGAGAGCTGCACACTTTTGCTGCCTGCAGATGATATTCTGCTGAAACTAGGATGTGTGCAGCCTTTGTGATTGTGTAGGCTACTCTGTGCATGATTTCCCTATTGTACTACATAATTGATAAGTCGTATACCTCCACTGCACTACTTTGATACGCATCAGTAGGGATCAAGAAGTGAGTATACGCAATGCCCACTGAAAAAAGTGCTTATACGGTTTATTCCTGCATATAGCCTCCACAATACCACTGGCCATTTGTGTTTTACAAAAAGTGCACTCTCCTACATGAGTGCGCTGGTATTACCTAGGGCTGTTGCAGTGACCGTGTTACCACCACACAGGCGGTCACGAGTCATGATGGCAGTCAAATTCCTTTAGTCCATGACCTTTAGTCATGGTAATTAGGCTTCTGCTAGCGCTGATGCTGCTGCTGATCATTAGTAGCCTACCAAACGTGCTAACTATGCAATTGTGTGAGAAAACAGATTAATAGGCTCTATTAAAAAGAGGAGGATTCGATCAGCTTTCTATAGGCTAGGCCTATTATATTTATTTCTCAACTTTCCTAATATTAAGCACATTGCTTCGCTTTACAACAGGAGTATAGCTTACCTGGCTGGCATGACAATAAACCACGGGGAATAGCATCCTCCATTCGCTATTTAAGTGCATAGATGACATGTATTTTTTCCCTTGCCCTTGTTTTCGAGACAGGTGCATGATAATGGTCCATTTTAAATCAAAACTAATTTCACACACATATTATTTAGTATATGTAAAGACATGATTAAATCAAGAATAGTCTGATGGGTGACAATATTAGCCTATCACCTGTGAATTATATATTATCACTTGTGAATGAAGCCCAGCGTGAGGCAAGAAACGCCCTTTTCCCCCAAATCATATTTAAAAAACTAAATAATTACCTTTATTTAACTTGGCAAGTCAGTTAACAAAATAAATTCTTATTGTCAATGACGGCATAGGAACAGTGGGTCAACTGCCTTGTTCAGGGGCAGAACGACAGAATTTTACCTTGTCAGCTCAGAATTTCATCTTGCAACCTTTCGGTTACTAGTCCAACGCTCTAATCACTAGGCTACCTGCCGCCCAGGATCACAACTAAAGTGGCCAAATAACTTCTTAAAATTAAGCACATTGATCCGCTTTACAAGAGGTGTAGAGCATAACTGACATAAATAAGCAGAGTGTGAATATCAAGTTTGGGGAAGATAATTTTCATCAAAAAAATGCACCTTTATAATAAAAGCATTACATGCATAATCGCATTTGCGGTCACTTTTAATAATGGTGTTTTCCCATTAGCAATTATAGTCTACTGCCGTGTGCGCATTGCTGTGCTTATAACTGTGCAGAAATAGCCTAGTTTATCAACATTTTAAGCTAAACGTTCTTATCTGTTGCATCAGCCACATTGAGTAAGAACGTTTTTTTTTTATTCTAGTGGTTGAATTAATTTGGGATCTCACATTCCACAACTATCCCAGACTATGTTTGGTATATTTATTTCTCGCAAAGAATAGGTCAATGTTTGTACTATGAGTAGATTGACATAGGCTAGTGCTTTTGCTGTTCGTTAGGCCTACTCATCTTGTTGGCTGACAAAAAGTAAATGTGGACAGTTCTTCCAATATCTTCAATATGCACCTCAGAATTGGATAAGGACGCGCGCAGTTGCGTCCACAATGTGTCTGTCTTCACTTGTAGCCTGTGAGAAAGACCCGATCAAATGATAGAGAGCCATGTGAGTGAGAGCTGCTTTAGAGCATGCAGCACTCTGGGCCAAGGGCACAACGGCCACTGGCCGAAAAGGCATGGATTTTTTAGGGTGCATTACTGTGATTTTCAAGGTATTATCAAGTGCTTGTCAAATTGTGAATGAGAGACTGATGACGTGTGTACAGCCTGCGCAAAAAAACAAAGCAGAGCTCATGCCTTTCAAGCAACTTTTTTCAAATCATCATTAGAACCACATCATGCAGTCTTACAATGTATTGAAAATCAAAACATATAGCCCAACATTTGTAGAACTAAAGTTACATTAATAACTCTAAATTAAGCATATAGGAGGACCTATTTCTCTGTTAATGCTCAACACAAAATAGCCGCATGTGCTCACTCTCTCAAATCGTTTGGAGAAAATATTTATATTTTATTCAGCTTTGTTCAATTTTATTCTTCATACTATAAAATAATGCCACGGAATTCTAAACAAATCTTGTCTGCTAAATGAACTAGTTTAGCCAACAGCCATATTTTTTTTATACCTTTACTTAACTGGGCAAGTCAGTTAAGAACAAATTCTTATTTTCAATGACGGCCTAGAAACAGTGGGTTAACTGCCTGTTCAGGGGCAGAATGACAGATTTGTACCTTGTCAGCTTGGGGATTTGAACTTGCAACCTTTCGGTTACTAGTCCAACACTCTAACCACTAGGCTACCCTGCCTATGGCATAGCCAGATCAGGACCTAACATAAAGACAACTTTTTAAAACAGTTTTCTATTCTGTTCTCCTTAAACAGACTACGTTTTCTTCATATCATGTTTCTTTAGACCTGACTAAAATAAATAGTGGATTTATTGTGATGGTGTAGGCTATATTACATGGATTTTTTATACTTTTTAAAAAATGTAGATGTTTCAAAGGTCTGGATGTGGCTTGTAGGCTGTGCGTGGAAGCCAGGAGATGCTTAATGTGTTTATGTTAAATAATGGTGAATTATTACTCCGAATTAAATACTCCGCTGGTCTCGGAGGAAATGACAAGTCCTCACTGTCCGAGACCCAGTCAAGACCGAGTACAAATGTTAACGTTAGCTAGCTAAATATTTGGCTATGGGGGCTGGCACTGGCAGTATGGGATTATGGAGAGTGAATTAAATAGTTTCTTCATCATCTTGCTAGGTAGTCATCTAGCTGTGGCCATCTGGCTAGTATCAAGAAGGGATTTCTACAAAATAGCAACATTAGCGCAGGTGGCTTGGAATCAGACTATAAGCAATGCGCACAGATATGCAAGGCCAAACAACGCTACTGCCACCTTCTGGTTTAATTAGTTTAACAAGGCTGAGTGGCTGATGACTTCCAAGGTCTTTGCTGTGTGAACACAAAAGAGATTGACTGACATTTCTGACACTGTTCAGAAATGCTAAGAACTGTCGGCAGGCAAACGTTTGACAATCCTACCCGTGTGTCTGAGCTATAGGATATGTAAATAGTCAAAGGAGGATAAACGTTTTTTAACAAACCCACTTTGGTCTGTGTGGACCAATTTGGGTAAGTAAGTCTCGAAACGGGACAACATTTTGGAAAATAGTTTAATATCGGTTTATTAAATATGCAAAATTAGTGTTGTATTCACATCTCTCCCAAATTAACCTTTGTGAACGGCTGTATTAATCATTGAGCATTAGTGGACCTAATTGATTCCAACATTTTAATTACACATCAGGGGGAATACCCTCCCTTCCAGGTGATTTGCCTTTATTCATGCTATCCAATGCTCATTTGAGTTCATTGAGAAAGATTTGGCCTCCCAGGGAGGTGGCTTCCTATGTTAAGGATGAACAAATCAGAGGTATACAGTTCATTATAGAAGTGAGATAATCTTAATTAATTAATCTTAATTAATCTTAATTAATTTAGGTTCTGATAGCAATTCCCCGGTTTCAGATTGAATTGTTGCTGTATCAGCTAATTGATCATTACTGTGTAGCTTGTTGGCCAGTAAATGACTAGGAAGTAATGGTTCCATGGGAGTCCATGGATGGCAAATTCTGCTCTCTGTCTTACCAATACATAGATGGAAATGCAGTTGCATTATTTTGAATAAAACCTTTGGTTGCATCACATGGAATCCGGGGTTCATCGACTGAATTTTTATTGATCATTAAGAATACATTTTGTTCAATTTCAAATTGATCACAGAATGTAGGATTTTCTAGTAATGAAACTTTGAAACGTCATCTTGTTGCTCTTTTAGGAGATTCAGAAATGTTTAATTGGCAGTAGTAGGTGTGGTGATCGGTCAAGCTCATGTCGAATTTCTATTTTCATAATTGTGGAGAATAGATGTGTTGATAATATAAAATCGATTGGGGAGAATATATGCCTGTTTGAGTAGAAAATGTACTTGTTTTCTTTTGGATTATGTCCTTCCAACATGAGGTTGTAATCAGAGTATACTGTATGTTGGAGAGCCTTGGTTGCGTGTGGATTGGCGTTCATGTCAGTCCCAATAACCAGATGGAATTCAGTTAATTCTAACACTATACTGTTCAAAGAATCAAAAACGTAGGATCATATGAATTTGTAGCATACACATTAATAAAGGCAATTTTCTTTCCATTATGGATACATTTAAGGTAAGTGATTCTGCCTTTTTGGTCTTTGCCTTTACCCAATTGGCCAAACTGCAGCTACATCCCACTACTGGCTTGCTTCTGAAGCTAAGCAGGGTTGGTCCTGGTCGGTCCCTGGATGGGAGACCAGATGCTGCTGGAAGCGGTGTTGGACGGCCAGTAGGAGGCACTATTTCTGCTGGTCTAAAATGAAATATCCCAATGCCCCAGGGCAGTGATTGGGGACATTTCCCTGTGTAGGGTGCCGTCTTTCGGGTGAGACATTAAACAGGTGTCCAGACTCTCTGTGGTCACTAAAGATCCCATGGCAATTATCATAAGAGTAGGGGTGTTAACCCCAGTGTCCTGGCTAAATTCCCAATATGGCACTCATACCATCATGGCCACCTAATCATCCCCAGTTTACAATAGGCTCATTCATCCTCTCCCCTGTAACTATTCCCTAGGTTGTTGATGAGAATGCGTTTTAAGTTAACTTACCTGGTTAAATACATAAAATAAAAATATTATGGTTGAATTTCTTATCTATCATTATGATTACATATTTTGTTTGGGGCTGATGAAAAGGCACAGTTTGTACAAATAGTTGTGCATCCTTACGGAGCAGATGTGTTTCTCGGAGCATTACTGATATCAAGACAGCTGGAACGTTTGATAGGACCATTTAGGCCTTTCAAATTCCGAGAGAGAATAGCTAGTGTTGCCATTGTTTTTCAGACAGGAATGTTAAATTAATTGTATAATTGTTAGCTTTACAGTTGATAAGCCCATGGGTGTGTAACACCAGACTCTCCATCTCTGGCTCCCCTGTCCTGCACTATCATTAGTGGCAGCCTTACACATGGAGTCTCTTAAGCTGCATATTTTTTTAGGACTTGAGGTATTATAAAAAAAATAATAAAGTGAAACAAAATAAGTACAAATGTTACAGTTCAGTTAGCAGACTTGATGAATTTTTTTACAGATATCTAAGCCTAAACAGTCAAATAGGATACTGTAGGTGTAGGAACAACAGCCCTTAATTCATTGTCATAGTTTATTATTAGCAATATGGTTTATATGACCTTCTGAGAAGAGACATTCTGACAATTTACCTTGTTAAAATAGAGAGAGAAGAGTTACAAGCCTTGTTAGGCCAGCTTCTATAGTTCTATACAACATTGAAGACAAACCATGGACAGAAGGGTTCTGCTAAGGTGGGACACCAGAAACATGTTACTTGATTCCTACATGATGCAGTCATAATAAGGAGAGAGAGAATGTGGGTGTGTCCAGTACCGTAGGCCGCACCCCCAGGAAGCCAGAGCAGTTCTCAGCTCCACAGTGACACGACGACCTTCTATTCCCCACCAAGTCCAGGTTATAGTTAAACGTCAACTCAGTGCCTGCAGAACACACACAATTTTAGTTAAATGTCAGCTCTGTGTCTGCAGGAGAGATGAGATTGATCAGAGAGATCAATCCCCAAAATTACAGAACATGTGCGTGTCGATCTCCTCACCAGCCTCTATGTCACACAAGGTGAAGAGCCCTATCCGTACATCTCCATTGACGGTCCATTTCTGCGTCTCACAGTTGGGGCTGCAACTGTGGTTAATGAAGCGAGAGGAGTTCCCTTTGGGCCCCGCGTCTATCACCCGGTCCTGAGGAAAACACACACACACACACAGCCACAGCCACAGCCACACACACACACACACACACACACAGCCAATATATGAACACTACTGAAAAGAGAGTGATTCATATACACATACTATGGTGCATTCGGAAAGTATTCAGACCCCTTGACTTTCTCCACATTGTTACTTTACAGCCTTATTCTAAAATTGATTAAATAGTTTTTCCCCCTCATCAATCTACACCCGATACCCCATAATGACAAAGCAAAAACAGGTTATACATTTTTGCAAATGTATTCAAAATAAAAATATATAATTTACATAGGTATTCAGACCCTCTACTCAGGACTTTGTTGAAGCACCTTTGGCAGCGATTACAGTCTTGAGTCTTCTTGGGTATGATGCTACAAGCTTGGCATACTTGTATTTGTGGAGTTTCTCCCATTCTTCTCTGCAGATCCTCTCTTAGGGCTGTTGTACTGTTGGAAGGCGAACCTTTGCCGCAGTCTGAGGTCCTGAGCACACTGGAGGAGGTTTTCATCAAGGATCTCTCTGTACTTTGCTCCACTCATCTTTCCCTCGATCCTGACTAGTCTCCCAGTCCCTGTTGCTGAAAAACATTCCCACAGCATGATGCTGACATCCCCATGCTTCACCGTAGGGATGGTATTGGCCAGGTGATGAGCTGTGCCTGGTTTTCTCCAGACGTGACGCTTGGCATTCAGGCCAAAGAGTTCAATCTTGGTTTCATCAGACCAGTGAATCTTGTTTCTCATGGTCAGATATTCCTTTAGGTGCCTTTTTGGTGGAGTGCTGCAGAGAAGAAGATTGACTTTCTGGAAGGTTCTCCCATCTCCACAGAGAAACTCTGGAGCTCTGTCAGAGTGACCATCGGGTTCTTGGTCACCTCACCAACCAAGGTCCTTTTCCCCCGATTGCGCAGTTTAGCCAAGCTGCTAGCTCTAGAAAGAATCTTGGTGGTTCCAAACGTCTTCTATTTAAGAATGATGGTGGCCACTGTGTTCTTGGGGACCTTCAATGCAGAAAAGTTTTGGTACCCTACCCCAGATCTGTGCCTCAACACAATCCTGTTCTTGGAGCAATTCCTTTGACCTCATGGCTTGGTTTTTGCTCTGACATGCACTGTCAACTGTGGGATCTTATAGACAGGTTTGTGCCTTTCCAAATAATGTCCAATCAATTTAATTTACCACAGGTGGACTCCAATCAAGTTGTAGAAACATCTCAAAGATGATCAATGGAAACAGGATGCACCTGAGCTCAATTTAGAGCCATAGCAAAGGGTTTGAATACTTATGTAAATAAGGTATTTCTGTTTTTATTTTTGAATACATTTGCAAACATTTCTAAAAAACAGTTTTCACTTTGTCACTATGGGGTAGTGTGTAGATTGATGAGGAATTGTTTTAATGTAATCCATTTTAGAATAAGGCTGCAATTTAACAAAGGGGGCTGAATACATTCAGAATGCACTGTATGTATTACTGGTCATGAGGTGGAGAGGTCAAGTAAAGGAGGCCATTCCAGACTGTTGGGACACAGCCTGTACGTCGTTACCTTGGTGAGGGTGAGCATGTAGAAGTCAGTCACACGGTTCTCATGAGCGTGTTTGATTCGCTGCTGGCACTCTTCTGAATCTATCACCTCTCCCACGTACTCTGTCACAAAATCTCCCTGCGGAAGAGACACAGACATAAGATATATTACTTACAACAAAGCATACCTGTGGTATATATAAAAAAAAACACATATTATGCAGATGTTATCGCCGGTGCAGCGAAATGCTTATGTTTCGAGCACCAACAAAGCAGTTATACCTAACAATACACACAAATTCCCAAAATTAAAAGAAAGGAATGAAGAAATATCAGAATGAGAAATGTCAGAGTCCGGAATATAAATATATATGATGGTGTGTATAGACATGGACAGTATATGAATAGAAAATGTGTGTACAGTTGTAGTTATACAGGATGAGAGACTATGTGTACAGTGTACCCATATGAAGTGTGTAAAACAGCATGTGAACATTATTAAAGTGACCAGTGTTCAATAACTATGTACATAGGGCAGCAGTCTCTGAGGTGCAGGGTAGAGTACCGGGTGGTAGCTGGCTACTAACAGTGACTAAGTTCAGGGCAGGGTACTGGGCAGAGGCCGGTCAGCGGTGTCTATTTAACAGTCTGATGGCCTGGAGATAGAAGCTGTTTTTCAGTCTTTTTGTCCCAGAAATGATGCACCTGTACCACCTCTGCCTGCTAGATGGTAGCAGGGTGAACAGGCCATGGCTCGGGTGGCTGATGTCCTTGATGATCTTCTTGGCCTTCCTGTGACACCGGGTGCTATCGATATCCTGGAGGGCAGGGAGTGTGCCCCTGGTGATGTGTTGGACTGACCACAGCGCCCTCTGGAGAGCCCTCCGGTTGCAGATGGTGCAATTGCCATACCAGGGGGTGATGCAGCATTGAGGACCTCCTGTCAGGCTGTATCACCGCCTGGTATGGCAAATGTACCGTCTGTAGAAGTTTGTGAGGGTTTTATGGGCCAAGCCAAATTTCTTCATCCTCCTGAGTTTCAAGAGGCGCCGCTGCGCCGCCTTCACCACACTGTCTGTGTGGATGGACAGTTTCAGGTTGTCAGTGATGTGCATGCCAAGGAACTAGAAGATTTTCACCCTTTCCACTGCGGCCCAGGCGATGTGGATGGTGGCATGATCTCGCTTTTGTTTCCTTGAAGTCCACGATTAGCTACTTGGTTTTGTTGACTTTGCAGTAGAGGTTACTTTCCTGGCACCACTCCGCCAGGGCCTCACCTAATCCCTGTAGGCTGTGTCGTCGTTGTTGGTAATCAGGCCTACCACGGTCGTGTCGTCTGAAAACTTGATGATTTGAGTTGAAAATGTGAGCAGTCACGCAGTCATGTGTGAACAGGCAGTACAGGAGGGCTACCGTGTTAAGGATCAGCATGGAGGAGGTGTTGTTGCCTACCTTCACCACCTGTGGTCGGTCCATCAGGAAGTCCAGGACCCAGTTGCACAGGGCGGGGTTCAGACCCAGGGCCCTATGGCGTCGAAGGCTGAGCTGTAGTTGATGAACAGCATTATTACATAGAGATTCCTCTTGTCCAGATGGGATAGTGCAGTGCGATGGCGATTGCGTCATCTATGGATCTGGTGTATGCAAACTGTAGTGTGTCTAGGGTGTCAGGAAAGGTGGAGGTGATATGTTCCTTAACTAGCCTCTCAAAGCACTTCATGAAGACAGAAGTGAGTGCTACGGGGCGATGGTCATTTAGTTCGGTTACTTTCGCTTTCTTAGGTACAGGAACAATGGCGGATATCTTGAAGCAAGTGGGGACAACTGTCTGTGATACGGAGAGATTGAATATGTCAATAAACACTCCAGCCAGCTGGTCTGCACATGCTCTGAGGACACGGCTTGGGATGCCGTCTGGGCCGGCAGCCTTGCGAGGGTTAGCACGCTTGAATGTCTTCCTCACATCAGCCTCGAAGGACGAGAGCTCACAGTCCTCTTGAGCAGCGGTTATTAACAATAATCTCTGATCTATACACAACACAGGCTCGCTTCCATTTTGGTCTCCAGCCCTCACCCTGTTCCTATATGAAAGGTCTGGATAGGTACAAACAATATGAAAGGCTAGGTGGAGCCTTCACAGTGTTGCTAATATCAGTTAACACCTAAAGATTAGGGGCTAAGGAAAGAAATAGAGCTGGGCCCCATACTACGTCCACCCCAGCGCCCCTCACTTACCTTCCTGAGGGCCTGGTTGGTCTTGAGGCCCCAGCCACAACCCTCTGTTTTGATGACCTCTGTCTCGGAGTACAGACGTTTAGAGAAGCATTGGTTCTCACAGCTATCACCTGTCGGACACACCTAGGACAGGAGAACAGGGCTGATTTAACCTCCGTGCACGCACACACGCACGCACGCACACACACACACACACCAACCTGCGGGTGACACTCGTACTGCAGCATGCGGTTGAGACACTGGGAGTCCAGGCTGCAGGGGTGTTCGTCCGTGGGCTTACAGTTGCATCGTGGGATTTCAGACAGGTCGGCTATGTGCACCTGCACCTTCCCCACCGGCTTGTTGGACTGAAGGAGACATGACAACAATGTGTCAGCGAGGACACACCAAGACTAACATACAAGGTCCCATATGAGATCTAAAGGTCTCATTCAGCTAAAAGAGACAATTCTCAGTTTGCTTGGCAAAGCAAGACTTTGTATTTATTATGGATTCCCAGTAGCTGCTGCCAATGTAGCAGCTACTCTTCCTGGAGTCCAGCTAAATTAAAAACACAATGCACTTCAAAACAGATTAAGTGTGTGACCTCAGGTCATTACTCTACAACACAAAATACATGTATACGTGTTTATAGTGCGTATGTTATCATGTGTGTGTATATGCGTGTCCCCCTTCCTGTGTGTGCACGCGTGTGTCTCTTCACAGTCCCAGAAGATTTGTAGGGAAGGTATGTGTTTGCAGGGTAGGGCTGTATACAGAATGACTGGATGCATTACCTTGATGAACTTGTAAGGCGGTGGTTTGCGTGAGTTGCGTTCCTGCTCTAGGGCCTCCCTGCTCTCCCTCTGTGCCTTGAGCTCCTGGAACCTACGAGCAGCCTCCTCCAGAGCTGACACACACACACACACACACACACACACACACACACACACACACACACGGAAGGGATGAAATTACCTTCTGCCTGTCTCACACATACTCAGGGATCAGGCACTAGCATATCCCTCAAGAACCAACAGAGCCCAGAGCACAGAATAGAGCCCAAGGTGGCCTCACCTTTCTTGAACGTCTTGTTGATGTTGATTTGGCCCGTGACAGGGGTCTTGTCGTTCTCCACGTAGGGAAACACACGGCCCTGGTTGATCCAGTAGTAGTCATGGGAACCAAAGAAGAAGACTGGGAAGGCTCCGATGTCGTGGCGGAGCGTTTGGATGTTGGGGGGCACCAGGCGAGGGTTACAGATCTCCGCTGGCCACCACCTGATGGGGACAGACAGGAGACGTGAGGAAAGAAAGAGCGCTGATCAGTCCATAAGATACAGCTAAAGCCAAACCTCTGATTCTAAAACAAGTTTCTGAAATACATGAACACTTCGTAGTGTACAGTAACGTGCCACTCTCATCCCGTTTCTGCACCCGGCAACAATAATGTTGTTTCCACATATTCCCGAGTTGTGTTGTTCCTCTTCTGTAGCTTCACATTAAATATACTCTCAGTAATATAAAGGGTAAACACCATTGGTGTTTATCCATTCAATTAATGGGAGAATATTTGGAGTGTGCAACTATTATTATCATTTTACATATGTTTACTATACCATTAGCCAGCACCTCTCCAACAGCTTTTGGGTGTGCATCAACTCACCGGTAGTTTCCCAGTTTGACCCAAACGATCTGTTTGTAGTGGGGTTTCCTTCCTGATCTGCACTCCCTGCAGGACCACGCCCCCTCTGGCATCGCCATCTCCAAACACTCTGGGTGGAACGACGCCGGGCACAACGCACAGCACAGCAGCTTCTCTCCTGCATGGGTGTAGGTGTGTGTGTATATAGAGAAAAGAGCAGCACAGGGTTAGAGAACATACTTCCACACCTGGACAATAGGGGCCACCACACTCTAAACCTTATCCTTAGGCATGCCAGTCATTCAACCCCTTCACTATACACTGTGAGTAATGCTATGCCCAAGCAAAGAGGAAGAAGCGAAGCAAGAGGGTTTACTGTATGGAGGCCAATGAGTGTCAAATTTGATCAACAAAATATATAATTGCTCATTTTCTACATGAGGCTTATTTGATCAAGTTTCGTAATGGTTAGGTCGCTAGGAATGCACTGATATAAGTGGACACGTGGCAATTCGGCAAAAAAAAAAAATGACTATTGGAGTTGTGCCTGTTCTTTACTCACTCACGTATCTGCCCTCATCAGCTAGAATGGTCCCACCTGATCTCACCTCCTCCTGACTGCCTTCCATCTTTGAGGACATGTCTTTCCATTGTTAGAGCGGTCACTCGACCATCTTGTCAATACAACAGAAATTATTTGGGCCAAGTAAGTAATATTGTCTTCCAGAGAGTTGGAAGAGCTATTGTGACATTGCTTACACTCATAAGCTCCTTTCATATGTATGGTATGTGTCTAAGGATAGATATTTATTTTGAACTGGACCATCAAATGGGCCTGAAGTTGCCCTTTTCCAAAGGATTCAAGGTGGAATAACTTGTAACTCCCACAGCATAATAACGTTTGCTTTATCTATTGAAAACTATGCTGCTGTGGAAACCATTTTGATAAAAGAGAGTAGTCTTCATATTACTGCTGTCCTCTGCTTTTTCCTTAGCAGTCAGTCAACAATGGTGTAATGGAATGTCTGACAGGCAGGTTTAGAGTACCAGGCCCCTTGTACAATCACCACACATGCAATAGCACCGATGATAATACAAATCAGCAAATAAATATTAAGTAAAAAAAAAAATAAAAAAAAAAATAAAGAATTACCAAAATATAAGAGGAACGGCACAAAGCTGACATGCACTCCTTCTTGTAAAGGGGGTGGTTCCACTTCTCTGCAACACTATACATACCCCAGACAGTCTTCATGGAATCTCACTTAAACATGTGTTTGTGGAAGTGTTTTAAATGTCAAATGAATAACATCATTGATGAGTAATAATTCCCATTGCATGTCAACTAGAAGGACGAGTGTCAGCATCTTATTCAAACATTGACAGTTTGGACTTATTGATCAAATTGATAATCTTGTGAGCAATATTATACCGGTCATGAACAATAACCTATTTGAATGAACTGCATTTCAACGCAGAATCAATATTTCTTGGAACAATTAACTCCTTAACACAGCAAGTCAGGACCGCCACAAACATCCGATCGCGGTAAAGGCTGATCGCGGTACAGTGAGAGCAGCAGAGAAGCGAGGGACAATTATTTTCATTCAAAAACAGAAGTGAGCAGTTAGAAAAAGTAACTCTTCGTTTTTCAGATTACGGACAAGCTCGGAAGTGCTGAAGCAGAGAAGCTGTGTTCCTCCAGCAGCAACAAGACCCCCCCCCCCTCATACAGACAGGGCGTAAAATAACCCGCTCTTTTCATCCCTCTTTCACAATTCTGATGACGAAACCAAATGTTGTGTTATGTTACAGTGTGCTGAGGTCCGCTTATACAAATCCCCTTTTGTGTTTGTATTGGAGAGGAGAGTCACATTCCACAGCTTCAGAGATGAGCTTTGCTCACTTTTAACGCCGGTAACACTTTGTCAATGTGGTTCCCGGCTGAACCAGTGCATGTTAGGGTCCCCGAAAGTTTATTTTAAGCCCTGCTGTAGCGTTAATGGCAGCAGATTGTATGTTGACACGCTAGAGGCAGAACAAAGCAATAGGAGGAACATCAAATCAACTGTGGGGAGTATAGACACATTCAAACACATACACACGCACCAGTGGGAAAAGGGAGAGAGAGTAAAACAGTTCGGTTACCTTTCCCAATATTCTTTTTGGTAGCTGACGAAGAAGAGGGAATCATAGGTAATTTCAACTCAGCACGATTTGACTCAGTCAGAAGGTAGTGGGACTTATAGGCATATGAACTTAATATGGTGTCAGTAAGGTCCTGCACTAACAGTCCTACACAAGACACACAGGAAGAGACTGGGTGAGCCGTAATCAGACTACAGTACCCATGATTCCACAGGAGAAAAAGAACACATACACTGTTAGAACACATAAACGAGAGAGAAACAGAGGAGTAAAAGTAAACTAAAGAGTTGTCCAACAGAACACTCCGGTTATAAGAATCAACTGCTTTTAGTAACCATGGAGACCAAAATATTTCTACACATACGATGTATTCTGCAATCAAATCAGTTAGAAAAGTCTAATCATCCAAAACAGGTGTATTTCTTGTAAGAGGAGTGCTCTGTAAAAGCACAGATCAGGACATCTAAAGTGACTTCAGAAACCCTCAACCTTTTCCACATTTGTTGTATTACAGCCTGAAATTAAAATGGATGAAGTTGAAATTGTGTGTCACTGGCTTAGACACAATACCCCATAATATCAAAGTAGAATAATGTTTTCAGAAATGTTTACAAAAATGTCTTAAGTCATTAAGTATTCAACCCCTTTGTTATTGCTAGCCTAAATAAGTTCAGGAGTAAACATTTTCTCAACAAGTCACAGAATAAGTTGCATTAACTCACTCTGTGGGCAATAATAGTGTTTAACACAACTTTTTTAATGACTACTTGATCTCTGTACCCGACACATACAATTATCTGTAAGGATCCTCAGTCAAGCAATTCATTTCAAACACAGATTCAACCACAAAGAACAGGGACGTTTTCCAGTGCTTCTCAAAGAAGGGCACCTATTGGTAGATAAAAAAAATCTGACATTGAATATCCCTTTGAGCATGATGAAGTTATTAATTACACTTTGCATGGTGTTTCAAAATATACCCAGGCACTACAAAGACACAGCTGTCCTTCCTAACTCAGTTGCCGGAGAGGAAGGAAACCACTCAGGGATTTCACCATGAGGCCAATGGAGACTTTAAAACAGTTACAGAGTTTGATGTCTGTGAAAGGAGAAAACTGAGGATGGATCAACAAATTAGTAGTTACTCCACAATACTAACTTAAATGACCGAGGGAAAATAAGGAAGCCTGTAGAGAAAACAAATATTCCAAAACCTGCATCCTGTTTGCACTTACATAAAACTGAAATACAAAAAATAAGCAAAGAAATAAACTTCTCCTGAATACAAAGCGTTATGTTTGGGGAAAATCCAACACAACACATCATGGAGTACCACTCAATATTTTCAAGCGTGGTGGCTGCATCATGATATGGGTCTGCTTGTCATTGGCAAGGAATACAGAGTTTTTTAGGATAAAAATACATGGAATAAAGCTAAGCACAGGCAACATCCGAGAGGAAAACCTAGTTTAGTCTACTTTCCAACAGACACTGGGAAACAAATTCACCTTTCAGCAGGACAATAACCTAAAACACAAAGTCAAATATACACTGGAGTTGCTTACCAAGACGACATTGAATGTTCCTGAGTGGCCTAGTTAGTTTTGACTTAAATCTACTTGAAAATCTACGGCAAGACTTGAAAAATGGCTGTCTAGCAATGACCAACAAACAACTTGACAAAGCTTGAAGGGGTGTGAATACTTATGTAAATGAGATATTTCTGTATTTAATTTTCAGTACATTTGCAAACATGTCTGAAAACATGTTTTTACTTTGTCATTATGGGTTATTGTGTGTCGATGGGTCGAGATGTATTTTTATTGTTAATCCATTTTAAATTCAGGCTGTAACACAACGTGGAATAAGTCAAGGGGTATGAATACTTTCTAAAGGCACTGCCACATCAGGTACAACAGAGACAACAGTAATGGTCAAATGTCACAAATACATTTACAAACAGGAGAATGCATCGTAACTATCATGCAGGTTGAATGAATCTCCATCTCATCTAGACAAAGTTAGACATCCAGTTCTTTGCATAGCCACGTTCACGCTACACTTAGCCCAGGGCTAACAGACGCCTTTCCGTGGGATAGGAGACTGTGGTTTTGAGGACTACTGAGGAGCACTGAGTTGAGAAAGATCAGCCAGCACCAGTAGTCTCCTCAGCTGAGCCTCCACACAAATCAATTACCACTAGGGGGATAAACAAAGTTTGAATGATAAGAGAAGACTGGATTAGAGGGGTTCAGATTCAGAGAGCGAGAGAGGGGGGGGGGGGGGGGGGGGGATCTGGCTAACCCTTACACCTGAGCAGAAGGAGTTGGAGCTAGGGCTCTATTCACTCAAACACTGTGTCCAGAAGTCTCAGGGGCAGGACAAAGCCACATCCCTCTCTACTGCTTCTCCTTCTGTCCTCCAGTCAAACATTTTGAAGCCACGGGGCTGAAGCTGGAAGCTCCCCTTCGGGAGACAGTGGCTCAGGGGCCCTGGTCAAAAGTAGTGCACTATATAGGGAATAGGGTGCTATTTGGGACACAAAGGTGAGTGAGTCAGGGTGGGTCCCTACAGGAGGTCTAAGGTGGGAGATAGAGCTTACCTCGGGCACAGAGGAAACACCAGTTCACATTGACAGGTGAGGAGAGGAGGCCGTTCCTCTTGGCAATGCCATGGCTGCTGCAGATCATGATGTGGTGGGTGAGGACCATGCTACCCGCTGCCACGCAGCTGTCCCCTGTATGGTACGCAACAGGGCAGCGCAGACAACGCATCATACGCCCTGGGGATGGGGAGAGGAAGGACAGATGAGTGTTAGACAAAGAGAGACTAACACCTGCAGTATGTGAGGGACCATGTAAAAAGCCTGAAGTGACTTCCATTCCTCTCCTCATCTCCTCTCCTTCATCTGGACCAGTGTTCTGACTCCCTACCTTGGGTGGCTTGGTGCAGGTCTCTCTCCAGACAGCAGGTGGCGCAGGTATGCTGGGGGCAGTGGAACCCCCCGCCCGTACCACTCCCCACGGTGCCAGGGAGTTTACGCACGCAGTCGTCATGGTAATACCTCCCGCAGCCAACCACTGAGCAGCGCAACACCTCCCCTCCCCCTGCCTTACAGCTGAAACACAAGTGAGAGCCTAGAGAGCGCGAGAGAGAGAGAGAGAGAGAGAGAGAGAGAGAGAGAGAGAGAGGGCAGAGCGAGAGAGCCGGAGGGGGCAGAGCGAGAAAGCGGGAGGGGGAAGAGCGAGAAAGTGGGAGGGGTCAGAGCGAGAAAGTGGGAATGGGCAGAGCGAGAAAGCGGGAGGGGGCAGAGCGAGAAAGCGGGAGGGGGCAGACAGAGAGAGAGTGTGTGTGTACAGAGGGGTGAGAAAAAGGCAAATGCCAGTCTACTCTTCATTCCTCCATCAGAGTAATCTCTCATGTCTGCCGAGTTGAAATCACACAGAAAGATTTGTCTGTAGGGTAATTTACATAATCAGGGCTTAAGCCGTCTTCTCTGTTCACACCCATAGCTTCATCAGAATTCACAAAGTTGAAGGACGTGCCCTGGAATAACTTCAATAATCCTTTCAACCATTTCAGCCAACATGATACTGTAAAGATGAAAGGAGCAATCAAAGAGAACTTGTCTAATGGTAGTGTAGGTCTAGTAATGATTAGGATGTAAATGCATCGTGTATGTGTTGCGACATCATGCCATGTCTCACCGTTTCTACATTCCAGACAGGTAAACTTGCCCTCGGGTACCGAGGCGAGACCCAAGCACTCCAGATGGAACAGCCGACAGCAGTCTCCCTCACACGACACCAGACCCTCTCCATACACCTCACAGATCTACACATAGAGGAAGATATAGAAACACGCAACCCTCTCCATACATACACCTTACAGTTCTATACAGAGGAAGAGTGGAGTATAACATACCCTGAACAAAAATATGAATGCAATATGTAAAGTGTTGGAGAATTCATCATGTTAATTTCTCTACCATAAGCCGCCTCCAACTTTGTTTCAGAGAATTTGTCGGTACGTCCAACTGGCCTCAAAACCGCAGACTACATGTAACCATGCCCGTCCAGGACCTCCACATCCAGCTTCTTCACCTGCGGGATCGTCTGAGACCAGCCACCCAGACAGCTGATGAAACTGTGGGTTTGCACAACTGAAGGATTTCTGCACAAACTGTCAGAAACCGTCTCAGGGAAGCTCATCTGCATGCTTGTCATCCTCAACAGGGTCTTGACCTGACTGCAGTTCGGCGTCGTAACCGGTTTCAGTGGGCAAATTCTCACCTTCGATGGCCACTGGCACGCTGGAGAAATGTGCTCTTCACAGATGAATCCAGGTTTGAACTGTATCGGGCAGATGGCAGACAGTGTGTATGGCGTTGTGTGGGAAAGTGGTTTGCTGATGTCAACGTTGTGAACAGAGTGTCCCATGGTTATGGTATGGGCAGGCACAAGCTACAGACAACACACACAACTGCATCTTATCGGTGGCAATTTGAATGCAGAGATACCTTAATGAGATCCTGAGGCCCATTGTCGTGCCTTTCTTCCGCCGTCATCACCATGTTTCAGTATGATAATGCACGGCCCCATGTCGCAAGGATCTGTGCACAATTCCAGGAAGATGAAAATGTCCCAGTTCTTCTTCTGGCCTGCATACTCACCAGACATCACCCAATGAGCATGTTTGGGATGCTCTGGGTAGACAGCGTGTTCCAGTTCCCGCCAATATCCAGCAACTTCGCACAGCCATTGAAGAGGAGTGGGACAACATTCAACAGCCTGATCAACTCCATCAAAAGTAGATGAGTTGCGCTGCATGAAGTAAATGCTGGTCACACCAGATACTGACCGGTTTTCTGATACACTTCCCCACATTTTTATTTTAAAAGATATCTGTGACCAACAGATGCATATCTGTATTCCTAGTCATGTGAAATCCATAGATTACATTAGGGCCTAATTTATTTATTTCAAATGACTGATTTCCTTATATGAACTGTAACTCAGTAAAATATTTGAAATTGTTGAATTTCAATATTAGTTCAGTGTATATTTCTTCGGCTTTCTTCTAAAATGATCACAGAGAGCAGAGAGAGGGGAAGAGAGAAACTGAGGTGAAAAGACAGAAGAGGAGAAAGGATGAGGGGATAGGAGAGGCGGCCTGCAGTGGTGTACCTGGCAGACAGTGTCTATCTTGGCTGTGCTGCTTCCTTGTCTGGAAAGACTGGAGTCCACTGACTGGCTGTCTGACTCGTCCGCATCTGCAGCCGCTGGACTGTCCAAACTCTTCCCAAACAGACTCTACACAAGAGAGAGCATGAGTGGGTGGGCTTTGTGTGTGTGTGTGCACCTTGCGGTCATTTAGCCTTCTAAAGTCAGGGTCTGAGGTGTGTTTGTGTTTACCTGCGGGTCGTTCAGGCCTCTAGAGTCAGAGTCGGATGTGTCTCTGTACTGAGAGGAGGCCATCTCTACGTCTGTGGAGGCTCTGCTGCGTTTCTTCAGAGGCTTACAGGCATCTGAGATCTCACTGGCTCCTACACACCACACCACAGGTTAACACACACCTCCACACTGCTTCCCTTTTTATGACCCAACACGTTAAACAAAGCCAGTATGCTTAGAGCAGGATGGGAAAGAGAGAGTCATAGGACAGAGCTGGAGTCACTACCTTTCTGTGAGCCTGTTCTCAGAGTGGTCTCAGGAGCCATCTCACCCTGCAGGGAGAGAGAGGAAGAGAGAGATGGATGTTTCAGATCGCTCCGTTAAATTGTGATCCTCCTCTAGAGCAGTGAGTGACAGAACCACCAGTTTGGTTAACATTACAGAGGGGAACAGTAAGTGGTATTAGCAGGTTAGTACCTGTTCCTTTTTGGTCTTCTTTTTGGGGACGGGCTCACAGCCTTTCTCTGACTCTGATCTGCTCCTCACTGACCTGCGCTGCTGCTTACGCTCTTGAGAACCTACCGGAAGGAGATACCTGGTTAAACACCTCTGCTCGGTGGGGAACACATTCCCACCAACAGAATATTCACCAGTTATCACCAGAAGACCCAGAAAACGTGCATACACACGTACATACCTGTCGGAGTGCTGTGCTGAGACCCAGGACAGGAGGTGTGCTGTGGTGCTTCCTGGTCACTTCTCTCCTCCCTGTCCTCTTTCTCCTCTCCCTCATCCCTCTTCTCCTCCTCGTCTGGACTGGGTTCTGGTTTAACTCCACAGCCCTGCTGGAGACAAAAAATCCACTTAGAAACAATGTTTCAATTCAGTTTAGAGCAACAACAACATTCACCACCATTGTCAACTAGGGCGTCTAGACCAATATAGAGCACCCACCTCTGGTGAGCAGTATCCCAGGTCAGCCTGTCGGCCTTCTCCCTCCTCCCTCTCCGCCTCTCTCTCCCTCTCTCGACGTGGTGAGGGCAGGGCTTTCCTCTGCAGAAGAGGCCACACTTGGTCACACTTGGTGATCTCCACATTTAGTTTCTTCATGGTAATGGAAAGAGGCAGCAACTTCCTGGCAGCGGCTGTCTTCCAGGCCCGGACAGGGGCAGGGGACTCCTGGGTTCCCCCTGCCTTAGACAGGGCCTCCCGAGCTGGGGGGCTGGGCTGGCCAGGGTCCCGGCTCTGGTCTTTCTCTGAGGTCTGGGGGTCGGCTGGGTCGTCTGCATTAGGAACACTACACTGCCTACGAGGCTGTCTTCTGGAGGGCTCCGCCCGGTCCGGTGATGTCACTGCCACTTCTTCTTTCTTACTTGTTGCGATAGAAGAACGTTGGGTGCGACCGGCCACCCTGGTGGGGGTCTTCTTGATGGGCGGAGGAGCATTGGGGTCGGGGTCGACGTAGATGAAGGTGTAGTTGTCGATACGTTCCTGCTGAGTCATCAGGAAGGCATCCTCCGCATGGCCGACGCCCACCTCCCACTGAGCACGCTCTCTCTGGGGGAAGGGCTTCATCAGCTGACACAAACGCACACATTTTATTAACATTTTGAAGACACTCTTATCAAGTCAGCGCACTCAACCAAGTTTAGTAGGCCCTTCCTTCGATATAGCCGAAAACAGCTAAACATAATCACTACACCAGCTTAATCCCATACATACCCATTACATTACCTACAATCCCATATACCGTACATATGTACACAACTACATAAATCTCATGTTTGGAGAAAAGTCATGGTGTGAGCTTCGAAACAGGCCAGCCCTTCGCCCATTAAACCGGTGTCAAGAGTGTGAGGAGGGTATACTGTCAGGCCAGGCAGTGCTGTGTCTCTACCTTGTGTCTCTCTGCGGTGTTGGTAGTCTTGCGTAGTGTCTCAGCCTGCAGCTCATCAAACTGGTGCTCCCCCTGGTACATGACCACCCTCTTCTCATGGACCCAGGCCCGCTCCGCCACGCTGCCAAAGAACTGCACATGGTACTCCCTGTGACCTGGAGGGCCAGGAAGAACACAGACAGACGGCGGTTAGAGGCTTTTAACCAGTTATCTTTACAGGTTCTGGACACCTGGAAGAAGACACGAGTCAAATTATTTTTTTACCCCGGGTGTTGATGCGTGTGTGGACGTTCATCTGGGGGTCACAGGAGACCATGCAGGGCCACCAGGGGTAGGTGCCCACCTTGGCCCACACCAGGTCCCCCACCTCGTGGTCCTTACAGCAGCCTGTACCGGTTATCACTGTAGGGTACTGCTTCTGGACCTACAGTACAGGGGGAGAAAAAACACACTCAGTTAGTGACAGGAGTCATGCCCAAACCCCAAGACACTTTCTGTAGATCTAAAAGAATCAGATGGGTGTAAGCAATAATACATATTTTTAATGAATTTTTATCTTATTAACACTTTGTTCTAGCTAGCTATTTGTGTAGGTAGGTATCAAGTAAACACAATGATATAGATATGTTTGATCAGATGTCTGAAGTCTGAAACTGTTGAAACAGTTACTCTTTTAGTACTGAACAGTGACTCAATTTAACTGGATGACCTTAACCGACAGACTAGCAGCAAACCAACACATACCTTAGGTGTCTCGGGCTCTGCTTTGATGGGGGTCTTCTGTGGCTTCTCTGTCTGCCCCACAGGCAGCTCCTGTGGTTGGGTCTGGGCCGGGGTGTGAGTCTGGAGCTGTAGCTGGGTCTGGATGTCCCTGGCCTGCCCTACAGTGCCCTCTTGTAGCTGCTCCTGGTCCTGCCCTTCTTCTTGCTCCCTGACGGTCTTTTTCCTCTTCTCCTTCTTCCTCTCGTGTCTGCGGTGGCTCTGAGAGGCCTCGCTGGCCTGGGACTCCTGCAGCAGATCTCCACACAACGCAGACTCAAACAGCTCCCTCCCGTTCTGGTACTTCTTTATGATCTTTAGCTTGATCTCTGGAGAGCTGGTTTTCTTCAGGACCCCGATGGAGGGAGCAGAGGGGGTGTGAGAAGGGTGAGAGGGGGGGGTGCTGTCCAGCAGGGACAGGGGAGGGCTGGTGGAGGGCAGGAGTAACGGGGGAGGAGGGAGCACATGGGACATGCGGTGAGGTGGCGGGTTGAGGTGGTGTTGGGAGGGCAGGGGTGGAGGGCTGTGTGGGTGAAGTTGAGGGTGGTAGTGATGAGAATGGTGGTGGTGAGGGTGATGGAGATGGGGGTGGTGTGAAGGTGGAGGAGATATAGGGGAGGGGGATCTCTCCTGGAGGATAGGGGCCCTCAGGACCGTTCCCTCCCCAGGCATGAGGCAGTGTTCGCCATAGCCCCGGATGGCCCCGTATCCATTGGCCGAGCCGTTGGGGAACTGGGGGTACATGGAGAACTTGGCCTGGGGCTCGTACAGGCCCAGCCCAGGGGGGTAACCATTGGAGACCGGTGGCATGTCTTCGGAGGCAGAGGGCGGGTAGGAGAACTCTGCCTCCAGGGCAGCGTCGTAGGAGGGGGCTCCGTCCTCGCCCGCATCGCTGCCGGTGTCGTAGGCGCCCTCCTGTCGGATGTTGGCTGAGTCAATGAGCTGAGGGGGTTGCTGAATTGTATTTCCCATGATCCCTTGCATGAAAGAGAAGGAGAAATCCATTGTTGTGCTCCTGCATCCTTAACTGTCCTTTTCTCTGGCTGGACCTGGAGGATGACCAAGATATAGGACAGGGGTTGATATGATGTTAAGGGGAAATTGAGAGGATGATGACTGAAAGACAACATAATCAGATCTACAACTGTGCATCTCTTTTTTGATAAGGTAAGAACATTTAATCAATCATCACAGTCAGAGGAATAAAGTGACATACAGTATGATAACTGAACTGTCTATTCTAATCTAATCCTACTGGTAAGGAAAGACAGACTGTTCTGAGGAGAGCTTGTGCTATATCCCCTTCCTACATTAAATAATGAAACTGATCTCCAGTTTTACATACTAGAAATCTCTAGTCTTTCCCATGATAAGATCTAAGTGCTCCCTGCACAGTGTGCACTGAATTTTAAAAAAAGGTCTGCTGAATGCTTCGCTATTGCCCATGTTTTTTTTCTCTCATTCACGTGTGCTTATAGTCAACTGATAAATGTCCATGTACAGATGACCAAAATGTTGATCATCAAGCAAGCTATGAGAAAAAATGTCTTAAAGACATACAGGCCTACAAAATCTGTCATTACAAATTCTTGTCTCAAAACCCCGGTTGAGCTAGCTTGTCTGCCCCTCGGGGAGAGCACAGTTTTGGGAAACACTGACTGAGTGAGCTAGGCTGCCATAGACATCTCTGGGGACACAGTATCTCTGTGTAATGTCTGTCTAATGGTATAGATCCCTGCCAGTTGTGTAGAGCCAACCTCAAGTGTGCCAATGGCTGTGTTTACACAAGTAGCCCAATTCTGATCTTTTGCCCAATTATTGGCAAAGGAGCTGATCTGATTGGTCAAAAGACCAATTAGTGGAAAAATATCCAAATTATAGGCTGCCTGTGTAAACACAGCCAAAGAGTTCAACTCATCACTCAGACAGCAGACAATTATCAGCTCTGAACGACTCATAAGGAATGGATTGCTTGGTAATGGGCAATGTTGTGGTTATTCAAAAATGGACCTCTGTTGTAGTTATTCTGACCCCGCGACCTGATCAGGAAAAACCATTTCATGATAGCCTATATGGGTACAATACAGTGACAGCCTACAGTATCAGAGTTTTTCCCTGGTCAGTTCACACAGTATAAATAGACTGCATGGACCTAATAAATGCATTTGTTTTTGCCTCTGCCAAAATAGGGAAAATCCTTCAAATCACTTTTAAAGAAATCCTATTGTTGGATCTTAAACCATCACCAATCGATGCAATGTACTATTACAGTATAGGCAAGCACTAAGCATTTCACCCAGAAGTCAAACTGCTCTGGGTGTAAAGGTGTGACAGGGTAGCCTAAGGATCAAGATGACCATGCCCTGGCTGAGACAGAAAGAAGTACAGTGATAATGCATGAATATGGATTCCGAAATTGAACAGTGTCATATTGAAATAGAAAATTTAAAGTGTCATAACTTTGTTATATGCACAAAATAACCTTGAATCGATGTCCTTTTTGGTGTAGACTAAACCTTGATTTGATTCAGATTAAGCAGCCTTTAATGCCATTCACAAGGTGATATACGGGAAAACAACTTATTAATGTGTATCACAGCTGCTGGATGAGAATATAAAGTAATGTAGATCACGCAGTCCAGCTTTGCATACACGAATTGAGACACCGTACCACTGGGGTCATTTTATTGAGGAAAACGAAGCACAGACAGACTGAAATATCGTTACATTGTTTCACTGAGTGATTGAACTGCATCATTATTAGCGGTGCTGTGCATCGTTCTGATGCTATGTGTTAAGTTAGCTAGCGTGGCTAGCTTGCATGAACACTGGCAAATCAAATATAATGTTCCTTGTCAATATAAAAACACGCATCAAACGCCGAGATGATGTGCTTGTATTCTGACACGTCCGCAATGTTAACACATTGATTTGTTGCCATTTCAATACAATCCAGACGACTAGAAACACGATGGCAAACGAAGCTATACATTGTTACCAATATGGCTGCCATTGCACCTCTAAACAAAATTGTCTACCGTGATTATACACATCAATCATTCGTTTGAAAAAAACGAGGATATAACAATACCCTAAATCTACACGACTAAATGTACCGCTACGATAATGACAGCAAGCTGATTATCAACAAGAGAGAGAACGTAGAACGAAATGCTGAGTCGCGAGATGTAGTAAAATAAAAATGCCAATACCTTCAGCGTGTCCCATTCTAAACACATACACCAGATATCTGCGCTTCTTTGAGCAATTTACAAAAAGAGATCAAATAAAAAAATATTCGGACAGAGTGCAGGCCTCCCCGTTTCTAACGCAATTCTTTAATAGGGCCAATTTACAGCCACTGCTCGGTCCCCAAGTCTTGTCTATTGGCTGTAGAACCTAAGGGGGCCTAGTATTTTGCGGAACCTAGGTGGGAATTATGTATAAATCTCGCCCCTTCTGTATTTTAATTTCGCTTGCTCCCTCTTCCTCTAGCTGTAACAAAATCACCCTGCTTTGGGCCTTGTCTATCTCGCTCAGCGCCAAATCACACGCTCTCGATTGGCGGGGGGTCACACAACCAGGCGCACATCGGGATGTGTAGTTCCATTCCATCGGAGAAAAGGAGCAGCACACAAATATATGTAGGTCTACAAAGAAACAAGGAAAAATAAAATGCAGTGAAATATAAGCAAATATTTTAATAATCTAGCCTAGGTTAGGTTGATTAGGCCAATTCATGGTGAAAATACATCAATTATAAGAGACTACAAATGTGTATTAAACAACCGATGTCGGTTGATGATAATATGGTAGCGGCAGGTAGCACCTATCAATTATTGCGTGAATGGATAATTGGTCTTATAAGGGCCCAGGAAGCTCTGTGGTTTCCTAAACCAATATAGTTGTATAGAGATTGCAATATTGTATCTCTACCGTGATGGTGTCTGTGAGCGCGCGGGCAGCTCTATTGAGGCCATCTCTATTTTGAAGTAGTCAATTTTCTTCTTCTACAACTTCTATGTAGTGATGGGTCGTTCGCTTTTAAAGGAGCCGGCTCTTGTAGGTGAACGTTGGGAGCCAGCTCGCATATCAGAACAGCCGAATCAACTTATAGAAATCTACAAAAATTAAGATATGAAGAATCAAAATATTTAAATGAATAAAATTAACTAATTCAAAGAACCAAAAAATAAATAAAATAATATAGGCCTAAATGCTCAAGCGCACACACATTCATTCTGAAAGATCTGCAGATCCTCTGAGCTGGTGGAAGAACAAGGCCTCTGTCAACCCACGGCTTACTTAAATCATGACAGGGAGACTCTGCATAGTGGCCACATCCGTTCCCTATGAGAGGGCTTCTCGAAAACGGGACAAATAATTACTGAGAGAAGAAACCGCATCAGCCCCTCGAAAGTGAGGCAGCTTGCATTTCTGAATGCAACTCTCATAAAATAAAAATATGGTCAGCATTGCTGTGTGCTGCTGGTTATAACATGGCAATAAAGAAGAGAGAGAAAAGAGGGACCCGTTTAATTTTTTAAGTGCGATGTTGGAGTTTTGCACATTGTTATTTATTTTTCTTTGATATGGTGACACAATTCTATTACTGTGTTGTTCAGATTGTATTCGTTTTGAATTGTTAAATGTAATGCACTTTGTTTATATACATTAAAAAGTTATACTTTAAATGCACATGTGTAATAGCATCCTTATTTTTAAAATGTATTTCAATTTGTGGGATGCTGCAATTTGACATTAAAAAAGTTATACTTTAAATGCACATGTGTAATAGCATCCTTATTTTTTACATTTATTTCAATTTGTGGGACGCTGCAGTTTTGCAAATTGTTATTTATTTTGCTTTGATATGGTGCAATATTCTATTATGCTGTTCAGATTCTATTCGTTTTGAATGTTTAGATTTATATGCACATTAAAAAGTTATACATTAAATGCAAATGTTTAATAGCATTCCTTTTCATAACAAACCAATGCATTTTTAAATACATTGTGGTTAAGGTAGAGTATGACTTCCTTTAATAAGTTAATTAGAATTGTTTTAACACCAATCATAGTCAAACTATCGCAAACTGTTTGACTTGAAAAATACAAAACATATTTTTTTTAAAGAGCCATTTGGGAGCTAAAAGAGCCAGCTCTTTTTGGTGAGCTGAGCAGAACAAGCCCGCTCACTGAAAAGAGACGGAATGCCCATCACTACTTCTATGAGTTGGTAAACAAACTGAAAGGGTGGATACTGCCCCCTGGAGCGTGTTGTTTGAACAGGTATAAAGCCAAGGCTGGCAATATACTGGCACCTGCAGTTCTGGAATGTTTACTCACAAGTATAATTCATTGGTTGATCCCCCATGATGATCTGAATTACATTTACATTTGACTAATTTAGCAGACACTCTTATCCAGAGTGACTTACAGTAGTGAGTGCATCCATTTTCATACTTTTTTGTACTAGTCCCCGTGGGAATAAAATACAATTAAATGTTATTTGTCACATGCTCTGAATACAACAGGTGCACGACAACAGACCTTACTTACAAGCTCTTAACCAACAATGCAATTCAAGAAAGAGATAATAAAATATTTACTAAATAAACTAAAGTAAAAATAGTAAAATAAAAAGTAACACAATAAAAAATAACAATAATGAGGCTATATAGAGAGGGTACTGGTACTGAGTCAATGTGCAGGGTTACAGGTTAGTCGAGTTTTGTACATGTAGGTAGGGGTAAAGTGACTATGCATAGATAATAAACAGTGAGTATCAGCTGGGTAGAAACAAGGGGGGGGGGGGGGGGGGGGGGGGGTAAATGTAAATAGTCCGGGTGGCCATTTGATTAATTGTTGAGCAGTCTTATGGCTTGGGGGTAGAAGCTGTTAAGGATCCTTTTGGTCCTAGACTTGGCACTCCGGTACCGCTTGCTGTGCGGTTGCAGAGAGGACAGCCTATAGGTGACTGGAGTCTCTGACCATTTTTTGGGCCTTCCTCTGACACCACCTGGTATATAGGTCCTGGATGGTAGGAAGCTTGGCTCCAGTGAGGTACTGGGCCGTACGTACTACCCTCTGTAGCGCCTTACAGTCAGATGCAGAGCAGTTGCCATACCAGGCAGTGATGCAACCGGTCAGGATACAGCTGTATAACTTTTTGAGGATCTGGGGACCCATGCCAAATCTTTTCAGTCTCCTAGGGGGGAAAAGGTGTTGTCGTGCCCTCTTCACGGCTGTCTTGGTGTGTTTGGACCATGATAGTTTGTTGGTGATGTGGACACCAAGGAACTTGAAACTCTCAACCCGCTCCACTACAGCCCCTTCGATGTCAATGGGGGCCTGTTTGGCCTGCCTTTTCCTGTAGTCCACGATTTGCTCCTTTCGCTTGCTCACATCGAGGGAGAGGTTGTTTTCCTGTCACCTGTCCTCCTCCCTATAGGCTGTCTCATCATTGTTGGTGATCAGGCCTACAACTGTTGGGTTGTCAGCAAACTTAATGATGGTGTTGGAGTCGTGTTTGGCCATGCAGTCGTAGGTGAACAGGGAGTATAGGAGGGGACTAAGCACACACCCCTTAGGTGCCCCAGCATTAAGAATCAGCATGGCATATGTGTTGTTGCCTACCCTTACAACTTGGGGGAGGCCCGTCAGGAAGTCAAGGATCCAGTTGCAGAGGGAGGTGTTTAGTCCCAGGGTCCTTAGCTTAGTTATGAGATTTGTGGGCACTATGGTGTTGAATGCTGAGCTGTAGTCAATGAACAGCATTCTTACATAGGTGTTCCTTTTGTCCAGTTGGGAAAGGGCAGTGTGGAGTGCGATTGAGATTGTGTCATCTGTGGATCTGTTGGGACGGTATGCAAATTGGAGTGGGTCTAGGGTATCCGGGAGGATGCTGTTGATGTGAGCCATGACCAGCCTTTCAAAGCACTTCATGGCTACCGACGTGAGTGCTACGGGGCGGTAATCATTTAGGCAGGTTACCTTCGCTTTCTTGGGCACAGGCACTATTGTGGTCTGCTTGAAACATGTAGGTATTACAGACTCGGTCAGGGAGAGTTTGAAACTGTCAGTGAAGACACTTGCCAGTTGGTCAAACCAACAATCGAACCCATAACCCTGAAGTTGCAAGCGCTATGCTTGTTTTTTCCCATCACTCACAGCTGAAGATATTAAAATGTTATATTCATTCAATGTTTGTCGTGTTTCTGGATGATGATGTCGCTGCTACTCCAGTGCGCACTGAGTGTGCAGACATTATCGGCTCTGTTTAGCAGATGGCAACCACCACAAAACAGCATATGCGACCGTGAGTGGATTACGTTGAAAACAACAGTCTGTCATCTTGGAAACGATCTCCAGTTCATAAATATCTCAGTGGTCTCACCCAGTTGACTACTTCAAAATGGTGAAAGTCCTCAATGGCACTGCCCATACTAAAACTGGCTTTTGGGCACAAAAGTCCTATATACAACTCTATGACTAAACCTAACAAAACATAGGCTAAAGCAGAGTTTCTAAACCATCTTCATACTTCATACTCTTCATACTAAACCATCTTTAGTTACAGTACCTCAATAGGAAAACATTGAAAACTTGGAAATGGGAGAGCAAAGTATAGTAACTATCAGTGGCGCACTTTCGGTTTTAGAAGTAGGGAGGATATATATATATATTTTTTTTATTCAGTCGGATAAACACTCCAAACAGCCGACCCGACCACTCGGGGGCGTCCGCATGGTCCTAAAGCAAACCATAGCCCATTTTGTATCACATTCCAATTATTAAACTAGTGGGGACAAAAACGCAATTTCAGAATGTGGGGGGGGCATGTTCCGTCCCCAGTGAAAGTTGCGCCTCTGGTAGCTGTACTGTATAACTATAGTAGCTTTCCACTGGGCACAGACCTAAATTCAACATATATTGCACGTTGGTTCAACGTAAATTCATTGAAATGACGTGGAAACAATGTTGATCCAACCAGTGTGCGCCCGGTGAGTTATGTGCAAATTGACCAATGACAGGAATACAACGGTCAAGAAAAGTTGGTTATCAAATAGGCCTAGTTGTAATTTACAATGTTCACATGTTTCATGGAATGACTTCGATGGGCACTCATGTGGATGTCTGTGGGGCGTGCGGGGAGGCGCTACTGTATAAAGGGTTGTTTTCCACTTTGCAAGCTAAACGGAAGCGACGTTGTGTTAACAGTTAGAATTAGCGGAAAAACAAGCAATCAAACTTTACTCGGTGTGGCGGCGGTTCGGCACAGCTGTGTTGTGATTGGGTCAGGGATGGTAGGAGAAGAAAGTATGGAGTATAGTGGTACAATAAAGGAGGGAGTAAGAAAGAGAAAAAGAAAGCGGGAGAGAAAGGGAGTAGGGGTTTGAAGGGGAGCGAGAGGTCTTTGGAGGCAGAGAGGAGGCAGAAAAGGAAGTCTGAGGAGAGCAACATAGTTTCTAACGCTAGCTGCAGTTCGGAGGTAGAAAGTGCCGAGAGAGGGCAAGATAAGACGCATGGAGGTGAGGAGGAGCAGAAAGTGATTCTGAAGTTTAGGGAGGAAGGGGGAGCAGGGGCGATGAGTCCGATAAGGTTGACTTACGGCTGTGATAAAAGAGTTGGCTGGGGAAGTTGTCAATGCTAAAGCGTTAAGAGATGGTAGTTTGTTGGTGTTCTGTAATGAAATGGCGCAGAGGGAAAAAGCTCTGAGTGAAGCAAATAGGGAAGTAAGTGTAAGGTGTTGTCGAGCAGCTGGAGTGATCAAGCAGGGAAGCAGTGGATTAAAGGGGTGATAACAGGAGTGCCCGTGAGTGTTAGCATTCAAGAGATAAGGGACAATTTGACAGGAGGCGTTTTAGTGAATGTTCATAGATTGCAAGCAATAAGGGGTGGAGTTAGAGCAGATAGCCCGTCTATACTCTTACACTTCAAGGACCAGGTACTTCCAAAATAAATGAACCATAGTTCATAGCTCATAATGTGGCATATAGTGTGTGTGAGGCTATGAAGCAGGCAGTGGTGGTGCAACAAGTGAGAGAAGGGTGTCTTATGTGGAGGCAGTGAGGGTGGTTCAGGTCCAGAGAGATACAGGTTCAAGAGAGAGATGGGTAGGAGCATCTAGATGGGGATTACGGGGCAGGTGGGTGGCGATATAGTATACATGGATAAGAGAAAGCTGGTGACGTTCATAGCAGGAGTTATCAACAGCACCGCTGAAGTAAAGTCTGAAACGGAGAAGATTAAGCGAATAGTGGGTGCTGCTGGGAGACATCTGAGTATGACAGGCTTGACATGGGAAGAGGTTCAAGATGACCTCAATCAGCCGAGGGTGGAGTCCTGTATTACTGGATCTTAATTATGATGGTAGTACTACAATGGAATGCTCCAAGCCTGTTGGCTAATGGGCAGGGGTTAAATAATTCAATTGTGGATATGCCAGCTAAGCCTGATGTGATTTGTGTGCAGGAAACATGACTCAAACCGAATGTGGAGTTTATAACACATAGGGACAGAGGTGTAGGGGTGATGTGCCACCTTCATAAAGCAAGGACTTCCATACAGGATGCTAGGTAAAGGTATTGAACAGGAATATGTGGTGGTGGCAGTGTGGTTGAGAGGAGAGATGGTAGTGAACTACTATAATACGTGTCAGGTATTAGACCTAGAAGAGTTGGAGATGGTGGAGGGCCAGGATAGAAGTAAGGTAATATGTGGGGATTTTAATGTCCACAACACGCTCTGGGGGTGGATGGATGGATGGAAATGACCAGGTGATGGAAAATCTGATAGAAGTTAAAGATCCGGTGTGCCTGAATGATGGCCGAGGGACTAGGATTGATGTAGTTACAGGGAAAGAGTTTGGATTGGACCTCTCGGGTATCTAGTGTGATGACAGGAATCTGTGACTGGGAGGAGTTGACAGTAGGGAGTGATCATTACCCCATAGTATGCACAGTAGGCCAGAGGGAGGAGGAGGTGTTAGTGGTAGGCAGGTGGGTGTTTGAAAGGGCAAGTGGGATCAGTTTCAGGAGTTAAGTGAGCGGGTGATGGCTCGGGTGGATTTGAGAGGGGAAGTGGATAGTATGAATAACTGGGTGAGAACAGCGTTAGTGGGGAAAGCTACTGAGGCTATACCTAAGAGTTCAGGGAGGAGGAGGAAAGCAGTCCCGTGGAGGACAAAGGAGTGTGGGGCAATGGTGAGGAGTAGGAACAGGGCATTTAGAGTAGAGGTCGACCGATTAATCGACATGGCCGATTAATTAGGGACGATTTGAAGTTTTCATAACAATCGGTAATCTGCATTTTTTGGACGCCGATTACATTGCACTCCACGAGGAGACTGCATGGCAGGCTGACCACCTGTTACGCGAGTGCAGGAAGGAGCCAAGGTAAGTTGCTAGCTAGCATTAAACTTATCTTATAAAAGCCAATCAATCTTAACATAATCACTAGTTAGCTACACATGGTTGATGATATTACTAGTTTATCTAGCTTGTCCAGCGTTGCATATAATCAATGCGGTGCATGTTAATTTATCATCGATGCGGTGCATGTTAATTTATCATCGAATCACAGCCTGCTTCTCCAAACGGGTGATGATTTAACAAGCGCATTCGCGAAAAAGCACTGTCGTTACACCAATGTGTACCTAACCATAAACATCAATGCCTTTCTTAAAATCAATATACAAGTATATATTTTTTAAACCTGCATATTTAGTTAATATTGCCTGCTAACATAATTTATTTTAACTGGGGAAAATTGTGTCACTTCTCTTGCATTCTGTGCAAGCAGAGTCAGGGTACATGCAGCAGTTTGGGCTGCCTGGCTCGTTGCGAACTGTGTGAAGGACCATTTCTTCCTAACAAAGACGGTAATTAATTTGCCAGAAATTGACATAATTATGACATAACATTGAAGGTTGTGCAATGTAACAGCAATATTTAGACTTAGGGAGGCCACCCATTCAATAAAATACGGAACGGTTCCGTATTTCACTGAAATAATAATGAACGTTTTGTTTTCAAAAATGATAGTTTCCGGATTTGACCATATTAAAGCCCCAAGGCTTGTATTTCTGTGTGTTTATTATATTATAATTAAGTCTTTGATTTGATATTTGATAGAGCAGTCTGACTGAGCGGTGGTAGGCAGCAGCAGGCTTGTAAGCATTCATTCAAACAGCACTTTCCTGCGTTTGCCAGCCGCTCTTTGCTGTGCTTCAAGCATTGTGCTGTTTATGACTTCAAGCCTATCAACTCCCGAGATTAGGCTGGCAATATTATAGTGCCTATAAGAACATCCAATAGTCAAAGGTATATGAAATACAAATGGTATAGAGAGAAATAGTCCTATAATAACTACAACCTAAAACTTCTTACCTGGGAATATTGAAGACTCATGTTAAAAGGAACCACCAGCTTTCATATGTTCTCATGTTCTGTGCAAGGAACTTAAACGTTAGCTTTTTTACATGGCACATATTGCACTTTTACTTTCTTCTCAAACACTGTGTTTTTGCATTATTTAAACCAAATTGAACATGTTTCATTATTTATTTAAGACTAAATTGATTTTATTGATGTATTATATGAAGTTAAAATAAAAATGTTAATTCAGTATTGTTGTAATTGTCATTATTACAAATATATATAAAAATCGTCTGATTAATCGGTATCGGCTTTTTTTGGTCCTCCAATTATCGGTATTGGCGTTGAAAAATCATAATCGGTCGACCTCTAATTTAGAGTGCTGAAAAGGACACATAACTTCCAACATCTGATTCAGTATAAGCAGGCGCTGGTGAAGAGAACTATTCGTCAGACAGAGGTCATGTTGGCGTCGGTTCTGTGACACCATTGGAAGGGCGACACCAGTGGGAGAAGTATGGGGATGATTCAGAGGATGAGTGGGATTTCCAGTGTTGACGAGTGGGAAGGATGTGGCAGTAACAGATGAGGAGAAGGCAGAGATGATGGCCCAAGCCTTTGTCCAAGTGCATAGCTAGGCAAATTTGTCAGATGAGGGGGAGAGAGAGAACGAGAGAGGAGCATCCTGGAGTGCTGGATAGGAGGGAGGATGTAAATGATGTGTTGAATGCACCATTTACAATGGCATAGGTGTAAAGGGCAATAGGTAAGGCTGGGTTAACTTCACCTGGGAAAGATGAGGTGTGCTATGTTAAGTTGGCCCATCTTAGTGATGAGGCACTGGATAAAATATTGGTGTTGTACAACAGAGTGTGGGAGGAGGGGAAACTACCAGGCAGCTGAAAGGAGGCAGTAGTGGAAGCCAGGGAATCTGGAATCTACCAATCTGGAAGCCAGGGAAAGACCCAACGAGGCCAACAAGCTATTGGCCAATAGCCTTAACATCACTAAGATTATGGAGTGTATGATAACGGAGAGGCTAACTTACTTCCTGGAGAGCAGGGGGTCAGTATTGCCACATCAGAGCGGATTCAGGAAGGGTAGGGGAACAATGTACCCAGTGCTCTGCTTAGAAGCACAGGTCAGGAAGGCTCAGATGAACAAGGAGAGTGTTGTAGCTGTATTTTTTTGATGTGGATAAGGCATGTGATATGATGTGGAAGGAGTGGTTGTTAATCAAGCTTGATATTATGGGGTAGGAGGAAGAACGTACAACTGGATAAAGGATTTCCTGTTTGGAAGGTCTATCCAGGTGAGGGTGGGGAAGTCTCTATCAGGCAGCTACATGGTGGATAATGGTACACCGCAGGGGAGCGTGATTAGTCCTCTGTTGTTCTCAATCATGATCAATGATGTTTACTCTCAGGTACAGCCGGATATTGGGAGGTTGTTATTTGCAGATGATGGGGCCTTATGGAAGAGAGGAGGAAATGTACCATATATAGTCAGGAAGGTACAGGAAGCAATTTATGAGGTTGAGCGGTGGGCATTAATGTGGGGATTCAGGTTCTCTGTAGAGAACTGACAGTGTTCTTTACCAGGAGGAAGGTGGGAGATAAGTTATGCTTGAGGTTATATGGGAGACACTTGGAGAGGGTGGAGGCCTTTGGTTCTTTGGGGTATACTTTGATACTAGAATGGCCTGGGCAGAACACATTGAGAGAGTGGTGGGAAAGTGTAAGAAGATACTAAATGTGTTGCGCTGTCTGACAGGGAAGGAGTGGGGGGCTGGGCATGCCACATTGAGGACCATGTATGTTGCATTGATCCGATCTGTAATAGACTATGGCAGTATAGCGTATGGTTCGGCAGCCCGGACATCATTGGAAAGGCTAGATGTCAAACGGGCAAGGACTCTAAATATGTAGTGGGGCGTTCCGGACGTCCCCAGTGGCTGCACTACAGGTGGAGATGGGGGAAATGCCATTGCAGATTAGGAGACAGCAGCTGGCAATGTATTATTGGGTCCGCCTAAAAGGACATGGGGTGTCTCAGCCTGCAAAACGGATTTTACAGGCATGCTGAGAACATGAGCGAAGACCGAACACAAGCTTTGGGTGGGTGGGTAATACCCAGGCGAAGGAAATGGGATTGTATGGAAGGGAGTTTAGTCCAATGGTAGCTATTCCTGTAAATCCACCATGGCTACTCCCACCTCCAGTAGTTGATCTAGAAGTGTTGGAGAGATGACAGAAAGATAGGGATGGTGTTGATCTATCTGATTGGTTTAAGAGACATCTGGATACTGTGTATCAGAATTTTGTGGCCGTCTACACATATGGTTCAAAAGATCCAAGGACAGGATGTACTGGGTCAGCATTTGTAGTGCAGGAATGTGGGGGAGAGTCAGGAAACGTATTACAGATCAGCTGGCTGTATATTTAGTGGAGATGATGGCCATACTGTTGGCCTTGCAGTGGGTGGAGGAAGTTAAGCCAGAAAGAGTAGTTATTTGCTCTGATTCATGTGCAGTGCTAAGGAGTATCCAGTCCTTTTATATCACGTAGCAGACACAACCTGCTGTATGAGGCGCTACAAACCCATGGCAGGAGTAAACAAATGGGTATACAGATAATATTTACATGGGCCCCAGCTCATGTGGGAGTGTAAGGGAACGAGGCAGTTGATGTACTGGCTAAACAAGCACTAAGTAGTCGGGATGTTGATGTGGTAGATTCAATGAGCAAGGCAGAGGCAAAAAGCCTGAGTGATGGTGGAGAAATGGTAGGAGCAGTGGAATAGAGATACTAAGGGCAAGATTTTATTTCAAGTACAGAGGAAAGTTGGGGAGGGGAGAGCGGCAAGAATATTTACAACATTAATGGTGGGACACAGCCAGTTGAATAAGACCTTACATGTGATAGGAAAGTATCTAACAGGAAAATGTATTGCCAGGAAACAGACCGTGGAGCATGTATTGATACAGTGCAGACATTATTGGAGGGAAAGAGAGAGGTTGAGATCTAGTATGAGAGAGAAGGGGATACAGAACATTTGTTTAAAGAGTATATTGAGTAGAACGTCATTAGATATAGTCTCAAATATTTTATATTTTTTAAGAGCAATGGGGCTGGCAGGTAGGATTTAGTTTCTCCCTGTCTCTGGCCCACACTCCAAAACAGTAGGTGGCGGTAATGCACCATAACGTTGGATGCCAACCGCCGATAAACCCCACCGAAGAAGAATGGATGTCTGTGGGCGGAGTCAGTCTGCTTACTGTTGATCACCAGAGGGCACTGTGGCAAAATGAATGCACTCTACTCAAACGTCTATGGTAGTACACCAGGTCAAAGGTTACCAGCGGCAGTTTTTTTTTGTTGCAACAACTAACGCAGTATCCAGATGTTTCAATCCTGAACCAAGCATAGAACAATGGATTGATACAAAAATCGGATTTCCCTCTATGGCGAAAATGAATGGGCACCCGAGACAGTAACGACCGAAGTATGACTATTATAAAATACACAGCCGGGTTTGATAGCTACCGGTAGCCAAGATAGCTAGCTAACTACCAGCTTCTAGTCAGCTGGGAAACGTCAATAGGCAAACAGAATGGAAAAAGTGCCAGGTGGTGGCTCAGAATATTCTGCATACCTGTGGCCAGAAACAGATGGGAGGGTTTAAACTTGCCATTCTTGTTTGCTAGAGAGGAAATATCGTTTTCATAAAGTCCTTTCAAGCGGCCACTGTTAAAAGTATTCGGATATGACATTATTTGTATAAGATTGCTAGGCTATATAACACAGTTTACTTCTATGTTGAACTTAAAGATTTAATGCATGAGGGATCCAGTGGACGCTTGCCCCAAACAAGATGAGGAGACTAGTGTCCCGGAAGAAGGCTCTAACCCTGGTGAAGGAGCTGGATGCATTCCCTAAGGTTCCAGAGAGCTATGTGGAAACCACAGCCAGTGGGGGAACAGGTGCGTTATTAACTAGCCAATGTAAATATGAATTGTAAATAAACTATTATTAAAATTATAGATTGGATACATTGTAAAATGTTAAATTAATGTATGCTATTAAGAGTAACCCAACACCTCGAGTCCATCAACGATGTCAACCGTAGTATAAGTGCAATGGACAATCAATAACATATACTGTAGGGCAAAGTTTAGAACAGAGCATCTAGGCCAACCCTAGTATAGTCATGTACCTGTTTGCTTATTTTAATCAATGAGTAGCCTATTCCAGTTGTAAACTTGGCCTTCTACATCACTCCTCCTTTGCTGTCTTTTCAGTGTCCCTGATAGCCTTCACAGCCATGGCTCTGCTGGCTTTCCTTGAGTTCTTTGTCTATCGAGACACATGGATGCAGTATGAGTATGAAGTTGATAAAGACTTCTCCAGGTAAAAATCAACTCTCAAGACCATGGTCATGTTCATTAGTCACCAAAGAGATTATTTTTTTAAAAGTGTTTTGCAGTGGAAAGTGAATGTTAGTTGGTCCCTACCAGTTTCAGTCCATTTGCTTCCGTTTGGTGCCTAATGAACACAAACGCAACAGTCTGGCATATCATTTTTGAGTTAGCTGGGCAACGTCAGCAGGGAAATACCAAGTGCACTATAGGGCTAACTAACACAATCTTCTCTCTTTTGCAGTAAATTAAGAATAAACATAGACATCACAGTTGCCATGAGGTGTCAATGTAAGTATTTACACTGTTTGAAGGTTGCTCTCACAATTTAGGCCTAGACATGGACATCTAGGATATAATGTGATTGTGTTTGTCAGCAGTAGAATTAACATTTCAGTAGTGTTGTATGAAGCCATTGACTAGGCTGCCCGTCTCTTCCATCATGTCATATTGATTGATTATATTAATCATTGATTTGCTGTTTGTCTGGGTGGCTGTATGTAGTTGTAGGTGCAGATGTCCTAGACTTGGCAGAGACCATGGTAGCTTCAGATGGCCTACATTATGAGCCAGTAAGTATGACTCTGTCTGGTATCTGCTATAGCAGCCTAACCAGGCCAGTCAGTTAAGAACAGTAAAGACACAATGACAACCTGACAATGACAAGATGCAAGTGCGGTGAGAATTCAGGGTTCCATAAATTTCATCATAATATCTTTCCAGTGACAATGCCCTTTCTTAATATTTTTTCCCACGGTCACCTTGCAGGTCACCTTTGACCTCTCTCCTCAGCAAAGGCTGTGGCACAGGTAAGATATATCAGCCACAAGATATGTCTCCTGACAGTATAAAAATGCACCACCAGAATGCATCTGCACATGCACAACTAAAATGGTAATGTTGCATACAGAGAAGCAAAAGATGAGATGGTTGGCTACATGTGGCACATTTTCACACATTTTGATCATGATGCATAATATCTGTCAAATAAACCTAATAAAGTAAAGACCGTATGGTGGAGTGAAGGCTATCCATTGACCATCTGTTATAACTTCTCACTCCTATATAGTGACTCCCCTCTACAACACTCCCGTGTTTAACCTTTCCCTTGCTCACTCATCTCCCTTTCTCCCCCAGAACTCTGCTGATGATCCAGGACCGTCTTAGGGAGGAACACTCGCTGCAGGATGTGATCTTCAAGACAGTCCTGAAAGGATCCCCCACCGCCCTTCCTCCCAGGTCTGGAAAAAAATAATACAGTTTTGCTGTGACAGTGTGTGTGTTTGAGTGAAGTTAGGTATTGAAGTAATTGATAAACTGTATTGAATGATTACGGTTATGTTATTGAAGTGACTCTCCTCCCCTCTATTCTCCTTCGAGAGAGGACAGCCCCTCCCAGTCGCCTGCGGCCTGCAGGATACACGGCCATCTTTATGTCAACAAGGTGGCTGGCAACTTCCACATCACTGTGGGCAAGTAGGTCACCGCTCCTCTCTCTACAACTAACTTCTAGCTAGTGTGCCCTAATGAACACAATGAGTGTTTCCAGGTTGTCCCTCCCTGTTTGTCTGTTTTCTCCGTTGGGTGCCTAATGAACATGACCTAGATGTTTGACTCTAGAATATGAGTTATCATGCCCTATGTGGGAGGAGTCTCCGCAAGCTTGACCTTTTCACATCACCTACAGGGCTATCCCACATCCTAGAGGCCACGCCCATCTAGCGGCCCTCGTCAGCCACGATAGTAAGTTTCTTTGTTTAGAGTTTAACTCCCATACATGATACATAAAAACATCCTAAACAAATGTAAGTTATGATGGAACTATGTGATGTCTTCAATTGAGTTAACACATTTAAACCTGACGATATCCACAGACCTGGAGTTAATGATTGTTCTGATTTGTTGTTGATTACAGCATACAACTTCTCCCATCGCATCGACCATCTGTCGTTCGGAGAGGAGATCCCAGGGATCATCAACCCTCTGGACGGGACAGAGAAAGTCTGCACTGACCGTAAGTAAAAAGACCCAGTCAGTCCTGGGTACAAATCATTCAAATACTGACGCCATGCTTGATTGTTTCCATTGTAACAGGCAAGCTCAATAGAAAAGTTCCAAAAGTGCAATCCCCACACACCTGGCACTCCAGTCAATTATCAAAGCATTGGAAATATTTCAAATAGTATTTAAACCCAAGGCTTTATCACGTCACATCAAACAGGCTACATGACAGGCTTCCTAAATGCACATATAAGTCATGGGTTTTTTGGGGAAGTAGTTTGTCTGCCTCAACATGTTCTGAAGAAATTGGGACATTGTATAGGAATTGTAACTTTGTTAATTTCATCCTTCATTAAAGAATATATATTAATGTATGGACTGTTTTCCTTTGATCCTCGTCAGATAATCAGATGTTTCAGTACTTCATCACCATAGTGCCCACTAAACTGAACACCTACCAGATCTCAGCAGACACAAACCAGTACTCTGTCACCGAAAGGGTAGGTCCAGGATGTGTGTTTATTTGAGTGTACAAGGTCTATGCTGTGTGTGTGGATGAACTGAAAGTGTGGGTGTATCGTCATCGTTTCACCCTGTTTGTGTAGGAGCGGGTGATCAACCACGCGGTGGGCAGCCACGGAGTATCTGGGATCTTTATGAAGTATGACATCAGCTCGTTGATGGTGAAAGTCACCGAGCAGCACATGCCCCTGTGGAGGTTCCTCGTCAGGCTTTGTGGCATCATCGGAGGCATTTTCTCCACCACAGGTACCCACACACAGCTGGCAACAAGTGTACAGGGGTGTATTCAGTAGTGTGTAATGTTGCAAAATGTTTTGCAACAAAAACACGTCTCTTATTGGACAAGTTAAGGTTAGCCCCTCCCTATTTTGTCCCGTTTGCTTCCTAGGGAAAACACCCCAAGTATGTCCACCTGGGTCATTATCATTAGGGCACATCGTAAAAAAATGTTGTGCAATGGAAAAGGTCCAGGTAGTCCCTTCCTTCCCAGCCTAAACAGTTCGGGAGAGTTAGCGCATACAGTACCAGTCAAAGGTTTGGACACACCTGCTCATTATGTTGACTATTTTCTACATTGTAGCATATAGTGAAGACACCAAAACTATGAAATCATGTAGTAACCAAAAAAGTGTTAAACAAATCAAAATATTTTATATTTGAGATTCTTCAAAGTAGCATCCCGTTGCCTTGATGACAGCTTTGCACACTCTTGGCATTCTCTCAACCAGCTTCATGAGGTAGTCACCTGGAATGCATTTCAATTAACAGGTGTGCCTTGTTAAAAGTACATTTGTGGGATTTCTTTCCTTAATGTGTTTGAGCCAATCAGTTGTTTTGTGACAAGGTAGCGGTGGTATACAAAACCATCAAGCGTTATGATGAAACTGTCTCATGAGGACCGCCACAGGAATGGAAGACCCAGAGTTACCTCTGCTGCAGAGGTTAAGTTCATTAGAGTTACCTGCACCTCAGCTTGCAGCCTAAAATAAATGCTTCGGAGTTCAAGTAAGACATTAACATCAACTATTCAGAGGAGACTGCGTGAATCAGGCCTTCATGGTCTAATTGCCACAAAGAAACCACTTCTGAAGGACACCAATAATAAGAAGAGACTTGCTTGGGGCCAAGAAACACGAGCAATGATATTAGACCGGTGGAAATCTGTCCTTTGGTCCAAATTTGAGCTTTTTGGTTCCAATCGCTGTCTTTGTGAGAGGCGTAGTAGGTGAATGGATGATCTCCATGTGTGGTTCCTCCCGTGAAGCATGTAGGTGGAGGTGCTATGCTGGTGACACTGTCTGATTTATTTATTTGTATTTTATTTATTTTTTTAAATTCAAGGCACACTTAACCAGCATGGCTACCACAACATTCTGCAGCATTACGCCATCACATCTGATTTGCGCTTAGTGGGACTATCATTTGTTTTTCAACAAGACAATGACCCAACACACCTCCAGGCTGTGTAAGGGCTATTTGACCAAGAAGGAGAGTGGTGGAGTGCTGCATCAGATGACCTGGCCTCCACAATCACCCGACCTCAATCCAATTGAGATGGTTTGGAATGATTTTGGACCGCAGAGTGAAGGAAAAGCAGCCAACAAGTGTTCAGCATATGTGGGTACTCCTTCAAGACTGTTGGAAAAAACTAGTTGAGAGAATGCCAAGAGTGTGCAAAGCTCAAGGCAAAAGGTGGCTACTTTGAAGAATTTTAAAATAATTTTGATTTGTTTAACACTTTATGGGTTTCAGCATGATTCCATAGTTTTGATGTCTTCACTATTATTCTACAATGTAGAAAATAGTTTTAAAAAAGAAACCCTTGAATGAGTAGGTGTGTCAACTTTTGACTGGTACTGTATATTATCACAACTTTTTGTTCGTTTTGGACTTCGGGAAATGCTTTTTTGGGGGGGGCTGTCTCTCAAAAAAAAAAATTCTCCAGACAAGCCGAAGTCTACGCCCCTTTGTCGGTGAATGGTCGAAAGTAGGGATTCTTCAATAAAGTCTGTCGTTCAACAAGAGACGACTAGTTTTCATGCACATTTTTTTTTGAGGAATACTGCACCAAACATCTTAGATTGAGCAACTAACATCTATGCAAAACACCAAAATTAATGAGATTTGCGTTAGCTTAGATTAATTCGGACTCTTTTGAGCAAGTATATGCTGGCTGCGGCGTCTCAAAATGGAAAAACAGTACTATTGCCAATTTTCTACTTTTTTTTCAAGTGAATGTATTTTTAAGGGAGTATGCAAGTACCCTCGTTCGAATTTGTCTAGGCGCCAGCCGAACTGATTCATTTGGAAGCCTTAATACTTCTCTCTGTCCTCTCCATACAGGTATGATCCATGGAATGGTGGGCTTCCTGGTGGACGTCATCTGCTGTCGCCTCCAACTAGGAGTCTACAAACCCCGGGAGGCAAGTTAACACATCAAGTCAAACACGCTTGTCACAAGCTTGTTGACTCTTTTTTTTAAAGTAAATATATACAGGACGCAGCATATAGGATACCCTCAACATAAGTATTTTGATCAATATCTGAATTGGACAGTAGTTAGCGTTGGTTATTCATTTTCTCATCGCATGCTACACTACTGCTTATTTAATTTGAAAACACATTCAAATAAACGTAAACTTAAAGGGGTGGTTTACCGGACAGAGATTAAAGCACGTTTGTTGAAAGTGCATTTTATTCCAGGATTAGACTTAATCTGTTTCTGGGAAACTGCACGTTTTTTTTTATACACTTAACAAAAATATAAACGCAACATGTAGGAGTCCTAATTCATGACCTGAATTAAAAGAGCCCAGCAATTTTCCTTAACGCACAAAATCTTGTTTCTCTCAAACTTTGTGCACAAATTTGTTTACATCCTTGTTAGTGAGAATCCATCCACCTGACAGGTGTGGCATATCAAGCTGATTAAACAGCATGATTATTACACAAACCACATCACACAATGTCACAGATGTCTCAAGTTGAGGGAGCATGCAATTGGCATACTGACAGCAGAAATATCCACCAGAGCCGTTTCTAGAGAATTTAATGTTAATTTCTCTATCATAAGCCGTCTCCGTCGTTTTAGAGAATTTGGCAGTACGTCCAACCGGCCTCACAACCGCAAACCTCGTATAACAACGGCAGCTCAGAACCTCCGCATCCAGTTTCTTCACCTGTGGAATCATCTGAGACCAGACACCCGGACAGCTGATAAAATTGTGGGTTTGCACAAACCGTCACATCTGCTTGCTTGTCGTACTCATCGGGGTCTTGACCTGACTGCAGTTCTACGTCGTAACCGACTTCAGTGGGCAAATGCTTACCTTTGATGGCCACTGGCACGTTAGAGAAGTCTGCTCTTCGTGGATTAATCCTGTACCTGGCAGACAGCATGAATGGCGTTGAGTGGGTGAGTGCATCATGGTGGGGTTATGGTATGGGCAGGAATAAGCTACGGACAATGAACACAATTGCATTTTATTGATGGCTATTTTAATGCACAGTGATACCGTGGTAAGATCCTGAGGCCCATTGTCGTGCCATTCCTCCACCGCCATGACCACATGTTTCAGCATGATAATGCACGGCCCCATTTTTGCAAGGATCGGTACACAATTCCCGGAAGCTGAAATTGTCCCAGTTTTTCCATGGCCTGCATACTCACCAGACATGTCACCCATTGAGCATGATTGGGATGCTCTGGATCGAATTATGACGGTGTGTTCCAGTTCCCATCTTCGCACAGCCATTGAAGAGATGTGGGACAACCTTCCACAGGCCACAATCGACAGCCTGATCAACTCGAAGATGTCGAGTTGCATGATGCAAAGGGTGGTCCCTTTCTGATCCACTTCCCTACTTTTTTTAAGATATCGGTGACCAAGGGCTGTTACGGTGACTGTATTACCGTCATGAAGGCAGTCATTCCACATGACCGTTTAGTCACGGTAATTAGGCTTCTCCAAGCTCTGATGCTGCTACTGGTCATTAGTAGCCTACCAAACTTGCTAACTGCCTGGTACTCAGCACTCTATTATCCCTCTAATCACTCTGACATCAATGCAAATGAGTTTGAAAATCGAATCAAACACTTCATTAGAGCTCATGTTGCGCTACATTTCTGTAGGCTATGCAATTGTGGGAGAAATCGGAGTGACGGCCGCTAATAAAAAATATAACAAATGATTTGACTTGCAAGCCTCCCCCTTTTTCCTCCAAACATAACGATGGTCATTATGGCCAAACAGTCCTATTTGTGTTTCATCAGACCAGAGGACATTTCTCCAAAAAGTATGATCTTTGTCCCCATGTGCAGTTCCAAACCGTAGCCTGACTTTTTTGTGGTGGTTTTGGAACAGTGTGCCCCTCTTCCTTGCTGAGTGGCCTTTCAGGTTATATTGATATAGGACTAATTTTACTGTGGATATAGATACTTTTGCACTTGTTTCCTCCAGCATCTTCACAAGGTCCTTTGCTGTTGTTCTGGGATTGATTTGCACTTTTCGCATCAAATTACGTTAATCTCTAGGAGACAGAACGCGTCTCCTTCCTGAGCGGTATGACGGCTGCGTGGTCCCATGGTGTTTATACTTGCGTACTATTGTTTGTACAGATGAACGTAGTACCTTCAGGCATTTGGAAATTGCTCCCAAGGATGAACCAGACTTGTGGAGGTCTACAACAAAAAAAATCTGAGGTTTAATGACTCCAACCTAAGTGTATGTAAACTTCTGACTTCAAATATATTTCTTGTTAGCCGCTCAACATAGAATAAGCCTTGTGCGCACTCCCTCAAATGATTGACAAAATATTGATATTTTATTCTTCATACTATAAAATAATGCCATGGAATTATAAGCAAATATTGTCTGCTAAATGAACTAGTGTAACCCACAGCCATTTGGCATAGCCACACCAGGACCTAACATGACAACTCAGAGTAGGCTATTCTTTTCTTCATATCATGCTCCTTTAGACTTGTTTAAGACCTGTTTACTTTTTAAAATGGCTTGTAGGCTGTGTTTGTTAATTAATGGTAAATACCGTGAGAATGACAGTTATTTGGTTGACAATCACCAGCTGACAAAATTTCATGACCACCACAGCCGTACCAACAGATACATATCTGTATTCCCAATCATAGATTAAGGCCAAATTAATTTATTTCAAATGACAGATTTCCTCATGAACTGTAATTCAGTAAAATCTTTAAAATTGTTATGTTGCATTTATATTTTAGTTCAGTGTACTTTAATGTTTTCCCTCTCTCATTCTCAGATGGGCCTGCTGGACGACCATGTAAAAAACGAAGCCCCTGCCCCACCCCTGGAAGCTACAGAAAACCACACCCACTGACAGGACTCCCTAGGGCAGGGATCATCAACTAGATCAGGGCTCTCCAACCCTGTTCCTTGAGAGCTATCCTCCTGTAGGCTTTCGCTCCAACCCCAGTTAACTGATCTGGTTCAGCTTTTCAACAACTAATTATTAAGAATCCGGTGCTCTAGATTAGGGTTGGAGCAAAAAACTACAGGAAGGTTTTTTCTTTTTCTTGAGCGGATGGTCAGGGGGCGGGAACATAATTGTAAATTGACCTGAATAATAATCATTTTAAACCTCGCTTACGATCACATATCTCTCTATAATGCGTGGGAATACTTTGGAACTTATTTTTTTCAAAATTAAAATGACTTGAAGCTGATTTTCTGGTGTTTTTACAGTCATTTTGTCCAACAAAATATTGGGGGAGGGGGACAAATAAAATCCCTCGTGTGAATTGGATCCCAATTCATGGATGCCAAGAAAGCAAGGCTTCCCCCACCAAAAAAAATCAATAAAAAAAATAAATCAATTTTGCCTTAGTGTTTCATAATTTTCCGAAACAGCGCCCCTCTGTCTCTAAGTGTAGGCCGTCTATCTGATACTGTCTGGTCCAAACGAGTATGACATTGTTGCTGCCCGTAGCATTGAAGGCAAGGGAAGCCGGTGAGCATTTGCCAATCAGCGTTGAGCTAAACACTGAATGGTCCTGGCACACCAAAAAAAAGTGTCAAGGGAAGCCAGCTTCAATTTTGGCAATTTTCCCAATGAGAGCATACGTCCCTGACAGAAACTTAAATTGTTGCATCTCGTTGTGTTGTCCTCCGATAGCTAGCTAGCTAAAATGGGCCCTTCCTTAAATTAGCCATGGATGGAGATACTTAGGAAAAACTATGGAGAATGAGTTGGAGTGTGGCCTGATCTGATGAATTCTCAGCAAGAAGGGCGCGCTGCCTTGTGCCTTTGGGACTACTAAATATATTTTAAACCTCCCGCTTTGGGCTGGATGTATCAATGTGTAGTTCATACATGCAACATTACTGTCTTACCTCAATTAGCCACGAAATCCCTAGTTTGAAAGCAACTTTTTCGGGAAGCTGTGCTGTGCTATTTTCCCTCACACGGGCCTGCCCCCTACCAATTTAAGTTCAGCCAGTGAGCTTCAGCCCCTCGCCATATGAGTGACAGCTAGCAAGAGGTGCATCATGCACACACAGCAGAGCGCGAGAGCAATGACGTGGTGCACATACAGTGGGGAGAACAAGTATTTGATACACTGCCGATTTTGCAGGTTATCCTACTTAAAGTATGTAGAGGTCTGTCATTTTTATCATAGGTACACTTCAACTGTGAGAGACAGAATCTAAAACAAAAATAGTAATTAATTTGCATTTTATTGCATGACATAAGTATTTGATCACCTTCCCAACCAGTAAGAATTCCGGCTCTCACAGACCTGTTAGTTATTCTTTAAGAAGCCCTCCTGTTCGGCACTCATTTACCTGTATTAACTGCACCTGTTTGAACTCGTTACCTCTATAAAAGACACCTGTCCACACACTCAAACAGACTCCAACCTCTCCACAATGACCAAGACCAGAGAGCTGTGTAAGGACATTCGGGATAAAATTGTAGACCTGCACAAGGCTGGGATGGGCTATAGGACAATAGGCAAGCAGCTTGGTGAGAAGGCAACAACTGTTGGCGCAATTATAAAAAAATGGAAGAAGTTCAAGATGACGGTCAATCACCCTTGGACTGGGGCTCCATGCAAGATCTCACCTCGTGGGGCATCAATGATCATGAGGAAGGTGAGGGATCAGCCCAGAACTACACGGCAGGACCTGGTCAATGACCTGAAGAGAGCTGGGACCACAGTCTCAACAAAAAAAAATAGTAACACAATACGCCGTCATGGATTAAAATCCTGCAGCGCACGCAAGGTCCCCCTGCTCAAGCCAGCGCATGTCCAGGGCCGTCGAAGTTTGGAAACATAATTCTTTGGGGATGCTTTTCTGCAAAGGGGACAGGACAACTGCACCGTATTGAGGGGAGGATGGATGGGGCCATGTATCGCGAGATCTTGGCCAACAACCTCCTTCCCTCAGTAAGAGCATTGAAGATGGGTCATGGCTGGGTCTTCCAGCATGACAATGGCCCAAAACACACAGCCAGGGCAACTAAGGAGTGGCTCCGTAAGAAGCATCTCAAGGTCCTGGAGTGGCCTAGCCAGTCTCCAGACCTGAACCCAATAGAAAATCTTTGGAGGGAGCTAAAAGTCCGTATTGCCCAGCGACAGCCCCGAAACCTGAAGGATCTGGAGAAGTTCTGTATGCAGGAGTGGGCCAAAATCCCTGCTGCAGTGTGTGCAAACCTGGTCAAGAACTACAGGACATGTATGATAATTGCAAACAGGTTTCTGTACCAAATATTAAGTTCTGCTTTTCTGATGTATAAAATGCAAATTAATTACTTAAAAATCATAATGTGATTTTTCTGGATTTTTGTTTTAGATTCCGTCTCTCACAGTTGAAGTTGTACCTATATAAATTACAGACCTCTACATGCTTTGTAAGTAGGAAAACCTGCAAAATCGGCAGTGTATCAAATACTTGTTCTCCCCACTGTATCTGCACATACAGTGGGGCAAAAAAGTATTTAGTCAGCCACCAATTGTGCAAGTTCTCCCACTTAAAAAGATAATTTTCATCATAGGTACACTTCAACTATGACAGACAAAATGAGAAAACAAAATCCAGAAAATCACATTGTAGGATTTTTAATGAATTTATTTGCAAATTATGGTGGAAAATAAGTATTTGGTCAATAACAAAAGTTTATCTCAATACTTTGTTATATACCCTTTGTTGGCAATGACAGAGGTCAAACATTTTCTGTAAGTCTTCACAAGGTTTTCACACACTGTTGCTGGTATTTTGGCCCATTCCTCCATGCAGATCTCCTCTAGAGCAGTGATGTTTTGGGGCTGTTGCTGGGCAACACGGACTTTCAACTCCCTCCAAAGATTTTCTATTGGGTTCAGGTCTGGAGACTGGCTAGGCCACTCCAGGACCTTGAGATGCTTCTTACGGAGCCACTCCTTAGTTGCCCTGGCTGTGTGTTTGGGATCATTGTCATGCTGAAAGACCCAGCCACGTTTCATCTTCAATGCCCTTGCTGATGTAAGGAAGTTTTCACTCAAAATCTCACGATACATGGCCCCATTCATTCTTTCCTTTACACGGATCAGTCGTCCTGGTCCCTTTGCAGAAAAACAGCCCCAAAGCATGATGTTTCCACCCCCATGCTTCACAGTAGGTATGGAGTTCTTTGGATGCAACTCAGCATTCTTTGTCCTCCAAACACGACGAGTTGAGTTTTTACCAAAAAGTTATATTTTGGTTTCATCTGACCATATGACATTCTCCCAATCTTCTTCTGTATCATCCAAATGCTCTCTAGCAAACTTCAGACGGGCCTGGACATGTACTGGCTTAAGCAGGGAGACACGTCTGGCACTGCAGGATTTGAGTCCCTGGCGGCGTAGTGTGTTACTGATGGTAGGCTTTGTTACTTTGGTCCCAGCTCTCTGCAGGTCATTCATTAGGTCCCCACGTGTGGTTCTGGGATTTTTGCTCACCGTTCTTGTGATCATTTTGAGATCTTGCGTGGAGCCCCAGATCGAGGGAGATTATTGGTGGTCTTGTATGTCTTCCATTTCCTAATAATTGCTCCCACAGTTGATTTATTCAAACCAAGCTGCTTACCTATTGCAGATTCAGTCTTCCCAGCCTGGTGCAGGTCTACAATTTTGTTTCTAGTGTCCTTTGACAGCTCTTTGGTCTTGGCCATAGTGGAGTTTGGAGTGTGACTGTTTCAGGTTGTGGACAGGTGTCTTTTATACTGATAAGTTCAAACAGGTGCCATTAATACAGGTAACGAGTGGAGGACAGGAGCCCCTTAAAGAAGAAGTTACAGGTCTGAGAGCCAGAAATCTTGCTTGTTTGTAGGTGACCAAATACTTATTTTCCACCATAATTTGCAAATAAATTCATTAAAAATCCTACAATGTGATTTTCTGGATTTTGTTTCTAATTTTGTCTGTCATAGTTGAAGTGTACCTATGATTGAAAATTACAGGCCTCTCTCATCTTTTTAAGTTGGAGAACTTGCACAATTGGTGGCTGACAAAATACTTTTTTGCCCCACTGTATGTGACCTAGTACACAATTTCCAGGGACCACTTTAAGAACTACTGGCTAAAAAGTATTGGAGAATCTCTTTATGTACGTAACTACACTGATATACACTGTGGACAACTGCTTGTCAAACATCTCATGCCAAAATCATGGGTATTAATATGGAGTTGGTCCCCCCCCCTTTGCTGATATAACAGCATCCACTCTTCTGGAAAGCTTTCCACTAGATGTTGGAACATTGCTGCAAGGACTTGCTTCCATTCACCCACGAGCATTAGTGATGTTGGGCGATTACGCCTGGCTCACAGTCGGCATTCCAATTAATCCCGAAGGTGTTTGATGGGGTTGAGGTCAGGACTCTGTGCAGGCCAGTCAAGTTCTTCCACACCGATCTTGACAAACCATTTCTGTAAGGACCTCACTTTGTGCACAGGGCATTGTCATGCTGAAACAGGAAAGGGCCTTCCACAAACTGTTGCCACAAAGTTGGAAGCACAGATTCGTCTAGAATGTAATTTATGCTGTAGCGTAAAGATTTCCCTTTACTGGAACTAAGGGGCCTTGCCCGAACCATGAAAAACAGCCCCAGACCATTATTCCTACTCCGCCAAACTTGACAGTTGCCACTGTGCATTCGAGCAGGTGGAGTTCTCCTGGCATTGGACAAATCTGGGTTTGGCAGTCGGACTACCATATGGTGAAGCGTTTCCTCTGCTCCGGAGTCCAATGGCGGTGAGTTTTACACCACTCCAGCCGACGCTTGGCATTGTGCATGGTGATCTTAGGCTTGTGTGTTGCTGCTCAGCCATGGAAACCCATTTCATGAAGCTCCCAACGAACAGTTCTTATGCTGACGTTGCTTCCAGAGGCAGTTTGAAACTCGGTAGTGAGTGCTGCAACCGAGGACAGACGATTTTTACTTGCTATGCGCTTTAGCACTCGGCGGTCCCATTCTGTGAGCTTGTGCGGCCTACCACTTCACAGCTAAGCCGTTGTTGCTCCTAGATGTTTCCACTTCACAATAACAGCACTTACAGTTGACCGGGGCAACTCTAACAGGGCAGAACTTTTGTTGGAAAGGTTGCATCCTATGACGGTGCCACGTTGAAAGTCCCTGAGCTGTTCAGTAAGACTATTCAACTGCCAATTTTTGTCTATGGAGATTGTATGGCTGTGTGCTCGATTTTATACACCTGTCAGCAACAGGTATGGCTGAAAAGACGCCTCAAGTCCTCAACTGGCAGCTTCATTAAATAGTACCTGCAAAACACCAGTCTCAACATCAACAGTGAAGAGGCGACTCCGGGATGCTGGCCTTCCTCTGTCCATCCAGCATCTGTATTCTTTTGACCATCTTAATCTTTTATTTTTATTGGCCAGTCTGAGATATGGCTTTTTCTTTGCAACTCTGACAAGAAGGCCAGCATCCTGGAGTCGCCTCTTCACTGTTGACATTGAGACTGGTTTTGCGGGTACTATTTAATGAAGCTGCCAGTTGAGGACTTGTGAGATGTCTGTTTCTCAAGGTACCATGCCAAACTAGACACTCTAATCTTCTTGCTCAGTTGTGCACCGGGGCCTCCCACTCTTTCTATTCTGGTTAGAGACAGTAGTACACATAGCGTTTTACGAGATCTTCAGTTTCTTGGCTATTTCTCACATGGAATAGCCTTCATTTCCCAGAACAAGAACAGACTGACGAGTTTCAGAAGAAAGTGCTTTGTTTCTGTCCATTTTGATCCTGTAACAGAACCCACAAATGCTGATGCTCCAGATACTCAACTAGTCTAAAGAAGGCCAGTTTTATTGCTTCTTTAATCAGCACCACAGTTTTCAGCTGTGCTAGCATAATTGCGAAAGGGTTTTCTAATGATCAATTAGCCTTCTAAAATTGTAAACTTGGATTACCTAACACAACGTGCCATTGGAACACAGGAGTGATACGCATATATATATATATCACATTTTCAATTACATTTACGAAGTTAAATTATCTTCTTGGCCTTCCTTTGATACAGAGTTCTGGAGGGCAGATAGCGTGTCCCCGATGATGCGTTGGGCTGACAGCTCCACCCTCTGGAGAGCCATGCAGTTGAGGGCGGTGCAGTTGCCGTACCTGATGGTGATGCAACCCAACAGAATGCACTCAATGGTGCATCTGTAGAACTTTGAGGGTCTTAGAGGCCATGCCAAATTTCTTCAGGCACCTGAGCTTGTAGAGGCGCTGTTTCACCTTCACCACAGTGTCAGTGTGATGAGACCATTTCAGGTCCTCAGTGAAGTGTATGCAGTGGAACTTTTGACCGTATCTACTGCAGCCCTGTAGATGAGGATGGGGGCATGTTCCCTCGGTCTCCTGTAGTCCACAATCAGCTCCTTTTGTTGATGTTAAGGGAGAGGTTATTTTCCTGGCACCACTCCACCAGGGCTATGACCTCCATGTAGTCTGTTTTGTCATAGTTGGTAATCAGGCCTACCGCTGTCGCGTCACCAGCAAACTTGATGATTGAGTTGGAGTCCTCTGTGGCCAAGCAGTCATGGGTGAACAGGGAGTACAGGAGGGGGCTGAGCGCACACACCCCTGGGCGGCTCCCGTGTTGAGGATTTGCATGGCGGATGTGTTGTTGCCTTCCCTCAGCACCTGTGGTCGTCTCGTCAGTAAATCTAGGACCCAGTTGCACAGGGAAGAGTTCAGATCCAAGGTCCCGAGCTTAGTGATGAGCTTGGAGGGCACTAGGGTGTTAAAAGCTGAGCTATAGTCGATGAACAGCATTCACACACAGCGCATTTGGATATCAGGACAGCGATCACTCACCTCGGATTAGACAAAGATGTTTTCTTCAACAAGCAGGACGCACAGGATTTACTTCAAACACCCGACAAGGCCAACATCCCCGTCATTGGCAAGAGAAAGAGACGCAGGTACAGAGGACACAGAGCGGGGTGCCTCGTAAGGATCTGCAGATGGCGAGTGGGAAAGCTGCCGTTACCGTCAATATTACTTGCCAACGTGCAATCAGTGGACAATAAATTAGACGAGGTACGATCACGAATATCCTACCAACGGGACATCAGAAACTGTAACATCTTATGTTTCACGGAATAGTGGCTGAATGATGACATGGATATTCAGCTAGCAGGACACTCTGCACCGGCAAGATAGAACAGCACACTCCGGTAAGACGAAGGGGGGGGGGGGGGGGGGGGGGTCTGTGCATATTTGTAAACAACGGCTGGTGCACGAAATCTAAGAAAGTCTCTAGATTTTGCTCGCCTGAAGTAGAGTAAGTTATGATAAACTGTAGACCACACTATTTGCCAAGAGTTTTTATCCACACTTTACGTGGCTGTTAATTTACCACCACAGACAGATGCTGGCACTAAGACCTTGCTCAATCAGCTGTATCAGGAAACCGCTCACCCAGAGGCGTCACTCCTAGTGGCCGGGGGATTTTAATGCAGGGAAACATCAGTTTTACCTAATTTCTATCAACATGTTGATGTGCAACCAGAGGGAAAAAAATACTAGATCACCTGTACTCCACATACAAAGCTCTCCCTTGCACTCCATTTGGTAAATCTGACCACAATTCTATCCTCCTGATTCCTGCTTACATGCAAAAATTAAAGCAGGAAGCACCAGTGGCTCGGTCTATAAAAAAAGTTGTCAGATGAAGCAGATGCAAAACTACTGTTTTGTCAGCACAGACTGGAACATGTTCCTGGATTCTTCCGATGGCATTGAGTACATGACATCAGTCACTGGCTTTATCAATAAGTGCATCGAGGATGTCGTCCCCACAGTGACTGTACGAACATACCCCAACCAGAAGCCATGGATTACAGACAACATTCACACTGAGCTAAAGGGTAGAGCTGCCATTTTCAAGGTGCAGGACTCTAACCCGGAAGCTTATAAGAAATCCTGCTATGCCCACCAACGAACCATCAAACAGGCAAAGCGCCAATACAGGGCTAAGATTGAATCGTACTACACCGGCTCCGACGCACGTCTTATGTGGCAGAGGTTTCAAACTATTACAGACTACAAGGGGAAGCATAGCCACGAGCTGCCCAGTGACATGAGCCTACCAGACGATTAAATCGCGTCGAGGCAAGCAACACTAAGGCATGCATGAGAGCATCAGCTGTTCCGGACGACTGTTATCACACTCTCCATAGCCAACGTGAGTAAGACCTTTAAACAAGTCAACGTTCACAACATATCCCTGATTGAGTCTGTAATACCAACATGTTTCAAGCAGACCACCAGTCCATGTGCCCATGAACACTAAGGCAACCTGCCAAAATGACTACAGACCCGTAGCACTCTTGTCGGTAGCCATGAATTGCTTTGAAAGGCTGGTAATGGCTCACATTAACACCATTATCCCAGAAACCCTAGACCCACTCCAATTTGCATACCGCCCAAACAGATCCACAGATGATGCAATCTCTATTGCACTCCACACTGCCCTTTCCCATCTGGACAAAAGGAACACCTACATGAGAATGCTATTCATTGACTAGAGCTCAGCGTTCAACCCCATAGTACCCTCAAAGCTCATCACTAAGCTAAGGATCCTGAGACTAAACACTTCCCTCTGCAACTGGATCCTGGACTTCCTGACGGGCTGCCCCCAAGTGGTGAGGTTAGGTAGCAACACATCCGCCACGCTGATCCTCAACACGGGGGCCCCTCAGGGGTGTGTGCTCAGTCCCCTCCTGTACTCCCTTTTCACCGATGACTGCATGGCCAAGCATGACTCCAACACCATCATTAAGTTTTCCGACGACACAACAGTGGTAGGCTTGATCACTGACAATGACGAGACAGCCTATAGGGAGGAGGTCAGAGACTTGGCCAGGTAGTGCCAGAATAACAGCCTATCCCTCAACATAATCAAGATTAAGGAGATGATTGAACTACAGGAAAAGGAGGACCGAGGACCCATTCTCATCGAAGGGGCTGTAGAGGAGCAGGTTGAGAGCTTCAAGTTCCTTGGTGTCCACATCACCAACAAACTAGAATGGTACAAACACACCAAGACAGTTGTGAAGAGGGCACGACAAAGCCAGTTCCCCCTCAGGAAACTTAAACAATTTGGCATGGGTCCTCAGATCCTCAAAAGGTTCTACAGCTGCAACATCGAGAGCATCACTGCCTGGTACGGCAACTACTCGGTCTCCGACCGCAAGGCACTACAGAGGGTAGTGCGTACATGGCCCAGAATATCACTGGGACTAAGCTGCCTGCCATCCAGGACCTCTACACCAGGCGGTGTCAGAGGAAGGCCCAAAAAATTGTCAACGACCACAGCCACCCCCAGTCATAGAATGTTCTCTCTACTACCGCATGGCAAGCGGTACCGGAGCGCCAAGTCTAGGACCAAAAGACTTCAACATTTTTTACCCCCAAGCCATAAGACTCCTGAACAAGTAATCAAATGGCTACCCGGACTATTTGCATTGTCCTGCCCCCCCAAACCCTGCTGCTACTCTGTTTATCATATTTGCATAGTCACTTTAACCATACCTACATATACATACTACCTCAATTAGTGTTATCTATTGTTCACTTAATAACTATTTTTTACTTAATTGCACTGTTGGTTAGGGCCGGTAAGTAAGCATTTCACTGTAAGGTTCGGCGCACGTGACAAACTTTGATTTGACCATGATGGTAAGCACCCTGAAACCTGCCGTGACTGCCTCCTGTGACCAGACTCTACTGTCGTGTCGACCTCTGAGGGAGAGACCAGAAGCAGATACAGCGTTCTATTCAGTAAGTCAAATGATTAAAGTAATTTGCTTTGTCAGTGTTTTTATAGTATCATCACCCGTACCAATCCCACCATCAATCTCTCCAGTCAGACACAAAAAAAAGACTGATAGATCAGTTAACCCACCCTCTCTTTCTCTCAGCGAGGACTAGGAGGAGATTAGAAGCCTCATAACTGGAGACCTTTAAGAAACATGCAGTGTCTCAACTTCCTCCCACAATACCACTTTGGGGACCTGGGTATGATATAGTTAATGTACTTCTCTCACCTTTTACCATCTAATGAAACTATCTTAAAACGGAATGAGTTATTTCGTACTGGGAGAGCATTCACTCCTGTAAATATCTTCTCTCTTTCTGTTTCAGATCGGTGTCCTGATGAGTAAAGGAAATGACAGACAACAGGCTTAAGTCTAAGCCACCGGATCAACAGAATCACCCATCACTGGGACTGTTCTAACCTTCTTAACGTGTTGAATTGTGTTACAGTATATTCAATTATTTTACTGTACAATGCATTTAGTTGCTTGATACTTATTATTACTACTAAACAAACATTGTTACTGTATGTAATTTTGTTCTACAATTAATTCAAGTCTTAAACAGTAACTTCTATGTGTTTCATTACAACTGTTTATGGTGAATGAGAGACCCCACCAAAACATGACCCTTCAGAGTTCCATGTAGCCTACCGATCAGAAGGAACACGCTCCGCTCACCAAAAGTCAAGCTATGGGCAAGGGGCAGTATTTCTGCCACTCCCCGGTGACACAGAAATCATGTACTTCATGCTTAACTGTTCAACTTAATAGACAGCCATATCAAGGTCGATATGTCTTATTGAAATGGAAAATAAATTGAAACTGGAGGAAATAGATATCTGTTTACTTGCTACCTGTTTCAGTATTTTATTCAAAGTTTCCATGTAGCCCTCACCCTGAATGAGTTTATTGGTTCCTAGTGGTCAGCACATTTGTCAACAAAACATTTAAAAGAGAAGCTCTTTTGTTTTGGGACCAAGGCAGTTGGTTGCCAGGTAACTCAAGAGAAAGTGTAAGACCCCCTCATGTGCACAGAAACCAAACCAAGGGCTGCATCCCTCTTCATCCTGCAATGTTGTTTTTACTGTAGTCCCATTCCAAACCAGACACAATGTACATGCTATTGATCATCTAAGTAATTATTTAGATAGTTCCTTCAAACAAAAGCAATTGAGGCCCTTTTCACCATAATGTGGATGTTATCATTTAGCTGGTATCCAGGCTGTCCGTTTGTATTCATTCAAGGACAATAGTCCCAAACAGAAGCTTCTATTTAGAGTGCTCTGGTCCCTAGCTAATAGATGGTGTCTCCTCAGTCAGGGAGGGGACATCCATTCAGAGTTATATAAGACAAGTCTGGAAATGAATGCTGATTTAGCCCTCCATTTACCCATTCAAGCATTGAAGCATGTTGAAAGCCTCCCCTCTTCCTCCTCCACATTGCCCCTTATGCAACAGTGTTTTTGTCTAAGCCTCCGGGAGGCATATGCCCCAGCAGTAGAGGTGTTCTGCTCTATCTGTACTGTACGATCGTCCTCAGTGTCTCTGCTCCATCTCTCTCTACCTCTCTCTATGGCTGTTCAGCTGGTTGTAGCTCTCCTGGCACTAGCCTCTCTGAGTGCTGCATCTGCACCGGACTGTAAAGAACTGGTCAAACCCCTGGTACTGGAGGACCATACCGAGGTAAGTTGTGATCATAATACTAAATATATTTTGGACCTAATGAATACGTCTCAGATGACACTCTACTCCCTATCCGGCAAACCTACTATGGACAGTGACAGATGCTGTGAAGTATTTATTAGGATCTGCAATTTACTCTTCCTGGGGTTTCCAAAATAGGAAACACAAATAAAATAAATAATATATAGCACATTTACATTACAATTTAACCATTCAGCGGACGCTCCCATCCAGAGCAACCCACAAGCTAGTTCATTCATATTAAGATGGTGAGACAAGCACATACCACAGTCATATCCCAATCACGTATCACATACATAATGCAAAATACAACACAAAATGCATATAAATGTCTGTGTTTTCACAGTTCCCGTCATGCTGTAAGGTGTTCTTTTATCTGTTCTTTGAGTCTGGTTTTATTGCTAGCTTGAGTTACCTGCTGTGGCAGAGTTCCATGTAGTCACGGCTCTATTTAATACGGTGTTTCCCAGCCTCTGTTCTGGAACTGGGGACTGTGAAGAGACCTCTGGTTGGATGTCTTGTGCTATGCCGATGAGTGTCCGAACTGTGTGCCAACTGCTTCAACAGACAGTTTGGTACCTTCAACACCTCGCACAAAGACCAATCGTGATGCAGTCAATCTCTCCTCAACTTTGAGCCAGGAGAGATTGACATGCATGTCATTCGTACTCCGTGTACATCAAAGTGCAATACGTGCTGCTCTGTTTTGCACCAACTGCAATTTGCCTAATTCCTTCTTTGCTGCACCTGACCACAACTGGACAGTAGTGGAGGTGTGACAAAACTAGGGTCTGGTTGACTGAGATAGAGAAAGCAGAGCAATGCCTTACCATAGACAGACCTCATCCCATTTTAGTAACCGTTCAGTCATAATTATGTTTTGACCATCAAAGCTTGCCATCTAGGTTGACACCCAGCAGTTGTCTCCTCAACTTGCTCAATAGCCACATTCAATAATAGATCCAGATGAGGATTAGGGTTTTGAGTGATTTGTCCCAAAAATTATGCTTTTAGTTTGAGATGTTTAGGACCAGCTTATTGTTAGTTACCTTAAACGTAAGTTATTTTACTGTTGCAGCCGACGTGTATACTGTTGAGTCGTCAGAGTACATAGACACATAGGCTTTATTCAAGGAAAGTCATTAGTAAACACCAAAAACAATAAATGGTCCAAGCCGGCTGCCCTGTGGTACTCCACACTCAAACGAATTTGCATTAGAAAGGCTTCCATTAAAGAAAACATTGTGTCTTCTATTGGATAGGCAACTGTACATCCATGATAAGGCAAGGGATGTTAATCCATAACACCTACACATTTTCTTTTTACTATACTACCCTTGTGTTTCTTCCAACTTCAAAATGGTCCATATTGGTATAGGATGAGGCAATTAGATGGTATGAAACTCATGTTTTTTTCCTTGTCTGTGACTGGCAGCTCTATGGCAAATGGGTGTATGTGATGGGGTCTGCGGATCATTTATTCTTCCAAAATGCTTTGGGGACTCTGAAAAGCTCCTGGATAGACCTGTCGGCTACATCGGACCATAAAGTAGTCACCCTAAGATGGGGAGACCGCATGTAAGTCTGGCTATATTGTGGATATGAATGCAGACTTTAGTGAATGTCATAGTAGTTTGGAAAGGGCTTTATTAAATATCAGGAAAGTATGTGCAATGGTAGACATTTAATTTGACCTTTCTCTGAAAGCAAAGACAATGTTTCAAATTGGCACCTAAGCAATGAATCATACAACATGCTAACACGTTTTTCAAAATGTCCATCAGTGATGGAAAATGCATCGTGGGTACAACACATGCTACCATCTCCGGCACCACTTCCACAGTACACAGTAAGTGACCTGTGCTCTACTAGCCTGGTTGCCATATCTGTCTGTGCTTTAGCCAACACCCTCCCCTGGCGTTGTTATGCCAAATAGGACATCGGCAAAGGAGCAAGTTGGCTGAAGCAGAAACAATCTGGCAACCTGGCTAGTGCTCTACATCTGAGGGATGAAAACATTTAGCTGCTCAATAAGAGAGGGCCTTTATCCACTTAACTATTAATGTGTATATTGCCATGTTATGTCTTCACTGTATGTCATCGTATGCCTGTAAAGATAAATAATATGTACTGTTACTGTATTTTATAGTCTGGTATTTTTTACTTGGAAATTACATGGTAATCATGTAGCAATAGTAATAATAATTTCGTTTTATTTTCTTTGGTATTCACTGAAACAAGCACCAAAAAGTAACCTGCCATTTGGTACAAGGTACTTACCAAGTGTGTTGAATGTGTACTGTAACAGCTGAAGCAGGACAGAAAAAAAAGCGTTACCAAATGTCCTAATCATAATGGACAAGGCATTTATTTTATTTTGTGGATCCACAGTTCATTTGTCTGAACACAAAGGCCAGTACCTGGAGACCTGCCCTGACTGCCTGCTTTGGTCAGACACATCTCGTAATGGAGATGTCACTGGCAGATACCTGCTCCTGTTCAGTAAGTCTGATCAATTCTCAATTGATTTGAGGAAATCCATCCCCAAAATTGTCGGCCCCATCTGGATGTGCTTTAACCAATTCCTAACTGCTGGTTCAGTGTCATGACAAATGTATGGCATGACAACGATGGTCAGAGGAGTTGGCTTAAGCACATACAGATCTGGGATTAGGCTAACCCCACTTATTGACATTGATAAATACTAGCAGTTTAGGCATGCTACACTCCAGACAAAGCATTGTGAAAGCCTGGTTGACCCTACATCGACAAGGTGTTAAAACGCTATCTTTCTGTCAAAGGGATCAGTCATTATTTCAGAACCAGCGAGATATATTCAATGCTTTGAAAGACTTAATGGGAGTTGAGCCTTTTGTTGTCTGTTACCAGCCCTTAAAGATTACACCAGCAGGACTGTAGGTCAGCTCACCAGCCTCTCTCTCGTTCTCCCTCTCTCAGCAAGGACAGGGAAAATGGATCACACATACCTGGACACCTATAAGAAACAGGCAGAGTGTCTGAACTTCCCAGAGAAACACCAGACCTACGATGGAAAAACAGGTCAGGGGTTCTCTTTGCTCCTCATCTTTTCATTATCTTTTATAGATGGTAAAAAAAAATCTACAAAATGTGAAACTTTAAATGTATATTGTGCAGACAGAGAAAGCAATGGCCATTCCATTGTCAGGATTGATAGCATGGCCAATGTATTCAACCTTCTCTGACCCATGGTGTTGAATGTTTATCCTTTTAAGCTTGGAAAAGAGATCCTTAAATCTAGACTTCAGTCCAATAAAGCTACGGCAGATATGTGATTTGATGTCAGTTGATCTGTGGCCAATGATCTGGAGCCTTCTTGGAAGGGCACTTCTAATGTAACTTTATGGCACCACTCAAGGGGCTTGAATTTTAGAGCTCTCCCTGTAGATGTTGCGGCGACGTAGCGTCCCCATGAGTGACAGAACACTGAGCCAATCACGGCGCAAATAGATTACATTACCAAACCTTGCGCTCCGTATATTCCGCTGGATGCCCCACCACCACCGAAAGCACTGAGCTAGGCTGAAACACCTGCATTTTGGAGCTGCCTTACTTAACAAGTTTGTATGCGGCTTTATTAACTGAATTATATATTTTTTTTACATTGTTTGCAAACTGATGTGTGACACGTATTCATGCCCAAATAACATGCAAAACAATTAGACCATTTTTTGCTAAACAGGTGGGGCGCCACCTGCCCCGAATGACGGGTCGCCTCTGTATTTCAGAGCTGTGCCCTGATGACAAGGAGGAGAAGAAGGTGGTGGAGGAGAAGGTGGTGGTGGAGGAGGAGATTATGGAGGAGATTATGGAGGAGAAGCAGCCTACGGAGGAGGAGAAGGCTACGGAGGAGAAGGCTACGGAGGAGGAGAAGGCTACGGAGGAGGAGAAGGCTACGGAGGAGGAGAAGGCTACGGAGGAGGAGAAGGCTACAGCGGAGGAGAAGGCTACAGCGGAGGAGAAGGCTACAGAGGAGGAGAAGGCTACAGAGGAGGAGAAGGCTACAGAGGAGGAGAAGGCTACAGAGGAGGAGAAGGCTACAGAGGAGGAGAAGGCTACAGCGGAGGAGAAGACAACAAAGTGAATAAGAGAACCAGATCCTCACCGTGTTGCCCAACAAAACCTCCCTTTAGTGGAACTTTGATCCCATAACCACTAACCAAATACCACTTGTACTTCCATGCACTTCAAACCATGTCTTACATACTCATGACACATTCTAGGTGCTGTATTGTTAAAAAATGCTAAAGTTTTTACCATGAACTGTGTCTTTTTGCTGTTTATTTGATAACAGTTCAAGGTATCTTAAATAACAAAATATGACTGTTCAAACAAAGACATTTAAATAAACACATTCAACCTTGTAACTTTTTTCCTTTGATGTTATAAGATCTGAATATAATGTAACACTGGGTGTACAATGTACAACTTCCTGTACATATCTAGGTTACTTGGGCTATATTGAGAAGTGAGTTAAAGGAAAATTACACTCAAAAATGTGTTTCATTAGTCCACTGTTGATACGGTCCCAAAATGTTTTGCATGTCAGCAATCAGGTTTTCAAAATACGCATCATACTGTGACTCTTTCTGTATTTTGAAAGTTCTATATCCTGAAAACTTGATTGTTTGAGTGCTTCCGAGTGGCGCAGCATTCTAAGGCACTGTATCTCAGGGCAAGAGGCATCACTACAGTCCCTGGTTCGCTTCCAGGCTGAATCACATCTGGCCGTGAGTCCCATAGGGCAGCGCACAGTCGTCCGTGTTTTGGCCATCTTTGTAAATAAGAATTTGTTCTTAACTGACTTGCCTAATTGGATTAGAAAAATTGCTGACATGCAAAACATTTTAGACTGTATCAACAGTGGACTAATTAAACAAACACTAAAAGTTTGACTGGTATTATCCTTTTAAAAAAATCAGACAACCGCCAACTACTTCTATACCGAACTTGAAATGTGTAGAGATTTACTGTGCAGGTTAATACTGTGGTTTTGAAACACAGCATGACAATATGGACCATTTCTTCAAATGTGGAGTACATAGTAATAGACATTGTCATATACACCGAGTGTACAAAACATGCCCTTTCCATAAGATAGACTGACCAGGTGAAAGCTATGAACCCTTATTGAGGTCAACTGTTAAATCCACTTCAATCAGTGTAGATGAAGGGGATTTTTCAGCCTAAATTCAGAGGGTGAATGGGCAAGACAAAACATTGAAGTATCTTTGAACGGGGTATGGTAGTAGGTGACAGACGCACCGGTTTGAGTGTGTTAAGAACTGCAACACTGCTAGATTTTTCAAGCTCAACAGTTTCCTGTGTGTATCAAGAATGGTCCACCACCCAAAGGACATCCAACCAACGGCAGGCCAGTGGTCAAAAACAGGTAATTGATGAGAGGACAAAGGAGGCTGACACGAATTGTGATTCATAAAATAATGCACAACTCATCGTACCTCGATACGAATGGGGTACGGCAGCCGACGACCTTCTTTCAGCAAAATACTGCATTTGCAGTGGGCTAAGGATCAAAAACACTGGATTGCCAGGTCTGATGAATCCCGGTTCCTGCTGTTTTACGCTGATGGGAGGACTAGGGTATGGTGAAAAGCACTTCGTACATGCATCCATCATACCGTGTGTCAACATTGCAGGCTGGTGGTGGTGGTGTGTTTTCATGGAACACATTGGTCCCCTTGATAAAAGTGGAGCAACGTTTGAATGCCACAGGATATCTGAACACATTGCCAAATCAGGTGCATCCCTTCATGGCAGCAGTCTATCCATCTGTGAATAGCTTTTTTTCACTGCAGAATAATGCCACAAGGCTAGGATTGTCTAGGAATGGTTCCACAAACATGACTGTGAATTCAGCTGATCTCAATCCAATTGAGCATCTGTGGGATGAGATGGAACAAGCTATTCGGATTAGAGATCCACTACCAGCCAACTTGACACAGCTGTGGGAAGCATTGTAGAGTCCATGCCTGATGAATTGAGTCTGTCCTGAGGGCAAAGGGATTGCAACTCAATATTAGGAATGTGTTCTTAATGTTTCGTTCACTCAGTCCATGTAGAGTGCACACTAACAACATTACTCAATATACAGTTGCAGCAACAAAGCATCTGTAGAATTGTACTTACCAGTAGACTAGCATTTAAGAAGAGGTCATCATTTCATTGAGTTTGTGAAAGAAAAAAAAAACACAGAAAAAGTGATAAGCAAGTTAGGTCCCCAAAACCGATTTTTACAAAGTCAAATTAATGTGTTAGAGGTTTCATAATGCTTGTATCTAAACCAAAGTAGATAATTTAAGATTGTTTATACATCAGTTGGGCTCTCTATAATCTACAACATGAGGTCTTAAACCTAGCAAAAGTGCTTCCTTGCAGTTGTGTTGGGTAACAGTCAAAATGTTTGCCATGGGGTAAGTTGAGCCAATGGCCACCATACAAAGGATGATCACATTTAGTGTGTTTTATGCCTGACATCCATAGTATTTTTGCACTGTATGCATATGAACTCAATTTGTCATTTTTTAATGTTACTGAGAAGACATGTCCCGTCCCGTGTATACAAACGTAAAACAAGCAGGGGTCTAGCTCCCCTCCCCCCTGAGATTCTTCAAAGAGCAGCCAAGGAAGTGAGAGAAGGAAGACGTCAAATCACCTTCAAATGCAGAGAACTTGCCTCCGAATTGGCACATCGAAACAACAACTGGTCAAGAAATGGAAGGGTAAGTGATATTGAACAGAATCTATATTTGAATGTAGGCATACAATACACCACACCCCAATTCTATTAATTTAACCAACCAGCACCATCACCTACTGCCACGGGACACCATTACCCACTTATCCCGAGGCAGCGCAGCTTACCCCGTCCCGATGTACAAAGTAGATAATGGTGTCCTGTGACAATGGGTGATGGTGCTGGTCCAAGAGACCATTTTCTTTCATGGCCAAAAGCAAACGGACACATGCTCAAAACATCTCATTCCAAAATCATGGGCATTAACATGGAGTTGGTCCCCCCTTAGCTGCTATAACAGCCTCCACTCTTCTGGTAAGGCTTTCCACTAGATGTTTGAACATTGTGAACAAGTGCATTACTGAGGTCGTGCACTGATGTTGGGCAATTAAGCCTGGCACGCAGTCGGCATCTGTCAAACCCAGATCCGTCTGGTGGGGTGCCAGATGGTGAAGTGTGATTCATCACTCCAGAGAACGCATTTCCACTAGCAGCAAGCTTTACGCCACTCTAGCCAACGTTTGGCATTGTGCATGGTGATCTTAGGCTTGTGCGCGGCTGCTCAGCCATGGACACCCACTTCAAGAAACATTTATTGTGTTGACATTGCTTCGAGGCAATTTGGAACTCGGTCATGAGTGTTTCAACCGTGGACAGACAATTTTTATGTGCTTCAGCACTCAGCTGTCCATTCTGTGCGCTTGTGTGGCCCGCCACTTCGCATTGACCGGGGCAGCTCTGGCAGGGCAGACATTTTATTGACTGACTTGTTGGAAAAGTGCCATCTTATGACGGTGCCACGTTGAAAGTCACTGACCTCTTCAGTAAGGCCATTCTACTGCTAGTGTTCGTCTATGGCGATTGCATGGCTGTGTGCTTGATTTTAAACTTCTGTCAGCAACAGGTGTGGCTGAAATAGCCAAATCCACCATGTAGTGTATTTTTTACATGAATTCTGATTATTTCTAGGGACACACAGCCTGAGATATATGTAGATATCTTTGTTAGAAAGAATACTATGCATTTCTTGACATTGTGATGCTGAAGGTAAAAGTTACTCAACTTACCCTACTCTCCCTAAGTTTGGTCCGTGTGCTGTCCTACCAGGTTCAAGGTATATACTGCGCACAAAAAAGTTTGTCAATCAGTTGTGGAAAAACGACCCAATACTTGAGTAAAAGTAAAGATACCTTAATAGAAAATGACTGAAACGTCACCCAGTAAAATACTTAAGTCTAATATATTATTTTATATATTAAGTATTAAAAGTAAATGTAATTGCAAAAATATACTGTAAAAAAAAAAAAAAGTAAAAGTATAAATAATTTCAAATTTCTTATATTAAGCAAACTGACAGCACCATTTTATTATTTTAATGTATGGATAGCCAGGGGCACATTCCAACGTTTTCTTTAGGAATGTAGTGAATTAAAAGTTGCCAAAAATATAAATAGTACAGTACAGATGACCAAAAACGACTTAAGTGGTACTTAAATACACTTCAAGTACTTTACACAACTGGTCATAACTCATTGCCGCCGCTGTCTATGCGCCCTCTGCGGGAAAACCCGTGGATATTGCTCTGCAAGTAGCAGTTTGAATCCGAGGGTTAGTTCATATGTTGACAATATACAAACACATTTTCTCAAAATTCTGTACATGGATGCGACAAATGAAATCAGCTTTTTTGTATCATAATTTCAATGTTAAACTGCTAAAATAAACACAGAAGCAAAACAACTAAAGACATTTTACTTACCATTGTGTAAGGCACATAGGCTGAAGTTTGGAGAGCAAAAAAGTCGCGAATAACCAATAAACCATGGCTGTAAATCACTGTTCCCATAAATGAACTATACAGGCAAGCGTGAGGGAAACACCAGACAGCCATCTGTCAGCGCTTAGAGCCAATTAAAATACATGTTGGATTTGAAAAGGCTGACTCCATCAATAGAGGGGTCGTAAAAAGCCTCGTCGACTATCAAGTGATTAATATATAGGATTTATTAGATAATTTCTATTCAGTGACGTAAATTACTATCTTGAATCCGGTGTCTCGAACATGCTGTGTTGCACAGCTGGGGTGACACTAAATGACAGTTAAAAAACAAATCAGGCTTTATTATTTATTTGATGACCACACAATTATTTTAAAATCATTTTCTTATAGCACTGCGATTGTTATAAAAACTGTGATTGTTATAAAAACTAACAAGAAAAATCAGTTATTTTGATTTAACCTCATTAAAACATTTGAAATTATTTTAATGTATACTTGACAGTATAATCTTTCTAAAAAGCAGTGAAACTAGGAAGAATAACTTCATTAATAGTCTTTAAAAGATACACAGCATCCCAATTTACTGTATGTAGATTAAAAAGGCACTGGTTAACTACTGTACTTCATTCCATGCTGGCTATAGCTGGATAGGAATGTTGCGGTCTAATCTCCCATTCTGACCATTAGGCAATAGTGCATTGTACACATCTAATTCCAAACACATTCTTTTTTTACAAAAAAAAACATTTTTTTTTGACAATAACAATGTGTTTACCTACAGTGCATTTGGAATGTATTCAGACCCCTGGACTTTTTCCACATTTTGTTACGTTACAGCCTTATTCTAAAATGGATAAAATGAATTGTTTTCCTCGTCCATCTACACACAATACCCCAATAATGACAAAGAGAAAACAGCTTTGAAGAAAACAGAAATACCTTATTTACATAAGTATCCAGACCCTTTGCTATGAGACTCGAAATTGAGCTCAGGTGCATCCTGTTTCAATTTATCATTATTGAGATGTTTCTACAACTTGGAGTCCACCTGCGGTAAATTCAATTGATTGGACATGCTTTGGAAAGGCACACACCTGTCTATATAAAGGTCCCACAGTTGACAGTGCATGTCAGAGCAAAAACCAAGCAATGAGGTCGACGAAATTGACTGTAGAGCACCGAGGGGATTGGGTCGAGGCACAGATCTGGGGAAGGGTACCAAAAACGGTCTGCAGCATTGAAGGTCCCAAAGAACCCCAAAGAACAGTGGCCTCCATCATTCTTAAATGGAAGAGGTTTTGCAACCACCAAGACTCTTCCTAGAGCTGGCCACCCAGCCAAACTGAGTAATAGGTGGAGAAAGGCCTTTGTCAGGGAGGTGACCAAGAACTCGATGGTCACTCTGACAGAGCTCTAGAGTGCATCTGTGGAGATGGGAGAACATTCCGTCTGGTAGAGTGGCCAGAAGGAAGCCACTCCTCAGTAAAATGTACGACAGCCCGCTTAGAGTTATGAAAAAGCACTTAGACTCTCTGACCATGAGAAACAAGATTCTCTGGTCTGATGACATCAAGATTGAACTCTATGCCTGAATGCCAAGTGTCACGTCTCGAGGAAACCTGGCAACCATCCCTATGGTCAAGCATGGTGGTGGCAGCATCATGCGGTGGGGGTGGTTTTCAGCAGCAGGGACAGAGAGACTATTCAGGATCGAGGGAAAGATTAACAGAGCAAAGTACAGAGAGATCATTGATGAAAGCCTGCTCCAGCGCGCTCAAGACCTCCGACTGGGGTGAAGGGTCAAGCCAAGACATCGCAGGAGTGGCTTCGGGACAAGTCTCTTAATGTTCTTGAGTGGCCCAGCCAGAGCCCCGACTTGAACCCAATCGAAAATCTTTGGAGAGACCTGAAAATAGCTGTGCAGTGACGCTCCCATTCCAACCTGAGAGCTTGAGAGGATTTGCAGAGAAGAATGGCAGAAACTCCCCAAATACATGTGCGCCAAGCTTGTAGCGTTATACACAAGAAGACTGGAGGCTGTAATCGCTAACAAAAGGTGCTTCAACAAAGTACTGACTAAAGGGTTCAAATACTTTAGTAAATGTATTATTTCAGTTTTTTCTTTTTAATAAATTGGCAAAAATGTCTAAAAACCTGTTTTTGCTTTGTCATTATGTGGTATTTAATCCATTTTAGAATAAGGCTGTAACGTAACAACATGTGGAAAAAGTCAAAGGGTCTGAATACTTTCCGAATGCACTGTATATATAACTTCTACATATAAAATGTAAATGCCATTATAATATACTTTTGAAAAATATATTCCATGTACAATTAATTACCCAGTGGAAAACTGAACATGAAAAAAAATACAATAATTAAGCAACAGATATAACATGACAATAAAAGCAACAAACCCATTTCAATGTGAGCTTCATTTTGGTATAAAGTGATTCATAAAATGTGTGTGTGTGTGTGTGTGTGGCTCACCAGGGTGGCCAGTCAGACGAACATAACACGTTAACCACCATTCAAACATCCTATCTCAATTCTTGCTTTGTCAAAAGGCACACAATTCTTTCACACCTATGCCCACTCAATCTTTTCCCCTCCATCTTTGGTTCAATAATCCCTCATTTTCCATAGAACTTCTTGTTGAGGAGGAAGATGAGCAGGTTGACGTTGACTTTGGCTTTGTCAAACATCTTCATCACCGCCACTCCCTCGTACTGCAGCTGGAGCAGATCCTAGATAGGGACAGTGACAGACAGGGACAGAGACAACAGTCAACTATGGTTCTACGATCATAAAATAAAATATATATTTTAAACAACTATGGAACTACGGCTGGAGGAGGTCCTACACGGAACAGAGTCAACAGACAGAAACATGTCCTAGTCAACAGACAGAAACATGTCCTAGTCAACAGACAGAAACATGTCCTAGTCAACAGACAGAAACATGTCCTAGTCAACAGACAGAAACATGTCCTAGTCAACAGACAGAAACATGTCCTAGTCAACAGACAGAAACATGTCCTAGTCAACAGACAGGGACACGGAACTATCAGTCTGTCAGCATGACAGAGAGGAGCCGTGACAACCATGAGTCGTCGTCATTTGGGAGAAAAGCATCACCTGGAAATGGAGTTGGACCTTTTCCATCTCAACTCCCATGAACTTGGCCTTCACCTCAAAGTCTCCAACTTCCTCACTGGGAGAGATGTCAAACATTACATTTTTGAACCTGAGAGAAAAGACAAATACATGCAATTGAATTAATCAACTGAAAAGACAGGATACAGACACAGATAAGACAATAGCAGGACTAGAGTTGGTTAAGGTCACAATGTCAGACAGACTTGTTTTGGCATAACATTTAATGTCAATTGTGAGAAATAGTATGATCAGAAATATAAGCTTAGATATCCAATTTTCTCAAATGGTTTCTGAAATGCATTGACGATATTGGGCCATAGTGTAGTGTGTTTAACTGGCTTTAAAGAGGACATAGCGATGCCTTCTAGATACTAGCTCTCAGTTTCCACTTTGACATGACCTGGAACTCCCACAGAGCAGTGAGGAGCCGACTTTGGCTCTCCTCAGCGCCACTCTAGCTAGAACAGCCTGACCAAAACATGAAGGACAGGAGCGAGTGTTCGGAGAGCGAGAGTGAGAGAAAGTGAAGGAGCGAAAGTGGGGGATAGAGCAAAAAAAACTGAGACAGAGAGAAACCAGAGAGAAAGAGTGAGACAGAACACGGTGGGCTTCTGTATGGACAATGTCCCTTAATGAGGTAGTTCCTCCCACCCCATCTCACACAGAGCTAATACAGCTCACTCCTCACATCAAAGACATGCCCTTGTCCCCGTCCAAATACTTTACCAACGCATCCTTCCTTTCTCCCTTTATTTCATGTTATCACTGATCTGATTGGTGAAAGCTATGAAATAAATTAAATGAAGCTAATAAAGTGTTGGAGAATGTTCCCTTGACCACCACAATACCCGAGACCCAGTATGGTACCAACTCACTTCAGGATTCAATACCATGTTCACATTTGGTGTCCATAGGCGGGTTGTCTGACAACGTCACGAAAATGCTGCACATGCATCGCAGGGGTAGAAGGCCATCTGCTGTTATGATTCTGAACAGTCAGATAGCTAGCAACAATGACAAGAAGCTGCCATGTGGGGAATCATAGGTCGCTTGTTCTTGATACCATGCCTTGTATTGAGGTGTTTTGACTGATGTCACGTCTATGATAATATGGCAACAATTTGCTAACTAGCTAGCTAACAACTGTAACAATGTATTCGAGAGACAAATGCATGTTTTCAATAAACATTTGCAGACAAAATATAGTTTACATGTTGTCAATCATATGATTCTAAGCCAACCTCCGTTTCGCCCCGAAGATGCGCACGCATCAGTTTGGTTAAACAACACACCCACCTATACTCCAAGTCAACCACACACTACATCTGAATCACAAAACCCTGGCTATTCGTTGTAAAAAGTTTGTCTGTTGCATAACATTTTGCTATGGTTTGAAATTGTGTGTACAAATGAATACTACTCCGGTTTCAGGAAGCTGATGTCACTGCACAATGCTAAGCTAGCTAGGACCAGCTGTCCTCAGTGCTGCTCCACTCACTGGTTGGTCTGCAGCCCCTCTATCTCCAGGATCACTCCCTTCTCGTGCAGTCGGGCAGCCGTATACTTCAGAGACTGATGCTTCCACTTCTTACTGCCCTTCTCCTCCACCTTCCTTTCTAGCTTGATGGACCGCCGCGTGTTCCTGTGGACACACAGACACGCGCCAGATAAGACACACGCATGGAAGTCACACAAACACATACTTAACACATCAAGTTTTGAATGGGACCAAGAGCAATGACAATGTATTTCAACACTAGCCCATATGGCCCAATTCCAAACCAATCCATCCTCTCCATCTCTAGATCTTTGTTGACTTGCAAGGCCCTGTACAGTGTTTGTGAAGGTCGGGTGAACTTCAACTTATGGTTAGTGGCGAGGGATGGGTTTTGTAGGGAACACTCACTTCCTGTTGAGGTTGTCGAGGCAGGTCTTGATGTAAGTGTCGTAGTAGTTGGTCTGGTCCTGATAGAAGGCTGTCTTGGAGTTGAGCGCACTCAGTGCCTGCTGGAGCTTCACCAGCTCCGCCCTCCTCCTCTGTCTGTAGCGTCTCTGGTAACGAATGTCCTGTCAATCACACGCAGAAGGGACATGATTGGTCATCTACAACACAAACGCTGAAGGCCATCAGTGTGCTTGTGTCTCTGTGTGTGTGTTTGTGCGCATGTGTACCTTGGCAATGTCGTTGATGAGGTCCTGGTACTTGTTGCTAGCGGTGACCAGGCCAGCCTGCTCCAGGGTTCGGAGGTTGCGGAGGATCTTCCTCTTCTTCTGCTCCAGAGGCAGCTGTCTGTCCTCCAGCACCGCCTGGCTGCTCTTCAGTCCCTCTGGGGTCTGGGCGTCCTGCACCGCACGCAGCGCCACCACCTTAGAATGCTCACACTCCTACAGGACAGCACAGGTAGGAAGAGGCAGACACACAAAAACAGAAAGGAAGGTTAGCATGTCTAGTCAGTCCACTCTTTCCCACTCCGGCATGACACAAAGGGAAAAGCATAATAATAAAACCACTGATAGAGAAGTAGGCTATTTGAGGTGTGTGGTTGGCTGGGCTGTGTAGGGTTCATCATTATGACATCACCTGGAGGGCAGAGGCCGGGGTCTCAAGGGTCTCTGGGAGAGTGTCTCCTGGCTGGATCCTGATCACATCTACTATCAGCTTCTTAGTCCTGAGAGAGAGAGAGAGACCGAGAGAGAGGTAGATGAGACGGATTAAAAAGGATTATGTCTTTTCAACTAAACAGCGTAGCTCTCCTCAAACATTTAAGTCTTGTTGATTTGGTAGTGCGTTGAGCTCTGGCCTCTGCTTTGCACTGGGCTCAGGGGGAGAGCAAACATCTTGCTATGTTAACACACACACACAATGGACATGTCACTGTCCCGTTGGAGTTTCCATGACCCTGCAGTAGGGCATGACGCCACTCAAACACATTTCCTTTTTACTGACCCAGTGCATGGTGGACCGACACTTACCAGGACTACAGTGACACTCTGTATGCCTCCCAAACGGCAGCCTATTCCCTTTATAGGGCCCTGGTCAAAAGTAGCGCACTATAAAGAGTAGGGGTGCCATTTAGGACACAGAGCCTGAGAAAGCAGAGCTGGAGGGTTGACATCCTGAACATCTCAACTACTGTAGGTCAGATGAACAGAGTTGTCTAGAGATACCATCTATAGTATCATAGGTAGCACCAGGAGGTTTTCCTGACCACATGATTAGTCGTGATTATTGGTGCTCATGTCGCAGGAAACATGATGTAAACATTCACATCAGCAGAACAGAGGCTGTCTTTTAAACACAGCCTTCTCAAGGAAGAGCAAGAAATGGGCTAAAAATGTCAGGACAGGAAGTGGTAGTGGAGCAGGAAAGAGCACGTAGAGCTGTCACTGAGCAATACCCACTGTGGTTATTTATGTATGTACCTACTGGAACGTCATAACACAGCATTGAAACAGTGTTTCTTCTGGCTTCTTCCAAGTTAGCTTGGTCAGTACAAAACAGCTCACTGTGCAGTCTCCAGGGTTGGGTAGGTTACTTTCCAAATGTAATCCATTAGTTACTAGTTACCTGTCCAAAATTGTAATCAGTAACATAACTTTTGGATTACCCAAACTCAGTAACGTAATCTGATTACATTCAGTTACTTTTAGATGACTTTCCCCTTAAGAGGCATTAGAAGAAGACAAAATTGTATGTTACCAATTGAATGACATCAATGTCAATCAATGTTAAAGTTTACATAGCTGGCCATATATGGATGTTAAATTTTACTTTATGGGTTGGTTATGTAGGCTTCTTCTAACCCATCGCTTTCTACTACATATGATTAAATTACATCTTTACATGAATATATCTAACAACTACAGATTGCCCCTTTAAGTCTATGTGAGTTGAGAGCATGTGTCCATTAGGCCTATGGATTTTTTTTTTTTTATGAGTTTGAATTAGATTGAGCAATAAAAGCCCCACTTTTATTCTACAGGCTGGGATCCGCACTATGCAGCTGTTGCAAAAACGCATTTTTCACTGGCTGACCACTGGTTTCAAAAACAATGGTTGATAGGCAGCTTAAACTTCTTGAATTCAACCATTATTGGGTTCAAATACACATTTAGATTTGTGAACAGTCATCCACAACAACCACAGTAAGGCACAAATAGCTAAATGAGAGAGCAGCAGTGTGATTCACATAAATGCGCTATGTAGATAGCAATAATAAGTTATATCCATATTGCCGCAGACTACACCACTGCTGTCATACTTAACTCCAAGCATTTATTCCAGTTGGATAATCTTTGGATGCGGACAGCAGTCGTACCATTGGAAGACATAGCTTGGACTGTAGACTACAAAAGCCTATTCCTGCTCTTTTCCCACAATCCATCAAACACATTTGGTGTGTCATCATAGTGGTCTCTGACTTGTGGTCAGACTCGCTCAGGTAGAACAAACTTGCACCTTTTTTCAATGCTGATTTGAATGTCATTGAGAAAACAGTGTGATATATTTTTATGCGCAAACATCCTTTCTGAATTTATAAGTAATCCTCAAATTAATCATCTAGTATTTCAAGTATCTGTAATCTGATTACAATATTGTAGCTGGTAACAATGGATTAGTTACCCTTTTTTTGTAATCCCTTACATGTAACGGATTACATGTAATCCGTTACTCCCCAACCCTGGCAGTCTCTGTGTGTGGATGGAGATTCTAGTAGGTCACCATAATGGAGAGTCAATAAGAGATCTACTATATAGGGAATAGGGTGCCATTGGGGACTCATCCAGACTCTTACTTCATCATCAGGCCCTTCGTGTCCTTGTCATCTCCCTCCAGAAGCTCAAACTTGCTGGTGAGTGTGAGGGAGATCTCCGTCTTAGCCAGCTGACTCAGGGTGCTCTCCTTGTTGGGATGGTTAGGATCCACGGCTCCTTCACCTGGAGAAAAGACAAACATGCTTAGCTCTCCCTGCAGGCAGCTTCCTGACTCATTCTGAGACTGTGTGTACATGCTTATCACAAATTAGGATTCTGTCCTGTAAATGGATCTTCTAATGTCTGGGAGGAAGTGTGGCGTGTAAGAGGTATGGTGGTGTGTGTGGTACCCAGCAGTGCCTCCACATCAGGCGCGTCCCCTAGGTCCTCCAGCAGCTCATGCAGCAGGTCGTTGTGGTCGGGGGAGATGGCCTCCAGGTGCTCCAACACCAGCTAGGACACACACACGGTTAAATCACAGTAGCTAGGACACACACACACGGTTAATCACAGTAGCTAGGACACACACACACGGTTAATCACAGTAGCTAGGACACACACACACGGTTAATCACTGTAGCTAGGACACACACACACGGTTAATCACTGTAGCTAGGACACACACGGTTAATCACAGTAGCTAGGACACACACACGGTTAATCACAGTAGCTAGGACACACACACACGGTTAAATCACAGTAGCTAGGTCACACACACACGGTTAATCACAGTAGCTAGGACACACACACACACACACGGTTAATCACTGTAGCTAGGCCACATGGTTAATCACAGTAGCTAGGACACACACACGGTTAATCACAGTAGCTAGGACACACACACACACGGTTAATCACAGTAGCTAGGACTCACACACACACGGTTAATCACAGTAGCTAGGACACACACACACACGGTTAATCACTGTAGCTAGGACACACACACACACACGGTTAATCACTGTAGCTAGGACACACACACGGTTAATCACAGTAGCTAGGACACACACACGGTTAATCACAGTAGCTAGGACACACACACACACGGTTAATCACAGTAGCTAGGACACACACACGGTTAATCACTGTAGCTAGGCCACATGGTTAATCACAGTAGCTAGGACACACACACGGTTAATCACTGTAGCCAGGACACACACACACACGGTTAATCACAGTAGCTAGGACTCACACACACACGGTTAATCACAGTAGCTAGGACACACACACGGTTAATCACAGTAGCTAGGACACACACACGGTTAATCACAGTAGCTAGGACACACACACGGTTAATCACTGTAGCTAGGCCACATGGTTAATCACAGTAGCTAGGACACACACACGGTTAATCACTGTAGCCAGGACACACACACACACGGTTAATCACAGTAGCTAGGACACACACACACACGGTTAATCACAGTAGCTAGGACACACACACACGGTTAATCACAGTAGCTAGGACACACACACACAGTTAATCACAGTAGCTAGGACACACACACACGGTTAATCACAGTAGCTAGGACACACACACGGTTAATCACAGTAGCTAGGACACACACAGTTAATCACAGTAGCTAGGCCACACACGGTTAATCACAGTAGCTAGGCCACATGGTTAATCACAGTAGCTAGGACACACACTCACGGTTAACACTAGCTAGGACACACACTCACGGTTAACACTAGCTAGGACACACACTCACGGTTAACACTAGCTAGGACACACACTCACGGTTAACACTAGCTAGGACACACTCACGGTTAACACTAGCTAGGACACACACTCACGGTTAACACTAGCTAGGACACACACTCACGGTTAACACCAGCTAGGACACACACAATACACACATCACTTTTGTGTTATCTACTAGACACGCTTTTCTCCAACCCTAGGCCTCTCCAGCTCAAGATGCATGCAAGCTCTGTGTGAGATAACGGTTCATGAGGTCAGCCCTGTTCTTCTAGAGTCCGTCAAATCAATCTCAGCCCTTCATCCGTCTCTCATCTGAGAAGTCTAGAACCTCTGATGTCCTCTGATGATACAAGAGGTCTGTCACCATTACCACTCCCTTACCCAGGGGATGGAGATAAGAGAAGAGGGGCAGTAGGTTCCATAGAGGGGCAGTAGAGTCCTAGTTCACGTCCCAAACGGAACCTTATTCCCTAAATAGCGCACTACCTTTGACCATGGCCCATAGAGCTCAGGTCAAAGCCCTGGTCAAAGTTAGTGCATTATATAGGAAACGGGGTGCCATTTGGGATGCACCCATAGCCTGGGCTTACCGAGTGTGTGTTGATGATCTCATCTATAGAGATGTAGATGACAGGCTTGCTCAGAGTCACCATGTCAGAGTACTCATCCACGTTAAACTTCTCCTCTGGCTCGGGGACGTCACACGCAGCCTGGAAAAACACCCTGCCAGACAGGATCAAAGCATTCGGGTTGATTACTACCACACCAGGAAGATTTAAAAAAATGATTTATTGATTTAACTAGGTAAGTAAGTTAAGAACAAATTCTTATTTTCAATGACGGCCTACACCGGCCAAACCCGGACGACGCTGGGCCAATTGTGCGCCGCCCTATGGGACTCCCAAACACGGCCGGTTGTGATACAGCCTGGATTCGAACCAGGTGTCTAGTGACGGCTGTAGTGCCTTAGACCACTGTGCCACTCGGAAGACCCAGATAACTGGACACATTTGTAATAGTAATATTATCAGTTTACAAGGAACCATATATTTCTGATATCTACCCCAAAATAAACAAAACAACAAATAATATTGAAATCAGCTTAAAAGACAAAACATATCCTGTTGAATCAGGGTTTCTTCAAGAAAATTGACAGTTGTGGTTTTCAGTGACTGTAGTTCAAATTGATTTCCAAAAAAGATGAGTCAACTGTTTGGAGGGAGGGGCAGAGAACTCTGGGAACACAACTGTGTCCCTTTCTCTCGCTCTGTGTTTGAGTGTGTGTGTGTCTTGAGTTTGAGTGAAGACACACTACCCCACTTTCCTTGCCGACTTCTGCAATTTCACACAGACACTTCCTCTTTCTCCCTGCTCACCTTTGGCTCACGTCAACTTAACCCTGTTCTGACTTTCCTGTGACCTCCCAAGCGTTTACCGCTACAGCCCGCTCTGTCTTAAAGGATTCCCTTTTGCTTCATTAGATGGAACATTTCTCTGAGCAGTTTAATACGGAGTGAAAGTGAACTTTATCCAATAGTCTTGGGAGTTGTAGTTCTTTACTCTCACCTGAACTTCTGGTAGGTCTGGGAGATGTAGTTATTCATGGAGATCATGTGGGCATTGTCTGCCTCGAACAGCTTGTTGGCGGCGGCATGCTGCAGCATCTTGGCCACGGAGCCCAGGTTACGACGCTGGTCAGAGTGGAGCTGACCTCCGGCTGACATGTCGATGATGTCGAAGCCGTCTGGAGCCACTATGGCTGGGTTCATGTAGCGGTAGTACAGCAGGTTCCCTACAATCTGACAGCCGACACACACACACACACCCTCTGTTAAACGTAGCTGCATAGCTTCCCAAAGGGCTGTTATATCTAAGGACCTGTATTAATCAGTGCGAGCTGGATGACTACTGTGTCAGTGAACACTAGAGGAACCATAACAATACCCATAACAACATCAGCAACATACATGGAAGGTATACGAACAGCAAAGGAATGATCTAATATCACATGTAATACTCCGGTCTTATACCTTCAACAACTCATCCTCTGTAGCGTCAGGGAACTTTTCATGAAGGGAATGCTTTAGGACCTTTGCAATGTATCTCATGCCATAGCTACATGCAAAACAAAACATGGAGATCGTGTGAAATTGACAGGCATTACATAGATACACAACACAGTGATTTGATGCACAAATGATAGGAAGCAATAACATAAAAATGCAGGGGACTGTGAACATTTCAGAATGAGGGGTGTATTTTGGGCAGTTGTATAAAATAATTCCATGGTTGCCCCCTTGGAGTAAATTGAGCACAGCAGAGTATGGAGTCAACAGTTGTCTAAACCAGTAACATGGATGGTTTCTAACCCTCTATAAGCACTGTTTTGTTTACCCTTCCATAAACACACCACAGTCCCAAATGGGACTCTTCCCTTTCTAGTGCACAGGGTGTAATTTGGGGCGCAGCCTGGCAGTTTGGGTTTCTGCCCTGACAGGATGTTTTCTAGTCCTGTTCCCATACAGCTTCACCTTTCAAAATGCATCCTTCCATCCTCCCTTGGAGTGATCGCTGATCTATCACTATTGGAGTTCTGCTACAAGGCTTTTACAGAACCACTCATGTCAGATCAGTGATTGCATCAAGAAATAAAAAAGGAAAGAAAGACGGCTGCATTTTTAAAGAATTCCAAAAGGGCCTGAGACATACGGAATGTTATCCAGTGACGACACAATGGAGTTGAGCACTTTGTCTGTGGCCGTCCGCAGCGCCTGACTGGAGGACTCCAGCTTGGCGCGCACCTCCTTGTGTGACATGGCCTGGTCCGGGGTCACCTCGTAGGGCAGTTTACTAAGAGAGGGGGGACAACAGTTAGGTCAATGTGTGTATGTGCAGGTCAGACCTGGTTCAAATACATGTGAATTTGATATACTTATTTTCTGTGTATTTGAGTATTGTCTAATAATGGGGCCCGACTGTTGGAAAGTATTTTCAAATACTTATTTCAAATACTATTTTCAAATGCCTTGGTTAAATACATGGCAGTGTATTTGAGTCACAGTGTATTTTCAAATAAATCATATCTAAATACTTACTTCCAAAGGTCTTTGAAAATGATTGAAATACCCTAAATAGTATTTGAACCCAGGCCTAACAATACATGCATTACGAGGGTTCAATGCTGTAACAACACAGAATAAAACAATTGATGGTAATGACTGCCCATTACTATCACTTATAAAGGCATCATTTATTGACATTGCTTTACCAAATAAAAATATTTGGGTTGTGTATATTACATATGTTTTTAGTATGATGAATTTATTATTATATTTATAAAACCACAATGATGGTAGTGACTGCTCATTACTGCATAGCATGTATTAATAAACCATCCTTTAAACACATTACTTTAATAAAATATTGATAAACAAAATATTTGATGACTTATTCTATTCTTAGTCATCATCTCATGTCTGCTCAGGCAGTAGCAACCTGCCAGCCATCTATCTCTGTGCTCCCAAAAGAGTCATCCTCCAGGCTAGTAGGCTAGCCTAGCTGGCTAGCTGCCTGTGGTCTGACGAAGTCACTATTTCAGTAGTTCTTCTAAGTAGATAAGGCATACTTTTAAGACAAATAACAACTATCAATTAATTAGCTGTATTGTCGGGTAGAGAGACATTAAGCAACCGCTCTCTATCCCTCTCTTGTCTATCCGTCTTCCTCTCCGTGTCTGTCTGCGGCACTGAGGTATAATTAGAACAGGTCTGCCAGCCCCACAGGCTTGCAAGAACCAATGAGAACAGGCAGCTTCGGCGCAATGGATTCTGGTCATTGTAGTTAATTGCAACATCGTCTGCACTTAACTATGATGAGTTAACGTCTCAGAGTAATCTCTCCAGAGAAATGGCACGTTGAGTGCACAGAAAAACTCAAAGGAATTCAAATAATTGAACCGTCAGTCAACTAGTTATTTAAAAACCGAAAATAAACTGAAAGGTTGGTTAATCGCTTAGCACTAGTGTGTGTCCCACCTGGCCTCTCCAGTGTTGGTCTCCAGCTGGTTGACCCAGGCCTTGTACACATCCACAGGGTTGGTGTTGATGCCCAGGCCCTTGTCCTCGATGATCTCCTTGACAACAGGCGCCAGCAGCTGCCTCAGCGTGTTGTGACCACGGGCTCCACGGTTGAAGCTCACCACCATCTTGATGACCGTGGGGTTCCCGGTCACAATGTCCTGGATCTGGTCCACCTTGGACCTGAGGAGGGGTGGAGAAGAGAGATCATTTTTATCATACAACTTTATTATTCCTTTATATTCAATCAGGAAATATCAGACAACAATATAAGAACAAATGATATATAATACTGTATATGACTGGAGAGGGTCCTTGAGTTATGAACAAGGGGAACAGTGGATTCCCTAGTAGCCTGGTTGACTGACTGTTGCAATAAACAGTGCTACTGTACATCGTTGCCTTATCTGACCAATGAGCTAGCAAAAATGAGCTGAGAGGAACAAATGCACCCAGGTGAAACCATCTATAGTTACTGTATAAGGGGTGTGTACGATTTGGGGACAGGTGGACAGTTCCACTCACTTGATTTCCTCCTCCAGAGCGGTCTTAAAGAGTTTGAGCAGCAGGTACTCCTCTCTCTGGTTGGAGGCGTAGTTATACAGCGTGAAGATCACTGTGTCCATGAACTTAGTGGACTTGTTCTGTGGCATCTGGAAGATCAGCTTGGCCAGGTATGAAGGGTTGGTCTGTGGAGCAGGAGAGGACCTAGGGGTAAAAGAGTTTGCGTGTATGTGTGTGTGTGCATGTTTAAGCGTGTGTGTTTTGAACTCACCTGTAGCAGGTAGAAGAGGTGCTGGTAGGCCTCTAGTTTCTTCCGTTTGCCTTTGCTGAGGCCCTTGATGCCCTGCCTGTCCCCTGCAGCCAGCTCCTCTTTACTCTTCTTCTTCAGCTTCTTACTGTGGGACACCACATCCTGGGAAGACAGACAGTAAAAACAGATGTGGCAGCATGGAAAAGGCCCTTCTCACCTATCCAGTTGTGTTTGATCAGTGATAGCTTTAAGGAAGACAGGGATGCATTATCAAAGTATCTGAGCAGCAGGCGTATGACTATTGTAGACAATAAAGTGCTGTCTCCAGAAGCAGTTGTGATCAGCAGCATAAGACAAATGTCACCTGTAGGGTGATCCTGTTCTTGACCAGTAAGCCGATCTTAATGTCCATCAGGTTCAGGTCTTTCTCCATCTGCTGATTGGAGCGGATTTTCGTGACCACTTCCTCCCTAAGCCGTGTCACTTCCTGTTCCTCCAGCAGGTCCAGGCTGCTTTGTTCCAGCAGGTGGACAAACTTACGCACCACCGAAAGAGGAGGGTCCTGGGCCCCGGCTACAGGGCAGAGAAAGACAGAGAGAGAGAGAGAGAGAGCGAGAGAGAGAGAGAGAGAAAGAGAGAGAGAGAGAGAGAGAGAGAGAGAGAGAGAGAGAGAGAGAGAGACACACACACACACACGTTTAGCATTGCATCAGAGAAGTTCAGGTAGTTCCATCTCTCTTCGAAATCGTAACTTCTTTGAAACCGTGTGACGTATTAAATGCTGTCTAAACTCACTGAGTGTTCTGTAGTCATCTCTGGCTTTGTTAGCCTTGAGGAAAGCTTGGATCTTCACTATTTCTTTCTCCTGAACATACAAACAAGACAGAAGAGAATCAATCTTCCGTAAATGTCACTGAGGAATAATAGGAGTCATATTGTATGACTCCATTTCAATGACATAAACCCTCATTTTTTATGTAGGTGTTGTGTTACTCACATGGTCTATGAAATACTGCAGTCTTTGAGTGTATTTACGTTTAGCTCTCCACATCTTAACAAATGATTGAAGCTGGACCGAGAGGAAAACAACAACGTTAGCAACTCGTAGCTGTGGGTTTCTATGGGGTTAAACTGTGTGACTTCTCTCCTGATTATTGACATTCTTTATTTCTCACTGTTTCAAACTAATGTTCTCGCTTTCAAATAAGGCTCACAGTCCCAAGTCTAACTTGTTACCTTGACGACAGTCCCCACGTTGCTTTGCAACACGTTGAGTCTGTCTTTGTATACCTTCCTCTGTTTGTAGCCCTTCCAGGAGGCCTAGACACAGACAACATGACATTAAAATCATCCGTGTGTGAGTAAACTACAAAAGCAGTACGTGAATTTTAACTGTAAATATTAAATTCTAGTTTTATTTTTAAAAAATCAAATAATTAAACTGTAGAACAAATGACACAGTATAGTTAGTACCTGTAGTCGGACCACATGTGGCTGTTGTTGTAGTAGGTAGTCCAGTCTCTGGGCATGAGCTCTTCTCACCAGGTAACCTCTGATCCTGGCCTGTAGCTGGGTTACCAGGGTCTCGTTGGCCAACCATAACTGTTCCCTGTTATACTCCGCTGTCACACCTCCAACCACACTCTGACCAGAGGACACATACAACACTAGATTAGTTTTAATGTGTAATGCATTATAAATGACTCAGAACATGTGTGTGGTCTCTGGTGGTGTTCTTTGTGCTATGTATGGAGAAGGTTATTCTGTTAACTGATATTTTGTGGTCTGTGTCATGCAACAAGAATAATACATCATGTCTTAGGGGGCGGCAGGTAGCCTAGCGGTTAGAGCATTGGGCCATTAACTGAAAGGTTGCAAGGTTGCAAGATCGAATCCCCGAGCTGACAAGGTAAAAATCTGTTGTTCTGTCATTGAAAATAATAATTCGTTCTTAACTGACTTGCCTAGTTAAATAATGGTAAAATGTAGAAAGAATACATCATTTCTTATGTAGAATCCAACATAAATATGATAGGGACCTGTATTTCCTCTCTGCGGAGCTGTGTGCTGTTGTGTGTGAAGTCCTCTGGCTCCTCCCAGGTCCCCTCTCTGTTCTCCAGGTTGTAGTAGTAGTCATAACTGTCCTTGATACGGTGTTTCACCCACACACACTCACTGCTGCCTGCTAGAGGAAACAACACCTGGACATCACACATACTCTCACTGCTGCCTGCTAGAGGAAACAACACCTGGACATCACACACACACACTCATTGCTGCCTGCTACAGAGGAAACAACACCTGGACATCACACACACACACTCACTGCTGCCTGCTAGAGGAAACAACACCTGGACATCACACACACTCTCACTGCTGCCTGCTAGAGGAAACAACACCTGGACATCACACACACACACTCACTGCTGCCTGCTAGAGGAAACAACACCTGGACATCACACACACACACTCACTGCTGCCTGCTAGAGGAAACAACACCTGGACATCACACACACACACTCACTGCTGCCTGCTAGAGGAAACAACACCTGGACATCACACACACACACTCACTGCTGCCTGCTAGAGGAAACAACACCTGGACATCACACACACACTCTCACTGCTGCCTGCTAGAGGAAACAACACACGGACATCACACACACTCTCACTGCTGCCTGCTAGAGGAAACAACACCTGGACATCACACACACACACTCACTGCTGCCTGCTAGAGGAAACAACACCTGGACATCACACACACACACTCACTGCTGCCTGCTAGAGGAAACAACACCTGGACATCACACACACACTCTCACTGCTGCCTGCTAGAGGAAACAACACACGGACATCACACACACTCCCACCTGCTACAGAGGAAACACACACACACACACACACAGCAGAGGACACAACACCTGGACATCACACACACACACTCTCACTGCTGCCTGCTAGAGGAAACAGCTGAACATCACTCACTAACCTCCAATTGCATGATTTACACAATAGTTGACTGTAATATGTGGTTGTCGTACCTAGCTACCTTAAGGCAAATGCACTAAGTTGCGCTGCATAAGAGCTAAGGAGATAAATGACTGAAATGTAAATGACATGCTAGAAGTTGGGAAGGTAATGTACGGAGAACAAACAGCCATAAATAAGCTGATTGTATGCCAGGTTACCAGTGGTAGTGTTGAGGTCCTGGCGCTGGGCCAGCTGTGTCTGGTAGGTGTCTGCACACTCAGACAGAACCCCTCTCAGCCCTGCCAGGGGAGACTGGAGGGCATGTAGGGTGGTCTGAGAGTCCCCCTCCGCCACCTCCCTGTTGATGTCTGCCACAGCTCCTGCCACTGCCACAGACAAAACGCACACAGGATCAGTTATGACATTTAACATTTTGGTCATGTTGCTCTTATCCAGTGGTTGGAGAATTGTGATGTGAAGAACTACTAAGAAATGATTTGTTCATGGTTTTGAGTGAATGGTTGGGAGTGAGCATGGTGTGCCTACATGCGAGAGCCTCCTCTTCATCTTGGTTGGCTGTGTGTATCCCTTCTTGAATCTGGTCGAGCCACAGCACAGCAGACTCATCCCCTGAGCTCTGGAGTCACAGACACACAGAGTCAATCTCTGCTTTTCAGAGTGGTAGACCACACAAACATTGACAATCCACACAATGCAATGCATAATTCTAGCTTGAGATGTGCACACATCATTTCAACTTTCTGGTAAAATCAAGTGTTTGAGATACAACCACAGATCTCAAGTTAGGCTTGAGCCCTAACTGAATGTTCTTCTAAGTACTAACCGAGACAGCACATGTAAAAACAAAAATGCCTCCTCCCCCCAAAACATACCTGGGTTAAAATACTTAGCATTCTGTGGTGTTTTCTATTGGTTTATTAAGCCACACATTCCCAAACTGGCAGAGATAACGTTTTTGTAAATATTTGAAGTATTTGAAACCCAGGTATGAAGCACATTAACAGCTACAAAGACAGCGCCAGCATGAACATTACGTTGTACCATTCCCTCTGTGCCCAGAGGTAAGACCTGAGGGAAAATGTCAAAACACATTGTTAGTTAATGGACAAAACAGCCTCAGCTCAGTCCACACCATTGGTCATGGGTCCATGGCTCAAACACAAATACCACTTAAAATAGCAGAGAAACCACACTGAACGTTTATTCAGCCTGCCTGACCAACATTTTCCTTCTCAGACTAATTGTGGAGACCTTTGGGAGCAGAGAGGTTGTCTCCCCAATGACACAAAAGGCAGGAAGGAAGCCAGGAGAAAAAAGCCCCCCTTAGTATGTCAGGAAGTGGATCTGCTTTTGAACAGTGAATTCCCCACTGACCAAACAGTATATAAATACCTTTAGGACGTGCATAAGATAAGCAAGAACTCATACAAGCACAAACATAACATACAGACCAAAGCTAAATAGGAACTTGTTACCATACTTTCTAACTTGAAAATTGTAGTTCCGATCACATGGAATTAAAATGTGTGTGACTCATGGGGAATACTGAAGGTCAAAGCAGGTTCATGGAAACTGTTCCAGGAAGCTTGGGTTTTGAAATCATCCTACTGTATGTTTGATGTTACCCAAGCTGATAATCTTGTTACTTAGTTTAACCGGAGTTAATCTTTTTACTCTAACATTAGTAATTTTGCATTAGACAAGCCATATTTTCAGTCACAGAAAACTGAAAGACTTGAGAAACCTGCTCACACACACAAAAAAAAAAAAAACTATTTGAGGAATGACAAACAGTAAACTATTAGGACCGTCTCCTCCCACTCGGCTGAATCAGTAGATAGTGTCTGACGCAGAGCAGGAATTCAGTTTCAAGCCTGGACAGGAAACACACACACAGTATACACACACCCTATGCACACAGCCTCACGGTCCACTGCTCACACCAGTGTAGAATGGACTTCCAGTACAGTAGCCTGCTTGATCATGTGAACCAGCTATCTGGATGGCTAGTTGATTCTGCTAGTTAATCCTGATAATGAACAACTAGCCTATAGCAAGTCAATAGAAACACTAGTGGACTTTGAGTTATACAGGGATAATAATAACAACAATGTGGCGGAGACAGGAGAAAGACCGGACCAATACACTGGCTGGGATTCTCTTCTGTCTGACGGTAGGACTGTCTCTCCAGGACAATGGTAAGTCACATTCTTTTTACATTTTCCCATAGGATTTTAGAGAGGACATCATTCTTAAGCCTTTCATATTACAATTGGGGACTTTGCATCCCCTTGGTCAAGCTGCATTTTGGTAGGGCTTCACCAGTTCTGTTTCCCCTCCATCAACAACATGCTTGTTATGCCTAAATGTTTGCCAGTAAATCAGCTTCACAATCGCTAGTGTACGGTTGTCACACATCTTGTATGAATTGTGTAACATCATGCATGTTTTAAACAGCATTTTGAGCCAATTAACTTAAAAAATATCTATATTATTATAATGACAAGTAGAAAACCTCACATCAGAATTAAAATCTGTGTTCTTCACCCCCATTTCACCACAGAGGAGAAAGTCAACAAGACAAAAACAACCGCCTTAGCTGTGTTGGACCCAAGGACGTTCAATGGCAGGAGAGTTCAGACCAACTGTACGGCTGAGGCTGGGCCCCCCAGCTTGATCCACCTGTCCCCTGGGGCCCCTGGGCTGGATGTGAGGCTGGAGGACCCTGCAGTAGCCTACACCACGGGGCTCCTCAGCACCCGGCTCATCCCCTCAGCCTACCTCCTGGCCATGGCAGTGGGCATCCCCTCCAACGCTTATATCCTGGCCTTCCTGAGGCTCCGGGCCAGGTCTTTCTCCACGGCTGTCCTCTACCTTAGCCTGGCCCTCTCTGACCTACTCCTCCTGCTCTCCCTGGCCCTCCGAGTCCACTACCACCTAAACGGAAACAACTGGGTGTTCGGCGAAGCTGCCTGCCGTGTCGTCACCGCTTGTTTCTATGGCAATGTCTACTGCTCTGCCCACACCATCGCTTGTGTCAGCCTCAAGCGCTACCTGGCCGTGGTGAGGCCCTTCCTGTACAGGCGGCTGCCCAAGACGGCCTGGGCGCTGGGGGCAAGCCTGGGGGTGTGGGGCCTGTTTGGGGTGGCTGTGATGCCTGAGCTCCTGGTGAGACAGAGCTTCCTGCTGCCTCGTCTGGGATTCACCACCTGCCATGACATACTGCCCCTGGAGGACTCCCCCCACGCACTGCTGGTGCCCTACAGGTTGGCACTGGTCTGTTTAGGGTTACTCGTGCCCTTTGTGGTCTGTGCCTGGACCCATGTGGCGGTGGTGCAGCATCTGGGTCGCTCGGGCCTTGACTGGACACCCTTCATCAGGGTCAGTACACTGGTCTTCCTCATCTTCACTGTGTGTTTCGCTCCCAGCGGCGTCCTCCATATCGCCCATTACGTGAGGCTGTCCACCAGTGGAGAGGACGGGCTGTATGTGTACTCCAGCGCTACAGTGTGTCTGTGCTGCTTCCACAGCTGTCTGGACCCCTTCCTGTGTATTCTCATGTCCAGGACAACCGCCTCCAAACTGCGCTTCGCCTCTCTCAGGAGGACACAGCAGACACCTGTTCTGGTGTAGAGACTGTGTGTATGTGCCCACTGTATTTAAAAAATATATATTTCAGCTTTATTTAACCAGGTAAGCTAGTTGAGAACAAGTTCTCATTTACAACTGCGACCTGGCCAAGATAAAGCAAAGCAGTGCGACACAAACAGAGTTATACATGGAATAAACAAGTGTACAGTTAATAACACAATAGAAAGAATAAAAAAAAGTGTGTGCAAATGGCGAGAGGTGGTAAGGCAATAAATAGGCCATAGTAGCAAAGTAATTACAGTTTAGCAAATTAACAATGGAGTGATAGATGTGCAGATGATGATGTGCAAGTAGAAATACTGGTGTGCAAAAGAGCAGAAAAGTAAATCAAAACAATATGGAGATGAGTTAGGTAGATTGGGTGGGCTATTTACTGATGGGCCATGTACAGCTTGTACAGTATCTTCCATTGTCAGAGCACAGTGGGGGAGCCCAGAGCATGAACAAGCAAACTACTGAAAATGAAGAGGCAGGAAAGCCGTCTGGAACTACACGCTGTAAACAAGTGAACAGGAAACAGCTCTGCTTGAAATCTGAACACAATGCTATGCGTTCTCCCCTGTGGGATACTATCAGAGCTACTAAGTTGATGGTTTAGCAAATGTTTTCATTTGTGTACAGTATCAGTAAGGATGTCCTGAAAAACCAGCCGACGGCAACAGTGACGACAAAAACAATTCTCCCAGAGACAATGTTGAGAGACCAGACTGCTTCGGCATGTCCAGCCCACTCATTATCTCAGCCAAGGAAGGACATGCTTACTTCAAAGTTATCATTATGTACTGTTTTGATTTGTTCACAAGGACAATTTGTAAATATAAAACCCTTGCAATACAAATGAACTATTACCATACATTCATTTATTAGTTAATTCCCATTTTAATTCCGTATATTCTATTGTCCACATTGATAGGTGTAGACTGCACACGCCTTTCATTTTAGTCATTTAGCAGACACTCTTATCCAAAACAACTTAGAGTTAAAGTCAGTGCATTCATCTTAAAATAGCTAGGTGGGAAACTACATATCTCAGTCTTAGTAAGTACACTTTACCTACATTTTAGTAGCAGAAAAGTCAGTGCTAGTAAGAGGAAAAAAAGTCAAGTGAGAGTGTTCGTTCACGACAGGCTATTTTTAAATGTGAAGGCCAGCATCCCGGAGTCTCCTCTTCACTGTTGACGTTGAGACTGGTGATTTGCAGGTACTATTTAATGAAGCTGCCAGTTGAGGACTTGTGAGGCATCTGTTTCTCAAACTTGACACTAATGTACTTGTCCACTTGCTCAGTTTTCTATTCTGGTTAGGGCCAGTTTACGCTGTTCTGTGAAGGGAGTAGTACACAGCGTTGTACGAGATTTTCAGTTTTTTTTCTTCTTCTTTTTAAAAATTTTTTTTACCCCTTTTTCTCCCCAATTTTCGTGGTATCCAATTGTTAGTAGCTACTATCTTGTCTCATCGCTACAACTCCCGTACGGGCTCGGGAGAGACGAAGGTTGAAAGTCATGCGTCCTCCGATACACAACCCAACCAAGCCGCCCTGCTTTTTAACACAGGGCGCATCCAACCCGGAAGCCAGCCGCACCAATGTGTCGGAGGAAACACAGTGCACCTGGCAACCTTGGTTAGCGTGCACTGCGCCCGGCCCGCCACAGGAGTCGCTGGTGCGCGATGAGACAATGATATCCCTACCAGCCAAACCCTCCCTAACCCGGACGACGCCAAGCCAATTGTGCGTCAGTTTCTTGGCAATTTCTCGCATGGAATAGCCATAATTTCTCAGAACAAAAATAGACTGACGAGTTTCAGAAGAAAGTTATTTGTTTCTAGTCATTTTGAGCCTGTAATTGAACCCACAAATGCTGATGCTCCAACTAGTCTAAAAGCGGTCAGTTTTATTGCTTCTTTAATCAGAACAACAGTTTCCAGCTGTGCTAACATAACTGCAAAAGGGTTTTCTAATGATCAATTAGCCTTTTAAAATGATAAACTTGGATTAGCTAATACAACGTGCCATTGGAACACAGGAGTGATGGTTGCTGATAACGGGCCTCTGTATGCCTATTAGTAGCTACTATCTTGTCTCATCGCTACAACTCCCGTACGGGCTCGGGAGAGACGAAGGTTGAAAGTCATGCGTCCTCCGATACACAACCCAACCAAGCCGCACTGCTTCTTAACACAGGGCACATCCAACCCGGAAGCCAGCCGCACCAATGCGCCGGAGGAAACACTGTGCACCTGGCCACCTTGGTTAGCGTATACTGCGCCCAGCCCGCCACAGGAGTCGCTGGTACCGACCAAGCCCTCCCTAACCCGGGCGACGCTAGGCCAATCGACCGGGAGGGTCGCGGCCGGTTACGACAGAGCCTGTGCACGAACCCAGGGACTCTGATGGCACAGCTGGCGCTGCAGTACAGCGCCCTTAACCACTGCGCCACCCGGGAGGCCCCTTACACTGTATTTCTGATACATTTGATGTTATTGTATTTCTTTAAAAAAATTAATTATTCTCCCCAATTTCGTGGTATCCAATTGTTAGTAGTTACAGTCTTGTCTCATCGCTGCAACTCCCGCACGGACTCGGGAGAGGCGAAGGTCGAGAGCCATGCATCCTCCGAAACACAACCCAACCAAGCCGCACTGCTTCTTGACACAACACACATCCAACCCGGAGGCCAGCCGCACCAATGTGTCGGAGGAAACACTGTACACCTGTCGACCTGGTCAGCGTGCACTGCGCCCGGCCCGCCACAGGAGTTGCTAGTGCGCGATGAGACAAGGATATCCCTGCCGGCCAAACCCTCCCTAACCCGGACGGCACTGGGCCAATTGTGCGTCGCCCCATGGACCTCCCGGTCGCGGCCAGCCGAGACAGAGCCTGGGCTCGAACCCAGAATCTCTGGTGGCACAGCTAGCATTGTGATGCAGTACCTTAAAAACAAGGACAGTTCAAAGTGACCCCAAAATGTTGAACGTTAATACATATTATATACACACACAAATAAATATTTATTTGATTACATTTTTAGATGGGGGAGCTGTGGGATTATTTAAGATAGTCTGAAGAGGTAGGGTTTCAGGTGTTTTTGGTAGATGGGCAGGGACTCCGCTGTCCTAGCTTCAGGGAGAAGCTGATTCCACCATTGGGGTGGATACAGTACGTGTCACAGAATAAGCAGAGGTTTAAATAAAGGTGCGGGCAGGTTCATTCCGATGATGTTCTTGACTCCAGACAGACTACAGACAGACCCTTGAACACGCTCCCATTAATCACTGAACATCTCATTCATCTCTCAGTCACTGTCACCTATCCTTCTCAACTAAACGCCTTATTAGGTCTAGGTTACAGATCTAGGTTACAGATCTACAGTCATTCCAAGTGGCACTCTAGTCCCTATATATCGCACTACTTTTGACAAGAACACTGGGCGCTAGTCAAACGTAATGCACTATATACGAAATATGGCAACCTAGAGCTGTAGCCTGGAGCTGTAACCTAGATCTGATCAACAGCTGTGATCCCCAGCCTCTGGGTACTAATGCCTTCTCTGTACATGAGATGTATTAAGATGGAGGCTTCTCTGCTCGAGGGAAGATATCTATAGGATCCCATAATAGCTGACAGTCCAGTACCTTACAGATGAGTAGCTTGATGTTCTGCAGGACGTCATGGTAGTGTTTCGCTGTTGCTGGGTTTACCCCCTGCAGTTTGGCAGTGGGCAGGAGCAGAGCAGAGAGGGTCTGTTCAGGATCCCCAGAGCTCAGCGCCTCGTTGATCTCAGCTATAGCAATAATACCTGGAGGGGAGTTGAGACAGACAGCACGTGTAATGACACTGAGTCAGGGGGAGTTGAACCACACCAAGCAGCAGGGAAACAGCCCTAATGATACTGATCTCAGGACTACTTCATCATCGATGAGCCCTTGAACAACGTACTTAATCCTAATTGGCTCCAGGGGCGCCGAACTTCTACTACTGTATGGCTAACCCTGTAAAACAATACATCTTCTGCACCTATCCGGTGTACGTGACAATAAAACATTGTATTATTATTTAGACTATTTATTTTGTCAAGACACTGCTAACTTTTCTCTCAACTTAGTGAATGGTTAGACTTGGGAGACATTGTCTACATCCCAAATGGCACCCTATTCCCTAATTAGTGCACTACTTTGACCAGAGCGCTATGGGCCCTGATCAAAAGTAGTTAACTAAATAGGGTGGCATTTGGGATGTAGTCAGTGTCGAGACCGTTAGAGGACTTGACTTACGCTCGTGTTCTTCGTGGACCTGTAGGTTGACAGTGTCGATGGTCTTCTGAACATCGTTCCAGGTGAGGAACTCCAGACCTTGGGACAGGCTCTCAGCTCGGAGACTGATTAGAGTGTCTGCATACCTAAGAGACAGAGGGAGAGGGGGACAGAGTGGGGGAAGGGGCAGGGCCAGGCTAGGTTACACATTAGGCAGACAGATGTTTCTTCTTCTAGTTGTTACCTGTATGTGTGTGTGTGTGTGTGTGTAACTGTGGAGTTCTCTCTCTGGAGCAGGGGACTCCAACAGGTAAATCGCGAGTTACCAGTAGTTGACCAAGCATTTCTGAAAGTACATGCTTTTTTCACGAGTTCCGCCGCAAACTTTCATGAACAAATCTCACAAGTACCAGACACCACAAGCATCCAGCTACTATCCAATCAAAGCCATCTTAACATTATCCCACCCCTGGTTAGCCACTATTGGCTTAAAAAGCCAAGCGTAACATCTGCCAATTAATTTCAAGCAATATTGCCACTTTAGCAAACTCAGCATGTGCAACAGTACAGAAACATTGCTAGACCGACACATTGCTCTCTCTCTAGATCCGCAATTAAAAGGGGAATTACACTCAAAAATGTGTTCGCTTTTTTCCAGACCTTAAAAATTGTCTTTTGATGCGATTTAAGCATTGACATGGACTCAGATCATCCAATTTCATTGCTTCTCCAATAATTATTTATATTTTGTTTGTGAAAAATATAAACAAATCCAAAACTCTGAAAAATTCAGCTGCAAAAACAACATTTGGGAAAATACTAAACAGATTTTATAGGGTTAAAGTTGTCCATTTCTTTCAGGAAACTAGGCATATCTCGCACATTACAACTTCACTGGAGAGTCATTTGAATGTACATTTTTTATTCATTTTCATCAAAATGCATTTTTTGGCAGAAATGCCTTCTGGAACATGTGAAATTTAATGTGCCTTAATAACAAACGTGTATGCAATCTGTAAATACGAATACAATTACTCAATTACAAGTCTAGTTGGTTTAGCCACAGAAAAATGTAGCAACCTTCCTGCTAGCCATGATTGGCTGAGATAATGAGTGGGCTGGACATGCCGCGAGATGAGTTCGGATTGGTCTGCCATGTAGCAGGCTTCTGTCTATTTGAGCTGGTCAGTATGTTTAGGTAATCCTGTCTAACGTGACTTTAAATATATATATATATTGTAGTAGAATTGCATTAGTGTTGCTCTCCACTTTCTGGAGGACCGTGGTTTGAAATCAGTGGAATTAGAGTATGATAGATAAGGAGATGGAGAAAACACCTGTCTCCGGATTACATCTTCAAACTAAGGGCAACCATGGCATGTGTGAGAGAGGAAGAAGCCTTCATCCATGTAACAGTCTAGCAAGCAACATTTTCAGATATTGCACGTTTCAAATTTTGTCAGAAAGTTGTTTTCATTTCATGTTAAAGTGTACTGTTAGCTAGAAGTCTAACATTAGCTGGCTGGCTCGCTAACTAGCATTACGTGTATGATCTGTGTAGTAATATTATTCTTATCTCAGAGCCATTTGCATTGCTAGTTATAGCTAACATTGAACCTGGTTGGTTAGTTACCTGCAGATTCATGCAGGGTATTAACGTCATGAGTTGGGATTATGGTTCATTGTTTAGCTAGATAGCTGACTAGCTAGCTACATGTCTTAACATAGAACTCCACTATGCAAGTAACCATTTCAATAGAATGTTAATGTCATTGCGACAACTGTTGATAGATGTAGCTGGTAAATTTGCTCTGGCTATTGTCATGACAGTCCTGTGAGGGTCAGAATGGGTCAGATCAGACTGGCGAGATTGTGACAGTAACCAGGCCTCCCTCTCTCCCACAGAGGGGAGAGGGGGAGCTGCTGGATGGTCGAACCTTCACACTTGGTTGTAAATTACAAGACAGAGACTCTCTTTAGTATCAACTAAAGGAATGTCTTTGTTCAGACACTTTTGCCCGCCCAAAACTAACATCCAAAAAGTGATAATGGAACAATATTCAACTAGGGTTGCAAAGGATCGGAAACTTTCCTGGAAATTTTCCATGGGAAGTTAAGCCAAGGAATTTGGGGGATTTCACTTAAATTCATCAGAATAGTTAGCTTAGTTTACATTTTTTGTTGGATACACATAAAGCAATTCTAGGTCTTGTGGCATATTTTGGTTAAACTATCCCCAATTCAATGGAATTGCAACCCTCGACATGCACAGTGCATGCACATTCTTCCATCACATGTGCAGTGCACTCCCACCACATTGCCCTCCATCACATTTTCAATTGCATGCTAATGAGATGCTATTGAGCCCACACTACTACACCGTCTAAGCCAATGGTTACATGCCTTCTGGTAAGTTTTGATTACAATACTGGGTGGGGTGAATATATTTTACATGACATACATGATAATTTGTTAACTAGTAAATAGTAGCCTACAGCAAAGTGTGTTTAAATCATTTCTAACTTGTTAACAATTTCTGCTAGTTAGTTTTTGCTACCATGTCTCTCCTAGACATGGCAATATCAGTCTGCCAATATGGACAGCCCCATCAAGAGGATCCTCCTGGATTATGTATTTTGGGAGAGAGTGGTAAGCAGCCCGAAACCTATAGCAGTAGCCATTGCACGGATTGAGGGAGAGAATGCCATCCTGTCTGATGTTCAAACTCTGCTTGTAAGAGAAGAAATCAGTTCGGCCCCGTCCACGTCACTGTTGCTCGAAGCAGAGGAAACTGCAGTTCTGAAATACATTAAAAAGCATGAAGACTTATGCCTGAAGCCCATACACGCCGCAGCGTACATGTTAGACCCCAAGTATGCTGGCAAGAGCGTCCTGCCTGGTGCAGAGATCAACAAGGCCTATGGTGTCATCACTAACGTGTCTCGCCACCTTGGCCTGGATGAGGGCAAGGTTCTTGGCAGTCTGGTGAAGTACACTTCCAAGCAAAGGCTTTGGGATGGAGATGCAATATGGCAGTCGTGCCAACATATCTCATCGTCCACCTGGTGGAAGGGACTTTGTGCATCTGAGGCTCTTTCCTTTGTTGCCTCCATCCTCCAAATCCCACCAACATCAGCTGCCTCAGAGTGCAACTGGTCCTTGTATGGGAACACACACACCAAAGCACGTAACAGGCTGACCAATACAAGGGTTGGAAATTGGTGGTCATCTGGGGGAAAAAAAATGGGCTTTTTGAGCCTGACAAGGAGCCATCCTCCTCAACAAGGTTGGAAAGTGACAGTGAAGATGAGGCCTCACTCAGAGTCTGATGTTCAAGAGGTGGGCATTGAGGAGGTCCAGAGAGAAGACATGGAAGCCTGAGAGGAAGACAACCAAAGCTTTAGTTTCTAGACTATCATTTTCCAGATATATATTGAATATTTTGGGGGGAGATACGAAGGATCATTGGGGATCACTCAATATTCCCTTTCCTTTGTTGTTCAGTGAAATCATCCCATGTGAAGTCAACTAATTAAAGTTCAATTAGTAACACTTTTTTTTGTGTGTGTTTTTTTCCCACATTTCCATTGGAAGGATTTAATAATTTGCAATTATGTCTACTTATGATAAGGTAAAATGTTTATGTTTCTGTCTCCATATGATATGGTAAATATATCCAATGCAAAAAACAACTTTATGTATAATTTGCATATATATTCCCATTAATTCCCACGGAGAGTTTCCACCTCTGAATAGTCCCAAAAATGTGCAACCATATATTTAACATAATGTGGGAAGTTGTCAGTGGGGAACTATGGAAAACTAATGTCACATTGTTTTTTATTTTGTGATGTTATTAAAAACTGTAAGGACCAAATATTGTAACTTGGAAAGGATACCCCCTTTATCTGTCAAGTTTTTACCCAATATGTTGTGAATACAATATGAAAAGTATTGAAGCTGTGTGTTTAGGAATGTGATTTTAGTTTTCTAATGATAGTTTTTTATATGTTTTGCACATTAAATAGCCAGGCCCCGTCAGAGAGCTTGTCAGTATGACAGAACGCCCCTTTTGACCAAGAGTGCATAAAGGCTTGGAAGAGGAATCAACCCTTAAACCAGGAAACGTGAGGCTGGTATCTTCATGTTGGAAATGGTTGAAACTTTGAACCTCAACACGAGGTGAAGAAATTAACACCTTCCTATGGACCAGAGAGACGAAAAGCTGCAGCTCATGTCAATCGTGGTCCGAATCCTGAATGCCAACACTATAAGGAAGAGGCTAGAAGCTCACCTTAGACAATCACTTGTACAGCTGATTAGCTGTTTTAAGTCAGATCACGAAAAGCGAATCTAAGTGAGACTATCCTACGACACTCATCACCAATCGGAACCGTCGGCTAGCTTTCTTCCAGAGTGAACAACAGTAGAAGACAGGAAAGGGGAAACCCCTTGCAGACAATCAGAGTCATACAGCTGGAAGGCCAACAACTTCCCGAGAAGGCTTGTTCCGACCGAGAGATATGACGAACGAAGCCATTTCACACGTACATTTATTAACGATCTCTTATTCCAAACGGGCGGTGGTTCGTGTGCAAAGTTTGAGGTTTATGGGAGAATGGTTATAGAATGTGTTCCTTTTTCTCTGTCTCCCTCTTTATCCCCCTCTCCATCTGTGTAACAAGCAGTCCTATTTTGTCAGTCCATTAGGGACATTAGTCTCATGTAAAGGGTGTATGTTTATTCTGTGTTATAATTTATTTAGCTAGTAAATAAATAATTAACACAATTTGGTTACGAGTGGAAGGTTACGAGTGGTCAGAATGATGATTTGATAAGAGGTAATGATTAATAAGATGACGGTTTATCGATGAAATAGATAAAGACCTGAGAGTTTAATTCGGGAGATGGGAACTCTAAACAAATTATTCTGTGGTGCCCCAAATACTAATGTTAATTGTACATGATTCATTTAAAATTGGATAACAATTAAACAAAGTTAATGGATTAAATAAATAAGTCATCAGATTAATGGAAATAAAGTCACAACACAGAGCGCAGAACGACTGATGAATTTACAAATGCTCAACACCTGTTGAATACGGCCGGTGTTAGTAAACGTTGGAAAAAGAGTGTAAATTGTTGTCGGGAGCACAATTGCAGTCATCAACGCTCTGGATAACATAAAAACAGCCTAACCAGGTCAGGTCAGATGAATTGAGAAGGAACAGTCCTATGACATACACACACAGGAGACAGGGCCACGACTTCACCAATGAGAGGAACCACTTAAGTTCCTGCCTAGCAAGAGATGTATTGGCTGTCTAGATGTGCAAGGAGTTGACTCTTCCCAGTAGCGGGTATAAATATATGTACTTGTGGAAACATGTCTGTCTTTTCAGCTGTTTAACCCAGTGGGTGAATAAACTTGTTTTGAGCTTTTTCTAGTTGTCCATTTGAGTTTCTAACTTGGTTTGTCAGAACCTAATAACACCAAGGACCTGTAAAGTGTTGCAGGGGAGAAGAGAAGCAAGCTAGAAAAACTATTAGTAACTTCAAATAAGTTACATTTTATTTTAGTAGCTCTCATGCAAGAAAAAGGTTGGAGACCCCTGCTCTAGAGGGACAAAAGGGTAGATAGTTGTGGTGTTACCTGTGATATGTCAGATAGTTGTGGTGTTGGCTACCTGTGCAGGTTGTGGTGTTGGCTACCTGTGCAGGTTGTCCTGATCCATGTTGCTGAAGCCCAGAGGAGAGTCAGTCAGCTGTTCAGTAACAGCCTGGGGGTCCTTGGTGTCCAGGACCTCGTTGAGCACGGCCACCGCAGACAGCATCTCTACTGCCACACACAGCTCCTCATGCCCCAGTCCTGCCTGCTCAATGCAATCAGACAGAAGGCTCAGTGACCATATACACCTGGACAGACACACAACTGTCTGCACACTGGCGAACCAAGCTAGAGAAATATATTACTACTTTGTTGTGCCAACTAGCACCAGCTCACAACAGTACAAGTTTATATGATAGCTTAAAATAGAAAAGTGTAATTTCAACTCAAATGTGTGTGTGTGTTAGTGTGTGAATGCCTGCATGCGTTCGTCACCTTTGCCCCCTGTATCTGCAGGCTGAACAGTTCGGTCTGGTAGAGGTTGGCAGCTGTCTGGTAGACAATAGGAAGCTGGGCCTCTGGGTTCATCAGCTCCTCCACCGTCTCTGCTGCTATGCCATGACGAATGGCCGCGTTGATCGCTACAATGGCCTCCAGTTCTGAACAGGAAACCCATCATACTCATCAATCTTCTTATAATGCAGATGGCAAAAGATTTACAACCTACAAATACACAAACACATTTATTCTGATGTAATTCATATAAATTACTGGAATGATACATATAAATTACTTACTTAGTTTCTCTGCCTCAGCAAAGTCGTTAGTGGAGCTGACCACCCTCTGAATCTCCTCCCTCTGCAGCATCATTGCACCTCCAGCATCCTGAGGTCCAAGGAGAAAGTGTTTGGGTGACAAGTTCAATTTAATAGAAAAACCCTGGTTCTGTAACACTAACACAACTTTAATCAACAAATAAAGTCTGGGGCTGTTAAAGGCAAAAACACATCCACCAGTGTGTTAGTATTCTCCTTTCCTTTGACAGGACACCTTATATCCCAACACCTGTAAAAACCTACTAGACATGCATCCACTACTTTGACCACTTGCCTTACCAGTGGTGTAAAGTACTTCAGTAAAAAATAATTTAAAGTACTACTTAAGTCGTTTTTTGGGGTATCTGTATTTTACTATTTATATTTTTAGCAACATTTACTTCACTACATTCCTAAAGAAAATGATGTACTTTTTACTCCATACATTTTTTACTCCATACATTGTCCCTGACACCCAAAAGTACTCGTTACATTTTGACAGGAAAATGGTCCAATTCACACACTTATCAAGAGAACATCCCTGGTGTCTGATCTGGCGGATTCACTAAACATAAAAACACTCCATTTGTAAATGATGTCTGAGTGTTGGAGTGTGCCCTGGCTATCCTTCAATAAAAAAAATCAAAATACAATTGTGCCGTCTGGTTCGCTTTAATGTAAGGAACTTGAAATATTTTATACTTTTACTTTTGATACTTGAGTAAAAGTAAAAAAGTATTTGGTTTTAAATATACTTAAGTATTTTACTGGGTGACTTTCACTTGAGTCATTTTATATCAAGGTATCTTTACTTTTACTCAAGTATGACAATTGAGTACTTTTTTCACCACTGGGCCTTACTGACCTGAGCCTTGACTTCGCAGTAGGAGGTTAAGTGCTCCAGGTACCAGTGGGAGTTTGCCTCCTGGACCCCCAGCATTCCCAGAGCGGGCACCCTGAGCCCAGCCAGCAGAGCAGCCTCGTCCTGGGCAGAGATGGCCTGGTTCACCTGCTGCACCGCCACCTGGGCTGGAGAGACAGACAGGAGGGAGCAGGGGTTGGATGGAGACACTGGCCAAACATCCCCCCCTGGATACTACCTCTAGACCATGTGTGGAGGCCCGAGAGTCTGCAGATTTTCACTCCTCCCTTGTACTTGATGAAGGTCATTGATTAGTTAGAAACTCCTCTCACCTAGTTGTCTAAGTCTCTAATGCAGCTCTAATTGGACACAAATTGAGAAGAAATAAGGAAAAGCAGCAGACACACGCCCCTACAGAATTTGAGTTTCACACCCCTGCTCAAGGCCTATCCTAGAGATGTTCATTATAGAGCTGAGGTCATAAGACAGGAACTGTAGTTACTGTTAACAAGGTCAATGCAGCTCTGGATCTCCTGCTGGGTCAGCAGCTCCTCATAAACATCTCTCTCCTCTGTGGCTACAGATGAGCGCTGAACAGGGAGACAAGAGAAAAGCATCGTCTTAGACGGACTATAAACGTACATTCGTAAAAGGATAACACGAGATTCTGGCAACCAAGCCGTTTTCTACTTAACCAGAGTCAGATGAACTCATGGATACCATTTTTTTTGCATGCTAGCTATATCGGTAGACTTCCAGTCATTGCTCAAATACTAGTTAGCATTGGCTCACAAAACTACTTTCAACTTCTTTCAAACTGCACGCAAAGATATAAAAATGGTGTCCATGAGTTCATCTGGCTCTGGTCAAGTAGAAAGAATATTGCACTATCCCTTCAAGCTTTTTAAATGTTGTGCATATTGAAACTAAATCTGTAATGCTAAAATAGTTGATAATCTGGACATCATATTAACTCTTTGCTGAAGAAATGTGTAATTTAACACAGTGGGTTAAATGTTTACACAGAGTTAGTGAGGAGTATGGGAGGAGAGATGCCAGTTGGTGTGGGAAGACTAGTGCTGTAGTGGGAGTTCAGCTGACGCTGCAGTCACTGGAATGTCATGGCAAGTCTTTCAGGTGGTTTAGAACTTTTGCTTCGATGTCATTTTGATGTTGATAAAATCCCAGTAAAGTTTGCCAAATTCCATAAGCAGGCAATTTTAGTTTGGATGTTAGCGTATAAACACAATTTTTACCCTCACAGATACTTTATATGGAACAACAAAGATATACGATTTAAAAATAAGTATATATTTTTTCGTAACTGGTTTGAGAATAAAATTATTTTGGTTGGTCAGTTATTGAATGAGGATGGATATCTACTCATATATGGGGAATTTCTTGATAAATTTAAAATTCCAATAACCCCAAAAGAACATGCAATTGTTTTTGATGCGATTCCAAAGGGGGTTGTATCTTTTAAATTTCTCTGTGGTTGATGTAAGTAACATAGATTTACATGAAAATATATTAAATCGGCAATATTAAACATCAAAGACAAATGTAGTAATAAACAGATTAGGAATATTGTTTGTGATACTACAATTCCATCAGCAAGATTCTCTTGGTCAAATATCTATGGTGATATACAGTGGGGGAAAGCATGGGAAATTACTAACAAATATTGTATCAGTAACAAAGTAAAGGAAGTTTAATTTAAAATGTCACATAGAATTTATCCTGTGAAACATGTTTTGGAAAGATTCAAGCTAAATATTGACTATAACTGTGATTTCTGTGGAATGGAGGAGACCATTTTGCATTTGTTTTTTGCCTGTGTTTATAGTTGAATTTTTTGGATTGACATACAGAATGTTACAAAAAAAAAGGACAGGTTGTACTATTTAATGGTTTTGATATGATTTATTTCAGAAATTCTGACATAGATAACGATATAGTATATTTAATTCCAACTGCAAATAACACTAGGTAAATTTCATATTCACAAATGCAAATGGTCTAATTCAAAACCAAACTTTTTTCACTTTATAAATTAACTTAAACAATATGGCATTACTTTAACTAAAATGACAAACAAAAAGGCAATTAAAACTTGTATTATTAATGAATATGATTTGTTTGTTTAGGATTCCTGGCAATGTAAATAGTTTGTATGTATGCTTGTTGCATGTGACTATTCCTCTTTTGTTTGTTGATATTTGATAATAAAAAAATATTTTAAAATAAAGTTTTTCAGGTGGTAGTCACTGCAGACAAGACTCATATACTACCAATTCTCACTACCTCTCTGCCTGGTCTAAGAGGTTTCTGTTCAGAACAGGATCAAGTTGCTGATCCAAGATCAGTTTTGAAAATTCTACCAGAATCAGGGCCCATAAATCTCTGGTCAAAAGCAGAAATCTTGAAAGAGAATGGGATGCCATTTGGGACGCAACCTTTTTTTTAAAAACTGACTCTTGTGTGGAAAGGACAACAACAGGGAGGCTCTCAGAATTCCTCACCCTGCCTGAGGCCTGGTCCTCCTTGCTAGCCTTGGCCCGGCTCAGTGTAACCTGGTAGTCCTGGGCCAGCTCTTCCCCAGTGTTCCTCAGCATGGCGTTGGGGTTCTTCAACGCCCCCATGGTCACTGTCGCCTCACCCTTATCCACCGCCTCGTTGATGGCAAACACAGCAGCGTGCACTGGGGACAGAGGCAAGAATAAGTACCACTCAGCAGCAAACATGTCTCTCTATAGGAGGTCAGACTTTTGTTAAAGCCCAGCACTAACACAACAGATTCAACTTATCATCAAGGCCTGGATTATCTAAATTGGATGTTTTTGTGCTGTGCTGGAACCAACCCTGCACACCCTATGGGTCTATTCATGAGCAGGATAGAAGACCAGTGGTCTCCAGAGGAAATCCAGTGGACGGAACAGTGTTTTTTATTTTTTTTTATTTTACCTTTATTTAACCAGGCAAGTCAGTTAAGAACAAATTCTTATTTTCAATGACGGCCTGGGAACAGTGGGTTAACTGCCTGTTCAGGGGCAGAACGACAGATTTGTACCTTGTCAGCTCGGGGGTTTGAACTCGCAACCTTCCGGTTACTAGTCCAACGCTCTAACCACTAGGCTACCCTGTCGCCCCAGTGTACTGTACTACTTACAGGCTGCCTCGTCCACTGAGAGCTCGTTGGCCAGGATGCCTCCTATCTTACTGAAGGTTGGCATCTGGATGCCGTACTTCTCCAGCTCACTCCGCATGTTACTGATCTCCTCCTCTGTGGGACAGACAGGATCACATTACAAACAGGTCAGCCAAACTGGCACAGCAGGAAACCTCTATACCCTAGGAGCAAATGAGGTTGGTGGCACCTTAATTGGGGAGGACGGGCTCATGGTAATGACTGGAGCGGTATCAGTGGAATGGTATCAAGTACATCAAACACATGGTTTCCAGGTGTTTGATGCCATTCCATTTGCTCCGTTCCGACCAATATGATGAGCCGTTCTGTGCCTAGGAGAGGGACTGCTCATTCACTAGCAACCTATATAACATCAAGACACACTGGAGATTTTAAACAGAACGGTAAAGAGAAGTTTGGAATTTCACACTTCACTCATATCAACCACGTTACAAATCATCTCCACAGTGCTTATCGAATTGAACACGCAGCTGGGAGCGAGTGATGACATTCTGTTTCGATCAAAACCAAACATGAGCGCCAATTATGTGTCCTTACTGCACGCTCGCGCGCGCCAGCCGAGGCAATTTAAATGAGTCTTCAGAAGACGCCCTGAGGCTCATGTTTTCCTTTAGTTTTAAAGGGAGGTAGTAATCACTAGAGTGGTTCTTCCTTCATGACAACGCTGTATGTTATGTCAGCGTTCATTCTGGAGCAGTTAGCTACATGCTCATTACACCGTCGTACAACTACACAGCAGCTGTTGTTACAGGTTCAAGGACCCAGCCGCCAGTTCAAACCTGGCTGGTGCCAGGCAGAGAAGAACGCTATGGGTTGACGTTAGAGTACAGGAGGAACTCCAGCTATGGCTCTTATGATACCTCAAACTATCATGATGTAGAAGAGCTGGTATAGCCTGGTCTTACCTGTGAAGGCCACTTTCCCCAGCAGGTCCTGGATCTGTGGTGCAATGCCCAGTTTGAACAGGTATAAGCTGTGGGGGGGGGGGGGAATGGAAAGGAATGAAGCTCCAAATGTCAATTCATTAACTGATCTAGATTTAACAGTTAGGAAGAAAGGGTAGCAAGCTGAAGCTAAGATGTGGCTGTTTACTCAATAACTCAGAGGCAGGGGAAACCTACATTTACAAACATCTATACATCTGCATCCATCCACACTTCAGCTGCGTTTCAATACTTCAGAAATGAATCCTTCCTCTTGCCTTGGGTTAGCAAGGAATCCACCATATTCCTTTTACCTATGAAAGCATGTCAATCCAATCAGTGATGACTTGAAGGAAATGAAGAAAGGAAGGATGCATCCCAACAGGACCTTGAAACATCCATCTGCTCCAGACCGAACTAGGAGAGCGTCAGACAAACGGCAATGTCCCCTTCTCCCCACAGGGGGGCATTGTGTGCTCAGAGAAAGCAGCAGTAACAATCCTGACATGCAAACTGCACTGTCCTGAGTCCCGTCAGCCTGAAACTAACCTAAGACGGCAGGCGTGGAGTGACACCTGAGCGGAGTCCACATTTCAGTTTTTCAGGGGAAATGGAAGTTGAAAATACTGTATCCCTGAAAACCAGAAATATCCGCTTTCTGCCAATGGCGCTAACTAAGGGTGGCCTGAAACAAACAGGTGGCTGGAAACTGAATTAAACGTTCATCTGCCAGCAGGTTCCTGATAAGTTGGCATTCATTATATTGGGCTAGTGCCTGTAACTGTGTGTATGAGGAGGCTATGATAGTGCTATGTTAGCCTCTAAATTCAGTGTGTGTGTGTGTATATGTATGTGAGTGTAAACAGGGACACCGGTCTCTTCTTTAGGGCTGTAGAGTCTGCTGAGACAGAGGTAAGGCCAAATGTTTAATACATTGTTAACCCATGGGTGGCTGGCAAACTCAGCCCTGATGTGAGATAAACAGCTGACTGAGACTGAGGATAATGATGGATGCTTCGTTAGATCATCCTGCTGACTTGGCCAATAAGCACGTAGGAAGGACACGGAACAACATCCTCCTCCACACAAACACACACTCTCCCCCCTCTTCACACACACGCATACACAAAATGTGGCACCGTCACCAACACACACACGCATGCCCAACCAATCCCATCAGATCCGGAGTGAATATTTATGTTCAGTTTCCATTTTATTGTGGTGCCTTTCAATTTTTCCACTGTACTGAATTCTCAACAAAGACCCATTAGCCCAGTGTGTCTACTTCTCCTCAGAGCTAGTGTATTCCCTGGCTCCCAGTGGGGGTTAGACCAGCCTGCCAGGAAGGAAGATCACGTGTGTGTGTGTGTGTGTGTCCGCGCACACAGGGAGGGAAGGAAGCTGATCCTCATGGGCCCTGACCAAACAGCAAAAAAAAATTAAGGAAACAAGCCAACTCGCTAACACGTTCACTCCAATTCTCTGCCACATTCAGATGCGAGCCACCCTTTTCTGTACACATTACAGTGTACATGACATAACTGAATACATGACAGTCAGTGTGGGCACAGAAAGCAGAGCCCGGGGGGGAAAAAAACTGTCAGTACAAAACCTCCCACTAGTAGTGACATCACACAATGACTAAGTGTCACTACAGAGCTGTTACTTCCACTAGCACCACTACCACCACACTATGACAGCAGCTCTCAGGTGAGACTGGAGACGGTCTCAAATGGCACCGATTAAATAGTGCACTATTAAAATTATTATATTAAAATATATATATATTTTTTTAAAGTCCACAATTTCGTGGCATCCAAGTGGTAGTTACAGTCTTGTCCCATCGCTGCAACTCCCGTCCGGACTCTTTAGACCGATAGGGCTCTGGTCTAAAGTAGTGCGCTAAATAGGAAAAGGGTTGCCATTTGGGATGCAGACTGAGTGTAGTCTTGCCCGTTTCTTTTCTGGAGATGTTAACAGGGGTGTGTCTACTACAGTATGCAGTGATATCAGTTATTCAGTGTTGAAAAGGATGAGCCAGTCAGCCGTTACAGTACGTTGCTGGACCTTAGCCCTCTCAAGCCTGTGTGACGAGTATGAATGCACAGTTCATAATCAGGACATGATCTTCAACACACTTTTATTTGACTAATAAAGTTATTCAACAGTTATGCCTCTAAGTATAATAATCAGAGGCCAGCTCGCATCAAATAGGTGTGAACCTGCCATAACATTATGTTATATAACATTATGCTATATAACATTATGCTATGTAATGTGTGTATGCTGCATATGCAGTGCATTCAGAAAGTATTCAGACCCCTTGACTTTCCACATTTTGTTACGCATAGCCTTATTCTAAAACATATTTAATAGTTTTTTTACACTAATTAATCTACACATAATACCCCATAATGACAAAGCAAAAACTATTTATTTTTTCTTTAGCAAATGTATAAAAAAGAATTACACTGAAATTACTTAAGAATTCAGACCCTTTACTCACTAATCACTACCTTTGGCAGTGATTACAGCCTAGAGTCTTCTTGGGTATGATGCTACAAGCTTGGCACACCTGTATTGGGAGGAGTTTCTCCCATTCTTCTCTGCCGATCCCCTCAAGCGCAGTCAGGTTGGATGAGGAGCGTCGCTACACAGCTATTTTCAGGTCTCTCCAGAGATGTTCGATCGGGTTCAAGTCCAGGCTCTGGCTGAGCCACTCAAGGACATTCAGAGATTTGTCCCAAGATTTGTCCCAAACCCAAATCCTGCGTTGTCTTGGTTGTGTGCTTATAGTCTTGTCCTGTTGGAAGGTGAACTTTTGCCCCAGTCTGAGGTCCTGAGTGCTTTGGAGCAGGTTTTCATCAAGGATCTCTGTACTTTGCTCCATTCAGCTTTCTCTCGATCCTGACTAGTCTCCCAGTTCCTAGTCCCTGCTGCTGAAAAAACATCCCCACAGCATGATGCTGCCACCACCATGCTTCACCGTAGGGATGGTACCAGGTTTCCTCCAGACGTGACGCTTGGCATTCAGGCCAAAGAGTTCAATCTTGGTTTCATCAGACTAGAGAATCTTGTGTCTCATGGTTTGAGAGTCTTTAGGTGCCTTTTGACATAGTCCAATCGGGCTGTCATGTGCCTTTCACTGAGGAATGGCTCCATCTGGCCACACTACCCTAAAGGCCTGATTGGTTGAGTGCTGCAGAGATGGTTGTCCCATCTCCACAGAGGAACTCCGGAGCTCTGTCAGAGTGACCATCGGGTTCTTGGTCACCTCCCTGACCAAGGCCCTTCACCCCCAATTGCTCAGTTTGGCTGGCCAGCTCTAGAAAGAGTCGTGGTGGTTCCACACTTCTTCCATGTAATAATGATGGAAGCCACTGTGTTCTTGGGGACATTCAAATGCTGCAGAAATGTTTTCGTACCCTTACCCAGATCTGTGCTTTGACACAATCCTGTCTCTGAGCTCTACGGACAATTCCTTTGACCTCATGGCTTGGTTTTTGCTCTGACATGCACTGTCAACTGTGGGATCTTATACAGACAGGTGTGTGCCTTTCCAAATCATGTCCAATCAATTGAAAACACCACAGGTGGACTCCAATCAGGTTGTTGAAACAGCTCAAGGATGGTCAATGGAAACAGGATGCACCGGAGCTCAATTTCGAGTATCATAGCAAAGAGTCTGTATGCTTATCTTATTTACATAAGTTTGTTATTTTTTATAAATTTGCTAACATCTATAAAAACCTGTTTTTGCTTTGTCATTATGGGGTATTGTGTGTAGATTGATGAGGCAAAAAAGTGATTTAATCCATTTTAAAATAAGGCTGTAATGTAACAAGATCTGTAGAAGAAGTCAAGGGGTCTGAATACTTTCCGAATGCACAGTAGAGAAGAAAGCCTAACGCTGGAGGATGTGAAGTTAAATCCCCTCTGAGCAGGATGAAAACCATTTCCAGTTCCTCTTATATAATACAGGTATTTCACTTGTTCTCACTGCAAGTTAGGATTGCACATGAAAATAAGATAAATCAGATAAAAAGATGGAACTACTGTAGGCCTATTTATTAAAAAACAATAAAGCTGAGAGACATACACTTCTACTCCAGCTTCCAAAACAACATCTGGCTTTACTTCTAGAGCCTGATGATATAATGTGTGAGAATGACATCATTGCCATCACTTGTATACTTGGACAATATTATCAAAGGAGACACTAAATGACTTGAGACAGCCTAGGCCTACAGATTGAGTCATTTCCTGTCTACAGACGGTTTCAACGTGTACAGGAAGTCACCTCATCTGTTCCGAGAGTGAGTTTGGGAAATGACTGCTTATTGCCACACCTTTGTCACTCAAATGTTGAAGATGGCACATGTTTTAACCACAAACTGAAACCAAAAGGACCACAGACTATAATAGTTTCAAAGTCAACGTTCATCCAGTCTTTTTCACTTCTCTTGTTTCACACAATCTTGTTAGCTTTTTCAAATGATCCCCTTTAGACAGTGATATCATGTGATATGCTTTTAGGACTCATCAAACCTCAGAAGATGAGCTAAAAACATACAGTGCATTTGGAAAGTATTCAGACCTCTTGACTCATCAATTTGCACACTATACCCCATAATGACCAAGCAAAAACAGGTTTTTAGTAATGTTTGCAAATAAAAACAAACTGAAATACCACATTTACATAAGTATTCAGACCCTATACTCAGTACTTTGTTGAAGCACCTTTGGCACCGATTACAGCCTCGAGTCTTCTTGGGTATGGTGGCTGGGCCACTCAAGGACATTGAGACTTGTCCCGAAGCCACTCCTGCGTTGTCTTGGCTGTGTGCTTAGGGTCGTTGTCCTGTTAGAAAGCCCCTGTCTGAGGCCCTGAGCGTTTCCATCAAGGATCTCTGTACTTTTTTTGTAAATAATGTATTTCAGTTTTTATTTTTATAGATTTGCAAACATTTCTAAAAAAAAGTTTTTCACTGTCATTATGGGGTATTGTGTGTAGATTCTTTATTTCATCCATTTTAGAATAAGGCTGTAACGTAACAAAATGTGTTAAGTCAAGAGGTCTGAATACTTTCTGAATGCACTGTAGACCTCCACAATATAAAGTGTAGTGAAGAAACAGAAACAAGAAATAGACTAGTGTGTGGTAGACACAAAGAGTAAGATGATGTAAGCAGTAAGCCTAAAGGGGAAGGGGGGGGGGGGGGGGGGTGTCAGTAATTGACAAAAAAACTCGTTGGAATTCTGTCTTACCTTAGTGCGTGTATGCAGTACACTACCTTGGGCATGTTTTTGCGATCGTACACATCTGTCGTTTCGGGATAGAATATCTGAAAGTAGAAACCAGAGGAGGCATTAGTCATGGATCTTTCATTAGTGTCTTCTGATACCTTGTTTAGTGCAGCGGCCAAGGAGTCATATCAAGAACACTACATCTTTCAGGCTGTCAGTTTCAATTTTCAAGCTGTGGCAGTCTGACACTATTCCTCTGTATCCTCCTGGTCACTGCCACACACATTTAATTACAGTGTGTGCTTCCTTTCTCACTATACATACAGTACATCTGGCTGCTCTGTACGTGCATGTGTTTTCTCCAAAGGGAACAGCACTGCTGGACAACAGTGAAGGGAACAACCGTGAAGCAACCTATTCCCCTGCCCTGATCATTCTTGTCAATTAAAATGAATAGAGAAACATTTTCAAGCATCAATAATGACAAGAGCCCATAATAACCATATGAATAAACAATATCTCATATTCATTAGTTGTATGTCTACTCCTAAGATTCTGCTTCCCCCAAAACAGAGGAACTAATCGATTGATTTGATCATCAAACAGGCATCTCCAGAGCGGTTCCAGTCTTACCATCACATGGCATGACGATAAGGTAGCATTCTCCATATCAGCTCCAGTGGGAAATCTTTTGTCACTGCCCATAAAAGATGCATTGGTGCTGATAACACTCTATTTGTGGTAGCAATAGTAGTACAGGCACCACAGCTACACCCTCCTAGCGTTGGTCTCAGGCCTCTCATAAGAAAGCAGTAGAACGGCGTGCTCCATTTACCTGGCCCAGTGAAAGTCTCACAGGTGTTTGTCTGCGTATGTGTATGTGTGTCCTTTGACTTAGTAAAATCTGTCATAAAACAGGCAACTCAACCTTGTAATATCACCAGTTACTACCAGGTTATGATACTGTATGCCGCTGGAAGGAGGGACTTGGGCAGTGTGTGTGTTAGTTTTACCTTGGGTAGTCCTACAGATTCCATGGCCCGTAGCCACTGCACCGTGTTGTCTGTGTGTCTGAAGTGAAGTCCTGTGTGCTGGAGACAAACACAGGCAAAGCAGAAACATTAGATCCCAGCAACTGAGTCTGTTGTATATAACAAATAGCATGTTTTTGGTAGGAAACGCACGCACCAAAAGATGGAGTGTGTGTGTTTGAGTGAGTGTGTTGTGTCAGCACAGCTGCTGGCTGTAGGGGGGTTGCTATCTCTCTGCCCCATGGGAGATGGTTGACAGGAAGTGGAAATGTCTGCAATGGATCTGGGATTAGACACTTCCTGTCTGACTCCATGGAGATGTGTGTGTGTGGGGGGGGGGTACTAGATAGGGGAGGAAGTGTGCGGGAGAGCAGAAGAACTAGATAGAGGGGAGATGGTGTGGGGGAGAGGGGGGGGGGCGGACTAGATAGTGCCTACTACCACCCAGATTTGTGGTCGTGTGTGTCAGTTTTATTCAGTATCCTAGTAGTTTAGCTAAATTAATGGTCTGAAAAATAGTGTCAAGTAACTTGATAAGAGCTTCAACAGAGCTTGATAAGAAATGGCATCATGCCAACTTGATAGAATGTTGATCTGAAGTGTAAGAGTATTCCGTGGTAAGAGGACAAAGGTCACCTTGTAGCGGGCCTGGTCCCTGTCGTAGATCTTCTTCTCAGACACCATCTTGGGGGCGAAGAACTTAGCCAGTTTTCCAAGGTAGACTCCGTTCCTCAGACCCTCCTCTAGCTCTGTGGTGGGCGGCAGCTCCTCCTCTACACACGCCTCCATCCACCTGGGGATACGCACAAACACTGATCTCAGAACGGAAAACATGGAAATAAATCAAAAATGTTTCCTGCTTTGCTCCTTTGGGGGGCACCCATTATGGCATAATTGACCTGAATGGGGATGCCCGTTCTACTAATTCTATGATGGCAACATCTGTTGTCATTCATTTGGAGACGATTGGAACATAAACTGAGGGATCTCACAACAAAATGGCCACATCTCTCAAGTCATTCATATGGAGCAATAGGGAAGAGACACTGATATCACAACAGAATAATAAGTTATTTTCTAGAAACACGGAGCAATGTTTCCTTTCGATGATTTGTTAGGCTGGGTATAGGGTCCTGTCCTGACTTTTTATCCTAACGGTGAGGCCAGATAAACACAAGCAGAGACACAGATCCCAGAACTTCGTAGGTACATTTAACTATCACAGCTTTGAGGAAGGAGCGTATGGATAATGTAATTTCCATTTAAAAGGACCCATGAGCACACACATGTGACGTTCAAGCATATCAAATTGGGTGTCAAATGAAGGCTGAGAACCTATATTTTTGGGAAATTAAAGAATAGATACATTTTTTCAACCATTTTCCATCCAGAAAATTGGGCCTAAGTAATGGCTTTGATTTCTGGTCAAACGTATTGAAAAGAGGACTTAGAAAACCTCTACTAGAAAAAGTTAAAAGAAATTAGAAATTCACAAAACGCAATATTGTTGAAGTAAAGACCCTTGCCAACTAATAACCACACTTATTTAGTTTGAGAAATAATTTCTGTAAGTTTAAGAACCATTGCCTTGTGCCTTGTAATTAATTTACCAAAAACCCACACACAGGCCTAACAATTAGTTTGTGTTTTTACTGATATACATTTAAGTGATTATAACTCATAATTCTGTTACCAAATCGGAATTCCAGCTATTTAATTGGCTACAATGGAAAATCATAGTAGTGACAAAATCATAGTAAACACATTTGGATCACCTGCTACTGTTCTCCCTTCCACTGGCATACTGTTGTTCAGCTCATCTCTCTCCCCATCTCTCATGTTAACTCTCCTGGCTCTTAATTACACCTACCCATGAGCCCCTCTCTTTATTTACTGTAACCAGCATCTGCACCCACTGAGCACTGACTGACACCGGACGTTCAAAAGTTATTGAAGGTGGGTCAGTCTGCCCTGACCTTGATTTCAACGTCCATAGACGTTTTTTGGGCCGGTCTGGAATGGCCTTGATTTGACCTGAATAAAATTTTTGTACTTTTTTTTTTTTTTTTTACACATTCCTTCTCTCCCCAATTTTGTGATATCTAATTGGTAGTTACAGTCTTGTCCGTACGGGAGTTGCAGCAATGGGACTCGGGAGAAGCGAAGGTCGAGAGCAATGCGTCCTCCGAAACACGACCCTGCCAAGCCGCACTGCTTCTTAACACACTGCTCGCTTAACCCAGAAGACGGCCGCACCAATGTGTTCGGAGGAAACACTACAACTGGTGACCGAAGTCAGTGTGCATGCACCTGGCCCGCCACAAGGAGTCGCTATAGCGCAATGGGACAAGGACATCCCGGTCGGCTAAACCCTCCCTAACCCAGATGACGCTGGGCCAATTGTGTGCCGCCTCATGGGTCTCCAGGTCGTGGCCGGCTGTGATACAGCCTGGGATCAAACCCGGGTCTATAGTGACACCTCAAGCACTGCGATGCAGTGCCTTAGACTGCTACACCCCTCGCGAGGCTCCAATTTGGCCCAAACATTTAGAGTGCAGTCCAGTACAGCAGTATAGAGTCAAGTACAGTATAATGTACTGTACTGTCCTGTCCTGCGATGTTCAAACTTGTGAAACAGACGTCCATGATTGGTTCAGATTTGGTCTGGTCCAACCAAATGTGGTCTTGTTTAGGGGCAAAGCTCATTAGAATAATAGCCAGTGTGTAGAACAACACCCATACATTCAAAGGATGATATTGCATTTTTCTAATTGTGTACCTATTCAGGATACATCACCATGAAGAGAACAACATTCATATCCATAATTATGCATTTATGTGTAGTACAAATCAGGGACCCATGATGTAATTCCATAGTTCTGTAATTCTTACTGTAGTTCAATACCCAAAATAGATGTTTTCATACTCAAGGTGTCCTGTCATAGCTGACACCCCATTCTATCTGCAGTTTTGGGAAAACATGGCCACATAATGGGAGGATTGACACATATCAGAATAAAAATTAACGCATGGCTTCTCTCTGCAACTTTACTATTACCATTACACTTCATTATTATGCATTTAATTATTATTATTCCAGTTATTACCTCAATGTTAGTCTGGTATACAAATGAATAAAATGTCAGATTGGAGAGGATTGTCACATTTTGATATTGACAACACAGATGCTATCAGACTCAAAAGACATGTAATTTCACTATTGCATTACACTTTACTGCTTTTCTTTTATTTTTTGTCTTGTTTTTGATGCGTAGATTTTGGTTAAATGTACAGTACCAGTCAAAAGTTTGGAACCATTTCCCTGCTTGACCGCTAGTTTTGTAGGCCTAAGACAACAGTAACATACAGTACCAGTCAAAAGTTTGGACACACCTACTCATTCAAGGGTTTCTTGAGCGGGTTAGAAGTAGTTTTGCGAGCCAATGCTAACTAGCGTTAGCGCAATGACGGCGGCAGGGTAGCCTAGTGGTTAGGGCGTTGGACTAGTAACCGGAGGGTTGCAAGTTCAAATCCCCGAGCTGACAAGGTACAAATCTGTCGTTCTGCCCCTGGACAGGCAGTTAACCCACTAGGCCGTTATTGAAAATAAGAATTTGTTCTTAACTGACTTGCCTAGTAAAATAAAGGTAAAAATTAAAAAATTAAAAATGACGATGTCATTCGAGTACAACAAAATAATCACGGGAGTAGTCAAACCGTCAAGAAATGTCAAATGCCCATCCATATATTTTAGTTATACATTTTGGATTCAGCTTAAAAAATAAAATCTTCCACTTTGACATTCGAGGACTTTGTTGACAAGAAAAGTGCAGTTAAATCCATTTGAATCCCACTATGTAATACAATCTAATATGAAGAAATCGAAGGGGTCTGAATAGTTTCGCAAAGGCACTGTACCATGCCAGGTTGGAGAGGATTGGCACGTTGTCCTTTTGACAACATTAGTGCATAATAGGCCTCAGAACCAGAACAACCTTGTCGACTGCTGTTGAATAATGAATAGTCAGAAACAGATAACAATTTTTGAAAGAACACTGATTTATTTATTACTAGCAAGCAATGAAAACATGCATTGTATAACAATTTATGTAGTTTATCTACTTGGGGAAAAAAGTGAATACCCCCCCAAAAATGAATTAGTCATTTTATTTTTCATGACGGTCTTCATACATAACCGTCAGTTACAGGGTTATTAAATTACCGTCACAGCTCTAGTCTCAGCGTAATTACATTACCGTGGAATTTTCCAGAACAAAATACAATGTTTGGAACAAAGCCGGACCCTTTGAACCTAGAGTAGCACCCTGTATTATCGGCATATTCAACAGCGTTTAAGAAATACATTACCTTCAGTGTTATCTTGTGATCAAGCCATCAATGTTTTGTGATTATTGGTGTCGCAAAAAAAAATTGCTAACAGGTTAGCAATTAGCATATTTGACATTTCAGTGGAAATACAACTACTATCAGCTTTTTGAAAAGCGGTTTAGCAACAATACAAAATTAAATTCAGCATTTGGTCAACAGTTATTGGCCACCTTATTATTTTGTTCAATTACAAGATATATCCATTTAATTATGTTCAAAAAAGAGACATCAACCTCGCATCCAAAGTGTTTACAAGATAGTTGACTTGTTGGCTAGCCTTCCAGTAAGTCCTGTAGACTCTTAATTTTTTCTTCACTAACATCTTCTTCAGTGTTGTAACCAAATAATGTTTCATTTATTTTACAGATTAATCTTATATATGTTTGGAGAAAGTAGATAGGTTTAATATGAACATGTAAATGAGTATGAATCATTTTGCTAAAAAGTTGGATATTAAATTGTGGTCTGTCGCGCAGTCGAATTTTACAATATACAGCAGTGCCACAAAAATGTGTGTGTGTGTGTGTGTGTGTGTGTAACTTTTTTGAAAACTTGATATCTAAATTTCATAAACAGCAATGAAAATCGGTGGTCAGCTAGCTAAAAGAGTGTTTTTAGTCGCAAAACGTACTGTTATTTTCCAGTCCATTTAAATGTTGAGATCAAGGTGATTACATCCTCCAACTGCTAGTGTATGTCTGAAGTTAGGGGGGAAATGATCTATTCATGGGTTGTTTTCGTCACAATATTGTTTTGAACATTTGTTTTGGACTGATGACCGACTGAGCATTCTACTGAATGCATTGTCAATGAGCGCTGATGAAGATTTCATCAAAAGTGCATTACAGTGTCTTGGGAATACAATGACATTTCAAAAGATGGGAAATAATTAGTAGGACAAGCTTTTGTCATCATTTTGATGTCACCAGATTGACTTTAGATGCAGTATAATGTTAGCTGGCTAGCTAAGATTGAGGGGAGACCACCAGATTTTTGATAGTCAAATAGCTAGCAATGCTAACGTTAGCTAACTTTGCTAGCTAATGACAACATTGCCATTGTCTAAAGTTGGAATTTGACAACATGTTAATGATGGCAAAGTTGTTTCCTACTAAATATTTGCCTACTTCACCAATGTCATCGTATTTCCAAGACACTAGTGTAATTTAGACTAAACAGTCGTTAGCCTCCATTCAGAATGACTGGGCTTCTAATGACTTTTGTGCACCTCAATGGTGCAGCCGGCAGAGGGCGGCTTGAGAATGTTCATAACAATAGCATGACGTGACAAAGGTGCAACCTATGAATTTCCCGCTCGTTTTTTGGCTTCAGTTAACTTCTCTCGATATGAAAGCTGTCGTCATGGATACAAGCAGATATAAACAAACAGAACCTTGGTCTGTCCCTTACCTGAGATCTAAGAGCATGTGAGCCATCACCTGACTGGCTGAATGGCCGCCTACACTAGTGCCACGAGAGTCAATATTGGCTTTTGCCTGTACCTACAGTCCATGGTCCAAGAACAATGTCGTCAAGTTTGTCAAAAAGCACCCTGGAAGCACCTGGATGGTCAAGACTCTTGGAAGAATGTTCTATGGACAGGTGATTCAAATGTCAAACTTTTTGGACAACTTGAGTTCCATAATGCCTGGCGAAAACCAAACACTGCATTCCACAGTAAGAACCTCATACCAACATTTAAGCATGGTGGTGGTAGTGTGACGGTTTGGGGACGTGTGACGGTTTGCTGCCTCTGGACCTGGATGACTTGCCTTAATAGAAGGAACCATTAATTATGCTCTGTATCAGAATTATACAGCAGAATGTCAGGCCATCCTTCTGTAAGCTGAAGCTGAACAGCAGCAATGATTAAAAAACGGACAATAAGTCTACATGAAACATTTCTAAAAAGCAACAGATTTTAAGTTTTGGGATGGCCTAGTCAAAAGTACAGACCTAATCCCAATTGAGATATTGTAGTAGGACTTGAAAACAAGCAGTTCATGCTTGAAAACACACAAATGTCAATGAGTTACAGCAGTTCTGAATGGGAGTGTGGGCCAAAATTCCCCACAGGGACATGAGAGACTGATCAACAACTACAGTAAGTGTTTGGTTGGAGCTCTTGCAGGTACAGGTGGCACAACCAGTTATTGAGTGTAAGGGGGCAATTACTTTTTCACAAAGGGCATTGGGTGTTAATTTATTTCATAAACAAAGTTATGCATGTAATTGTTGTGTTATTTGTTCACTCGGGTTCCCTTTAACTAGTATTAGGTGTTGGTCAAAGATCTGATAACATTCAATATAAAAAGAAAATGCAAAAGTAGAGAAAATTACAAAGGGGGCAAATACTTTTCACAGCACTGTATACAAGCAGCTACTGACATAACACATTACACGTCAGTGTGTCTATAAATGGACTGACATTCTTAGTGATGATAACCGTCTCGGTCTGTGTCATTAATTGACTGGTACTGACCCAGTGAGAAGAGGCCATTGATCCAGCTCCCACACTCACTGTCCAGCATACAAAGGCTTTTTGGAACCAACACCTTAGGCCACACATTAAACTGGGGAGTTTTTCAGGATGAAAATAAATGGAAGCAAAATCCTCGAGGAAAACCTACTTCAGTCTGCTTTACACCAGACACTGGGAGGGGAATTCACATTTCAGCAGGACAATAACCTACAACAAAGGCAAATATTCACTGGAGCTGCTTACCAAGAAGCGAGTGAATGTTCCTGAGTGGCAAAGTTACAGTTAACTTACATCTGCTTAAAATTCTAGGGCAAGACTTGAAATTTGCTGTCTAGCCATGACCCCCAATATCTTGACAGAGCTTTTAGAAGTTTTTAAAGAATGGGCAAATATTGCATAATACAGTTGTGCAAAGCTCTTAATGAGACTTACCCAAGAAGACACACAGCTGTAATTGCTGTCAAAGGTGTTTCTAAGATGTATTGAGGGGTGAATACTTATGTGGGGTGAATAATTACTAATCAGGGTATATTTTTATTCATCTTTAAGAAAAAAAAATCCCTTTGACATGAGTATTTTGTGTAGATCGACAGTAACATTACAACTTTCAAAAAAATGTATTTTTTTTAAACCTTTACTCCTGGGAATTGGCCTACATGGACAGGGCTAAATTGAAATGTTTTTTTTTTACAGAAATATGAAAATAATTTCAATAATCATGGTAGCAATTGAAAAGGAACAGCTTGGAGATTACAGGAACAATTTTAGACCAAAAGGTGAGTACACAACAGTTCACCTGACAAGATTGAATCCAAAAACATTACTGTTGATTTTATTTGCATTTTACATTTACTCTACTGTTCACCACATTTGCTGATAACGAAATCTGAAAGTACCCTGGATACATTCAGTAAAATAATATTCCTGGAAAATGGGGGGTAGATGCAACATAAGACAAAACAATTACAAGGATTTAAATGAGAGGACCCACTGGTATCTCCAATTGCCCACACACCTCTCCAAAGTGTGCACAGTTCCTAAGCAATTTCAATGCACTTTTATGACTCTTAGAGTCTTTAACTTCTTAAGGCTAGGGGGCACTATTGTCCTATGTCCGGATGAAAAGTGAGCCCAAAGTAAATTGCCTGCTACTCAGGCCCAGAAGCTAGGATATGCATAAAATTGGTACATTTGGATAGAAAACTCTAAAGTTTCTGAAACTGTTAAAATTATGTCTGTGAGTATAACAGAACTTACTTGGCAGGCGAAACCCAGAGGACAAACCATCCAGGAATGTTTTTTTTTAGGTCACTCTTTTCAAATGGGTTTTCTATGGGGATCTAGATTTCTAAGGCACTTGCATGCAGTTCCTATCGCTTCCACTAGATGTCAACAGTCTTTAGAAATTGGTTGAGGTTTTTCCTTTGAGAAATTAAGAAGTAGGGCTGTTCAGAACGAGGGTCGAGTCTAGTGTACTGTTGTGGTTGGGGCGCGTGACCTGAAAGCTCGCTCCACTTTGTTTTCGTCCGGTATTGAACACAGTTTATTCAGTCTTAAATTTGATAGATTATTTAAGTTTAAAAATAGCCAAAGTTGGAAAAGGAAAGTTGTTTGAAATGTTTGGATCAGGTTTACAGATAACTTATTAGATACTTTGTAGTCATGTTCCGCAAGTTGGAACCGGTGTATTTTCAGAATCAAACGCGCCAAATAAATTTACATTTTGGGCATATAACGACAGAATTAATCGAACAAAAAGGACCATTTGTGATGTTTAATGGACATATTGGAGTGCCATTCATGGTAAACCATGAATTATATAGTTATTTCTGACTTTTGTGTCGCGCCTGGCAGGTTGAATTATGATTTTCATATGTTTGTTTGATGGGGTGCTGTCCTCAGATAATAGCATGGTTTGCTTTTGCCGTAAAGCCTTTTTGAAATCTGACACTGTGGCTGGTTTAACAAGAAATTCATCTTTAAACCGATGTATAACACTTTTATGATTTATTATTATGAGTATTTCTGTTTTTGAATTTGGCACGCTGCTATTTCACTGGGTTTTGTCAAATCAATCCTGTTAACGGGATTGGCGCGCGAAGGGATCACTAAGAAGTTAACTTGTTATGGCTGCAATCCCACTAACGGGATAAGTGTCATCAACAACCGCTAAATAGCATAGCGCTACATTCAATAAATATTACAAAAAATATTTATATTCATGAAATCACAAGTGCAATTTAGGAAAACACAGCTTAGCCTTTTGTTAATCCACCTGTCATGTCAGATTTTGAAATGATGCTTTACAGCAAAAGCAATTCAAGCGTTTGTGTAAGTTTGTCGATCGCATAACAAAACATTATGTACACTTAGCATTAAGTAGCTTGTTTACCTTTGATGATCTTCGGATGTTTTCACTCACGAGACTCCCAGTTACACAACAAATGTTCCTTTTGTTCCATAAAGATTATTTTTATATCCAAAATACCTCTGTTTGTTTGGTGCGTTATGTTCAGAAATCCACAGGAAAGAGCGGTCACGACAACGCAGACGAAAATTCCAAATAGTTTCCATAATGTCCACAGAAACATGTCAAATGTTTTTTATAATCAATTCTCAGGTTGTTTTTAAAATATACAATCAATAATATATCAACTACAAATGTCACAGTAGGAGAGGGAAAAGCAATACCTATCATGTGACCACTTGACGTGTTGTTATCTTTCTGGCTCATTTTTCAAAATAAAAGCCTGAAACTATGTCTGAAGAATGTTGACACCTTGAGGAAGCGATAGGAAAAGTAACCTGGTTCATATCCCTTTAAATTCAGCAAAGGGAGGCTATGGAACATAGAGTTTTGAAAATAGAAGCCACTTCCTGTTTTGATTTTCCTCAGGGTTTCGCCTGCAATATCAGTTCTGTTATACTCACAGACAATATTTTGACAGTTTTGGAAACTTGAGTGTTTTCTATCCAATACTAATAATAATATGCATATATTAGCAACTGAGACTGAGGAGCTGGCCGTTTACAATGGGCACCTTTTCATCCAAGCTACTCAATACTGCCCCTGCAGCAATAAAAAGTGAATTGTTAAATTATTAAAAAGTTAACTCATAAGCAATCTTGGGGTACCATGGGAAAAGTTATTTAACGAGCTACTATCTCCCGACTTAAACTCAAAAGATAAATATCTCTTACATCAATAACAGTAAAGTATTAATTATCATCTCATTCTGAATGTCGTTGACTTCAACTCTGCACAAACCCTAGTCTAAATGATGATTCAGCGATAAATAAATCATCAAGACAATTTGTGTAACTAATCACACAGAATTACATAAACACACACAATATGTTGAAATGATTACTAACATAATCCAATGAAAAGTCCCTAGTGGACTAACCCCATATGACGGCTGGTTACACAATGAAAGGGGTGGGGAAAGAAAGCGCGGGAGAAGGAGAAAAGGGAATTCAACTATCGTACATACAGTTCAATAATACTTTCATCGTGAATATGGTTATTTAGCACCCTAACACCTACTCATTCAGATTTAGAAATGCAACATATTTACGCTTATATGTCTTTGTCGTCTCTGTTGAAACCCCTCGATCCATCTGTGACGAATAGTCCGACAGAAAGTCTCTGGTTATGTAAGTCTCAGGTTGTCCACCAGAGGTCACAATGTCCTTACTAGTTGGCTTTGTTCTGGAAGTGTTCGTTAGACTGGATTCATTAGACGTTCCAATGGTCGTTTGATAGGGAAATGTTCCTAATTTCTCATCTTCGGTCGAGTTTCCTAGACTACGTTACATGCAGAGCTGTAGGCGGTGCATGTCTTAGTCTAGTAGTCTTATTCTCTGTTGAATTTCAGAGGGTCTTACCATTTCGTAACATTCAGCTCACGCTGTCGGTCACGCTGCACATATACTGGTCTAGTAGTTTCAAACCATTTTACACACTAGTAGCAACCCGGCAATGTACTGGTCTAATATGTTAATTCTTTAGGGATCCTTTATAAGCACTCTGGCAAAAGGGGCGTTCCATCCTTTTGGCATAATGTCTGTGCTCACGTTGGCGTGGTTACTGACTGGGTAAAACTTAATATGAAAAACATTTCTCATTTAGAAAGCTAAAATCACATTTTATCTTCTCACAAATAGTTTATTTAATCATATAAGTTACAACATTTAGATATAACTCTGACATATACATTGTGAAAGCTCTTAAAAGCTACAATGTTTCCATTATTGCGTCTTTAAAGATATGATTTTGTAACAGTACATCAAATCATGGATCATAAACGTTGACACTTTATATGAATTTTATGCTAGTATGACATCAAAGCTGCATTTATCATAATCCTCAACACATCATCTTTCAAAATACATAGTCATCTTACATGTTCAGCATTTCCCTCACTCAGACAACAAAAAAATTAACCAATTACTGGGAGGGATGGGGCAACTTCTTGTTGCGTGAGGTGCTCAAGTTCAGAATGTCTGTGCGTCAAAAAACCTATGCAGCGCTGTGAAGCGAGCCAGAGCTCGGACATCATGTATAGATTATTACTGTAAAGCCACTACATTCCAATTTAGGCGCTTTTAGTGCCCAAATCAGCCTGTGTAAAGGGCTACGAAAAAGGTTTATTTTGTATGTTTAGCTCACATATCATTTAAACGTATGCATTAAGGTGTCTGTAATAGAATAAACGTAGCAAAAACTAATTTAGACATGAATAATTGCATTTCTATAACTTCCAACATTGTAAAACATACTTTAGGAGTGCCAAGATGGAGGTGCGGTAGCTTCTAAACAGTGCCCCCCATCATCTGGTGGTCAGAGCATTGGACTAGTAACCAGAAGGTTGCAAGTTCAAATCCCCAAGCTGACAAGGTACACATCTGTCGTTCTGCCCCTGAACAGGCAGTTAACCCACTAGGCCGTCATTGAAAATAAGAATTTGTTCTTAACTGACTTGTCTAGTAGAATAAAGGTAAAATAAAATAAATAAAATCTAGTGTATATAAATCATTGCACAAACCCCTTGAAAGCTGGACTTACACCAGTCATTTAGATGTTGAACATTGTAGCAAGTGTATCAAGTGAGAATAATGTTAAGTTCCCTTTAAAATGTAAAGGTAAGATTTGTTTCACAAACGAATTTCCTTGTAATTGGTGGGGGGGTGTATGTTCAACACAGAGGATAATGTTATTATTACCAAAGCCACAAAAGGGCCAATTAGTCGCATTTTGTAACCCTTTGACTTGGCTGTGAGCTAAATTTGTAATTGATCGCACTGTTGCTAGCTGCACAAGGTACCTGGTCACTTCAATCAAAACGTCCTAATTTTGGGGTGGATAAAACCATCAATTGGTTAAACAGGTAAGTGCATTATCCTCATCCTTCCTGTAATAAAAATGTCCGCCCTGCTGCTGTGCCTGCCCTTTTCGATGGGGACAGGTGTCCTTAATGTTTTGTATACTCTGTGTATAATATTAGCCCACATAAAGATGAAGACAAATTCATCTCTATTGTACTTTTTTTTTTATCTGAACATTCTGGAGCTCTATTTTGACAGCACAATATAACAAGAAAAAACAAAGTCAACCAAAAACTCATGCAGCCGTATTCAGTGATTGTCATATCAAAATATGCTGAATCATGCACTACTGCTTGGACATGTTAGACGTTATTCATAATAAAGTTGTTACGTCTCATTAAAACAGGCCTAAAGACAGTACTCTTTAGAAAGGCTTTCTGTTTATAGCTGTGCTCCTTGGTGTCCTTCTAGCGTCAGCTGCCCTGTGTAGTTGTGGCCATTTTTTTTATACCCCCTTTTCTCCCAAATTTCATGGTATTCAATTGTTAGTAGTTACTGTCTTGTCTCATCGCTGCAACTCCCGTATGGGGTCGGGAGAGGCGAAGGTCGAGAGCCATGCGTCCTCCGAAACACAACCCAACCAAGGAGCACTGCTTCTTGACACAACACACATCCAATCCGGAAGCCAGCCGCACCAATGTGTCGGAGGAAACACCGTACACCTAGCGACCTGGTCAGCGTGCACTGCGCCCGGCCCGCCACAGGAGTCACTAGTGCGCGATGAGACAAGGATATCCCTTCCGGCCAACCCTCCCTAACCCGGACGACGCTGGGCCAATTGTGCGCCGCCCCATGGGTTGTGTCCATTTTTTGTCTTATTTGGTTTTAATTTTATGCAATTTGAGATTATTCTGCATAATGAAAAGTGCTTTACATATATAATGTATCTTTATTATGCTTATTATTATTTATTCTCAGTAGTTTATTACACTTCTTAATAAAGCATTATGAATTACTTTAACTTTTTAAGATGCCTCAAATGTACTGTGTTTTTGTCTGTTCTATTTTATTACAACACGTTTCTTTTACTAAAAAACAGGTGTCTTGACTGTGATAAGGGCTCAGGAAATATGACTAACCTGTCTATGCCATTGCACAGCCACAGACTTCTACAAGCTAGAGCCACTGTTGAAGTTACCGCCTTCTTAAAGATTGTGTTCCATTAAATAATATAACCAGCTGATATTACGGTTTCAATAAATTGTTCTTAAATTTAGCAATCATGATTTGTTATCTGTTTGGTTATGATAAATTAGGCATTGTTGCACATTGTTGGCATAGGCCTTTAGATAAATGTGAACATATATCTTTTGAGTACTCCAACAGTCAAAAAATGTCAAATGCCCATCCCTAATCCAGCCTACCCTTCTCCATCCTGCCCACTCCATCCATCCTGCCCACTCCATCAGACCTACCCCACCTCCATCCTGCTCAAGCCATCAGGCCTGCCTCCTCCATCCAACCTTTCATGACAACATCCCTCCTTAGTCTTCTTTAATTAAAAAGGTGTGCGCGCACATAGGCTAAACCACCAAAGCAAAGACAACACTACCGCAACACGCGTCAGCACAATGAACACAAGCAACACACCATCCCCTCTCCTCTGTCAGCACTAACTCATCTGAGCGTGTGGTTCTTAATGGACAACCACAACAAACAGCGGGGGAGACATGATGTTATTGTGGCGAGTCAGACCATTCCGTGCAATGGTACCCAATCATGTTGATTGATTTATGCACTTAACTTCATTGTGCATTGTACAGTATCATTGCAGAATGAAAGGTTCATTGTATCTGACTATCATTGTAAATTCCTTTGTTTGTCCTACAATCTTACTAAAGGGGAATAGCTAAAGTGATAATATGCTGTAATTCTTCACCAAAACCCTGCTGGCGAATGCCAAGAGAGAGTTTATGGGGACGTATTATTACAGCAAATTGTATATCAAAGGAAACGTGAGAGGATGGTGACGGACACAGAAAAAACAACTCTTCTTAAATAGAATGCAAAAACAATCAGCAAAACAGACTACTTGTAGATGACAAGAACAGGTCTGCCTCTTGGTCTGGGCTAAAATAACAGGAACATGAACACCTTTGGCACATTTAGCCTTTGAGGGTGCAGTAACCAACACCAGTTAAGTCCAGTACCATTCAGTGAAACCAGAGCCTGTATTCTTAAAGTGTCTCAGAGTGGCAGTGCTGATCGAAGAACAGATTAGCCTTTAAGACCATAATGGATAATATTACATGGACAGAAAGAACCTAATCCTAGATCAGCACTGCTATTCTGAGACACTTTGTGAATATGGGCTCAGATATAAGTTGGTCCAATGCGGTCATTCTGGGCCATAATTTTCCTGGAAAACTGGAGAATTAGGGCAACAGGACTGGAGAATGACTGGTGCCTCATGCATCCCATGAAGCAAGCCATTTTTAAATCAGTAACAAGGAGGTACACCGTTACTGATAAACTAACAGGATAACTTACACTTCACATACAGCAATTTGTAGCCCGTTTCTACCACATTTGTTGTGGAATGAGTAACACACACACAGAGTGTCCGGTCTGTGCATTGGGAGTAATGTGCTGTGTCAGATCGGCACACTTCTGCACTAACATGACCAAATGTAAATCTAGCATCTTGGAACAGTGCCATGGCCACTTTCCACTCACTGCAGTACTGTGACTACCGAACTGGCCCAGGGGACTAAAGGAAAAACACAACCAGGCTGGCCCTTGCAAAAATAACCACAATAACAAGTCAATAATAGAGGTGTGACTGGAGGCACAGAGGGCTTTGTGTGGGTGGCTGATAGAGATAGCAGCACATCATACTATGTCCGTCTGATGACAGTGAACACTTCATGTGAGTTGATTGCGTAGCAGGTTGGAAAGAGGGCCGGCTAGAGCTGATGTAGTGGAGGAGAGGGGAATTTGAAGAGGGTATAGATACAACGCTGGGAAGGTTATAGTGACACACATGGGTGTTGTAGTTCCCTGATGTAAAGGACAGGAAGAGTATTAATGCATAATGAATAAGAAGAGCGAGATGGGGAAAAAAGAGAGACAAAAAAAGGTAACAGTAAACATGTCGTCTCCCACGAGCAAGGCGCATCATTCACCTAAATTTTATATAAGTCGGGCCAGTGGTGTCTGAGATACTGCGTGTGACTAATGTACAGTTGAAGTCGGAAGTTCACATACCACTTAACTACATTTAAACTCAGTTTTTCACAATTCCTGACATTTAATCCTAGTAAACATTCCTGTCTTAGGTCAGTTTGGATCACCACTTTATTTTAAGAATGTGAAATGTCAGAATAATAGTAGAGAGAATGATTTATTTCAGCTTTTATTTCTTTCATCACATTCCCAGTGGATCAGAAGTTAACATACACTCAAATAATATTAGGTAAAATTGCCTTTAAAATTGTTTAACTTGGGTCAAACATTTCAGGTAGCCTTCCACAAGCTTCCCACAAAAAGTTGGGTGAATTTTGGCCCATTCCTCCTGACAGAGCTGGTGTAACGGAGTCAGGTTTGTAGGCCTCCTGACTCGCACAAGCTTTTTCAGTTCTGCCCACAAATGTTCTATGGGATTGAGGCCAGGGCCACAACTTTGGAAGTATACTTGGGGTCATTGTCCATTTGGAAGACCCATTTGTGACCATGCTTTAAGTTCCTGATGTCTTGAGATGTTGCTTTAATATAGCCACAATTTCCCTACCTCATGATGTCATCTATTTGTGAAGTGCATCAGTCCCTCCTGCAGAAAAGCACCCCCACAACATGACGCTGCCACCCCCGTGCTTCACGGTTGGGATGGTGTTCTTCAGCTTGCAAGCCTCCCCCTTTTCCCTCCAAACAGAACAATGGTCATTATGGCCAAACTGTTCTATTTTTGTTTCATCAGACCAGAGTACATTTCTCCAAAAAGTACAATTGTTGTCCCCATGTGCAGGTGCCAACTGTAGTCTGGCTTTTTTATGGCGGTTTTGGAGCAGTGCCTTCTTCCTTGCTGAGCGGCCTTTCAGGTTATGTTGATATAGGACTCGTTTTATTGTGGCTATATATACTTTTGTACCTGTTTCCTCCAGCATCTTCACAAGGTCCTTCCGATGTTGTTCTGGGATTGATTTGCACTTTTCACACCAAAGTACGTTCATCTCTAGAAGACAGAACGTGTCTTCTTCCTGAGCGGTATGATGGCTGCATGGTCCCATGGTGTTTATACTTGCGTACTATTGTTTGTACAGATGAACGTGGTACCTTCAGGCGTTTGGAAATTGCTCCCAAGGATGAACCAGACTTGTGGAGGTCTACAATTTATTTCCTGAGGTCTTGGCTGAGTATACTTCCTGTTACTCAGGCCCAGAAGCTAGGATATGCATGGTAGTATTGGATAGAAAACAATCTAAAGTTTCTAAAACTGTTAAAATAATGTCTGTGAGTATAACAGAACTGATTTGGCAGGTGAAACCCAGAGGACAATCCATCCAGGAAATTTCTTTTTTGAGGTCATTGGACTTTTCAATGGGAAAGTCTAATAATTAGGACCCAGATTGCAGTTCCTATGGCTTCCACTAGATGTCAAGTCTTTAGAAATAGTTTCATGCTTGTTTTTTGAAAACTGAATTAGTATTCGTATTCTTTCGAAGTGTCCCTCAGAAGGACTCAAATTTTTTGGCGCGCGTGAATGAGAGCGTGCTCCTTGTTCTTTTTCTCCGGTATTGAACACAGTATATTCAGTCTTAACTTTTTTAAATTATTTACATATTAGGGTACCTGAGGTTTGATTAAAAACGGTGTTTGAATTGTTTGGACGAAGTTTACAGGTAAATCTTTTGATTCCTTTGTAGGCATGTTGGGCAAGTTGGAACAGGTGGATTTCTGAATCAAATGCGCCAAATAAAATGGCATTTTGGGCTATAAAGAAGGACTTTATCGAACAAAACAACCATTCATTGTGTAACTGGGACCCTTTGGATTGCAAAAAGATGAAGATCTTCAAAGGCAAGTGATTTATTTTATCACTATTTTTGAGTTGTGTGACACCTGTGCAGGTTATGAATTCATGTTAATGCAGGAAGTGGGTGACGTGCTGTCCTCAGATGATCAAATGCTATGCTTCGCCGTAAACCCTATTGTAAATCGGACAAAGTGGTTCCATTAACAAGATTCTAAGCTAAAGAATGGTATATAACACTTGTATTTTTATGAATGTTTAATATTACTACTTTTGTATTTTGCACTGCAATTTCACCAGATGTTGTCAAGGTGGGACGCTAGCGTTAAGCAAGTTAAGCAAAGAGGCACCGAGTTTGAAGGTAGGCTTTGAAATACATCCACAGGTACACCTCCAATTGACTCAAATGATGTCAATTAGTCCATCAGAAGCTTCTAAAGCCATGACATCATTTTCTGGAATTTTCCAAGCTGTTTAAAGGCACAGTCATCTTTGTGTATGTAAACTTCTGACCCACTGGAATTGTGATACAGTGAATTATAAGTGAAATAATCTGTCTGTAAACAATTGTTGGAAAAATGACTTGTGTCATGCACAAAGTAGATGTCCTAACCGACTTGTCAAAACTATAGTTTGTTAACAAGAAATTTGTGGAGCGGTTGAAAAACAAGTTAATGACTCCAACCTAAGTGTTTGTAAACTTCCGACTTCAACTGTACGTACAGTTGATTACTCCCCCTTGGGCCAATCAGTGTAATAACATTTAGTTAAAACTGACCTCTGTAGATAGACACATCATCCACATAAGTTGACAAAATCGGGTCAGCGCTGTCTGAATATCGAGTGGGTTAGCTAGACTCATATCCCTGAGCATGCGTGCCAAATTTTAGCACTCTGCGTCAAACAGATTCAAAGACAAACATGTGCCCATTATAGCACCAGCTTGTGGTCGATATGAATGTTCTTGCATATGTTGAGTCTTGACAGTGTTTGCAACAAATTGTTACCATACGAATATACTGTAATTGACTGATTTATATGCATTTATGTGCCAGACCAAGCCCATGTGAATGTTTATTGGTCAATATCAACCATGTTGTTTTATGTATTAGTTTGTAAAATATTGCGTTCAGAGACCTTTGTCCACAGATGCAACATATTAAGTTTTATGCAGATTGGTCATTCGGTGCCAGAAGAGTAGCATTTTAAGTGTTTTTCACAAAATTCTAAATGGCAGAAAACCGATCATAGCAGACCTTATGGATCCCAGAAGCGAATTTGACCCTTGTGACGAGAGGGACCCGTATACTGAATTTGAAGACTTTGGGTCAAATGGGGTGAGGGGCATGACCTTTCAAAGTTAGCATTTTCAATCTTGTTATAGCACCACCATCTGGCTAATCAGCGTAATTTTCTAAATGCCGGATCTCTATGACAAGACGCAACATTCATTAAAACCGGGCCAGTGTTGTCTGGGATATCGCGTGTGACTAACATATGAACGGGCGGAGAGACGGAGACAGATCCACAGTCCCCTCCCCGATTTAATTGTTGGAGAACAACAGAGCAAGAAAAAGAAACAGGGTAAGTTGAAGTCAAAGAGAGGAGCATTCAGGCTCAGTCAGTAACAAAGCCCTCCAGCCTCTGAAACTGTACATCCTGGAGTGAAACAATGTGGTTGTTTGTATACAGCTGCTTGGAGCACAGGTCCAACAACAGTGTTTACAACTCCCCAGCCACTCTTTCCTGTCATTGTTACTGTCAGACCTGTGGCCAGGCTAAACAACATATTGCCTACTGCTCTCTGGGACAAAAGGAGACACCCCACACCAGTCCACGTTAGCCTAAACTAAACTCTTTAGCCAAGCGCTACTACAGTAATTGTGTGTGTACAATATGTACTATCCGCCGTAAGCCTCCCCTCCCATGTTATGTTATGTGTGATACTAGTGGCACGGAGGGTATTTTTGCATGTTTGAATAGACAGCTCTTAATGCTACTTTAGCTAAGTTAGTCAAAATATAATTTAGGCTTAAATAAATTATCAAAGATCAGACAAAATGGAAGACAAGCACTTTTTCCCCCAAAGTTCTATAGTTGATAGGCCGATTTCTTGCCCAACTTATAAAAACATAACTAAAAGTTAATTGATGAAGTGAAGGGTAAAAAAGAAATGACTCCATATAAAAAAAACACATCATGTGCAAGCTGACAGATTGTTTACTCAGCACTACAGGTACAAAGTCCCCCTTTACCACAGGGGGTGTGTGTGGTTTTGTGTGTGAGAGAGTGGGTGTGTCGCCCGGCTGACAGCCTAGGAGTCTAAAAGAATCTCTAGGCTTATGCCTAGCCTATATCAGCAGCTATGTGTCGTACAAGGCTGGTACCAGTGCAGTGTTATCACTGCACTATAGTTTTGGTTAAACAGACTGAGGTAGGCATACATTCTGTAAATGAATGTCTAACGTCTGGTCTTTGTTAGTAAGCCCTTTTGCTAGGCTGTTACGGTAAACTATGGTTGTAACGTGTGAGGCACAATACCACTGTATTATCTTAGTTATCATACCTGTAACCCACATTAACCTCATTTGCCAGAGAAGACAAAAGCAGCATTGTTTAGTTGTTATAGTCAAGACATTCTCCTGGGTGTGGTAGATGGGCCGATTAGACTGGGGCTGCATGCCTACCCTGTGCCTGTGACTCCTGACCCCAGAATGGAGGCAGAGCAGAGCATGGTTAGACAGGCCCTAATCCCGCTGCCCGACTCAGTCACTAATAGCCTGATTAGCAGGCAGAACCCGAATCCTAGATGACAGGCTTCCCAGAGTAGAGGCTTTACCAATGATGAAGGAGAGATGGGAAATCAGCCGTGCTTCCAAGAGAAACACCACAGGAAGTAAGGTGTGTGTGTGTGGGAAAGAGGCATGTCCTGCTACCAGGTTGGGGAGTAACGGATTACCAACCAAAAAACAAACTGCAATCCAGTACCAACAAAAATATTGTAATCAGATCAGCAAAAAAAACTATTGACACCTTGGTTCTCTCAATAATTCAAATCAGTACTGAAAAAAAGTTGCACAGATTTTTATTTATTTAACCTTTATTAAAAGTTTGGTTCTGCCTAATCGAGTCTGACCACAAGACAGAGACCACTAACACACCAAATGTGTTTGATAGCTTGGACTGTAATCCCACAATCTATGTCTTCCAATGGTGCGACTGCTGTCGGCATTCAAAGAATATCAAACTTGAATAAACGCTTGGCGGTAAGTACGACAGCAGTTGTGTAGCCTACTACAGCTGATACATATATCATACATTTTTTATATCTACATAGTGCATTGATGTGAATCATACAGCTGTTCTCTCATTTAGCTATTTGTGCCTTACAAATTGACGTCGTTGTGGATGGCTATTAACAAATGTACAGTGCATTCGGAAAGTATTCAGACCCCTTGACTTTTTCCACATTTTGTTATGTTAAGGCCTTATTCTAAAACTGATTAAATTCTTGTTGTTTTTTTCAATCTACACACAATTAATGACAAAGCAAAAACAAGTTACACATTTTTGCAAATGTATAAAAAAACTGAAATATATAATTTCCTAAGTATTCATACCATTTACTCAGTACTTTGTTGAAGCACCTTAGGCAACGATTACAACCTCGAGTCTTTTGGGTATGACGCTACAAGCTTAGCAACACCTGCATTTGTTGAGTTTCTCCCATTCTTCTCTGTAGATCCTCTCAAGCTCTGTTCATCTTTCCAGACTCGTCTCCCAGTCCCTGCCGCTGAAAAAACATCACCACAGCATAATGATGCCACCACACTTTACAGTAGGAACGGTGATAGGTTTCCTCCAGAAGTGACGCTTGGAATTCAGAACAAAAAGTTCAACCTTGGTTTCATTAAACCAAAGAAACTTGTGTCTCATGGTCTGAGAGTCCTTTAGGTGCCTTTTGGCAAACTCCAAGCAGGCTGTCATTTGCCTTTTACTGAGGAGTGGCTTCCATCTGGCTACTCTACCATAAAGACCTTTTTGGTGGCCTGCTGTAGAGATGATTGTCCTTCTGGAAGGTTCTCCCATCTCCCCAGAAAAACTCTGGAGCTCTGTCAGATTGACCATCGGGTTCTTGGTCACCTCCCTGGCCAAAGCCCTTCTCTCCCGATTACTCAGTTTGCCAGATGGACAGGTCTATGTAGAGTCTTGGTGGTTCCAAACTTTTTCCATTTAAGAATGATGGAGGCCACAGAGTTCTTGGGGGCCTCCAAATGCTGCAGAAATGTTTTGGTACCCTTCCCCAGATCTGTGCCTCAACACAATCCTGTCTCGACTTGGTTTTAACTTTGACCTTATATAGACTAGAGGTCGACCGATTATGATTTTTCAACGCGATACCGATTATTGGAGGACCAAAAAAAGCCAATACCAATTAAATCAGTTTTATTTCATTTTTTTATTTATAAATGACAATTACAACAATACTGAATGAACACTTATTTTAACTTAATATAATACATCAATAAAATAAATTTAGCCTCAAATATATAATGAAACATGTTCCATGTAAAAAAAGCTAACGTTTAAGCTCCTTGCTCAAAACATGAGAACATATGAAAGCTGGTGGTTCCTTTTAACATGAGTCTTCAATATTCCCAGGTAAGAAGTTTTAGGTTGTAGTAATTATAGGCTCTATACCATTTGTATTTCATATACCTTTGACTATTGGATGTTCTTATAGGCACTTTAGTATTGCCAGTGTAACAGTATAGCTTCCGTCCCTCTCCTCGCCCCTACCTGGGCTCGAACCTGGAACACATCGACAACAGCCACCCTCGAAGCATCGATTACCCATTGCTCCACAAAAACCACAGCCCTTGCAGAGCAAGGGGAACACATACTTCAAGGTCTCAGAGCGAGTGACGTCACTGATTGAAACGCTATTAGCGCGCACCCCGCTAACTAGCTAGCCATTTCACATCGGTTACACCAGCCTAATCTCGGAAGTTGATAGGCTTGAAGTCATAAACAGCTCAATGCTTGAAGCATTGCTAAGAGCTGCTGGCAAACGCACGAAAGTGCTGTTTGAATTAATGCTTACGAGCCTGCTGCTGCCTACTACCGCTCAGACTGCTCGATCAAATCATTGACTTAATTATAACATAATAACACACACATCATTAATATGGTCAAATCCGGAAACTCTCATTTCGAAAACGTTTACTCTTTCAGTGAAATACGGAACCTTTCCGTATTTTTTCTAAACGGGTGGCATCCATAAATCTAAATATTCCTGTTACATTGAACAACCTTCAATGTTATGTCATAATTTCGTAAAATTCTGGCAAATTAGTTCGCAACGAGCCAGGCGGCCCAAACTGTTGCATATACCCTGACTCTGCGTGCAATAAACACAAGAGAAGTGACACAATTTCAAGTGTTTAATATTTCCTGCTAACCTGGATTTCTATTAACTAAATATGCAGGTTTAAAAAATATATACTTCTGTGTATTGATTTTAAGAAAGGCATTGATGTTTATGGTTAGGTACATTCGTGCAACAATTGTGCTTTTTTCGCAAATGCGCTTTTGTTAAATCATCCCCCGCTTTGCGAAATTGGCTGTCTTTGTTAGGAACAAATGGTCTTCAGACAGTTCGCAACGAGCCAGGCAGCCCAAATTGCTGGATGTACCCTGACTCTGCTGCACAGAACGCAAGAGAAGTGACACAATTTCCCTAGTCAAAAGAAAGTCATGTTAGCAGGCAATATTAACTAAATATGCAGGTTTAAAAATATATACTTGTGTATTGATTTTAAGAAAGGCTTGATGTTTATGGTTAGGTACACATTGGTGCAACGACAGTGCTTTTTCGCAAATGTGCAGTTTGGCAAAGTAGGCTATGATTCAATGATAAATTAACAGGCACCGTGTCGATTATATGCAACGCAGGACAAGCTAGATAAACTAGTAATATTATCATCCTGTGATTATGTTGAGGTTGATTGGCTTTTATAAGATAAGTTTAAGGCCCAAACCATGATGCTGCCACCACCATGTTTGACAGTGGGCATGGTGTGTTCAGGGTGATGAGCTGTGTTGCTTTTACGCCAAACATAACGTTTTGCATTGTTGCCAAAAAGTTCAATTTTGGTTTCATCTGACCAGAGCACCTTCTTCCACATGTTTGGTGTGTCTCCCAGGTGGCTTGTGGCAAACTTTAAACAACACTTTTTATGGATATCTTTAAGAAATGGCTTTCTTGCCACTCTTCCATAAAGGCCAGATTTGTGCAATATACGACTGATTGTTGTCCTATGGACAGAGTCTCCCACCTCAGCTGTAGATCTCTGCAGTTCATCCAGAGTGATCATGGGCCTCTTGGCTGCATCTCTGATCAGTCTTCTCCTTGTATGAGCTGAAAGTTTAGAGGGACGGCCAGGTCTTGGTAGATTTGCAGTGGTCTGATACTCCTTCCATTTCAATATTATCGCTTGCACAGTGCTCCTTGGGATGTTTAAAGCTTGGGAAATCTTTTTGTATCCAAATCCGGCTTTAAACGTCTTCACAACAGTATCTCGGACCTGCCTGGTGTGTTCCTTGTTCTTCATGATGCTCTCTGCGCTTTCAACGGACCTCTGAGACTATCACAGTGCAGGTGCATTTATACGGAGACTTGATTACACACAGGTGGATTGTATTTATCATCATTAGTCATTTAGGTCAACATTGGATCATTCAGATATCCTCACTGAACTTCTGGAGAGAGTTTGCTGCACTGAAAGTAAAGGGGCTGAATAATTTTGCACGCCCAATTTTTCAGTTTTTGATTTGTTAAAAAAGTTTGAAATATCCAATAAATGTCGTTCCACTTCATGATTGTGTCCCACTTGTTGTTGATTCTTCACAAAAAAATACAGTTTTATATCTTTATGTTTGAACCCTGAAATGTGGCAAAAGGTCGCAAAGTTCAAGGGGGCCGAATACTTTCGCAAGGCACTGTACCTAACATATGGTTGTTTTTTTAGGACCATGTATGTATGTATGTATGTATGTATGTATGTATGTATGTATGTATATGTATTTTTTATTTAAATAAGGAATTTGGCCTTTACTACTACAGCCCATAGAAACGCATTGAGTAACATTCATAAATGGCAAAAAAAATAAAAAACGCTTTTGTAGTGTCTGTCCTATATCTAGACGATAAGAAAATGCAGGACATTTTTGGGACACATATTTAACCCCTTATTTTTGTTGGCACAAAACTACCTCCATACATCCATGTGGTTGTATGGGATACCTTCAGACACGTCCCGTGACACTTGGGGGTTACAGAGAAAATGAAGAACACCATCGTGTTCACGAGAGTCTCCCCTTTCCATAGAATAGGAAAGGATTTTTTAATTATGTTCCTTAGATTAAAGCATGGGTGCGTCAATAGACTTATAATTAGTGGCACGAAAAAGTATGTGAAACCTTTGGAATTACCTGGATTCCTGCATAAATTGGTCATCAAATTTGATCTGATCTGCATCTAAGCGTAAACTAATAACACAAATTGTATTTTTCTTGTCTGTATTGGATACATCATTTAAACATTCACAGTGTAAGTTGGAAAAACCTCTAGAACCACTAGGCTAATGACTTCTCCAAAAGCTAATTGGAGTCAGGAGTCAGCTAACCTGGAGTCCAATCAATGAGACGAAATTGGAGATGTTGGTTAGAGCTTCCTTGCCCTATAAAAAAAAACACGGACAAAATTTGAGTTTGCTATTCACAAGAAGCATTGCCTGATGTGAACCATGCCTTGAAGAAAAGAGACCTCGGAAGACCTAATAAAGAATTGTTGACTTGCGTAAAGCTGGAAACGGTTACAAAAATAGCTCTAAAAGTCTTGATGTTCATCAGTCAGTCCGGTAAGACCAATTGTCTATAAAAATTGAGAAAGTTCAGCATTGTTGCTACTCTCCCTAGGAGTGGCCATCCTGCAAGGATGACTGCAAGAGCACAGCGCAGAATGCTCAATGAAGTTAAGAAGAATCCTAGTGTCAGCTAAAGACTTACAGAAATCTCTGGAAGATGCTAACATCTCTGTTGACAAGTCTACGTTATGGTGTTCATGGGAGGACACCACGGAAGAAGCCACTGCTTCCCAAAAAACAACATTTCTGCACGTCTGAAGTTTGCAAAAGTGCACCTGGATATTCCACAGCACTACTGGCAAAATATTCTGTGGATAGATGAAACTACAGTTGAAAAAAATGCCCAGTACAACATCAAAACCTAATCCCAACTGTAAAGTATGGTGGAGGGAGCATCATGGTTTGGGGCTGCTTTGCTGCCTCAGGGCCTGGACAGCTTGCTATTGTTGACAGAAAAATTAATTCCCAAGTCTATCAAGACATTTTGCAGGAGAATGTAAGGTTATCTGTCCGCCAATTGAAGCTCAACAGAAGTTGGGTGATGCAACAGTACAACGACCCAAAACAGAAGTAAATCCACAGAATGGCTTCAACAGAAGAAAATATGCCTTCTGGAGTCCTGAGCTCAACCTGATTGAGATGCTGTGGCATGACCTCAATAGAGCAGTTCACACCAGAAATCCAAATATTGCTGAACTGAAACATGAAGATCAGATCAAATTTGATGACCAATTTATGCATCAGTCCAGGTATTTCCAAAGGGTTCACATACTTTCTTGCTACTGTAAACAGCTGCAAATTATCAAGATATCATGGTGTCACCAACAAAAACAGACCTATACAAAATGTAGCATATGGCATTCATTTTTCACACGCAAATAGCACTGTCGGGTAGTGCGCGAAGCATGCCATTTCATGGGAGCAGCATCTCTTTTTCAACTCGAAGCAATGAGCCCAATCATTCATGTATGACAACACAATCATAAACAGAGTAGACTATAGGATAATACATCCTTAGTTTATGCCCAGGTAAAACAATTTAGCTAATCTATATTTCCAAGTCATATTCTTGAAGATCAAGGGTTATTAAATTAATTGGAATGTCTTAGTCTCGGAGTATTTGGTATTTGGAAATAGCCATAGGATGGTTTTTCCAATACAGTCAATAGTAAAAACTATTTCATTGAAGTTCTTAAAATATTCAATTTCTAAGTAAATACATGCAATCAACTTGTGAAATATGTTAGAAGATAAAGAAGATAGTGTTTATTTCACCGGTCACATAATTTTTCATTATGAAGCTTACCATTAGTAGCCAGTCACGTGGCGTTTGTTTACAAGCAGACAACGGGAGACCGGAGCTTTGAGAGTTACTCACTGTTGTGCAGCACGCGCCAAGTGATCTAGTTACAGTTATGGAATTCACAACTAAATATCTCATAACTATTAAATGTACTTCTAAAATGTGCTAAATGCTCTGCAGTTGTGCATTCAGTTTACTAATTTAGTAGCTAGTTAGCCATCTAGCTAAGTGGTTAGCTTCTTCCAAAATCAAGCCTCGCTTGCCAGTAACAGCAGAGAATACCCTCCTGGATCAAGGGCCTTGCTGTCTAATACTAGTTTTGTGCATCCAGCCAACTGTGAGTAGCATTTTGGAGTTACTTGTATAATGTTAAGAACTGGGATGTCTGTCCTGAAAATACAGTGCCTTTGGAAAGTATTCAGACCACTTGACTCCTACACATTTTGTTGCGCTACAGCCTTATTATAAAATTGACTAAAAACACAATACCCCATAATGACAAAGCACATTTTTATTGCAAATACATTTTTTTTAAAAATGAAATATTACATTTACATAAGTATTTGACCCTTTACTCAGTACTTTGTTGAAGCACCTTTGGCAGCGATTACAGCCTCAAGTCTTCTTGGGTATGACGCTACAAGCTTGGCACATCTGTATTTGGGGAGTTTCTCCCATTCTTCTCTGCAGATCCTCTCAAGCTCTGTCTGGTTGGATGGGGAGTGTCACTGCACAGCTATTTTCAAGTCTCTCCAGAAATGTTAGATCAGGTTTAAGTCCGGTCTCTGGCTGGGCCACTCAGGGACATTCAGAGACTTGTCCCAAATCCACTAACGCGTTGTCCTGGCTGTGTGCTTAGGGTTGTTGTCTTGTTGGAAGGTGAACCGTCGCCCCAGTCTGAGGTCCTGAGAGCTCTGGAGCAAGTTTTCATCAAGGATCTCTGTACTATGTGCCGTTCATCTTTGCCTCAATCCTGACTAGTCTCCCAGTCCCTGCCGTTGAAAAACTTCCCCACAGCATAATGCTGCCACCACCATGCTTCCCGTAGGGATGGTGCCAGGTTTCCTCCGGACGTGACGCTTGGCATTCAGACCAAAGAGTTCAATCTTGGTTTCATCAGACCAGAGAATCTTGTGTCTCATGTCCTGAGAGTCTTTAGGTGCCTTTTGGCAAACTCAATCATTTAAGAATGGAGGCCACTGTGTTCTTGGGGACCTTCAATGCTGCAGACATTTGTTGTACCCTTCCCCAGATCTGTGCCTTGACACAATCCTGTCTCGGAGCTCTACGGACAACTCCGTCAACCTCATGGCTTGGTCTTTGCTCTGATATGCACTGTCAACTGTGGGACCTTATATAGGCAGGTGTGTGTCTTTTCAAATCATGTCCAATCAATTGAATTTACCACAGGTGTACTCCAATCACGTTGTAGAAACATCAGGGATGAGCATTGGAAATAGGATGCACCAGAACCTCAATTTCACCTCTCATAGCAAAAGGGTCTGAATACTTGTTTTCGCTTTGTCATTATAGGGTAGTGTGTGTAGATTGCTGAGGATTTGTATTTATTTTAATCCATTTTAGAATAAGTCTAATTTAACAAAAAGTGGAAGAAGTCAAGTGGTGTCAAAACTTTCCGAAGGCACTGTAGTTTAGGTCAGAGACTGTATAAAATGTTTGCAATACGCTCGTTGACATTTAGTTAGCATTCTCTATGGGAGTTTACATGTACTTGTTAGCATGGCTAACCTACGATTTACAAAGGCTCAGTGGGATTTGAAAATAGCTCCCCTTGTGTTCAGTTCCGGTATTACCGAATATTCCAGTATGGCACAAGGTCAGTATAAAAAAGTATGACAATAAGGATATCGCCCAAGACTGGAATGACTAGTTTTTAATATAAAAAAAAAATAGCCTAATCGTATTATCTTTAGTAGAAAGCAATGGATTAGAAGAAGCATAACCAACCCAAAGTCAAATGTAACATCCAATTATTGCCAGCTATGTCAACTTTTAATATTGATTAATCTTGCAATAGATGTCGTTCAATTGGTAATATTAATTTGTGTCTTCTTCAAATACCTTTTTTAAAGGCAAGTTACACCACTTTTCAACCTAATTTTCATTATCTCCAGCACAATACCAGTGTCAACATAGTTGAAATGGGGGCATTTCTACATTTTGCATTAATTTAAAAGTTCTAGCCGATGACGTCATCAAAAGTGAAAATAGGGATTTTTGAAAATGACATTCTCGATGATGTGGGGAGCAAGAAAATACCCTTCCTCTGGCTAGAAACTTATTGCAGGTTTTGAAAACCACTGTTATTCCTACTCTGTGATGTCACAGAGAAGCATTCTTTAGGACCTTTCTCTTATCATAGAAACTTATAATTTTTCACATATGTAGACACTGGTATTGTGCTGGAGATAATGAATATGAGGTTGGAAAAGCTGCGATTCCCCTTTAAGGGGAAAGTAATCTAAAAGTTATGTTAATGATTACAATTTTGGAAAGGTAACCAGTAACTGTAACATTTAGAAAGTAGCCTACCCAACCCTGCCTGCTACTGTCTAGGTGCGTGGTGAGAGGGCTGTCTCTTCCAGGTTAACAGGACAGAGTAGTTTGTCAGACTCCATATTACACTTTGACAGAGACACAGATCCATGACACCAATAAAGTCACAAATGATACCACTACAGATATGATCTTAATTTGAGAAAGTTTGCTACAGCAGAAAAATAATCCTGCAGCAAAAGGAAATGTGAATTATTATATGGGTTATGAATGAACATTTTTGTAGGGGCTGATACTTTTTTTCATGAGGAAAAAAGTAGAAATTAAACTTCAGAAGCCTTTTTAAACCTTAAATACACACGTTTTACATTTCCTGCATTGCAGGAAAGTTCTCCAGCAACAGGCTGTTCAAATTAAGATACTACATATGCACCAATTCTCTGTTCTCTATCAAATCAAAGTCCACATTCTGCAGTCAAACTTGAATCCAAAATCCCACCAGGGGGCCAATGTAGTCATACCAGTGCACAGCGACCTCGACACATACACGTTAGAAGTGTTCAAACCACCCACTGGTTGGTGATATAACCATGGTACTGATATAGCAGCTTGGATTTTGGTATGATTATTCTGGGTTGCTTGCAGAGGTGTGGTAGGGAAGTCCTAAAAAAAAGCATGCCAGAACACGAGAGGGGACGCTTCCTGTTAGGTGCCTTCACACAGAGGACAGGAAGTGGTTCAGTATCAGATACACTCAAAGCTCTCAGGAAAAGTCAATGTTGTTTTTTCATCAACCAATATTGTATTACTGTATGTCATCAACCAACTGTATTAAGAATCCTTCACACTAATATCTTTTTTTTAATATACACTACCGCTCAAAGGTTTGGGGTCACTTAGCAATGTCCTTGTTTTTTAAAGAATACCACATTTTTCATCCATTAAAATAACACCAAATTGATTAGAAATACAGTGTAGACTTGGTTAATGTTGTAAATTACTGGAAACTGATGATTGTAGCTGGAAACTGATGATTTTATGGAATATCTACATAGGCCCATTATCAGCAACCATCACTCCTGTGTTCCAATGGCACGGTGTATTAGCTAATCCAAGTTTATCATTTTAAAAAGGCTAATTGCTGTAAACTGTTGTTCTGATTAAAGCAGCAATAAAACTGGCCTTCTTTAGACTAGTTGAGTATCTGGAGCATAAGCATTTGTGGGTTCGATTACAGGCTCAAATTGTCAAGAAACAAAGCACTTTCTTCTGAAACTCGTCAGTCTATTCTTGTTCTGAGAAATGAAGGCTATTTTTTGTGAGAAATTGCCAAGAAACTGAAGATCTCATAAAACGCTGTGTACTACACCCTTCACAGAACAGCAAACTGGCCCTAACCAGAATAGAAAGAGTGGGAGGCCCCGGTGCACAACTGAGCAAGAGGACAAATACATTAGTGTCAAGTTTGAGAAACAGACCACTCACAAGTCCTCAACTGGCAGCTTCATTAAATAGTACCCGCAAAACACCAGTCTCAACGTCAACAGTGAAGAGGCGACTCCGGGATGCTGGCCTTCTAGGCAGTTGCAAAGAAAAAGCCACATCTCAGACTGGCCAATAAATAGAAAAGATTAAGATGGGCAAAATAACACAGACACTGGACAGAGGAAGATTGGAAAAATGTGTTATGGACAGACAAATCTAAGTTTGAGGTGTTCCGGTCACAAAGAAGAACATTTGTGAGACACAGAATAAATGAAAATATGCTGGAGGAGTGCTTAACGCCATCTGTCAAGCACGGTGGAGGCAATGTGATGGTCTGTGGGTGCTTTGGTGGTAGTAAAGTTGGAGATTTGTACAGGGTAAAAGGGATCTTGAAGAAGAAAGGCTAATACTCCATTTTGCAACGCCATGCCATACCCTGTGGACGGCGCTTAAATTGGAGTCACTTTCCTCCTACAACAGGACAATAACCCAAAGCACAGCTCCCAATTATGCAATAACTATTTAGGGAAGAAGCAGTCAGCTGGTATTCTGTCTATAATGGAGTGGCCAGCAGTCACCGGATCTCAACCCTATTGAGAAGTGCCCATCATGGAAGCATGGGGTGAAATCTCTTCAGATTACCTCAACAAATTGACAACTATAATGCCAAAGGTCTGCAAGGCTGTAATTGCTGCAAATGGAGGATTATTTGACGAAAGCAAAAGTTTGAAGGACACAATTATTATTTCAACTAAAAATCATTATTTATAACCTTGTAAACATCTTGACTATATTTCCTACACACACTACAGTAGTGGCCCCATGTTGACATTGTGGGCTCTAAAGTGTGAATGAGATTACAATAGCTGTCCTCTTAAGCATCTCAAGCACGAACGTCAATTCTTCCTTTAGTCCAATGGGAACCAAGCTCTCTTAGATGTCAGTTAGTTTACCTGAATCCCCAGCAGAATCAGTAGTTATCAGCAGGAGTGCTAGTCTGTCTTTTGAGTCGTGTACTCAACTACTTATCACACACTCCAATGAGCTGCATTAGAGTCTGCTGTCATCTGAAGAGAGCAGACATGTACACCAAAAAGCCACTCAATATATCACAATCTACTGCCCCTTCTCATGGCATGCCTCTCCTCCCACTACTCCTCCTCTCTTACCGTTTGGCCTCCTCCAGGTGACAGAGGTACTCGTAGGCGATGTTCTGTCGTCTCCTCTCGTCCATCTCCTCCGCCGAGATCCTCTCATCGTCCTGAATGGCTGCAGACAGAAACAAAACATGAACTAACTATTTACAGTTACAGTATGATGTACACGGGCAAGTGGGGAGAGGGAGAGGATTATCTGGTGTTTTACCTCATAAATGTTGGGTTTGACAAATAAAAAATCCGACAACATATGATCCTTTCTTTAAAAAAATTAAATAATCAAAAAACCTGCCTAGTAGTATGATACTTGGGACAGTGTTACCTCGCTTTATAACACAGTAATATTCCAAAGAGAGGTCTGCATTACTTGACCGTCTCCTCCTATTACTACAACCTCAGTATTCAGACAGAGCTGACATTAAATCACATGGTCTACTGGGTCTCTCTGAGAGCTGCATGTGAACAGAGGAGTTAGTAGGCAGCCTGAGAGCCACTTAAAACAGGCAGTCGGAGGAAGTCAGAGGAGCAAGTGATTCAGCTGAGTTGACATTTACCTGCCCACTAATGAGATCCCCTCCCCCTGATGCGCCTGAACTCTGCTTAATCCAATCAAATCCCTTTATTTCTGGCTGATTGGAACACACTGATTGGAACATGGCCTCTAGTTTTATCTTATCTTGATTATTGCCCAGTCATATGTTCAGGTGCTGCAAATAGGACCTAGAAAAACTGCAGCGGGCCCAGAACAGAGCGATACGTCTTGCTCTTCACTGAAATCAGAAGGCTAATATCTCTCTTGACTAAAAGCATTACTTCTTTCTCTAAGAAACATTATTGAAAATTCTCAATTGTTTGCAGTCAACTTACACACAGCTCTGACACACACACTTATCCCACTAGGCATGTAATCAGGGGTCTTTTCAAAGTCCTCAAATCCTAGTGCTGACCGATTAGTGCTTTTTGAGGTCGGTTCGGTTTAGATTATTAAAAAATAATCACAATTTTCACAATAAAAATACACTATGCATTATGTGGGTTGAATGCTATAACACAGAATAAAACAATTAATGAAAGTCCAATGATGGTAATGACTGGTTTTCACATATAAACCATCAGTTATTCAGAGTACTTTAATAAAATATTTCACTTGTGTATTACATTTGTTTTATTTGACTATAATTTTCACTCCAGGTCAACTCATCTCTATAGAGCTGCTGCCTATGCTGTCTGACAAATATCACAATTTTAGTAGTTCTTCAAAGTAAATAAGGCCTACCATTATGACTGCTGAATACCAATACCTGGCGAAGCAACTGCTCTCTATGTATTCCCTCTTGATCACGCATTCGTATCTCTTATGTAGCAGGCATAAAGGAAACAGACCGGATAAGTGGCCACGCAATGGATTATGGTCATTGTACTTTACACATTTTCTGCAACATTGGCCTGTTGGAAACTGCAACTCCCTACTACATCGCACAGTTCGGGCATGATCCAATTTATCTCTCGAGAAACTGCAGCGCAGCATTGAGCTCACAGAAAAAAACTGAACAAAATGCAATTCAAATAATTGAACCTTACTTGGTCAATTAGTTGTTTAAAAAGATGAAAAATAACCAACATTTTAGTTATGCAGAATAAATTCCAGAAAATACAGTATTATATAGAGCCACGATTGCACAGAACTCCCATCTCCCTTCCAAATGAACAGCAAACCTGGTTTAAAAAAAACAAAGCAACACCTCACAGCAAAACAGAGATGTGTACCGATATGTATGCAGTTATGTTCTTGAGCTGTTCTTGTCTATTAATGTTCTGTGTCAAATCAAATCGTATTGGTCACATCCACATGGTTAGCAGATGTCATTGCGAGTGTAGCGAAATGCTTTTGAGCTTCTAGTTCCCAAAAGTGCAGCAAAATCTAACATGTAATATAACAATTCCAACAACAACTACCTAATACCTACAGCAACTGGCTAGGAAGTTGTGGACCCCAGGATGAGTAGCTCCTAATCTTGCACAATAGATAATGGGGATCCTAATAAAATACCAAATACCATCCAGCTCCTGAGATTGGGCCTCATAACAGGGAGGATTGGACTGGTTGGCCCAAGTGGCAGTTACTGAGGCTGTACAGTACATGGAGAGTGTGAGGTGAGTATATACACATGTATTCTACATCTGATGAGTGCATGTCTATGCTGCAACTCAGTCTGTAGAATGCGTGTAGTGTGTGGACCATTAATAAAAGGGCTTAACTGGTTAAATCTGCAGACTGATTAGACCAAAGTTACTGGGGCGACTGACTGAAAGTACCCTCAAGACTAGAGGTCGACCGATTAATCGGAATGGCCGACTAATTAGGGACGATTTCAAGTTTTCAGAACAATTGGTAATCTGCATTTTTGGACACGGATTGTGGCCGATTTATTATTATTTTTTTTTTTAACCTTTATTTAACTAGGCAAGTCAGTTAAGAACACATTCTTATTTTCAATGACGGCCTAGGAACAGTGGGTTAACTGCCTTGTTCAGGGGCAAAACGACAGAATTTTACCTTGTCAGCTCGGAGGATTCCATCTTGCAACCTTCCGGTTACTAGTCCAACGCTCTAACCACCTGCCTTACATTGCACTCCACGAGGAGCCTGCATGGCAGGCTGACTACCTGTTACGCGAGTGCAGCAAGAAGCCAAGGTAAGTTGCTAGCTAGCATTAAACATATCTTATAAAAAACAATCAACCTTAACATAATCACAATTTAACTACACTTGGTTGATGATATTACTAGTTTATCTAGCTTGTCCTGCGTTGCATATAATCAATGCGGTGCATGTTAATTTATCATTGAATCACAGCCTACTTCTCCAAACGGTTGATTTAACAAGCGCATTCGCAAAAAAAAGCACTGTCGTTACACCAATGTGTACCTAACCATAAACATCAACGCCTTTCTTAAAATCAATATACAAGTATATATATATTTTTTATTTTAACTGGGGAAAATTGTGTCACTTCTCTTGCATTCTGTGCAAGCAGAGTCAGGGTACATGCAGCAGTTTGGGCTGCCTGGCTCTATGCGAACTGTGTGAAGACCATTTCTTCCTAACAAAGACCGTAATTAATTTGCCAGAATTGTACATAATTATGACATAACATTGAAGGTTGTGCAATGTAACAGCAATATTTAGACTTAGGGATGCCACCCTAATTAAGTCTATGATTTCATCTATGATGATTTGATAGAGCAGTCTGACTGAGCAGTGGTAGGCAGCAGCAGGCTCGAAAGCATTTATTCAAACAGCACTTTCGTGCGTTTGCCAGCAGCTCGTCGCTGTGCTTCAAGCAGTGAGCTGTTTATGACTTCAAGCCTATCAACTCCTGAGATTAGGCTAATGTAACCGATGTGAAATGGCTAGCTAGTTGGCGGGGTGTGCGCTAATAGCGTTTCAATCGGTGACGTCACTCGCTCTGAGACCTTGAAGTAGTTGTCCCCCTTGCTCTGCAAGGGCTGCGGCATTTGTGGAGCAATGCAAAACGATGCTTTGAGGGTGGCTGTTGTTGTGTTCCAGGTTCGAGCCCAGGTAGGGGCGAGGAGAGGGACGGAAGCTATACTGTTTCACTGGCAATACTAAAGTGCCTATAAGAACATTGAATAGTCAAAGGTATATAAAATACAAACGGTATAGAGAGAAATAGTTCTATAATTACTACAACCTAAAACTTCTTACCTGGAAATATTGAAGACTCATGTTAAAAGGAACCACCAGCTTTCATATGTTCTCATGTTCTGAGCAAGGAATTTAAATGTTAGCTTTTTTACATGGCACATATTGCACTTTTACTTTCTTCTCCAACAGTTTGTTTTTCATTATTTAAACCAAATTGAACATGTTTCATTATTTATTTAAGACTAAATTGATTTTATTGATGTATTATATTAAAGTTAAATGAAATAAGTGTTCATTTAGTATTGTTGTAATTGACATTATTACAAATAAATAAATACATACATTAAAAAAAAAATATATATATATATATATATATATATATATATATATATATATATATATATATATATATATATATATATATATATATATATATATATATATATATATATATATATTTTTTTTTTTTAAATTATTATTATTATTTTTTTATTTTTTAATATTTTTTTTAATATTTTTAATATTTTTTAAAAATCGGCCGATTGATCGGTATCGGCTTTTTTTTTGGGTCCTCCAATAAATCGGTATCGGCGTTGAAAAATCATAAAATCGGTCGACCTCTACTCTGGCAGGCTCAGAGACAAGACAATTCAGCTGACTGAGTAGCCTAGGCTACATCTCTGCAAAGCCCATTCATTCAGAATAACGGAGTATACTGCTGACACTGCACACACACACACACGCACCTTGGTGAGCATTGCAAATTAGGCCTAGAACTCTTGTTAACAAATCCCAGCAGAAATCAGGCCTAATTGGTGCCCCTTTATTGGGCCATACCAGTGACATCTAGCCCTGTAGCTCTTGTAACCTACTCGCACTGGGGCAGGTGACAAAGACAAGCTCACCCAAAAACTACAACACACACCTCATCATAGTCTTACTGAGGGGCAAATTGTGACGCAAGGGTCTGCTTGAAACATGACTTAATTGGACAAGCACTTCTAGTTTAGGGGTGAATTAATAAAGGGTCTGTTCACCCTGAAATGATGATGCCAAAAAACAAAATATGTGGGGTCGGGTGGGGCGGATGGACAGACACATGAGAGGGTTGTGACACAGGACAGTACAGGGCAATGAACCCGGACATAAACTCAATTGAACAACTCATTTCAGAGACCTGAAAATAGCTGTGCAGCAGAGCTTTAGAGGATATGTAGAGAAGAAAGGGAGAAACTCTCCAAATACAGGTGTGCCAAGCTTGTAGCGTCATACCCCAAAACTTGAGGCTGTAATTGCTGCCAAAGGTGCAAAGGGTCTGAATACTTAAGTAAACATTATATTATTATTAGATTTTTTAACTGTTTTTGCTTTGTCATTATCGGGTATTGTGTGTAGATTGACGAGGGGGGAAAAAAACAATTGGCCTGAGTACTGGTCATTAGCAAGTTAAGTACTACCAAAGCATGTCCAGAGTGCATAAGAGGAGATTACCGTGACTCAACGGTCACGTGGAATTTTACTGCAGTCATGACTTGGTGTGGCGGTAATACGGTCACCGCAACAGCCCTAGCTGAAACTCAGAGTTTCGCATTTCAGTACAATCTCCCTCAGTATTTTATGTCCACGTTTTCCAAAAACTAAAATGTCCCACCTCCAAATTAAGATTCAACGATGTCTGCAGAGTGAATGGGGTGTCAACTATATGACATATTGATTTTGAAAAAAAATATATTTTGGTTATTGAACTACAGCAAATGGGATAACATCCGGTAACAGAATTGTGGTAATATAATTTCATCACGGTCCCTGATCTGTATTACAAATAAATACATAAGAGAGAAATGAGAAAATATGTTAAAGATGTGGGTTTTCGGTAACGGAATTTCAAGGCACAAGGCAATGTTTACAGAAGGCCCAGGGTAAGATCTATGGCCATAGGATCCATCAGCCTGAAGGCCACTGGGCCAGCTGTGTTATTGGAGGGGACCAGAGTGTTGGTAAACTCTCACCCCTGAGGCATTGGATCCCCAGGACATCCGTTACACACACTACATGGAAGGCCAGCCTGCCTGTTGACTGTGCTGGGCCATATTTAATCTGTCGCTTCCTTCATCCGTCAGAACACCAGTAGTAATGGAGGGAAGGGAGAATAAATACACACACACACTGGGATATTATTTCTGACGATATATCATATTGCTTTGACAATATCGCAATATTATTTTTGTCCTAGTTGGCTGTACCTGCACCAAAATAGTATTTCTCCTTCATAGCTTGCTCTCCATCTTCTTTTTAAATCGACAATTTGTTTTCAGCACTTTTATTCATTTTATCATGGCTCCCCTTGTCCCTCTGCAGCAGACATATGGTGAGCAATGTGAGGAACATCGAATTGCAATAAAATCACAGTATCTAATAGTCATACATATATCATTTTGAGTCGTGGGAATCGCCATACATATCGTATCGGCACCGAAGTATCGTGATATCATATTGTGAGGTCCCTGGCAATTCCCGTCCCTAAACACCACTCGACATGATTTATAGACTTGATGACTCATTCGAAAACATAATGTTAACTTTCACTGCTATGCGGATGACACACAGCTGTACATTTCAATGAAACATGGTGAAGCCCCAAAATTGCCCTTGTGTTTCAGACATAAGGAAGTGGATGGCTGCAAACTTTCTACTTTTAAACTCGGACAAAACAGAGATGCTTGTTCTAGGTCTCAAGAAACAGAGATCTTCTGTTGAATCTGACAATTAATCTTAATGGTTGTACAGTCGTCTCAAATAAAACTGTGAAGGACCTCGGCGTTACTCTGGACCCTGATCTCTCTTTAGACGAACATATCAAGACCATTTCAAGGACAGCTTTTTTTCCATCTACGTAACAATGCAAAAATCAGAAACTTTCTGTCCAAAAATGATGCAGAAAAATGTATCCATGCTTTTGTCACTTCTAGGTTAGACTACTGCAATGCTCTACTTTCCGGCTACCCGGATAAAGCACTAAATAAACTTCAGTTAGTGCTAAATACGGCTGCTAGAATCCTAACTAGAACCAAAAAGATTGATCATATTACTCCAGTGCTAGCCTCCCTACACTGGCTTCCTGTCAAGGCAAGGGCTGATTTCAAGGTTTTACTGCTAACCTACAAAGCATTGCATGGGCTTGCTCCTACCTATCTCTCTGATTTGGTCCTGCCGTACATACCTACACGTCACAAGACGCAGGCCTCCTAATTGTCCCTAGAATTTCTAAGCAAACAGCTGGAGGCAGGGCTTTCTCCTATAGAGCTCCATTTTTATGGAACGGTCTGCCTACCCATGTCAGAAACGCAAACTCAGTCTCAACCTTTAAGTCTTTACTGAAGACTCATCTCTTCAGTGGGTCATATGATTGAGTGTAGTCTGGCCCAGGAGTGGGAAGGTGAACGGAAAGGCTCTGGAGCAACGAACCGCCCTTGCTGTCTCTGCCTGGCCGGTTCCCCTGTTTCCACTGGGATTCTCTGCCTCTAACCCTATTACAGGGGCTGAGTCACTGGCTTACTGGGGCTCTCTCATGCCGTCCCTGGAAGGGGTGCGTCACCTGAGTGGGTTGATTCACTGATGTGGTCATCCTGTCTGGGCTGGCGCCCACCTTGGGTTGTGCCATGGCGGAGATCTTTGTGGGCTATACTCAGCCTTGTCTCAGGATGGTAAGTTGGTGGTTGAAGATATCCCTCTAGTGGTGTGGGGGCTGTGCTTTGGCAAAGTGGGTGGGGTTATATCCTTCCTGTTTGGCCCTGTCCGGGGGTGTCCTCGGATGGGGCCACAGTGTCTCCTGACCCCTCCTGTCTCAGCCTCCAGTATTTATGCTGCAGTAGTTTATGTGTCGGGGGGCTAGTGTCAGTTTGTTATATCTGGAGTACTTCTCCTGTCCTAATCGGTGTCCTGTGTGAATCTAAGTGTGCGTTCTCTAATTCTCTCTTTCTTTCTCTCTCTCGGAGGACCTGAGCCCTAGGACCATGCCCCAGGACTACCTGACATGATAACTCCTTGCTGTCCCCAGTCCACCTGGCCGTGCTGCTGCTCCAGTTTCAACTGTTCTGCCTTATTATTATTCGACCATGCTGGTCATTTATGAACATTTGAACATCTTGGCCATGTTCTGTTATAATCTCCACCCGGCACAGCCAGAAGAAGACTGGCCACCCCACATAGCCTTGTTCCTCTCTAGGTTTCTTCCTAGGTTTTGGCCTTTCTAGGGAGTTTTTCCTAGCCACCGTGCTTCTACACCTGCATTGCTTGCTGTTTGGGGTTTTAGGCTGGGTTTCTGTACAGCACTTTGAGATATCAGCTGATGTACGAAGGGCTATATAAATACATTTGATTTGATTTCTTGTTAAGGTAATGTTTTTCTACCCTGAGGGAGTGACAAATCAAGACACACGAGGTGCTAAGGACCCATGCCATAGTATTACAAATACAGCGAAAGGGCTCCAGGTGTAGCCAAGAGAGACAGTACCACCTTGCTCTGGGGTGTGTAAGTCCAGTCATAGAGGGCCACAGTCATGCTAGTGTTAGTTTCTCTCCGCTCCTTAATTGATCAATTACGGTTTATTGATTGGCTAGAGACCCCATACACCTGCTTACCAAGGTCTTAAATCAGTCTCTGATTAAAAGGCCTTGACTCAAAAAAACAGCTTACGGTGTTGCCTTCCAAGACCAGAGGTGTGCATCACTAATCAGATAGGCTACATAATCAATTGTTCTCAAATAGGTTTGGTAGTCTAGACCGCACACTACATCTCACTACAAAACTCCATTCCACCAGGGCGCAGCAGCAACCATGTCCGAGTGCTTTACTGCAAAGCCTTGATAAGGACAGGTGATGCCAATTAAGGGGATCCTTAAAGGAAAATGGCATCCCTTGAGAGGGCGAGAACAAGATGTCAGGTGAAGTGCAGTATTATCATAAGGAGATGTATACTTAGAATACAGAGGAGGAATGGAGGCAAAAGTGAGGCATAGGATGTCAAAGAGTGAGGGAGGAAGAGGGTGAGCTTGAATTGGTTAAAAATTGTGGGGAAAAGGCAGAATGGTAGAAAGTATAAGCAGTTTGAACTGTATGCCAAATCGAAGACAGGAGGAGGCATGGAAGTGATTGAGGGAGAGGTATCGGAGGGGGTATGGTGTGGTGAAGTCCTCAGAGCCTGAAGCTTGCACTGAGGGTCAGGATGAAGAAAAGTCTGACGGTAGGAGTGACATTTTTGGAAAAAGTGGCAAACTCATTTGTGGTTTAAGGGTGGGTGAAAACAGAGTTGGGTGCTGTGGAATTGGTGAAGGTAACCAGAAGTGGTCTGGTAATAATTTATTGATTTATTGTGTTTCTGCTGGTCAGAGGGAGCGTGTGCTCCATTTTAAAAACAAATGGGGACAAGAGAGGAATTGTTGTGCTCTCAAAAAAAAAAAGGTGCCATCGAAAGGAGTGATTACTGGGGTAGCGGTAAATGTGAAAGTTGACCAACTGAAGGGGAAGATTCCCGGTGTTTGTGATGCTAGTCGTTTGGTGCGACGCATACAGGGTGGTGTGAGTGGTGAAACAGAAGTCATTTTCTGTTCTTTAGAGTTTTGATGTTGAGTCTGCCCGATAAAGTGATGTTATAAATAAGTTATCCTGTATGAGCTTTTGTGCATTGTTACATTACATTACATTGTTACACGTGTCAAGCTTATGTGGCAGTACTGTGTAGGAGGGAGGTTCCTAGGTGTGAGAAGTCTGCAGAAGGGCATGAGACAAAGGAATGTGTAGCATTGGGGAAAGTCGTTATGAGTAATTGTAGGGGTGCCCATGGGGTTGGGGATCAGAAATGTCTGGTGCGAGAGAGGCAGGTTGAGGTTTCCAGAAGTTGTCATATGCTGAGACAGTGTAGAAAGTAGAGGAAAATGGGTCAAGGGGGAGGGAGAGGAGTAGATCCCGAGAGGAGTAGATCTGTACAGATGGATATGCCAACAAGTGATATATGCTTCAGTAAGATTTGATTTGTTTATAGTAATGGTTATTAACTGTACTGCAGGGATGAAATGTAAGTTGCAGAAAATTGAGGTTGTGGTGGCAGCTGCAGGGGTATTAGGGTGTACGAGTGTGTGGTTAGATGGTAGGGTATTTGTTTTATTTCTATATATATATATATATATATATTTCTTATTTTCAAGCAAAGTATAGGGGAGTTATCCCCCAGTCTAGTAGGTATATCAACATTTATTGGATGCCAACCGCTGTTAAACCTCATCGAAGATGATGATGATATGGGGATCGCCAGTCAGTGTCCCAGCTTGCAAACCGTGAGGCTTTTGGTTTGTTTGGTGGCCATGAGGCCTTTCGTTTTGATTCTTTAGTTTAGGCATGCCTGTTAATAGTTTTCCTTTTTGTATATTTGTTTCCCTCACCATCTGAACATAATAATCCGCTTGGGCTCGCTGACCCAAAGGAATCAATATAGAACCTAGACCCAAGACCCGATCCGGGACTCGAGCGGATCCGGATCCGGAATTCTAAATAAATGTCACGGGTCTGATATGATTGTCACGGGTGTGTGTAATCTTAACTGACTTGTCCAGAAGGACCCATACAGACCCGAATGAGACTGCTGCAGTAGAGAAAGAAAAATTGCATAATTGACCCTGCTGTTCTTTGTTTTTCACCAGAGTGGCGTGTATAGCTTGATGTTGGCCAAACACAAATCATCAAAGTGGCAGTAGGCAACAGTCATAGAGCCTCCGCGTGGGGCTTCCTCCTCCTAGTGTCACTCACTCACAGTAGCTTGCTGTGTGCAAGGCCCCTGCTAGAGCGTCACCTCTATACCTCGTGCTTTATCATCTCTGGTTAATAAAGTAACTTAAATTGACTTTGCTGCTGCTTCTCTCACTCGGATCGGGTTTGACCAGGTCTATACAAAACAAGTGTAGTTCTAGTGTCCGTTCCAAACGGTCTCAATATTTTTAAAATGTATTTATGAATATCTGAGTCAGATGGGAAAGCCCCAGGTCCATTTCAGAACGGGTCCTAGAGGCCTCTAAGGAGTAAGGACCACCTCTGCCCTTCCAATAATAAACTCATGTTGTGTTAATGACACATCCACTGCAAACAATACCTTCAACCTTTCCTGTTTGGACCCTTGGAGTCAGAGTTAATGTTAAAACAGAAAACAACCATGTCAGGCCAACAAACAGTTTGAGGCATTTCCACTATAGCTGACAATGCAGCTAAGCTATTCACTGGTTTGTCTCAGCGAAAAGACTATTGACCTGATTGAATCTCACACCATTGCACTTTGCCATTGCGCTCAGATCTGAGTGAGCATAGGCTGAAATGTTGTCAATAACACACAGGTCTAAAGTGACAAACAGGTAAACATGTTATTGTCGTTTGAAACCTTAGGAGATGTATTGACTGTTAAATTGCTGTAATACCCATGCAGAAGTCAGGTGTGGATTTCTTAACAGTAATAGAAAAAAAGTTAATATTTAACCACTGCGAAAATGCCTTCTGTCTGAGGACCTGGACTGTCGAATACATTAATTGTGTACTAGGACTAGTCATATTACTGTAAGGTTATATTTCACAACTGTAAGGCCTTAATGGCAAAGTTTAGTTGTTTGCGACGGGCAATTTGTCTGTCTGAGGGACATGGGTATGAGGTGCAGGACACAATTTGTCTGACAATAGCCAGATTGCATTCATTCAATACAAAAAATACACACTCCAAGTTCGATATCATCACAATGTGATAGGCTTCTGAAATCTTACACCTAAATGCGTAAGAGTCCAAGTTTAATTATATTTATTAAACCATATTTCATACGGTGAACTGCTCGTCATCGAACTTCTTGCTGTGCATAAGCGCGTGTGGTTCGCCCTGCCAAAACAACTTTTACAAAACCACTCGTTTAATTTAAAAAACATGTAGGCTACAACAACAAAAAATGTCTATTGAATTTATTTTCAAATGGGTCACTTTTACTTACTTCCATAACGTGGCTTGTGTGAATTCGCTTTTTCTTCATAGTACATCCTGCCTCGGTTCCTTCGGTTATAAACTTAATGAATGTAGCCCAGTCAAACCAACGCTAGCTAGCAGCAAACCATAAACCGCACCTCGAGTTATAAGTTCAATATGAAACAAAAAAAAAGCTAATTTGTAGTGGTGCCACTATCAATAGTAGCGGCTAAACAGTTTTCTAAAGTTCCTTTCCGTCGAAATGCACCGCATGCCTCCTATCACTCGCTCAGCAGAACTCCCATCGCGTTCACCCTTGATGGAATCATGTCAGAAAGAGCTTGTCATTCAATTTCCCTCTGGTCCAGTGCAAGTGTTCACAGTGGGTGCGCTCTGAACTGACCAGACCGCATTAATGCTTTAGCCGTCTCTAGCACCACCTGGTGGTTAATTTATCATGACATGATGTCCCTCTCTTGCTAGAATATGGGCGACAAAATAGCATCGGTGAAAAAAGTACATAATTGTCATATTTGAGTAAAAGTTAAGATACCTTAATAGAAAATGACCCCAGTAAAAGTGAGTCACCCATTAAAATTATACTTGTGTAAAAGTCAACAAGTATTTGGTTTTAAATATACTTACATATTAAAGGTAAAAGTAGATATATAAAATCATTTCAAATTCCTTATATTAAGCGAATCAGACAGCACGATTTTTTAAATATATTTTTTTATGGATAGCCTGGGGCTTAAGTGCGTGAATTAGACAATTGTCCTGTCCTGCTAAACCTTCAAAATGTAACAAGTACGTTTGTGTGTCAGGGAAATGTATGGCGTAGAAATTGCATGATTTTCTTTAGGAATGTAGTGGAGTAAAAGTAACAGTTGTCCAAAATATAAATTGTAAGTACAGATACCCCAAAAAACGACTTAAGTAGTACCTTAAAGTATTTTTACTTAAGTACTTTACACCACTGCAAAATAGCCTCGAGATGGCAAATGAATAGGTGAAGATGTGGTGGCTATCTTGTCTATGGAATCATTAGAATAAAATGGTAGTTTTTTAAAAAGTTGATGTAGTTGGTATATCAAAAAATGCATGGATAGTTTGGGATGACATGACACTTGGCTTGCAGACATCAGCATAGTTGTGGACTCCAGTCACATGACTTGGACTGTCTGACTCGTTACACATTTTATGACTTGAGATTCGACTTGATAGAAAATAAAATAAAATAACCTGGACTTGGAGCCTCAAGACTTGGGATTCGACTTTGATTTAAGACTGATACCTTGAATTTATGTGGCCAGGTTTTGTAATGCTTTGTCACTCATTTTGTGTCACAAAGTCTATGTGGACGACTCTACACGCAGCCAGAGACAGCAGCCGCAGCACTGCATTTGCAAAAAAAACTGCAACAGATTGGCTAGTGAACCGCACACTCGGCACTCTGGTTGAACTAGAAAACTGTCAATCAATACAGGTCGGGGGGTGAGCTAGGGAACAGATATAGGATCTGGTAAAGCGCAAACGTCAGATTATAGGAAGAAAGGATTGCCATAATAAATAAATATGCAGCTTCAAAAAGTATTTTCTGATCAATAATATTAACTCAGCAATGGGGAAACAATTACTAGCATAGGCCTACTGGTATTTTGGTATGTAACAATTGCTTGAAATGTATAATTTACTTATGAAGCTTGCATTTGGAATTGGTTTAAAATGAATTATTACTGTGGCGAAGACGCACCATAGTCGAGACTCTTCATTTGCGCTCTCCAAATTCCCACCAGTGGAGAGTGCTGTTTTTCTCTTGTTGAAACGCTTGCTCTTGCTTTCACATGTTTAAATGCATAGGCCCTATGTGATATTCCATCTGATACTAAAATAATTGCTAGCGTTTCATTATTCCATCCCTGTACCGTTTACCAATGTTACAATGGATGTGGATTTGATTTATTAGGATCCCAATAGATTTACTGGGGTATCGGCACAACGAAACATATTACAGACAAAAGACTACAATTTACTTACACACACTCACGTTCATGTTTTTAAATGTATCTATCAGTTACACGTACAGTGCACATGGAAATTGCCTTTTACATTGTAGAACCAGTTTATTGGTTGTAATTGCCTATTGGTTACTTGTATGATCCTGGGGTCCAATTGCTTATATTATGTAGGCCTACCTGTTTGAGCTTCTGTTACACAGATTCGATTTGGTTTCTTAAGGGGAAGCTATACAGTCTTTCCCTGTACTCGAGGCTATTTCTTTTGGGCTATTACCGGTGTAAATTTGGTAAATCTACTTGTATATTTTGTATGATATGGTGCTTTCACCATTGGATCACCAGGACCTGTAAATACTGTACATCTACACACTGAACATGTCAACCCGCCTTGCCTTCTGCTGATTTCATGCCTTTACCACTGCTACAAGGTCCCTATTTAACAAATACATCATCAAAATGTGTTGTAGACAAAATAATGAAATGGGCTATCTGGTAGGCTCAATAAAAAGATTTGTAGTTGAAAAAGTCATTGCATGTATACATTTTTTTTTTACTTGACTTGAGACTTTACTTGAAATCTTGTGACTCAACTTGACTTGCTCTTAGAACCCACGACTTGGACTTGACTTGAGTCAAGACCTATTCTACTTTGGACTCGACTTGAGACTTGGATCTTGTTACTTGAGACTTGCTTGTGACTCGATTCATAGTGACTTGGTCCCACCTCTGGACATCAGAGAGGTTCACTTTATACACCAAGCTTGAAGTCAGCCAGGTGGAAGAGGTTCTGAGTCCCATATGGCTCCCTATCCCCTAGAGTGCACTACTTTGGACCAGGACCAATAAAGCTCTGGTCAAAAGTAGAGCTCTATAAGGGCTACGACTGGGCAATATATTGTATCTTAAGGTATACCAGTATCGACTCACATACATTTTTAACAATATGTTGATACAGTGCTAAATAAATGAAAAGTTATACAAATTGTGCTACTTCACTGTCAGTTTTTGTCTTAGCTTGGTTGAGTATAAAACAATTAGAATGGTTGCCGTACCTTACATTTTTTTGAGAACATATTGTGATATGATATTTTGGCCACAGGCCTTGTCCTAATAAGGGCCCATAGGGCTCTGGTGGGCCCATAGAGCTCTGGTCAAAGGTAATGCATCTCAAGGGCCTATAGGGCTCTGGTCAAAGGTAATGCATCCTAAGGGCCTATAGGGCTCTGGTCAAAGGTAATGCATCCTAAGGGCCTATAGGGCTCTGGTCAAAGGTAATGCATCCTAAGGGCCTATAGGGCTCTGGTCAAAGGTAATGCATCCTAAGGGCCTATAGGGCTCTGGTCAAAGGTAATACACTACTGTATAAAGGGGGTAGAGGGTCCTTCTGATAACAGCCATGCTTTTCAGTTCCTGGTAGAATGGGTTTATGGACAGGGATGAGAAATGAATGCTGGCTACACACTATCATGCCAACCTTACTTGTTCAGATATTTAATTTTCCATTCCAGCACTGTCCCAGCAATGGTGGATTACATAAATGCCCTATTTCACACATGTACAAGTGTGTATTAATATGCATGTGTGAATTGGAAATGCCATTATCAATGGTGACCCACAAGCAATAAGGGTTAGGTGCCTTGCTCAAGGGCACCTAGGCAGAGTTTACACCTTGCTCGGGGATTCGGCCTAGCGACCTTTCAGTTACAGGCCCAACGCCCTTAGCGTTAGGCCACCTGCAGCTATGACATGTAACTAGGCCAGAGCAGTGCAGCTTGACATGCCTGCCTGTAATAATTTATTGTCTTGCCCAAGTTCTTTCTTGTCTCTGCTGTGCTGATGTTGCAGGGTGTGTGTGAGAGAAGTCTATAACTCCAAATTCCACGTAAAATTTCACTTTACATTTTATCTGTTCGTTTTGTTGGAATGTTTTTATTTTTATTAAAAGGCAAAAGCCAGGGGTAGATGTCGTGTCTTTACTTGGCATGCGTAATGCCCACTAGCTACGACAATAAGGCAGTGAATATGGAAACGTGGATTAGCATTTTGATGTCTTCAATGCTGCTGTTTCTGTTGTTGTTTTAAAACTAATACCACAAGCCCTCACTTTAGTTTAGCCGCGTCATCGTTTCCAACTTCAAAGGACTGGAATTATAGTAGTCTATACTGATTGAAAATCTTCATTTTTAATTCCTGACAACAATTGCTAATATTTTCTGACTTGCAAACATTGAAGGCAAGATAACTCATATATTTCTTAGAGGTCAGATTATGAGAGTTCAGGGCTAAATAAAAGCTATTATTAGTGTGTAATGATTTTGGGCCCAATGCTCTGCAGTCTGCATGCACTCTATCTGATATAATATTATCTTCAAAATGACCTGCTGCAGACCTATATAAGCTGCAATGCACTCAAGCTTTATATCCTCAGGAGTTGAATGAACACATGATTGAATTTGCTAGAGAACATAAATCTTTATTTCATATACTTGATGCTCATAAGCAGCACTATTTGCAATTCCTGCCATTCTCCTGTAATTAAAACAATATCCACAGGGCATCATTTGGCAAATATTTCTCTACACAGCTTCATGTTTATAGACGTCTGTACATACAGTCATCCCACAATTGGCATGCCTTTCACAATAATGTACACACATTTGTTCATCTGAGCCCACACCATTGTTCACTTAAAAAAATGTCCCAAAAAAACTGACGTGATACATTCACTTTTTTTCTTCCAAAAATCTACATTTTCTCTTCTTCTGGCAGAAGAATACAATAAGAACACAAAGTTGAGCACAATAAGAACACAAAGTTGAGCACAAAAAAAGAGAAGTTTCATACACACATGCAAGTTTGTACACACAGTAGTAGAGGACATGTGGCTTTTAGCCAAGGAAACACAGACGTAGAACATGGATAGATGGATTTATCGCTTGAACACAGCTGGAGAGGCATCAGTCAATCAAAAAGCATACAGATTTAACTCAGAAGTCCACCCACTACAGCATTGATATGTACAATACTTACACACACACACACACACATTTGTTTTACTATCCTTGTGGGAACCAAACTATTTATTCCCATTCAAAATCCTATTTTCCCTAACCCTTAACCTAACTCTAACGTTAACCCTAAAACTAAGCCTAACTCTTATTCCTAACTTAACCTCTAAGCCAAACATAGGAATTTTCCTTGTGGGGACTGGCGAAATGTCCATACCTGTCCAGATTTTCCTTGTTTTACTATCCTTGTGAGGACTTCTGGTCCCCACAATGATAGTGAAACCAAACCACACACCCACACAAAAAAAGATACACTTTTTATCCTTTGTAAGATACCACAGGCAATGCTGTCACAATTAGGCTAAGATGCTAGATTGAACACATCCAGTACCACCATACAGCTGCAACCCTTGTTCATAAATAACTGGTATCTTATTGTATGCACTACACTGCTGAGATGGTAACAGTAGTCAGTCAATAGCTTTGGTTTGACACAAGCCCAATCAGAATGTTGTTACTAGTACTATAAATACTCAAGTTCCATTGATTATGTCATCACTTATAAAATCATGAAATCATCAACAAGTCAGCGGTTGATCATTTGTAGTGCATACCAAGAAGCAAACAATCAGCAAACAGACTTTACCATATCCGAGATGATGTAAGCTAAAATATGGAGGGGGCAAGCAGACCGCAGTTTTGATACAGTGGACTACAAACACTACAATATACTCACAGATACGACACACATGGGAACAGGAGAGCTACACAGGCAGTAAAGCCACAGATAATACTAAGGAGCCATGTAGAGATGTAGACCTGTGACTGAGGTCTGGTGATCATACTGCTTACAGTAACGACAGCTATCTGCAGGATGCCTTATCAACGTCAGACGCATTTGTCAACTTTGGGTGAGAATTTAGAGACTGAAACATTATGAAGTGTACAGCACTAATGAAATGCCATTATACAGTGAAAAGATTTATACATGTGCTGCGTACTGAATTATGTGTACAACATTTTGAAAAATACTGTTTTGTTACTGATTCTAAAATGTCTTCCAAATTGTCACAGGTGTTTTTTTTTTTTTAATAACAAGCACTGGAATAGTTTACTCAATGTTGTAAAACTGTTTAAATATTGCTTAAAATATCCACGCAAATGCATTCCCACTGGGCACACACTGGTTGAATCAACGTTGTTTTCACGTCATTTCACTTCAATTACGTCTTGTGGGGGGGTCACTCTTATGCAAGCAGTTACTAACTTACTTACTTACTACTTACTTATTGCTCTAAATAACATTTTATATTTTCCAATCCAGTTTAAAAATAATATTATCTTCCAACTTCATCTGAGGGGAGGGCATCTTTTTTTAAAAACTGATATGGAGGTTGAACCTTTTACACGTCACAATGTGAAGGGACATCACACACACACACACACACACACACACACACAGAGTTCACTTCCTGTTTACCTCCTGTACCCTTCAGTCTCCTGTTCTGTTGTCTATGAGGAGAAGAGGCACATTTAAAAAAAATTAAAAAAAGGCCATTCAGTATCTTGAAAAGGAAGCAGCCTGACATGTCATTACAAAGTCAGTGCCGAAGAGAAACGCCAAATCAAAGGCTGAACATAAATAAATCCCAACCAGGAAGCCTGCATACAATACAACACATAGGAGAAGTGGAGAACAAGAGTAGATACAAAAAAAATTGGATTCTTACATTTCCCCCAACAAATTCTTTAGAACAGCTGCAGATACATACCCGCAAAAAAAAACATAAATATTAACATATTGATACATTTAGTATGTACACTTCAAATAACAACAAATCGAGTTATTCAATGTGGCCTAGAGAGCTGGTGCAAAGGGCTTTGACATTGAGTGTTTATATATGACTGTGGTAGAGTGGGGCAGAATACTGTAATAAAAACACATCTTTATGCATCTGTCAGTGTAAACTAATAAATAAATAGCCACAACTGACAACAAACACATTATTATAGTTTCAGGTGTTATCTGGGAGAAGCTTAGCTTAGTTAAGACCTGTCCATCACCATGACTCTTCATGGTTGACAGTTCAGGGTATGTGCGTATATCTAGCAGACATTACAAGTGAAACATTATGTGAGAACACGTCAAGCCTGACAAAGATCCATCTACACTCGGTGGCCCAGAAATACCCTTGTTCTCTCCCAGGGCCTGTCTGTCTAGGCCAGCTGTGTTGCAGCTGTGTGGTCTCCAGTCTTTCTGATCATCTATTCCCTCGTCTCTCCCACTGCAGGGTGGCTGTGCTCAGAACAGCTTGTTATCCCCTCTCTCCTCCATCTGTCCTGGCCTAATAAGAACGCATTCATATGTACAGCACTAACCCTGCCCCTGCAATGACTCCAGACAAACATGCCTGGAAGCTACTGCTCATAAGATACAAAGCAACAGGCGCTACTGACATCTATACAACTCACATAGCACTAGCTCAGTACTGACTTCACAAGCCAGCTCATAGCAAACAGGCCTTGACACTGATATAGAGTCTACTTCAGTCAACTACAGGACCCATATACAGTAGTTCCCTTCACAGCCAGTACTATACAGGGATGGATGGACATAATCCACAGGCAATGGCCTGGCCATCAATCAGTCATGAACAACTGACCATCAATTCCCCTGAACAATGCTCACCACAAGCTTCACTAAAATATATACCCCACTAACTCTTATGATTATATCATGATGAAATAACATGAAAATATTGAGTGACGTCATTCCATCCTGGAAGGGGCGTGGTGACATCCCCAAATATTACATTCAATAATAAATAGGAGTTACCCTTTGACACCAGGGAATTGTGCAGATGGTCTGGAGCTTGGGTTGTGTCTTGTACATACATAAATGGATAAAGTGAAAGTAGATATTCTGTTTTGTAGCAATATGGGGTGGGGGTGGGGAGTTATGCAATTGAACTCCCTTTGACACCACAAGCGGCAATAAGCAAATCAAATCTCAAACATCCATAGGACATGGGTTTGAAGCAAACCCTTTGCACCAGGTTTGGCCCAAGTCTTCCACAGGCCAGGTGGTCCTTCCTGGGGCTACATGAGTACGTTGGCCCTGGTATCAGGCAGCCGGAGCCCCACCAGGCCTCCACACACCAGCACAGATGAGGCCAGGAGGATGGGGATGGACTTGGTGATGCCAACCAGAGAACCAAAGATCAGGTTTCCCAACACTGCAGCCAGCTTACACAAAGCGTTACAGAACCCAAAACCTGTCCCTCTGACACAGAGAGAGAGAAGGGGGGGGATTAGAAAGTCTTTTAGTGATTTACAGGAGTTTTATATGTATGTCTGTGTGTTTTTTCATGCTTGTTGTGTGTGCAGATAGGAATGGATCATTTATATTTTCTTGCTAACTATACCTTCTGTCTGTAGGGAAGGACTCTGTGGTGACCACGTCCAGTGAGTTCCAGGCTGATATGCTCAGGCCGTTGTAAAGGCACAGCATGAAGATCATCATCGACTCACTGGTGCCGAACCACAGGAAGAAACAACTGATCCCTGACAGAACCATTGAGCCACCTGTACCACACACACACACACACACACACACACGCGCGCGCGCAGACACACACACGCGCACAGACACACACACAGACGCACGCAGGCAGACACACACAGACGCACGTAGACACACGCAGACACAGACACACAACATCCTTTTTTTATTTGAACAACCTGATACAGTCATGCTCATAACAAAGGTAGCCCTCAGAAAGGACTTTGCAAACTATCCCTGTACATACCTAACATAGAAAGGCGTCCGATTTTATCCATGAGCAGTGCCGAGACGATGTTGCCGGGCAGAACAGCCAGAGTTCCAAGGAAGTTGATGAAGTAGACCCAGTAGGCGCTGTAGTCGTCATCAAATGTCATCTGACAGCCCGTCTTGTTGTGGTGAAACGTGCTGTTGATCACCTCTGTGTCATCTATCAGTTTGGAGTCATCGATGTCTGCCATCACAAACAGGAAAATAGGCATGACTGAGACTGTAGCTAAGAAAGGCCAATACCTAGCAAACATTTTTCAGCCCGTCGAAACTATATCTTTACAAAAAAGGAAGTATGAAAGAAAGGAGAACAGGTCAAGCCTGACAAAGATCCTTCTGGATTCTTCACGGATGCCCAGAAATGCCCCTGTTCTCTTTCTGGTTCTGTTTGTCTGTCTTACCAGTGTTGTAGAAGAACGCCTCGATGAAGGTACAGTTCCGGAAGTAGGATCCCACCGAGGTCACGTCGTCAAAGTAGCAGTTCCGGAAGGTGGAGTCAATGAAGGTGATGGACTTCAACTTCATATTAACAAATCTGGACGGTTCAACAGAGGAAAGTGTATGTGTGGACATGGTTAGTTACTAATGCCTACACGTCATGTTCATTTTACAGAGAAATCCTTGTCGATTCTGTATTTAATGTTTACTCATCTCATCTAGTTGACAGAGACAAAGCAGATAAGACAACATGCCAGATGAATATAAAAGCATATAAAAGCATCATAGTAATGACTCACATTTTCATCCATACTCCATTTTAGTCCATCAGTCCCATTTCCATTGAGGATGTAGTTATAACTGCTTGTCCAGCATGAATGTGGAAGAGCTTTCTCTTTCTCCCCTACCTGTCGTTGATGAAGACACCATTGGTGTGGATCTGGTTCTCCATGGTGAAATTGAAGGTGAAGTCCTCGATGCGTTCGTTGCTGTGGATCTTCACCTTGGAGGCGTAGTCATCTGCCTGGAGGTGCTTGATGACGTCAGGGAACCACACAGACAGGCCGTAGTACCTGGATCCACAGACACACACAGTGTCGTCACCAACAACAACGGTTAGGTTATGTACGTACCCACAGGGAATTTGGCGTAGGGAGTCACTTTAGTGGATATAGGTTAACAAATAGAAAGAAATCCATGTTTATACATAGGAGCCAGTTGAAATGTATTGGAACTATAGGGGTAGAATACACGGTTTCTGTTGGGTTTCCAGGAGTGTTCTTTTCTTCTCAGGCTGCTTGAATTCCCATCCTGTCACACTGAGAGGAGAGGCCAATGAAAGCATATTGATTCAGTAGTTCTCCTGAGAGCAGGGAGCTGCGACCTCTGCTACCACGTTGGACAGCTGACAGAAATGCAATGTGGCTGCAAGCGCAAAAGTCTATGCCATTTCCTGACGAAAGAAGTTAGCCTATTCTGACTCCTACAGCTCTAAATTAAGAACTGGACCTTTCTAATCAGGAGAGAGGGAGGGAGCGGGAGTCATTACAATAGAAAAACTTACCCAAACGACAGAGTAAACCAAACAATAGCTAGCTTGATAGTGCTTTCTTTCAGAGGGTAGTCGAAACACTTCATAAAGTTAACCCAGATCTGTGTGGAGGAACAAGAGAGACACATCAATAATGATTTGTGAGAGTGCAGTGCAGGATAATGCCGCTTCTATCATGGCCATCTAGCGAGTCAACAGAGAAAACCCACCCCACATAGCTCTGTCTTGGACCTGAAGAGGGCCTTGGAGACTGGGTTCCCCGACTCTGATTTAATCTCCACCAGCTCATCCAAATGCTTGGGGATCTTGATTCTGTTCACCTGGGATGGGAATTATGGGAAATTGAGTTTTTAATAACATAATTACATCAAAAGTCATGTTTATGCTGTTTCTTTCTTGTAGGCTACTGCTGGTGGAGAAATGTAACTGGAAGGTGGTCTGTGGCTGTGGTCCATTCATTGGATATCTGTGGGTGGTACAAGGAAACTCGGGCCCTGGAAGCACCTCGAGGAATTGGAATTTACCTGGTTCTCTTACAGTATCTACAACTATTCTGCATTGCTTTTAAATGTTTCTATGGAAAAAGGTAGGCTATGCAAATTGATAGGCAAGTTTTGCAATTCAAGATTGATTGAGCCCTTATGCTATTGCATTAGCAGCAAAAACCTGCATCTTAAAATATAGGCTACAGATGTATCATGAGATTTGCAAGGGCTTTAGTTCATTTGCAGAGACAGGACATCTGACACCAAATGAAAAGCTCTAAATGTAGATTGACTGGGGTGCTGTTTCCAGGCGCGCCTCGGGCATTGCGTATTTGAACGGCACAAAATACCTTTCAAAACCTTTTCATATGATATTATACTCGGCACATATTTAAACAAGTCGCAGCGCTGGCGGTTATAAGCCTTCGTTTTTCGACTGCGTGAACAAAGCAAGAGCCGAGGCGGGAAAACACTCACGGTGAAGACTTTCTCCGGCTGCCCACGCGCTCGCATGTTGGTGTCATGGATCTGCTTGAGGATCATCCAAGCCTCGTCGTGCTTCCCCACCTGACAGGAGGGAGAATTAAACGGGATTAACGGAGAGAGAACCGGGAGCACTCCTCCGTGACAGCCATGCTCACGCAGGGAGGAGATGGGCTGAGATGACAGGAGTCACGACAATGATGACTCATTTTACTTCAAAGTATAATTCTCCTACAGTAATAGGCGTAGCCAACTGTCACAGTCGTTAGTTTATTATTAGCTTATTATTTGCCATCTTCGACAAAACATGCAAAATGGCGTGCCATGTAGCCCAGACCTCTGCTGCTGAAGCTTTAGGCTGACTAACTGTTTGCCTCATAGGCCTTGCTGTTGAAGAACAAAGCATTTCCAACTTTCATGAACTAGGGGCATAGTCATGTGTGGGCCTGGGTGGACACAGGCCCACCCACTGGGAAGCCAGGCCTTGCCAGGCCCACCCAATCAGACTGAGCAAAAACAAAAAAAATACTCCTCAGCACCCACTGTCATGAACACACTTAAGCATTATAGTAACCTAGGATAATGTACCCTCTTCAATGGTTTTCTGAGGAAATAGATGCTATAGGGACCTAAGCTGCTATAGGGCCCTGGGTTAATGATAACTTATCCTTGTACTATCATCAGACTTAAATAACCAATTATCTAGGCTATATGTCTATCTGGGATTGGTCTACATTCTATTAGTTGCCTATACTGTTCAGAACTGGAACTATTGAATTGAAAAGCTGACCATCCATGCCCACACATAGACATAGTCTGTGAGGGGCAGGCCCTCTCCCTAAAACCCCATTTCCCATAACGCTTTACTTTACCTCCAGGTAAAACCTGGGGCTCTCGGGCATGAAAGTGAGAGCCACAACAGCACAAACGCAGGGCAGGGCGCAGACGACCACAAACACTCTCCAACTGTGGAACTGGTAGGCAGAACCCATACTGAAACTCCAGCCTGCAACCAATCACACACGAGAGAACACATCAGCAACCAATCACACACAATACATCATCAAACAATCAGACACAAGAGAACACATCAGCATGTTTTACATAATGGTCACATTCTCAAGAGAGGGAGCTTCGATTTTTCAATTCATACAATATTCAGCTTGTTTTTGGTCTCCGTTCATAGTAGTTCAAAAATGTCACAGGAGTGGGTCTTTTAAGTTACTTGTGAGCAACTGACTGTTGCTTCCCTTGGTGATGTGACGTCTGTTCTATTTGCACAATTTCTATGGGGTCTATTCCAGAAGACCACACACAGAGGAAAGTGCAACACACAAAGAAAACAAATAAAGGAAGGAAAGAAAGGACATTTAAGTTAAATCATGTTGTACCTGATCTCATCCCACAGGTAGAGACTATGTCCAATTCATCTTCATAGCAGCAACACACACACACACATGCACACACACACATATTCTCACATACACAAACACATGCACACACACAATCAATTTCCAATTCCCCTCTCTAAATGCCACTTATCTCAGCACATTCTAAGTCATTTTCTGGACTATTCAACAGCGAAGGTGCATAAAGATGGCGGCCCCCATGTACTTACAACTTACCTCATTTGCTATGTTCGCCTTATTGTACATTGCTCTACGTTACTCTTTTTTTGTATCGGCATTATCACAGTATACATGATCCCAATTCTACCTCCAAGATGGCTCCAATTTGAAAAAACGAAAAATTAGATTGTGCTGATTTACTGGCACATTGGACCATTTGGCGCACCGTAGTTTAAGAACTCTGTGGGTCGTGCTACAAACAATGTCATATCTGAATTCCTCCACCTTTTTGCACCTTTGCCATTGGAAAGGAACGTGCCGGACTAATTATGTCCTCGAGCTGGAAAAGGTTGCTGTAGCCTTCAATTATATCCATCCTCAATCATTGTAATAGTACACAGCCATGTAAATAATCTTAGCCTCAACACTGAGCGACCCATGTACAGCACTGTAATTTCATAGCGCTTTCCCTTAGGCACAGTAGAACCCTTCAAACCCTTAAATGTGTGTTTCATACATTCTGTGAAATAGTTTATAAATATCAAATTTGTTGCCCACTTTAATGGATCTTACTGAAAATGGGTCTTACTGAAAATTTGATGGAACATCGAGAAAGTAAAATCTTTTCAGAATCACCTTTATTCGCCAAATAGATTTGTATGTACAGGAATTTGTGGTGCCGCCACAATAAACAGGATATACAGACAGATGATAAGCAGGATATATAGACAGACGATAAACAGGATATACAGACAGATGATAAGCAGGATATATAGACAGACGATAAACAGGATATACAGACAGATGATAAGCAGGAAATACAGACAGACGATAAACAGGATATATAGACAGACGTTAAGCGGGATATACAGACCGATGATAAACAGGATATATAGACCGACAATAAACAGGATATACAGACAGACGATAAGCAGGATATACAGACAGACGATAAGCAGGATATACAGACAGACGATAAGCAGGATATACAGACAGACAACACAATGGACACAGAATTAACACAAATCCACATGCGGTATGTACACTATAAACACTGTAGCTGAGAACTACAGTGACAGGGTAAATCCAAAACAATGAAGAGGTATATTTTTGTTCTCCTTATCTCCTTTTTACTGAAAATGACTGTTCTTCAGTGTGTGGGAGTGTACATTAGTGTAAGAGGGCTAATGCAATGTGTGTGTGTGCTTATGTTCCCTGTTCCTATTTGGGGAAGGAGGGAGAAGAGGGATGTTAGTCGTGACCTCCCACGTCTCTCCCTCTGGATCAGGCCTTTTTCTTTTTAACACGATTTAAAGGAATAACCCCATTATCCATCAGCACTGTTAATGTTAATGCAAGGAAATGACTTCTAGAAATGAATCTAATGGCAGATTGATACCACCGCTTATTAACCATCTCTCTCAAACCACCCGTGTATGGCAGGGGCTGTACATCATTCTGTGCATGCATCGGAGTCATCCACACACCGTGTATGGCAGGGGCTGTACATCATTCTGTGCATGCATCGGAGTCATCCACAAACCGTGTATGGCAGGGGCTGTACATCATTCTGTGCATGCATCGGAGTCGTCCACACACCGTGTATGGCAGGGGCTGTACATCATTCTGTGCATGCATCGGAGTCATCCACACACCGTGTTTGTAGGCGTTAATGTATAGAACAGCTGGGATGTTACTGTAGTTGTGCGCTGAGTTATGACACTATCCTGTAGGTGTGTGTGGGAGGATGTCAAGGATTCCCAGTGACTACCATGAAGGCAATCTCAATTCCTTACATTCAGGGTCTTGTGCATGTGTGTGTTGGTGTGAATGCATGAACTCTGTGTGTCTGTGTGTGTGTACGTGTTAACATGACACATGTATGCTGATGGTAATGTATTAGTGTGTGTGTGTGTGTGTGTGTGTGTGTGTAAGATTTGATGTGCTGCAGTGATTGCCTTGTCTATGGGGATATAGCTGTGCTGTCAGCCCCGGAGGGTTAGTGTCTTTTTAGCCATTGAAAATGTCATTACTGGGATAATGTACATAATTGACTAAGTGGATGGATGGAGGGAGAGAGAGACCCCTAGTAGTGTAACTAAAGGCTGCAGTATGACAGAGATGTCTCCAGGCTGATTCAGGCTTCTGTAGGCTCCATCTGTGTCTTTGTCATGAGGCTTTAGAAGACATTAGGAGCTGCAGAGTGTTGAAGACAAGTGAGGAGGTATATAAAGAACTTTAATGGAGTATTAAACACCAATGAGGTGGTAGATGTGTGGTAATCCATCATTATCTGTTTCTATATGAGACAAAAGACTACACCTCAGGCTCCTCAGCCACATCGCTGTTGGCGGGCACTGCGGCAGTTGGAGAGAACATAAAAATCACCCAAAAGTGTTGGAGTATGCAGGGCACGCTCAGAGAGAGGGGGTGGGGGGGATAAAGGGGGGAGGGAGATAAGTGGGGAGATAAAGGATAGAAAGGGAGAGGATATGGAGAGAGGAAGAGTGAGAGAGGAAAGAGAGAGTGTGTGTCAGAAAGAATGAGAGCAGAGTGGGTTTACTATCAAGCCTTCAAAGGGATATCTGCAGACCTGACAGCAGAGCTTTCTCAGTGAGACTCACTGGGTTTATCAGATTGTGTGTGTGTGTGTGTGTGTGTGTGTGTAGCCCTCCTCTATAGCCACTGCACAATAAAGAGAAACTGTGGATTGTCCTAAAAGCAGCTCAATGATCTGAAATCTTAAATGAACCCCCACTGTTTCAGGTATCATTTCCTTCAATGTCTACAGTGCAGTCACTATTTGTACAAACAGGCATTTCAGTGGCTCAGCACGGCCGGCACAGTGAAATATCCTCCATGAAGCCTCTCACTGACGTCACCCACGGCTGGGCTAAAACACGGCTCGACCATAAATCATGGCTAGCTGTAGCTTTGTCCCATTAGGTTAGAGCAAGAAGAAAAAGCTAATTATGCTTGATCAAGAAGAACATCCCCAGACAGAGAGAAGGAGAGGAGGGACAGGGAGGGAGGGAGGGACAGTAAGAAGTGGTTGGAAGAGACATTGGGAGACAGTGAAAGAGGGGGAGGAAAGAGAGGGACAGAAAGAAAGGAGTGAGAGGGAAAGAAGATGAGCAGAGAGAAATAGGCTCAGACAGAGATACGGGTGGTGGGAGAGATTGATATGGTGTGAGGAAGAGAGAGAGGAAAGCCCATTTTCAAGCCTTTCCCCTTTTCTTTATTGATGAGTGCAGCTTATTTCCAGTGTAGCGGTCGTAAATCACAGTCTCCTATCTCCCACCGTTACGCCTTCATCCTTTAAATATCCCTATGTGTGCCTGTATGTGTATCCCCGTGGTTTCCAGGCCTACATTAATCACTTCAACTGTCCCTCTCCCAGTCTGCAGCCACTTAGTTGATGTGCCAGCAGGGCAAACTGGCACCTTCACCCACGGTCACAGCTAAACGTTCCGCTGGTTATCCTCTGCCAACCTGGATTTGTGCAGTAAGTTTTAACATTGTGTGCCATTGTTTGATTTGTTTTTACTTTGTAAACTGTACAATGTCAAATTATTATACCACATTCAGGGGCATCATAACCATCTAACCAAGAAGGTTTGGTTACTAAAATGCCTATGATGTGTTCATTCCACCTGTGTGAGTGTGAACTAGTCCTGGTGAGTCACCGTGGTGCGTTAATGTGGTATAACAGTATACTACTTACCGTAGTGTGGTATAATGGCCCAGGCCATGGCTGAAGCATAGATCTCTCCAATCATCCAGAACATGCAGAGCCAGCTCAGGTGCTCCCCTCTCTTCTCTCTGGACAGCACCTCCGCAAATAAGGAGAAGACGATGGGTACAACTCCCCCTGTTCTGAAGGAGACAAGGACAGGACAATGAGTTGCTTAATTACTTGGTGGCGCAATGCACCAGAAGATGATATGCCATAGGACAACGAGTAGAGCCACACGGATTATGCGGAAGGTAACATTTTCTTAACACCTACCAATTAGTTGACCCATGAAAATTAACTATATCTATAGTACATTGCCGCAACAACGACAATTTTTTTATTTATTTTTTTATTAAAAAAAAATATTTTGTGGGGCCTTTATTTTCTCTGAGGAACCTTTTGTATTGTTCAGACGTGACGCAGCTGGAACAGTTTTGACTACTGTAAAAGTAGACAATAGAAACAAACACTCTAACAATTTTCCTCAAAATAAGCCAACTTTGCCAAAAGGGCATTTCCTTGGCTTTCCAGTTAACCATTAGGCTTGGAGCCAGTCGTCCATGACTCCAACAGAAGGCAGTTTGGCTGGCAAGCCTTTTCAATTACATTGAGTCCCTCTGGGGAGAGGGGCGGGAGGCAATTAGTAAATGAGCTTTTGACAGGGACCGTTACACCCCTCCAATATTTTCTCTCTATAAATCAATGCTCTGTTCTTACATTGCTAGACATGTGAGGCTAGAGTAACAATATGGACATTCAGAAATGGTGCTGTAAAGACTTCTCCACTATCCTGCTGCGCTTTTGTTTCCTTTCCTTGTGTAGCGAAATAGAATGTAAGCTCGCGAGATCAGGATGGTCGTACTGGGCTAGTACAGTAGTTTCCAAATGTCACTTGTCCATCATAAGGCTGCTTTTTAAATGCCCCAGAAGCACATTTCAGACAATCATTTGTCACAGAGCCTTTCACTAAAGGCTTACCAAAAGCCAGTGTGGCATGACGACAGTGATGGCTAAGGAAACGTCCCTAGGATTTGTCAAGCCAGGGGAAACCTTGACAAAAACACATCTGATTGAATGAGACACCAGAATCAGCGAGTGCAAGACTGTAAGAAAGGACTGAATGTTGTTTGCTGAGATATTGCTTTTAGAATTCTTGTGCACTTTTTGCTTGAACTTTTTCTAATTAATTTGACGAATGAGGGGAATTCTTTCGTGCTAATTGTTTTGTTTTTGAGTCTTGTAAATCATTTTACCGGCAATGTTAAAATCATTAATCCACTCCAAGTAGAAGAGGTGTTTACAAAGGCCCTGTATTACAGTAAATATATTACAGTAAATCCCCTGTTATCACTGACACAGCCTAGTTGGTCTAAACTAAAGACTTTCATGATGAATGTTAGGAGCATACTGCCATACTGACAGGAGAGTGGTTGACACATTCACTACTAGTGTTTACAAATGCTCACATCAATGAATGAATGAAACAAGGTTTTAAGCCCCTATATTACAGTAAATATATTACAGTAAATCCCCTGTTATCACTGACACAGCCTAGTTGGTCTAAACTAAAGTCTTTCATGATGGATGTTAGGAGCATACTGCCATACTGACAGGAGAGTGGTCGACACATTCACTACTAGTCACACATTATTATTATTATGGATATAGATAGGAGTGAGTGAAACCTCTAGAGGTTATGTGGGTGAAATATAAGAGTTAGTCTATGTAAACAGAGGGGTCCACAACTAGATATTCATTCAAGAAACCAAAACAGATTATTTACAACAACAGATAATGAATGAATGACTAACTACTGTGAAAAGCAGTCTCTATGGGAATTAAGGAGTTAACGACGTAGAACTGCAGGGCCATTTGATGAACGACTTGAAAGGACACATCCTGGTTGTAGCTAGCTAAGTAAATTGGAACAAACTGAGTCAGTTGTCCTTACTCTACTGTTCATGTCACAACTCACAATACATTTTTTTCATCTCCAGTATTATTTGTAATTCACTTTTCTAATTGTTTGTTTAGTGTGGATTATTACAATTCAGTAGCCCATTATTTAAGAGAAATAACACATTGATGTTGCTTGCCATTGTAACCCCAGTCAGATAGACTCACCCAAAGCCTGCGATCACGCGGCAGAGTAGGAAGATGCCATAACCCTGAACGAAGGAGGAGAGGAAGGCGAAGAAGCCGTTCACACACATGCAGATGAGCAGACACTGTCTGCGGCCCACCTTGTCCGACATGCCCCCCCAGAAGAACGCCCCCACCATCATCCCCAGGTACACAATACTGCCTGCAGAGAGAGAGAGACAGACAGAGAGATACTTTAGATTTATACCATATCTATTTGCACAGCACAAAGCAATGCTCAAACCGATTGTCATCGAACCTTCAAACAAACCAACAAATACTGTGTGAATTTGACAGTGTAGATAAGAATTGTTGACTGGTGGATAAAGCTAATCTTAATGGTGGATTCACATCGTCTTCAGCAGAACACAGTGGACATTACTGTTTCATTTATTTTATATATATATATCCCATGCTATTTTAATATGCAATGTCATAATCACCTCTAGTCCCTCTCTACCTGACATCATATCCCTGCCAGGATACATTGTGTGCTTCCTAAATGGCACCCTATTCCCTTTCTAATGCACTACTTTTGACCAGGACCCATAGTGCTCTGGCCAAAAGTAGTGCACTATCTAGGGAACAGGGTGCCATTTGGGACTGAACCATTAGGATTTATGGCCCCTCCGTGGGCTCTAGCTGCTAAAGTGAAGGGTATAAAATTGTCACAGTAAAGTATGGAGTGGCATTAAGGCCCATTAGTGCTGATTATCATACATCAATAAGAACATGTAATCACCAAATCTGTTGAATGACTCTGTTTTGTGTAATAAATTCCACTTCTCCTGAGAGTGGAGATGTCTTGGTAGAATAACAACTTGATAAATCCTGCTCATCGTTTGACTGTTAAAACCTTTATCTCATGCAGGAATAACAAAGGATCTCTCTTGCCTTGCTGCCCAAACCATAACCCAAATGATACTGTAGATTCAACTTTTCTTTCAGTTTTGTGTTCAATTATTTGCACACTTCATAAATACTTTCACCAAGAACTATTCGATTCCTGTTACGTGTCAGAATGATAAGGAGTTATACAATATAACTAAGATTTGAGGGATGAAGTCCCTACAGTAAAACACAACCCATTCTCAATCCCACTGTGATGTGATGAGTGAATACAGAAGGAATGAACCTGGACCCACTAGTGTGACATGAATCAATAGGATGAAGAATGTGGTCAGTAATACAGTGCCCTTTGCAAACCAATAGAAAACGTCCCTGGTCTTTGTTGTTGAATCTGTGCTTGAAATTCACTGCTCGACTTGGGGACCTTGCAGATGATTGTATATGTGGGGTATAGATATGGGGCAGTCATTTAAAAATAACACTATTATTGCACACAGAGTGAGTCCATGCAACTGATTATGTGACTTGTTAAGCACATTGTTTTTACTCCTGAACTTATTTAGGCTTGCCATAACAAAATGGTTGAATACTTATTAACTCGAGACATTTCAGCATTTCGTTTTTAATACATTTTTAAACATTTCTAAAAACATAACTCCACTTTGACATTATGGGGTATTGTGTGTATATAAGTGACGCAGCATCTCAATGTAATCCATTTTAAATTCAGGCTGGAACACATCAAAATGTGGAAAAAATGTCCAGGGGTGTGAATACTTTCTGAAGGCACCGTACAGGGTGACTTGACCTCTGCATCAATTTCACACACTGCTGATCATGGTCTTGGAACACTATGAGATATCCTTCTCTATTGTTAACGCCACTGTTCCTGTACCCTGCTCCTCTCTAATCTCAGGAAGATGTTCATCTTCTCAAGTCTAAACGGTATCCACCTTTAGTCATAGTCCTGCTATGGCCTACCAGTCCATTTTGGAATCTTTCTAGGATTGAATCATTTCATGCATTGATAGAATGAATGCTGCGAAGTCCTGGTCAAGAGACATTTCCATCAAACATGATTCCTTAAGAGGACTCAGACACCATCTAAATACATTTTTTTTCATATAATAAGAAACCAAGATATAAACGGATAAACCGACGAGTAAACAGAAAATGGCGTCAAAGGGATAGCCCTCTCATTACAAAAGCACTGTCATTTATATTTTACATTTCAGTCGCTATGACAATAAAGAACAGATTGCAGATAGATTAGGCCATATTCTGATTACACATGGTGTGGTATAATTTAGCCTGAGGCAATGACGTCTGGTCCAAATAATTGCAATTCAGGGTATAACAAGATACACCTCATTCAGATCTCATCTCCCCACTGTTGTGGATAGATGGGGATCTGACTTAACTCTCTTACTTCAGGGGTCAAACTGGGGTCATTCACACTTGGCCATAGTCGCTAATCTGAGGTCCTTCTTTATGATCTAATGGTTGAGATGAGGATTTGGGGAGAGTCAGCAAGCCATTCGGCCATCTGATACAACCCTGAAGCCAAGGCATTAGGAAGACCGCATACTCCTTGATCTCTTCCTGACAAAAGGGACAACATAAATAATAGTGATATATCAAACACTGCCCATACTTTTCCCCACACTGTTTTGCAAGCCTTAGAGGGTTCTTCAGCTTGTCCCCTTCTGTAGTGATGGCGGAACACATCTATACAGTTACATACACTGTATTGCTATATGTTTTTTGGACAATATTATATTGATACTTTGACTCCAAGTATTGATTTGTAAAAAATATATATATTTATTTATATTTTTGCTAGGTAGCGTTAGCGAGCGCTAGTCGGCTGTACCTGCATCATATAGCTTTCTCTCCATCTTCTTTTTAAATAGTGAGCCAACATGTTTTCAGCACTTTTATTCTCATGCTCTCTCTGCAGCAGACATGTTTTTTATAATAAAAAATATAAAAAAACCTTTAACCCTTTTTCTCCCCAATTTCGTGGTATCCGATTGGTAGTTACAGTCTTGCCTCATAGCTGCAACTCCCGTACGGACTCGGGAGTGGGGAAGGTCGAGAGCCATACGTCCTCCGAAACACAAGCCGCAATGCTTCTTGACACAATGCCCGCTTAACCCAGAAGCCAGCCACACCAATGTGTCGGAGGAAACACTGTACACCTGACGACCGTGTCAGCATGCATTGTGCCCACAGGAGTCGATAGAGCGCAACGGGACAAGGACATCCCTGCCGGCCAAGCCCTCCCCTAACCCGGATGACGCTGGGCCAATTGTGCGCCGCCCCATGGGTCTCCCGGTCGCAGCCGGCTGCGACAGAGCCTGGACTCAAACCAGGATCTCTAGTGGCACAGCTAACAACTGCGATGTAGTGCTTTAGACCACTGAGCCACTCGGGAGGCTGCAGCAGACATATATGTAATATGTTTGGAACATCAAATTGCAATAAAATCACAGTATCTAATCGTAATACCAGAATCGTGAGAATCGCAATACATATCGTATCGGCACCTAAGCATTGTGATAATATCGTATGGTGAGGTCCCTAGAATTTCCCAGCCCTACCCACAAGGGAACCCTTATGGTTCTAGGAAGAACCCTTTCCCCCCCACAAATAACCCTTTTCTCTCAAAAAGAGAGAAAGGAGCCTAGGATGCCAGATATCTTCTAAAACCGTAAAACAGTTGAACCATGATCATACTGTCTAATAGCCCCTAGAGGACGTCCGAATACCTCATTCATGTATTGATTGTTGTGTGTTTTACTGCACAGCATCTGAGGGTGTGATCATCTCAGCACTGGCGCCAGGAAATAACGTGACTCATGGGGGAAAGACATCTACAGTATCACTATGTTGAAATACTCTAGCGTCCCATTCACCAACTGCCTAGAAGCATTTAGCCAGCTACACATGGTTGTGCAAAACCTATATTTATATGCTAGTATCCTCTATATGCTTTTCAGACACACAAGAACACATAAAAGCTGCATGACTTCAGACAATTTCTCTTTAACTGTGCAGCCTCTAGTCTACAGACTATAGTCCCCTGCTACTCTTGTTATGACCAGGCACTTTTGTAGGTGCTAGTTTGCTCCTGTAGAACCCAAGAAATTATTACGCTGCACAAACTGTTCTGCAGAAGGAAGCAGCAGTGGACAGAGCATCTGGTGGTGAAAACAGGGTTGGCCACACTTTCTAAGAAGTATGATACTAGTGCATTTAGGAATGTTCGTTCCACACACATTACACATGGTTACTAAATAAAGTACTGCTAGACTAAATGATACAGGAATAGATATGACCAAATAGACATTCACCCCTCAGTTAAGGCTAGCTTAGAGGCAGACCGTTTGTCAGAGTGGCTCAGTGCTCCCCGTTATCTGTAGCCACTCCCTGTCCTGTCATGGGGGAGTGGCGGGGGGGGGGGGGGGGGGGGGGGGGGGGGGGGGTGTTAAACGCAGCTTCATTCAAACCTGCAGGCCAACAGAGGGTCAAGTCAATTCACATGTTATCCTCTGTCACAGGCTTTCAACCTTACCTTCCGTATAGAAACCACGTGAGCAAAGCCTGGGCGTCCGAGCCTATTCACTGGTAAAAAGTCTAGTTCTATAGGCTATTGCCCAGAAGCCTGGCGGTTGGAGAGATAGATGACATCATTTATACACAGGTCACATCTAGAATAGCTGGGGAAAGGCAGGGTGAACGTGTGTGTTTCTATTCCCTGTTGGGTGCTAGAAGGTGTGAGAGAGGAGAGTTGTGATGATGAGGTGATCTGTGGCCAAGCAGGAGGTGGTGAAACAACATGACTGTCTGGGTGATTGGGTTCTCTCAACAGGGTGAAACGAGACTGAATCTTTGACAGAAAAAAAGACACCCTACTACACTGCCCTGGGATATTTCTTTTCGACCCGAGGAAAGAGTGCCTCCTACCGAGCCCTCCAACACCACTTTCAGCAACATCTGGTCTCCCATCCAGGGACCGACCAGGACCAACCCTGTTTAGCTTCAGAGGCTAGCCAGCAGGGTGGTGTGCCTCTGGTCCCAAAAGTGAAGAGAATATACAGTATTTGAATTTGGACAGGTTAACTGCATGGCAACGAAACTCTACATCGTCCCATACAAAACACGCTGCATCAGAACTCTCAGACACAACTGTCCCAAAGCACTCACGGATATGTCAAAACACATCTACAAAACAGGGAAATGTTCAACAAACAGTCAGACACGCACCAACACACAAACCCTAAAGGGAGAGGTACTGGAGCTGAACAGTGTGGCAAAACACACACACACACACACACAGTTAAGGATCATGATTCAGCAGCTCTTGTAAACTTGACAATGAAGGGCAAAAAGAAAGAGATAATAAAATAAATTGTAATGGGGAGGAGAACAGGGCAGATGGAGAAGGGGAAGGAAAAGGATGTAAACAAATAGAAAAGGCCAGAGAAAATTAGCATAGTGAGAGGAGTACGAGGGAGAGAAGTTCGGAAAAAGCGGAAAGGAGTGAAGAATAAGAGAGTGAGAAATAACGAAAAAGAGAGGAAACGGAGTTCAGAGAAAGGGTGTATGAGAGGAAGTGAAGAGAGAGGGGGGGGGCATGGTGGTGGTGTTTTTTGTGCTGTCAGATCCTGAGGAGCCCCCTAAGAGTAGTAAGAGCGCTCAGCTGCATCATGGTCTCTTTTCCGATTTCACGCTTTGATGCTCTTCACTCTTAGAGGGGTAAACTGTTTCAGCGCCACACAAAACGCTTGCCCTGTTCTATTCATACTGCATATAGGGGAGTACGGCGTGCCTGTCTGAATATAGGGGAGTACGGCGTGCCTGTCTGAATATAGGGGAGTACGGCGTGCCTGTCTGAATATAGGGGAGTACGGCGAGCCTGTCTGAATATAGGGGAGTACGACGTGCCTGTCTGAATATAGGGGAGTACGGCGTGCCTGTCTGAATATAGGGGAGTACGGCGTGCCTGTCTGAATATAGGGGAGTACGGCGTGCCTGTCTGAATATAGGGGAGTACGGCGTGCCTGTCTGAATATAGGGGAGTACGGCGTGCCTGTCTGAATATAGGGGAGTACGGCGTGCCTGTCTGAATATAGGGGAGTACGGCGTGAATGTCTGAATATAGGGGAGTACGGCGTGCCTGTCTGAATATAGGGGAGTACGGCGTGCCTGTCTGAATATAGGGGAGTACGGCGTGCCTGTCTGAATATAGGGGAGTACGGCGTGCCTGTCTGAATATAGGGGAGTACGGCGTGCCTGTCTGAATATAGGGGAGTACGGCGTGCCTGTCTGAATATAGGGGAGTACGGCGTGCGTGCCTGTCTGAATATAGGGGAGTACGGCGTGCCTGTCTGAATATAGGGGAGTACGGCGTGCCTGTCTGAATATAGGGGAGTACGGCGTGCCTGTCTGAATATAGGGGAGTACGGCGTGCCTGTCTGAATATAGGGGAGTACGGCGTGCCTGTCTGAATATAGGGGAGTACGGCGTGCCTGTCTGAATATAGGGGAGTACGGCGAGCCTGTCTGAATATAGGGGAGTACGACGTGCCTGTCTGAATATAGGGGAGTACGGCGTGCCTGTCTGAATATAGGGGAGTACGGCGTGCCTGTCTGAATATAGGGGAGTACGGCGTGCCTGTCTGAATATAGGGGAGTACGGCGTGCCTGTCTGAATATAGGGGAGTACGGCGAGCCTGTCTGAATATAGGGGAGTACGACGTGCCTGTCTGAATATAGGGGAGTACGGCGTGCCTGTCTGAATATAGGGGAGTACGGCGTGCCTGTCTGAATATAGGGGAGTACGGCGTGCCTGTCTGAATATAGGGGAGTACGGCGTGCCTGTCTGAATATAGGGGAGTACGGCGTGCCTGTCTGAATATAGGGGAGTACGGCGTGCCTGTCTGAATATAGGGGAGTACGGCGTGCCTGTCTGAATATAGGGGAGTACGGCGTGAATGTCTGAATATAGGGGAGTACGGCGTGCCTGTCTGAATATAGGGGAGTACGGCGTGCCTGTCTGAATATAGGGGAGTACGGCGTGCCTGTCTGAATATAGGGGAGTACGGCGTGCCTGTCTGAATATAGGGGAGTACGGCGTGCCTGTCTGAATATAGGGGAGTACGGCGTGCCTGTCTGAATATAGGGGAGTACGGCGTGCCTGTCTGAATATAGGGGAGTACGGCGTGCCTGTCTGAATATAGGGGAGTACGGCGTGCGTGCCTGTCTGAATATAGGGGAGTACGGCGTGCCTGTCTGAATATAGGGGAGTACGGCGTGCCTGTCTGAATATAGGGGAGTACGGCGTGCCTGTCTGAATATAGGGGAGTACGGCGTGCCTGTCTGAATATAGGGGAGTATGGCGTGCCTGTCTGAATATAGGGAAGTACGGCGTGCCTGTCTGAATATAGGGGAGTACGACGTGCCTGTCTGAATATAGGGGAGTACGGCGTGCCTGTCTGAATATAGGGGAGTACGGCGTGCCTGTCTGAATATAGGGGAGTACGGCGTGCCTGTCTGAATATAGGGGAGTACGACGTGCCTGTCTGAATATAGGGGAGTACGGCGTGCCTGTCTGAATATAGGGGAGTACGGCGTGCCTGTCTGAATATAGGGGAGTACGGCGTGCCTGTCTGAATATAGGGGAGTACGGCGTGCCTGTCTGAATATAGGGGAGTACGGCGTGCCTGTCTGAATATAGGGGAGTACGGCGTGCCTGTCTGAATATAGGGGAGTACGGCGTGCCTGTCTGAATATAGGGGAGTACGGCGTGCCTGTCTGAATATAGGGGAGTACGGCGTGCCTGTCTGAATATAGGGGAGTACGGCGTGCCTGTCTGAATATAGGGGAGTACGGCGTGCCTGTCTGAATATAGGGGAGTACGGCGTGCCTGTCTGAATATAGGGGAGTACGACGTGCCTGTCTGAATATAGGGGAGTACGGCGTGCCTGTCTGAATATAGGGGAGTACGGCGTGCCTGTCTGAATATAGGGGAGTACGGCGTGCCTGTCTGAATATAGGGGAGTACGGCGTGCCTGTCTGAATATAGGGGAGTACGGCGTGCCTGTCTGAATATAGGGGAGTACGGCGTGCCTGTCTGAATATAGGGGAGTACGGCGTGCCTGTCTGAATATAGGGGAGTACGGCGTGCCTGTCTGAATATAGGGGAGTACGGCGTGCCTGTCTGAATATAGGGGAGTACGGCGTGCCTGTCTGAATATAGGGGAGTACGGCGTGCCTGTCTGAATATAGGGGAGTACGGCGTGCCTGTCTGAATATAGGGGAGTATGACGTGCCTGTCTGAATATAGGGGAGTACGGCGTGCCTGTCTGAATATAGGGGAGTACGGCGTGCCTGTCTGAATATAGGGGAGTACGGCGTGCCTGTCTGAATATAGGGGAGTACGACGTGCCTGTCTGAATATAGGGGAGTACGGCGTGCCTGTCTGAATATAGGGGAGTACGGTGTGCCTGTCTGAATATAGGGGAGTACGACGTGCCTGTCTGAATATAGGGGAGTACGGCGTGCCTGTCTGAATATAGGGGAGTACGGCGTGCCTGTCTGAATATAGGGGAGTACGGCGTGCCTGTCTGAATATAGGGGAGTACGGCGTGCCTGTCTGAATATAGGGGAGTACGGCGTGCCTGTCTGAAGCTAATTCTGTCACTGTAAACAACGGTCTGGTGATTTCCTTTTATTTGTATTTTTTACTGTTTTCATACTCTCTCTTTACCTATCCTCTCGTCTCTTTTCTCCTCTCCTCTCTTCAGATCTTCTTTCATTTCCTGTCTGCTTTCTTTCTCACTGTGCTGATCTCTCCCTGCTCTTCTTTTTCTGCTTGTGTCCTCCTCTTCTTTCCCATATCTTTCCTCTTCTTTCCTTTCCTCTCCTCTCCTCCACTCTCCTTTCCCCCTCCTCTCCTCTCTTCTTTTCAGCTCCTTTACACTGAGCAGCGTGTAATCACATTTGTACCAGATCATGTCAGGCTTGATGGGATTCGTGCCCCCTCTTTTGCCGTAAGAAAACCACCACCTCTGCAGAAAAAAAGATTGGGTCTCTTTGTCACATTTTTGGTTGGTGGGGGTAGCAAAGATTTCAATGAAATCTTTATGAAATTATACTTATCTTGGGCCCAGGGGTGCAAGCACAATGGGATGACTCATTCAGCTAAGTAATGCTTCTAAGCTCCCTTGCATCAAGGGTAATGACCAGATAGGCGTGAAGTATTTTGATACTCTGAGTGCTCGATAAGAGAACCCCCCCCCCCACACACACACACACACACACACACACACACACGCTCTCCCACCCCACAGCCCTCTACCACACACACTCTCTCTGCGGTAGCAGCGGGTAATCTCTGCAGTGGCACTGCTATCTCACTGCAGTTTAGCCATGCTCAGCTGCCCCTGGCCTGGACCACGCAGATACTCACAGCCTGCCAGCTGGCTACCATATACAGAGAGAGAGACGGGGGGGGGGGGGGGGGGGGGGGGGAGACAGGGAGAGACAGAGAGAGAGATGGGAGGGAGAGAGAGAGAGAGATGGGAGGGAGAGAGAGAGAGAGAGAGAGAGAGAGAGAGAGATGGGAGGGAGGAAGGAAGGAAGTGGTAAAAGGATGGAGGATGTAAAGAGAGAATGAAGGAGACAAAAAAAGGAGGGAGAACAAAGGAGAAAGAGACTAAGAAAGGAAAGGGAAAGAGAGTTACAGAAAGAGAAAGGGAAGAAAACAGAGGAGGTGAAAAGTGATACAGTGAGGTACTTTCTCATTCCTCCATCGTTCCCATGCAGCAGTTAAGATTCCTGTGGGATCCTGTTAGGTACAAATTTTATTCTGTAATTTAATCTGATTGATTTCATTTCATTTTTCAGATTGTATTATCCTGTTACACTGGGCTCAGTTTGACCAGCTTGCGATACAAAGCCTCAGTCTCTGGGATGTTATTCATGTTTCCCTGCGATGGGTCTGCATGGAAACAACTAAGTAAACTCAGGTTGAACTAACTAACCAACAAAGCACTGACATTGGTGTTGTTTGTATACAAAATGCACAGATGTGTAATTAAATATTCCACAGAAAATCATCGTTTCCGGGTGGGACGGGAGGACGCGGGCGGGTTTATTTTCATATTTCTGTAGCTCTAACCCCGCTCTGAAAAATAAAAATGACAAAACTAAATCAAAAGAGACACATCTGATGATGATCACATTGGACTCCAACAAGGTCAAAGTAACTCCACAATACACACAGACAAACACAATCCCGTTCAGCCTGAGTCACCTCATCTGGGGAGGGAGGGAGTGGGAGGGAGGGAGGGAGTGGGAGGGAGGGAGGGAGGGAGGGAGGGAGGGAGGGAGGGCGGGAGGGAGGGAGCGAGAGAGGGAGGGAGGGAGGGAGGGAGGGAACATGAATAAGGGTAAGCAGAGCATGGAGCAGTGAAAGTAGTAGTGCCATGTCTCACTGTGCAGGGGGTGGAGGGCTGACTGATTCTATGTTTTTACAATATGACATTAACACAGGCAGCCCCCAGACACATATGTCATGTCAGACTCGATAGTGATGGATTACAGACCTGCAGCCATCTGGACTAGTGTGACTCCAAGTGAACACATTGGGAAAACTAGTCCCTCAACAAGGACACAGAAACCAACGTACCATTACACGGTACTCTGTGGACAATCGTAATTTAAACCTGTTGTGATCTTACAGAAGTTTACAGAAACTGCTAAGCACTCATGTTTTAAACACACACATGGCTTACCTAGCCATCCAGATCTGGAGTTGGAGCCACCCAGAGCACACATGTCCGTCTCGGCGCTGGGTAGAACGAACCCCACCACGAACACCTCCACCCCATCCGACATGAGGGCCAGGCCCAGCACCAGGAACAGCTGCCACTGGAACCTGCCGTGGCCACACTCCTGGATGATCAGCTCATACTGCTGGGCCAGTTCCTCCTCGTCCGCCTGCCTCTCCTGCTCCAGCTCCTTACGGTCCTTCAGGCTGTCTGTGACGGGCTGCCCCAGAGCCACCTGCCCCTCCCTGGCCCGCCTGTCTCCGGCCGCTGGGATTCCCTGGTACTCCCCTTCGTAGATCTCATCTTCGTCATCATGGCCCTCTGTGGCGTCGCTGGCATCACTGGCTTGGTCGTTGTCATTGTAGCCTCCGTCCTGCCTGGGAGGGTTACGGTAAAAGTCGTCCCCCTCGTCCACCTCGTCCTCGAAACGGCTATATTTGCGCTGGGAGTACTCGTCTGTGGTGCTGTCCACGACCTTGTTGACCTTTTTCACAGCGTGCCGCTTGGCCTCCTTGACGATGTCCTTGGCCCCCTTCACTAAGGAAGTCCTGCTTTCGTAGCTGTCGTCCATTTTAGCTCTGATGGACGTTCAGGGGTGGGAGTACAGGGGGGTAAGAAGAGGGCGGAGGGAGATGGATGGAATCCGGCAGAGAGGTTTGGGAGCAGATCAGAGTGGTGGGTCTGGAGATGCAACAGGGAAAACCCTGAAGTCTGCAGTCACAACAGGAAGTTACCCTCACTGGCTGTGGTGTTCATTGGTCAAGCTGTGGAAGAGAGAAAGAGGAAAAGAGAGAGAGAGAGAGGTGAATAACTCGGGAAGTTTCGACAGCTGCATTCATAACCAGACAAACAGATGTTGCAGGAAAACAGCTCTGACACCTAACTCTCTTAAACATTCGCTCGCTGTCCTGCCTGCCTGCCCCTTTCCCCTTTAATCATTTCCTTGAGTGATGTAAAGAAAATGGCTTTGGCCGTATTACACAGTTTATATTCATGAAGTGTATTGCATTTCCAGGAGAGCTCCCCTGTTCTATATTTCATGAGTCTCCTTCAGTCTCAGGTCTTAAACAGAGACAGGAAATGTGCTGAGTCATGATCAAGGTTCTGGTATATAAGAGCAGGTGTGGTGACCCAAGCGGAACCGTAGTGTCATCCTTAAATCCATGCATGAGGAGGATCCACGGGAAACACTGAAAGCAAATGGCCTCTGTGTCACCAGCATAATGTACAAACACATACACACTGTGTGCTCGAAGGAAATTGATTTGGCAATGTCACTGATTTCATACACATGAACTAGGACACACTCACAATGGGCAGGGGGAAACCCTCCCAGTCAGAGGAGGCCTGGGTTGGCAAGAGTGCACCCTCAGCAGAGTGGAAACAGCCGGATGCATCCGGTTTTCAGGGGAAATGGAAAGAGAGCCTGTGACGTGACTTCCGCTTTTGGACGTTAACAACGCCACACTCCATCTTAACTCCTCCTCCACATTTACTGGATTGGTTGAATAGTGCAGAAGAGAACCTCCCCTCTCGTCAGGATCAGAAAGAAAGAATTGCCGTTCAGGTGTTTCCTTTACGCCTGCTACATTAGGTTAGCAGGCAGGAGTGTGACCCCAACATAACCCTGGAGTGATTCATTGTGAAGGATCAAAGTGTAAACCAAGACCTACAGTACATCACAGATTGACTTAATCGCCCTGGCTGAACTATTTCATACTACAGCTGCATAAAATATACATTGGTGATTGGAGGGAAGAAATAAGTTAATTGGGAACTGTCAAGCAATTATCCAATGGAAGAAGGCTTTGATTCTGGTAGAGACTGAGAGGCGTGTCCTTATTCTGTAAAATTATAAGTGCTGAAATGTTATATTTTTGTGTACCTTTAATTAACAAGTGTGGGTGTGTGGATCTCTGCATCCATTCCGTGTGTCTCTGAGCTGCTCTCCACAGGGCCTAATGAACACTGAAGCTCTGTCAGGAGGCCACAAATCACCTCCCAGGCTCCAGCTCCCATTATACAATTTTACTGGGCAGAATGACACCGCTGATTCAAGGTGACTCTGCTAATCCCTTCTGTCTCTGGCTGGCTTCTGCAGTTAAGACCAAGTCTCCTTTTATATGTACTGGTCATATTGCCTGTGTTATTCATCATTGTGACTAGTACAGGGTTCTGTGTGTTACTGCTTTGTCGTTCTCGTTATTGGGATTCTTTTTTTGCAGAGAACCTTAGTTTGATGAACATCGCTGAGCTGTATTACAGAATACACTCAGGTTAGGTGAAGTTAAATAACCATCTTCAGAGATTTAATATGCAAACCTGTCTCTCTCAACCCCCCTGCTATACTGTGCTACTCTACTATTGGAGCCCATTCTGCAGTTTATCTTGACAGCGAAGCTTGCACTTTTAATGCTTCTGTTATGTGAACTCAGAGTCAGGCGCTGCCAGTGGCTTGTCAAGACTCCTGACAGACTCTCAAGACATTGACGCTTCCTAGTGTTTCATGCAGGTCATGAGTTGGGTGCTCACACATACACAAGCACCTCTAAATGCAAAGTAAGCAAGCACACAAACACTCACACACACAGACGCACACTCTCTCATGCACTCTCTCTCTCTCACACACACACACTGATCACACACACACGGTGGGTTATGTGTGTGTGTGTGTATGTGTGTGTGTGTCCAGCATCTGTCTGTCAGAGAGTCTGTGGAGCAGAGTCCAAGCCCCCCTGTCAGTGGTGATGAGGATCATTGAAGACATGTGTGCATACCAAGGCCCTCACAGTCCACCTCACCTGACCACCACTGACGAGACCGAGACAGCACAGACAGCCAGACCAACAGGGGCAGTCTCACTGCCATCTATCATACCACTCCTACGTCCCTCTCCTCACATCTGATCTGTCTATCACTCCCCTACCGTGTTCCCCTTTTCTATCCATTGTACCTCACACTACTTTCTTCTGTTCATTTACACCCTTCCATTCAACCTCTCCCTCCACCATCCCCTCGTATCCACCTGTCAAACTAACTAACTAGTTATCACTCCAAACCTCTACCTAGTTAGTCTTCAAACATATCTAACTGCCCTAACTATGTACAGTAGGTAAGGCATTTCACCAAACTAGGCCCTATGTACCTTCCTACCAAGTGTGAAAAATGTGTCAAAATGATTTATTTTTTTTTATCCATTAATGTGTGTACTGATTGAAAAGGGATGTTTTTACAAAAAAATGTACCAACCAAAAAAATAAGTCTCTACTTGGTTGTAATGCCACATCCCCACCCCCATCATTCTCCATCTCCTCCATTCCTACCAAACCCATTTCAGTTCACACTGTGATGTCATCCTGCACCAGGCCTGACAAGGCAATCAACGCCCAGAGATTGCACTAGCGGGGTACCACTGTCACGGGAGAGTATGGACTGGCATACAGAGGGGTTAACAGGGAAAAAACTACTTTGGGTTGGCTGAGATCAACAATGCTAAGAGCTATAGATCCATTAGGACCATGATTAGTTGAGTATATCACTGACTCAGGAGTTCCTGCACTCCATTCCATCTGAGTCAAGACTCGAAGAGATATAGCTTCTAGCTAGCAACATTGGTTTTACATTCAATGTATCGTGTTGGCCATTTGTGTCTTCAGCAGTGTTGCAAGCAAATGGGTCTTGGTGCCCCACAGTTAGTTTATATCACAATATGTTGCTTTCTCAATTTTGCCTGAATTCATGACACAGATCACCTGACACAAGGCCATTTTACTTTTACAAGTAGGAGGTTAGAATGAAAAACAAAAGCTTGCAGGAAGAGTTTACAGGTTTCCTGATCCACACCTACTGAAGGCAGTGAACAACTCCTTTATTTCCACGAGATCATAAAATCCTATGGTGGATATAATAGCAATATAGGGGAAGCAATCTATTTAAACAGAAATTATTAATATATTCCATCCTAGTCATGTTTGACTTGTGGATGTCCTCCCCTTTGAAAGAGGGGAGGACATCCAGCATCAAAACGGAGAGTACATGACCTCATCTGCAAGATGGAGCCTGAGATTGGAATGTCTTCAGTTAGGAGATTTCATCAGACACTGATGCCATTACTGAGAGAGAGAGAGTGAGAGAGAGAGAGAGAGAGAGAGAGAGAGAGAGAGAGAGCAGAATGGTGGAATACATAGAAAAGAGAGATGTATAAAGAGGGATAGGAAAAGGGAGTGGTATGGAGACAGGGGGATGAGAGGAGCGGTATGGAGGTGAGATGGGGAGAGGGAGAAAGAGTTGAGATGAAAGAGGAGAGGGGATGGCAGGAAAGAAAGAGAGAGGGTTGAAGGGAGTGAAGAGGGGGATGAGTGAGAGAGATTATAGGAGAGTAAAGAAAGTGAGAGAGGAATGGAAGAGAGCTAAGGCAAACTAGTCATGTGGGTACACAGATTAGACCTGGAGGAAACCTGCTTCAATAGTGCTCTGTAGTGCAGAGTCAACCTTCACAAGGATATATTGATGATGGCGAATGGCTTGAAGTCAACTTTTGCAAGTTGGCAATACCTTTTTTCTCTGTAAGAACAAGAATTATAAATATTATTGTTGACTTCAATGAATCTCGTGCTGAGTGAAGATAAGACATACAGTTGGAATTCACCCCATGCTTATAATAATAGATAGTTCCCTCACCACTGCAGTGAATGGAAGTAATGATGTTGTGACGTCACGTGATGGTGCTGGTCAAAATGAACGGCACTTATATATGCACTCTACACACACTATGTTGTGACCTACAATAAAGCTGAAGGATCCCATATAGAGCATTCACAGTTCAAGCCAAGGTAGTATACACACATCCGGCAGATTTCACAGATGCAGGAGATAATGGCCAATGGGATATCAGATAACTGCACCCTGTTCATCTTTTGGATTTGTATTACAATATTACCTAGTACCCGTTTACTATTACTATGTCACATAATAGTTAACAGAGTCACATTTGAGTCAGGGAGGGAGGGAGGATCCAAACAGTGTACTGTATGTGTTGTCCCTTGGTTCCCAGTGGAGACACACACGGGTTCCTGTTTGATCTGAGCGGTGGACATATGGTCACCAAGCCATGCCAGCCCCTCACTGCAGAGCTAGGAAACACAGAGAGCTCGAACAGAGAAGACGGCGAGCACACTATAATCTTTGGCAGTGATTCACCAGCCTGACACTAGTTACGAAGGGGACTTCTTTGTACCACCACAAGTTACACCAAGAGAGAAAATTGTGAAAATGGAGACACACATGTATGTGTGAAGAGATTAAAGGATTTATGCAGGACATTTTTGCAGAAAATGATCTGGTTCAAATGTTAACTGGAGATACAATGTGAAGTTCAGAGGTCGTGGCTGAATAACATTACTGTATGATGCCAAGTAATTACATTACCAGGTTCAATCATCCCAGATATACAAATGATGTATCTGTAAATTGTTAATTTGCTTAGTGCTTAGACAGGGTTACTTGCATGGCTGACTCACTGGGTCTATTTGGAGGCCTCCACTTTTACTGCATTGTCATTGGACCAGTGTCAATTAACTACCTCTCTCAATGATGTAACTTTGAGTCGAGAGGGGTTGCTAGAGTGTATGGTCCACCTGGGGGAAAAAGATTTGGGTTTAGATTTGAGTAACAAAACTATAAGATTTGGGATTGATTGGTGATTGATTGGTTAACTGATTGGAGAACTTCCAGGAGCTTTTTCCTGAATCTGAAAGCCACAGTTTACACATGGCTTAATTTAGCTGTCAACACCATTAAAAGTCAATTGAGGATAAAGAAAAACTGTCTCTTGTTTCCCACCAACTGACTACAGACAGACAACACCGCCCATGAAAATCTGTCAAGCTGTTTTGAAGACAACGTAAAGGGTAGGAAGCATGAGTTTTTACTCACCAAGTAACAACGTAGTATTGTCAAAGACTTATTAACTTAGTTCGTAGTCATGGTGTGGTTTCCCATAATTCCAAAAATAAGTATGTTTTGGGGTTTTGAAATATTTCTGAACTTATTTTTGGATATCTTCAGAACTACCCACAATGAACTATTGTCAATGTCATATGGCGAACCGGTTAGCTACTAGCAATGCATGTAATTACATTCAAAACCAAGTGTTGGCATTAGTGAGCTACTATGTACATCCACGAAGAAGAAACCATATACACTGCATTCGGAAAGTATTCAGACCCCTTGACTTTTCCCATTTTGTTACATTACAGCCGTATTCTAAAATGGATTATATAAAACAAAATCCTCATCAATATATACATAATACCCCATAATGACAAAGCGAAAACAGGTTTTTCCATTTTTTTGCCAAATTTATAAAGCTTTATTTACATAAGTATTCCGACCCTGTGCTATGAGACTCGAAATTGAGCTCAGGTGCATCCTGTTTCCATTGATTATACTTGAGATGTTTCTACAACTTGATTGGAGTCCACCTGTAGTAAATAAAATGTATTGGACATGATTTGGAAAGGCACACACCTGTCTTTATAAGGTCCCACAGTTGACAGTGTATGTCAGAGCAAAAACCAAGCCATGAGGTTGAAGGAATTGTCCATAGAGCTCCGAGATGCACAGATCTAGGGAAGGGTAACAAAAAAAGTCTGCACCATTAAAGGTCTCCAAACTGAGCAAGTGACCAATTTTAGAATAAGTCTGTAACGTAACAACATGTGGAAAAAGTCAAAGGGTCTGAATACTTTCCGAATGCACTGTACATGCATGCGAAAAACTGCATCATCTCTTGTTCTGTGCACTTAGCAGTGGATGAGCTAGCGAGCGAGTGTTGTATTCGTTTTCTGTCATTCGTAGCTAGTACAGTAATACCCACACACTGCAGTAATACCCACAAGGACGAGGTTACGACTAATTTGTTGCCCAAAAATAAGAAGCTAGCTTTGAAGTGGGACTGGTTTGTCCGGTTGAAGCGAGCAGATTGGAGTAAGGGAACCGTGCGCACATCTACTGTGTGCAGTGCTCATTTCACCCCAGATGACTTTGATGGCTTAGTTTAACCAGTGGAAGGCAGGATTCGGAATGAGACTGAATGAAACCAGGTGCTGTGCCATGTGTGAATGTGAACCCTGCAACCTCTGTTTCCTACCAACCTGCCGGTACACCGCAAGTGTCAGCAGTGATGTACATGAACCGGGTAAATTCAATGTGAATTTACCTCATTAAATCGCATTGGATTAGCTGACTCTCCCTCGGCTGGTGAAACATCCTCTCCCTCTGAAGGCCTCTCTCCGTTAACACAGCCGTCAATCTGCATTTCTCCGCTCTCTCTACATTATATCTGGTGGTGTATTTGTGTGTGTTTTGTGGGTTCCTACCTGTGCTAGACAAGTTGTTCTCTGGCTTACTACTTAGCTATGTTGACCGTGGTGATGGTCAACATTGGTAAACTTGGGTAGTTATCTGTATAGGCTAGCTTGCAGGCTACAATAACTAACTTTAGCTGTCTGGCTTGCTGACTAAGATAACTTTAAGTACCGGTAACATTATTTGATAACGGGTTAGATAGAAATATGTATTTCCAAAACATTGGTTTACTTCAATGTAGCTGTAAGCTAGGTGTTGATAGCAACTGGATGACTAATGGAGTGTTAAAGTAACGTTTGCAGGCTGGTAGGGCTAATGTTAGCAGGCTAGTAAGGCTAACATTAGCAGGCTAGTTGGCTAGCAACCTTGCAAGCTGATTTGTAACAATAAATTCATCAAGTATTTGCTTGTAAATTGGCTGAAAATGCAATTGAAACCAGTAGTCATGAGTGCAAACGATTTGGTTTCATTTGAAGTTATACTTTTGAAGTTATTTCTGTTGGAGTTTACATTATAGGGAATAGGCTTGCTTTCCAGGTCCTCCATATTACATCACTCCCTGACATGACTTTGGCATTCTTCGGGAATTCTGATCACTTTTTTTATATATAAAAAGCGAGGTGTAACTTTGCATTGGGACTTTTGATGCATATACTAATGCAAATACATTTGTTTCATGTGGTTAGGTGTACGCTCCCTACCCTTTAAATGTTGCCAAGCAAGCCTACCTATAGTGCTCCTACAGAGGATTTTGATGCAGATTTCCGGTTCACTGGCCATGCTCCTTGGTAGCCTGCCTATCAGTCGTTGCATTTTCTGAGGTGCAGTCCACGGATGACTCAGTACCCACCCAGCACGCTACTGTACCCGCAGCCTCGCGCTCTTTTTGGCGGTAATGCAGAGTGCTATAAACGCTCCGGGTAACCGGCCATGTGATAGCCTACTAATTCACCGCAGCCGAGAGCTCCTGTCAGACAGAGATGTGAGACTGTAACAACTATCGACTTCAATTGAAATAAAATGTAATGAAGAGCAGATATCATGGGCATCATGACTTTGCTTGGTGGGTCTGTAAAGGGGTAGGCACAATGTTACATGACTAAAACCGAACTTGTCTCTTTGATGTTAACCTACATTATAGGCTAGTGTCCCAATTGAAGCCTATATATACTCCAAGTAATGTATCTGGATGGTTCGAAGCACATTTATTGCGCGGACTATGCATAGCCCAAAGAAAAGCCAAGCATAAACACTGAAAAAACTGGCCAACTTCAGACGTAGGCTATGCATGAGATTAAGCAATAGCTTTGTATTATGAATAAAGTGGGGGTCCCTGCCAACATCCTCCACACAGTTGCCCTGCAGTCTAGAACTACGCAATGGAACTTTGCATTTAACAATATCAAAAGTGTATTTTGCTACATTAGCCTACTTTGCACTTAGCCTATAGTGAAAATGATTCTGCATTCCCAGAAAGTCTATATGAAACAATAAAGGAAACACTGTAGGCTAGGTTTTTTGAAAAATATTAATCTCAGTTTTGTTTTAAGAAATTAAAGCGCTTACCGTTGTTTAAGGAGAGAGGAAAAGTGGATTTCGCTGGTTGTTAGCCATTGCACCAGGCGAGTTGCTTGTGTCTTGTGAATGTAAATGTGCTGGTGTCCCACTGTAGAACTGAGGTAGTTGCTGTCTGACGGTGTTTTTTTCGATGCTGTTATCTCCCTGCAGTACTTCAGGAAAGAAACGAGAGAGGGAGAAGTAGGAGGAACGGGGAGAGCTAGGAGAGAGTGCAATCAATAATTGTATTTCATTGAGTGATGCCGGCAATTCCGTGAAATGGAACAAGGTAGTTAGAGGGAGCATGACGTGAAACACTGCGACGGACTGTAGTGCTTGACTTGGGCCAGAGCTGTCCGGAGCGCCGTACCCGTACTTCTAAAAAAAAAAATGTTTTTTGGGGGGGGGGGGGATTCCGTACTGGATCTGCATTGAATAGCAATAGGGAGTGGGGATTCATTTCCTGGTCCCACTTTGTTCAAATGTATTTGCCGCTAGTCTGTGAATCAGTGTGCTGTAGGCTGTTTGAGATTGTGCAGATTAAAATGCGCCAACCTGAATGCGCATGATGCGCTGTTACAAGATGTCAAATGAGGGGTTGTATGGTCATGAAAAGTAATGGAAATGATTGTATTGATTTTTGTTAATGTAATTCAGGAAGACACACCTTTTAATATTATCAATCACTTACAATTCTACATATCAGCCATTATCGGACCCTTCAGTGCGTGTATGTGTGTGTTGCGTGTGCCAGTGCGAGTGTGTGCCAATGCGAGTGGGCGGATGCCGGAGGAGAGAACGACATTTCAGCAGCAAGTATAAAATAATGACAGACAAACAGACTAACTACATAGCAAATTCAAAACATAACTTGTAGCAGTTATCTCGCTATTTAACTATAGCTATAGCTCAGCATTAATGTAGTTGTCGCCTTTCCACCGCGACTGTAGATAGCCTAAATAAATGTGCACCGTTGGAAATCTAGGATTCCCTTCTATTAAACAGTAGGCATGTAATTACAATAACGTTAAACCATTTCTAAGAATGGCCTAATTGACAAATAACTTCCTGTGCATTGATCTCCCCTGAAACATTCATATTTTAGCCTTATGTATATTAACATGTCTAGTTAGATATCTTGCTTTGAAAAAGCCCACCTTATCCATTTGATCCCTGATTCATTGAATGAGTTTATAATTTCATAAAGACAAAAATATCTGGTTGTAATTTTGCAATATTTTATATCAAGGGTGGCAACCATCCTCCAGGATAGCTACTGGGTGTGCAGGCTTTTGTTCAAGCCCTGGTCTAACCACATTGTAGCTTAAACATCAGTTGCTCAACATTACTTTTATAAGCAGACGTGGCTCAAAAGCCAAGCCTGGCTTGGCTCAAAAGCCAAGCCTGCACACCCAGGAGCTCTCCGGATGAATAACGTGCAGTTTTACTTTGTGGGGGGTTAAGTGCCCCCCACCCTCTCCCGGCACAATGGCAGGAGAGGGTAGGCCTTCATGGGATCAGACACAGCAGTCCTTCCAGCATCAACAATGCTTACTTTTTCATGTAGGCTATAATAATAGTCATGAAAATTTGGTGAGAAGTCATGGACAATGTGTATCAACTATTAATAGTGAATAATCAGAAGTCTCTATAGCATTTTTGTAAATTTCGGTTAACACAGTCTAATTGACCGACAGCTCGTGCACTTCTTTCATCCCAAGTCAAGTACTGCCTGTATGCGATATGATACGAGGTTTTGATTTCCAGAGCAGGACTTTTTAACAGACAGTTCTTAGATGACTCTAACCAAACACATTTTCTACAGATTTAAGAACTCATGCTATTCTACAAAAGCATTTAAAAAATGTCATATCTTTCCGATGACAGGCTAAAGATGAATGGCATCCATTTGAAAGGCAAATTAATGGTGCTGTAAACAGATTGTATTTGCTGAAAAGTTTCTGTAGTATAGCCTTGTGTTTATGTTGCAGTATCTTGCTCATTTGTGTTTTATGGAGTCAGCTTTGTTCTATCCGGCATCGTTCCAAATTCCAACAGCTTGACCTGTTGCAAACCATTGTGCCAAATTATAATTCCCGCCAGTCTCCAAGAGCGTGAAGTGTAGGCTAAAGAAAACACAATTTACCCTACTGCAATGTTTTCAAGTTCACTTGACAAAAATGAGTAATTATCTTTCTTAAATCTTTGAAAACATATGTCGACCATGGCTGGTATAATGTTGAAAACAAGGTAGGCTAGCTTATTCCGCTAAAAAGCGGCAGTGCATTAGGCTATGTGTAAATTGTTTATAACCACATAAGGCCAACAAGGCGACAACAGATTTTCATTCGCCGCAGTCCATGGTCCAGAAAGTCATTCTACGGGAATGGCTGCTGTCCACGGTCCTGAAATTATTTCAGTGCTGAATTTGCGCAATAACAATACCACTATTACCGCGTGTGTGTACATTTTCAGGGTCATTGCTGGTGTAAATGCACTGATTTGTGCTTATTTAGATTGTGTGGGTGAGGAACACCTTAACTCCAGCATAATACATGTATTTTCCCTGGCGCAGGGCCGGCTACTAGTCTACTATAGAATGAAGAATAATCTACTTACTTCGACAGTTTACTGCAGATCCAAAATTGTACTGGTACGTCCAACACGGTTTACTACTACCAGCACTGGTAGGCTAGACTACATACCTGTTGGTGGATATTACACACTGGATACATGCATCATTTATTACATTTCTATTGCAGGCAGTCTTCAGATAATTCAGTGAATTAGGCCACAACACACTTTTCTCTCAATAAAATGGCTGAATCATCATGAGATACAGTCCTTAAAATCTTAACTTCCACTAAATACATTATAAGTAACACTGTTTTGTGCTTGCTTAGTTACAAGCATGTCTTCATCAAGTTGGTCCAAGTAAAAATAAATATACACTGAGTATGCAAAACATTAAGAACACCTTCTATTTCCATGACATAGATTGACCAGGTGAATCCAGGTGAAAGCTATGATCCCTTATTGATGTCACTTGTTAAATCAACTTCAATCAGTGAAGATGAAGTGGAGGACACAGGTTAAAGAAGGATTTGTAAGCCTTGAGACATGGATTGTATATGTGTGCCATTCAGAGGGTGAATGGGCAAGACAACAGATTTAAGTGCCTTTGAACGGGGTATGGTAGTAGGCTCACCGGATTGTGTCAAGAACTGCAACGCTGCTGGGGTTTTCACACTCAAAAGTTTCCTGTGTGAATCAAGAATGGTCTACCACCCAAAGGAGATGCAGCCAACATGACACAACTGTGGGAAGCATTGGAGTCAACATGGGCCAGCATCCCTGTGGAATGCTTTCGACACCTTGTAGAGTCCATGCCCCGGCAAATTGAGGCTGTTCTGGGTGCAACTCATTATTGTTCCTAATGTTTGGTATACTCAGTGTATATGTATACTTTCCTACCTAATTAAGCCTTGCCTTAGGTTACATTCATTTTCTTTGCGTCTCAGTGAAGCGTTCTGTCTGGTCCATTCTTGGATTAACTCCTTTCTTTACCAAATTTTTCAAATTTATTAAATCAGCATAATGGAGAATTAAAATTCTGTGTTAGCATTTAGTGAGAAGCATGATATTTGCTTTCACTAAACACCAACACAGAATTCCAATTGAGATATTAATACCAGTTCCTACCTTTCTGCAAACATACACTGTAGGTTGCACCTGCAGAATAATGGCATGCAACCTAATGCAGGGCAGTCCAAGAGCCAAATCTGGCATTAGTCACCAGAAGAATACTGACTGATACTCAACCAAAATTATGCCATGCGTGTCTCATCCTTCCATATCTATAATGATGGCACACCATAATTACTTGGCAGAACATTGAATGAATGTTATTCATTTAGTCAGTGTTTCAAAGTATCATCCTGGTCTATCACCGCTCCCAGGTCATAGCACCTTCTTCTCAGAACAATAACATTGAGGGCATAGTGATCAATGTTCACAGTTTTGTAAGATGTTTCCCTTTCAGCATTGAATATGAATAAAAAAGTTGACTATACAGTATATTTTCAGCTGATGAAAGAGACTGCAGTCTAGAGTCATGAAAAGAGACACTTCAAAAGTAGCTAAGAGTTTATTTTATTCATTTCTATACACACAATACAGTACACACATATTCTAATTCTTACATATGACAGAATATCACACAACGATTATATAATAATGTTATATAATTACATAACCAGAGATAAGTAGGCTCTTCAGATGAAGTGTGAGACAGTGAGTGCTGGGCTTGTTATGTCAAATCCTAGCGCTTCTCAAATCCACAAGCTGTAGAGAGAGATGGTCAGAGAGTAAAGTGAGGGACTGATGCAGGACAGGACACTCAGCCATACAGTAGTCACATCCTTAAAGACCGCAAACCGTTGCAACAGTACCACAGAGGAACAAGATCCACTGCAGAGAGTTGATTATCTGCACAAAACATCCCATTTTATATTCCTCTGTGGGGTTTACCTCTTGTTGTATATGATATTTAAGCCACTGTAAGATATGATTATCAAAGGAGTTGCATTTAAAATGGGTTCCAGCAATTTGAGATAAATGCAGAGGTCTAGATGGTAGCAATGGAATGGTGATACTGCCAGGGACTGGTGGTATTATGTTGATTTATTTTCTTCTTTTGTTATTGTTGTAATGACAAGAAATGTAGAGAGCTGGCACAGGCTATATACTGTACATGCATTAAATACCATCACAGAAAAGACTCACACACAGATGCATACATACTGGCACGGACACACTCCCTAACACACAAAAGAGAGGCTTCTCTCTTTGTCCTCTGATTTTGATGATTCACAGGAGCGGTGACCTGAGGCTGGGGACAGTCTCTGCTTTTCATTCAGAGCTGGAAGACAAAACCTCTTCAGGCCATAAGACTTCATTTACTACTGCTGGAGAGCCAAGGAGCACTTAGCTTAATGTACGGGAGAGCAGAATGATCCTCACACACACACACGCTCTGACGCACATGGCCATTGGCCACATGCACACACACACACCATCTTATCACATATTTATTCATATTTCAAAGAATCCTACTTTGGCAAAACATGCCCATACACGTAGGTACAGAGCTGCACATTAGCAGCCATTATCTGCAAATCAACAGTTATAGTGGGGGTGGACTTGTGCAAGAGTCTAGTCATAAAGTGCCTTATCTTTGTCCAGACAGCGATTTAGACATTGATGATAATAGTTTTTGCCTAGTGGGAGAGGTAACTGACTTAGCCCCCCCCCCCCTCTCCTACCTTTGTTATTGGTCAGCTGACCTTTATCCCTCTCTTACACAATTGCCAGGGAGTGTATACTTACATTATATGAACGGAGACAGCGTTTCCATATTTACAGGCACAAGACCAAGAAGCCAACCCCAGTGATTGTATGGGAAAGGAGCATCATGAATGGGAAAGGAGCATCATGAATGCAAAAGGACACTGGTGTTATTGCTGTCGTGATGTGATAGATGACTTTAGCCTGAGGGGGATGTCCAATATCGCCAACAGGTAATCAAAACTAATCTGAAAACAGCAGGCAGCTAAGAAAAGCGCCCCCCTGACAATTATCACCATTGTCTTGTATGAGAGATCATCACTGTCGGATTTGAGCAGAAAATCGGTTGATATCATTATGATTGAAGATAGCACATTGTAGTTGTTGTCAGGAGTCTGCAGAAAATTGATTGTAGGCAGCAGCAGCAATTTTGTAGAAAGTTAAGTTACTTTACAGTTTATTACAGTAGTATAACAAATGTAATTATAGGACCTACATTGTACATGCATCAGGTAGGCGAAAGGTATAAACAAACGTACTTACTTACTTTGACCCATCGCTCATTTGGGAGCATAGGCCATCTTCTCTATGGCACTCTGTTCTGAGAAGTCTTCTCCAGCTCATTCTATCCACATGGATGATTTTATCTGCCTAATGCATAAACAAAGGATGTCTTTTTTGTCAACGTACAGAATTAAACAATCAAACGTCAGCCAAAACCTGAATAATACTTTTTTCAATCAGTTTTAGCCCCGGACATTATTCTCTAATTTCTCTACTGTCTACTATTTCAAGGTCCTGAATAGTCTCACGTACCTGAGCTAAAATACCAGGGGGAGGAAAGTCAAATGGATTGTGATTATTGTCCTGGAACAGATTGAACCTCTTACAGGCTAGAAGAGGATGTGAGCTGCATCCCATTTCAACACAGGCCCAGGTGCATTTCCTCTATCTCAAACAAAGGTGGCATTTACAAATGGGATCTAGTAATACACAGTAATACACAGTTTAATCTCACCCCTATCAACTGTAGTTTATAACCTCTTTCCACTACAAGAATGAGTGTTTTGAGAAAGGGCACTGCACTGCCTGTGGTAAGCATTATCTTCTGCGCCAACTCTTTCTCTTGTATGCCTGTAAGGATCAAAACACAGCAATTACCATTGATTTCTAGAAGGGACAATATATCAGCTATTCCATGTGTAGAAATGAATGTGTACCATAGGAACAGTGAATAATAGTGATATTGTTTGACCCACCCACACACACTTGCTTACTAGTATCAGATGATGACTTGAGTGTCTTAGTGCGGCTGTAGTCCAATCCCTGAACCACATCGTCTGTTGGAAACAGGGCATATACAGTCTCGGATTGGGGGTGGAGGTGCATTTCCGGCTTCATTTCACTTGTCATTGTAACATTGTGTCTCTTGTGACGGTTTATTTTCTTTAGTTCATTCCTGTCACACACACAATGTAAGGATTATTTTATCATGTACCCATGCCTTGTTCTGTTATATCTTACCACTGCAGAAAAGCATACCAAATTAGCAGCTGCTCACTAATGCCATCATAAAGGGCAGGGAAGCTGCTACAGAAAGATCTGGTGACAAAATCATCTTCAAAGAGACATCTGTAAAAATGGAAATAGGTCATCTCTGTGAAGCTACTGAATTCTGTCAATCATCAGAACAAAATGCTAAATAATGAAATTAAATTAAATCGTATTTGCGCCGAATGCAACAGGTGTAGACTTTACCGTAAAGTGCTTACTTACAAACCCTTTCCCAACAATGCAGACTTAAAAATGAAGAAAAATTTGCTCAATAAAAAAAAGGAAATAGTAACACAAACATATAACAATAATGAGGCTATGTACAAGGAGTTCCGATACCGAGTCAATGTGCAGGGATATAAGGTAGTTAAGGTAATTGAGTTAATATGTACATGTAGGCAGGGGTAAAAGTAAATAGACAATCAAGATAGATCATAAACAGAGTAGCAGCAGCGTATGTGTGAAGAGTGTGAAAAGGGGATGCCTAGTCAGTTACACAACTGAATGCATTCAATCGAAATATGTCTTCCACATTTAACCCAACCCCTCAATCTGAGGTTGTGTGAGTGTGTGTGGTGTCAATATGCATGTGTGTGTCCAGTATGCATATAGCCAGCGCAAGAGAGAGGGGGGGGGGGGGTCAATGCAAATAGTCCATGTAGCCATTTGATTAACTGTTGGCAAACTATTAATTGAAAACTGATCTATGTGGTTTCATTGCATACTTTATCATGTCTTATCGACTTGTTTTCTGGACCATATGTTATAGTGACCTGAAATACACACTTCCTCCTCAGCCAGAGTAACCTATGCTTTGCCACTTAGGGGATCAGTTGTCAAGCACCCTTTTGGAATACTGTTCCTCCTTGGCAGAATAGCCCAGATACTTTGTCAGGTTAATCTCAATGACACCGACACACATGGCATTACAGTGTTTTCCCTCATGCATCTAATTCAAAGAAATGCCACAAGTATCATAACAATGCTGCTAGCATTGTGTATGACAGTGCCATAGCAGCCTTCTCACTGCACATCCAGGTGGTAAGGAGGTCCTAGTCCAAGAGTAACAGACATTTCTGCCATGGCCAAGAGGGACCATATGTCTCTGCTGTCTTGAGTCTGTCCCGCCTCCATTCCAGTCTGCCAGGCCACTGCAACATATGGGGCTTAATGCTATTAAGCATGAGGTTTATGACCTCAAAGGCGTTTCTGTCTTCGTTTGTACAGGTGAACCTAGCTATGTGTCAGTAGTTTCCCAACTGACAGGCACAACAATGTCAACAGGCAGGTTCTCAGGGTGGTGGTATTCACCAAAGACATATACCTACTTCAGACAGGTAAGTGGGACTGATTGTTTTAATTCATGAATTAACCAAGGCAATGGTCTGCAGGCTACTAAACCAGCTAGTGCTGCTGCCACCACTGCCATGTGCTATAAAAGAAGAATGGACACACACAAGGTGTTTTGCCCTGCTTAATGACAAATGAGAAAGGAGTATTGACAGATCAATTTCAACTGGCAACGCAGCTAACGTTACAGTACAAGTTGTTTACTAGCTGGAGTTAAATATTACAATAGCCTACCTCTGATCAGCGTATAATACCAGCAGCTAGCAAGCATGGCTCCAGATCTCACTGATTAATTTAGGCAGATAATGGATTTTACTCCATATTGTCATCAAATAGTCTGTCTCGATACAGCTAGCTAGTATTGTAAACGTATGGCGCTACTACAACTAGCTATTTAGTTATCTAGTTAAATCCAATTGTTACAACATGACACGCAAAAGTACATGACCATCATTTTAGACGACACCGAGTTCAACGTTGTTTCCGTTTACGGTTACCAGAGAAACGCGCTGCCCAATCAAAAGTCGTTTAGTAGGGACCTTCGACCCAGTAACCAATCTAATCCCGCATTGTTGTAAAATTAGCCAGTTTGAAACACAAACCTAGCGATTTGAAACTGTCAAGATCAACAAGTTGATAACACAAAACAAACGCAAGACGAAGGCAGTTCGATATACTCCAAAGCACCAAGGTAACACTTTTGCAAATGTGGACGTGATATAAGACAAAATTGGACAAATTCGTTTCAAGGCTGCATCGTGTGTGTGTGTGTGGAAGCGCTAGTTTGCTATTGCTACTGTTAGCTAGCTATGTTTACTACGCTAGCTAATTTAACGAACTGATACGGGTTAACGTTAGCTAAATTAACGCCAGCTAGCTAGCCTAAATGATGTTGATCAAAATGTACATGGTCTGTGCTATCCGGGATCCTAGGGACGTCCCTACAGTAAACCTTACCTAACCGTTTAAAATGTCTATTTCAATTTGGTAACGTTAGAGCCGTCCCAAGGATAGCACGGACGTAGTGCTAGGGCAAAAACCAAAACGTGCCCCAGGAGTTTGGGAAACGCTGCCTAACCATAAACCGTACTGTAAGCATTTAAATTTCAACGGGTAGGGACTTCCCGACAAGGATTCCGAAGCCCCAAACGAGATTTTGTAGTCTGTCCTCGCGAGACTACCCTAACCTTAGTTACCTTTATGTTGGTCCTTCTTCTAGGCTGAATCTTTGAATATAGTACAGTAGTTATGTAGTTGGTTTACATCTCAATGAGCTATGTAGTATTTGTCATCATGCTATCTGACTTCATCAGTAGATGACCAATCCAAGTGCCTTTCCTGTTAAAACAACCAGTTGCATTTTTATGTATCTTTCCTCAGATGTCCTCAGATGAAGGGGATCCGAGCAGTCCAGTTCTGCCAGGAGACTCAGATCAGGGCAGCTCGGTCTCCTCTGAGCTGCAGGTAACAAAGCACTTACTTTTACAGATTTATGGAGATGTGTTCATGAAGAGAAATGCAATTCTTCATGTTTTAAAACTCATCAGTCGACTGTTTTGATGAGGTTGCAATTGAAGTTACCACAGCCACCAAGTCAATATCGTAAAAATCCATGCAAACTAAAATGAGCTTTTTGGTCTTAATTTAAGGTTATGGTTAGACATAAAGTAAGCAGTGTGGTTACGGTAAGGGTTAAGGTTTGGTTCAAAATCAGATTTTAAGAAGAAATTGTAGAAATATGTGGGGTTTAGCCATTTATTATGGATCCCCATAGCAGCTACTCTTCCTGGGGTCCAGCAAAATTAAGGCAGTTTATACAATTTATACAGTTTATATACAGTTTATACAATTTTAAAAACATTACAATACACTCACAGATTTCACAACACACTGTGTGCCCTCGAGCCCCTACTCCTACTCCTATGTTATCGTGTGTATGTGTGAATGCATGTGTCTGTGCCTATGCTTGTGTTGCTTCAGAATCCCTGCTGTTCCATATAGTGTTTTTTTTAAAGTCTAATTTTACTGCTTGCATCAGTTACTTGATGTTGAATAGAGTTCCATGTAGTCATGGCTCTATGTAGTACTGTGCACCTCCCATAGTCTGTTCTGGACTTGCCGACTGTAAAGAGACCTCTTGTGGCATGTCTTGTGGGGTATGCATGGGTGTCTGAGCTGTGTGCCAGTAGTTTAGGCAGACAGTTCAGTGGCATTCAACATGTCAATACATCTCATAAATACAAGTAGTGATGAAGTCAATCTCTCCACTTTGAGCCAGGAGAGATTGACATGCATATTATTAATATTAGCTCTCTGTGTACATCCAAGGGCCAGTTGTGCTGCCCTGTTCTGAGCCAATTTTTGTGGCACCTGACCACACGACTGAACAGTAGTCAAGGTATGACAAAACTAGGGCCTGTAGGACCTGCCTTGTTGATAGTGTTGTTAAGAAGACAGAGCAGCACTTTACTATGGACATATACATACTTTTGTATCAATATGTTTTGACCATGACAGTTTACAATCCAGGGTTACTCCAAGCAGTTATGTCATCTCAACTTGCACAATTTCCACATGATTTAATACAATATTAAGTTGAGGTTTAGTGAATGTTTTGTCCCAAATACAATGCTTTTGGTTTTAGAAATATTTAGGGCTAACTTATTCCTTGCCACCCACTCTGAAACTAACGGCAGCTCTTTAAGTGTTGCAGTCATTTCAGTCGCTGTAGTAGCTGACATGTATAGTGTTGAGTCATCCGCATACATAGGCACTTTGGCTTTACTCAAAGTCAGTGGCATGTCGTTAGTAAAAAATGTAAAAAGCAAGGGGCTTAAACAGCTACCCTGGGGAATTCCTGATTCTACCTGGATTATGTTTGAGAGGTTTCCATTAAAGAACACCCTCTGTGTTCTGTTAGACAAGTATCTCTTTATCCACATTATAGCACGGGGTGTAAAGCCATAACATATACGTTTTTCCAGCAGCAGACTATGATCGGTAATGTCAAAAGCTGCACTGAAGTCTAACAAGACAGCCCCCACAATCATTTTATCATACATTTCTCTCAGCCAATCATCAGTAATTTGTGTAAGTGCCGTGCTTGTTGAGTGTCCTTCCCTATAAGCGTGCTGAAAGTCTGTTATCAATTTGTTTACTGGGAAATAGCTTTGTATCTGGTCAAACACCATTTTTCCCAGAAGTTTACTAGGGGTTAGTAACAGGCTGATTGGTCGGCTATTTGAGCCAGTAAAGGGGGCTTTACTATTCTTGGGTAGCGGAAATACTTTAGCTTTCCTCCAGGCCTGAGGGCACACACTTTCTAGTAGGCTTAAATTGAAGATGTGGCAATATCGTCTGCTATTATCGTCAGTAATTTTCCATCCAGATTGTCAGACCCTGGTGGCTTGTCATTGTTGATAGACAACAAAACATTTTTCACCTTTTTCCACACTGGCTTTACGGATTTCAAAATTTGGTCCGATATACTTGGATGTGTAGTGTCAGCGTTTGTTACTGGCATGTCATTCTTAAGTTTGCTTATCTTGCCAATGAAAAAGTAATTAAAGTAGTTGGCAATATCAGTGGGCTTTGTGATGAATGAGCCATCTCATTCAATGAATGATGGAGTCGAGTTGGCTTTCTTTCCCATAATTTAATGTGCCCCAAAACTTTTTACTATCATTCTTTATCTAATTTGTCTTTGTTTCGTAGTATAGTTTATTTTTATTATTTTTTAGTTTAGTCACATGATTTCTTAATTTGCAATACATTTTCCAATCAGTTGCGCTGCCAGACTTATTTTCCATACCTTTTGCCTCATCCCTCTCAATCATAAAGTTTTTAAATTCCTCATTAATCCAAGGGGATTTAACAGTTTTTACAGTGAATTTCCCAATGGGTGCGTGCTTGTTAGTAACTGGAATGAGCAATTTCATTAATGTGTCAAGTGCAGCGTCTGGTTGCTCCTCATTACACACCATAGACCAGCAAATATTCTTTACATCATCAACACATGAATCACTACAAAACGTATTGTATGACCTCTTATACACTATATTAGGCCCAGCCTTTGGAACTTTGGTTTTCCTAGATATGGCTACTATATTGTGATCACTGCATCCTATGGATTTGGATACTGCTTAAGCAAATTTCTGCAGCATTAGTAAACATGTGATCAATACATGTTGGTGATTTAATTGCTGTGCTGTTTGTAACTACCCTGGTAGGTTGACTGACAACCTGAACCAGGTTGTAGGCACTGGTTACAGTTTGCAGTTTTTTCTTGAGTGGGCAGCTTGATGATAGCCAGTAAATATTTAAATCACCCAGAAAATATACTTCTCTGTTGATATCACGTACATTATCAAGCATTTCATACATATTATCCAGATACTGACTGTTAGCACTTGGTGGGCTATAGCTGCTTCCCACAAGAATGGGCTTTAGGTGAGGCATATTAACCTATTACTTCAACAGTACTTTAACATTGGATCGTCTCTAAGCTTTATAGGAATGTGGTTCTGAATATAGACCGCAACACCGCCCCCCGTTGGCATTTCTGTCTTTTCGGTAGATGTTATAACGATGTATTGCTACCACTGTATCATCAAAGATATAATCTAAGTGAGTTTTAGAGATAGTCAGAATATTAATGTCATCTCTTACAAGCAAGTTATTGACTTCATGGACCTTGTTTCTCAGGCTGCATATGTTAATATGAGCTATTGTTAGCGCTTTTCTGGGTTGCTTGATTGTTTTTAATGCTTTACTGGGAAGCTTATCAGAAGTAGACTCACTCATGTTATTTATATTGGAGCTGATAGTGCAGGGTGACCTGCACAATGTGGTCTTCCTACTAGGGCACACTGCCTCAGTGCTAACAATGTAACTCTGGTTCATAGGCCCATGATTACTGCTTACAATAGCTGTAGGATAAACAGAAGTATTCGGTGCAATTAAGGGCACATAAATGAAGGTACTTACATTGTGTTTGCCAATGCCCCTAGGATCATGTACATTTGATGCAGCATTATGACAACTCATTGTCTCAATGGTAGGGATTAACTGAGCTGGTCTTGGATCATTGAACAGTCATTGTTTCAACACAGCCTTGAAATGCATGGACAGGAGCCAAGATGATTTGGATGAACTCCATCATTCCTGTAGAGTATCTTCTATTTCCAGAAGGTATCAAAGTTATCTATACAAGTGACTCCAGCAGAGCTACAGTAGTCTTTTAGGCAGATGTGTAATGCCAGCAGTCTGCTGAATCTTTCACACCTGCGGTGTGAAAATACTAATACTAAAATCAGTTTTTTTAAATCCATTTTCAAATGTTCCGAACTAGTCCTCCTGACGTCGTTTGACCCCACATGGGCTACGACAGTGTCAGCTCCCAGCATTTGTCGTAGAAATGTCGGAAGCAGCCTTGTGATGTCGTGTACTCGTGTAGCACAGGGTTTTTGCCTTTTTTTAAAAAAACAGGGAAGTCAGTTAAGAACAAATTCTTATTTACAATGATGCATCCCCTGGGTTAACTGCCTTGTTCAGGGGCAGAACAACATATTTTTTATACCTTGTCAGCTCGGGGATTCGATCCAGCAACCTTTTGGTTACGGGCCCAACGCTCTAACCACTAGGCCAGCTGCCGCCCCGTTTCCATGTCTCTTCTCATATGATTGACAGGATGAATATGAAGAACTTCTCCGCTACGCAGTGGTCACTCCTAAGTATGACCCGCAGCCCGCCGCTCAACTGCAGCTTCTGAGTGCCTCACAACTGTCTGCGGATGGACGGAGTTCCCGTGGAAATGATGACGCGAGGTCCCATCGCTCAGCAGGTACAGTGGGCCGCTGCTCACCCATACACTTGTTACACTAAGCCGTTCTGACAGACACACAGCTTGAGGCCCTCCACATTGCTCCCTTCAAATGATCCACTGTCGTAAAGGATTTGGCTTCTCTCCTGCTTTGGGTCTTTCTGTTAAGAAATGCTTCTCTCTCTGTCGGTGTCTTTTAACCCGGGCACACACAGACTGGATTGCACCAAGCCCAACAAGCTGTTGAATGTTCCATGTGTATTTCACAAGTACCGAAACACTTGACATGGAGAGATTAACTGCTTGATGATAGCCAAGACCTGTCCCAAAACACAGACTGAGAGGCATTGACACTACTAGTTAATCATATAACTGAGAATGATATCAGACCGTACATTACAGGAGTGTAGGTGTCTGAGCTACTCTATTTAATAGCAGAAGAGCCAATCATTCTCTGTTCCCTGCCACAAGCAAGCTTACACGCAGCTTACACCCAGTCTATCAGTCTTTTCTCCAGACCACGGCATTCTCAGTTGTAGAGCTTAAACTGTCATGGAGTAGTGTACTGGGATGTAAAAAGCAGGCAGGATTTTGTGCGCCTGATTGGTAATGATATGCTGGCATCCTGCCCAAACTGCTCTTTAGAGTACAGACTGTTTTTCTTCTCACTGCAGGGTTTAATTAAGATATTGCCATAAATGCATTCCTGGATGAAGAGCCAGAGTTTTCTTACTTAGTATTCTTACCATCACACGCACTCTCTGTTTCTCTATCACTGTTTCTCTCTCCGGCTCTCTCTGCCTCTCAGGCTCAGTTTCTGAAGCTGAAGATGGGAGACGCTCTAGCAGGGGAGTGAGGTCAGCACGGGCCTCCCCTTTTATGGTGGAGCCCAGGGCACACTCACACACCTTTGAGGGTAAATACACACAGCCAATACATGCTTTATAACTATAGTCCAATAAAAAGCATTATTACAAAGACCATGAGACTGAACAGGCATGGGATATATATATATATAATTATAGTATACTATTTTGATGCTCCCAGAGCATCAAACATTCTTTGGGACCACTGTGGTTCTTTATCACATTTGAGTGCAGAAAATCAACCCAGTCTCTTGACCTCCAGGTAATGAAGAGATGGCTGGCAGGTCATCTGTTGTCTCAGACGCTCACTCAGACAGACTGCCGACGCCGTCGGAGAGCTCCAGACACGGCAGTCCAGACCCCCTGGTCACCGTGGTGACAGAGATGTTTGTCTCTGACGAGAACCTGAACAAGATGGAGAACCTCCTGGACACCTGGAGCGACAAGCTCAAGGTTAGCCTGCCCTGCCTCTTTATTGTCTGTCTATTCAATGTCTGGCGATTTTGTTTTAGCTTGGCGAGAATAGATCCTTATGAGGCTGTGTTCTTGGGTTATGTTCTGTTGACCTGATAGATGCAGTAAAGAGGCCAGGGGTACTCGACCAAACAATGGAAACGCATGGGGAGGGGAAGATCCCGAATCTCCTCATTGCACCCCAGCAAAATTGGCGTACATTTAGGCTGTTGTTTATATGTGTATTTCACACTCTGTTGAGGTAGAAATCAGAGTATAATGCTTGTATGGATGTCAAACCCAATAATATGTTCATGTCATCGTCACCAATCAACTGCATTGCAGTTTAAAAACACTTGACTACCACCACCGATTTCTCTATTCTAGCTATGCTACTTGCTTATACGAACAGGAGTAAGCATTTAGCAGTCATTTCTAAACCTGAAAAGGGACTACTTCTAAATGTTACGCAGTCGAAAACAGCCAAATAAATCCAAATCTGACTTTAGTAACCACACACGCCTGTTACGATGCATCAATCATGACGGATTTGACCAATATCCACTCAGATTTGTTAAATGTGCGCCAATCTGGCGTCCCTCTTCTATCCCCCACGGGTCTGCGTTCCATTGACCTCGTTACCGCATCTACAGCGCTTATCACATTTCGCTTTCAGCGACGTGTTTCCTAAATGATCATCTGATTCTTGATTTGTCATTTGTGATTCCGTATCTCTATTGTGCCGTTGAAGTGGGCTGCTATGTTTCTTTGTTAAACCATTCCATCCCTGTCTCTCCACCCCAGGCCAACGTGCTGATGGAGCTGAGGAAGTGGAAGCTGGCCTTCATGGAGCAGCACAAGCTGGAGGTGAGGAAGGAGAGGGAGAAGCATGCTGCCTGTATAGCAGGCCTCACTGCAGAGATGGACAGCCTGAAGGAACTGCTCCACACCTACGAGACCTCCAACCAGAGGAAGGACGAGGTACGCAGTCTACACATATCATACCACACACACCTCCGCACCCCACACCCGCTACTGGTAGGGTCTTACCTATGTAAAGACAAGTCATACAGTTCTCTTCAACAGTGTTGGTGTGTTATGATGAATTGAGTGTGTGAGGCATCGTGTGTGTGTGACTTGTATTGTTTTTCTTGTAGGTGATAGTGAACCTGAGCCAGGCTGTGGACAGACAGAGGGAGAGGCTGGAGCTGATGAGGACCTTCACCCACTGGAGACTGCAGCACAGCGAAGCCAGGGAGCAGGTGAGAGACCGGGGGGAGAGGGGTCTCCCTCAGAGGGCTAGGGTGTGGTTGAGATGGGGAACAGTGGGTACGGGACACACGTATACGGCTCACTGCATCTTAATGTCTGTTTTTTAAATGACAGTTCACCCCTTTAACCACGGAATGAGTTGCACATGTCTATTCTGTGAAATGAATGTCATAACATCCTTGGTGAAGTGTACATTTTAAGTGCTGACAGTACTCCAGCAGGGTTATGCAAATCCTGAATCTCTGCATGATTAACCGACACATGCATTACCATGTCACATCACATTGAACATGCATACATTACGTTTTCACACTTAGATTTTCCACTTGTGATTTTTTTATTACATGTAGTATTATTGGTCCGGTGCCTGATATTCATGGATTAAATAAGTGATATTTGCATCCATGTGACAGTATTTAATACCTTGTTTTTCACTGGATATCTGAAGTGTCGGTTTGATTCCTGTGTGTAGCAGAGTCTTCCTAAACGTTCCTCCCCCTGTCCCCCCGTGTCCCATCCCCTCCCTCTCCCCAGGCCCACAGTGCCCGGCTGGCAGAGCAGCACTACCGTCTGCAGCTGAAGAGGAAGGTGTGGGCAGGCTGGCACAACCTGGTCGAGGGGAGCTGGAAGGAGAAGGTGGAGAAGGCTTGCCGCGCCCGGGCAGAGGAGGTCTGTGTGCGCCTGTCAGCTGGCTATGAGGACAAGATGGCAGAGGTAGGGAGGAGCTACACACACACCCGCACACAGAGGTTGCTACATAGAGTAGGCCTATAGAGTTCCAACCATAGAATTACATATGATCTCTGGTTCCAGCACTCTGAAATGGTGTCCTGTCCTAAAAGAAGAAGACCGTTTCACATGAGCACAGAACAGAAGCTAACTACACAACTGAGAAACTGAGTAAACATTGTCTTACAGAAATAGTGTCATTCACCATACTGCATAGTTCTGCAGGCCTGGCACCTTTCAGCTATTTACATGGCAAATATACCTTTTTGAAGGTTTTTCTGTAAGTCGGGCTATGTGAAGAGATTCGAATAATGGTCATGTATAATTGCTGCACTATAGTAGTGAGTGAGCCTAGTTGATGGAGGCTGCAGTTAGAGCCCAGGGAAAGAGAGGAGCAAGAGCAGGAAGTGGGCCTAGCACACACAGAGAGAGAGAGAGGGAGGGAGGGAGAGAGAGATGGTTATTAGGGAGGGAGGGAGAGAGAGAGAGGGATGGAGGAATATCGACCGTTCCATAGACGCGTGGAGCAGTGGAGGCTGCTGAGGGGAGGACGGCTTATAATAAGGACTGCAACGGAGCGAATTGAATGTCGTCAAACACATGGAAACCCAAGTGTTTTGATGTATTTGATACCATTCCACCCATTACCACGAGCCCGTCCTCCCCAATTAAGGTGCCACCAACCTCCTATGGTGTTGAGACAGTGTACTAAAGGCTTGTAGGCCTAGCAAAAAGTGAGGGGGGGTAAAGAGAAGGGTTTCAGAGTGGATGAGAGGAATGGCAGTACTGTAGATGGGCAGAGAAAGAGTAGAGCTAGAACAGAACAGCCTGGGAGAGGGAGAGAGTTATTAGAGAGGGATAGAGGGAGGGAGAGAGAGATGGTTATTAGAGAGGGATAGAGGGAGGGAGAGAGAGAGAGGGATAGAGGGAGGGAGAGAGAGAGATGGTTATTAGAGAGGGATAGAGGGAGGGAGAGAGAGAGAGATGGTTATTAGAGAGGGATAGAGGGAGGGAGAGAGAGAGAGGGATAGAGGAAGGGAGAGAGATGGTTATTACAGCGTGAGCGAGGAATTGCAGCATGGAGTAGGTGAGGTCAGTTCAGAGTTAAGGAAGTGAAACAAGCTTCCCTTCAACCTCATTCCTCAGTTACAATCGAGCCAGTCCTCTTATTTATGTTTTCCCCAATGTGGCCTTTGCATTTTAATTACAGTACAGTTAAATTAATGAATCCCTATCTCTCTCCTTCTCCCCCCTCTCTCTCTTTCCCCCCTCTTTCTTCTCTCTCCTTCCTCTCCCTCTGTGTAGCACGTGGAAGCGCTGGATGCTGCCCAGGCTGAGATCCAGAGGCTGCACTCCGAGAGGGAGCGTTATGAGGAGTCCATGAAGAAGGCCTTTATGAGGGGCGTGTGTGCCCTCAACATGGAGGCTCTCAGCATGTTCCACACTGGGGAGGGACGAGCGGAGCACGACCTGCACGGTTAGTAACACCCGCACACACACACACGGCTCTGTCAAGAAACCCCTCTGTCCCTGACACTTTAATTCATAGAACAGATTGTTAAAAGAAGTATATTATACTAGGAATGGGCATGAGTAATCTAGTACTCGAACGGACGTCAAAACTTTTCAAGTGCTGTGAAACTATTTAGTGGAATGGGCTTTGTGGCTGCCAGAACGGGCAAGTGAAATGTTGTCCCAAATGTTTTGGATTCTAGTGTTCCATTTGTAGATGTGCATTTCTTTCTTTTTTTTAACAAGCCGAGCATCAGTCTTCTCCCTAAGTTCCCTTTCCCCTAAGTTCCCTTTCCCCTCTGTGTCTCATTCACTCAAATGCATTCCACCACTCCCTCTACACACAGGTGCAGAGTGCACACACACAAGCTCCCATTAGACCTACAGAAATAAATGATTACAAAAACATATCTAACTGATGGGATACACAAGATACATTCCTTGACAAGTGACAACATGTTATCACAAATAAAAATGGACTGGTTGATTGAATTAGGAAAATATGTGTTCCAACAACGAGCTGCAGTTTTGGAATTATTCCATGAATAGAATTGTGTCCCGTCTATTTTCCACTGAGGCTACTTTGCGAACTGCCTAGGCTATAACCCCCCCCCCTCCATAAACATAGACAGGTTCCACATTGAAAATATGCAAAAACATTAATTTGATAAAGACCAAGAGGGTATTTTCATTAGAATCATTAAGCCTCGGGCCAACTCATCAAACAGATGTCTGGGACATAATTCATCAGCATACAGTGTTCAATGTGGAGATGGTAATAAACTAAATAGAACATCTGCATATCGAAAAGAAAACAGATTTTGGTTGATGACACCCCAAAAATGTTTCACGTCTTTCAATTCACCAAATTGAGCCCCGTTACAAATGATCAATCTTTGAGACCAACTTTTCCAGACTCGAAATGCGCATGTGTCTATTACTTGAACTATTTGAAGCATTTATTTGAACTGCTGTTTTCTGAGGCTGGTCACTCTAATGGACTGATCCTCTGCAGCAGAGGTAACTCTGGGTCTTCCTTTCCTGTGGCGGCACTCATGAGAGCCAGTTTCATCATAGCGCTTGATGTTTTTTTGCGAATTGACTGACCTTCATGTCTTAAAGTAATGATGGACTGTCATTTCTCTTTGCTTATTTGAGCTGTTCTTGACATAATATGGACTTGGTCTTTTACCAAATAGGGCTATCTTCTGTATACCACCCCTACCTTGTCACAATCTAACTGATTGGCTCAAATGTATTAAGAAGGAAAGAAATTCCACACCTGTTAGGCACACCTGTTAATTGAAATGCATTCCAGGTGACTACATCATGAAGCTGGTTGAGAGAATGCCAAGAGTGTGCAAAGCTGTCATCAAGGCAAAGGGTGGCTACTTTAAAGAATCTCAAATAAAAAATATTTTGATTTAACACTTTGTTTCTACACGATTCCATATGTGTTATGTCATAGTTTTGATGTCTTCACTATTATTGTACAATGTAGAAAATAGTAAAAATAAAGAAAAACCCTTGAATGAGTAGGTGTGTCCAAACTTTTGACTGGTACTAATATATTTATATTAGATCTGTAATGGTTATGATTTAATTAGGCATTGTTGCGCACTGTTGGCATATAAACAGTGCAGGCCTTGTGTTGTAAAAATATATATTTTACTCGAACAGTCCAAAAATGTCTAATGCCCACCCCTATATTATACCACCTCCCCCAGTTGTATCCGATCAAGTCACGCATTCAGTTTATTAGTCTATTGCCTAGGCTCTGTTACCCTAAAACACAGACACTGTTTCTGCTGTGTGACACTTTGGCTCCTTGCGTGATGATGGTAAATCTTTGGAAATGCTGACGGCGTGGTGCTCTGTGGAGGTTGTAACCTTGGTGTGGCGGTCGTCATCCGCAAATACATGTTTGAGATTTTAGAGATTCAGCTCAAACTTAAAGAGTGGTTCTAGTTTCAACACACATTTATCTGTGTCTGATTTGAGTTTTGTCTTTTGGGAGGGGGGGTAAATCTAATAAAAAAATTCTCATCAGAATAATTTGGAATGTCATACAGTAATTTGTCTCGTTTTATAATTGACAGGGCCAGTGTCTGCAAATGACAGAATGTGATTTATGTTGGTCACATTTGATTATACTGGGCTTATTTGATTATCAGCTTTCACATGTCCAGTCATGAAGCTGGTCTGGCTTCAGGACTTAAGCCTGTGTACAGATGATTATATGACTGCTCTCATTGGTCTTCCCTCCATAGATGCTCCGCCCCCTCGGGATGATCCTGGCACCGGCTCATTGGCCCATCTCCAGCAAAGGCCTGCCTCCTCCACTCGGTTCAGCCCGGTCCACTTTGACCCCCCTGTACCACCGTCCCAGAGTGACGCAGAGGAGACAGTGAGATGCTGACACACACACACACACACACACACCCACCCTGGTTACAGTCCATAAATGCAATGGCAATCACTACTACTATGGATCAGGTTCCGCCATCATTAAACATCATATTGTCATATCATTTGCTGCAGTTGTATATATTCTTTCTCAAGACTAACATTTTCTCACTAAAAGTATTTTATAATTGCCACTACACAATGTACAGTCACAGCCTGTCTCGAGATAATGGTTTATGACTGCTGACTCACACACCAGGCCTCTGTGTGATAGATTGGATAGGCCTGTTATATTTACAGGGCATCAGTTTGTCTAATTTCTTCATCTCCTTTCCTGTGTATGGGCTTCTACCTGCACTCTTAATGTCTGCCCACTCACTCTCTCCGTCAGGTGGGTTCCAATGTCCCAGCCTCCAGAGTTGAGTTGATCCCCTCCACCACGGTGGTCCACAGCACCCTACCGCCAGGTGGCACTGCAAGCTCCCACAGACAAGTTAGTACTAGCATTGATTATGGTCTATGGCACTGGGAGCTTCTTATGGCCATGTCCCGACTCTATACCCCCACTCCTAAAGTGTGCACTTGCACACTTCCTGTCATGGATCTACAATCATTGCATTGGATTAGTGTAATCATTGGCTAGAGGGAGTTTTAACCAATCTGAAATCCATGATGGGAAGTGTTTGAGAAAAGGGTGTTAGCCACTGTCTCTGGTTACTGTGACCTTTTCCTCACCATTTATCAAAAAGTGAAAGGTCACGCATATTTGTTGACTGTTCCTTAATGATCATCATTTGTATCAGGTCAGTACACGGGTGATCACATCGGGTCAACAGAAAGCCTCCAAAACCGTGACCGCTCGCATCACGGCACGCGCCGATCTCCGCGCTCCCAGCTCCGTACGTGCTCCCAGCAACCTCCAGGTCATGGGTGTGGCTCCTCCAATGAGCTCTGTCATCGTGGAGCGCCATCACCCCGTCACACAGGTACACCATCATCACCAAGCATGTCTATTTTACGATGAACCAAAATCACCAGACAAGTTGATTTATGATCTGTAGAAACATTCACCTTCGCTGAACAGACCTCAACCTGTCTCACTTAACGCTCTCTTTCTCTCTCATAGCTCACGGTGGGTCAGGCCACCGCAGCTAAGTTCCCCCGCTCCTCCTCTCAGCAGGGCCAGGGCCCCTACAGCAGCAAGAGTTCCTCCAGAACACACTCAGCCTACCACGTACACTCTATCAAAGTGGTTGAGTAAACACACACACACTCAACAATATCACCTATGGTTATATGCAAATACAAGTAGTACTCCCGTACATGACTTGGTCATGGTGATACATGTGCACAAATGAATATTCCCAAATATTCTACACATACGTAACCACACACACACACACACACACACACACGTTCACTACTATGAGAGAACTATGAAGGACCTGAACCATTTCTGTGAGAACTAAGTTTAGGATTACAGAAAATAATTTTTCAAATGCAATCAATAAACATGATAACACTCTGGAATGGAAGGTAGAATGGTGGAATGGATGGAACCGCCTTGTCTTTTCAGAGCATTTGGATAATGACTTTTTCACTAGTTTTACTTCTTATTGTGAATGACTGTTTTTGTATTTTCTTCTGTTTTTTTATTTGTTGTTTTTAAATGATGGAAAGTCAGTCTCTTGACTGTTGTGTGAAATCGCATATTTGAAATAATATTGCGTTGATGATGTGTTGAGAACAACACTTGTGGTCAAGTTTTCAGGACTGTATCAAGGCCATATGTTCATGTTTTGGTCAAAATCTGCACTATAAACTTTTACGGTAAATTCTTGAACATGAATAAAACATGAATTGCAAATATTCTCAGAATTATAAACCATTCCCTAATTAGATGTAAAGTTGAAGTCGGAAGTTTACATACACCTTAGCCAAATACATTTGAACTCAGTTTTTCACAATTCCTGACATTTAACCCTAGTAGAAATTCCCTGTCTTAGGTCAGTTAGGATCACCACTTTATTGTAAGAATGTGAAATGTCAGAATAACAGTAAAGAGTGATTTATTTCAGCTTTGATTTCTTTCATCACATTCCCAGTGGGTCAGAAGTGTACATACTCAATTAGAATTTGGTAGCATGGCCTTTAAATTGTTTAACTAGGGTCAAACATTTCATGTAGCCTTCCACACGCTCCCACTGTGAATTTTGTCCCATTCCTCCTGACAGAGCTGGTGTAACTGAGTCAGGTTTGTAGGTCTCCTTGCTCACCTACACTTTTTCAGTTCTGCCCACAAATTGTCTATAGGATTGAGGTCAGGGCTTTGTGAAGGCCACTCCAATACCTTGACTTTGTTGTCCTTAAGCCATTTTGCCACAACTTTGGAAGTATGCTTGGGGTCATTGTCCATTTGGAAGACACATTTGCGACCAAGCTTTAACTTCCTGACTGATGTCTTGATATGTTGCTTTAACTTCCTGACTGGATGTTCAATTTATCCACATACTTTTCCTACCTCAAGATGCCATCTATTTTGTGAAGTGCACCAGTCCCTCCTGCAGCAAAGCACCCTCACAACATGATGCTGCCATCCCCGTGCTTCACGGTTGGGATGGTATTCTTCGGCTTGCAACCCTCCCCCTTTTCCCTCCAAACATAACGATGGTCATTATGGCCAAACAGTTCTATTTTTGTTTCATCAGACCAGAGGACATTTCTCCAAAAAGTACGATCTTTGTCCCCATGTGCGATTGCAAACCATAGTCTGGCTTTTTTATGGCGGTTTTGGAGCAGTGGCTTCTTCCTTGCTGAGCGGCCTTTCAGGTTATGTCGATATAGGACTCGTTTTACTGTGGATATAGATACTTTAGTACCTGTTTCCTCCAGCATCTTCACAAGGTCCTTTGCTGTTGTTCTGGGATTGATTTGCACTTTTCGCACCAAAGTAACCTCGTCTCTAGGAGACAGAACGCATCTCCTTCCTAAGCGGTATGACGGCTGTGTGGTCCCATAGTGTTTATACTTGTGTACTATTGTTTGTACAGATGAACGTGGTACCTTCAGGCATTTCAAAATTGCTCCCAAGGATGAACCAGACTTGTTGAGGTCTACAATTTTTTTTCTGAGGTCTTGGGATTTTCCCATGATGTCAAGCAAAGAGGCACTGTGTTTGAAGGTAGGCCTTGAAATACATCCACAGGTACACCTCCAATTGACTCAAATTATGTCAATTAGCCTATCAGAAGCTTCTAAGCCATGACATTTTCTGGAATTATCCAAGCTGTTTAAAGGCACAGTCAACTTAGTGTATGTAAACTTCTGACCCACTGGAATTGTGACACAGTGAAATAATCTGTCTGGAAACAATTACTTGTGTCAAAAAATGACTTGTGTCATGCACAAAGTAGATGTCCTAACCGACTTGCCAAAACTATAGTTTGTTAACAAGAAATTTGTAGAGAGGCTGAAAAACGAGTTTGAATGACTCCAACCTAAGTGTATGTAAACTTCTGATGGTACATGGAAATGTGTACTACTATGGATCCATTGAAAAAGAACTGCACAAATGCTCTCATTTGGGAAAATATAGAATCTGGTTGACTGAACGTATGTCTGTAGATGTCGACGCCCTTTATGAAAGGATGCATTTCTTCATGTCTCCGTCCTCTGTGTCCATTCGTATTTTATCTGCAAAACAACCAAACAGCCATCTATAATTCTCTGTTATGGCTTCAACATGAATGAGGTAAGGGTCATGGACACACTATACCTGCTACGGTCTTGTTGTCTATGGCAAGCAGGCCCTGGTACAGCTCTTTAGCTGGATTCAACTGGGCCAGCTCTGACCCATGGAGCCAGATCAACAGCATCCTGTTCCCATGGTCCTGGTAGCTCCGCTTCCCTACACACAAGCAGTGAACAGACTAAATGAGAACGCGTTCTCAGTCCACTTACCTGGTAAAATAAGGGAAACATTAACAAAATAAAGCTAGTGTCCTTTCCTTATTAAGTGGCTTGGTTCTGGGACACAATTCCAAGTAACTACAGAACAATACTTTAGAATCCCTCTTGCCAGACCTTTACATTTTGTATTTATAATCAACGAGCCGTTTTCTGATATTCCTGTGAATGATTACCCCACTGGGTTGTGTCACCTGTCCACTGCTCCTCGATGGCAGCCACCTGCTGCTCGGTGAAGTGCCAGTGCAGCGCCAGCCTCTTCCAGTCACCCGGCTCCAGCAGGCGGTAGGCCAGGTGCCAGGCCGTACCGCGGACATGTTTGCTCTCCGCGCGATGGTCTAATTTAAACGTCAGCGGAGACTGGCTGTGAAGGTTCTCATTAAGCTCAGTGTTGGCCTGGAAGGGTAATCACATTAAGTCACCTGAGAAAGGACACAAGCTTCACACACTGAGCACGGTGTCCACAGACAAGCACACGCAGGCCCATGCCTATTGAATGCCAGAGCCACTTGTTTTGAATGTCAGGTAAGGTTGGAAGAAACACTATAAAATTGACAATGAAATTGGTTGTCGAGCATTTCAGCACAAATCATTTTTCCCACAGCCAGCATTAATGTTATTACAGGGATTCATCTGGAGTTGTGATGTTAGGAAATTAATCATCTGTGATGAATGTAATCTTTCTAGCTCCACTACAGTGCATGGATTAACAGATGACTATAGCAACGTATTAGTCTCATTGATTGATTGAATTTACAGAATTGTATAATTTAAAAACACATACAGCCATATCACTAATAGGGAGGACTCCCATAACAGTACAATGTCTGCATTCTTTCACAATTGTATAAAATAAACAAACACACAATTAAGTTATTTATTTCCATTATGGTTCTCTATTACCCTCCTCCATGTGAAATATCTCTCTGCCTTGATGATCATGTCTACGATGATGACTTCGTCTGCTCGGGCTGCCACAGCCAGTGCTGTCTTACCCTGCTGCTCAAAACGAAGGAGAAAACATTGAGTGGGAAGTTGCAGTGAAAAGGAGAGGGGTCAAATTCAGGTTTACATCACAGTTGTGGTTGTCCATGTTCTACCTTGTCCTGGAGGGTCAGGTCCATCCCAGCTTTCAGAAGCATGTCAACAATGTCCACTCTGGCCAGCTCTGCTGCTACATGCAGGACAGTCTGGGACCTCTAAGGAGGACAGACAGGAGCGAAAGGTACATGTTGCCCTTAACCACAGATCTAGAGTCAGGTTACCAAACTCAAACCCATAACCATTACAATGCCTCTAAATCATTAGTTGCATCCCAAAAGGGGCCCTATTCCCTACATAGTGCACTACTTTGACCAGAGCCCATGGGGCAGAGAATAGGGTGCCATTTGGGATGCAACTGATGATTTCAAAATAGCATTAGGACTGAGTGCACATGCGTTGTACATACATGATCAGTGATGTTGACGTTGCAGCCAGCCTCCAGCAGTGTGTGGATGACAGGGATGTGACAGTTCTTCACTGCCAGGTAGAGAGGAGCCTGGAGGTGCTGCCAACAGAGACACAACCAACATGGACCATTAGATAGAAACTCTCTGATGTCAGGTCACTTACTACTGAATAATTACTAGGGTAACATGTTGGCTTCATTCATGTTTGACCAAGACTTAGTACGAATCCTCTATGCTCACTCTCACCTGGTTTTGTAAGTCCATCTGGGCCGTGTTCTCTATGAGGAGTTTCACCAACGACGTGTGACCCTTCTCTGAGACAGGGTGTAGAGCACTGCTTTGGCCCTAAGGGGGGTGGTAAAGTACTATAGTATAATAAACTGGGTCTGGAGGGATCCTTCCTTTAATGATTTAGTAACTTTGCCTAGTGGTGACCATTATACTGACTGGTTGGAGTGTGTGGTTGGTATGGTTTGCTGGCGTACCATGGTGACAATGTTTGGGTCACAGCCTGCCTCCAACAGAGCCTGGACACAGTCCTCATGGGCAGCGTCAGCAGCCAGGTACAGAGCCGTCTCCCCAAGCTGCCCCAGATACATCACTCATTGATCAGCTATTGCCCTAAAGCAGCTACTGTATGGTGTAGGCATTGAGCAAACACAGTCACACATGCTGGCAATCAAACGGCTCCAGACAATGTTTCCAGTGGGACTCTACCTTATTGACTTCATCACGAGTATCAAAGCTCTTCAACAGTAGCTGGACGGCATCCAAATGGCCATTGCTGGCAGCCAAGTGCAGAGGTGTGTCCCCATTCTAGCAATTAAAGAAAGAGGAAAAGCAGGAGGGTGGGAGGAAAGGAAAGATACACAGTAAACAGGAAGGAGAGATGGAGAAACAAACAGTCAAACAGTCATACAGCCTCCTACACACACACACACACCTGGTCTTCCTCCATGGTGGCCATATTGTATGCCTCCTCCATCAACATCTGCAGCATCTCAACAGAGCCATGCTCTGCTGCCGACGCAAACACCCTGTGTCCAGACTGAGAAAGAGAAGGAGGGAGAAGAGGAGAGGAAGAAAAAGAGTCAGCTTACTGAACAAAGGCAGCCCAACCAACATTTGAAATGGATGCAATGGTTACTGATACTGTATGTCTATGTGATTACCAGGTCCTCTTTGTCCAGTTCTTTCATCATCAAGTCGTAGATAATGAACGTCACGATGTCAGTGTGGTTGTTGATGGCAGCACAGTGCATAATGGTCAGTCCCAACTGAGAACAGACAATACAAGTCACCATCTCCATGCATGACACCTCAAGACAATTTGACATATTAGATTCTCCAATGGCTATGTAGAAATTGGCTCGGTGGTTGATTATTGTAATTAGCATCCCAGATGACTGAGATGTCAGAGAACTTAGGTCTGACCAGCATCACAAGGAAAGGGATAACTGAGACACACTCAAGGCCTTCTGGAATAGCAAAGAGAACGTTTTAAACAGAGGTTCCCTACCGCATTCTGAACACTTGGGTCAGCACCACCCTGCACAAGCAACTTCAGGATGGTTACACTCCCAAACCAGGCAGCCAGGTGGATGGCTGTCACTCCATGCTATGTGAGTAAGTAATGGAAGAAATAGGCGGAGAGAGAAACAGAGGGAAAGAAAAAGAGAGGGAGTTGAGCCGTTTCATTTTCACAAACCATGGCCAATCTCTTCAACTGTCGGATTGTTTGTTGAAGAGGACAAGCTTAAAATGTCACCATCACTAACAATGGAATAGTGTTGTGTCGTCCTACCTTGTCCGCTTGATTGAGATTTGCTCTGCGCTGTAGAAGTACTTGGACGGCCTCTATGTTTTTTCCAGCTACTGCATAGTGCAGGGCAGTGCGATCATGCTAGGATCAATGCATGGGACAAGTTAATCGAACAAGTGACACAGAGCAGAATATATGGTGATATTAACTGCAGTGTGGCTAGCTGCAGGTAGCTTAGCGGTTAGAGTGTTGGGCCAGTAACAAAAAGGTGGCTAGTTCAAATCCCTGAGCCGACTACGGCAAAAATCTGTTGATCTGCCCTTGAGCAAGGCACTTAATCCCAATTGCTCCAAGGTCACTAATGGCTGATCCCTGGCCGGGACCCCATTCTGAGGGTCTCAGGTGGAGTGGGATGTGCAAAAAACACATTTCCATTTCATACTACACACTTGTACATGTGTGAAACAGGACAAATATAAGCACCCACTATCAGACCTTTTGACTGACACACACACACACACACACAGGTTAGTCCCTCTCACTATCCAAGAAACCACTCCCCCTAAGCACCCCCTACTTGACCTTCGGTGTTCCATGGATATGAGGACTGACTCACCAAGTTCTTTGCGTCGACATTGACCGCCTTCCCCAGAAGCTTCATGGTCTGTACATCATTTATTTTTGCTGCGTCAATGTACTCCTTCTCTAGCGCCAACACTACAAACACACAACAGAGACACAAGGTGCTTCACAATAAGTAACACATCAATATGCATGTTTTTCTTCAGAGGAAATGTTCTTCTTCAGAGCGTGTGAAATAGGAGTTACTTTGAATAGTATCAGGGCGGAATTAGTCATGTGTGTGTGTGTGTGTGTGTGTGCCCTATACAAACACAGCTCTTTCTCTGTGTTTGTAGAGCCTATACATCTGTCATGGGTAATGATTTGACTGGATGTGAACACCCAGTGAGCAAAGAGCTTGTAGGGCATGCCTAACAAACCTCATAATCAAGAGGATAAGGATATTCATTACTTGCTTTGATCTGTAGAAGAATTTGCTAGCATGAATATTCACCAATGTTGCTTAACATGTGATACCATAATTACAAGAACACACTTTACAATCCTGTCAAACTGGGCAATTGCCAGGCTCTGATTCCTCAGGCTATAATTATTAAATTGGACCTTAACCAACCACCTTAGTCATCAGTGTTTACTTAAGTTAGATGACTTTGATAAAAACATTTTTTTAAAATCTAAACGAGCTTCCAGTCACTCAGCCATTTACATGAGCGCGCACACACACCCCCGCGCGCGCATGTGTAAGCACACACACACACACAAACCTGGTACTCACACATCTCTTTATTATCGTAGCTGTTGTCTGTCTCCTCCGTCTCCTTGTTCTGTATAAAGTCTGTGAATCCCTTCACTGCTTTTTTTGAGTTTTTCAGTGTTTTAGGGTTCAGGTTTAGTTCCTTCAGCTGTGCCCCCATCCTCTCCTTCAGAGACGGTATCTCCTTCAAGGACCTTTTCTCCATGGTGAATATCTGGTGACTTCTCCCTGGAACCTGGGCTTGATCCCAGTCTGTCTCTGCTTTATACCACCTCTGCTTCTCTATGCTTGTCTTGCCAAACAACCATGTAGAAGTACTGAATTAATGCAGAAAGTCTGGTCAGGAACTGGAGCAGATGCTGAGGAACCTGAAAGAGAACTCAGCACTGTCAAATACACAACAGTCTGGTAAACCTTTCTCTTATACTGGTGATATAGCATTCACTGAAGCTCGTCCTGCATAAGGAATACGAATTGGTGTGGGAATGGAGCAATGTATGTACATTTCCTGGGCTGGAGGGCTGACCTCTGTTTGTTCTAGAAGCTCACACCCTTCACATTGAGTGCATGATCAATATTGTGTCATGCACTACCTGCACATGCAGTCTAACATTGGAATAAACTGTATGAGTGCATATTCATGAATCCCATCTTGTCATTAATTTATTTGATTAGTGACTAAGCTCCTACATGTTTGTAAAGTAGACTATCATTATATTATTATGGATCTAAGCTCCAATCTAAACTACAACAGCAGTCTAGGTCATGTGTGTGTTTAAATGGATTTGTAGATGTCAGATGTAGACTGACATCGCCCAATAGGGTTTCCCAAACTCGGTCCTGCCCCTCCAGGGATATTCAACTCTTACCCTATGAGGTCCGGAGCCTGCTGGTTTTCTGTTCTACATGATAATGAATTGCACCCACCTGGTGTCCCAGGTCTAAATCTGTCCCTGATTAGAGGGGAACAATGAAAAAAATGCAGTGGAACTGGCTTCGAGGTCCAGAGTTGAGTTTGAAGGTCCTAGAGTTTCAGCATGGAACAAAACAGGTGTGTGTGTGTGTGTGTGTGTCTCACGCACATGATGGAGCAAAGTGACAGTCAACTGATGAGGAACGGGCTTTCTTACCATAGTGAGTTACGTTATAAATCATGAGCTGGATAGAAGCCGTCTACCCCGTTCAGAACTGGATAATAATTGCTGTGCGTCATCCTCCTGTCATAACAGGCTATTGTTTGTTCTTTCTCATAAAGCTGTGCTTGAGAATAGCCTAGCCTAGGCCTATGGCTATAGACTTTCATTCTTGTTATTTTTGTGGTGGCAACTTGAAGACAACAGTACCTTCTCAGGCTATTAGAATATTTGGGAAATAGGCTACTATTCATAAATTCACAACTAATTTGTTTTAAAGTTATGGTAGGCCTAGCAGGATATATTATAGGCCATTTGGTTTAAACTTTGCATGGATGGATTTTTTGACCAGATGGATCATTTTTCTTAATTAATAAGCTTGAACTTGATTAAACTTGTAATTATATTTTTCTTTTGGCCATTGATATTGTTTTTTCGCTCTCATTATTAGTCCCATGGCTACCCTACATTTGTAGGTCCTTCAAACAACTTTTTGAGATGGAACTCAGATGAATACATTGGGAGAGAATGCATGCATAAAATGATGAAAGCATACTATACCTCAAACTCAGTCATATCGAATGGAGAGACAAGGGAATATAGCCTACGTTTTTTAAAACAACACAATATAGTTAAGGAGTGTCCGTTATAAAAAAATAATAGATTTAGACTATGAGGCCCATGTATCTGACAGAGCGAGAGCGAGGATGTTGTCTGACTGGACATTTTGCGCTGAAATAGGCTATAGCAAATAGGAAGATAGGTTACTGGGAATGTCCCTCATGTGCTGCCCTGACCGACTCCGTTCTAGGCATTCTGCGTGGCGTCAGTCAAGTTCAAATAGGTTACACCATCGTCTGTCACATCACGATGTTGTCACCATTGACGATGGCTGTCAATCTTCATCCATAGAATCGTTTGAGTTTATTTTATTTTTACAGGGACAGTGCACATTAATCAACGTTTCAGTAAAAGTGCCGGTTTTAGCCAGCCGGCTAATTTTCAACCGCAGTCCCTGGGCAGGTTATTAAAAACAATTACAATATGGACAATAGCAACATAGGACAAGCAAGACATAGCATACAGACAGAGCAACATAGGACAAGCAAGACATAGCATACAGACAGAGCAACATAGGACAAGCAAGACATAGCATACAGACAGAGCAACATAGGACAAGCAAGACATAGCATACAGACAGAGCAACATAGGACAAGCAAGACATAGCATACAGACAGAGCAACATAGGACAAGCAAGACATAGCATACAGACAGAGCAACATAGGACAAGCAAGACGTAGCATACAGACAGAGCAACATAGGACAAGCAAGACGTAGCATACAGACAGAGCAACATAGGACAAGCAAGACGTAGCATACAGACAGAGCAACATAGGACAAGCAAGACGTAGCATACAGACAGAGCAACATAGGACAAGCAAGACGTAGCATACAGACAGAGCAACATAGGACAAGCAAGACGTAGCATACAGACAGAGCAACATAGGACAAGCAAGACGTAGCATACAGACAGAGAAACATAGGACAAGCAAGACGTAGCATACAGACAGAGCAACAAAGGACAAGCAAGACGAAACATACAGACAGAGCAACATAGGACAAGCAAGACATAGCATACAGACAGAGCAACATAGGACAAGCAAGACATAGCATTCAGACAGAGCAACATAGGACAAGCAAGACGTAGCATACAGACAGAGCAACATAGGACAAGCAAGACGTAGCATACAGACAGAGCAACATAGGACAAGCAAGACGTAGCATACAGACAGAGCAACATAGGACAAGCAAGACGTAGCATACAGACAGAGCAACATAGGACAAGCAAGACGTAGCATACAGACAGAGCAACATAGGACAAGCAAGACGTAGCATACAGACAGAGAAACATAGGACAAGCAAGACGTAGCATACAGACAGAGCAACATAGGACAAGCAAGACGAAACATACAGACAGAGCAACATAGGACAAGCAAGACGTAGCATACAGACAGAGCAACATAGGACAAGCAAGACGTAGCATACAGACAGAGCAACATAGGACAAGCAAGACGTAGCATACAGATAGAACAACAAGCAGCAAGACAAAATTCATAAAAGCAACAAAAAAGCAAAGTGTTTCCACACCTCACAACAGACATGGAAGGCGGCAACACACAGCTAGGGACCATGTTCACAAATCTGATTGACCTTTAGCCATGTCTTCAAGCAATCGTAATAGCCTCATTTGTACTGTGCACATTAAATGCTCAACACAATGACACAAGGAGAATAATTAATTGAGCCACATTTACAGTGGTGGCAAGTTTTATTTTCTGTAAGAAAAATAGCCTATGAAATTTGAATACAATAATATTCCTTTATTTTTATTTTTTATACATAGCCTATATTTAAGTTATCTTATGCAAAAATACACCATCTCATACTGGTACTGGTTTGCATCAACTACCTTCACTAAAACCCCTGCAAAGGCTCTGCCTGCTAACTTATGACCATTATGACTTTTTTTTAAAACTGCACAAGAGATAAAAATGTATTTCTTTTGAAAGAAGTGTATCTTCAATGCTTGAGTAAGCAATCCAAATTCCCAGCAATCCAAGAAGTACTAGGTAGGTAGGGATGGTTGCTAGTGAGGTCACCAGCACTCCATTCACCTGAGATCAAGGTAACAGTCAGTCATTATCACTGTCTGAGCATAATACTTCATACGCAGGATCGTCTGGGAGTAGTGTGTGTTGTCACCTAAGCTGCATCACCTGAAGAACTTGTCAATAGTGTTCCAAGCTGGGCCCAGGGCTTTGGCCTTCTTAGAGGGGGGTGGGGGAGACAAGCCTCTCCTGGAAGTGTAGCAGAATAAAAACACAGCACATTTAACTGAGGGATTCTCACTGTCTGCACCCATCTTATTTTGACGTACCACACAACATGTTGAATTAACTCCTCGATGAATGTGCTGACTTTCAAACTAAATCTCTCTCTTTTATGTGTGTAAGGAGATGTAGTCATACCTTTTGCTCTTGCCTCTCTGCAGGGGCTGCTCTCGCTCTGTGGAGGGAAACACGAAAAACTCCATCAGATTCTTCCGCTGAAAACAGAACGACGACTGTCTATGTCCGGCAAGTCATTTGTGTTCATTTTAAAGCTATAAAGACTAATGTCCCAGGCAGGATAGTTAAGGGGAAACTGGGAGAGATCGTCTTTCCATTGTCAGGATTCAATGGGTGAAGAAGGGATTTACCAGTGGCAGAGAGCAGGGAAGGGTTTTAACCATAAGTTTTAACCCCTTCTAGTTTTAACCATAAGACTTCAGGATAGTGTAATTCAATTTCAGGATGGAAAATAGTTTTCAGTGTTAACCTAAATGAATAAAACCAGACAGAAAGTATGTAGAAAAATTAACTAACCTACAGTCAGGTCCATAATTATTGGCACCCTTGATAAAGATGAGCAAAAAAGACTGCACCCCTGTTTTTAGTACTCCAGCCCCTCCCCTGTTTTCAGTAGTCCAGCCCCTCCCCTGTTTTCAGTACTCTAGCCCCTCCCCTGTTTTCAGTCCTCCAGCCCCTTTCCTGTCTTCAGTACTCCAGCCCCCTCCCCTATTTTCAGTACTCCAGCCCCATCCCCTATTTTCAGTACTCCAGCCCCCTCCCCTATTTTCAGTACTCCAGCCCCCTCCCCTGTTTTCAGTACTCTAGCACCCTCCCCTGTTTTCAGTAGTCCAGCACCCTCCCCTGTTTTCAGTAGTCCAGCACCCTCCCCTGTTTTCAGTACTCCAGCCCCCTCCCCTGTTTTCAGTACTCCAGCACCCTACCCTGTTTTCAGTAGTCCAGCCCCCTCCCCTGTTTTCAGTAGTCCAGCCCCCTCCCCTGTTTTCAGTAGTCCAGCCCCCTCCCGTTTTCAGTAGTCCAGCCCCTCCCCTGTTTTCAGTAGTCCAGCCCCTCCCCTGTATTCAGTAGTCCAGCCCCTCCCCTGTATTCAGTAGTCCAGCCCCTCCCCTGTTTTCAGTAGTCCAGCCCCTCCCCTGTTTTCAGTAGTCCAGCCCCTCCCGTTTTCAGTAGTCCAGCCCCCTCCCGTGTTTTCAGTACTCCAGCACCCTCCCCTGTTTTCAGTAGTCCAGCCCCCTCCCGTGTTTTCAGTACTCCAGCACCCTCCCGTTTTCAGTAGTCCAGCCCCCTCCCGTGTTTTCAGTAGTCCAGCCCCTCCCCTGTTTTCAGTAGTCCAGCCCCTCCCCTGTTTTCAGTAGTCCAGCCCCTCCCCTGTATTCAGTAGTCCAGCCCCTCCCCTGTTTTCAGTAGTCCAGCCCACTCCCGTGTTTTCAGTACTCCAGCACCCTCCCCTGTTTTCAGTAGTCCAGCCCACTCCCGTGTTTTCAGTACTCCAGCACCCTCCCCTTGCGAGGATAACGGCACTAAGCCTTTTTCTAAAATGTTTTATGAGATTGGAAAACACTTTGGGAGGGATCTTAAACCATTCCTCCATACAGAATCTTTCCAGATCCTTGATATCCTTAGTCTGTGCTTATGGACGGCCCTTTTCAATTTAACCACAGGTTTTCAATGGGGTTCAATTCCAGAGACGGAGAAGGTCATTGTAAAATGTCGATTTTGTGATCAATTAACCTATGGATTTTGACATGTGCTTGAAGTTATTGTCTTGCTGGAAGATCCACTTGCAGCAAAATGTCAGCCTCCTGGCAGAGGCAACCAGGTTTTTGGCTAAAATGTCCTGGTACTTGGTCAACTTTATGATGCCGTTGACCTTACCAAGGGCCCCAGGACCAGTGGAAGCAAAATAGCCCCATAACATCAAAGATCCACCACCATACTTTACCGTAGGTATGAAGTACTTTGTCTACATACAGTATGCTTCTGTTTTTCGACACCAAACCCACCACTGGTGTGTGTGGCCAAAGAGCTCCATCTTCATGTCATCTGACCATAGCACCACCTGGACTTTGATAAACGGCATTGGCACTTGGATTGGAACCGGTTCTACAGTCAGATAACATGAAAATAGAGGTATTCTATGTCAAAACCTGGTTGCCTCTGCCAGGAGGCTGACACTTGGCTTCAAGTGGATCTTCCAGCAAGACAATAACCCCAAGCACTAATCAAAATCCACAAAAATCTACATTTTGCAATGGCCATTTCAGTCTCTGGACTTGAACCCCATTGAAAATCTGTGGTTTGAATTGAAGAAGGCAGTCCATAAGAGAAGACGAAGGATAAAAGATCCGTCCCAACGTGTTCTACAATCTCATAAAACATTTGAGAAAAAGGCTCAGGGTCGTTATCCTCACAAGGGGAAGGTTGAGTACTGAAAACAGGGGTGCCAATAATTCTGACCCTATCTTTTAGAGATGTTTTAAACAACTTCTTAGAAAACTATTTCTCTCTGAGCAGTTGCATTAGTATAAAATAATACATTTCCCAACTTTTCTGCATACAATATAGCTCAGTATTTGTATTATTTATTTTAAACAGTCTTTTTTGCTCAACTTTGTCAAGGGTGCCAATAATTATGCATAAAAAAAGATATACCCTAAATAAAAGCTAGACATTCAGGAAGAATCGAACATTCTAATTTATGAGTATTTTTGGCATGGCTGGATTACCAACCGAGCACATAGGGGACATGCCCAGGGGCCCCGATTTGTGTACCCATTGATTTTTTTCTATAACGTTTGAGCATAAGAACACAGGGTGCTGGGGGGCTGACCTTTCAAAGCTAGCATTTTCAATCGCCCACCATGTGGCCAATTGGCATGGTATTGCATGAGAGGGTGTGGCCCTTGGGCCTTTACCATGTTGCTAAATTTCACAATTAGGCATGGCAAAATGCGTAGAATTGCAGAAAACTTGCTTTCACGTTGCAACATTTCCTGTAAAACAACACATTTGTCTCTATGCCCCCGACACACCCACCACGTAAGTGGATTACATATTGAGTAGGAAGAGGCAGAAACAGGACCAATGGAAGCACTGGGGATGAGACTGGTAGTGGCAGCACATAGAAAAACAGAGTTTAGAAGTCCCTGGTCTATTTGAATGACAATGGCAGTAATGCATGATCATTCAGTAAATAAAACATCTCTGAAACACGGACCTTTGTGGGCAGCAGGTGGTGCGGTGTGGGTGGTGCGGTCCACAGATGCCAGTCCCCCAAGCTCATGCAGGACTTCCTGGTTCAGACAGAGGTCAACGTGTCGGTTAAAAAGGGTGAGGTCATTGGTGTCCTGGGTCTCCTGACACACTGGACAGGTGAGGGCGGGGCCTCTGTGGTCACGTGACTCGGGCTTGGGCGTAGTCATTGGCCGAGGGCCACCGGGGGACAACAGACAAACCCGAACACGAGGGTCACTTTGAGATGAAACCTTCAGGGTGTTAGCTCTATGTATAGATACATCTCCATTTGGACAAGTGTTAAGGCAGACAGGGTTCAGGCCCACAGTGCTTAGTGAAATATTAGCTGTACTCGTCTCATATAGAAGTAAACCTGTAGTGGACTCCGTATGATCACCTGCACTTGAGTCTAATTGAAGGCCCACTGAGTCCAACATGCACCTACTGAGCAGCTCACTACCTTTCTCCTTCGGCCCCTCCTCCCTCTTCCCTCCAGTTATCTCTTTCTCCACCTCCTCCTCACAGACACGGGGGCCTCTCTCTAGCTCTGTGTCTGTGTGGTTGTTTTGCCCCATAGTAACCCCACTGAGACACTGGTCAACGTGTCTGTTGAAGACTGTCAGCTCTGTGGTGTTCACCTCCCTGAAGCATACAGGGCAGGTCAGACTGTCTGTCCCTGACTCTGGCTCTGTTGAACAGCATGATGAAGTAGACGCATGGGCTGAAGGTTCATGTGTCATTTTGTCCGAAGCTGTCAATGCACTCATAGAGATGTCTGTCTCTGCTGATGTATTTGTATTCTTCGGAGTGTGTGTCTGTGTCCCTTCGGGGGTGGTGGTCGATGAGGTTGGGCCCCGTCTGGTCTCGAAGCCATTACAATCTCCCTTCTCTGGTGGGTCCTCTCTCTCAGCTTGCAGTCGCAGCCTCTGGGCGTGAGCTCTCTGCAAGAAGGATTGCTGGTTCTCCCCAGTCCCGCCCACCTCCACCCCTCCTCGGCTAGGTACCCAGGCGTGACCCTCTTGCCCCTGTCTCTGCTGTACCATGGAAGGGCAGGCAGAGGGCTGAGTCTGGCCTGGAGACTTAGGTGGATGCTCTTTCACAGGCTTGTGGGAGGAGATCTGGGAGGTGCTACTAGAGTCAGTCTGTTTTTTATGGAGAAATCCCACAATGCTCTTCTGCAGGGGTTTCTTGTCATCAGCACTGGCGAAATTGGAAACCCGAACGCCTGCAGACACGCAAGTGTTGATTTAAAACTGCAGTCAATTGTTTTAATCAAGCTACAAGTTCAAATATATGAATTATTAACAGATTCAGTAGAAAGTACTTCATATATTATTGTTATGTACAACATGTTTGAAAGCTGATATTAATGTATTTTCTTGCCAATGGGACACCACATTTAAACAGACGGGAGAAGGTAAAGTAAGATTACCCATAAGCCTCAGTCTCAGTGGCTGGGGGCTGACGTTGTCGATCTCAGTCTTCAGCAAGTCCTTAGCGACAGCAAAGAGCTCTTCCGTCGTAGCAACAGCACACGGCAACGTCCACGCTCTGGTTTTCACCTCAAAGTTGACATTTTTCAGCTTCAACGTCACCGTCTTGCCCTGGAAGAACACAGAGCAAATTAAAGGGTGAAGCACAGATTAAATCTGGTTGGACCTGGGGGAGGTGTCAAAAGGACAGAACAGACATAGATTTGACTGACAGATGACACTAAGTGAAGAAGGGTCAAAGGCATTTTCCTAGGAGAGTGATGGTCATTCCCAAGCAGCCTATTCCCCAGGCAGGCTGAGGCTCACACTGGTCCCTGGTATTCTCCATAACGGCTCTCCATTTCTTCCAGGTATCAAAAGCATATTAGGGCTCAGTCAGCGGGTGACGGCAGTGCCAAGCCAGCTCTCTCTATCGATTGGGATGGGAACAGACGCTCTGGTAATTGTGTGAGATGCTGGTTAGAGACAGATTGAGTCTGGGAGCCAACACTAGCGCTGAAATGTTTTAAGACCCCAAAATACCCTCTCTACGGAAACATCCTTTCTGTTCAAGAACCTTTTTCTGCTCTCTCTTCCCCAGAGGAAAGAGTCATCTGAGGCAATCTCAATGCACAGAGCAAGAGGCAGGCAGTCAGGCAATGGCTGTTCACAATGGTGCTGAATACTAACACACCGGCCATAACAAACAGTTCCATGTGTTATGTACTGTCGAACGGCTCTGCATTTCACACAATAGCCACAAAAAGCCAAATACTGGAGTTTGATTTCAAACGTATACAAATACTAGAGTTTGATTTTATTTTTTTTACTATGAATCCAATAGATCAGACAGTGAATTTGAGTTTAAGAATATACCGTTTAAGAATATAAATGTGCTATACAACTGCAATATATTCTAGTAATGACCTATACGATTAGTAATAGTGTACTGTAATCAACTGAGCTGTGCTGTAGAGTACCTTGAGCGCCTCCTTCTGCAGGTCCTGAGCCAGGTCTTGGCACAGCTCCCTGCACAGCGAGAACTGCTCCTCTAATGCACCCATCTCTCCAAAAGTCCTGACAGAGAATGAGGGAGATAGAGAAACAGGTTGGATATGGGGAGCGTTCGAGTATGTACCATTATTTATCTATGTGTTTCACATATATGTTGCCAGAAAAGAAAAACAAACACCTCTCTGTACTCATGCTTTTTCTCTCTCCGTCCCTGTAAGGAAATACAAAAACAGACAGACTCAGTCAGATGACTTGAACTCATTTTACAGATGAGTTTTCTGTATAGTCACCCCTCTCCCCACTGCCCACCCCCCTCTGCTTGCCCGCCAGCACCTCTCGATGTGTGTGGAGCCCAGGCCCATGGAGATGTGGAGGAAGTGATGCCAAGACGTCTCAGAGAACAGCAGGGCCAGCAGCGCCATCTCCTGGCCAAGATGGGAACAGCTGGTGATACCTAGAGCTCCCAGCATCTTCTCTGTCACCTTCCCAATGCCTGAGATCTGGCACACCAAAAGACCATCATCTGTATTTGTAAGTCATCAGCTAGCAACATGTTCCATAAACAATCACCTAGAGTATGCATCCCTTAAAATAGGCTGTCTAGGTTTAAGGGTAGGTGTACTACAGCCTACCTTCCGGACTGGCAGGTCCTGTATGAAGTCTATGACAGCCTGTCGGTTAGAGGGGAGTCTGTACTGGCCGTTGGGTTTGTTCTTATCACTACACACCTTGGCCAGCATCATGTTTGGGGCAATGCCTAGAATAAAAATTGTTTTACACACACACATACATACATGCTTAATGTAACTATACACAGAATATGACGATAAAGTTAGCCTGGGATAGTAACATATCAAATATTCCCTGAGGTATTTTAACACAACTAACAATGTAACTCTGAGGTGTCCAAAAAGACACCCTATTCTCTATGGGCCCTGGTCAAAAATAGTGAATAGAGAATAGGGTGCCATTTGGGACACAATCCAATGTGTCCTCCAAGGAACATGAACACACAGCATCTCTCTCACCTGCGCTGGCTGTTAGTGAGGTCTTCTGCTCGATGCGGAAGCGCATCTCTCTTACCGCCTCCTCGGCACAGGTCCCAAACACTTCCACCTCTCCCCCAGCAGCATCCTGCAGACAGGGGGAGGAGCTGGGGCTGTTCTCAAACAGGACAGGAGACAAACCCTCTAACTCTACTGTCTCCTGTAGGCCACCATGGTCCTCAACTAGAGAGAGAGAGAGAGAGAGAGAGATAGACAAGGAGAGAAGGTGTGAGATAGTGAGAGATGATTCACAGAAGAGGATCCACGTCTCTTATCGTCTGCTCCCCTTGTCCCTCTTTACTCTTGACAGGTGGCAAAAGTGAACTAGATAAGAGAAAGTGACAGAATACACAGACATAGTTCTAATCCCTTCTAATTCACTTTCTCTGTCAGGCAGGAAATAGAGGAAGAATGACATGAGGCTTTTGCTATTAAGCTCTTAGTAAACCTCTCTCCTTTTGTTACATCTTCCATATAACACGTAGCTGCCTTTATACTACATCTAACCTACTTACAGTCTACTCTCAAAGTTGTCTTACAAATGACAACTTTATCACAGTCCGTAAACCACAACTGCAATATTGTTTAAAAAAAAAGCTATCCAACAGTGTAACAAGCGACCATAACGCTCAGTTATGACATAGTCATCCCCTGTGTTTAGACATCTGACCTAGCACTGACATGGATCTAGATACCTCTAGCTGTCCCAGTGTTGTTGGTGTGGAGACGGTGGGTACGGAGGGCCTCTGGCCAGCCTCTCCTCTGCTCAAGGTGGTCACTGATGTCCAGGTATGCTTCGTCGAGACTCATGGGCAGGAAGTGAGGGTCATAGTCTGCAAAGACCTCCCGGACCTAGCAGAGATTTAGGATGATTAGGGACTCATATGTCTCTTTGGGGAGGATTTATATATACAGTGTGTGTGTGTGTGTGTCAGATCCTTACTTCAGCGCTCACTGCTCTGTATTTGTCAAAGTTGATTGGAACAATAACCAGGTTTGGGCAGAGCTTCTTTGCGATGAAGCCAGGCATGGCGGCACGAACCCCAAACTTCCTGGCATGGTAGTTGGATGTTGACTGAGGAGAGTGGACAAAACACATACATTTGTAGATATAAATAACCTGGGGTTCAATATGAGATCTGTGTTGTCGTGCAATAAAAGCACATCTTTCAGATCTAGTGAGAAGACCATAAACCAGTTCATATGTGAAGGAGAAAGATCCCCAGATATGATCCTCCCTCTGGGTAGCAATGCTGAGATCATTCAACAGACTTGGCTTTCTTATTTTGACATCACATGATAACTGGAGACAATTGGTATCACGAATGAATGACAATCAAACAAAACAACCACTACACTCATCTCTGTTATTTGTCTCTAGCGGGTCTTGTTTGTCATAGTCTTGCGTGGCCAGCCTTCTAAATCCTGTCTCTTTCACGAGAAGCCTTGGCTTCTGAGGCTGTTGGTCAATATAAACGTTTCTAGCAAATGAACAGTGCTGTTCATGGCGTATAGAATCTCACCAACATGCTCATGGAGCCCACGGCCATGGGTTTGTCCATCAGGTCAGGACAGTCTCTCGTCTCCACCGCAGCATAGAAGGCATCCATATCCACATGCACAATCACACGGCTCAGGTCACGACCCCTCTCCAGGTCAGAGGTCATCTTCTCCACCTACAACAAGACGTTCAGAGGTGACAGCTTCAAACAAATTATAACACAGAAATATACACTGTAGAAGTTATACTGTAAACCTAGTGTATCTGTGTGTTAGAGGTCACATAATACTTATTTGTGTAGGTGTGTGTGTGTGTGTGTGTGTATAGCCGTGTACCTGTGCTTGTGCTTTGCTCAGCTGTTGCTCAGTGATGTGTGCTTTCTGCAACATCATCCTCTCAATGCGCTGGTTCACCTGCTGTTCCTTCTTCAGCTCGTTCTCATAGAACCTGGAGCCCTGCAGAAGAGAGGGAACCAGAGAGGTGGGTGATCTCCAGTAACAGGCCATGGAACACCGTGAGAAGAGAGGGAACCAGAGAGGTGGGTGACCTCCTGTAACAGGCCATGGAACACTGTGAGAAGAGAGGGAACCAGAGAGGTGGGTGACCTCCTGTAACAGGCCATGGAACACTGTGAGAAGAGAGGGAAACAGAGAGGTGGGTGATCTCCAGTAACAGGCCATGGAACACTGTGAGAAGAGAGGGAACCAGAGAGGTGGGTGACCTCCAGTAACAGGCCATGGAACACTGTGAGAAGAGAGGGAAACAGAGAGGTGGGTGACCTCCAGTAACAGGCCATGGAACTGTGAGAAGAGAGGGAACCAGAGAGGTGGGTGACTTCCAGTAACAGGCCATGGAACTGTGAGAAGAGAGGGAACCAGAGAGGTGGGTGACTTCCAGTAACAGGCCATGGAACATGGAGAAGAGAACCCACTGGACCTCAACACACGTGGGTTTGTCAGTTCCTGTGCCATTAGAGTAAGGTAACTTAGCTAGGGTATTGACTCAAAGTCTAGGGTGTTCGTTTGCGTGTTTGGATAAACAGACAGAAGTTATCAACCTGTACTGTACCTTGGAGGACTCCATGATGATCTTGTTAATCTTGTCCCTGTTAAGGCCCTCCATTCCAGCCTTGTTGTCATTGAGGGCCATTCTTGAGAGGAAGCCCTCCCCACTGGAAGAGGAGGTCCCCCCTGTCGCCATACTTCCTTCAAGTGAGACCCTGCATTGAACACATAAACCAAACAACATTTGCTAAGAAGTATTATGGTAAGTTAACTAGCTTGCTAGCTAACAACCTAGCTAGCAAAATATGTATTCATCCATACAAGTTGGTTCCACAATGTAAAATAATCTAAACAGCTAGTAATACTAATTTCTAACTATCCATGGCAAAAATAAATAATATTTTGTTTGTTTACGGTAAAAGTATATTCTTTGCCTTTGCCTCTTCAGTCTTGAGTTCTGAATTTGCTTCCGCGCTCTACGTCAATTAGGGGGAGGTGCAGTTTCCTTGTTTACGGATGTAAAACCACGCAACGCGCGTATAAACAAAACCTTCAAGAAACAAATCCAGCGACAAACTTTTAACAGGTGATGAAATGTTGTTGATTTATGAATAACGTGATATTAATCCATTAATTTATTAACACAATGAAATATCAAACTGTTTCAGGTATTTTGAACAGTTTCTGCATAGCGGCGATGTCCTAACCAGAGATAATGGAGGAATTATCTTCCTTTCTCTACCACCTGACCTAACAACCACAGGCCGAGTCCAAGGTTTCTGTCGTCGCCATAGAGATGTATAGAGGACTCTAGTGCCCAAAAGCGAATTTATGCATGAGCAACGTCATTGAGGACTTTCCCCATTTTGAACTAAGTCAACCGAGTGAGACTTCCTATGGGTTAAGGAAGGATCACATAATTCCATCCAGGTCATCAGGAGGGATCAGCCAATGAATTATACTTGTGACCAAACATTCCATAACTGCAAGTAGCAGTAAATTACCAACAGTGGCTTTATACTTTTTCAAACAACACAGTCCAGGTGGCAGTAAGCACAATCTTGTTTGTTAACCAACTCATAAAAGTAGTAAGAAGAAAATGGACTACTTCAAAATGGAGATGGCCACAATGCCATTGCGCTCACAGAAGCCCTACATTTTTTTATATTTTCTATTATTTTTTGCACGGTCTCTATGCACACTCACAGGGCCCTACAAACTAAGCACATGGATACTCCAACACACTACTAACACCATCATTTGCTCACACACACATAATATGCACATACATTTCTACTGACTACTCACATACAATCATCATATATGCTACTGCTACTCTGTTTATCATACACTATATATACAAAAGTATGTGGACACCCCTTCAAATTAGTAGATTCGGCTATTTCAGCCACACCCATTGCTGACAGGTGTATAAAATCGAGCACACAGCCATACAATCTCCATAGACAAACATTTGGTTTCCATGTGTTTGATTCCATTCCAGCCATTATTATGAGCCATCAGCCTCCATTGGATGCCACCTTTCCAACAAGTCAGTTCATAAAATGTATGCCCTGCTGGCACTGCCCAGTCAACTGTATATGTTGTTATTGTGAAGTGGAAATGTCTAGGAGCAACAATGGCTCAGCCGCAAAGTGGTAAGCCACAAGCTCACAGAACGGAACCGCCGAATGTTGAAGCGCGTAGAACGTAAAAATCGTCTGTCCTCGGTTGCAACACTCACTACCGAGTTCCAAACTCTCTCTGGAAGCAACGTCAGCACAAGAACTGTTCATCGGGAGCTTCATGAAATGGGTTTCCATGGCCGAGCAGCCACACACAAGCCTAAAATCACCATGCGCAATGCCAAGAGTGGGCTGGAGTGGTGCAAAGCTCGCCGCCATTGGACTCTGGAGCAGTGGAAACGTGTTCTCTGGAGTGATAAATCACCCTTCACCATCTGGCAGTCCGACGGACAAATCTGTCCCTATGCATAGTGCCAACTGTAACATTTTGGTGGAGGAGGAATAATGGTTTGGGTTAGACCCCTCAGTTCCAGTGAAGGGAAATCTTAACGCTACAGCATACATTGACATTCTAGATGTTTCTGTGCTTCCAACTTTGTGGCAACAGTTTGGGGAAGGCACTTTCCTGTTTCAGCATGAGAATGCCCTCATGCACAAAGCGAGGTCCATACAGAAATGGTTTGTCGAGATCGGTGTGGAAGAACTTGACTGGCCTGCACAGAGCCTTGACCTCAACCTCATCGAACACCTTTGGGATGAATTGGAATGTTTGACCATCAGGTGTCCACATACTTTTGGCCATGGAGTGTATATCCTGATGCCTAGTCACCTTTCCCAAAAACGTATGTATCTCTATCGATCTAGTATCCCTACACATTGTACATATTGTTCTGGAACTGACCCTGTATATGGTATGGTATGCTTACTTTATCGTGTTTTTATTTTATATTGTATGTTTTTGTTCTACCTCATTTGTAGTATTGCATTTTAATTGGGTACTGCATCGTTGGTGTTAGAGCTTGCAAGAAAGGCATTTCACTGTACATGTGCATGTGACATTAAAAGTTGAAACAAACTTATGGGACAAATACTACAAAAGCGAAATCTATACATCTCTATGGTCGTCCCAAGGTCCGCCAGAGGGCGCTAGCGGGGTAGCGAGATAGCGATCGTAGTTCTGAGCCATCTGAAGGGATTAGCGCTATGTGTATTTGATCGTTGGGGATATGGCGCATTTGAACAGAAGGACTATTTTGTCTGCTGCATTATGACTGGATTTCTAGCCAGCTAACTAGCTTTCGCTAATTGCATTGCAGAGTATATTTATATTAAACGTTACGTCGTGTTGCTTATTGAAACACACATCCCGCAAGGAATTGTGAATTTAGATTGCATGCCAGAGTCTTAACTAGCTACGACAGCTAAGCAAGCCACTCCTGATTGTCTCATGTTTTGCTGTCTTATCGATTTGGCAACACTCGCTTGGCCACGTCTTATCAATTTGTGTATTTTAGTTTTCTCGTGGTAAACGCCAGCCTCTCCCTAGCTAACGTTACCCAACGACTTGGTTGCTAAATGTCGGAGAAGAGTTCGAACTCGTCGGGCTCCGATGAAGATGTGGATCCCGAATCTGGGCATCCTGTTGAACTCGGTGGCGTCCTAAGCAAGGTAAGTCCTACAAAACAAACGATTGATCTTTATTCAAATGGCTAGTGAGGGCGTGATCCTCTCAAAAACACTGCTGGGATACAACTAGAATAACTACACTGAACAAAAACGCAACCTGTAAAGTGTTGGTCTCATGAGCTGAAATAAAATATCCCAGAAATGTTCCATATGCACAAAAAGCTTTCTCTCAAATGTTGTGCACAAATTTGTTTACATCTCTGTTAGTGAGCATTTCTCCTTTGCCAAGAGAATCCATTAACATTACAGGTGTGGCATATCAAGAAGCTGATAAACATGATCATTACACAGGTGCCTCTTGGGCTGAGGACAAACAGCCACATGTGCAGTTTTGTGACACAAGACAATGCCACAGATGTATCAAGTTAAGAGAGCGTGCAATTGGCATGCTGACTGTAGGAATGTCCATGAGCTGTTGCCAAAGAATTGAGTGTTCATTTCTCTAAGCCGCCTCCAACTTCTTTTTAGAGAATTTGCAGTATGACCACATGTATTGCGTCATGTGGGCGAGCGGTGTTCGGATGTCAACTTTGAACAGAGTGCGTCATGGTTTGCGGTGGGTTTACCGAATACCTTGATGTGATCCGATCCTTAGGCCCATTGTCTTGCCATCCACCCGCTGCCATAAGCTCATGTTTCAGCATGATAATGCACAGTGTTGCAAGGATTTGTACACAATTCCTGGATGCTGAAAATGCCCCAGTTCCTGGATACTCACCAGACATGTCACCCAAAGAGCATGTTTGGGATGCTCTGGATCGATGTATACGACAGCGCATTCCAGTTCCCGTCACTATCTAGCTACTTCATACAGCCATTGAAAAGGATGGGACAACATTCCACAGGCCACAATCAAGTTTGATGAACTCTATGTGCAGGAGATGTGTTGTGCTGCATGAAGCAAATGGTGGTCACACCAGACACTGACTGGTTTTCTGATCCACACCCCTACATTTTTTTTTTAAAGGTATCGGTGACCAACAGATGCATGTCAATATTCCCAGTCATGTGAAATCCATAGATTAGGGCCTAAATCATTTATTTCCTTATATGAACTGTAACTCAGTAAAATCTTTGAAATTTTAGCATGTTGTGTTTATATTTTTTGTTCAGTGTAGATAGCTAGCTGCTAACTTTTGATTCAAAGCACTCAAACCGGTGTATGAGTTGTGATTGATAGTCAATTGTTGTACACTTCCCTGTGGTGGACACTTCCTTATTGTGGACAATGGTTGGATTAGGTTGACAATGTTTGATCAATTAGGCCTACTATCAGACAATGGGTACCACAATCAAACTGCTCCATCCACTCATAACAAGGTGGGCTCAGTTGCTTTGTATGGCATCTTTGTGGGCCATAAACACCCACTTCTCTTTTCAGTTAATTGGGGAATCCATTCAACTAATCATCTTTAGTGATTTGAAACTTAAGTGTGAAACTAAATACATGACCTCCTTCCTACTGTAATTGCACTGCTAGTAGAAATGTAGTCTTGACTATCTGCCTTTTTTGTTCGTTGACAGTGGACCAACTACATTCACGGATGGCAGGACCGGTGGGTAGTGTTGAAGAACAACACTCTGAGCTACTATAAGTCAGAGGATGAGCGGGAGTACGGCTGCAGGGGCTCTCTGTGTCTCAGCAAGGCGATCATCACAGTAAGTTAGAGTAAAGGTCTATTTCCTCTCAGGAAGCAGCATTATGGCACATGTCACAGCAAAATGGACTTCATGATTTCTATCGTACCAGCAGGGAAAGGGAAGGTTATCTCAAAAGACTATCTCGGTCCCGTTTTACTGGTTTTAAAGATTAGGTGAAAATATGCTAGTGAAATGCTTGCCTAAAACTCAGACAATGTTAGGATGTTCTCTGTCATTACTTTGAGCAATAACTTGTCATTCCTTGGGTCCAATTTTCTCTGCCCCAGAGAGCTAAACATTAACCAGTAATGAGGCTGTTAGTGCACAGTAGGGGATAGAGAGCAGTATTTTGATCAGACAAGGGCATACTGACACTACAAGGAGACCCATTTGTAAACACGTGTACATAGTCCTTTATTAGGCAACTGAAATCCTCATTCCGTCTTGGAATGTCATCTTTGGCCACATACTTTCAGCATTTGTATGCCGTGCTTCTGTTTCTTCTATAGAAAAGTGTGAGTTCCTATGTACATCCTTAAAAACATAGGTGCTGGGCTAATAAAGAATACTAGTGAAGATGAAGGCCCTCACACTAGTAAAGCTGTGAATTGGGAGCTTTATTGACAGCGTTTTCATCAGAAACTGCTCTTCGTCAGGTCAAACAAACCGAGTGTTCACATCCACACATGTACATTTCACCTCACATGATAATTGCAGACATGACGCCAGGTGGGTGCAAAAGCAATTTGTGTGTCTCTAAATTTAATATCAGTGAGTTGGGCACATGTAGTAGTTCCAGAAAATAATATATATTTACAAAATGACCCCCCCCCCCCCCCCTCTACTCGGAGTATTAACACCAGGGTTCTCTGGTCAAGAGTCCTGATATTACTCATGTGCTCTGCTATCCTTGTTTTTAGAGCTCTCTTTATTTTTCCTACATAGCGTAGACCACAAATCCACTTGTTCAGTTATATCACATTTTTTTGTGGAACACGTAATGATGGCCTGGCCTGTAATTGTGTATTTGTTCGTAAAGTTACACTGGGTACATCGGCCACATCTATAGTTACCGTCCGGCACATTGTCTAGAAAGGTACTGTGTGGCAGTGGTGGAAGATCACCACCATTTGACTGATGTTGGGGGCGTGTCTGAAGACCACCTGCAGGGGTTCTTTAAACGTCCAGCTGTTGGTCAGTGCTCAAGATGTGCCAGTGTTTTTTATTTTATTTTTTATGATGTGGTCAAACGGATAGCGTGAGGCTATCATCATGGGTCATATTTTAATAACGTTCCCTTGCGTCATGCAGCCGTTCATCTGGGTAACCCCGCTGTCCAAAACGCTCATCCAGATAGTTGGCTTTATTGTCATTGTCGCTCTGTGTACTACAAGTACTGCGTTTGTGAATGTGACTTGGCTAATGGGGAGGCTCTTTTTTTCTTTTTAGTGGTGGAAGCTGTCCCTGCGTAACAGGGAATTCCTGTATAGGTCCGCGCTAAAGCTACCCCCCCCCCCCACCCACCCCCCCCCCCCCCCTCCCCCTCTTAATCAAAATGTCAAGAACTTGTTTCATGCGCATCAAAGGTGAGGGTCAATTTTAAATGTTCCCTGCTTGTATTGATGGACTGGAATCGATGGTTCCCTCTGCTGTGTCCTGAAATAGAAGGAATACATCATCAAGGAAGGGTTTCCAGAGTCTGATAAATGGCGCAGGAATGGATTGTTAGGGCTGAAAATCACCTTCTTCTCAAACAACCCCACATACAGTTTGGCATAATTCGGTGCCATTTCTACTACCCGTAGCAGTTTCCTTCTGTTGAATGAACATTCTTAGTCAGAACCGTCTCAGCCAGTTCAACAATCCAGTTAGTGCTAGGGAGTGTGCATGTGGGTCGTTGACTAAGACAGTGTGCCAGTGGGTCGTTGACTAAGACAGTGTGCCGTGGCTTCCAGGCTTCCCTGATAGGGGATATTAGTATACACAGATTCAACATCAAACAAGCCACAATAGGCCTCCCTGGTGGCTTATCCAATAGTTTGTGGATTTTTGGTAAGGCATGAATAACACTCCTGATTGGATTGTCTACTTTCATGAACTCATATTCTTTTTGCATAATTTCTCCATTTTCCAACAGAGACTTCAGCTTGCAGTGAATCTCATCTTTGAACAGTGGTGTGGGGTCACGTGACAATTTCTGATAGAAAGTAGTGGTGTTCAATTGTCCCTGAATCTCAGTCACATAGTCATCACAGTTTAACAACACCACAGCTCTGCCCTTGTCAGCATTACGTACAATCACAGTGGAATCATTTATTTTGAAATCGTCCAATGCTTGTCTCTGTTTTTTAGGGAGGTTATTGTAGACTCTCTTCTCGTTTCTTATTCAGTATCTGAGACATCGTTTCCCACCGATCTGCAGTATGTTTCCAGGGAGGGATTTCTGTATCTGGGCGGACAAATGGTGGATTTTGCTCCAAAAGGGGTATTCGTTCTGTGGGAAATGTCATTCTCTATTGTGTCACCCATACTGGACACATCCACATTTGGACTCTTATCTCTCATTTATGGAACAGCTTCTGTTTCTTGCCATTTGACCCTTTATTTCCCTCCTGCAGGCCTCCTGTTGCTCAGATAAGCTGAAATCCAACACCCTGGTTAAACATTACATTTTTTCTCTGAAAATACCAGGGTTCAGTACAGAGGTCAAACAAATGGTATTACTGCTATTTGTGCAATATGATTTAAATGATCAACTTGGATTAACACTACAATATGGGATGTTGCAACTTCCCTTAAAGGGATACTTGGGGATTTCGGTAACGAAGCTCTGATTCTACTTCCCCAGAGTCAGATGAACTCGTGGAGACCATTTTTATGTCTGCGTCCACTTTGAAGGAAGTTGCAAAGGTGTCTGTGTGCTCTTGAGAGAGCATTAGTTCCTTTTCTCTAGGTAAATACAATTCCGAGGACTACAATGGTTTAATACTCGCAGCACACCCACCCAGTCGGTGGCATTCAGTCTGGAATAAGGAAGACGACAACAAGACTCATACTGCTTTCATAAAGGATTTATAGTATTTTGCATGTAAAATAAATAAAAATGGGGCAATGTTTATGACCTCCTTACAAACAAGCCCATTTCCCCCCCCCCCCCCCACATTTTGCCTACATACGCCTTCTATACCTCCCGTGCACATACTGTAGCGGTATGCTGGTGACTAGTAGTAGTGGTGTGCAGATGTGGGTGGGCCTATATTTGAATAAATCCATTGAATATACACCATTTAATCATTTGTTTAGGCAGATCCTAAGAAGCATAAGACTAATAAAAAGTATTTTCAAAACAATAGAATGGCATATTTTGAGTCTAATTATGTAATCTCCAAATGAATGAAATCAATAGTTCATTAAACAGACACGATATCACAGTTAAAATGCATATATTTTGTAGTAACAATGTAATGGAATATAACGTAATAAAATACAAATAATATTTTTCCCACACCACTTGTCACGGAAACGTGTGGAACGGCTGTTATGTAAATATAAAAAATGTATATTTGGAGTTATTTATTTTTATCCACGTTTCATCTCTTTCCTACCCTGACTCTACTTTTAGGGAGCGGGCGTAGGGTCTTACCATTGAAAGTATATTCTTCATGATACTGATTTTTAGAAAAGAATAGCAATCCTATTTTCTTGTATTCATATTTCACAACCTCTATGGGCTTTTGGAGTTGCATATACGCGATCAAGCAAAATAGTAGGCCTACACTTGATTTAGGCTACATTATTGCACGCTAAATGTTTCTGATCAGTGATAGATGAGAAAACGAATAGATGAGCTGTACCACCTCCACGTATTTGTCCAACCAGAAACCAATGAATCAAATAGTCAATACAGACAGAAATTCAGTGAATCAAAATCACATTGATTGAGACAATTCAGACTTTTGGTCGGGAGGAGGCCTAGGATACGAAGCGACTGCGAGTGAAGAGCAAAAAAATGTAATTGTTGAACTACATAACATGCTGTCAAAATGTTGTAATAAATGAACCAATTACACAGGATGGTCATGGGCAGCAATCGCCTCCATTTAGCTAACATTTTCCCAGCCTGACTGTAGCCCAACCAATATCCAAACAGAGATGAAGTGAAAACAAGAATCGGACATGGATTGATTTATCAAGATGAGTCCCCACCCTTGTCTCAAAGCAGTGGAACGGCGCTGTCCTAATCAAAGCGGTTCTGAAATGATCTCGTTGACCACACGTGGGGAGGCTATTGCTTAAAATGTGGTTCAAAGATTGGATGACTTTGGGAGTTTCAGTAAGCAATAATTTGAGACATGCTTTCAATTGCGTTAGCCTACTTTATTCCAATATTTTCATAATTCATTGGTTTTTAATCCACACAGTAATTCTATATGTATCCATCCCGTAGTGCATAAGAAAACATACATGCTTAGGGGTGGGCTATGCGACGAGATGGGAGAAGTGACATGCCTCGCAAAGCTTAGCACTGGCGCTGCCGAGCAGGGTTTAAGAGCCTAGTGCGTGCCAATGACGCCTCAGCATTACGGCTAAGTTTCATACTAAGCCGCAGGCAGAAGTTTTACGAGATAATTACTACGTCGTTAGGCGTAAATAAATGTGTTGCCTTTGATACTGGCAATCCCTCTCAGATAAATGGTATATTTCTATTGTTATTGACTCTACTTTTGCTTATGTGTAACTCTTTGTTTGTGTCACACTGTGTAACTCTGTTGTTTGTGTGTTGGTTGTTGGCCAGGCCGACGTGGGAAAAACAGTTGCCGGAAAAACGTCTTCGTGTGAAAGGGATATGATATTAAAGGGATATGATATTAAAGGGATATGCCTCATGACTCCTGCATGCTTCACACTCGGGACTCAGACTCTCTATTGGTTACACAGACTTTTGGCCTCCCATCCTATTCTAACCACCTCTCACTGGATTTGTGCTCATGTTACCTGATGAAATTGCTGTACAATATGATCTTTTTGCCATCTGATGCACATTCAGATGTCATAAATTAGCACTACAGAGTTCTCCTTGTCCTCCCTGATTGTATTACTGTTGACAATATCTGGAAATGTGCATGTACACCCTGCCCATCTACTGTTGCTAGCCCCAATTCTGACTTGTGCTCTATCTGCTTCCTGATTTCTGCTTTCGTAAAAGCCTGGGTTTTCTGCACGCTAACACTAGAAGCTTATTACCTAAAATGGATCAATTGAAAGTGTGGGTTCACAGCTTCAATCCAGATGTGTTGGTCATTACTGAGACGTGGTTAAGGAAGAGTGTTTTGAATACTGATGTTAACCTTTCTGTAAGATCTGTCTTGCCTGAAAAAGTTTATAACCAAAGGTGGGGGGGTGGCAATCTTTACCAAGGATCACCTTCAGTGCTCGGTTGTCTCCACCAAGTCTGTCCCCAAACAATTTGATTTGCTGGAATTAAGCAGTAAACTTTCAAATAGCTCTTTGTTGACTGTTGCTGGGTGCTATCGTCCACCATCAGCATCGGCTTGTACCCTACCTGCCCCAAGCTCTCTCCTGGCCCCTTCTGAATTTTTCATGCTAGGTGACCTAAACTGAGACATGCTTAAACCACCCGACCAAGTCCTAAAGCAATGGGACTCCCTAAATCTTTCTCAGATTATTAGCAATCCCACAAGGTATGACTCCAAGCACCCAGAAAAGGCTACTCTTCTTGATGTTATCCTCACAAATACTCCTGACAGGTATCAGTCTGGTGTCTTCTGTAATGACCTTAGTGATCACTTTTATAGTGTTCATAATGGCTGCTCAGTGGAACAACCTGTCCTGATTTGTCATAGACATTGGCTAAAAAACCTTCATGAAGGAATGCTTGCTCATTAACTGGCCTCTGTGACATGATATAGAATCAGCTTGATCCCCTCTGTTGAAGACATTTGGACCTTCTTTTTTAAATATTTTCAGTGGCATTGTTAACAAACACACCCCCATAAAGAAAATTAGAATTTAAAAACAGGTTCAGCCCCTGGTTTGACCTGTGATCTTGCAGAGTTACTCCACCTCATGAATTCCATTTGGCTTGTCACACGCATACTCAGGCTGATTGGCTCTCGTTCAGGCAAATGAGAAATAAGTGCACTCAGGCTATCCGGAAGGCCAGCTAGTCAGCGCATGTGCTTGTAATCCGTCTTGCCCCGCGGCCTTGTGAATGTTTACATTGTGTTTTGAAAGCTTTTGATACAGTAGACCATTCCATTCTTGTGCGCCGGCTAAGGAGTATTGGGGTCTTTGGCCTGGTTTGCTAACTACCTCTCTCAAAGAGTGCAGTGTATAAAGTCAGAACATCTGCTGTCTCAGCCACTGCCTGTCACCAAGGGAGTACCCCAAGGCTCAATCCTAGGCCCCACGCTCTTCTCAATTTACATCAACAACAACAGCTCAGGCAGTAGGAAGCTCTACTCAGCTGGCCCCTACCAAGATTTTGTGATAAATGCTCTACAACAAAGATTTCTTAGTGTGCAACAAGCTCAAACAAGCTACCCTTAACCTTGTTCTGAACACCTCCAAAACAAAGATCATATGGTTTGGTAAGGAGAATGCCCCTCTCCCCACTGGTGTGATTACTACCTCCTGAGGGTTGAGAGCTTGAGGTAGTCACCTCATACAAGTACTTGGGAGTAGGGCTAGACAGTACACTGTCCTTCTCTCAGCACATTTAAATCTAGACTTGGTTTCCTCTATCGCAATCGCTCCTCTTTCACCCCAGCTGCCAAACTAACCCTGATTCAGATGACCACCCTACCCATGCTCGATTACAGCAACATAATTTATAGATCGGCAGGTAAGGGTGCTCTCGAGCGGCTAGATGTTCTTTACCATTCGGCCATCAGATTTGCCACCAATGAAACTTATAGGACACATCACTGCACTCTATACTCTGTAAACTGGTCATCTGAGGAACCTGTCGCAAGACCCACTGGTTGATGCTTATTTATAAAACCCTCTTAGGCCTCACTCCCCCCTATCTGAGATATCTATTGCAACCCTCATTCTCCCCATACGACACCCGTTCTGCCAGTCACATTCTGTTAAAAGTCCCCAAAGCGCACACATCCCTGGGTCACTCGTCTTTCCAGTTCACTGCAGCTAGCGACTGGAACGAGCTGCAACAAACACTCAAACTGGACAGTTTACTCAATCTCTTCATTCAAAGACTCAATCATGAACACTTACTGACAGTTGTGGCTGCTTTGTGTGATGTATTGTTGTCTCTACCTTCTTGACCTTTGCTGTTGTCTGTGCCCAATAATGTTTGTACCATGTTTTTGTGCTGCTACCATGCAGTGTTGTCATGTGTTTCTGTCTTGTTATGTTGTCTTGGGTCTCTCATTATGTTGTGTCTCATGTCGTGATGTGTTTTGTCCTAAATTTATACATTTACATTTATTTATTTTTTATCCCTTTTGCCTTTTGGTAGGCCTTCATTGTAAATAAGAATTTGTTCTTAACTGACTTGCCTAGTTAAATAAAATATCAGAGAAACGGAGGCCTTTTTCCAAATATCCCAAATCCTGAGCTCTCTGTTGACGGACTCCTCTATCAGTGGTATGTGAAGTCTGAGGAATGCGGAAACAATCCTTCGGTTAATACCTTGCTCAGTAGAAGCCAGCTTCACAGTTAGGTCACCATGGACTCGGTACAGTGCGCTCACCTCACACACATGGTAGATGTTTGTGCAGGAAATGCAACAGATGATTGTGCTTCTGGCTATGGCTCAACCTCCTGCTGTGTCATGACACTGCAGACTACTGTTTACACATCGCTCTCTGACATATCTTCTGCAGTTCAGTATCTTGTGCTTCTAGAAAAGCTCTTTTCATGCAGTATCTGTTTTTTTCTTTTTTTTCTTCCAGAAATGGATTGTGTTTTGTATTCTCTGTTACTTTTATATTCAAGCACAATGTAAAATCGTTTCACATTAGAGAGTTGTTAATGCTGCTGTGAACTACTATTGATCATGTCAACAATACTAGCAACGTTTTCAAAACCTGAGGAACCAGCAACTGTAACGTTGGCTGAAGTGTTCTAAATCAGATCTCTTCACACACACACACACACACACACACACTCACAGAGAAATGGATAGCAGCACACTGTGCTGCTGGGGAAGGAACAGTTTTAAAGGAGAGACAGCCAGGCTTTATGGGCCGTGTCTGATACAGCCTTGTGCCAGTGGACTTAATGCTTCCTATGAGTCACACAGATAAGAGTTTCTTAAAGGAATGCTTGATAGGAGTAGGGTGGAGAAGTCAAATAAAATGTATATTTGTCACATGCTTCATAAACAACAGGTGTAGGCGAACATTGAAATGTTTACTTACGGGCCCTCCCCAACAATACAGTCGTGCTGTTTGATTTCAGGGAGAAAGAGACATTAAATGCATTAACACAGAATAAAACAAAAGTCATGATGGTAGTTCAGGCCTATTAATGCGTATCACTTAATAACCGCCATTTATTCACATTACTTTCATTAAATATTTCAGTTGTCTAAATTCCATTTGTTTAATTTGATGACTATTAGTTTATTCCAAGTCATCTCTTTAGAGCTGCTGTCTGTGCTTTCAAAGTAAATTCAGCCTACTTTTTATGACTGCTGAGTGCTAACTATCAATCACTGTCATCAGATGATGTATTTTCAGGAAGTTACCTCGCAAAGCAACTTATTTCTAAGGTCTGTGTTTCTGCTCCTGACAAGTAAGCGGGCGCACAATGGATTATGGTCATTGGATTTTAGCGCAGAAAATGTGGTAATTAACTCTGTAGAATATTTGCCTGTTGGAAACTACAACTCCCTACTACATTGCACAGTTCAGACAGAAACTGAGCATGGTGCTCACAGAAGAAAATGAACGAAATGGAGATCAAATAATTGAACCTACGTTGGTCAATCAGTTTTTAAAAAACGAAAAATAACCTACTTTTTGGTTAATCGCTCAGCGCTACAATGCAGAGAAAATTAGAAATAATATAAAAATAATAACGCAAGGAATTAATACACAATGAATAGTGATAACTTAGCTATATACACAGGGTACTGAGTCCATGTGCAGGGGATCGAGGTAATTGAGGTAGATATGTACATATAGGTAACCAAGGCAGGTAGCTAACCACTAGGCAGGTAGCCTAGTGGTAAGAGCGTTGGACTAGGAACCAAAAGGTTGCAAGATCAAATCCCCGAGCTGACAAGGTACAAATCTGTCACTCTGAACCCACTGTTCCCAGGCCTTCATTGAAAATAAGCATTTGTTCTTCACTGACTTGTCTAGTTAAATAAAGGTAAAATAATAAAATAAATAGGTAGGGATAATAAACAGTAACAGCAGCGTATGTGATGAGTCAAAAGAGTGTTTCCCCATAGACACTGATCTAGTGTCAGGTTTGTCTTATTTCCTCCAATGGGGAAGATCTTGTTACAGATCTGTGCTTATGTACTTCTAGCAGTACTGGAAAGAGAAACCAGCAGCCCTCCAAGTTCAGCTTAACTCATGAAATGAAACATATGGGGATCGATTTAAGTGTTATGATTGAAATAGCTAAATGCAATGTTGTGTTAAATAATGTGGGAATTCCATCTATGTTCTAGAGAATGTGGTGGGGGGGAAGGGATGGGCACTGCAGTTTGTCCACAAAGGTTACAGAGAATAAAATGGGGGCGCTTAATTAGTCAAGTTGATTTTAAACAAGGGCAACATCAGCTAGCATTAGCGGGCCATTTCTATTGGAGGAGCTGTAATTTAGAAAACAGAGAACTGACCCAATCCCAAAGGAAGCTATGGGATTCCTGGTGCATGTGCTTGGATTCTTGAAGCTGGAATGGAGATCAGGGGGGAGGAGGAGAGGGATGAGAAGGGAACATTTATGAAGACACTGGTTCCGAGAGGAATGCATTAGACATCAGGTTGTAATTACAGCCCTATTTAATGAGTTCTAGAACATTCTCTATATGGAATCCATATGTGTCAGAACCACATTCCTCATTCATCTGACATGTGATTGGAACATTCCCAGGACAACAACTCAGTGAAAGGCATGATAATAAAGTCTATTATTGGCTGTTTTGGACTAATCTGAAAGAGGGAACATATAATTTGACATGCTATTGACCACTCGTTTGTTTTAAACTGGTAATGGTAGAGACTTCACTTTTCAGCCATTTCTGCTGTAGGGTTTGATGTCTCCTAGTGTAAGTATTGTCACTCATGTGTCTCCTCTCTCTGTCTCTCTCTCTGCAGCCCCATGAGTTTGATGAGTGTCGTATTGACATCAGTGTGAACGACAGTGTGTGGTACCTACGGGCAGAGGACCCAAAGCACCGCCTCCGATGGATTGACTCCATCGAACTACATAAGGTAAGACTGAAGAATCTCTCCTTAGATAGAACTGAGGTATTCCCCTTGGCTTGGACTGGAGTCAGCTGACACGTCTAGGGAGTGTAGCTCTGGTATCCATCAGTGAGATGGCACTGGGCTGGGGCTCTGTTTGAAACGCCACTACTTCATGTTGATCTGAGTAGGTTAGATGGTAATACACCATAGCGTCTATATGGTCCTTGTTGCTCCGGCCTGATTTTCTCCATGTTACTTGTCCAGTACTTTCATATCTACACAATAAGTGGGGTTGACTGGTACTGGCGGTAGAATGTACCAGCTTAAGGGTTGATTTTAGAACAGAACAAGGGCCTGGTATTTCTGTGAGGTGAACAGAAAGGGAGTGGAGTCAGGAAATGTGGGGGGTCACAACCCATCACCCTGGGAATGCTGGGAATCTTGGGAGTGGCCAGGGGGGGGGGGGGGGGTGCTGTTCACACACTGATGGTGTGACCACCTGATGTAGGGTGGGTCCCATTGCTGGGTGTGTGTTCGTGTTGAGCTGCATGGCCAGCACTATGCTGACAAATTGTCCTAACACTAACATGTGCTGCATATGGGCAGAGACCAGACACTCCACAGGCTGACACATTCAACACTGTCTGTGTGAAGGGATCTCTCCTGGTTAGGACAGGAGAGGACTGTACGGGGTTCAGGTCAGCAGTGCCCTCCACAACTTCAACCGTAGACTACCAAGAATCCATTCAATTCAATCTAGTCCTTGACTTTGTTATCTACCTTTTGGTCTGTTTTAATGAGTTTTTCTTGAATGCTCAGGTAGGAGCAGAAGTCCTTCAAGGAAAGTATTAGATCTCCGGTTGGTGCAGACAGCGAAGTAGCAGCAACACATCTCTCCACTGTGAAGTGACGTCAGAGACAAACGGAGAGCGAGGCGCGTATCGTGTATCTGCAACCGTCTGCCTGTGTGTTTGGGTGTAGGTGTTGAAAGGATGTTTGTTGTTGGACGTGGTGTGACTGATCACAGGAGCCTGTTAAGTGTCTTCCAGACTAGTAGCGGGTTTATACCTGGTCTCTGACCCACCGCAAAAGCCAATTTAGGCTCCCGAGTGGCGCAGTGGTCTAAGGCACTGCATCTCCAGTGCTAGAAGCGTCACTACAGACACCCTGGTTTCGAATCCAGCCAGTATCGCAGCCGGCTTTGATTAGGAGTCCCCTAGGGCGGCGCACAATTGGCCCAGAGTTGTCTGGATTTGGCCGGGGCAGGCCGTCATTGTAAATAAGAATTTGTTCTTAACTGACTTGCTTGATCCGAAAATGTCGTTGGAGTATGGAGGGTGTGACACAATTGCTGAGCCTCCGGAGGCGTTCAGAGGCCAAATTGAGCTCCGTAACGCATCGCCGCGCACCTCCCAAATGTTGTAACAATTCAGAGGGCTCCGTATAGCTCTGTATAGTTTTGCATTGACTTGATTGATTGACGGTAGGTGAATGCGGGAGGTCCTGTATAAACACAAACTCACTCCCGTATCTCAGTAAATTCTGTACGGCCACTGCAGAAGTCGGGTTTACCATGCAGAGTCTTTAACCCACTCACTCAGCCATACCCACTGCAGGAGTGGAAATGTGTCTGCACTGCCACCTACTGACCTAACAGGGACTTGCATGTGGACTTCCTTGGACGCTTGACTCTCTTGTGGTGTGTGTGTGTGTGTGTGTGTGTGTGTGTGTGTGTGTTGATGGTTCAGTGAGGCGATGGTTCAGTGTGGTGGTATTGATCCAGATTTCAGACAGCTCCTGGGTGTAGTTTATACTGCACTCTACATCACACCACGGACACACAAGATTAGTCATATAATGAAACAGTAGATACTAGAAGGCCATTTTAAAAGGGTTGTTGTGCTGTGTCAGCTTCTCCGGTGGGTGGGGGCTAATACGAGGTGTTTGCTTTGTGGGAGCGCCTTGGAAGTGGTGACACAAGTCATTTGGGATGATGACTAACTAAATGACCTACAGAGACCACTCAGTCATTGTCCCTGTGAGTCATGTTGTATTACACCACAGTACTTCAACAGAAGAGTTGGGTTAAGTCCTTAATTTGACTATACTTCTAGGGCCTATACCCTTAGTTGTTAACATGGACATTGTTCAACTCTTCTGGTCGCATCTTTCAAATTTGGTCAAGTTTTTTAAATTTTTTTAAAGCACTTTTAATTTGCGTAGCAGTAAAGCTGTGTGTGTGGTCCTGGACAGGTGTTTTACTACTCTGAATTGCAGCTCTTGATGAATAATGCATGTGTTGTAGTCAGCCATCCGACACAATCGCAGATATCAAGTGGTACCGCACACAACGTAGTCAACGCTACACTTCGTGAAAGCACTGCTCGGCTCAGACAGGACTATTCCATTTCCAGGCACTGAATAGGGGGTGGAAAGGGTGGGGAAACTCAACACCCCTCTAGACTGGTTGTTTGCACAGGCCTGCCCCAGAGGAAGCATAACAAGCAGACTGGAAAGAAGGAGAAAGACAGAGGGAAGGGGAGAAGACTAGTAGTTGGAGGGAAGGAAGGGGAGAAGACTAGTAGTTGGCGGGAGGGGGGAGACTTGTAGTTGGGGGGAGGGTATGGAGACTTGTAGTTGGGGGTGAGGGTATGGAGACTTGTAGTTGGGGGTGAGGGTATGGAGACTTGTAGTTGGGGGTGAGGGTATGGAGACTTGTAGTTGGGGGTGAGGGTATGGAGACTTGTAGTTGGGGGTGAGGGTATGGAGACTTGTAGTTGGGGGTGAGGGTATGGAGACTTGTAGTTGGGGGTGAGGGTATGGAGACTTGTAGTTGGGGGTGAGGGTATGGAGACTTGTAGTTGGGGGTGAGGGTATGGAGACTTGTAGTTGGGGGTGAGGGTATGGAGACTTGTAGTTGGGGTGAGGGTATGGAGACTTGTAGTTGGGGGTGAGGGTATGGAGACTTGTAGTTGGGGGTGAGGGTATGGAGACTAGTAGTTGGAGGAAGACTTGTAGTTGGAGAGGGGGTGACTTGTAGTTGGAGGGGGGGGGTGACTTGTAGTTGGAGGGGGGGGGTGACTTGTAGTTGGAGGGGGGGGGTGACTTGTAGTTGGAGGGGGGGGGAGACTTGTAGTTGGAGGGGGGGGGAAGACTTGTAGTTGGAGGGGGGGGGGAGACTTGTAGTTGGAGGGGGGGGGGAGACTTGTAGTTGGAGGGGGGGGGAGACTTGTAGTTGGAGGGGGGGGGAGACTTGTAGTTGGAGGGGGGGGGAGACTTGTAGTTGGAGGGGGGGGAGACTTGTAGTTGGAGGGGGGGGAAGACTTGTAGTTGGAGGGGGGGGAAGACTTGTAGTTGGAGGGGGGGGAAGACTTGTAGTTGGAGGGGGGGGAAGACTTGTAGTTGGAGGGGGGGGAGACTTGTAGTTGGAGGGGGGGGGGAGACTTGTAGTTGGAGGGGGGGGAGACTTGTAGCTGGAGGGGGGGGGGACTTGTAGCTGGAGGGGGGGGGGACTTGTAGCTGGAGGGGGGGGGAGACTTGTAGCTGGAGGGGGGGGAAGACTTGTAGCTGGACGGGGGGAGACTTGTAGCTGGGGGGGGGGAGACTTGTAGCTGGAGGGGGGGGGAGACTTGTAGCTGGAGGGGGGGGAAGACTTGTAGTTGGAGGGGGGGGGGAAGACTTGTAGTTGGAGGGGGGGGGGGGACTTGTAGTTGGAGGGGGGGGGAGAGTTGGAGGGGGGGGGGACTTGTAGTTGGAGGGGGGGGGGGGACTTGTAGTTGGAGGAAAGGGAGGGGGGAGACTTGTAGTTGGAGGAAAGGGAGGGGGGAAGACTTGTAGTTGGAGGAAAGGGAGGGGAGAAGACTAGTAGTTGGCGGGAGGGGGAAAGACTTGTAGTTGGAGGAAGACTTGTAGTTGGGGGGAAGGGAGGGGGGAAGACTTGTAGTTGGAGGGGGGGGGGAGACTTGTAGTTGGAGGGGGGGGAGACTTGTAGTTGGAGGGGGGGGGAGACTTGTAGTTGGGGGGGGGGGACGACTTGTAGTTGGAGGGGGGGGGAAGACTTGTAGTTGGAGGGGGGGGGAAGACTTGTAGTTGGAGGGGGGGGGGAGACTTGTAGTTGGAGGGGGGGGGGAAGACTTGTAGTTGGAGGGGGGGGGAAGACTTGTAGTTGGAGGGGGGGGGGAAGACTTGTAGTTGGAGGGGGGGGAAGACTTGTAGTTGGAGGGGGGGGGGAGACTTGTAGTTGGAGGGGGGGGGGACTTGTAGCTGGAGGGGGGGGGAGACTTGTAGTTGGAGGGGGGGGGGAATACTTGTAGTTGGAGGGGGGGGGAAGACTTGTAGTTGGAGGGGGGGGAAGACTTGTAGTTGGAGGGGGGGAAGACTTGTAGTTGGAGGGGGGGGGGGAAGACTTGTAGTTGGGGGGGGGGGAAGACTTGTAGTTGGAGGGGGGGGGAGACTTGTAGTTGGAGGGGGGGGAGGGGGGAAGACTTGTAGTTGGAGGGGGGGTGACTTGTAGTTGGAGGGGGGGGGTGACTTGTAGTTGGAGGGGGGGGGAGACTTGTAGTTGGAGGGGGGGGGAGACTTGTAGTTGGAGGGGGGGGGAGACTTGTAGTTGGAGGGGGGGGGGGACTTGTAGCTGGAGGGGGGGGGGACTTGTAGCTGGAGGGGGGGGACTTGTAGCTGGAGGGGGGGGGGGACTTGTAGCTGGAGGGGGGGGGGGAGACTTGTAGCTGGAGGGGGGGGGGAAGACTTGTAGCTGGACGGGGGGAGACTTGTAGCTGGGGGGGGGGGGGACTTGTAGCTGGAGGGGGGGGAAGACTTGTAGTTGGAGGGGGGGGGAAGACTTGTAGTTGGAGGGGGGGAGAGTTGGAGGGGGGGGGGACTTGTAGTTGGAGGGGGGGGGGAGACTTGTAGTTGGAGGAAAGGGAGGGGGGAAGACTTGTAGTTGGAGGAAAGGGAGGGGAGAAGACTAGTAGTTGGCGGGAGGGGGAAAGACTTGTAGTTGGAGGAAGACTTGTAGTTGGGGGGAAGGGAGGGGGGAAGACTTGTAGTTGGAGGGGGGGGGAGACTTGTAGTTGGAGGGGGGGGGAGACTTGTAGTTGGAGGGGGGGGGGGGAGACTTGTAGTTGGGGGGGGGGGGACGACTTGTAGTTGGAGGGGGGGGAAGACTTGTAGTTGGAGGGGGGGGAAGACTTGTAGTTGGAGGGGGGGGAAGACTTGTAGTTGGAGGGGGGGGGAAGACTTGTAGTTGGAGGGGGGGGGAAGACTTGTAGTTGGAGGGGGGGGGAAGACTTGTAGTTGGAGGGGGGGGGGAGACTTGTAGTTGGAGGGGGGGGGGGGACTTGTAGTTGGAGGGGGGGGGGGGACTTGTAGCTGGAGGGGGGGGGGAAGACTTGTAGTTGGAGGGGGGGGGGGAAGACTTGTAGTTGGAGGGGGGGGAAGACTTGTAGTTGGAGGGGGGGGGGAAGACTTGTAGTTGGAGGGGGGGGGGAAGACTTGTAGTTGGAGGGGGGGGGGGAGACTTGTAGTTGGAGGGGGGGGGGGAAGACTTGTAGTTGGAGGGGGGGGGGAAGACTTGTAGTTGGAGGGGGGGGGGGAGACTTGTAGTTGGAGGGGGGGGAGGGGGGAAGACTTGTAGTTGGAGGGGGGGGAGGGGGGAAGACTTGTAGTTGGAGGGAGGGAAGGGGAGAAGGCTTGTAGTTGAAGGGGATAAGACTGAGCTCCAGGTGGATGCTGCTGTTCTCACCAAGACATTTTGAGAAATGAACCGGGCCCATATGCATTGAATGCATAACCTTATTAGGCTGTCCACCTACGATGCTCAGAATGACAGGAATCACATTTAGATGATGGTAATTAATATTAACAGAACATGCAGCGATGTGCGGTCCTTACCGAATTCTGATGTGCACTTTGAAAATGTTAGAAAAACTGTCCACATGTACTTTTCCTCAGCCAACAAGACCAATAACGAACCGCTGAATAACTAGCCTATGTAAATCTACTATTCCCCATGGTAGAATTATTGACCTATTCTATTGGTCAGCTTGTCGACAAAGAAATGACCTATTCCAAACAGATTCTGGGACAGTTATGGAATGATGGATCACAAATTCATACAACCACTAATCCTAGGTTACATTAAAAAAACAATCTGATACAACAGATCAGAACGTTTAGCTTGAAATATAATTCATTGACGTTAGAAGAACTGCAATGAGCTGTACTTCAGTAGGCTACATGCAACTGTTCGTTCCATTAATGCAATTAACTGGAAAATATCTTGTCAAAAGCGCACTGCACCTGCGAACGGTGTCTTGTGACAGAGATGCAAATATCCATTATAGTTTTAGAAAGAGGGGAGTTGTAATATGCAGCAACTTTGCATGGGTTACTAATATGTCTGCGATGGTGCCTATGGGCTGATTTTTGGCTTGGCTACTTTGAAGCAAGTTGAGACATGCCTTTTTCTAATATGTAATACAACGTTTGTAGTGAAATATGTATGTAGTAAAAAGGTTTCAAACCATTTTAAGTGCACGTTTTCAAAATGCATACTGCCTCCAGCTCATTGCCAAGTGGCGTGTGACGCGCTGATGAAGCCTGCCTTCCGTTTGCTGTAGCAGTGGCTCGCCTGGCTGACCCATTTTCCACTCAAAAGGCTCATTCTACATGCTGTACGGGTGTGATAAATACATTCCACTAAATAATGCAAATGAACCTAGAGACCAGTCAAATGCATTTCCATCAATAAATAGGCTAAAAAGCATTATTTGGCAATGTTTTTTTTTCTCCCGGACAATTGGCCAGCATCGACTTAAAAAAAATTGTAAATATTTATATTTTAATTTGATTTATTTATGGACTTTTAAGCTTTTTTATCGCCCAAAAGCCAACTAACGGAAAACCCTGGTGTGTTTGAACGACTCCGCTCCTCTTTCACTCATACAACAATCTGGGCATGGCTGGTCTCTGGCTGGTCTCTCGCTGCTCTCTCTCACTCAGTCTGCTTAACAAGCAGGAGAAACCAGCACCTCGCTCCTCTTCTTAGTCCGCTCCTCCTCAGGAACAACTGGTCGTTGAGGCCCCCCATCTATTCCTTTGTTCCTGCTCCATTAGGTGAGCCGCTGCTGCTGCTGCTTTTCTCATCTTTATCTCTTCCTCCTCTTCCTCTCTGTGCCACAGTGAGACCTGTCTGCAGGGCACTGTCTGGGAATACTGGATTACATCCTGGGAATAGCAGGAAGAGTGGGAGTGTTGTGGGAAGGTACAGCAGGCGGAGGCCGTGATGAGGCCGGCCGGCCGGCAGGACAACTGCAGCAGAAGAGTCCTGTTCTGCTTTGGCTGCTGGAATGGCAGAATGGTGGGCTTGCCTTTAGCACGATGGAGGGCATGCTGCCAGCAAATCAATCAATAACTTCAATGGAGCTTTGTCAGCATGATGGCTGCTTCAGATCCAAAACGGTCTCCTCTTTTCTTCACATGCACTTACTATGTGTGATGTTAGCATGCTAGCGCGCTAGCCACAGCACGAGCTACTAGCTTCAATGATTCACCACGGACCGACTGTAAATTGGTGTTGGTATGCTATGCTAGCCTGCTGCATGCTACTCCTCATTATCAAGCACATTGTCTCATTGGTCCCTGTGTGTATAGTCATCGTGTAAAGGGGGGGGGGGCTGTGGTTGATGCAAAACTGGTATTGAAACTGAATGGGTTTACCGTTGAGAGAATGCCTTGTCTGTTCTTTTTATGTAAATATATATATATATATATATATATATATATATATATATATATATATATATATATATATATATATATATATATATATATATATATATATATATATATATATATATATATATATATATATATATATATATATATTAGATAAATGTGGATAAGGGAATGTTGAATGCCTAGCTCCTAGCCTTTTGTTTTACACTTTTTTTTCTCAGTAGAAGTTAGTTTCTAAGTGAATTTGAATGCTGTATAAAACCATAATATACCGTTATGTAACCAATGTTCCAGTGGTGTGGACACTGTCAGCTCTCTGTTACTATCTGACCTTTCTATGGATTATACCTGTAACATGTTACTACTTCCTGGACCAAACTCTGGCACAGTGGAATAGGACATAAAGGCCAAATGGAGATTAGTGCTTTTGAATAGTTAGGCCTATTGTTTACTCTAATTCAGTCATGGTATGCCATTCACTCCGATCAAAAGACATCCTCATAAGATTGATGATGGACTTCTCCGTGAACATGGTGATGTGCATTCCACAGGAGGCTGCTGAGAGGAGGACGGCTCATGGTAATGTCTGGAATGGAGCGAATGGAATGGCCTCAAACACCTGGAGACCATGTGTCTGATGTATTTGATGCCATTCCACTCCGGCCATCACCACGAGCCCATGCTCCGCAATCAAGGTGCCACCAACTTCCTGTGGCGCATTCGCTCAACTGCCTGATGCCTGAGTTCAATATTTTTTTCCACCTTCTGTTATGTAGCCGTTGCTTTGTCTGGCAAAAGCAACTGACTCCTCTCACTGTTTATCACGTGGGTCTGCACGTCAGCCAGGCTACATGTTGCTCCCCTGTCTGTCACCTTCCTGTAGATTCCATCAGAGGAATGTGTTTGCTGCTGTTACATGCTCTTGTGACACCTGCTGGTAATGGGTGAGAGGCCAACCAGTAGCCAGAAGGTTGCTGGTTCAAGTCCAGGGCCAAGAAGAAGATGAAGTTGCAAGCGGAAGGCTGCTGCTTTCAGATCCCATGTACTGCAGGTTACCATCTCCTGCCGTTGTGCCCTTGAGCAAGGCAATTAACCCCTAAAATAGCTAATGGGGTGTTCTACTCTGGCTGACTGACCTTGTGCTTTTCACAAACAAGGGGTTGGGAGCAGAGTAGAAGAAGACTTAATATCACAGCAGAGAGGAATTAAGTGCTGTTGAAGTGCTGTTATTCTGCTCTTCACTCCACCGAGCTGAACTGGGCTCCTAGTCTCTAGTCAGGACAGGTGGTAACATGTTGCATCCTGACTGTTTGATGAGTGTAACGGATCGACTGGTTGGTGACCGTTGAAAGTGGTACAAACAGGAAAAACTTGAGGTGTGTGTGTCATATCTTCCTCGTCAAGGCATACAATGCACCTGGACAAGCCTCCTATAGGCCTCCAAACCAGGGTTTCCATTAGCCGGTAAATGTAAGAAAATAAATATGAAAAGCAGATTTTTAAGTAACATTTTTGCCAGCCACATTTTCTGGAAGATGATAATATCCGTTGCAATAATTATTTTTATTCATTGACTGAAATATCAACTTCAAAGACATATATACTTCATAGGCTAATAAATCCTCAAGCTGCTTGGAAATTAGTGTAGTGTTTTTCTATTTTTCCTCACGGAAAACACTTGAGGTTGTCATAAGGGACTTCAGCTGTGTTTACCAGACTGGGCAACTTTGGCAAAGATTGTGTTGATTAGGCCTATCCCCTTTTCCAGTGTGCCCGCCAAGAGGGGCTTCGTTCTCCAAAACAGATGGCCTCCAGTTCGTGCCTTCTTGAGCACAAAGTAAGGAGGCTGATGCTCATCGCAAGCTTCTACAAGGAGTTGGACAGTTTTGACTTCCCAACAGCAGCTGCTCACTCTGCTGCAAACGCAAGTAAATTAGAGGCAAATTGTTGTTTGTCAGGCCCGGTCCTAGCAATTCTGCTGCCGCCCTAGGCAACATATGCCGCCCGTGTCATGTGTAGTATAAAGATTTGGACTGGATTGATCAACCAGAGTAGTAATGTGTACCATGCTTAATTGGTTGATTTCAGTTGAGCTTATTCAATTGGAAACGAAACATCGCTGCCTACTATTTACATTAGTTTGGGTAGCAATCACTAGGCAGCCAACCGCTTATAGTAGGAAACAGAGTTATCAATAATCCACGAAGCTCACACATGACCCCCAACACAGTTCAAATTACAATAAACAGAACATTTTACATCATCCAGTAGAACTGTAAAAAGAGTGAGATATCATTTGAAGTGCTTTCATAAATGCATGGTGTGGGCCTCGTTTTACAGGGAGCATTGTAAAATTAGCTTTCTTTCAATGGACCAAACTTAAAAAAAAAAAAATTACATTTCGAATTTGCATGTCCAACATCAGTTTAATAATTTCTTTATTTTGAGGCCTCCTAGAGTGTCCTCTTGCCACTGCTGTAGTGCTGAATCACAGCGGGAGAGAGGCAGGGCTGACCCGGTCATGGGTAGAAGGGATTCCAGCTTTTGTCAAATTAACAAATCAGACGTTAATTTGACAAGCTGTATCCCTTCTAGCCGTGACCTGCCTGCTGGCCCTGGCGTTGGTAGACAGCGGTGTTCGATTTATTAGACCTAATTTAAAATGTTCACGCCTAGGCTAAATTAAATTAGAGCGGCCTAGTTTTTAAAACAGCTTTTATTTATTAATAAAACATTCATACAAATAGCCCATAGGACACGTCGTTTGCAAGTTATATTATGCAATTATTATATTTTGACTTTGTTTTATTACTGTGTAGGTGAGTTGTTCTTCTTGGCAGTTTTTTTAAATTTTTTTAAATGATATTTATTATTTATAGCAGGAATGAAGACATAACAGGAAATGTTTTGCTTTTCAATGAAATCAGTCATGTTGGTATAAGAACATCATTCTAACTTTACAGGCTAATTTCTATTCTGTTTCAAATGAATTCCAATAATGTAAATGTGATTTGCGTTATGCACCCAATGCATATGGATGTCTGGTCAATTTCTGACATGTCCGGTAAATGAACATCTTGCCGGTCATGTTGTCCTGCGCCAAATTTTCCTGACGGAAACCCTGCTCCAAACCTATTGGGTCAGATGGGTTAGGCATAGTCAGTGTTCCTGTCCCCCCTTCTTTCATATAGGCCTGTTTCTCTCTGTACACATCCTGTTTCTCTGGGTTTGATTTACTCCACTCTGTGTCTATTTCTTTGGCTGGGGGTATGTTGTTTCTCATTACTATGCAGACTGATCTGAGGTGTTATCCTATCCCTCCCTCCCTTTCTCCAGGTGGAGTCGGGGTATGGTTCAGAGTCCAGTCTGAGGCGTCATGGTTCCATGCTGTCTCTCACGTCCGCTGCCAGTGGCTTCTCCGCCACCTCCACCTCCTCCTTCAAGGTAAACTACCACCACAACACTGTTTAAAATTACAGCCCCAGGAAAGGTCTAGGCCAGTGTTTCTTAATCCTGGTCCTGGGGACCCAAAGGGACATTTTACTTTTTGCCCAGGATCAGGTGTATAGTGCTGGGGGGGGGGGAGAAGCTAAAATGTACACCCCTTTTGGGTCCCCTGGGCCCAGTTTGTCAAAACGTTTAATCGGATCAGAATGATCCTGATTCTGTCATCCTCCTTTTTTGCTATCCCGGATCAGATCGATCTAGCTATTTTTTTTGTTGTATTCATAAAAAAATAAACTGATAAAATAATTCTGATCCAGATACCACAATATCAAGATCACAGAATCTGTTTTTTTCCCCCAGTGCTTTGAATACACCTACACTTTACAATCTACTGGACAGGTTGTGGTTGAACTTCTACACTGTCATAGGGAAACAGAGATGAGTAAACTACATGAATAAAGCTACCTTAATTACAAATAATAGAGCCTGCATATCACTTATAAGTAAGTGGATGCATTTATTTGACACTTCTCAATATAACAACTGATCACATGCCTATACTGCCGTCAATTGAACATAATGAACCTTTTGGTTTTTAAATTGTAAGAAAGTTTTTTTTAAAACCTCCTCACCTTAGTTACATTTGACATTTCTTGGTTGTAGAGCCTTTCACCTTTCTGAATCCACCCTTCCAGTGGGATCGAGATAATCCAGATTTTTAGCATAAACTATTCTGATCACTACCCTTGAGAATTGAAAAACTCTAAACAACATTTAATCCTGATTTTAAAGGTCAAATTGGATTACTGAATCCCTATCCGAAGGATCCGAATCTCCTTTTTCAGTTTGGAAACCCAGTTCTAACATTTAATCCTATACAATTGCCGAAATCCGATTTAGACCATTTTTGAAGAACTGGGACCAGGATTAGAAAACCCTGATGTCGTCAGCCCTCCCATTCATTCCCAATGCATGATTGTTGAATTATTTTCACATGTAACGGTGAACCCCTGTGTTTGTTTGTGTGTGGTGTTGGACCAGAAGGGCCACAGCCTGCGGGAGAAGCTGGCGGAGATGGAGACGTTCAGAGACATCCTGTGCAGACAGGTGGACACGCTACAGAAGTACTTTGACGGCTGCGCAGACGGCGTCTCCAAGGACGAGTTCCAGAGAGACAAAGGTACAAATGGATTTGACAAGAAACGTCTGCTGAATAATCATTTTAAAGTTCCATTTGGACTCTTGTACTTGAACTGGCCATTACAACTGCCTCTGTCACAGAGATGCATTTGCTCTGTATTTCTGTGGTGTAAATACCACACCTGCCTAGTGGTTCCCCAGGAGGTAGATCAGTGATGGACTCTTGTACTTGAACTGGCCATTACAACTGCCTCTGTCACAGAGATGCATTTGCTCTGTATTTCTGTGGTGTAAATACCACACCTGCCTAGTGGTTCCCCAGGAGGTAGATCAGTGATGGACTCTTGTTTGTCGTTTCCAGTAGTGGAGGAGGATGAAGATGACTTTCCCACAAGCACGCGTCCCAATGGTGACTGCCTTCACAACAACAACGGCAGCAAAGAGAAGCGTGAGTAACAGTGTAGGTTTAAGCAATAAGGCCCATGGGGGGGTGTGGTACAGTGCATTTTGAAAGTATTCAGGCACCTTCACTTTTTCCACATTTTGTTACGTTACAGCCTTATTCTAAAATTGATCAATTTTTTCCCTTATCAATCTACACACAATACCCCATAATTACATCACAATACCCCATAATGACATCACAATACCCCATAATGACCAAGTGGAAAAACACGTTTTTAGACATTTTTGCACATTTTTATTAAAAATAAAAACGGATACTTTATTTACACAAATTGGAGCTCAGGTGTATCCTGTTTCCATTGATCATCCTTGATATGTTTCTACAACTTGAATGGAGTCCAACTGTGGTAAATTCAATTGATTGGACATGATTTGGAAAGGCACACAACTGTCTGTATAAGGTCCCACCTTTATGGTCGAGTGACCAGACGGAGCTACTCCTCAGTAAAATGCACATGACAGCCCGCATGGAGTTTGCCAAAAGGCACCTAAAGGACTCTGACCATGAGAAACAAGATTCTCTGTTCTGATGAAACCCAAATTGGCCTGAATGCCAAGTGTCACGTCTAGAGGAAACCTGGTATCATCGTTACGGTGAAGCATGGTGGTGGTAGCACCATGTTGTGGGGATGTATTTCAAAGGCAGGGACTGGGAGACTCGTCAGGATAGTGCATCATCGTTACGGTGAAGCATGGTGGTGGCAGCACCATGTTGTGGGGATGTATTTCAAAGGCAGGGACTGGGAGACTCGTCAGGATAGTGCATCATCGTTACGGTGAAGCATGGTGGTGGCAGCACCATGTTGTGGGGATGTATTTCAAAGGCAGGGACTGGGAGACTCGTCAGGATAGTGCATCGTCGTTACGGTGAAGCATGGTGGTGGCAGCACCATGCTGTGGGGATGTATTTCAGAGGCAGGGACTGGGAGACTCGTCAGGATAGAGGGAAAGATGAACAGAGCAAAGTACAGAGAGATCCTTGATGAAAACCTGCTCCAGAGCGCTCAGAACCTCAAACAGTGGCAAAGGTTCACCTTCCAACAGGACAACACCCTAAGCACATAGCCAAGACAACACAGGAGTGGCTTCAGGACAAGTCTCTGAATGTCCTTGAGTGGCTCAGCCTGAGCCCGGACTTGAACCTGGTCGAACATCTCTGGAGAGACCTGAAAATAGCTGTGCAGCGACACTCCCCATCCAGCCTGATAAAGCTTGAGAGTATCTGCAGAGAAGAATGGGAGAAACTCCCCAAATACAGGTGTGCCAAGCTTGTAGCGTCATAGCCAAGAAGACTTGAGGTTGTAATCACTGCCAAAGGTGCTTCAACAAAGTACACAAAGTACAGAGTAAAGGGTCTGAATACTTATGTAAATGTAATATTTCTAGAAAACTTGTTTTTGCTTTGTCATTGTGTAGATTGATGAGAAAAGACGACAATTTAATCCATTTTAGAATAAGGCTGTAACGTAACAAAAAGTGAAGGGGTCTGAATACTTTCAAATGACTATATATGGTCAATATACCACGGCTAAGGGGGGTTCTTACGCACGACGCAACACAGACTGCCTGGATATAGCCCTTAGCCGTGGTATATTGTCCATATACCACCAACTCTGAGGTACCTTACTGCTATTATAAACTGGTTACCAATGTAAACAAGTAGTTTTGCGTCATACCCAGGGTATGTTGCCTGATATACCACAGCTTTCAGCCAATCAGGACCCAAACTACCTGGTGTATATAATCACACTTATAGTAACTACTACTGGAGTTGCTACTACTCATAGCAGTTCCTTTGAGGAAGGCTCTTGACCCCTAAATAGCTCTAGGGGTGCTGCACTGTGGATGACTGTGTTCTCGTCCCAAATGTGTGTTTGTGTAGAATTTGTGTGTTGTGCATCAAAATATTTCAGTTAAAAAAAAAAAAGTTTTATCTAACAGTCTCTCGCTCTCTTTTCGTTCTCAGTGTTTCTCCCTGCCAGTCCTAAGGGCATGAATGGGATCGACTTTAAGGGCGAGGCCATCACGTTTAAGGCCACTACAGCTGGGATCCTGTCTACCCTGTCCCACTGCATCGAGCTCATGGTGAAGAGGGAGGACAGCTGGCAGAAGAGGCTGGACAAGGTATGGCACAGCCTACTGCTTCCACAGCCAATCACATGTCTTCTTTAGCCAAGGTCACTGGAAGAATTCAACCCCTCACCTCCCATGGAAACGCTTCCCCAGTCAAGTTGTTGTTGCAGAAGAGTATGCGAGAAGAGTATGCGTTGTCAATCAACCTGGCGGGTAAAATAGAAGTAGACTGGTGTGTTTATGGTTTTAGCCAGTGAGCAGACCGTACACCACTCATGCCAAGGTTCATGTAACTGGATGGGATTGGTGGATCCCGTCAATGCCCCACCCACCCGAGATTGGCCACACTGTTGTGCAATAATAGGCAAGTAAAACATGTGAAAAGAATTCAACTCTTCAGGGGAGATCATGGTGGATTTCCATTCTATTAGGCTCTCATGTGATCTGTTGAATGACCAAAACATGGCCAGGTTGACATTCTTTCTGAAAGCACTTTGTAGTGAAGGCACTTGTTAAACACCTTTCAAGACACTCCTGCTTCTGAAGGTAGAGTTTGATTGTTTATTTAGACATTGTATGAAATAAACCACCCTTCAGCTGCCAGGGCTCGAAACTGCGACAAAAACACTAATTTTGAGCATTTGCCTTGGCAGTGTGACATCAGTCGCTTGGGTGTCAGTGAAGAAAATGTAGCTGGTCGCATTTAGTTTTTGGTTCACATTTTACTTTTGAGAATGTTATTATCAAGATGTATTCAAACAGCAATGGGTGTGTAACGATGGGTATGCAGACCAGGTATTCAAAAAGTCAAATTCGGTCATCATGCCCTGTTTGAATGAATATTTCTTAAGGTTTTCTCAGTTAAATGTTGCCTGCAAAGTGAATGATATCATGGTGATTTGTATCAATCACGGGGCATTTGTTTAGTAAACTCTGCCATCACATGTAGCCTACATTATACATTGTACAGTACAAAACACTAGTAGCCAAACATAATGGTATCTTCCTAGGCGCTCAATTTAAAGGGCTTAAAATTAAAATGTTATATTATTTATTATTTATTATTATTAATGATCTGTAGTGATTTTATAGGTCCCTACAACTGTAGTGATTTTATAGGGCCCTACAACTGTAGTGATTTTATAGGGCCCTACAACTGTAGTGATTTTATAGGGCCCTACAACTGGTGATTTTATAGGTCCCTACAACTGGTGATTTTATAGGGCCCTACAACTGTAGTGATTTTATAGGGCCCTACAACTGTAGTGATTTTATAGGGCCCTACAACTGGTGATTTTATAGGTCCCTACAACTGGTGATTTTATAGGGCCCTACAACTAGTGATTTTATAGGGCCCTACAACTGTAGTGATTTTATAGGGCCCTACAACTGTAGTGATTTTATAGGGCCCTACAACTGTAGTGATTTTATAGGGCCCTACAACTGTAGTGATTTTATAGGTCCCTACAACTGTAGTGATTTTATAGGGCCCTACAACTGTAGTGATTTTATAGGGCCCTACAACTGTAGTGATTTTATAGGGCCCTACAACTGTAGTGATTTTATAGGGCCCTACAACTGTAGTGATTTTATAGGTCCCTACAACTGTAGTGATTTTATAGGTCCCTACAACTGTAGTGATTTTATAGGGCCCTACAACTGTAGTGATTTTATAGGTCCCTACAACTGTAGTGATTTTATAGGTCCCTACAACTGTAGTGATTTTATAGGGCCCTACAACTGTAGTGATTTTATAGGGCCCTACAACTGTAGTGATTTTATAGGGCCCTACAACTGTAGTGATTTTATAGGGCCCTACAACTGTAGTGATTTTATAGGGCCCTACAACTGTAGTGATTTTATAGGCCCTACAACTGTAGTGATTTTATAGGGCCCTACAACTGTAGTGATTTTATAGGCCCTACAACTGTAGTGATTTTGTAGGGCCCTACAACTGTAGTGATTTTATAGGTCCCTACAACTGTAGTGATTTTATAGGGCCCTACAACTGTAGTGATTTTATAGGGCCCTACAACTGTAGTGATTTTATAGGGCCCTACAACTGTAGTGATTTTATAGGGCCCTACAACTGTAGTGATTTTATAGGGCCCTACAACTGTAGTGATTTTATAGGGCCCTACAACTGTAGTGATTTTATAGGTCCCTACAACTGTAGTGATTTTATAGGGCCCTACAACTGTAGTGATTTTATAGGGCCCTACAACTGTAGTGATTTTATAGGTCCCTACAACTGTAGTGATTTTATAGGTCCCTACAACTGTAGTGATTTTATAGGGCCCTACAACTGTAGTGATTTTATAGGGCCCTACAACTGTAGTGATTTTATAGGGCCCTACAACTGTAGTGATTTTATAGGGCCCTACAACTGTAGTGATTTTATAGGGCCCTACAACTGTAGTGATTTTTATAGGGCCCTACAACTGTAGTGATTTTATAGGGCCCTACAACTGTAGTGATTTTATAGGGCCCTACAACTGTAGTGATTTTATAGGGCCCTACAACTGTAGTGATTTTATAGGGCCCTACAACTGTAGTGATTTTATAGGGCCCTACAACTGTAGTGATTTTATAGGTCCCTACAACTGGTGATTTTATAGGGCCCTACAACTGTAGTGATTTTATAGGGCCCTACAACTGTAGTGATTTTATAGGTCCCTACAACTGTAGTGATTTTATAGGGCCCTACAACTGTAGTGATTTTATAGGGCCCTACAACTGTAGTGATTTTATAGGGCCCTACAACTGTAGTGATTTTATAGGGCCCTACAACTGTAGTGATTTTATAGGGCCCTACAACTGTAGTGATTTTATAGGGCCCTACAACTGTAGTGATTTTATAGGGCCCTACAACTGTAGTGATTTTATAGGGCCCTACAACTGTAGTGACTGTTCAGAATCTCTAACAAGTAACAACCTTTTTAAGATGGCGCAACAGTTTAATTTCTTCCCTCCAGACAATCAATGTAAATATGATATTGTCATAATAAAACAATTATTTGTGTATGGATGGTAGGTCATTATAGGCTTTAGGCTACTTGTTCAGCCCACAAATGAAAGATAACGTATTCTTGTCATTCGGGCCGGTAGCTTTCAATTGGCATTGGTCCAATGTGCTACTGGCAAATTTACCTGAATGTCGAGCACGGCGAGGGCATGTTAACTCGAAATGTGGCTAGTCATTACTAGCCTGGTTCTGTACGGAATGCAGGTACGTTATGCGACTCAGGTCATTATCGGCGCGCTGCGACTCAGGTCAGTATCGGCGCGCTGCGACCAAATCATGTGCTGGTGCCATTTAACTGAGATAGTTTGTAGCACCAACGCCACCAGTGGAAAACGTTAGTCTGGAGCCCTGGCTGCATTTCTGTAAAGAAAGGTTTTAATGGGGATATGAATGGATTAAGAATTTAGATTGGAGTTTGTAGATACTGCAGTCTGTTGGTATCCGCCCAGACGCATGACAAAGCTCCACATCCTCACCCTGCTCAGCTGTCGAAAAACCAGTTCTTCCATCTTATTCCCAAGGCAAGTTGCCCAACCCCCAAAAAAGGTAGGAACAGGCTGCAGTTGGCTGATGCTACCGGATTGACACTAGCGTGGCCGGGTGTGTGCCTTGAGAGTAACCTATGTGGATCAGGGAGAGAGCGTCACAGGACGGGACACACACCAACACACAGACTGGACTTCGTAGTAGGATGACTGCTCGGACGTCTTGGTACAGTCTGTCTTCCTGGAAGCCCTCGTTACGCTTGGGGGCCGACTTCCTGAAATACGACGGCCGGAGATGGATCCCACTACAGACATGCAGCTTCTTCTTTACAGTAGGTGTGGGCCTAGGTCTCTGCTATGGTTACTACACTCCACAGTGGATTGGAAAACACTCGAAATGGAACCTAGAACCAGAACTAACTGCTCTACTTCAGTTTTCTCCTTCCCTCCACTATTCTAGTCAATATTTGGAGTTTGTATTTGCAATTGTTAGGTAGTGTATGACAATGGTTTATTCACTAGTTTGACAGATCTGTTCGTTTCGAGGTGGAGATCTTCATTCCGAAGGTACACGTTCTTTCTATCCTTAGTCAGTACAGTATGTAATGGACCTGGGGTAGAGATGAACCAGTACTGTCGTGGTCCATCTCGTAACACTTTGCGCTCCTCTCTCTCTCTCTCTCTCTCTCTCTCTCCACACTCCTTGTGACAGGTTCTCAGGCCGGTCGGCCAGGTTTAGTACACATAGATGGGGCACAGTGAGCTCGTCTCAGGGGTTGCCAGACAAAGGCGAGACTCTCTTGTCTTGAGTCAGTTTTATTTGCCTGTGGTGGAGCTTGAGACTGGAGGTTAAACCAGTTTGAGCAGAAATAAACTCCCAGGCATCTGCTGGCTGGCTGGCTGGCTGGCTGGTATGTAGGCCTGTATCACAGTGTGCTGATGTACAGAGAGAACACACACACACCAACGGGGTCAGGATTGACAACTCTTTTGTGAACTAGACCTACTGTAGTCTTAACTGTTTTAAGATCAGTGTAAGATTATCTCCAGCAACTCTTATTTTCTGTTCATCCCCTGAAAGTACAGGCTTGTTGGCATGACAACTGTGGTTGATTATGGGCTTTTTAACCAGCTTGATAACTACCTTTTTATGTTTCATTTTAAACTAGCGTGAGATCCTACCATAAATGCATGCTCTACAAGAACAGTGTTCCTTCCAGTTGACGCGTGTGGTGTGTGTGTGTGTGTGTGTGTGTGTGCGCGTTCAGGAGCTGGAGAAGAGGAGGAGGGTGGAGGATGCCTACAAGTCGGCCTTGAGTGAACTGAAGAAGAAATCTCACTACGGAGGCCCCGACTACGAGGTAATAATTCCAAACATTTCAAACTGACGACACTCTGACACTTCCACCTGTAGTGATGATGTATACTGGAACCACATGAGTGATCTTAGTCATGTTTTACCACTGGCTCATCAGTATAGATACTAGACTAGAAAATGGACATATTGCGGCTCATGGCTTTGACATTGTAATAGTCATAGTGGGTATTTCTCCGTCAGATTGCGGGGCATTGATTCCTGTTGCATGAGATTGATTTGGCTACTAGATGCTACATCCTGACCTGGAAGCAGTACGTCTGTGTGACTGTGGTGTTTCTACAGGAGGGTCCTAACAGCCTCATCAATGAGGAGGAGTTCTTTGATGCGGTGGAAGCTGCCCTGGACAGACAAGACAAGATAGAGGAACAGGTAGGGTACACTTCTACATTCTGTGTAGATCTGAGCAGCCTCTAGAGGGAAAAGCAATATGGTGGGTTTGTCCACCTTTCCTACTGCAGAGAAATCCTTTCCTTTCAGATCTAGCATGTAGATGTTGGACCTAGAGATATGAGCAATTTTTTATTTTATAATAAATCTTTTATTATAATTTTATATAGATTATACTATAATTTTATATAGATTTTTATATAGATTATATAATTTTATATATATATATATATATATATATATATATATATATATATATATATATATATATATATATATATATATCTATATATATATATCTATATATATATATATATATATATATATATATATATATATCATTTTATATATATATATATATATATATCATTTTATATATATATATATATATATCATTTTATATATATATATATCATTTTATATATATATATATATATATATATAATTTTATATATATATATATCATTTTATATATATATATATATATATATCATTTTATATATATATATATATATATATCATTTTATATATATATATATATATATCATTTTATATATATATATATATATATATATCATTTTATATATATATATATATCATTTTATATATATATATATATATCATTTTATATATATATATATATATATATATATATATATCATTTTATATATATATATATATATCATTTTATATATATTTTTTTTACATTTAATTTAATTTTTTATATTTTTTGGGTGTAAATTTTATTTGAAATTGGACAACCTGAGATTAATGTGGTGTTGATGTCTGGTTGTGTGTTCCTCCTCCGTGTCAGTCAGAGAAGGTGAGGATACCCAGACTGACCCCCGTCCCCCCTGGAGACGCATACTCCGTCATCGGGACACACCGCTTTGCCAAACAGGTACTCACACACACAGACCAACTAAATATGACAGCGTGTCACCAGTGCATTTAGCACAGTCAAGAGTCTGTTCAGTTGATATGGTTTGTCTCTGACGTTCTTCCCTCTCACTATGAAGCTGTTTCACTGTAACAGGCCTGCCAGTACATGGTTATTGTGGTCTTCTCGTCTGTAGGCCACATAGAGACATCTGAGGTGTGTGTGTGTGTGTGTGTGTGTTGGTTTGATACGTTTTCCAACATGGGTATTCTTACTGGGCCTTTCTCTGGTGGTGTTTGTGTGGGATTTCCTCTGCTCTCCAGCCATGTTGTTTTACGCTGGGTTTCTATTGACCTCTCGTATTGATTTAGTCTGTTTTGTTTTGGGTAACCCTCTCATGTAGTGAAGGGTGGTATAAACCCTCTCTGCTCGTCTTTCACGTGTGGCGGCATCCTGAGTCTCATTCCCTGGATGTTTTTTCTCCCCTCTTTCTCCCCCTCCTCACCTCTTTATTTCTCTCCTCTTTCTTTCTCCCCTCTCTCCTTTCCTCTGTTCTCTCTCTCTCCCATCACACTTTCTCTCCGCTCCTCCCCCTCTTCCTCTGCTGCGTAGCCCCATAGCTACTCTTCCTCCCTGTCCTCTGTTGAATTAGTCAGTGCCTCAGATGATGTTCACAGATTCAGCACACAGGTACTGTATGTGTTGAGCACCGCTAGCGTGTCACCAGCCCCCTGGGGATGCACACTGCCCTCTACTGACTGAGACTGGCTGCATGGGAATGACTAGGAGCTCTAATACACACTGTACTGTCTACATAGCTTCAACACTGACTGATGACCTGTTCTTCAACTCGTTGTCTCTGTTCCATCTTTCTGATGCACTTTAGTGTGTTTCCCCCCCCACCCCCACCCCCGAGATCTGTCTTCACACTGTCCAGGGCTGTCCTTGACGAGTCCATGTTCATTCCTTTTGCAAAATGATTAGAAGACATCTGTTATCAGTGTAGGCAGGTTGAGCTACAGGGCAGCTTCGATTCATGAAAACGTTGAGAAAGGGCCTCGTCATCGACTCGACATAACACAATGATATGGATTGAATTGTGTCTAGCATGTAGAGCTACGGCCACGCCCCCTGACCACCATCTGAGCTCAGCGGATGCAATGCACGACTGGATTCCTGTAGTTACCCCTCCCTCGCCCCCTCTTCCTCCCTCGCTCCCTCATTCACTGCATGATCAGGCATGGACCCCAGCAATGTGAGCATCAAGTGTGCTGTCTGTATGTCCTGTACCTTGTCTTCTTCTCCCTCCCGGTGATACTGTCTCTCTAATAGTGGCATGTAGTTCAGGCAGAGACTGCTACACCGCAGTGACTGCAGGCCCGCTACATCTGACGTCTGACTGTCTGTCTCAGGTGGAGGACGTGGTTCAGAATCACATGACCTACTCCCTGCAGGACATGGGTGGCGACGCCAACTGGCAGCTGGTGGTGGAGGAGGGCGAGATGAAGGTGAGGATGGGGCTAGCCAGCGTGTTTAGACTCTACCTACAGACTATACACACTGCCCCCTGCATGGATAGTATAGAAGACTACCTACCCGCTCACTCATACTGTGAACAGTGATGTGTGTGTATGGGGCCAATATGGCTACTGTCGGTGTGTATGGGGCCCAATATGGCTACTGTCGGTGTGTATGGGGCCAATATGGCTACTGTCGGTGTGTATGGGGCCAATATGGCTACTGTCGGTGTGTATGGGGCCCAATATGGCTACTGTCGGTGTGTATGGGGCCCAATATGGCTACTGTCGGTGTGTATGGGGCCAATATGGCTACTGTCGGTGTGTATGGGGCCAATATGGCTACTGTCGGTGTGTATGGGGCCAATATGGCTACTGTCGGTGTGTATGGGGCCCAATATGGCTACTGTCGGTGTGTATGGGGCCCAATATGGCTACTGTCGGTGTGTATGGGGCCCAATATGGCTACTGTCGGTGTGTATGGGGCCCAATATGGCTACTGTCGGTGTGTATGGGGCCCAATATGGCTACTGTCGGTGTGTATGGGGCCAATATGGCTACTGTCGGTGTGTATGGGGCCAATATGGCTACTGTCGGTGTGTATGGGGCCAATATGGCTACTGTCGGTGTGTATGGGGCCAATATGGCTACTGTCGGTGTGTATGGGGCCATAATGACTACTGTCGGTGTGTATGGGGCCAATATGACTACTGTCGGTGTGTATGGGGCCAATATGACTACTGTCGGTGTGTATGGGGCCAATATGACTACTGTCGGTGTGTATGGGGCCAATATGGCTACTGTCGGTGTGTATGGGGCCAATATGACTACTGTCGGTGTGTATGGGGCCAATATGACTACTGTCGGTGTGTATGGGGCCAATATGACTACTGTCGGTGTGTATGGGGCCAATATGGCTACTGTCGGTGTGTATGGGGCCAATATGGCTACTGTCGGTGTGTATGGGGCCAATATGGCTACTGTCGGTGTGTATGGGGCCAATATGGCTACTGTCGGTGTGTATGGGGCCAATATGGCTACTGTCAGTGTGTATGGGTCCAACATGGCTACTGTCAGTGACTGTGTGCTATCTCAGGTGTACAGGAGAGAGGTGGAGGAGAACGGCATCGTTCTGGACCCTCTGAAAGCCACCCATGCAGTGAAGGGTGTGACCGGACACGAGTTGTGCCACTACTTCTGGGACACGGACGTACGCAATGACTGGGAGAGTGAGTCTATCTGCCTCTTTCATCATCAGGTTAACTTCATAGATAAGCATCTTTTTGTTTTCTTAATTTGCACACAACGTCTTGAATTTTTGTTTTTGTCCTGTCTTGCTCTATTTCTCTTCCAGCCACCATTGAAAACTTTAACGTGGTGGAGACGCTCTCAGACAATGCTGTTATAGTCTACCAGACACACAAGGTAATATACCTCTGGTTCTTCAGGTTCACCGTAGTCGGTCAGGCGGGTTGTCTTTGGACAGGTCACCTTTGACTGACAGCCAATGGTTGTGTTTCAGAGAGTATGGCCTGCCTCTCAGAGGGATGTCCTCTACCTATCAGCTATCAGGAAAATCCTGGCGACCAATGAGAATGACCCAGACACGTGGCTGGTCTGCAACTTCTCTGTAGATCACGATAACGCCCAGGTGAGTTCCACAGACACACCCAGGGATTGTTGTCATACATGTTCTTAACATCTGATCCTAGGGATCGATGTCGCATTGGAAGGGGTAAAGAAGTGTCTTCCGCTCTCCTCTTACCTTTTCGTTGTGTAGCCCACCAACCGGTGTATCCGTGCCAAAATCAACGTGGCCATGATCTGCCAGACCCTGGTGAGCCCTCCAGAGGGCAACAAAGAGATCAGCAGGGACAACGTCCTCTGTAAGATCACGTATGTGGCCAACGGTGAGTACAGCAGCTCAATATCTTTTTCATGTCCCCACATGGTTGTCCTTATTTGCCTGGTCAAGTTGACTTTATCCACCAATATAAAAATCTTCTTCCATTATGTTCCTTATTTGACCAAATGGAACCCAGCTAAGCTGCTCTGGTATATAGAGCTTTTATGGCAGAGCTTTGTGTGGATGGAGAATGAGAGTTACAGTGCCTTGCGAAAGTATTCGGCCCCCTTGAACTTTGCGACCTTTTGCCACATTTCAGGCTTCAAACATAAAGATATAAAACTGTATTTTTTTGTGAAGAATCAACAACAAGTGGGACACAATCATGAAGTGGAACGACATTTATTGGATATTTCAAACTTTTTTAACAAATCAAAAACATTGGGCGTGCAAAATTATTCAGCCCCCTTAAGTTAATACTTTAGCGCCACCTTTTGCTGCGATTACAGCTGTAAGTCGCTTGGGGTATGTCTCTATCAGTTTTGCACATCGAGAGACTGAAATGTTTTCCCATTCCTCCTTGCAAAACAGCTCGAGCTCAGTGAGGCTGGATGGAGAGCATTTGTGAACAGCAGTTTTCAGTTCTTTCCACAGATTCTCGATTGGATTCAGGTCTGGACTTTGACTTGGCCATTCTAACACCTGGATATGTTTATTTTTGAACCATTCCATTGTAGATTTTGCTTTATGTTTTGGATCATTGTCTTGTTGGAAGACAAATCTCTGTCCCAGTCTCAGGTCTTTTGCAGACTCCATCAGGTTTTCTTCCAGAATGGTCCTGTATTTGGCTCCATCCATCTTCCCATCAATTTTAACCATCTTCCCTGTCCCTGCTGAAGAAAAGCAGGCCCAAACCATGATGCTGCCACCACCATGTTTGACAGTGGGGATGGTGTGTTCAGCTGTGTTGCTTTTACGCCAAACATAACGTTTTGCATTGTTGCCAAAAAGTTACATTTTGGTTTCATCTGACCAGAGCACCTTCTTCCACATGTTTGGTGTGTCTCCCAGGTGGCTTGTGGCAAACTTTAAACAACACTTTTTATGGATATCTTTAAGAAATGGCTTTCTTCTTGCCACTCTTCCATAAAGGCCAGATTTGTGCAATATACGACTGATTGTTGTCCTATGGACAGAGTCTCCCACCTCAGCTGTAGATCTCTGCAGTTCATCCAGAGTGATCATGGGCCTCTTGGGCCTCTGATCAGTCTTCTCCTTGTATGAGCTGAAAGTTTAGAGGGACGGCCAGGTCTTGGTAGATTTGCAGTGGTCTGATACTCCTTCCATTTCAATATTATCGCTTGCACAGTGCTCCTTGGGATGTTTAAAGCTTGGGAAATCTTTTTGTATCCAAATCCGGCTTTAAACTTCTTCACAACAGTATCTCGGACCTGCCTGGTGTGTTCCTTGTTCTTCATGATGCTCTCTGCGCTTTTAACGGACCTCTGAGACTATCACAGTGCAGGTGCATTTATACGGAGACTTGATTACACACAGGTGGATTGTATTTATCATCATTAGTCATTTAGGTCAACATTGGATCATTTAGAGATCCTCACTGAACTTCTGGAGAGAGTTTGCTGCACTGAAAGTAAAATAATAAAATAATTTTGCACGCCCAATTTTCCAATTTTTCAGTTTCTGATTTGTTAAAAAAGTTTGAAATATCCAATAAATGTCGTTCCACTTCATGATTGTGTCCCACTTGTTGTTGATTCTTCATGTTTGAAGCCTGAAATATGGCAAAAGGTCGCAAAGTTCAAGGGGGCCGAATACTTTCGCAAGGCACTGTAAATGTTGAATATAGTGATTCTATCACTCCATGCAGGCTTACTGTTTGTAGCTATGTATTGACCGAGAGGTTGTTTTTCCTTAGTGAACCCTGGAGGCTGGGCCCCTGCCTCAGTCCTCAGAGCCGTGGCCAAGAGGGAATACCCCAAGTTCCTCAAACGCTTCACCGGCTACGTCCAGGAGAAGACCAGCGGAAAACCTATCCTCTTCTAAATCTCACCGGTAATACCTAACTCAAACCCCCTCGTATCCTCACAGCCACAAGCCTTCTATATAGACCATAGACATTGAATTACTCTTTACCACACATGTCAAATGAATAAATCAGTTGAGGTTGTCTTTCATTGTGTGCCATATTTAAAGGGAAAATCAACAACAAAAAATGTTTTTTGTATTTCTTTTCTCATTAGTCCACTGTTGCATGTCACGTTTAAGATGCGAAGTGTCACCACCATGAATCATTAAAATAAAATAGTTGAGTGGATTTTCCCTTTTTTTGGTAACTTTCTTTCTCCTTGTCTTCTCTCAGGTGTTGGAAGGCGAAACACCTTTTTGTCCTGAAGAGATATGGGCTCCCACAGACTACATTACCCATTCATCTGTCAACCGGAATTTCTTTACAAATCATCCAGAATGTTCCAGATGAAATAATCGTATCAGACTGATTTAGGGCTTTAATCCATCAGTAGTTGCTAGCCACCTGAGCCACAAAAACATTGTTAAACTGTCCATGGATGTGTTTGTATATAAATTCAAGAATTTCTGAAACGACAGAACCAATCTTTTTGTAAATTGTTTTGTAAATAATTTCGGACTATACTTTTTAGTTTGCTTTAATCACTGATTATCACAGTCTTTTCATGCTGTTAATTTTCACTACAAAGAAGGAAACTGAGTAGAGGCAAAGTATGGCTAACCTTCTCCTCTCCCTCTAGTGACGACCTGTGGTCTGATGGGGGGAGGGAGTCCAAAGCTTTGTACACTCTTTTTTTGGCTAAAATCTCTATATTTGTAGATCATTATAGCTGTAAAGGAGCTCTATGGATGTGATGTATTATACAGAGGCCGAGATAATTAGTTTACCGGTCGGTGTATGTGAATTGACTTAAGGCAACCTGGAATTGGAAGAACAAGTATTGTCATATGTTCTTTGATTTGACAGTATGGATGGATAAGATTGAAGTAATCTGTTGAATGTGACCCAGCAACACTATCAAGTGTTGGTTGCCCCCTCCCTCACTGTTTTGTCCAAGTAACATACACATACAGCTTATATGGCTGATATATGTTGTTGGGAGGGCCGTTTCTACATGACATTTCACATCCCGACACGATGCTTTCGACACCAGGAAAAATCCACAGAGCTCATCTATCTACTACAGTATAATATGACCAGATGTGCTTTTAGATTGAGACTAAACATTTCACACCTCAAGATTGTGCAATCAAAAAGTCTGTAAAGCTGAGGGCAGAATCTTCCAATCAGCTTCTCAGAATCCATGGGGAAACATCAGCTGAATACATTTGTCTTGAATGTTCTATATAAAGAATGGGCACACTTTGTATATTTCTAAGTCCTCTTAAGTGTTATTTGCACTAAATAATGCAATTGGACAATGTTCGATAAATTAAAATCGCTACACTACAGAAATGAGCTGACTTGCATTTGTACTTTACACTAGCAAATGAGCAGGGGTTTGGTGTGGATGTGTCCCTCATTACCTCTTGCGTTCTACATGAATGAATAGGAAATGAGAGACAAGTGTCAAGCATTTTTATTTCTTTTAGGAGTGTCTTTACATTCAATGATTAAAATATTTCTCTTCAGCAAACCGTATATTTGAGATTTATGTAATAAATTATGGTCTCAAAACCGACGCGTGATCATGGAATTCGGAGAGACAGTTTGATATGGTCTTCAGGGTGAGGTCATGTACCAGCTTCTCAGTCTAAAATGGAGACCAACTGCTGCTTAGCGATAAAGAGGACACGCTTGTTCAGTATCAGAAAATCCTCAGCCATGACACCCCTTCCACATAAAACTAGTCTGTGCATCAAAAACAATCTACCGTAGTCCTTCATTGTCTGTGCATCTACCCACGTACTTAGCAATGACATACATAGGTGTACTTAATGTAAAAATGTGCATATTCCACCGATCCAAAACTGTGTTTAGGTTTGGTGATCACTTAAACCCAACATTCAAGAAAAATAGTTCTTACATACAGTATTCAAAACTAACATCCAAAGTGCCATTTTGTCAGGAACGAGTGCATATCACCCTCCATGGAGCTGGAGATCCGGAAACACTGACCCTATCTCAGGTCAACAGCAGGCCTTCAAACTGCTCCTTTACTTCATTCCAATCCGACAGTACTTCATAGCAAGATGGTTGGTTGGCTGGCTACCTTCAACATAGCAGCCAATGAGTTTGGCCTTGGTGGTTTCAGAATGTATCAGTTCCATTTACAGCATAATGAGTCCAGGCTCGTCCAGATGGGCCTTGTTTTCCATGACACCATCACACTTTTGCAACGGCCAAGATGCTGTTGTCACTGTAAACGTTCATCCAACCAGCTACTACAAAGCAAGTGCTATAACTTTTAAATCACTTTAAAGAGTCACTTCTGGTCAGTAGGAAAATTAAAACATTCAAATAAATGTTTTTCTATACTTTTTCTAAATATATATATGAATTTATAGGCCATGGAAAAAGGAATATTCCAGAAAAAGAAAAAGGGACTTCTCTGACATACTCTAAGAAGCAGTTGGGTCTGAAATTGATCACAATTATGGAATGTCATGTAATTCCAATGGATGTCAATCACTGATTTCATTGGTGTCTTGTTTCAGCCTATCAGATGTGAGCATCCCAGTCCTTTGTTTTGGTGACAGAGTGGATCTAGCAGCGCTGGGGGTGGAGTCAAAGGAGCCCTGTCCAATGGAGTGTAGCGATTGTCAGATGATTGACAAAAGTAAAATGGTGGAGGAAATGGTTGTCTGTAAGCTTCCCCTTTCACTGAAACACAAGAGAGAAAGTGCAGTGTGAGTAAATACTACAAATACAGCTCATATCCCCTTGACATATCTGTTCCTAAGGCAGGGGTGGGCATCTTCAGTCCTGGAGGGCCAAATCGAATTTGATTTGTCACATGCGCCGAATACAACAGGTGTTCACTTACGAGCCCTTTCCCACTAATGCAGAGATAGTAAGAGACATTTTCTAAATTAAAAAAGAAACACAAAAATAACGAGGCTGAATACAAGGAAAACCTATTATTTGATTATTATTAGGGTATTTGATTTAGGAACAGATCAGTCAAGTCAATGTGCAGGGGTACGAGTTAGTTGAGGTAATATGTATGTAGGTAGGGGTAAAAGTGACTTGGCAATCAGGATAAGGTGCCTTCAGAAAGTGATCACACCCCTTGACTTTATCCACATTGTGTTGTTACAGCCTGATATGTATTGAATTGAGATGTGTCACTGATCTACACACAATACCCCATAATGTCAAAGTGGAATGATGTTTTTAGAAATGTTCACAAATGTATTAAACAGCTGATATGTCTTGAACCCCCATGTCAAAACTAAATAAGTTAAAATGTTCTTAACAAGTTACATAATAATTGCATGGACTCTGTCTGAAATAATACTGTTTAACAATGATTTATAAATGACTACCCCATCTTTATACACCACACATACAGATAATTGTAAGGTCCCTCAGTCGAGCAGTGGATTTCAAGCATAGATTCAGCCACAAAGGCCATGGAGGGTTTGGAATGGTTCGCAAAGAAGGGCACCTATTAGTAGATTGGTGATAAAAAAAATGCAGATATGGAATATCCCTTTGAGCATGGTGCAGTTATTAATTACACTCTGGAGGATGTATCAATACGTTGCCAGAGAGGAAGGAAACCACTCAGGGATTTCACCATGAGGCCATTGGTGATTTTAAAACAGTTGCAGAGTTTAAATGGTAGTGATAGGAGATAATTGTAGTTACTCCACAATACAAACAAAAAATACAGAGGGAAAATAAGGAAGGCTGTAAAGAATACAAATATTCCAAAACCAGCATCCTGTTTGCAATAAGGCACTAAAATAATACTGCAAAAAAATGTGGCAAAGAAATTAACCCAGTCTAGGACTTGGGTGGCTGGAGTCTGACAATTTTTAGGGTTTTCCTCAGACACCGCCTGGTATAGGAGGTCCTGGATGTCAGGGAGCTTGACCCCAGTGATGTACTGGGCCATACACACTACCCTCTGTAGCGACTTACAGTCGGAATGCCCAAGCAGTTGTCATACCAAGCGATGATACAGCCAGTCAAGATGCTCTCAATGGTGAAGCTGTAGAACTTTGAGGATCTGAGGGCCCATGCCAAATCTTTTCAGCCTGCAGAAGGGGAAGTGGCATTGTCGTGCCCCCTTCATGACTATGTTGGTGTGTATGGACCATGATAGGTCCTTAGTGATGTGGACACAGAGGGACTTTAAGCTCTCAGACCGCTCCACCACAGCCCCTCCCAAATGGCACCATATTCCCTATATAGTGCACTACTATATATGGGCACTTGTCAAATGTAGTGCACTATTTAGGGAATAGGATGCCATTTGGGACACACGCAGTGGGTGAGAACTCACTAAGTAGATGTCGAGCACTGAGCCGTCGTCCTGGTCCATGTCCACCTCTACGTCCATGGTGCTCTGCTCTGACGTCAGACAGATGGCGCTGTCCTCCAGGGTGAATGTGGAGCTGGACGCCATGTCGTCTCTAAAGGCACACAGGAGAACCAGAGACACATATGAGTAGACATACAAAAGAAAGTCTGAGTCCCAATATGGCATCCTATTCCCTACATAGTGTCATTATTTTGTCCCTAGTGCACTACTTTTGACAAGGCCCATTGGGGCTCTGGTCAAAAGAAGTGCACTGTGTAGGGAATAGGGTGATATTTGGGATGAAACTAAAGTATAACATAACACACTCCTTAACACACTCCTTCCCAGGTGGAGGCTTGGTAACAACTTGGTAACAACTGGTGTGTGGTGGCCAGTGCGTTCCGTATGGATGAAGCCGATATGGTTTTGTTTATTAAGTGGATCAAAATAAAGGGGTCGTTCTTGAAGTATGGTAGCATTTGGGCATGGCATTTTTGGAAAAATGTTTACTTCATTTTTCTAGATTTTGTAAATATATCTTCCCATTCTAAATCAACTAATATGGTAGCTTAATGACTTTAAATATTTTTTATCACTATGATAACATTGTTCCACAAATGTAGGAGTAGTAACACAAATGATGACAACACCAATGAGAGATTTTAAGAAAATAAGGATTTTCTGAAATGGAGGCTGCACATGCTAAAATCTATGGTTATCAATCCTTTAAAAATAATTTACTGAGGTGATATGATTAATAATTTAGCTCACAATGTTATTCCCCTTCATTTAAATTGACTAACACCAAGTGACACTTTGGATTTAGACACGCCAAATTATCTATGGAATCCTCGACTTCATGACATAGTAAAAGGGTGTGAGTAGCTAATACTTTTCTTTAATATAGACCCCTTCCCTGTTTGCCACTGGAGAGTATGCTCACGGTCCTTGTACAGTATATAGGTAACGAGGGATTTTCAAGGTGGTAACACCAATGACATAAAACTGGTGGACGCATTATGCTATTCAAAAAAAATGTAGGTATTTTAATAGCCTTCTTACTTTTTATTGATCTATACAATATATTAAAATAACTTTTGTTCACTTTCTAGCATTCAACATACTAGATGCAGTATGTAGTGAAAGTCTACACACCCCTTGCAGTCTTCACATTTTGCTGCCTTAAAATGTAATCTTAAAAGCTTTACATTGGATTTCTTTCTTACCTATCTACACAACCTACTCCACATTTTCAAAGAGAAAGACAAATTATAGAACATTTTCCAAATGAATAAAAAAATGTATTGATTGCGTACGTCTTCACACCCATTGTAGTCACTTAGCAGACGCTCTTTCCAGAGTGACTTACAGGCGCAATTAGGGTTAAGTGTCTCGCTCATGGACACATCAGATCTGTTCATTCAGTCGGCTCTGAGATTCGAAACAGCGACCTTTATTCATAATCTCCAGCACCACCCCAACATCAACATATGTGAAAATGGCACGTTACATTTTTTTTGTAGTAAAAACAATGGAGGAAGATAAGTGTTTCCAATGACATCATCAACCAATTGGCAATGCCTACTCATAATAAAAGCTGACCACGACTCCATTTTGTTGATCCCTGCCTACAGACAGAAACTAAAACAAGAGGCTCCCACGCTGAGGTCTGTCCAACGCTGGTCCGACCAAGCTGACTCCACACTCCAAGACTGCTTCCATCACGTGGACTGGGAGATGTTTCGTATTGCGTCAGATAACAACATTGACGAATACGCTGATTCGGTGTGCGAGTTCATTAGAACGTGCGTTGAAAATGTCATTCCCATAGCAACGATTAAAACATTCCCTAACCAGAAACCGTGGATTGATGGCAGCATTCGTGTGAAACTGAAAGCGCGAACCACTGCTTTTAATCAGGGCAAGGTGTCTGGTAACATGACAGTGCAGCTATTCCCTCCGCAAGGCTATCAAACAAGCTAAGCGCCAGTACAGAGACAAAGTATAATCTCAATTCAAGCCCAAATAGGTCCACAGACGATGCAATCTCAACCACACTGCACACTGCCCTAACCCATCTGGACAAGAGGAATACCTATGTGAGAATGCTGTTCATCGACTACAGCTCAGCATTCAACACCATAGTACCCTCCAAGCTCGTCATCAAGCTCGAGACCCTGGGTCTCGACCCCGCCCTGTGCAACTGGGTACTGGACTTCCTGACGGGCCGCCCCCAGGTGGTGAGGGTAGGCAACAACATCTCCTCCCCGCTGATCCTCAACACTGGGGCCCCACAAGGGTGCGTTCTGAGCCCTCTCCTGTACTCCCTGTTCACCCACGACTGCGTGGCCACGCACGCCTCCAACTCAATCATCAAGTTTGCGGACGACACAACAGTGGTAGGCTTGATTACCAACAACGACGAGACGGCCTACAGGGAGGAGGTGAGGGCCCTCGGAGTGTGGTGTCAGGAAAATAACCTCACACTCAACGTCAACAAAACTAAGGAGATGATTGTCTCAGCCTCCAGTATTTATGCTGCAGTAGTTTATGTGTCGGGGGGCTAGGGTCAGTTTGTTATATCTGGAGTACTTCTCCTGTCCTATTCGGTGTCCTGTGTGAATCTAAGTGTGCGTTCTCTAATTCTCTCCTTCTCTCTTTCTCTCTCTCGGAGGACCTGAGCCCTAGGACCATGCCCCAGGACTACCTGACATGATGACTCCTTGCTGTCCCCAGTCCACCTGGCTGTGCTGCTGCTCCAGTTTCAACTGTTCTGCCTTATTATTATTCGACCATGCTGATCATTTATGAACATTTGAACATCTTAGCCATGTTCTGTTATAATCTCCACCCGGCACAGCCAGAAGAGGACTGGCCATCCCACATATGCTCTCTCTAATTCTCTCTTTCTTTCTCTCTCTCGGAGGACCTGAGCCCTAGGACCATGCCCCAGGAATACCTGACATGATGACTCCTTGCTGTCCCCAGTCCACCTGACTGTGCTGCTGCTCCAGTTTCAACTATTCTGCCTTATTATTATTCGACCATGCTGGTCATTTATGAACATTTGAACATCTTGACCATGTTTTGTTATAATCTCCACCCGGCACAGCCAGAAGAGGACTGGCCACCCCACATAGCCTGGTTCCTCTCTAGGTTTCTTCCTAGGTTTTGGCCTTTCTAGGGAGTTTTTCCTAGCCACCGTGCTTCTTCACCTGCATTGCTTGCTGTTTGGGGTTTTAGGCTGGGTTTCTGTACAGCACTTTGAGATATCAGCTGATGTACGAAGGGCTATATAAAATAAATTTGATTTGATTTGATTTGATTGTGGACTTCAGGAAACAGCAGAGGGAACACCCCCCTATCCACATCGATGGAACAGTAGTGGAGAGGGTAGCAAGTTTTAAGTTCCTCGGCATACACATCACAGACAAACTGAATTGGTCCACTCACACAGACAGCATCGTGAAGAAGGCGCAGCAGCGCCTCTTCAACCTCAGGAGGCTGAAGAAATTTGGCTTGTCACCAAAAGCACTCACAAACTTCTACAGATGCACAATCGAGAGCATCCTGGCGGGCTGTATCACCGCCTGGTATGGCAACTGCACCGCCCTCAACCGTAAGGCTCTCCAGAGGGTAGTGAGGTCTGCACAACGCATCACCGGGGGCAAACTACCTGCCCTCCAGGACACCTACACCACCCGATGTCACAGGAAGGCCATAAAGATCATCAAGGACATCAACCACCCGAGCCACTGCCTGTTCACCCCGCTATCATCCAGAAGGCGAGGTCAGTACAGGTGCATCAAAGCTGGGACCGAGAGACTGAAAAACAATGTAACTCCAAGTCAATCACACTTCTGTGAAATCAAACTGTCCACTTAGGAAGCAACAATGATTGACAATAAATTTCACATGCTGTTGTGCAAATGGAACAGACAACAGGTGGAAATTATAGGCAATTAGCAAGACACCCCCAATAAAGGAGTGGTTCTGCAGGTGGTGACCACAGACCACTTCTCAGTTCCTATGCTTCCTGGCTGATGTTTTGGTCACTTTTGAATGCTGGCAGTGCTTTCACTCTAGTGGTAGCATGAGACGGAGTCTACAACCCACATAAGTGGCTCAGGTAGTGCAGCTCATCCAGGATGGCACATCAATGCGAGCTGTGGCAAGAAGGTTTGCTGTGTCTGTCAGCATAGTGTCCAGAGCATGGATGCGCTACCAGGAGACAGGCCAGTACATCAGGAGACGTGGAGGAGGCGTAGGAGGGCAACAACCCAGCAGCAGGACCGCTACCTCCGCCTTTGTGCAAGAAGGAGCAGGAGGAGCAGTGCCAGAGCCCTGCAAAATGACCTCCAGCAGGCCACAAATGTGCATGTGTCTGCTCAAACGGTCAGAAACAGACTCCATGAGGGTGGTATGAGGGCCCGACATCCACAGGTGGGGGTTGTGCTTACAGCCCAACACCGTGCAGGACGTTTGGCATTTGCCAGAGAACACCAAGATTGGCAAATTCGCCACTGGCGCCCTGTGCTCTTCACAGATGAAAGCAGGTTCACACTGAGCACGTGACAGACGTGACAGAGTCTGGAGACGCAGTGGAGAACGTTCTGCTGCCTGCAACATCCTCCAGCATGACCAGTTTGGCGGTGGGTCAGTCATGATGTGGGGTGGGGTGGCATTTCTTTGGGGGGCTGCACAGCCCTCCATGTGCTCGCCAGAGGTAGCCTGACTGCCATTAGGTACCGAGATGAGATCCTCAGACCCCTTGTGAGACCATATGCTGGTGCGGTTGGCCCTGGGTTCCTCCTAATGCAAGACAATGCTAGACCTCATGTGGCTGGAGTGTGTCAGCAGTTCCTGCAAGAGGAAGGCATTGATGCTATGGACTGGCCCGCCCGTTCCCCAGACCTAAATCCAATTGAGCACATCTGGGACATCATGTCTCGCTCCATCCACCAACCCCACGTTGCACCACAGACTGTCCAGGAGTTGGCGGATGCATTAGTCCCGGTCTGGGAGGAGATCACTGAGGAGACCATCCGCCACCTCATCAGGAGCATGCCCAGACGTTGTAGGGAGGTCATACAGGCACGTGGAGGCCACACACACTACTGAGCCTCATTTTGACTTGTTTTAAGGACATTACATCAAAGTTGGATCAGCCTGTAGTGTGGTTTTCCACTTTAATTTTGAGTGTGACTCCAAATCCAGACCTCCATGGGTTGATAAATTTGATTTCCATTGATCATTTTTGTGTGATTTTGTTGTCAGCACATTCAACTACGTAAAGAAAAAAGTATTTAATAAGAATATTTAATTCATTCAGATCTAGGATGTGTTATTTTAGTGTTCCCTTTATTTTTTTTGAGCAGTGTATGAAAGAAGCAAAGCCCAGGTAAAAAGAAAGAGGAAAGCCTTCTGAAAACGTAACCCTGGGATAGTTCATATTTATCAGCGGGACAATTAAACAAATGTTAATGCCAAGACACCAGAATGGCTTTCCAAGAGGTGCTGCGTGTTCCCGGAGTGGTCCAGTCTCAGTCCGGAGACTTAAATTAACTTCAGCTTGAGCAATTTCGCAAAAAAATTATGGATAAATGTTGCTCTAAGAGTTGTGCGAAGTTTGTAGAATCTTATTCAAAACGATACACAGATGTGTAAAGCTGCCTCCACCAACTATGAACTCTGGGGTGTGAAGACATCAATAAATCCTTGCTTTTCTATTTTTTATTTGTATTAATTAGGACAACTTCCTAAAATGATCGTTCACTCTGAAAATGTTGAGCATGTTGTGTAGGGAAAACAACTAATTGAATCCCTTTTAAAACTTCATTTTAAGACAGTAAAACGTGAAGACTCTAAATCCCCAAAACATGTCACTACAACTCAACACATCACTACTGGGACAAGCCGATTTGTTTACTCTAAGTACTTTAAACAGTGAATAAACATAACATTTTGAAGTATAAAGTACTTGCAATACGTTTTATCATTGATAAACAGTTATCAACAAAAACATATGATATGCAACTATTTTTTCATGGTCGCAAAGGCAATGCTTTGTGTATGCAAATGTCACTAACATAACAGGCCATACAGATGGTGTAGCTAAATGCATGTTGAATCAAAGAATCCAGCATCAAAAAGACAAAAAAACACCTTCAGGGGATGTAGAGAGAAACAGTCTGACTGTGTGATGTCTGATGTCTGGCTGTAGAGGTCTCTCTAGGGGAAGTTTATGTCTATGAACTCAGACAACAGGATATGAGTGAATCTAGGGCAGGGAATTCTGGGACATTCTGTTTTATGTGGACATCTAAAAACAGTCCCCAAATAATCTTCTCCTGACGTAGGAAAATAAATGTCCATGAAAACACAGCATCGTGAACAGCAGGGGGCTCTATGGGGCTGGCGTGAAATCTGAAACAGGCCATTTACAAAGTCACCTGACTTTGCTTAAATTGAGGAATGTGTTTACCATTTTATGGCACGTTATTGCCTACCTCTCTTAAAAGATGACACACACACACACACACACACACACACACACACACACACACGTTACTGACTGACAGTATATACAGAGTGGAAAGTCACCCTGGCAGCAAATCACACAATTTTTCATCTGAACAATGCCTCTTAATCAGACCTTCTGAAAGCCTGGAGTCAAATATTAATGAAACATTAATAAAACAATTGAGGGCAACAGACAGGTGCCTGAGAAGGGAGCAAGACCAGGCAGGCCTCAGAATGGAGGCTTTGAGTTAGAGTCAGAACCTGACACTACTGGACGGACAGACGGAGAGGGCTGGGGGGAGATGAGAGGAGAAGAAACAGACTACTGGACAGACAGACGGAGAGGGCTGGGGGAGATGAGAGGAGAAGAAACAGACTACTGGACAGACAGACAGAGGGCTGGGGGAGATGAGAGGAGAAGAAACAGACTACTGGACAGACAGACGGAGAGGGCTGGGGGAGATGAGAGGAGAAGAAACAGACTACTGGACAGACAGACGGAGAGGGCTGGGGGAGATGAGAGGAGAAGAAACAGACTACTGGACAGACAGACGGAGAGGGCTGGGGGAGATGAGAGGAGAAGAAACAGACTACTGGACAGACAGACAGACAGACAGAGAGAGAGGGCTGGGGGGAGAGATGAGATGAGAGGAGAAGAAACGGTTCTTTCTAGAGGGAGATTAGAATTTTAAGTCCATGGTTTATGGACTGCACTGCATCTGAACTCAATGCATGTTGAGCAGGTCTTCTCAGCAGGTCTTCTCAGCAGGTCTTCCCAGCAGGTCTTCCTGGGCATCTTTAGTGGAAACTGTCACAAAGCCTGACAAATCTGAGTCACCTGTTCCATGTGGCTCGTCACCACAACGTGTGGGGGCAGAGTCCTATGTTTTCCCTCAGGCCTCCCAGGTAGCTCAGTGTGTCTAACCTGTTATCATCTACATCACACTCTCCCCTCAGGGAAATCCCTATGGGAGGCAGGGCTGATCAACTCAGGGGCTCTGCTGCTGACCTGATCTGGAGGGTTTGTTGGTTCCGTCATTAATTAGCTCAATTGTTCACTCACCTGGTGTCCCAGGTCAAAATCATTGTTGCCAATATTTACACAAGGGTGTAAATATATCCATTTGGAATTGGGCCTTTGAGAAGACAGGTAGAACTGGAAGGGGAGTCTTCAGGTAGAGGGATGGAGGGGAGACATGGAAGGTCTAGAGGAAACAGAGGTAGACAGCAGATAGAGGTACCTTTCTTCAGACTGGGTCTCCAGGTTGACAAAGATGGAGGAGATGGTTCCCATGGAGGAGCCCTCGTAGAAGGACGGGGTGTCAGGGACGAGGTCAGGACGCAGGTAGGAGCCAAACACTGGGAGAAACACACAAACACACACAAAGCCATGAGCTCACTGAGAGACAAACCCAAAGCCATGACCTCACTGAGAGACAAACAAAGCCATGAGCTCACTGAGAGACAAACACAAAGCCATGAGCTCACTGAGAGACAAACACAAAGCCATGAGCTCACTGAGAGACAAACACAAAGCCATGAGCTCACTGAGAGACAAACACAAAGCCATGACCTCACTGAGAGACAAACACAAAGCCATGACCTCAGTGATAAACAAAAACAAAGCCATGATCTCAGTGATAATGCCTTCAGTCAGTCAATCTATAAACGCTGCTGTACTATTGGTCTAAAGACAGTTGGACCCACAGGACAGAACGTGTGTGTTTGATTTAGTCTAATTAGATGAGATAATAAAGTGTGAATAAAACAATTATGTAAGTGTCCCTGCATCAACCTTCTATCCCTCAAAATAGTATGAGTAGAATTGGTTAACTGGAATAGTATGAGTAGAATTGGTTAACTGGAATAGTATGAGTAGAATTGGTTAACTGGAATAGTATGAGTAGAATTGGTTAACTGGAATAGTATGAGTAGAATTGGTTAACTGGAATAGAGTAAGCTATTCAAATAGTATGAGTAGAATTGGTTAACTGGAATAGTATGAGTAGAATTGGTTAACTGGAATAGTATGAGTAGAATTGGTTAACTGGAATAGTATGAGTAGAATTGGTTAACTGGAATAGTATGAGTAGAATTGGTTAACTGGAATAGAGTAAGCTATTCAAATAGTATGAGTAGAATTGGTTAACTGGAATAGTATGAGTAGAATTGGTTAACTGGAATAGTATGAGTAGAATTGGTTAACTGGAATAGTATGAGTAGAATTGGTTAACTGGAATAGAGTAAGCTATTCAAATAGTATGAGTAGAATTGGTTAACTGGAATAGAGTAAGCTATTCAAATAGTATGAGTAGAATTGGTTAACTGGAATAGAGTAAGCTATTCAAATAGTATGAGTAGAATTGGTTAACTGGAATAGAGTAAGCTATTCAAATAGTATGAGTAGAATTGGTTAACTGGAATAGAGTAAGCTATTCAAATAGTATGAGTAGAATTGGTTAACTGGAATAGAGTAAGCTATTCAAATAGTATGAGTAGAATTGGTTAACTGGAATAGAGTAAGCTATTCAAATAGTATGAGTAGAATTGGTTAACTGGAATAGAGTAAGCTATTCAAATAGTATGAGTAGAATTGGTTAACTGGAATAGAGTAAGCTATTCAAATAGTATGAGTAGAATTGGTTAACTGGAATAGTATGAGTAGAATTGGTTAACTGGAATAGTATGAGTAGAATTGGTTAACTGGAATAGTATGAGTATAATTGGTTAACTGGAATAGTATGAGTAGAATTGGTTAACTGGAATAGTATGAGTAGAATTGGTTAACTGGAATAGTATGAGTAGAATTGGTTAACTGGAATAGAGGAAGCTATTCAAATTGAAACCTTTAATTTGCTTCACGGAAGGGATCATCCTCTAGATGAATATTTGATGAAAACAATCATTTAAAACCTTACATTTATATATGTCTCTCTATGGTGCGTGGGGATACTTTAGAACAGATCAACATCACTTGGAGTTGATTTGCTGGTGTTTTTACAGTCCCCCCCCCCCCGAACAAAAACACTTCTGGGGGCCAAATGAAATCACCCGTGGACGGGGTACATGGTATGTTATGTGACGGTTGTACATAATGTACCAGGGTGTTGTTGAGTTAAAACAGGAAACAAAATAGGATTTCCAATTAACTAAAGAAGCCATGTTGCAATATAAACCAAGACTTCCCTCAGCCTTATTCAGAAGTCCACACCCTCTTCTCTTCCTGTAATATTGGCCAACAGTGGTGTTACAGAGGAAGGAAGGTCAGAGTTACGAAAGCTTAGTGGCTACTGCTGACAGGGTCCTGATTCTAACTCAGCCAGTCATATACACCCCCATCACTGCTGACAGGGTCCTGATTCTAACCCAGCCAGCCATATACACCCACATCACTGCTGACAGGGTCCTGATTCTAACTCAGCCAGCCATATACACCCACATCACTGCTGACAGGGTCCTGATTCTAACTCAGCCAGCCATATACACCCCCGTCACTGCTGACAGGGTCCTGATTCTAACTCAGCCAGCCATATACACCCCCGTCACTGCTGACAGGGTCCTGATTCTAACTCAGCCAGCCATATACACCCCCATCACTGCTGACAGGGTCCTGATTCTAACTCAGCCAGCCATATACACCCCCATCACTGCTGACAGGGTCCTGATTCTAACTCAGCCAGCCATATACACCCCCGTCACTGCTGACAGGGTCCTGATTCTAACTCAGCCAGCCATATACACCCCCGTCACTGCTGACAGGGTCCTGATTCTAACTCAGCCAGCCATATACACCCCCGTCACTGCTGACAGGGTCCTGATTCTAACTCAGCCAGCCATATACACCCCCATCACTGCTGACAGGGTCCTGATTCTAACTCAGCCAGCCATATACACCCCCATCACTGCTGACAGGGTCCTGATTCTAACTCAGCCAGCCATATACGCCCCCGTCACTGCTGACAGGGTCCTGATTCTAACTCAGCCAGCCATATACACCCCCATCACTGCTGACAGGGTCCTGATTCTAACTCAGCCAGCCATATACACCCCCATCACTGCTGACAGGGTCCTGATTCTAACTCAGCCAGCCATATACACCCCCGTCACTGCTGACAGGGTCCTGATTCTAACTCAGCCAGCCATATACACCCCCATCACTGGAGTCAGGCCTGATAATGGATCCCCAAGAGACAAAGAGCGAGTGATAATGAGAACTTGTTGATAATGCTCACTCAGTCGCGCGCACACACACACGCACACAAAACGGGCTGGCTGTAATAACAGGGCTGGGCTATCATTCCGGTGAGGCAACATTTCATTGAGGCCTGGAGGTGGACAGGAGACAGTTTTATGGCGCTAGTGAAGGACCTGTTTATGTGGACCAAGTGGTTCTATCCAGACATAGAGGTGTGTTCTACATGACAGATCTGGGGAGCGAAAGTGACTCCTGTTTGGTGCTTTTGGCTCAACCTCCAAAGGGAAATAAAACACATAAATGTGTGCTGCTGGTCTACCTTGCCCGTCTAGACTGGCCAGACTGCGTGCTCCTCCCAGCCTGTCCCGACTCTCCTCCTCGTTCTCCTCCTTCTGAGAAGACAGGATTTCCTGAGAGAACGACTTCAGAGCAGGGATGGATGTACGTGCTCTCTTAGAAGGGGAGAACCGAATGGCTGCAAAGAGAAACAGAGAGAGAGAGAGAGAAACAGAGAGAGAGAAACAGAGAGAGACACAGAGAGAGAAAGAGAGAGAGAAAGAGAGAGAGGAGGGGTAAATGAGTGGTGGGGGAAGAGAGAAGAAAAGAGGAGGGAAGGAAGAGAGGAAAATAAGGAACAAGAGGAGACCGTGGGTAGGGGAGAGAGGGAGTGGGTAGGGGAGAGAGTGAGTGGGTAGGGGAGTGAGTGAGTGGGTAGGGGAGAGAAAGCAAGAGAGAAATAGGGAGAGATGGAGGGAACAGATTATCCTGATTGCAACCATTATCGTGCATAATCAGGCTCGGAGCGTCTGTCCCAAATTAGCAGTAAAAATATCAAACTGTTAACGCATATTAATTATTACACAACTGTCCCTCAGACGTTCCATTCCGACTCCCAAGCAGAGCATGAAATCCTCTCCCCATCGTATCTAACTGCAGAAGCATTGGCATGATAATACCAGGCAGCTAAATCCCAAATCATCACAGAAACCATCTTCATTTAATTAGCGGTCCACACTGTTACGTAACACTGCTTTATATCATCTTGACATAAAATATTCCCCCAAGTCAAAACCCTGAAGTGAGGGGGGCTTCAGCCCCTTAAATTGATTCCCACATTACCACCACTAGGGGGCTGTCATGGCCACCACCCAAACATGGGGCAGAGGGCAACCATTTCCTCTCTGAAAACAACAAGCTATTTCTGGGAAAAGCCCGGCAGTTATCCTAGTGGCTAAGAGCGATGGGCCAGTAATTGAAAGGCTGCTGGTTGGAATCCCCTCGCCGACCAGGTAAAACAATCTGTCGATGTGCCCTTGAGTAAGGCACTCAACCCTAATTGCTCCTGTACATTGGTCTGGATAAGAGCGTCTGGTAAAATGAAAAGTATTTTGTTTGGTAAAATAACAAAATACAGAACAAAAACGATTTAACATCATTGAGAACCAATGTCAGGAATCTACACTGAGTGTACAAAACATTAGGAACACCTGCCCTTCCATGACAGACTGGCCAGGTGAAAGCTATGATCCCTTATTGATGTCACCTGTTAAATCCACTTCAATCAGTGTCGATGAAGGGAAGGAGAGATTAAAGAAGGATTTTTAAGCCTTGAGACAGTTGAGCTATGGAGTGTGTATGTGTGCCATTCAGAGGGTGAATGGGCAAGACAAAATATTGAAGTGCCTTTGAACGGGATGTGGTGGTATGTCTCAGGCGCACCGGTTTGAGTGTGACAAGAACTGCAACGCTGCTGGGTTTTTCATGCTCAACAGTTTCCGGCGTGTATCAAGAAAGGTCCACCACCCAAAGGACATCCAGCCAACTTGACAACTGTGAGAAGCATTGGAGTCAACATGGGCCAGCAACCATTTGGAATGCTTTCAAGTCCATGCCCTGACAAATTCAGGCAGTTCTGAGGGCAAAAGGGGGTGCAACTCAATATTAGGAAGCTGTTCCTCATGTTTTGTACACTCAGTGTATATCAGTATGTCAGTGTGACCTGAAAGCACAGACAGAAGAGCTGAGGAAGGGTTTTAAACTTGACCCATTTAACTGACTGACAACAGTGTGTATGTGCCACTCGATCGTCAACATAACAAACCTGTTCTACACACACTACACTGGTAACACACAATCACTTCCTCTCACAGGAGAAATGTATACTGTACATCGACACAGCTGTGTTGTAGCTTTCAACACAGCTACTTCTATATATTTACTGGAAGGTTCGGTTTTGTTCAACATCAAGCTGTGATTATTTGAAATCAGCTGTGTAGTTCTAGGGCAAAAACTTAAAAACACGTACCCCTTCGGGTCCCCAGGACAGAGTTTGGGAAAAGCTGACTTAAAGCGTCTATAAATCACATCCACTCCACAATCACCTGATATTGCAGGTAACAAACAAATAAAACTAGGAATCTGTACAAACATTAGATTTCCAATAGTTTACAGTTGACTAAACTGTACGTGCCACACCGAAAGACTAACCTGTCTCAGTCTCTGGTGTGGACAAATGTTTTGGCTCGAGGGCCACATTGGGATTTCGAAATTCAACGGAGGGCCGCACAGACTCTTTTTTTAACATTTTTTTTGTCAAAATCAATTTGCGGGCCAGAAAAAGCACAGTTATTACAAAATATATTAGGTCCATTCTACACACTTAAATTTTTTTTTTTTTTTTTTTTACTCAAACCTCCCACAGGCCATCCTTCCTGGTCCCAGTGCCTGGCACGTGTGCCAGTTGAAAGTCCTAACATAAATACAGGTGTCCCTTTCATAGGGGACTGAGGAACAAGAGCCAGCAGACTTACTCTGAGTCTTCCGGAACACCGAAGTGCTCATGAACTTGAGGAATCGGTTGGCATAGAAACCAGGCCTGTGCACTGAGACAGAGTCCTGAGGACAGAACAGAAGACAATACAAGCATTTATCAGAGAGGGCTATTTGAGATCAATAAGAAAGGAACCTATGAATGGTGTGTATCCAGAAGGACACGTGGATCAGATTTGCAGTATATCAACTTACGCCGTCGTAGACCAGGGCTTTCCACGAGTGCTCCAACTTCTTAATGAATCTGAGGTAGAAAAAAAGAAGCCTTGGCACAAACGTAATGCAACAAACCCCCCAACATCCAGAACCTGAGAGCCTTCATTTTGGCACCAAACACAGAACAGGAACCACAGCGATATTACGTTCATGTTTTGCAATACGCTCCCCTGATGGGCTGAGGCAGGCAAACACCAAATAGTGAGGGAGGGAAATATATATGGGTAACAATATGAAGCTATCCATTACATTGTGCTCATTATGTAACAACCAGCCAAGACACTAACCGACGGGTCCTGAGGTCAGCTTAGAGATGCTGAGATAAGAACAGGGAAAAGTGTTACAGTGACACTACTGTCTCTCTGGTGCTAGAGGCTTTTCACACTGAGGAGCTTATGTCTCTGTCTCCGTCTCTCTCTCTTTCTCTCTGCATCACTCTCCCTTTTCTCCCTCTGCGTCTCTCTCTCCCTTTTCTCCCTCTGCGTCTCTCTCTCCCTTTTCTCCCTCTGCGTCTCTCTCTCCCTCTGCTGTCTCTCTCTCCCTCTGCCTCTCTTCTCTTTCCCTCTGCGTCTCTACTCTCTCCCTCTGCGTCTCTACTCTCTCCCTCTGCGTCTCTACTCTCTCCCTCTGCGTCTCTACTCTCTCCCTCTGCGTCTCTACTCTCTCCCTCTGCGTCTCTACTCTCTCCCTCTGCGTCTCTACTCTCTCCCTCTGCGTCTCTACTCTCTCCCTCTGCGTCTCTACTCTCTCCCTCTGCGTCTCTACTCTCTCCCTCTGCGTCTCTACTCTCTCCCTCTGCGTCTCTACTCTCTCCCTCTGCGTCTCTACTCTCTCCCTCTTCGTCTCTACTCTCTCCCTCTGCGTCTCTACTCTCTCCTCTCTCCCTCTGCGTCTCTACTCTCTCCCACTGCGTCTCTACTCTCTCCCTCTGCGTCTCTACACTCTCCCTCTGCGTCTCTACTCTCTCCCTCTGCGTCTCTTCTCTCTCCCTCTGCGTCTCTACTCTCTCCCTCTGCGTCTCTACTCTCTCCCTCTGCGTCTCTACTCTCTCCCTCTGCGTCTCTTCTCCCTCCCTCTGCGTCTCTTCTCTCTCCCTCCCTCTGCGTCTCTTCTCTCTCCCTCCCTCTGCGTCTCTTCTCTCTCCCTCCCTCTGCGTCTCTTCTCTCTCCCTCCCTCTGCGTCTCTTCTCTCTCCCTCCCTCTGCGTCTCTCCCTCCCTCCCTCTGCGTCTCTCCCTCCCTCTGCGTCTCTCTCTCCCTCTGCGTCTCTCTCTCCCTCTGCGTCTCTCTCTCCCTCTGCGTCTCTCTCTCCCTCTGCGTCTCTCTCTCCCTCTGCGTCTCTCTCTCCCTCTGCGTCTCTCTCTCCCTCTGCGTCTCTCTCTCCCTCTGCGTCTCTCTCTCCCTCTGCGTCTCTCTCTCCCTCTGCGTCTCTCTCTCCCTCTGCGTCTCTCTCTCCCTCTGCGTCTCTCTCTCCCTCTGCGTCTCTCTCTCCCTCTGCGTCTCTCTCTCCCTCTGCGTCTCTCTCTCCCTCTGCGTCTCTCTCTCTCTCCGCGTCTCTCTCTCCCTCCGCGTCTCTCTCTCCCTCCGCGTCTCTCTCTCCCTCCGCGTCTCTCTCTCCCTCCGCGTCTCTCTCTCCCTCTGCTGTCTCTCTCTCCCTCTGCTGTCTCTCTCTCCCTCTGCTGTCTCTCTCTCCCTCTGCTGTCTCTCTCGCTCTTCTGCCTCTCTCTCTCTTCTGTCTCTCTTCTCTTTCCCTCTGTCTCTCTTCTCTTTCCCTCTGCGTCTCTTCTCTCTCCCTCTGCGTCTCTACTCTCTCCCTCTGCGTCTCTACTCTCTCCCTCTGCGTCTCTACTCTCTCCCTCTGCGTCTCTACTCTCTCCCTCTGCGTCTCTACTCTCTCCCACTGCGTCTCTACTCTCTCCCTCTGCGTCTCTACTCTCTCCCTCTGCGTCTCTACTCTCTCCCTCTGCGTCTCTACTCTCTCCCTCTGCGTCTCTACTCTCTCCCTCTGCGTCTCTACTCTCTCCCTCTGCGTCTCTACTCTCTCCCTCTGCGTCTCTACTCTCTCCCTCTGCGTCTCTACTCTCTCCCTCTGCGTCTCTACTCTCTCCCTCTGCGTCTCTACTCTCTCCCTCTGCGTCTCTACTCTCTCCCTCTGCGTCTCTACTCTCTCCCTCTGCGTCTCTCTCTCCCTCTGCGTCTCTCTCTCCCTCTGCGTCTCTCTCTCCCTCTGCGTCTCTCTCTCCCTCTGCGTCTCTCTCTCCCTCTGCGTCTCTCTCTCCCTCTGCGTCTCTCTCTCCCTCTGCGTCTCTCTCTCCCTCTGCGTCTCTCTCTCCCTCTGCGTCTCTCTCTCCCTCTGCGTCTCTCTCTCCCTCTGCGTCTCTCTCTCCCTCTGCGTCTCTCTCTCCCTCTGCGTCTCTCTCTCCCTCTGCGTCTCTCTCTCCCTCTGCGTCTCTCTCTCCCTCTGCGTCTCTCTCTCCCTCTGCGTCTCTCTCTCCCTCTGCTGTCTCTCTCTCCCTCTGCTGTCTCTCTCTCCCTCTGCTGTCTCTCTCGCTCTTCTGCCTCTCTCTCTCTTCTGTCTCTCTTCTCTTTCCCTCTGTCTCTCTTCTCTTTCCCTCTGCGTCTCTTCTCTCTCCCTCTGCGTCTCTACTCTCTCCCTCTGCGTCTCTACTCTCTCCCTCTGCGTCTCTACTCTCTCCCTCTGCGTCTCTACTCTCTCCCACTGCGTCTCTACTCTCTCCCTCTGCGTCTCTACTCTCTCCCTCTGCGTCTCTACTCTCTCCCTCTGCGTCTCTACTCTCTCCCTCTGCGTCTCTACTCTCTCCCTCTGCGTCTCTACTCTCTCCCTCTGCGTCTCTACTCTCTCCCTCTGCGTCTCTACTCTCTCCCTCTGCGTCTCTACTCTCTCCCTCTGCGTCTCTACTCTCTCCCTCTGCGTCTCTACTCTCTCCCTCTGCGTCTCTACTCTCTCCCTCTGCGTCTCTACTCTCTCCCTCTGCGTCTCTACTCTCTCCCTCTGCGTCTCTACTCTCTCCCTCTGCGTCTCTCTCTCCCTCTGCGTCTCTCTCTCCCTCTGCGTCTCTCTCTCCCTCTGCGTCTCTCTCTCCCTCTGCGTCTCTCTCTCCCTCTGCGTCTCTCTCTCCCTCTGCGTCTCTCTCTCCCTCTGCGTCTCTCTCTCCCTCTGCGTCTCTCTCTCCCTCTGCGTCTCTCTCTCCCTCTGCGTCTCTCTCTCCCTCTGCGTCTCTCTCTCCCTCTGCGTCTCTCTCTCCCTCTGCGTCTCTCTCTCCCTCTGCTGTCTCTCTCTCCCTCTGCTGTCTCTCTCTCCCTCTGCTGTCTCTCTCTCTCTTCTGTCTCTCTTCTCTTTCCCTCTGCGTCTCTTCTCTTTCCCTCTGCGTCTCTACTCTCTCCCTCTGCGTCTCTACTCTCTCCCTCTGCGTCTCTACTCTCTCCCTCTGCGTCTCTACTCTCTCCCTCTGCGTCTCTACTCTCTCCCTCTGCGTCTCTACTCTCTCCCACTGCGTCTCTACTCTCTCCCACTGCGTCTCTACTCTCTCCCTCTGCGTCTCTACTCTCTCCCTCTGCGTCTCTCTCTCCCTCTGCTGTCTCTCTCTCCCTCTGCTGTCTCTCTCTCCCTCTGCTGTCTCTCTCGCTCTTCTGCCTCTCTCTCTCTTCTGTCTCTCTTCTCTTTCCCTCTGTCTCTCTTCTCTTTCCCTCTGCGTCTCTTCTCTCTCCCTCTGCGTCTCTACTCTCTCCCTCTGCGTCTCTACTCTCTCCCTCTGCGTCTCTACTCTCTCCCTCTGCGTCTCTACTCTCTCCCTCTGCGTCTCTACTCTCTCCCTCTGCGTCTCTACTCTCTCCCTCTGCGTCTCTACTCTCTCCCTCTGCGTCTCTACTCTCTCCCTCTGCGTCTCTACTCTCTCCCTCTGCGTCTCTACTCTCTCCCTCTGCGTCTCTACTCTCTCCCTCTGCGTCTCTACTCTCTCCCTCTGCGTCTCTTCTCTCTCCCTCTGCGTCTCTTCTCTCTCCCTCTGCGTCTCTTCTCTCTCCCTCTGCGTCTCTTCTCTCTCCCTCTGCGTCTCTACTCTCTCCCTCTGCGTCTCTACTCTCTCCCTCTGCGTCTCTTCTCTCTCCCTCTGCGTCTCTTCTCTCTCCCTCTGCGTCTCTTCTCTCTCCCTCCCTCTGCGTCTCTTCTCTCTCCCTCCCTCTGCGTCTCTTCTCTCTCCCTCCCTCTGCGTCTCTTCTCTCTCCCTCCCTCTGCGTCTCTTCTCTCTCCCTCCCTCTGCGTCTCTTCTCTCTCCCTCCCTCTGCGTCTCTTCTCTCTCCCTCCCTCTGCGTCTCTTCTCTCTCCCTCCCTCTGCGTCTCTTCTCTCTCCCTCCCTCTGCGTCTCTCTCTCTCCCTCCCTCTGCGTCTCTCTCTCTCCCTCCCTCTGCGTCTCTTCTCCCTCCCTCTGCGTCTCTTCTCTCTCCCTCTGCGTCTCTCTCTCCCTCTGCGTCTCTCTCTCCCTCTGCGTCTCTCTCTCCCTCTGCGTCTCTCTCTCCCTCTGCGTCTCTCTCTCCCTCTGCGTCTCTCTCTCCCTCTGCGTCTCTACTCTCTCCCTCTGCGTCTCTTCTCTCTCCCTCTGCGTCTCTTCTCTCTCCCTCTGCGTCTCTTCTCTCTCCCTCCCTCTGCGTCTCTTCTCTCTCCCTCCCTCTGCGTCTCTTCTCTCTCCCTCCCTCTGCGTCTCTCTCTCTCCCTCCCTCTGCGTCTCTCTCTCTCCCTCCCTCTGCGTCTCTTCTCCCTCCCTCTGCGTCTCTTCTCCCTCCCTCTGCGTCTCTCTCTCCCTCTGCGTCTCTACTCTCTCCCTCTGCGTCTCTACTCTCTCCCTCTGCGTCTCTTCTCTCTCCCTCTGCGTCTCTTCTCTCTCCCTCTGCGTCTCTTCTCTCTCCCTCCCTCTGCGTCTCTTCTCTCTCCCTCCCTCTGCGTCTCTTCTCTCTCCCTCCCTCTGCGTCTCTTCTCTCTCCCTCCCTCTGCGTCTCTTCTCTCTCCCTCCCTCTGCGTCTCTTCTCTCTCCCTCCCTCTGCGTCTCTTCTCTCTCCCTCCCTCTGCGTCTCTTCTCTCTCCCTCCCTCTGCGTCTCTCTCTCTCCCTCCCTCTGCGTCTCTCTCTCCCTCCCTCTGCGTCTCTCTCTCTCCCTCCCTCTGCGTCTCTCCCTCCCTCTGCGTCTCTCTCTCCCTCTGCGTCTCTCTCTCCCTCTGCGTCTCTCTCTCCCTCTGCGTCTCTCTCTCCCTCTGCGTCTCTCTCTCCCTCTGCGTCTCTCTCTCCCTCTGCGTCTCTCTCTCCCTCTGCGTCTCTCTCTCCCTCTGCGTCTCTACTCTCTCCCTCTGCGTCTCTTCTCTCTCCCTCCCTCTGCGTCTCTTCTCTCTCCCTCCCTCTGCGTCTCTCTCTCTCCCTCCCTCTGCGTCTCTCTCTCTCCCTCCCTCTGCGTCTCTTCTCTCTCCCTCCCTCTGCGTCTCTTCTCTCTCCCTCCCTCTGCGTCTCTTCTCTCTCCCTCCCTCTGCGTCTCTTCTCTCTCCCTCTGCGTCTCGTCTCTCTCTCCCTCTGCGTCTCTCTCTCCCTCTGCGTCTCTCTCTCCCTCTGCGTCTCTCTCTCCCTCTGCGTCTCTCTCTCCCTCTGCGTCTCTCTCTCCCTCTGCGTCTCTCTCTCTCCCTCTGCGTCTCTCTCCCTCTGCGTCTCTCTCTCCCTCTGCGTCTCTCTCTCCCTCTGCGTCTCTCTCTCCCTCTGCGTCTCTCTCTCCCTCTGCGTCTCTCTCTCCCTCTGCGTCTCTCTCTCCCTCTGCGTCTCTCTCTCCCTCTGCGTCTCTCTCTCCCTCTGCGTCTCTCTCTCCCTCTGCGTCTCTCTCTCCCTCTGCGTCTCTCTCTCCCTCTGCGTCTCTCTCTCCCTCTGCGTCTCTCTCTCCCTCTGCGTCTCTCTCTCCCTCTGCTGTCTCTCTCGCTCTTCTGCCTCTCTCTCTTCTGTCTCTCTTCTCTTTCCCTCTGCCTCTCTTCTCTTTCCCTCTGCGTCTCTACTCTCTCCCTCTGCGTCTCTACTCTCTCCCTCTGCGTCTCTACTCTCTCCCTCTGCGTCTCTACTCTCTCCCTCTGCGTCTCTACTCTCTCCCTCTGCGTCTCTACTCTCTCCCTCTGCGTCTCTTCTCTCTCCCTCTGCGTCTCTTCTCTCTCCCTCCCTCTGCGTCTCTTCTCTCTCCCTCCCTCTGCGTCTCTTCTCTCTCCCTCCCTCTGCGTCTCTCTCTCTCCGTCCCTCTGCGTCTCTCTCTCTCCCTCCCTCTGCGTCTCTCTCTCTCCCTCCCTCTGCGTCTCTCTCTCCCTCTGCGTCTCTCTCTCCCTCTGCGTCTCTCTCTCCCTCTGCGTCTCTCTCTCCCTCTGCGTCTCTCTCTCCCTCTGCGTCTCTCTCTCCCTCTGCGTCTCTCTCTCCCTCTGCGTCTCTCTCTCCCTCTGCGTCTCTCTCTCTCCCTCTGCGTCTCTCTCTCTCCCTCTGCGTCTCTCTCTCTCCCTCTGCGTCTCTCTCTCTCCCTCTGCGTCTCTCTCTCTCCCTCTGCGTCTCTCTCTCTCCCTCTGCGTCTCTCTCTCTCCCTCTGCGTCTCTCTCTCTCCCTCTGCGTCTCTCTCTCTCCCTCTGCGTCTCTCTCTCTCCCTCTGCGTCTCTCTCTCTCCCTCTGCGTCTCTCTCTCCCTCTGCGTCTCTCTCTCCCTCTGCGTCTCTCTCTCCCTCTGCGTCTCTCTCTCCCTCTGCGTCTCTCTCTCCCTCTGCGTCTCTCTCTCCCTCTGCGTCTCTCTCTCCCTCTGCGTCTCTCTCTCCCTCTGCGTCTCTCTCTCCCTCTGCGTCTCTCTCTCCCTCTGCGTCTCTCTCTCCCTCTGCGTCTCTCTCTCCCTCTGCGTCTCTCTCTCCCTCTGCGTCTCTCTCTCCCTCTGCGTCTCTCTCTCCCTCTGCGTCTCTCTCTCCCTCTGCGTCTCTCTCTCCCTCTGCGTCTCTCTCTCCCTCTGCGTCTCTCTCTCCCTCTGCGTCTCTCTCTCCCTCTGCGTCTCTCTCTCCCTCTGCGTCTCTCTCTCCCTCTGCGTCTCTCTCTCCCTCTGCGTCTCTCTCTCCCTCTGCGTCTCTCTCTCCCTCTGCGTCTCTCTCTCCCTCTGCGTCTCTCTCTCCCTCTGCGTCTCTCTCTCCCTCTGCGTCTCTCTCTCCCTCTGCGTCTCTCTCTCCCTCTGCGTCTCTCTCTCCCTCTGCGTCTCTCTCTCCCTCTGCGTCTCTCTCTCCCTCTGCGTCTCTCTCTCCCTCTGCGTCTCTCTCTCCCTCTGCGTCTCTCTCTCCCTCTGCGTCTCTCTCTCCCTCTGCGTCTCTCTCTCCCTCTGCGTCTCTCTCTCCCTCTGCGTCTCTCTCTCCCTCTGCGTCTCTCTCTCCCTCTGCGTCTCTCTCTCCCTCTGCGTCTCTCTCTCCCTCTGCGTCTCTCTCTCCCTCTGCGTCTCTCTCTCCCTCTGCGTCTCTCTCTCCCTCTGCGTCTCTCTCTCCCTCTGCGTCTCTCTCTCCCTCTGCGTCTCTCTCTCCCTCTGCGTCTCTCTCTCCCTCTGCGTCTCTCTCTCCCTCTGCGTCTCTCTCTCCCTCTGCGTCTCTCTCTCCCTCTGCGTCTCTCTCTCCCTCTGCGTCTCTCTCTCCCTCTGCGTCTCTCTCTCCCTCTGCGTCTCTCTCTCCCTCTGCGTCTCTCTCTCCCTCTGCGTCTCTCTCTCCCTCTGCGTCTCTCTCTCCCTCTGCGTCTCTCTCTCCCTCTGCGTCTCTCTCTCCCTCTGCGTCTCTCTCTCCCTCTGCGTCTCTCTCTCCCTCTGCGTCTCTCTCTCCCTCTGCGTCTCTCTCTCCCTCTGCGTCTCTCTCTCCCTCTGCGTCTCTCTCTCCCTCTGCGTCTCTCTCTCCCTCTGCGTCTCTCTCTCCCTCTGCGTCTCTCTCTCCCTCTGCGTCTCTCTCTCCCTCTGCGTCTCTCTCTCCCTCTGCGTCTCTCTCTCCCTCTGCGTCTCTCTCTCCCTCTGCGTCTCTCTCTCCCTCTGCGTCTCTCTCTCCCTCTGCGTCTCTCTCTCCCTCTGCGTCTCTCTCTCCCTCTGCGTCTCTCTCTCCCTCTGCGTCTCTCTCTCCCTCTGCGTCTCTCTCTCCCTCTGCGTCTCTCTCTCCCTCTGCGTCTCTCTCTCCCTCTGCGTCTCTCTCTCCCTCTGCGTCTCTCTCTCCCTCTGCGTCTCTCTCTCCCTCTGCGTCTCTCTCTCCCTCTGCGTCTCTCTCTCCCTCTGCGTCTCTCTCTCCCTCTGCGTCTCTCTCTCCCTCTGCGTCTCTCTCTCCCTCTGCGTCTCTCTCTCCCTCTGCGTCTCTCTCTCCCTCTGCGTCTCTCTCTCCCTCTGCGTCTCTCTCTCCCTCTGCGTCTCTCTCTCCCTCTGCGTCTCTCTCTCCCTCTGCGTCTCTCTCTCCCTCTGCGTCTCTCTCTCCCTCTGCGTCTCTCTCTCCCTCTGCGTCTCTCTCTCCCTCTGCGTCTCTCTCTCCCTCTGCGTCTCTCTCTCCCTCTGCGTCTCTCTCTCCCTCTGCGTCTCTCTCTCCCTCTGCGTCTCTCTCTCCCTCTGCGTCTCTCTCTCCCTCTGCGTCTCTCTCTCCCTCTGCGTCTCTCTCTCCCTCTGCGTCTCTCTCTCCCTCTGCGTCTCTCTCTCCCTCTGCGTCTCTCTCTCCCTCTGCGTCTCTCTCTCCCTCTGCGTCTCTCTCTCCCTCTGCGTCTCTCTCTCCCTCTGCGTCTCTCTCTCCCTCTGCGTCTCTCTCTCCCTCTGCGTCTCTCTCTCCCTCTGCGTCTCTCTCTCCCTCTGCGTCTCTCTCTCCCTCTGCGTCTCTCTCTCCCTCTGCGTCTCTCTCTCCCTCTGCGTCTCTCTCTCCCTCTGCTGTCTCTCTCTCCCTCTGCTGTCTCTCTCTCCCTCTGCTGTCTCTCTCTCCCTCTGCTGTCTCTCTCGCTCTTCTGTCTCTCTTCTCTTTCCCTCTGCCTCTCTTCTCTCTCCCTCTGCGTCTCTACTCTCTCCCTCTGCGTCTCTACTCTCTCCCTCTGCGTCTCTACTCTCTCCCTCTGCGTCTCTACTCTCTCCCTCTGCGTCTCTACTCTCTCCCTCTGCGTCTCTACTCTCTCCCTCTGCGTCTCTACTCTCTCCCTCTGCGTCTCTACTCTCTCCCTCTGCGTCTCTACTCTCTCCCTCTGCGTCTCTACTCTCTCCCTCTGCGTCTCTACTCTCTCCCTCTGCGTCTCTACTCTCTCCCTCTGCGTCTCTACTCTCTCCCTCTGCGTCTCTACTCTCTCCCTCTGCGTCTCTACTCTCTCCCTCTGCGTCTCTACTCTCTCCCTCTGCGTCTCTACTCTCTCCCTCTGCGTCTCTACTCTCTCCCTCTGCGTCTCTACTCTCTCCCTCTGCGTCTCTACTCTCTCCCTCTGCGTCTCTACTCTCTCCCTCTGCGTCTCTACTCTCTCCCTCTGCGTCTCTACTCTCTCCCTCTGCGTCTCTACTCTCTCCCTCTGCGTCTCTACTCTCTCCCTCTGCGTCTCTACTCTCTCCCTCTGCGTCTCTACTCTCTCCCTCTGCGTCTCTACTCTCTCCCTCTGCGTCTCTACTCTCTCCCTCTGCGTCTCTACTCTCTCCCTCTGCGTCTCTACTCTCTCCCTCTGCGTCTCTACTCTCTCCCTCTGCGTCTCTACTCTCTCCCTCTGCGTCTCTACTCTCTCCCTCTGCGTCTCTACTCTTTCCCTCTGCGTCTCTACTCTTTCCCTCTGCGTCTCTACTCTTTCCCTCTGCGTCTCTACTCTCTCCCTCTGCGTCTCTTCTCTTTCCCTCTGCGTCTCTTCTCTTTCCCTCTGCGTCTCTTCTCTTTCCCTCTGCGTCTCTTCTCTTTCCCTCTGCGTCTCTTCTCTTTCCCTCTGCGTCTCTTCTCTTTCCCTCTGCGTCTCTCGTCTCTTTCTCCCTCCCCAGCATAGGGACAGAAAACTCCAGGTTACAGAACATAATGCTGAACATGTAAATAGTTTGTCATTATTCCATGTAATACATGTTTTATAGCATGTTATGAAGTCATGTTGTACCGGTAGGATTGCAGGATGTCGATGATACCCAGGAAAATAAGCAGCTTCTCTTCTTTGTGTGATTTGGCAGGAATTCCACCCATCCTGAAATACAGCAGAGTAAATACAAGTCCCGTGACAGAAAGTAGTCAGTCAGGATTATCTGCCAAGTCATCCTTCAAAGCATCTCAGTGAGGGTTGGGTTTTTGATCATTGCGAGTGTTTGTGAGTTTTGCCAGTGTATGTCTAAATGTCATTAAACTATTACTGTGTATGTGTGTTTGTATGGGCAGCATGCCTGTGGTGAGCTGACTCACGTGTCGTCTGTGGTGTGGGCCTCGGCAGCCTTGCCGTCCCCTTGGATAGACTCCATGGCTGTGGAGTAGAGGACCCTCTGGGCCACGGGCCTCTTGCCGTCCCCCCCTGCCTGGCCCGGCTCGCCCCCCTCCTTTGGGCTCTGGTCCAGGACATGCACGGCCAGGAGCAGACTGTAATCCATGATCTTAAAGCTCTCCAATACCTGCAGCACACAACATGAAACCACAGCTTAATTACCATGATCAGCAACCTGTTAGCTAGCAGAGAGTGGAAATGCAGTCGGCGCTGTCTTGGCCTTGCTGTTAGTCCTCAACTGACTAGTATCAGCCACAGGTGTGTTCGTTTTAAACAACAACAAATCGTTTTTACTATCATCTGGTTTATTGAAATGTGACCCATATTTCTGTGGGACCAAAAATAAATAGGCACTAGTGATATTCTATTCTATTGTACTATGTTGGCCAGAAGCTTTTGTTACATAGACCTGAAAAGTACAAAGTGTGTCATCTAACCACTAAGCTAAGTGTGCCTCAAACGCCAAAAAGCATTGAAGAAATCTTTCTGTAACTGATTCTTGAGCTATATAAAGAAAGGTGTTGCTCCACGGTTGAGTGATGATTTACATATTGACCCGTGTGTCTCTGTTCCCAGGGTTTCTCAGGCCCCAGGTTTCCTCTCACTGCTCAAACAGAACGTTCTCACGACATCAGAGGGGCTCAAAAAACACAATCTGAATATGGGGTCAAGGGTGCTATCAGGCCTTTTAGTCTGGCTTGGCTGGCACTGCTTTTGCATGCCAAGTGTGTGTGTGTGTGTGTGTGTACATACATACATACATACATACATACATACATACGTGTGCAGACGTGCTTGCATGGAAAGTCATCATTTTTATGGTGCTATCAGCAATAATAAGATTAGCCATTTTTGGACGCAAATTTGATCATCTGATCATTGGACCACAGGAACCATGTCATTCTAAGCATTACCGTGCAAATCCCCAAAACTAATAACACTGTCTGTCTGTCTAAGAGAGACGATAACAAAAGAAAGAAAAAGCAGGAACAGGGAATGAAACAGCAGGTTTTGTCAAGTCTGTCATAACAGGGAACACCCAGACAAATGTGGCTTGGCTGCAGACCTAAAAATGACAAGAATGTTCATCATGATCGTCATGGTAACCCCTAAAGTCAGCAACACAGATGGATTTCGTCAACAGTATTCCCAGCATCAGGTACATCCCAAATGGCACCCTAACTTCCTAAGTAGTTCACTAGTACAAAAGTAGTGCACTATAAAGAGAATAGGGTGCCATAAGGGACTCAGCTATCATTATCCCATATAACGAACTGGCCAATAGAAAACAGGCTGAGGAAAAGGACCACAACAGAACCAGATCAGCCTTTTGTGATCTAATCAAAGTAACGTTGCCTAGTATGTCCAGAATGAGGATCTTTGTTAAGAGACTAACATCAACACACACTTACTAGGAGTGGACAGTAGGCTATAGGTCAGCAAAGATGGCATTTTGACATCTTATCATACCACTGATGTATCTGTAACTAGAATACATTGATGTGGCACAAGGAAACATGTGACATGACTTAGTACAGCCAAAATAATATTATAGAACAGCTATGTCCTGGTTATTCCCAATGATAAATGTCTTTATGTTTGCTTTATAAACTACATTGTTGCTGGTTGTTTAATCATGGTTAATTATTTATTTAGTGTCCTTATATGACTAATGCAAATCACGAACTCAAGCCCATACACACAGTCACACGCATGCGCCCACACACACACACACACACACACACACACACACACAGCCACACGCTCGCAGACACAAACACACACACTCAGAAAACACTTGTGCTCTTGTTCGAGCTTTGCCTTTTCCATGTATTTGATTTGCATCTGTTCCTCCTGACTCCTCCGTTCCTATTCAAAGGACACCATTTTGAATAGACCCACACACCAACCTGCCCACAGTAGGCCCATGTGACTCCCAGCTGGCCTGACCAGCTCTCCTTGCCAGGCAAACCATCGCTACACAAACCATACTGCTGCCTGCCTTCATCAGGTTGGCTTCTATACTACTGCAACGGGCACTTCAAATGTGTGCATCCTTCTTCAATTGATGCTGAGCAGTGATTTGCCAAGGTACAAAGTCGGTGTTCCTCCTCACCTGCAATAAAAAGCATACCCAGAAAACCTAAATTGTTTCTGTGAAAGTTCCCAGAACATTCATAAGAACGTACCCAGAACGTTGTTCTCCCATTTTGTTGCGGCAGAATGACTTAAAAACATGAAATAGTACATTGTGTTATTGTATTTCCTGGAAACCTAATGAAAACGTTCGGGGAATGTTCTGTGGTGGTTGTTACAGATGTTGTGCACAACATTTGAGTTAATGTTAGAACATTCCAAGGATATTTCATTAAAAAAAAAATATATATATATTTGTTCAATGTTTTTGGGATGCTATCATCCTAATGTTAGATAAATCCCTAACTAAAACTTAATGGAATCTTAGCTAATGTTCTGGGAATGATCCCGGTTTGCTGGTTAGACAATGTGAGCCAACAGTAACTAACAATCACTTCAACATAATATCAACACACTGTAGATGTTCACCTTATATTTGACTTCAAACTGCTGTCTGTCTTCAGAGTTTCTGTAAAAGTGGATGGAAAAGTATTAGGGAGACTATTTTAACACGTGTTCACTAAGTCACCCTTTTACAAGATTCCCTTTTCCTTGAACAAATTATCTTCGATGTAATTCAGCACATCCAAGCCCTGTCTCTCCTCTGGATCGGTCTCTTGAGAGGGTCTGTCTTTGAAACCCACAGTACAGCATGGCCCACTTACAATGACACTAATACACTGGCACCCTTTGAAGAGAGGAATGACAGAGACTCTTTCCATTGCAGTTAAAATATGGTGCCAGCCGTGCCTTTCATACAAATCACACTCCCAGCTTTCACATTGACATTTCATAGAATGTCTCCATTCCATGTTACCAATTCTAATTCAACGATTTTCCATACGTTTTTTGTGTGTGTGTGTGTGTGTGGGGGGGGGGGGGTAAGCGTGCGTAGCAGCCCGATCCAACTCTTGCCAAAGTAGTGCACTATACGGGGAATAGGGTGTCATTTGACATCGGCCCTGGCTTGATTGGCTTTGTGAGAGGGCATTGTTGTCCCTGTCATGTTCCAATGGAATTACAGAATCACATGACCCAGGAAGAGAGGAGTGGGACCAATAAAAGGTTGTTTTTGTCTGACAACATGACCGGCCTCGCGTTCCATAACAATTATGCAACATTACTTTCCCACCCATTCTATTTGTGTGTGGCGTGTGGTGTGCGGGCGAGCGTGTGTGTACGTTTGTGTGTGCATGTGAGTGTGTGTTTGTTTGCGTCTCGAGTTAATCGGGTGATTCCCAGACAAAAAGGCAAAATGGCAGTCAACATCCCTCTGCCCTAGTCAAAGACCTCAACACATGATTGGCAACCACTTACAAAAGATTGTCCCTGTTGCTAAACTGTCATTACAGTTTACATTGTCATCATCTCAACAACATCTCAGAGCCCAGCCATGCTATGACAATGACATTGCTCCCTTTTCCAAGTCAAACACGAGCAGGCTTTCCTTCAGTCTCTCTCTCCCTCTAGTCATAGACATGGATATAGTTTATTCATGTTCTCAGCTCATTCTCCATATGGAGGGCATCGAGGGAGCTGTTGTGAGATGAAGAGAGGAGGGAAAGAGAGAGCACCCTACATTTCCCTCAGTGACCCACATGCAGCACAGCAGCAGAGACGTCATGGTCTCCCAATCTCATCTCGCCGCTAACCTCCCCTTCATACCCTGGCTGAATTTCCGTACAACTCTAACCTCTTCCCCCTTCTACCCCTTCCTTTCCCGCCTCTCCTGTTTTTCGGTGCTGCAGCAGGCCCTGGGGCGAGGGGTTTACTGCTTACTCATGGAAACGGACAGAGATATTGCTTTGAGGGCACTTTGCTTCCAGCTCAGGAAGGGAAGACAGGAAGCAGTGACAATAACAAACTAGCTACAGAGTCCAGAGTCACTTACAGTACAACCACTGCATTCAACATGAAACACTGTTCCCTTTAGCGCCGTGCCTTCCTAGAAGAAGAAGATAACTACTTTGAAACACAGAGGGTGAGAGAGGAGGAGGAGAGCGGGAGGGATGGAAAAAGACCCCTCTAAAGACTTCAAACAAGAGGCCATCTTCGAGAGTCTGTGACGGACTCTTACCTACTTGAGCTGTATCCAATAGAAAGTCAACATTGAGGAGTTTGTGAGTTTAGTGGACAAACATAAGGAGAGGAATCAGCCAGCTATAGCAGCCATTGCCAAAGCCTTCAAGGCGTGACCAGGCCCAGCCAATCAGAATGAGTTTTTCCCACAAAAGGGCTTCATTACAGACAGAAATACTCCTCAGTTTCATCAGCTGTCAAGGTGGCTGGTCTCAGACAATCCTGCAGGTGAAGAAGCCAGATGTGGAGGTCCTGGGCTGGCGTGGTTACACGTGGTCTGCGATTGTGAGGCCGGTTGGACGTACTGCCATATTCTCTAAAACAACGTTGGGGACAGCTTATGGTAGAGAAATTAACATTCAATTCTCTGGCAACAGCTCTGGTGGACAATCCATTCCTGCAGTCAGCATGCCAATTGCATGCTCCCTCAAAACTTGAGACATCTGTGGCATTGTGTTGTGTGACAAAACCACACATTTTAGAGTGGCCTTTTATTGTCCCCAGCACTAGGTGCACCTGTGTAATGATCACACTGTTTAATCAGCTTCTTGATATGCCACACCTGTCAGGAGGATGAATTATCTTGGCAAAGGAGAATTGCTCACGAACAGGGATGTAAACAAATCTGTGCACAAAATTTGAGAGAAATACACGTTTTTGCGAATGGAACATTTTGTGAATCTTATTTGACCAACACTTTACATGTTGCGTTTATATTTTTGTTCAGTATATATATTCACCCCTAACAGCATGCTACTCATGCAGACTAACTCCATTCATTAGTCACCACTTGTTGTTTGATGTGGAATAACAGCTCAGTTGAGCTATTCTCAGAGTGTCCAATAAAATAAGAGTAGCTGAAGCTGGTTAACGGAAGCCATTTTGTGGAGGAGAAAAACAAATGCCATTGACAATCACATCGTAGGCTATAACGTTGCAAAGGTTTCAAAGGCTGGATGCCTGTAATAGGAAGCGTCTACGTTCCTGTTCCTGGTCTCAGTGGCTCTGTGTCTCCACATCCTGGTTGCACCTTTGGGCAGGAGGCAGACAGGGGAACACTATAATGATCTCTCTTGTCATGGACAACACACTGTTAAATATATGCCCAACAGCCTCTAGGATCAGCAGACCCTCCACAATTACCAACTTCAACAATTTGTTAAAAATGCAAAACTGGCCTAAGATCAGTGTCGAGGGATAACTTCATGCTCCTCCCACATGAGATACAGTTGAAGTCGGAAGTTTACATACACTTAGGTTGGAGTCATTAAAACTAGTTTTTCAACCACTCCACAAATGTATTGTTAACAAACTATAGTTTTGGCAAGTCGGTTAGGACATCTACTTTGTGCATGACAAAAGTAATTTTTCCAACAATTGTTTACAGACAGATTATTTCACATAATTCACTGTATCACAATTCCAGTGGGTCAGAAGTTTACATACACTAAATTGACTATGCCATTAAACAGCTTGAAAAATTTCAGAAAAGTATGTTGTGGCTTTAGAAGCTTCTGATAGACTAATTCACATCATTTGAGTCAATTGGAGGTGTACCTGTGGATGTACAGTCGTGACCAAAAGTTTAGAATGACACAAATATTAATTTTCACAAAGTCTGCTGCCTCAGTTTGTATGATGGCAATTTGCATATACTCCAGAATGTTATGAAGAGTGATCAGATGAATTGCAAAGTCCCTCTTTGCCATGTAAATTAACTGAATCCCAAACAAAGTGTTGACGAAGACAAGGCTGGAGATCACTCTGTCATGCTGATTGAGTTCGAATAACAGACTGGAAGCTTCAAAAGGAGGGTGGTGCTTGGAATCATTGTCTTCCTCTGTCAACCATGGTTACCTGCAAGGAAACACGTGCCTTCATCATTGCTTTGCACAAAAAAGGGCTTCACAGGCAAGGATATTGCTGCCAGTAAGATTGCACCTAAATCAACCATTTATCGGATCATCAAGAACATCAAGGAGAGCGGTTCAATTGTTGTGAAGTAGGCTTCAGGACGCCCAAGAAAGTCCAGCAAGCACCAGGACCGTCTCCTAAAGTTAATTCAGCTGTGGGATCGGGGCACCACCAGTACAGAGCTTGCTCAGGAATGGCAGCAGGCAGGTGTGAGTGCATCTACACGCACAGTGAGGCGAAGACTTTTGGAGGATGACCCGGTGTCAAGAAGGGCAGCAAAGAAGCCGCTTCTCTCCAGGAAAAAAAACATTAGGGACAGACTGTTATTCTGTAAAAGGTACAGGGATTGGACCGCTGAGGACTGGGGTAAAGTCATTTTCTCGGATGAATCGCCTTTCCGATTGTTTGGGGCATCCGGAAATAAGCTTGTCCGGAGAAGATGAGGTGAGTGCTACCATCAGTCCTGTGTCATGCCAACAGTAAAGCACCCTGAGGTCATTCATGTGTGGGGTTGCTTCTCAGCCAAGAGAGTGGGCTCACTCACAATTTTGCCTAAGAACACAGCCATGAATAAAGAATGGTACCAACACATCCTCCAAGAGCATCTTCTCCCAACCATACAGGAACAGTTTGGTGAACAATGCCTTTTCCAGCATGATGGAGCACCTTGCCATAGGCAAAAGTGATAACTAAGCGGCTTGGGGAACAAAACATCGATATTTTGGGTCCATGGCCAGGAAACTCCCCAGACCTGAGTCCCATTGAGAACTTGTGGTCAATCCTCAAGAGGCGGGTGCACAAACAAAAACCCACACACTCCAAGCATTGACTATGCAAGAATGGGCTGCCATCATTAACTTCTGTGGCCCAGAAATTAATTGACAGCATGCCAAGGCGGATTGCAGAGGTCTTGAAAAAGAAGGGTCAACACTGCAAATTGACTCTTTGCATCAACTTCATGTAATTGTCAATAAAAGCCTTTGACACTTATGAAACAATTGTAATTAAACTTCAGTATTCCATAGTAACATCTGACAAAAATATATAATGACACTGAAGCAGCAAACTTTGTGAAAATGTATGTGAAAATGTCATTCTCAAAACTTTTGGCCACGACTGTATTTCAAGGCCTATCTTCAAACTCAGTGCCTCTTTGCTTGACATCATGGGAAAATCAAAAGAAAATCAGCCAAGACCTCAGAAAAAAATGTGACCTCCACAAGTCTGGTTCATCATTGGGAGCACTTTCCAAATGCCTGAAGGTACCACGTTCATCTGTACAAACAATAGTACACAAGTATAAACTCCATGGGACCACGCAGCCATCATACCGCTCAGGAAGGAGACGCGTTCTGTCTCCTGGAGATTAAACATACTTTGGTGCGAAAAGTGCAAATCAATCCCAGAACAACAGCAAAGGACCTCGTGAAGATGCTTGAGGAAACAGGTACAAAAGTATCTTTATCCACAGTAAAACGAGTCCTTAATCGACATAACCTGAAAGGCCGCTCAGCAAGGAAGAAGCCACTGCTCCAAAACCGCCATAAAAAAAGCCAGACTACTGTTTGCATCTGCACATGCAGATGGGGACAAAGATCATACTTTTTGGAGAAATGTCCTGTGGTCCGATGAAACAAAAATAGAACTGTTTGGCCATAACGACTATTGTTATGTTTGGAGGAAAAAGGGGGATGCTTGCAAGCCGAAGAACATCATCCCAGCCGTGAAGCACGGGAGTGGCAGCATCATGTTGTGGGGGTGCTTTACTGCAGGAGGGATTGGTGCACTTCACAAAATAGATGGCATCATGAGGACGGACAATTATGTGGCTATATTGAAGCAACATCTCAAGACATCAGTCAGGAAGTTAAAGCTTGGTCGCAAATGGGTCTTCCAAATGGACAATGACCCCAAGCATACTTCCAAAGTTGTGGCAAAATGGCTTAAGGACAACAAAGTCAAGGTATTGGAGTGACCATCACAAAGCCCTGACCTCAATCCTATAGAAAATGTGTGGGCAGAACTGAAAAGGTGTGTGTGAGCAAGGAGGCCTACAAACTTGACTCCGTTACACCAGCTCTATCAGGAGGAATGGGCCAAAATTCACCCAACTTTTTGTGGGAAGCTTGTGGAAGGCTACCCGAAACGTTTGACCCAAGTTAGACAATTTAAAGGCAATGCTACCAAATAGTAAATGAGTGTACGTAAACTTCTGACCCACTGGGAATGTGATGAAAGAAATAAAAGCTCAAATAAATCACTCTACTATTTTTCTGACATTTCACATTATTAAAATAAAGTGGTGATCCTAACTGACCTAAGACAGGGAATTTTCACTAGGATTACATGTCAGGAATTGTGAAAAACTGAGTTTAAATGTATTTGGCTAAGGTGTATGTAAACTTCCGACTTCAACTGTATGCCCTGTCATCACCTCAGAGCTAGCCCAAATACAAATCACATTTTATTTGTCACATGAGTCAAATACAACAGGTGTAGACTTTACCATGAAATGCTGACTTAGGAGCCCTTTTCCAACAACGCAGAGTTAAAAAGTATGAACGTTAGCACCATTAAAAAACGAAATACAAACACAATAAAATAGCAATAACAATACCGAGTCAATGTGCTTGGGGTACGGGGTAGTTGAGGTGATTTGATACATGTTGTAATAGATAAGACCATTGTCAATCATTTTATAAACACCATCTATATGGTCATCACCTGAGGTAGTCCACATTAGATGTTTTTTATGTGTTTCTTTCCTGTTTCCACCAACTCCATTTTCAATTCACCAACAGGTCGTGTAGGTGTGAACAGAGCACAATAACAACAGAGATAGATGTAGTCGTGCCATAGACCAGTGGTTCTGGCCCTGGGGACACAAAGGGATGAATATTTTGAGTCTTTTTGTCTTAGCGCTACACGGCTGATTCAAATCAACAAAGTTTGATGACTTGCTCATTTGAGTCAGCTGTGTAGTGCTAACGAAAAACTCCAACATGCACCGCTTTGGTTCTGTAAGTTGACTTGTTATGGTCCTGTTTGGTCTATGTACATTTTAGGAGTGGTAAAGTAGCTCCTGGCTCCTATTGTTCTGTTAAACAACAGCTCTGATCCCACCACTTCACTAGATTAGACAGGACAATCTGGCTATTGCTCTGAAATAGACAGGAATGCAGCCCCCTATCTTTAGAGTGGTGCTCTCTCTTACTTTCTCTCTTTCACGCTGATGGGAACATTTCTTAATCACACTCAATGTTTGGAAAACTGTCATGGAACTGAAACAGAGCACAGAGCTCCCAAGGAACCAACCGTGGAAACACACAATCCCAGTGCCAAACACTGCAGAAAGACACAGTCCCCTTTCTCAAAACACACCGTCCAACCCTACAATCACAAGCACACTGTTCTTGGCTTAAATTCAATGTGGCAGGGTATGAAGTGGAAGAGTGGAAGTGTGTGTGTCTGTGTGTGTGGTGCATGTGCGTGTGTGCATACTTGCATTAGTGTACATGTGTGCCGCGCGTGTAGTGTATACTATTTGAGTGTGTGCACTAAGGTGGCAGAGAACAGATGTAGGATCTTAATCTGAGCAAGTTTGCTACAGCAGGAAAATAGTTCTGCAGCAACAGGAAATGTGAATTATTATGTGGATTATAATTAATGGACATTTTATGTAGCGGTTGATGCATTTCAGGTTAAGGCAAATCAAGTCTGAAATGTTCAATTGGAAATGACAAACTTTAGAAGGCTTTTTAAACCTTTAATACACTAGAAGTTTGAAGTTCCTGCTGAATACACTGGAAGTTTGAAGTTCCTGCTGAATACACTAGAAGGTTGCATTTCCAGGAAAATTCTCATCAACAAAAGAGTGATCAAATTAAGATCCCACATCTGTATCCTATGTGAAGGGGAGAGGTTGCTGATTTCCCATAGACAGAACGAGTCCCAGTACTTCACTGGATTCCCATGCCAAATACAATCTGTGCCCTTCTCTAGTTCTGTCATCTGACCCAATGTCCAAAGGGTGACATAACAAGAAGTTTGGCCATTTAAGTCCAGAGTGTGTGTGGGGATGAAAAGAGCAGACCTTAGAAATGAGTCACAGGAACCATCTCATCTGATAGCACTTCTCCTTTCCATTTCTAGGATGACGGGAAAAGCCAGAATGACACTATAACCTGCATACAATACTGAAAGAATGTGAAGAAAATGCATTTCCTGTTTTGTTGTTGTTGTTAAAACTGCTTCCGCCATACGTTTACTTAGATGCTTTGTAACACTGGGATGATCTAACAAGTTTGAATTGTGGCATTACATTCAAACCAGCTGTGTAATCTACTTTTCTTGCTACTCATGCCAGTGTCGTAACATAGTTTCGCGAGGTTCCACCGCAAGGTCGGAGCTTGAGGCACCCACAGACAGACAGACAGAGATCGACACAGACAGACAGCTGTCCCAGTCCACACCTACCCGGCAGTCTCTCTGCAGGGTCTTCATCAAGGCATTGTAGGTGTCAGCGTCGAAGTAGAGCCCTTCATGCATGTCCTGGAAGTCCAGGTCCTTGTAGACGGGACAGGCCTTCTCCCTCTCCTTCCTGGAGGCACGTCTCTTGTAGGTGGAGCCCTTCAGGTCGTACTTGTAGTGCATCTTGACGGAGCGCGGCAGCACGTTGTTCATCACCACCAGCCGGATGTTGACGCCTCCAGACTGGATGCAGTACAGGCCGTAGAACTTAGGCAGCAGGGTGCGTGGGTTCTGGTTCAGGTTCTGCGTGTGGAGAGAGAGGTGGAATACAGTTAGTTGATGAATAGGTTCTGTTTAATAGGCCTGGGTCCAGGTCTGTGTCCATTTAATGGCAACCTATTCCCTACATAGTGCAGTACCTCCTGGTCAAAAGTGGTGCACTATATAGGAAACGCAGACTAGGTTGGGTGAGTTACTCACCATGTAGTAACCTGGAAGTAGTTTCTGGAGAAACTCAGCCTCTTTGTGCTGGACGGTTTTGATGATGAACTCGTCATCGCTGGTCAGGTAGAACAGAGAGCCGCTGGCCCCGGGGTTGGACAGCTCAATCAGAGGCTCATTACAGATGGAGTACTGAGGAGAAAAACTAAACTGGTTTAATATGCCCGTAAAAACAATAACAAAACTGGTTTAATATGCCTGTAAAAACAATAACAAAACTGGTTTAATATGCCTGTAAAAACAATAACAAAATTGGTTTAGTATGCCTGTACAACCACAGGTCCCAGATCTGTTTGTGCTGCTCGATAACTCCTATGGTCATTGAACTCGCTGCCTAATCCTCAGGGAAATAATGTTCTCTACTGATTTATAAAGCACAACCTCTACCATGGACAAACTACTAACCCCTCACCCGTTTACTGTGGTTAAAAAGGATTACGTTGCCAATAAGGGTGGTCTGGAAAGCAAACACACAGTTTCATTCATTCACAGATGGGTGTGCGGCTTTTATGGTGCGGTATATGATTATCACGCACACATGCAGACACGCGTGTACACACACACCCCCCAGCTCCTCCACACACACACACACACACACACACACACACACACACACACAGAGTGAAAGGTCTGTTTTGCTAGGATTGGCTGTAGACAGGTGGTCAATAGTTCATTGAGGGTATGGCATCAGTATAGTACTTTCCGTAATTCTGTGCACTCAGCTTTTACAAACCACACATTCAGCTTTATTACTTCCACAGAGGTTATCTAAGACCATACAATAGGCCCCAGGGCAAGGGTGAATGTATTCTGTTTCCACCAGCATTCGTGTGCGTTTATCAGTTGAACCTTCACAAACAAAGCACAAAAGAACATTTCCAGTTTAGCTTACATGAGATGGGCCTCTGGCAATAGAACCCATGTAGACGACAATCATTCCAAAAACATCTGTGGCGTTATTCTCCAAATGAACATAAAAGCCCTGCTCTAACACAGAACCCCCTCTGTGTGGAAATCAAAGGACCAGGGGAAGTCAGTGAAGGTGGAGTAGTGTGGATGTTTAATGATAATGCAGTAAAACAGAGATGTGTGTTCTAATAGAGAGAAACAACGAGAGAGAGAAGGCATGGGGTTCTCCACAGACTCATTGAGCCCACAGCATGAACACATACACAATTTATCTGCATTTGCATTCAGGACCCTGAGTGGTGTGTGTGTTCTGTCTTAATTCATCTCTGTTGTTGTTTCTGTGTTTGAATAAATGCATAATCAACGGGGACACATTACGACAGTGTTTGCTTCACCCTTCAGTCTCTCTCCCTCTCCCTCTCCCTCCCTCCATCTCTCTCTGGCTTTCACTCTTTCTTTGCTTGTCCTGTAGCCTTTTGTCTGATAGCAATGACGACTGATCACAAATGCCGGATGTGTCAGGGCATTCATAAGAGCTGTGGTGAGGAGGGTACAACAGCCTTGTAGTAAAGTACGTGAATCTGAAACTAAAGCTATGGCATAATAGAAACGAACGGTAGAAAATCATTTCAAATGAAAAGTAATGTGAGTGTAGAATAACATATAGATAATAGGTGGTCCTGCTCATACAGTATGTTATATATTCTATATGGTAGTGCTGCATATTGGAACTCCATGGTGTATTCTCCTCTGATCTACCTGTCCCAGTGATAATGACAGTGTAATAATAGAGAGGTGGTAATGACTTTGACCTGAAGGGCCCATCTCTCTGGCATCTCTCTGGCATGCCTTCTGAGTGGAATCGGTCAGCAACGGGTTAACTGCTGATACACGCACTCTCACGCGCACGCCGCCACACATCCACCCACCTCGACCCTCTGGGAAATTATAGCCTGATTTCATTTAAATGTGCAGGGGATGCAATTAAACCCATCATAATGAAATTAGCACAACTATTACCTCATCCCCCAAACCCAACCCCCATCTCCATCTCCATCTCCACAGCTGGATAGGTAGAACAGGGTAAAACCACTGCTCTGTAAAACTCTGGTTACACTCCCATACACTTTAGTCACCACTGATCCCAATGAGTTGATTGACGAACGTTACATGATAGGTAGGATGAACTCTAACCTACGGGATGTGTCTCAATCCATAATCAGGTGTGGACTAGGAGTGTACCTGGTGTGTACCAGGTGCAGTGTTTAGACCTACCAGGTAGTCATCTGGTTTGATCCCGAAGAGCTCCCGGAAGTAGCGGAAGGCCAGCGGGGCGTAGGTTTTGAAGCGGAAGTCTGGGTAGTGGTGAGCCGGTGTCAGGTTGCTCCCCTCGCTGATGGAAACGGCCCACCGGACACAAAGACACAGAACAGTCAGTTAGAATATCCCCACATACAGAAACAAGCAAGACACACCTCCGTGTTTATACTGTATTTATACTCGGGATATCGCTTTTCAACAGTAAAAGTTCAAAAATCACTGGAGGATGTCTTTAAGTACAGCTACCCATGGCAAGCCAGATGAACCAGTGGCAGTCAGCCCTGTTTAGAGTCCAGAGCCTGGCGAGAGAGCATGCCTCTGATTACCCTAAACAACACCCATAGAACACAATAATACAACACCATGTAACACAGGGGACCAGCATTATGATGATATGAGATCTGTGTCCATAGACAGAGAGAAGGCATGGAGTTCTCCACAGACTCACTGACGGCAGTCTGCAGTCCCCTTGAGCCCACAGCACGAACACATCCGTCATGTATCTGCTTTGAAAGGCTGGTCATGACGCACATCAACACCATCATCCCGGACACACTAGATCCACTCCAATTTCGCAGAACGCCCCAACAGATGACGCAATCTCAGTTGCACTTCACACGGCCCTCTCCCACCGGGACAAGAGGGGAAATAACTATCTGAGAATGCTGTTCATGTACAGCTCAGCGTTCAACACAGTCCCCTCCAAGCTCATCACCAAGCTGGGGAACCTGGGACTGAACACCTCCCTCTGCAACTGGATCCTGGACTTCCTGGCGGCCGTGCCCAGGTGGTGAGGGTAGGCAACAACACCTACGCCACAATGACCCTCAAGACGGGGCATCTCAGAGGTGTGTACTTAGCCCCCTCCTGTACTCCCTGTTCACCCACGACTGCATGGCCACACACGACTCCAACTGCATCATCAAGTTTGCGGACGACACAACGGTGGTAGGGTAGGCCTGATCACCGACAGCGATGAGTCAGCCTATAGGGAGGAGGTCAGAGACTTAGCAGTGTGGTGCCATGACAACAACTTCTCCCTCAACGTCAGAAAGACCAAGGAGCTGATCGTGGACTATAGGAGAAAGAGGGGAGAGCATGCCCCCATCCACATGGACAGGGCTGAAGTGGAGCGGGTTGAGAGCTTCAAGTTCCTTGGCGTCCACATCACTAAGGACTTAACATGGTCCGCACACACCTGCAAAGTCGTGAAGAGGGCACGGCAGAACCTCTTCCCCCTCGGGAGGCCGAAAAGATTTGACATGGGCCCTTAGATCCTCAAGCAGTTCTACAGGGTGATGTGGGTGGCCCAGTACATCACCAGGGTCAAGCTGCCTGCCAACCAGGACCTTTATGTCAGGAGGTATCAGATGAAGGCCCAAAAAATTGCCAAAGACTCCAGCCACCCAAGCCATTGACTGTTCACTCTGCTACCGTCCAGCAAACAGTACCGGAGCATCAGCTCTCGGACCAACAGGCTCCGAACCTTCAAGCCAGAAGACAACCAAATAGCCAGACTGCTAAATAGTCAATTAATGGTACACAGACTATCTGGACTGACTCTTATCTTGCACTGACCCTACGCACACTCACTAGAATGAATATATACACACACACACACACACACACACACACACAAATATATATATATACACACACACATACACACTGACCCTACGCACACTCGCTAGAATGAATATATACACACATACACACATACATATATATACACACATACACACGGACTCAAACACACTACATTGACACTCCCGAACATTCACATACACTACATACGCGCACACACACAATACATAAACACACACACGCATAGATACAACGCATACATACATACATACATACATACATACATACCACACACACGCATAAATACAACGCATACATACAAACAAACACACACACATAGATACAACGCATACACACACACACATAGATACAACGCATACACACACACACACATACATACATACATACATACATAACTCACACACTTTTACACTCATTTGCTGCTTTTACTCTGTCTACACCAGTTGTCTTCGGCGCATGTGACAAATACAATTCGATTTTATATGCATTTTCATTCAGGGTCCTGAGTGGTAGTGTGTGTGTGTGTGTGTGTGTGTTCTATCTTAATTAATCTCTGTTGTTTCTGTGTTTGAATAGATGCATAATCAACACGGACACATTACGACAGTGTTTGCTTCACTCCTCAGTATCTCTCCCTCCATCTCCCTCTCTCTCTCTCCCTCTCTCTCTCCATCTCTGGCTTTCACTCTTTCTTTGCTTGTCCTGTAGCCTTTTGTCTGATAGCAATGACGACTGATCACAAATGCAGGATGTGTCAGGGCATTCATAAGAGCTGTGGTGAGGAGGGTACAACAGCCTTGTAGTAAAGTACGTGAATCTGAAACTAAAGCTATGGCATAATAGAAACGAACGGTAGAAAATCATTTCAAATGAAAAGTAATGTGAGTGTAGAATAACATATAGATAATAGGTGGTCCTGCTCATACAGTATGTTATATATTCTATATGGTAGTGCTGCATATTGGAACTCCATGGTGTATTCTCCTCTGATCTACCTGTCCCAGTGATAATGACAGTGTAATAATAGAGAGGTGGTAATAACTTTGACCTGAAGGGCCCATCTCTCTGGCATCTCTCTAGCAAGGGGTTAACTGCTGATACATGCGCGCAAACACACACACACACACGACCACTCAGAGAGAAAGAGAATAAATAACACACATTTCTGTTGTCCTTTCTTTCTCTTTCTTTGATGAGAGGCTGACATGGCTCACTTAGAGACTGAGCCTGTTTCGGTACGAACCTGTAGCCGTGCCAGGTGGAACAGAATACAGGAGGTTTACTGGGTGATTAGCTCCAGATGATCCTGTAACAACACGCCAACACACTGCATCCTAAATCTCAATCCATTAAAAGGGCGTTAAAAAGGCTTCGTTTTCAGGGGCACCTCCACAGCGAGCTGCTATCGAAACCAGGTTGTTGAACCCTCAATTGGCCGAAGATGCTTCCACCCAGTGCTTCCACCCAGTAACAGGACAGGCTACAGCCTCAACATAAATAGGTGTGATCATCAGCCTACTGCTGAACGAAATCACGCTGTGTGTGTGTGTGTGTGTGTGTGTGTGTGTGTGCAGCAAAGAGAATGACCTCCAGCTGCACAGAGTTATGTGCTGCCTGCCTGCTGTGACTGAAACGGTATAGTCTCATATTAGAACCATTTAGATGAAAGAGCACACAAACACACACAGCAATGAAAGTGTCTTATCCACGCAGAGCAGAACTAGAGTACTGTTCGAGAAAAGAACACAAGTTACAGCAGATAAACAATGTCTGAGATGTACAGGCGCCAACGCCAGTGGCAGCCTGGCAGTATGAGTTCAGGGAACCAATGGAGATGAGGGAAGTGAAGGAGGATCCTCTGAGAGCTCTGCGTCAGTCACTCGTGCCCTGTGTCTCTCAAGGGGGGGGGGGGGGGGGGGTGGGGGAGAAAGAGAGAGAGAGAGAGAGAGAGAGACAGAGCGAGAGAGAGACAGGGAGAGAGAGACAGGGAGAGAGAGACAGAGAGAGAGAGACAGAGAGAGAGAGACAGAGAGAGAGACAGAGAGAGAGAGAGAGAGAGAAATAGAAAGAAAGAGAGAAGGAGAGATTGAGTCAAAAACTACTGCTGTTCTGTTACTGCAGGGGTTCCCAAACTTTTTCACTCGGGCCCCCCTTCCAGCATTGGGGAACATCCCACGACCCCCGCAGTGGGGGAGGTCAATGTAAATAGTCCGTTGGCCATTTAATTAATTGTTCAGCAGTGAAATCTGTTAAGGAGACTTTTGGTCCTAGACTTGGTGCTCCACTTGCCGTGCGGTAGCAGAAATAACAGTCTATGACTTGGGTGACTGGAGTCTCTGACATTTTTTGGGCTTTCCTCTGACACCGCCTATTTTATAGGTCCTGGATGGCAGGAAGCTTGGCCCCAGTAGTACACACTACTCTCTGTAAGGCGGTGATGCAACCAGCAATGCTCTCGATGGTGCAGCTGTATAACTTTTTGAGGATCTGGGGACCTATGCTACATCTTTTCAGTCTCCTAGGGGGGAAAAGGTGTTGTCATGCCCTCTTCATGACTGTCTTGGTGTGTTTGGACCATGAAAGTTTGTTGGTGATGTGGACACCAAGGAACTTGAAACTCTCGAGCCATGTCGATATTAATGGGGGCCTGTTCGGCCCGCCTTTTCCTGTGGTCCACGATCAGATCCTTTGTCTTGCTCACATTGAGGAAGAGGTTGTTGCCCTGGCACCACACTGCCAGGTCTCTGACCTCCTCCCTATAGGCTGTCTCATCATTGTCGGTGATCAGGCCAACCACTGTTGTGTCGTCAGCAAACTTAATAGTGTTCGAGTCGTGTTTGGTCACGCAGTTGTGGGTGAACAGGGAGTACAAGAGGGGACTAAGTACAAACCCCTGAGGGGCCCCAGTGTCTGGGATCACCGTGGCAGACGTGTTGTTGGCTACCCTTACCACCTGGGGGAATCCTGTCAGGAAGTCCAGAATCCAGTTGCAGATGGAGGTGTTTATTTTAGTCCTTAGCTTAGTGATGAGCTTTGAGGGCACTACTGAACGCTGAGATGTAGTCAATGAACAGCATTCTCATATAGGTGTTCCTTTTGTCCAGGTGGGAAAGGGCAGTGTGGAGTGCTATTGAGATTGCGTTATCTGTGGATCTGTTGGGCGGTATGCGAATTGGAGTGGGTCTAGGGTATCTGGGAGGATGGTGTTGATGTGAGCCAAGACCAGCCTTTCAAAGCACTTCATGGCTACCGACGTGAGTGCTACAGGGCAGTAGTCATTGAGGCAGGTTACTTTCGCTTCCTTGGGCACAGGGACTATGGTGGTCTGCTTGAAACATGTAGGTATTACAGACTCAGTCAGAGACAGGTTGAAAATGTCAGTGAAGACACTTGCCAGTTGGTCCGCGCATGCTTTGAGTACACGTCCTGGTAATCCATCTGGCCCCGCGGTTTTGTGAATGTTGACCTGTTTAAAGGTCTTGCTCACATCGGCTACCAAGAGCGCTACCACACGGTCGTCCAGAACAGCTGGCGCTGTCGTGCATGCTACAACTTTCAAGAGTAAGTTTAAAGCCGGACTGAGTTCCTTTAAAAAATAAAAATAACCCCCCCCCCCCCCCCCCCCCCCCCCCACCCCGGCGGCTCCTCACGCCCCACAGTTTGGGAACCACTGTGTTACTGTATGCCTGTAGCCACGTCATGGCTTAAGCTTCCTCCTACACTCATTTTGTTCTGTTTGTTTTTCCTCCATGGAGAGTCTTTTGTCTCTTCTAGTAGAGGTTAAAACACCTGGTCTCTCCAGTGTTGTCATTGTCACCAGCCCACTCTCAGTCAAAAGATGCCCATAAAGAGACAATGAGAACATATTGTTCTCTCTCTGTATGTTTGGCTAAACAAATTAATTTCAACATTCTGGGATGGCTATTGCACCTGTGTTAAGCAGGAAAATTTGCATAAAATCCCTTTAACCTGCAGTATATATTGAAATGAGCATAATAAATGTGAAACTCAAGAGTGCAAGTTAAATCTGACAGCATGTTTGCATATACCAGTGTGTTCAGTTTCTATTGAAGGACAGACTTTGCATGTCCTGATGTGCCATTTGGAAAGGGACACACAGAAAGCATTTCCTAGTCCAAGTCTCTGCAGAGCTTGGAAGGGAAAGAGGCTGGCATGACCATTAGCAAATATCAATTCTTAAAAAACTTGCTTACAAAACTCAACCAATCAAGAGGATGACATTCTCTGGTGATTTTCTGTTTTTCATATGGGGAGAGGTTTGTTTAATGTCGTTCGGTAACAGATATTCTAGATCTTTGGCGAAATATGTGCGATATAGACAAGAAGATTACTCAAACAGTGCATGACGTTCGCTCATCTGTTAATACCAAGAGATGTGATCAGACGGCACTAATAATGTCATCTCTTACACTTGTGTGTGTGTTTTGTGTATGTGTGTGTGTGTGTATGTGCATGTGTTTGTGTGTATGGGTGCGTGTATTCCTGGGTGTGTTTGGGGTTATGTAAAGTGTTTCTTTAAGCTGCTGATGTAATTATTAAAAGACAGACAATTTGATGGGCCAGGCATGACACGGCATGCAGTATGTTTTGCACACTGGTGTTAAGACACAGTAAGCTGATTTCCAGGGATTTGGAGTATATAATCCACTGGATTGACAGAGTCCATACACCATGACTTCAACTAGCCGATTCACATTCATGTTAAATGATAGAAGCCCCTTTTTTATTCTTTAGGATATGAATCCTCTATGTGAGTCATTACTGTTTAAGGGGAACGCCTCCTCCCTTGTTTCATGGAGAGATCCAGACATGAAGCGTTCCTATTTCAGCTAGCAGACAGATCTAGCTCAACCTCTGTTCCCTCTTCAGCCATACTGCAGGTTCACTGCTGAAAGTCAACGAGTCACTTCACAGCAGTGTCAACGTAGGCTGTGGTGTTTCTAAAGGACTTATTAGGATTCATCTACTCAGGCTGTAAAGCATGTATTTGTGTGAAAGCATATGTAGGTAGATACAACATATTGTAAACTGCTACTCAGTATTACTATACGTAAGGGATAATCAACGAGGGGTTAAGCTATGGAGTGAGATAGCTGACAAAAGGTTGAACGTACATTACGCTAGGATCTTAAGAAAATCCATATGTAAATTGTTAGGATCGTAAGAAAAGCCATGTGTGAAACGTAAATGTGAAATTTCACCAGTGAACATTCAAACACCATGTTACGATTACAGACGAAAAGTTTAGGCTTGAACAAATCTTGTGTTGGAATTCTGACGTACAATAATACCTTTTGTTTTGGCAGTTTCATCTCACCAACAAAAACAATGTTCACCGAACAGCCTGTGAGGAGTGCTCAAACATAACACAGTATAAACAAAGTCAGGGAAACTGGGAAGATGGATCCTGCACATTTTCAAGTTAAAAGTCTCCATTCTCTAATACTCCTCAGTTGAGTTTACTTCATATTTAGGTAGATAGGTAGCTAATGTAATGGATTTGTTTGCCAGTACAAGTCTAGATAGCACTAGCTGTATTATGCCTACAACAGTGAAGTTTCAGTATGCTAGGTGTATCTCTCTACAGAATGGGCATGTCTCTGGGTGACGTGGACATCCACATGCATGCACCTTATCAAAATATGACTAATTCAATATTGCACCATCCCATTCTATGGGCTCTGTCTGCAATCAGAAACATAACCAGTAGTATCTACCAGGAATAATGAAACATAACCAGTAGTGTCAACCTGGAATAATGAAACATAACCAGTAGTGTCTACCAGGAATAATGAAACATAACCAGTAGTGTCAACCAGGAATAATGAAACATAACCAGTAGTGTCTACCAGGAATAATGAAACATAACCAGTAGTGTCTACCAGGAATAATGAAACATAACCAGTAGTGTCTACCAGGAATAATGAAACATAACCAGTAGTATCTACCAGGAATAATGAAACATAACCAGTAGTGTCTACCAGGAATAATGAAACATAACCAGTAGTGTCTACCAGGAATAATGAAACATAACCAGTAGTATCTACCAGGAATAATGAAACATAACCAGTAGTGTCTACCAGGAATAATGAAACATAACCAGTAGTGTCTACCAAGAATAATGAAACATAACCAGTAGTATCTACCAGGAATAATGAAACATAACCAGTAGTGTCTACCAGGAATAATGAAACATAACCAGTAGTATCTACCAGGAATAATGAAACATAACCAGTAGTGTCTACCAGGAATAATGAAACATAACCAGTAGTGTCTACCAGGAATAATGAAACATAACCAGTAGTATCTACCAGGAATAATGAAACATAACCAGTAGTGTCTACCAGGAATAATGAAACATAACCAGTAGTATCTACCAGGAATAATGAAACATAACCAGTAGTGTCTACCAGGAATAATGAAACATAACCAGTAGTGTCTACCAGGAATAATGAAACATAACCAGTAGTATCTACCAGGAATAATGAAACATAACCAGTAGTGTCTACCAGGAATAATGAAACATAACCAGTAGTGTCAACCAGGAATAATGAAACATAACCAGTAGTGTCTACCAGGAATAATGAAACATAACCAGTAGTGTCTACCAGGAATAATGAAACATAACCAGTAGTGTCTACCAGGAATAATGAAACATAACCAGTAGTGTCTACCAGGAATAATGAAACATAACCAGTAGTGTCTACCAGGAATAATGAAACATAACCAGTAGTATCTACCAGGAATAATGAAACATAACCAGTAGTGTCTACCAGGAATAATGAAACATAACCAGTAGTATCTACCAGGAATAATGAAACATAACCAGTAGTATTTACCAGTGCAGAGCATGCATGATGCGTGCAACTCGTCATTCCAACATATTTGAACATTTAATTAATCCAGTCAGTATGTCAGCCATTCAGTCATTTGTCTCAGTTGCAATAGGAACTAAATCAAAAGGGAATAAAAGTCTTATCCATTAGTTTATTGATATTCATGTGTGTATTCAAAATTATCTAAATTCTTAGTTCTTTAGCCTATCACTTTAATAATTTAATGTTTAAATTTAGGCCTATCCAAATAAAAACAAATAGGCATTCAACTTATAGTCAATGCAATTCAGGCTATCATTTTGGGTACTGGTGCTTTGCGTAATAATCGTAGAACTCTATTTGTGTTTTATAACTTTTTATTATAGGGCTTCCCTTAAAAAGAGACCCTAGCTCACAGGCCTCTAAATACAGTCTCAAAATGCATTTTAAACACACTTGTTGAAGAAGCATGTGCAGTGGCTGATAGGGAAACGTCCAGACTATTAAGGGACCCCAAGGCTATTTCGATCAGGACAGATTATAGCCTAGACTTAATCAATATTTAGTTTTGTCTCATTTATTGATATGAATATAGCCTCTGCGTGATGGGGTCGTGCAACGCAAATAGCTAGAACAAGCCTAGATACAGAGTGAAATTCACTAATACAATAGTCAAAATGCCTAATAAGGCCTAGGTGCTCCCAAATACTGGAAAAAGTGTGATTTATTAGGTTACATGATCACCACAGTAGCACTATGCAGCTATAAAAATAAATTATGCAATTATAAGGCCAATAAATAACACAACACCATGGCATACTTAGATAGCGGAATAGGCCTATCCTAAATCATATTTACTTTCTGTTTTGCAGCTCAGGCAGTTATTCTAGACATTCTGTGTCTTTATTATTCAGACACAAGTCATTTGCTGAAGACCCAAGCCAATACTCCGCCATCCACTGGTGTAACGTCGTGATGGAATGCAGTTCCAAAACAAGCTCTAGACTTTTATTTTGGAAATTTACTTGGCTCATCGCACTCTAGTGACTCCTTGTGGCGAGCTGGGTGCCTGCAGGCTGACCTCGGTCGTCGGTTGAACAGCGTTTCCCCCGACACATTGGTGACGGACCGGCTCGATTCGGTCTTATGAAACAAAATTTGAAATTGGGTTTTTTACATTAGATAAAAGTAGAGACTCAGAGCTAGAAACTTGTATATCATGCACTACAGTTGAGGAACAATGGGAAAGTAATTCTGCTTTGAAAGTTGATAACTTGAAACATCCCTTTTGGGAAAATGGCCTTTGAATATTTTGGTACATGTACTGGAGCTCCTCTTTGTCTACGCCCATTCAGCATCGTTCACACCCTCTTAACCTTTAGCCCCACCCATCTCTTTAAGGGTTGATCTGAGCATTCTGTCCTAACAGCAGTCAAGCACCCAAGCTAACTGGCTAATGTTGACTAGCTTGCTAACTACTTCCAGACACAAATGAGAGAACAGCTCACTTTGACCATTTTACAAGCACGAGCAGAGCTGGTTAGGCTGTTTTTGTGTTATCCAGAGCATTGGTGACTGCAACTATGCTGCTGGCAGCAATTTAATTAGGCTTAATTTTGCCAACGTTTACTAACACCGGCCATATTGGTAAATTTGTCAGTTATTCTAAGCTCTGGCACACTCAGACGAGAGTGCTCTGAAATCGGAGTAGATAGCCAGAGCAAAATTACCAGCTACATCAATCAACAGCTCGCAGTGACATCATGAACAATCTATTGAAATGGATACTTGCATAGTGGAGTCTTATTAAAACCTCTTAGTACGGAAATCCTGTTACCAGGATCAAATTCGACAACATCCGGTGAAATCGGAGTGCGCCAAATTCAAAATACAAAACCGTAATATTAAACATTCATGAAAATACAAGTGTCCTACATCATTTAAAAGCTTAACTTCTTGTTAATCCAGCCACTTTGTCAGATTTCAAAAAGGCTTTACGGAGAAAGCATAACATGCGATTATCTGAGGACAGCGCCCCACACACAAATTCATTATAAACATTTTCCAAACCAGCACAGGCATTACAAAAGTCAGAAATAGCAATAAAATACATCACTTATATTTGAAGATCTTCCTCTGTTTGCAATCCCAAGGGTCCCAGCTACACATCAAATGGTCATTTTGTTCGATAAAGTCCTTCTTTATATCCCCAAAAAAGTAAGTTTAGCTGGCGCGCTTGATTCAGTAAACCGCCGGTTTCAAAATGCATATAAAGGAATTCCAAAAGTTACCAATAAACTTCGTCCCAACAATGTTTCTAATTGATCCTCAGGTACCCTAATATGTAAATAAACAGTACAATTTAAGACGGAGAATAGTATGTTCATTACCGGAGATAAATAATGAAGTGCGTGCCCTCATGCACGCGCGCCACAATACAGTCAAAATGGGAGCTACCTAGAAAAACTACAAATACTATCTCATTTTTCAAAAAACAAGCCTGAAACTCATCCTAAAGACTGTTGACATCTAGTGGAAGCCCTAGGAACTGCAATCTGGGAGTTATTCCTTTGATTTTCCCATAGACGGCAATTTCAATGAGTTGTGACCTCAAAAAAAAAATCCAGTTGGATTCTCCTTGGGTTTTCACCTGCCATATCAGTTCTGTTATACTCAGAGACATTATTTTAACAGCTTTAGAATCTTTAGAGTGTTTTCTATCCAATACAAATTATATGCATATCCTAGCTTCTGGGCCTGAGTAACAGGCAGTTTACTTTGGGTACGTCAGTCATCCGAATTTCTGAATACTGCCCCCGGCCCTCAAGTTAAGACATGTAGCTAGCTAATGAAACAATGAACCATAATCCCAACTCATGACGTTACTACCATGCATGAATCTGCAGGTAGCTAACCAACCAGGTTCAATGTTAGCTAGCTAACAGCCTATAACTAGCAAAGCAAATGGTTCTGAAATACGATTAATATTACAACAAGTAATGTTAGCTAGTGAGCCGGCCAGCTAACATTAGCTAGCTAGCTAACAGTACACTAACTTGAAATGAAAACAACTTTTTGACAAAATTTGAAATGTGTAATATCTGAAAATGTAGCTAGCTAGACTATCTTACATGGATGGATGCATTATACATGGATGGACGCTTCTCCCTCTGTCACAGATGCCATGGTTGCCCATAGTTTGAAGATGTAATCCGGAGACAGGTGTTTTCTGCATCTCCTTAGCTAATTCCACTGATTTCAAAACTCGGTCCTCCAGAAAGTGGAGAGCAACACTTATGCAGTTCCACTATGCAATATATATTTTTTAAAGCCGCGTTAGTCAGGATTACCTACACATACTGACCAGCTCAAATAGACAGAAGCGTGCTACATAGCAGACCAATACGAACCCAGTTCTCGGCATGTCCAGCCCACTCATTATCTCAGCCAATCATGGCTAGCGGGAGGTTGCTGGCTTTTTCTGTGGCTAAACTAACTAGGCTCGTAATTTAGCAATTTAAAAGTTCAGAATGTTCCAAATGGCATTTCTGCCCCCCAAAAAAGAATTTTGATTAAAAAAAATACATTTTATGTTGAAATGGCTTTCTTGTGAAGTAGTGACGCGCGACATACGCCTAGTTTCCTGAAACTGCAGCTGGTTTCCGGATTAAGCGGGCGGGTGTTAAGAAGCATGGTTGGCTGGTTGTTTCGGAGGACATATGACTTCTCAACCTTCACCTCTCCTGAACCTGTAGGGGAGTTGCCGCGATGAGACAAGATCGTAAATCACGTAATTGGGGAGAAAAAAAAAATATATATATATATATATATATATAAGTGTAAAAAATATCTGTGACTGAGTAAAGGGAGAGATTTGACATTTTTACCCCTTTTTCTCCCCAATTTCGTGGTATCCAATTAGTATTAGTAGGACTCGGGAGAGGCGAAGGTCGAGAGCCATGCGTCCTCCGAAACACAACTCACAACCCAAACCCTCCCTAGCCCCGGACGACGCTGGGCCAAATTGTGCGTCTCCCCATGAGCCTCCCGGTCGCGGCTGGCTGCGGCAGAGCCTGAGCTCAAACCCAAAATCTCTGGTGGCACAGCTAGAACTGCGATGCAGTGCCTTAGACCACTGCGCCACCCGGAAGGCCCTGATGTAAAGTAATTTAATGTTTGCGTTTCATGTTCGAGCATGGCTTTTCTAACCTGCACTTCCTTTCATTTTAGCGGTTTTCTATTCATATTTATTTGTACAGTTGTGGCCAAAAGTTGAGAATGACACAAATATTTATTTTCACAAAGTTTGCTGCTTCAGTGTCTATTTTTGTCAGATGTAAATATACTTCTGTATTCCATAGTAACAAGTATTTCATAAGTATCAAAGGCTTTTATTGACAATTACATGAAGTTGATGCAAAGAGTCAATATTTGCAGTGTTGACCCTTCTTTTTCAAGACCTCTGCAATCCACCTTGGCATGCTGTCAATTAACTTCTGGGCCACATCCTGGCTGATGGCAGCCCATTCTTGCATAATCAATGCTTGGAGTTTGTGGGGTTTTGTTTGTCCACCCGCCTCTTGAGGATTGACCACAAGTTGTCAATGGGATTAAGGTCTGGGGAGTTTCCTGGCCATGGACCCAAAATATCAATGTTTTTTTCCCCGAGCCACTTAGTGATCACTTTTTCCTTACGGCAAGGTGCTCCATCATGCTGGAAAAGGCATTGTTCGTCACCAAACTGTTCCTGTATGGTTGGGAGAAGTTGCTCTTGGAGGATGTGTTGGTACCATTCTTCATTCATGGCTGTGTTCTTAGGCAAAATTGTGAGTGAGCCCACTCTCTTGGCCGAGAAGCAACCCCACACATGAATGGCCTCAGGATGCTTTACTGTTGGCATGACACAGGACTGATGGTAGCGCTCACCTCATCTTCTCCAGACAAGCTTATTTCCGGATGCTCCAAACAATTGGAAAGGGGATTCATCCGAGAAAATGACCTTACCCCAGTTCTCAGCAGTCCAATCCCTGTACTTTTTGCAGAATATCAGTCTGTCTCTGATGTTTTTCCTGGAGAGAAGTGGCTTCTTTGCTGCCCTTCTTGACACCAGGCCATCCTCCAAAAGTCTTCGCCTCACTGTGCATGTAGATGGACTCACACCTGCCTGCTGCCATTCCTGAGCAAGCTCTGTACTGGTGGTGCCCCGATCCCGCAGTTGAATCAACTTCAGGAGACGGTCCTGGCGCTTGCTGGACTTTCTTGGGCGCCCAGAAGCATTCTCCACAACAATTGAAACGCTCTCCTTGAAGTTCTTGATGATCCGATAAATGGTTGATTTAGGTGCAATCTTACTGGCAGCAATATCCTTGCCTGTGAAGCCCTTTTTGTGCAAAGCAATGATGACGGCACGTGTTTCCTTGCAGATAACCATGGTTGACAGAGGAAGAACAATGATTCCAAGCACCACCCTCCTTTTGAAGCTTCCAGTCTGTAATTCGAACTCAATCAGCATGACCGAGTGATCTCCAGCCTTGTCCTCGTCAACACTCCCACCTGTGTTAACGAGAGAACCCCTGACATGATGTCAGCTGGTCCTTTTGTGGCAGGGCTGAAATGCAGTGGAAATGTTTTTTGGGGATTCAGTTCATTTGCATGGCAAAGAGGGACTTTGCAATTAATTGCAATTCATCTGATCACTCTTCATAACATTCTGGAGTACATGCAAATTTTCATCATTCAAACAGAGGCAGAAAATTAATATTTGTGTCATTCTCAAAACTTTTGGCCACGACTGTATATATCCATAAAAATGATGCTGATTCATGATTTCAACGCGTTCATTACTATGCTAAAGCTGGAGATCGAATATGAATATTGAAACAATGTTGCAAATGTCAGAGACAGAGCAAGGTTTATACAAATCTCTGCTGTTGAAAACTAAATGTTAGTCTAAAAGAAATGTGAGAAAATATCCAGATGCTTTTTATAGTGGAGATCAAGTTTATAAATTGCCTGGCTGTGCTGATGAAACGGTGGATTGTGCAGTCAGATGCAACAGAGTAAATAAGCATTTTAACGTCTTAGATTTAGCCAGTGGTAACGTGAATAGACACTCGCTGGAATGCAGTTTTAACCAATCAGCATTCAGGATTAGACCTACCAGTTGTATAATATTTTATACTGTGCTGTACTAAACTCAGCAAAAAAAGAAACACCCCTTTTTCAGGACCCTGTCTTTCAAAGATAATTCGTAAAAATCCAAATAACTTCACAGATCTTCATTGTAAAGGGTTTAAACACTGCTTGTTCAATGAAACATAAACAATTAACAATTAACGAACATGCACCTGTGGATCGGTCGTTAAGACACGAACAGCTTACAGACAGTAGGCAATTAAGGTCTCAGTTGTGAAAACTGAGGACACTATCTTTAGCCTTAGACTCTGAAAAACAACAAAATGAAGATTCCCAGGGTCCCTGCTCAACTGCGTGAACATGCTGGGCATGCTGCAAGGATGCATGAGGACTGCAGATGTGGCCAGGGCAATAAATTCCAATGTCCGTACTGTGAGACGCCTAAGACAGAGCTACAGGGAGGCAATTGATCGTTGACAGCTTTTGACAGCAATTGACAGCTGATCGTTCTCGCAGTGGCAGACCACGTGTAAAACCACCTGCACATGATCGGTACATCACAGGCACAGGATGGCAACAACAACTGCTCGAGTTACACCAGGAATGCACAATCCCTCCATCAGTGCTCAGACTGCTCACAATAGGCTTGTAGGTCTGTTGTAAGGCAGGTCCTCACGAGACATTACATTTTTTTAATTTTACCTTTATTTAACTAGGCAAGTCAGTTAAGAACAAATTCTTATTTTCAATGACGTCCTAGGAACAGTGAGTTCAGGGGCAGAACGACAGATTTGTACCTTGTCAGCTCGGAACTTGCAACCTTCCGGTTACTAGCCCAACGCTCTAACCACTAGGCTACCCTGCCGCCCCAGCAACAATGTTGCCTATGGGCACAAACCCACCGTCACTGGACCAGACAGGACTAGCAAAAAGAGTTCTTCACTGATGAGTCGTGGTTGTCTTACCAGGTGTGATGGTTGGATTTGCGTTTATCGTCGAAGGAATGAGTGTTACACAGAGGCTTGTAATCTGGAGTGTGATAGATTTGGAAGTGGAGGGTCCGTCATGGTCTGGGGCGGTGTGTCACAGCATCATCGGACTGAGCTTGTTGTCATTGCAGGCAATCTCAACGCTAAGCATTACAGGGAAGATATCCTCCTCCCTCATATGGTATCCTTCCTGCAGGCTTATCCTGACATGACACTTCAGCATGACAATCCCACCAGCCATACTGCTCGTTCTGTGCGTGATTTGCTGCAAGACAGGAATGTCAGTGTTCTGCCATGGCCAGCAATGAGTCCGGATCTCAATCCCATTGAGCATGTCTGGGACCTGTTGGATCGAAGGGTGAGAGCTAGGGCCATTCCCCCCAGAAATGTCCAGGAACTTGCAGGTGCCTTGGTGGAAGAGTGGGGTGACATCTCACAGCAATCTAATCAATATAATAATATAATATAATCATCCGTCATGTCCCTGCTCCTCACCTTGGCAGGAAGACGCTCTCCACCACATAGAAGTCCTGCATGAGAACATCTCTGTCAGGTTTGGAGGTCAGGTTGCCCACTGTGTAGCCGATGCCCAACTGGATGGCCCCCTTCAGGGCTGACGATGTGGTCTGAGGGTCAGGGACAACCAAACAATCAACACATACATTAACGAATCAACAACTCAATCAAGCAACAAATCCATCAAACAAAAATATAAAACGCAACATGCAACAATTTCAAGGATTGTACGGAGTTACAGTTCATATTAGGAAATCGGTGAATTGAAATCAATTTATTAGGCCCTAATCAATCACGACTGGGAATACAGATACGCATCTGTGGTTACAGATACCTTAAAAAAAAGGTAGGTGAACTAGGCGTAAACTCCAAAGAGCAAGGTAACACATTCCCAGAAGAGAGGCATGTCTTGTAAAAGTCAGTGTAAAATGTATTGTAAAGGTCAGTGTAAAATGTATTGTAAAGGTCAGTGTAAAATGTCTTGTAAAGGTCAGTGTAAAATGTATTGTAAAGGTCAGTGTAAAATGTATTGTAAAGGTCAGTGTAAAATGTATTGTAAAGGTCAGTGTAAAATGTCTTGTAAAGGTCAGTGTAAAATGTCTTGCAAAGGTCAGTGTAAAATGTCTTGCAAAGGTCAGTGTAAAATGTCTTGTCAAGGTCAGTGTAAAATGTCTTGTAAAAAGATCAGTGTAAAATGTATTGTAAAAAGGTCAGTGTAAAATGTCTTGTAAAAAGGTCAGTGTAAAATGTATTGTAAAGGTCAGTATAAAATGTCTTGTAAAGGTCAGTGTAAAATGTATTGTAAAAAGGTCAGTGTAAAATGTATTGTAAAAAGGTCAGTGTAAAATGTATTGTAAAAAGGTCAGTGTAAAATGTATTGTAAAGGTCAGTGTAAAATGTCTTGTAAAAAGGTCAGTGTAAAATGTCTTGTAAAAAGGTCAGTGTAAAATGTCTTGTAAAAAGGTCAGTGTAAAATGTCTTGTAAAAAGGTCAGTGTAAAATGTCTTGTAAAAAGGTCAGTGTAAAATGTCTTGTAAAAAGGTCAGTGTAAAATGTCTTGTAAAAAGGTCAGTGTAAAATGTCTTGTAAAAAGGTCAGTGTAAAATGTCTTGTAAAAAGGTCAGTGTAAAATGTCTTGTAAAAAGGTCAGTGTAAAATGTCTTGTAAAAAGGTCAGTGTAAAATGTCTTGTAAAAAGGTCAGTGTAAAATGTATTGTAAAGGTCAGTGTAAAATGTCTTGTAAAGGTCAGTGTAAAATGTATTGTAAAAAGGTCAGTGTAAAATGTATTGTAAAAAGGTCAGTGTAAAATGTCTTGTAAAAAGGTCAGTGTAAAATCTTTGTAAAAAGGTCAGTGTAAAATGTATTGTAAAGGTCAGTGTAAAATGTCTTGTAAAGGTCAGTGTAAAATGTCTTGTAAAAAGGTCAGTGTAAAATGTCTTGTAAAAAGGTCAGTGTAAAATGTCTTGTAAAAAGGTCAGTGTAAAATGTATTGTAAAAAGGTCAGTGTAAAATGTCTTGTAAAAGTCCATTCAGGAACATACAGTGCAATCAGAAAACAATGTCCGATTTTCTGAAACAAGCACGTTAACGTCATGAAATTGAAAGCCAGTTGATGCCCATGACACCGTCTTCGATGGCTTCAATAGTTCTGATAATGTCAAATTCATTACCTAGATGTTTCAAATCGACTGCATTAGGCCCTGTTATATTGTGTGTGGCACAAAAATCCCATCACCACCGAACACCGGACTGCAGATGTGGCCAGGGCAATAAATTCCAATGTCCGTACTGTGAGACGCCTGTGAAATCTTTATACTCTCATTGGATAATTCATTCCAATCATTTAAAAGTTAACAGCAGGTAAGTTTAAGTATTTTGAAATGTTCACCGTCTGATCCAAATGAAAATGTAGTAAAGCAGAGAATGGACTGTGAGGATCGCTTCCCATCATGTGCGAACTGTGTAGAAGCAGGACATTGATAGGAGCTCATATGACAATGGGTCACTTTAAAAGGTCACATCAACAGGCTTCATAGTGATAAATGGTCATTCATTTCAACAAGCATTAAGAAACCTCCCTTCATGGTTGTCATAAAAGGCCAGTAGAATCCAGCCAGAGAGAGCAGTATATGGAGGGATGAAACTTTACCTTCTTGTATGTTTTCTCTCCGCTCGTGTTTCGAGACCCTCCCACTCCATTTTCTGTGGTCGTTGACATCTGATGAGAGGACAGAGCAGAAGAATAAAGGAACTCACTGGTCAAAGTTTAGAAACAAACAAAGTTTCTTCAGGTGCTACTTTAGGTCAGTGTTACAGGAATAAAGTCAATTCACATTGACTGACTAGATTCATTTTGGGTTATTTCATAATGTGAACACAAAGCTCATAAAGAGGGAGGTTTTTCCACTACCGTCTTTCTCAGGCTAGAGTACACGACCACATTGGCCTACAGTTTGAGTTTGACTAATAGACCTGTGCAGATTGGTGAGCTACGCATTTTTCACTGCATCATCTGACACAGATACACAGCCACATTGTCTACATACACTAGATATTGTCATGTTGAATTGCTCCTATAGGTCTTAATGTGACGATGTAAATGAACACAGTATATCTGCAGTATCTGGCAGTGATGCTTATCAATAAGACCCTGTAGACAGGAGTGTCCGCGTGAAGCAGGTATAATGAGCACACCCTGCTAAGTGAAACGTGAAGGTGTAATCAGTCACCCTGCTAAGTGAAACGTGAAGGTGTAATCAGTCACCCTGCTAAGTGAAACGTGAAGGTGTAATCAGTCACCCTGCTAAGTGAAAAGTGAAGGTGTAATCAGTCACCCTGCTAAGTGAAAAGTGAAGGTGTAATCAGTCACCCTGCTAAGTGAAAAGTGAAGGTGTAATCAGTCACCCTGCTAAGTGAAAAGTGAAGGTGCAAATCAGTCACCCTGCTAAGTGAAAAGTGAAGGTGTAATCAGTCACCCTGCTAAGTGAAACGTGAAGGTGTAATCAGTCACCTTGCTTAGTGAAAAGCTCTGCCAGTGGAACAGAGATCACGACCACATCTCTTGGTCATCAGGCAGTCATGGGGAGGTTTCAATCTCCAGACAGCCTCTGGAAGAGAAGAGAAGAAAGAGTCCATTACATTATATGATTACAGAGTGAAAGAACAGTAGGAGAATGCCCTCTACTTCAATGTTAGGCCGTACCTCTGATGTCAGAATAGAAACTTGGAAAAATGTCTGCAGGCAAATATTTTTTAATTAACTGGGAAATTCCAGCAGATACGCTAAAGTGTTTTCATTATTGGAGCAATTTTAGCGGGTGGCCCCTCAAAATATTAATTTCATATTTTTTTGTTAATTTCCGACAGTTAAAGGCAATTTCATCTATTTCAAAACCTGAAGTGATTAACCATCCCGCAGCAAATGATCTATTCTCTGAGAAGGCAAGACAATTGGGTTTTTGTGCATTCATTAGTGGTGTTCCTGCTGTCAGTCACTCCACAATTCTCCCTCCTCACACAGCCAAACAAAAACTCCCTGTGAGGAGTGGGGGGAAGAAGAAAGAGGGGAGGTAGATGGGTGTGTGAGCAGCCATGCGTGCTGCAGTAACTGCGCTGGATAAATGACTCCACGTCAAGCAGAGAGACTGCAGACCTTCAGAGTGTACTACTGCATGAGGACTAATGGAACCTCAGCCAACGCTCTCACACACACACACACACACACACACACACACACACACACACACACACACACACACACACAACCAAGCTATTCACCATTCAGCCACACCATCAGCTTGTGTGTGTGTGTCTAACTAGAATGTATGTGAGTGTGAAATGAGTCTAAGTGCAGTTGTTTAATAAAGAGAGCGAGAGAGAGAAAGAGAGAGAGAGAGAAGAGAGAGAGAGATGGTGGGGGCATTTACACAGTGAGATATTGGATATATTTCAGTGTTTTCTTTCTGTGTCTATTTTTGTCTGCTAACCTCCAGCTAAACCTGCAGTGGCCTCACCTCCAGCATATCAATGTACCTGCTACTCAGAGCGCAGCCCATTCAGTCCACCCGCCATTATTACTTACATAAGCTTTGCCTGTGTGTCCCGCTGCAACCTATAAGCACTCCTCCTTATCAGCTCTGTGTCCAAACATATCTCACTTCATCAGGCATGTGTCCAATCAGGGCTCGCTCTGGTGAGCCTTCATCCAATTAGCATTCTCTGTGTGTGTGTGTTGTTCTTGTGCGTCTACACACGAGCGAGGAACCAAAATGTCAAATGTACAACTATGATGTCACCTGTCGCATACTTTCTCCCTCCCAAGTAGACATCACGTCAGGAAGTCTACCAGCCTCAAGACAGGGCAATTCCACAGTAACAGAGAAATGCTGAGACTAGGATTTTTCACTTTAAAATGTATACCATACAACAACAAATGAATGCAAAGTAAAACAAAACATACAATTCTCTGCACAGGGACTTCTTCTAACAATTTTCACTGAGCATTTTACAAAAACACATTTACTTGAAGAACAGTGCTAAGCTTGGTAGCTGAATTACAGCCTTAATTTATTCAATATTAAAAATAGTCATATTAATATCTCAAAATGACCCTTTTTGATTGTGTTCACTTTAAGACGTATTGTTTGGAACAATATACTCTACAAGTATATCACATTCCCAACACATTGAATGGTCATTGGAATTTGCAATCCAAAAGGAGGGCTGTGATTGGTTAACCAATCAAATGTATTCATAAAGCCCTTTTTACATCAGCCGATGTCACAAAAGTGCTATACAGAAACACAGCCTAAAACCCCAAACAGCAAGCAATGCAGATGTAGATACACGGTGGCTAGGAAAAACTCCCTAAAAGGCAGAAAACTAGAGAGGAACGAGGCTCTGAGGGGTGGCAAATCCTCTTCTGGCTGTGCTGGGTGGAGATTTAATGACCTATAACGTTAATTTCTATGTATAAAATGGGTCATATCATTAAAAGTACCAGAGAGCCCACTCTGGAAAAGCGATGAGTTTGAAGATTATATGGTTCCAGACGATATGTCTAAGAATCAGCTAAATCAAAAACAGTAGTTTTGACTGAAAATGTGTCTTTCAGAATGTAGACGTACTCCATATGTTAGAGCCCATTATAAAGAGTATAACGACACCAAGGTGTCATGTAGTGTTCACAGATCATAGGGTCTTACAGGAGCCATGTACAGGTCTAAAAAGGGCCTGAAATTGCCACGTTCATTATGATTGTCAAAAATGGTTTGTGATACAAATGTAAAAAGCATTTCAAACATCCTTCCTCCCAATGAAGCTTCTATGCGAGAATTTCCAGAACAATCTGATACCAAAAATATTTTCAGCTCCGGCTGGCGTGAAATTGTCCTTGAAGAGGATTGTCAATTCTGGTTTTATTATTAATTGAAAATGTTATTGTGTGTGTCTGGACCCAAACAAAACAAAGCAGGCGGACATTAAGAGGGGTATTTAGCACAGACAGACACTGTCTTCATCCTCAAACTGAAGCCTTATCGGTGCACCAGCTCTGCCGTTGCTAACAACACAGCAGCAACACACAGAGTAAATACTATTTGACTTGGATCTGATGTCTGTGCTGTAGGGCAGGTTAGGAGACACTGTCTGTATGTGTGTGTGTGTGTGTGTGTATAAACATTGGCCTCAGGAGAGACTGTCTGTATGTGTGTGTTCTCTCTGTGTGTGTGTGTGTGTGTTCTCTCTCTCTGTGTGTGTGTGTGTGTGTGTGTGTGTGTGTGTGTGTGTGTGTGTGTGTGTGTGTACATTGGCTGTTGGCCTTCATGGGCAGCACTGAGTCATAACATGTTTATTCAAATGCGAATTGGAAATGCAATTATCATGAATATATCATGGAGGTCATGCTATTGCATAACATGTATAAAGAGCACAATTCACAGCCTCAAGGTCATTTCACCTAATCTGGCTAACACCATCTCTCGCTGTGTAGTCATGTGGGTCGCGTCAGCCAGGCTACATTTCACCAGGATGCTCGTCAAGAGAACACAAATACTGTGGAACAGTAATATTTGATGTGTGTCTATACAGTAACCTATATTATATATACACACACATCACATGCGACTCGTAATAAGACTGACCAATTAGCCTATTAAAATGCTCATCTGACTTCATAAAAATAATTAGCAATACGCAAGAGACTATGGTTGAGTTACAGTCATAGGTAATGAGGAAACGTCTGAGAAGGAATTCTAAATATAAGTGTACTTAATTACTTTGTCAAATGAACGATTCACATTATACAAGGCATAAAGCTTAAGTTACAAAGCATTACAAGGCATTTTTCTAAGCATGTTCAAAGAGAGAAAGAGAGAAACAAATAAGGAAGAACAATTCATCTAAAGACCCCTTCATAAGCATCAGAGTTGTTCAAAAGCTGAGTTGTTCACCCATAGTATTACTGTAAAGTTAACCTCCAATCAGATGTCAGACTTCCAGGATGTAACCTCTGCTTGTCAGAGGTGAGACAGTGGGGGTTGGAGAATTCAACACAGAGAAGACTGAATTCCTACGACAACACAGAGGAAATTATTGCATACAGTTGATTAGAAAAGTCCCTTCGGGGCACCCTACACCTTGGTAATAATTATACTAACAACAACAACAAAATGTTTTCTGGTGCTGGGTCTGTCTGTCTGTCTGTTGAACATGAGGAATGTTAATTAGCCAGTCGGTCGGTCGGTCAGTCTGGCTTCGTGTGTCATTGTGTAGGGGACCTGGACTGTTGGCACTGCTGTGCTGGTGCCTCACTCCTACTCTCCCTGACTCCTACTCTCTCTACCCCCCCCCCCTAAATCTCTATCTCTATCCCCCTTTCTCTCTCCCTCTATCCCCCTATCCCTATCTCTCTCCCTCAATCACACCCTCTAATCCCCCATCCCTCCCTTCTCTCCCTCTATCCCGCCCTCCCCCTCTCTGAGGCTATCTGACCCGTGGCGTGCCTAGCCAGCGCTCCCTCCATCAGACCTTTTCCAAAACAATCCACGAGAGGCCCACAGCTGCAGAGCTGTTGTTCCCAGCTAAACAAAGAAAGGTGGATGGATAGCCCACTTTCAAATAGAAGCGTCATCTCATCGTCTGGTGCAACAGCAGCTGTTGAAACTCACTAACACCATTAACGCACAGCCAGATATTGAGTACATGGCTCTGATTTGATGTAAATTGTGTGATGTTTGATCTCAGAGCAGCAAGCTAAAAGAACAATCTCTCTCTCTCTCAAGGACACTGCAATGTGGTTATAGGAACTTGATAAGAACGTTGCCATAATGTTGGGGAAATGCTGTGGACTAAATAAATGTGTACTTCCTGAGGCGAGGCACTGACACTATTCCTGAGCTACATAAGATAACGTAGCAGGTGGAATAGCCCAAGCAGAGAACTTTTATTTTATTTTGATATTTTACAAGTACACTTAAATAAAATACAAATTCATATTATACTGTATACTTCAAATACGAGATGTACTTTTCTAGCATATCTTAAGTCCCAAAAAAGTGTCCCAATTTAGATAATTTGAAATGTATTTAATACATTTAAATGTTAATAAAACATTTTAAAATGCATTAAATGTATTTAAAATGGTTCCAATTTAGATAATAAATAGACTTTAGGATATTTAAAATGAAGGACATACAGTACTTACAGTATATATACTTATATATATATATTCAAGTATAATTTCAGTATATTTAAATACGTATTTTTCTGCTTTGGAGGAAGGACTGCTGTGGTTTGGATTAGAATCAAATGGGTAAAAGGAGCTGGATCAATAATGAAGTACAGGCTCAGTACTTTAATGTAAAGGGGCCAACACCAATCAATCAGAATCAAATGGAACAGCACTGCTGCGTAATGTGTGTGTGTGTGTGTGTGTGTGTGTGTGTGTGTGTGTGTGTGTGTGTGTGTGTGTGTATACGTTTTGTGAGAGACAGACAGATTAAAAAAGAGAAGAGATAAAAGGCAGGGAGAGGAAGCCAATAAAGCACAGTTTAGGAGACTAGCTACAATCATCAATGAGATCTAAATAGGTTCTGCTCTGTGAGTAGTGGTGTGGGACGAGACGTAAACTGAGGCACTCAGTCTGCACAGCAGCGTAGATCCTCTGTAATGAGGCGTGAAGACATCCTTTCACTCCGACTCAAACTCCATTTCATTCACATCACTTCACACCTCAGATACATGGGACAATACTCAAATGTAAGTGCGCACACATTTGTCTGCAGAGACCGTGAGGACTTCTCAGCAAAATACTTTTACATAACTGTATGGCTTCACACACAGTGACATACTGACGGAGATATGTCTGGATATGTCCGCCAGGTCTCACACACTGGAAGTTTGACACAGTGAGGTGTGGCTGTGCTCTCACGGTCTCCATAACCCCAGGAGTTTATTTTCCCCCCCCATCAGCTTCACTCTATTCCCTTTCTCCCCTCCACTATATCCCTCTGTTCTCACGCACACACACATCCCTAGGGGTTTACTGTGAGACAGGAAAGAATATCGGTGATAATAATAATCCCACCATAATCCCATGCTACTGTGATACCTGACCCTCCTAACACAGAAACTAATACTATTAATACTGACAGAAGGAAGCAGAGAGATCCACTCACACGTCATCCACTGGGATTAAATCTGAAAGCTGAGCTGCTCTCAATGATGTGCTCTTGGCTTTTGCATCAAAGCTCATTAGTCGAAAATGGTCCAAATGTTTGCATAATAACGGCAGAACCTGTTGTTGAACAGCAGAGCCTGGAAGACGAGCAGTAATCTCCAATCATAAAGTCATGAAGCAAAACAACACATGTTTGACAGGACAACGAACGTGACAGACTCGCTACCAGGCTCAGCCCAGAGACCCTTCTCCTTTTAATTTAAACTACCACTATAAAACCTTGAAACAGTGCATCTCATATCTCCACATCATCTCCATGGAGGGATACTACAGAGCAAAGCTGGCTGTGTTTATCCTCAGTCCCCTGACACTCTTGGATTACTGCAGCCGATAGAAGACGCGATGGCTAATCAATAGTGTGTCAGCAATGCAGAGAGCTGAAGACTGCCAGGCTGCCGTAGGGTAGCCTAGTGGTTAGAGCGTTGGACTAGTAACCGGAAGGTTGCGAGTTCAAACCCCCGAGCTGACAAGGTACAAATCTGTCGTTCTGCCCCTGAACAGGCAGTTAACCCAGTGTTCCCAGGCCGTCATTGAAAATAAGAATTTGTTCTTAACTGACTTGCCTGGTTAAATAAAGGTAAAATAAATAAAATAAAAACTTTCAACCCCGACTGAGGGATGTTAAACAAGCCCAGATGATTCCTGGCACAGACACAGTGAGTGGGCTACATGAAGAGGGAGCTTAGCCCCAGGGATCTACGGTATTAAGATACTTAATTGTAGCAATTGCTGCCTTGGCTAGGACACATCTACTAGAAATTCAAAAGAGACTCAAATATTGCTGGAACCGCCCTGGTACAATTAAAGGAGAGATTAAATGACCTCCAGTATATTTATACGGGCTTTATAAGATATCCCTTTAGACAACACTATCTCTCGGGAAGATACCTAAAAACACTTCAAACATATTCGATACCTCTTAACTACAGCAGAAGGTTTAAGGACTAAGTAAGAAGACAATCCTAGACTGATTAGGTCGAGGCTAACCGTGGTTGTTGTGGGCTCCCTCCCGTTCCCAGCAGACATGCCTGCCTGACCATGTAAACACTTTGTTCGTCGCTGGAGGTTTGCGCTTCACTCTCCTAATTGGGTACACTGTCAGACGAGGCCTTATGAAATTGGCCGAGCCCCCTCGTGTAAAATTGTCACTTCTGTGAAAATGTTCACAGAAGTGTTCCGTTTACGAAACAGATGCTGAGAAACAGAAACAGTTTTAATGAACCAGAGAAACCTAGCTGAGCTGAGGGTGGTATGACTAGATAGAATAATACTGCATAGGAGAAGTGGCATGGAGAGAGAGAGAGAGAGAGAAAGACTTCTGTCCTAGTTAAATACCATCTCAACTCATCACAGCCCATGATGCTTTGCAAAACACAAAGCAGCACCACTGCAGTCCTGTCCTGACTTCACACTATTACCACATAGACCACACAACAAAGCTCATCCAACCAATACAGCTTGAAAGAGAGAGAGAATGAGAAATAAAGACCCACACACAAAAATCTACTGCGTCCATCTACGCACTACTTATACTGCATCAGTGCCCCAAAAACCTCTACGTAAGTACAGCAATGAACAATTTACAGCCAGTTCTGTAACCGTTCCACATTCTGCTAAAGAAAGTTAGTGCCTGTCTGTGGATCATCTGGCATGCCCTCATACCACTCCTCTGAGAGAGGAACAAAGCTGCAGGCTAACTGTTCAGAACAGTCCACTGCACCTGGAAACTTAGTCCAACTAGCAGTGCTTAAAGAGATAGTTTGGGATTTTGACAATTAAGTCCTTTGTCTCCTTCCCCAGAGTCAGATGAGTGCTAGCTGATCTCAAAGACTTCCAGTCTTTGTGTTAAACTAGTTAGCATTGGCTAGCACAATTACCTCTAACTCTGTGTCCAGTATGTCTCTGTGTCATACTGGACACTTTATCCACAAGTTCATCTGACTCGGGGGAAGTAGATTAAAGGGCTTCACTGCCAAAAATCCCAAACTATCCCTTTAAGTTTATACACAGACAACGCTGCTCAATTGAACAGAAAGCAGGGTTAAAGGCATGAGATACATTATATAAAACATTAGCAAAGAATAAGCACTCTATTTGAACTACCGATCCCTAAAACAGTTAATCTCACAAAAACGTCTGTAAAGTCCAAACGGTTTGAGATACAAACTATTATGACCCCACCAGTGGCGGTCGGTGCCGTTTAAAGCACATATGTCAGAGTCAAGGCCCGCGGGCCACATCCGGCCCGCAAGAAGGTTTTTTACGGCCCCTGGGATGATCTTGATTTATTATTAGAACCGGCCCGCAGCAAGCCGGCAGCCCGCAGATCTTTTACACGCACCAATACTACATTTCCCACAATGCAAAGGTGACGCACCGAGCAGTAGGCTGCTTCATTTCAATATTTATTGGCACAGCAGTCGTCAGCATCACAGTAAAATTAACTTTCAGATACCCATCAAAAATGGCAAAACGGAAGGTGGATACTGAGAACCGGGGGTTTCAAACAAGGTGGGAGTCGGAGTATATGTTCACGAAGGTAGCTGGAAAACCTGTGTGTCTTCTGTGTGGAGAAAGTGTGGCGGTACTGAAAGAGTATAATCTGAGACGACATTATGAAACGAAACACGCGGACAAAAACAAGAATATGGACATGGAACAAAGGCTACAAAAGGCAGAGGAATTAAAACGAGGCCTCAAATCTCGACAGGCTCTGTTCAAAAAAGCCAAATCACAAGGCCAGGCTGCTGTCAAGGCCAGTTTTATTTTGGCAGAAGAGATCGCTAAATCAGCCCGGCCATTTACGGAGGGGGATTTCATCAAAAACTGCATGATTAAAGTTTGTGACGAAGTTTGCCCAGAAAAAAGGCAACTCTTTTTAAATGTGAGTCTGAGCAGAAACACCATTGCCGAGAGAGTAGACCAGTTGTCGATCAATCTAAAAGAGCAGCTTGTGAAAAAGGGAAAAGATTTTATTGCATATTCCTTGGCTGTGGATGAGAGCACCGACATTTCTGACATTGCCCAGTTGTCAATTTTCATCCGCGGAGTGGACTCCAACCTAAGCGTGACAGAGGAGTTTTTGGCTTTACGTCCTATGCATGGCACAACTACGGGGCATGATTTGTATGAAGAGGTGTCAAGATGTGTAAATGAGATGGAGCTGCCTTGGGAAAAACTCGTGGGTTTGACAACCGACGGAGCACCTGCGATGTGTGGACACAGGAGCGGACTGGTGGCGAAGATACGGGAAAAGATGCAAGAGGAAAACGCGACAGGTGAGCTGACAGCTTATCATTGTATCATACACCAGGAAGCGTTGTGCGGTAAAGCCTTGAAAATGGAGCATGTAATGAGCATCATCACGCGCACAGTTAACTTTATCAGAGCCAAAGGTTTGAATCACCGCCAGTTCAAGGCATTTCTGACGGAGTTAGAAACGGAGCATGGTGATTTGCCTTATCACACAGAGGTGCGATGGCTAAGCCAGGGAAAGGTGCTTCAAAGATGTTTCGAGCTTCGTGAGGAGATTTGTCTGTTCTTGGACAGCAAAGGGAAAGACACAACACAACTCCGAGACGAAATGTTTCTGTGTGAAATGGCTTTTCTGTGTGACATTACGAGTCATCTGAATGCAATAAACTTGCAGCTGCAGGGTCGGGATCGTGTCATCTCTGATATGTACAGTACAGTGAAGGCATTTAAAACCAAACTGACTCTGTGGGAGACGCAGATGCGGAAAGAAAATTTGAGCCACTTTCCCAGCTGCCAGACCATGAAAGAGAAGCTCTCTACCAGTGCGTTCCCGAGCACACAGTTGGCTGATAAAATAGGTATGCTTGCCGCTGACTTTCGACGCCGATTTGCTGACTTTGAAGCACAAAAAAGCAGGTTGGAACTGCTCGGTAACCCATTTGCTGTTGACGTGGAAAGCTCACCACCAAACCTCCAAATGGAGTTGATTGACCTCCAATGCAATGATGCACTGAGGGCAAAATATGCGGCAGTGGGTGCTGCGGAGTTCGCCCGTTTCCTCCCCGGCACAATGCCCCAGCTGCGCATCCAGGCTGCTCAAACGTTGTCTATGTTTGGCAGCACATAACAGTTGTTCACACAGGTTTCTTTGATGAACCTGAACAAAACATCACACAGAAGTCGACTTACTGCTGAACACCTCCACTCAATTCTGAGGATTTCTTCAGCTCAGAGCCTTACCCCAAACATTGATGAACTTGTGGAAAAGATGGGACACCACCAAGTATCACCCTCAACCTCAAACAAGTGAACATTACTGTGCAATCACATATTTAGAGTTTTTACTCAGTTCAAGTTTAAAAGTTAAAATTTAATATTTGTTTTCACTGCATGTTACTTCTCCTTAAACAAAGTGTTGTTTTTGATTAATAGATTTTTGCACTTTATTTTTTTGTATTTCAATCCAATTATATTTTAAAAATATTTCAGTTGAGTGGATGATAGAAAATTGCTATTATTGTTTTTTCTTTGAAGTAAATTTAGCCCACTTTTGCTAAAATAGAAAATATAGTCTACTGATGGTGCCTTGAATACCGGTTTCTTTCATTTAATGTTCATGTTATGGGGATATTTATATAAAGGAAATTTGTCTTTTGTGTCTGTTGAAAATTAAAGATTACTGACAGAGCCATAAGAAAATATTGCTTTATTTATCTGATCATATTGTAATATATTTGTTAGGTTTTCAGTAGGTTCAATTAGGTTCACTAGACTATATGCGTCATTTAAAATTTTTTCAATGAACATTCGAACAGTCCGGCCCTCGTCTTGTAGCTGATTTTTTTATTTGGCCCTCCGTCCATTTGACTTTGACACCCCTGGTTTAAAGTGATGGAGGACGATTTTTTGTATTTTTATGAGCATGGCTTTATTTCCATCACAGCATATCGGATGACTGTCATTCACATTCCATTCACCCAGCGCAATGTAATGGCGATAGGTTTAGGCTACTTCATGACACAAAAATTGTCCTTAGACCCATCATGAGGTTGCTGCAACCTAGCCTATAAATGTGCACACAGGTCGAGAGAAAAATTTGAGTAATGAAGGTAACAGACAGTGACACATTCAATACCGCCTTGCACAATCTTGCCTGCACTTAGCTAAACTAGGATGTAATCATTAGTCCAACAGTTGCAAACAAGTTTCTATTGGACAAATGCAGGTATGTTTATCCGTTTCATTCCATTTAAGAAACATTTTTCAACAGAATCGGTGGAATGAATAAACCCCTGACTACACACAAACACAGTTCACTTTCATAGCAGCCACATACAAACAGCACGATCACTTTGCTCATCGTATAATTCCTTCTCACATCTACGCGATCTCCTCCTCTCACCTTATTATCCCTTCGCTTGTCAGTGCATAATACATCAGCTGTCTGTGACCAGCCGAAAAAAGCCTTTCCAAGGCAAATCATCATATCATAACAGCTAACCGCTACACACAGCCTACATCCTTGTCACCATTTTATCTAAATTCATAGTCAACATAGCTACTAGAACTAATGCGTTAATAAACCCGCTACAATCATGCAGTACAGTGTAGGATTGACACTATTTCGTTCACTGGTCAATTGTTTGTTTGATAGGCTGTTTGTCGACTGAGATTTCTTTAGTCGAGCAGTAGCAAAAAATGTGTGTACAAGACACACGTCTGATTCGCACCTGTCTCAGTGGACTTGTGGAGGCCATTGGGATGGCACAATCCATCACTCTATGACGTGCTACTGAAATTGTATATGGTTATATTACGTAAGAACAATGGCGCAACACTACCAAAAATAACATTATTTTATAAAAAATGTCTTTCTCCCGCATTGGATAGTGGTCGCTGTCCGTGGTTCTGAAACACATCAGTGCGCTGTTGAATTGGCGCCTTTCCTAGACCATGTTGCTATGTGCATAATGGCAAAGATGACCAGCATATTGGTGTTGAGAAAAAACGTGGTGGAGGCAGCAGCGGAGTTAAGAGACGAGAAAACGGCCCTTGCCTTAATTGTGTAAGAAAAGTGATGCGAGGAAACCTTCTTAATTAGGTCTATAATCAAAAGCCTAACTGTTAAATGTGCCTGGCTTTATACAGTTGAAGTTGAAGGTTTACATACACTTATGTTGGAGTCATTAAAACTCATTTTTCAGCCACTCCACACATTTTTTGTTAACAAACTATAGTTTTGGCAAGTCGGTTAGGACATCGACTTTGTGCATGACACAAGTCATTTTTCCAACAATTGTTTACAGAATGGTTATTTCACTTATAATTCACTATCACAATTCCAGTGGGTCAGAAGTTTACATACACTAAGTTGACTGTGCCTTTAAACAGCGTGGAAAATTCCAGAAAATGATGTCATGGCTTTAGAAGCTTCAGATAGGCTAATTGCCATCATTTGAGTCAATTGGAGGTGTACCTGTGGATGTATTTCAAGGCCTACCTTTAAACTTAGTGCCTCTTTGCTTGACATCATGGGAAAATCAAAAGAAATCAGCCAAGACCTCGGAAAAAGAATTGTAGACATCCACAAGTCTGGTTCATCCTTGGGAACAATTTCCAAATGCCTGCTGGTACCACGTTCATCTGTTCAAACACCATGGGACCACGCAGCCGTCATACCGCTCAGGAAGGAGACACGTTCTGTCTCCTAGAGATGAACGTACTTTGGTGTGAAAAGTGCAAATCAATCCCAGAACAGCAAAGGACCTTGTGAAGATGCTGGAGGAAACAGGTGCAAAAGTATCTATATCCACAGTAAAATGAGTCCTACATCGACATAACCTGAAAGGCCACTCAGCAAGGAAGAAGCCACTGCTCCAAAACCACCATAAAAAAGCCAGACTATGGTTTGCAGCTGCACATGGGGACAAAGATCGTACTTTGTGGAGAAATGTCTTCTGGTCTGATGAAACAAAAATAGAACTGTTTGGCCATAATGACCATCGTTATGTTTGGAGGAAAAAGGGGGATGCTTGCAAGCCGAAGAACACCATCCCAACCGTGAAGCATGAGGGTGGCAGCATCATGTTGTGGGGGTGCTTTGCTGCAGGAGGGATTGGTGCACTTCACAAAATAGATGGCATCATGAGGGGAAATTATGTTGATATATTGAAGCAACAGCTCAAGACATCAATAAGGAAGTTAAATCTTGGTCGCAAATGGGTCTTCCAAATGGACAATGACCCCAAGCATACTCCCAAAGTTGTGGCAAAATGGCTGAAGGACAACAAAGTCAAGGTATATGAGTGGCCATCACAATGCTCTGACCTCAATCCTATAGACAATTTGTGGGCAGAACTGAAAAACCGTGTGCGAGCAAGGAGGCCTACAAACCTGACTCAGTTACACCAGCTCCGTCAGGAGGAATGGGCCAACTTATTGTGGGAAGCTTGTGGAAGGCTACCCAAAACATTTGACCCAAGTTAAACCATTTAAAGGCAATGCTACCAAAATACTAATTGAGTGTATGTAAAATTCTGACCCACTGGGAATATGATGAAATAAATAAAAGCTGAAATAAATCATTCTCTCTACTATTATTCTGACATTTCACATTCTTAAAATAAAGTGGTGATCCTAACTGACCTAAGACAGGGAATTTTTACTAGGATTAAATGTCAGGAATTGTGAAAAACTGAGTTGAAATGTATTTCGCTAAGGTGTATGTAAACTTCTGACTTCAACTGTAAATCATCCATATGTATCTACAGCAATAAGACAGATCTTGCTTTTGTTGCCTGTTTGAGTGTTTGTTTAATAGCCTACTGATTCCGTGAGCACCAAGACTCACACAACCACAACAAGTTAGTACATTTGTGAAACTGTTTATCCATGCCGTAATAAAGTCTTTACACTTTATATTCGATAGAACGGTGCCTCGTATTATTTATAATTAATTTTGTGTTGTTTACATTGTTCCAAATTGTCCGAAAAACAATATCGATAATAATAGTAACCCTTCTTTTTCTTGATCTCCTTATTGTTATTACTATTATTGTTATGATCATCATTATAATAATAAATGTCATTATCATTAGTAGGCTTAGTATGGCAGCCTTGTATAACCACCATCGAGCTGTAGGTCTAAGAACGCATCCTGTTTAGTCTTGTCATGACGTTGGCCTGGGAGGTAGGTTTATGACAGTCATAAATACCTCTTCCCCCCTTTTTCCTCTCTCTACCCTACTGAGGTTACATTTGCAAAACCCTTGGTTAACAGAGATTCTGGGAACATCAGAAGGTGGGGGGAAATGAACTATATTCTGGCAATCCGATCAATTGAACATATGCGGTTGTACTTAATTAATATGATGTCAGTTCGATTGTCATCTGAGACATTCTCATCAATGATAAGATGACAAACTCTACAGTGGAAAGTCTACACCTCAGAGTTATCGGATTCACATATAATTGTTGTTCAATTTAAATGTTTGAATATGAAATTATTCATGATGGGATGAAATGTGATTTTAGCTTCTAAAATGTGAGATTTTCATAAGATAGGGGGCTCTGCTCAAATCAGTGGCTCACCCCTGTGAAGGGACATAAAACTTTTCAAACACGCCCTCCTTTCCCTTCCTATATAAGCCCTTGATGACAATATAACCTCCTGTTCCGAAGATGTGAGGACAACAGTCCGATGTCAGAATGGTTCAGATAATAACTACAGAACGAAGCCAACATCAGCGTGAGCTTTGGTTGCGAATGGTATGAACTTTGAACTCTTATTCACTACAGAAGTGATACCTCCTAGCCGTTGAGTTAGCAACAGCAGATGCAAACGAGAATTAGGAAGGAACAGACAGAGTATCCCGTCTATAAAACAACGACGTTACTACAACGTATCCACTTGACCACCAGAGACATTCTTCAAAGGACTCGGTTGGGCAACACGGCCTTCCATCTACCACCAACCTACTGAAGCGCAGCTCAGAGTAAATATTTATTGCATTTTCCTTTTCCAAATGGGCGGTAATTTAGAATGCATAGGATACTGTATTTACGATAGCACAGCTTCTTCCCTTTGTTCCTCATTCTTCCAGCTCTTTCACTCAAACCCAGACCCTTTTCTTTTGTGTAACAAGCTGTCATATCTGTTCCGCCCGCTAGGGACGTTATGTGTAATCAAGTTATGATTTAAATATGTGTATGTGTAATTCTGTGTGATTAGTTGGGTTTAATTACTTATTTACTAAATACCTAATTTTGTATTGCTGATTCAACTTGTTAGCCAGGGTTCATGCAGATAACTAAGAATTTACAACTTTCAGATGAGACTAAATTAAGATGATGATTAATATTGACTGCTATTGATGTAAAATACTACTAGGTCTTTAAGAGTTTATTCGGAAGATAACAGCTCTATAAATATTATTTTGTGGTGCCCGACTCTAGTTAATTACATTTACATCATCATCTCAATCAGGTAATATTAATGACGGAGAAATTATTTTATTGAATAGCATGTCATATCACTTAATCCGGCATAGCCAAAGACACGACAGTCTTAATACATTAACTTACTTAGGCATATATTTCAATACTTCTATAGGCTACTGTACTGTATCAATCTATAATTCATTTGTTCATGTCATCACACAGCATACGAGTCATTCATGATTTGAAAAGCAATCAAGTATTTTAGTTTTAAAATAACAAAGCGACACTTAAATGATTAGCACAAGCAATAAATAAACCGTTCCAATTCGGAAATTGCATTCAAAAATGTATTCAACTGCTTTTAGTCTTTGCTGTAATAAAGGCTTTACAAAAAAATATCACAACAGACTCTGGTACACTTATCATTTATTTAGTGTTGTTTAGATTGTTCCAAACGGTCAGAAAAATGATATTGTAACCTAACACATAATATGCACACAGCATTTGCTCCTTACCTTCTTTTTATTGATCTCCAGTAAATTTATTCCACACGTCAGACTTCCCCTTTACCTCCTGAGAAACCAGTAAACATTCACCCCGTTTTGAGTTTATTTGTTATGACCTCTGCATCCATTTTAGGGAATTTCTTTCCTAAACAAATGAGGAATTTCGATAACAGAACTTTTCAGTCAGAAATGGCTGTAATTATGTTACATCTTCAGCAAAAGGGACAGCGCGATAAACACTGTTGATGTTCTGTGGTGGTCGCTGCAGCAGGGAGGAGAGAGAGACAACGGGTGCTAGTCTCACAGTCACCCACTGTCATTTTTTTTTACGCAGCGCAGTCGGGGACAGACCTAGTACAGTGTACATTCAGCAAGTAGTTTAGCAGTTACAACGAAATATAGCTCTCTCTTGCTTCTGCTTCATTTTTGAAGAAATGAATTTGTTCAAAACTGTTCAAGTATTGTCTTTCTCTGTCTTTGAGTCAACTACTCACCATATTGTATGCACTGCAGTGCTAGCTAGTAGTAGCTTCTACTATCAGTAATATATTCATTCTGTGATCCTTTGATTCGGTGGACAACATGTTAGTTCATGCTGCAAGAGCTCTGATAGGTTGGAGGACGTTCTCCGTAAGTTGTCAGAATTACTGTGTAAGTCTATGGAAGGGGGTGAGAACCATGATCCTCCTAGGTTTTGTATTGAAGTCAATGTACCCAGAGGACAGAAACTAGCTGTCCGGGGGATCACGTGACCCTTGAACGAGATGGCCGCATGAACTAAGAGCTCCGCACAAGTAGTTTCCAATTCCTAATCTTACCTCCACTCCAAGTTCACACTCATTTAGCTTTAGTAAGAAAAAGTAATGGCGGCTACAAAAGGCGACACTACAGGTGACATTTTTACCCGGACTCGAGTATTAGCGACGGAAAAAGCCTCCAAGAAGAAGCTAGTTTAAGAAAAAACTAGCGCCATTAGCCAGGAGCAAGAGAACCCGCTCCCCCACGAGGCACAACGAATGCCAACCTCGCACTCTGTCAAAGACATCCTTTCTGAGTTGAGATCCCAACGTACAGAACTAAACAATAAATTAGATGCCATTAATTCTCAGCTCAGTGCGATAGGGGGCAAGGTGACAATCCTGGAAAACGCTTTGCCTGACATCAACAACAAGATAACCATAAACGCGGGGCGCCTGGACGAGGCAGAGGGGCGAATCCTATCCATGGAAAACTTATTGACAGATGCCATGGAAACAATAGCATATGCTAAAAAGAAAATCGAGCATCTGGAAGAGAAAACAGAGGACCTGGAAAACAGGGGGCGAAGGAATAATTGTGTTCTATTCAATCTGGGCGAAAAAGAAGAGGGAAACATGCCACTGATCCGCTCCCTGCAAGACAAACTTCCCGAGTGGCTCCACCTGCCCACCGACAGGCCCATAGAACTAGAGAGAGCTCACCGAGCACTGAGGCCCCCACCAGCAGCCAGACAACCACCGCGCCCAATCACCATACGTTTCCTGAGATTCACCGACAAGGAACGAGTCCTACAGGCGGCGAAAAACAACACCATCACAGTGGGAAATGCCAAACTCGCTTTACACCAGGACCTGTCTGCTGGAATACGCCGAAAGCGCCGAGAATTTGACGAAGTGAAGAAATACTCCATTGGCCGAGGCATCTTCAGGGGATTCAAATACCCAAACGAGCTCAGGATTCTTCACCAAGTGCGACACTTCAAAACTCCCGAAGAGGCTAAACGTTTTTTGAAAGACAATACTGGCCAATGAGAAACAGACCAATGACTAAATGCAATTAATGCCATTACTAAAGGAGGTAAGACGACATATAGCCGATATCCAGAGATCCACCCCCTAAATGTCATTATAGCCGTCCAATTTATATTTATTGTCCTTTAACTGAGAGGGATGGGCTGTATAGCCTAACCTAGGCCTACTAATGTTTCAGCCTACTTTTATTTCCCTGTTTTTTTTGTTGTTGCTATTATTACCTGGGGTTCCCTATGTCCCTTGGGGGAGGCATATGTAGGCTGGGCTATTGATTTTATTTTTCTCCCCTCTTTTACTGTGGTCTGGACGAGGGCAACTATGTTATTTACTCAATGCGGGGTGGAGAGGATGAGGCATTTCTTTGGTGGGGAGAGGGAGACGTTGTGCGTTGCTAACTGTTCCCGGTTTTTGTTTTATTCGGAACACAGAATTGAGACTGAGCGGGGGGGGGTGTAATAGATCCAACGGGATGTGTCGAGTTGTTTGGGAACTCGGCTGGGGTGTTCAGAGATTATTATTTTATGTACACCATTTATTTTCTTTTTATGTGAACGCAGCTGTAATTACTATCCACTTTTAACCAGCGATGACTTGCACTAAAGTTCGATTACTGCTCGATGACGATGACTAGTACCTTAAATCTATTGACATGGAACTGCCATGGTCTAGGGCATGCAATAAAATGGAAAAAGATACTATGTGCTCTAAAAAAGGAAAAAGCAGACATTGCGCTATTACAAGAGACACACCTCTGTGATGCTGAACATGCCAAACTCCGCAGAGCTTGGGTGGGACAGGTGTATGTCTCATCTTTCAAATCAAACAGTAGAGGCACAGCCATACTTATCCATAAAAATGTTCCATTCATAATTGACAAAAACATATCTGATCCGGAGGGGAGATTTATTTTGATAACTGGGTCACTATATGGTCAACCAATTACTATATTAAACATATACGCCCCTAACACAGATACTCCTGCCTTCATGTAAAAAATTATAACCCTGTTCAATGAGCATTGTGTCTCCTTTGGCGTGGTGGCCGGAGATTTTAATTGTACCCTTAACCCAACCCTAGACAAATCATCTCAAGTCCCCACCACAAATCCTAGATCTGCAAAGATGTTGAACTCTCTTACTAAAGAGATGGGACTGATAGATATCTGGAGAGAGAATAATAGCTCATCTATGGACTATACATACTACTCTAATGTCCATTACACCTACTCCCGTATAGATTACATTTTTATCCCAAAGAGTTTCATAAATTCAGCCACATGTACAATCGGACCCATAGCACTTTCAGATCACGCCTTTGTCCACCTCTGCTTCGACCTCTGCAAAAACATCCCGAGGTCAAAGAGCTGGAAATTCAACACCTCCATGCTATCAAATGACGAGTTCCATACATTGGTAACTACATGGATAGACAACTACACACAAGACAATAAAGACTCTCCTGTTTCTCCGGCCACAATGTGGGACGCTGCTAAAGCCACACTAAGAGGTCATCTAATTGCATATGCTTCCTCTAAGAAAAAAGCAATGGAAGCACACAGGCTAGATCTTGAGAGGGAGCTGGAATGCTGTGAAAAAATACATAAACAATCCCTAGACAGTTCAATATGGGCCCAAATTTTATTAAATGGATCAAATCACTATACTCTCATCCAAATGCCATGGTGACTACTAATGGACTGAACTCTGACAGATTCCCTCTGGAACGGGGCACAAGACAAGCTCGCTGTCCCCGCTGCTCTACTTGTTGGGGGCGGAGCCTCTGGCAGAACTGATAAGGAGCAATCCAAGTATTATGGGTGTTTCTGCAGGTGGCCTGCAGCACAAGATTTCGCTTTACGCGGATGATGTCTTGCTCTACATATCCAACCCTGAGAAATCCCTCCCTCTCATTTTTTTTTTTTTGAATTTTACCCCTTTTTCTCCCCAATTTCGTAGTATCCAATTGTTGTAGTAGCTACTATCTTGTCTCATTGCTACAACTCCCGTACGGGCTCGGGAGAGACGAAGGTTGAAAGTCATGCGTCCTCCGATACACAACCAACCAAGCCGCTGCTTCTTTAACACAGTGCAGAGAGCGAGAGAGCGAGCGCGACAGAGAGCGAGAGAGCGAGCGCGACAGAGAGAGAGAGAGCGAGCTCGACAGAGAGAGAGAGCGAGCGCGACAGAGAGAGAGAGCGAGCGCGACAGAGAGAGAGAGCGAGCGCGACAGAGAGAGAGAGCGAGCGCGACAGAGCGAGCGCGACAGAGAGAGAGAGAGCGAGCGCGACAGAGAGAGAGAGAGAGCGAGCGCGACAGAGAGAGAGAGAGAGCGACAGAGAGAGAGAGAGCGACAGAGAGAGAGAGCGCGACAGAGAGAGAGAGCGCGACAGAGAGAGAGAGCGCGACAGAGAGAGAGAGCGCGACAGAGAGAGAGAGAGCGACAGAGAGAGCGAGAGCGACAGAGAGAGAGCGCGACAGAGAGAGCGCAACAGACAGAGAGAGCGCGACAGAGAGAGAGAGAGCGCGACAGAGCGCGACAGAGAGAGAGAGCGCGACAGAGAGAGAGAGAGCGCGACAGAGAGAGAGAGAGCGCGACAGAGAGAGAGAGAGCGCGACAGAGAGAGAGCGCGACAGAGAGAGCGCGCGACAGAGAGAGAGCTCTTTGAATTTTACCCCTTTTTCTCCCCAATTTCGTAGTATCCAATTGTTGTAGTAGCTACTATCTTGTCTCATTGCTACAACTCCCGTACGGGCTCGGGAGAGACGAAGGTTGAAAGTCATGCGTCCTCCGATACACAACCAACCAAGCCGCTGCTTCTTTAACACAGTGCAGAGAGCGAGAGAGCGAGCGCGACAGAGAGCGAGAGAGCGAGCGCGACAGAGAGAGAGAGAGCGAGCTCGACAGAGAGAGAGAGCGAGCGCGACAGAGAGAGAGAGCGAGCGCGACAGAGAGAGAGAGCGATCGCGACAGAGCGAGCGCGACAGAGAGAGAGAGAGCGAGCGCGACAGAGAGAGAGAGAGAGCGAGCGCGACAGAGAGAGAGAGAGAGCGACAGAGAGAGAGAGAGCGACAGAGAGAGAGAGCGCGACAGAGAGAGAGAGCGCGACAGAGAGAGAGAGCGCGACAGAGAGAGAGAGCGCGACAGAGAGAGAGAGCGCGACAGAGAGAGAGAGAGCGACAGAGAGAGCGAGAGCAACAGAGAGAGAGCGCGACAGAGAGAGCGCAACAGACAGAGAGAGCGCGACAGAGAGAGAGAGCGCGACAGAGCGCGACAGAGAGAGAGAGAGCGCGACAGAGAGAGAGAGAGCGCGACAGAGAGAGAGAGAGCGCGACAGAGAGAGAGAGAGCGCGACAGAGAGAGAGAGAGCGCGACAGAGAGAGAGCGCGACAGAGAGAGAGCGCGACAGAGAGAGAGCGCGACAGAGAGAGAGAGAGAGCGCGGCAGAGAGAGAGAGAGAGAGCGACAGAGAGAGAGAGAGAGCGACAGAGAGAGAGAGAGAGCGCGACAGAGAGAGAGAGCGCGACAGAGAGAGAGAGCGCGACAGAGAGAGAGAGCGCGACAGAGAGAGAGAGCGCGACAGAGAGAGCACGACAGAGAGAGAGAGCGCGACAGAGAGAGAGAGAGAGAGCGACAGAGAGAGAGAGAGAGAGCGACAGAGAGAGAGAGAGAGAGAGCGACAGAGAGAGAGAGAGAGAGAGCGACAGAGAGAGAGCGACAGAGAGAGAGAGAGAGCGACAGAGAGAGAGCGACAGAGAGAGAGCGACAGAGAGAGAGAGAGAGCGACAGAGAGAGAGAGAGCGACAGAGAGAGAGAGAGAGCGACAGAGAGAGAGAGCGACAGAGAGAGAGAGAGAGCGACAGAGAGAGAGCGCGACAGAGAGAGCGCGACAGACAGAGAGAGAGAGCGCGACAGAGAGAGAGAGAGAGCGCGACAGAGAGAGAGAGAGAGCGCGACAGAGAGAGAGAGAGCGCGACAGAGAGAGAGAGAGCGCGACAGAGAGAGAGAGAGCGCGACAGAGAGAGAGAGAGCGAGACAGAGAGAGAGAGAGCGCGACAGAGAGAGAGAGAGCGCGACAGAGAGAGAGAGAGCGCGACAGAGAGAGAGAGAGCGACAGAGAGAGAGAGAGAGCGACAGAGAGAGAGAGAGAGCGACAGAGAGAGAGAGAGAGCGACAGAGAGAGAGAGAGAGAGCGACAGAGAGAGAGCGCAACAGACAGAGAGAGCGCGACAGACAGAGAGAGAGAGCGCGACAGAGAGAGAGAGAGCGCGACAGAGAGAGAGAGAGCGCGACAGAGAGAGAGAGAGCGCGACAGAGAGAGAGAGAGCGCGACAGAGAGAGAGAGCGCGACAGAGAGAGAGAGAGCGCGACAGAGAGAGAGAGCGCGACAGAGAGAGAGCGCGACAGAGAGAGTGCGCGACAGAGAGAGAGCGCGACAGAGAGAGAGCGCGACAGAGAGAGAGCGCGACAGAGAGAGAGAGCGCGCGACAGAGAGAGAGCGCGACAGAGAGAGAGCGCGACAGAGAGAGAGCGCGACAGAGAGAGAGCGCGACAGAGAGAGAGAGCGCGACAGAGAGAGAGCGCGACAGAGAGAGAGCGCGACAGAGAGAGAGCGCGACAGAGAGAGAGCGCGACAGAGAGAGAGAGAGCGCGACAGAGAGAGAGAGAGCGCGACAGAGAGAGAGAGAGCGCGACAGAGAGAGAGAGAGCGCGACAGAGAGAGAGAGAGCGCGACAGAGAGAGAGAGAGCGCGACAGAGAGAGAGAGAGCGCGACAGAGAGAGAGAGAGAGCGCGACAGAGAGAGAGAGAGCGCGACAGAGAGAGAGAGAGAGCGACAGAGAGAGAGAGCGCGACAGAGCACGACAGAGAGAGAGAGCGCGACAGAGAGAGCGCGACAGAGAGAGAGAGCGCGACAGAGAGAGAGAGAGAGAGAGAGCGACAGAGAGAGAGAGAGCGACAGAGAGAGAGAGCGACAGAGAGAGAGAGAGCGACAGAGAGAGAGAGAGAGAGAGAGTGACAGAGAGAGAGAGAGTGACAGAGAGAGAGAGAGAGCGACAGAGAGAGAGAGAGAGCGACAGAGAGAGAGAGAGAGCGACAGAGAGAGAGAGAGCGACAGAGAGAGAGAGAGCGACAGAGAGAGAGAGAGCGACAGAGAGAGAGAGAGAGAGCGAGCGACAGAGAGAGAGAGAGAGAGCGAGCGACAGAGAGAGAGAGAGAGAGCGACAGAGAGAGAGAGAGAGAGAGCGACAGAGAGAGAGAGAGCGCAACAGAGAGAGAGAGAGCGCGACAGAGAGAGAGAGAGCGCGACAGAGAGAGAGAGAGCGCGACAGAGAGAGAGAGAGCGCGACAGAGAGAGAGCGACAGAGAGAGAGAGAGCGCGACAGAGAGAGAGAGAGCGCGACAGAGAGAGAGAGAGCGCGACAGAGAGAGAGAGAGCGCGACAGAGAGAGAGAGAGCGCGACAGAGAGAGAGAGAGAGCGACAGAGAGAGAGAGAGAGCGACAGAGAGAGAGAGAGAGAGAGCGACAGAGAGAGAGAGAGAGAGAGCGACAGAGAGAGAGAGAGAGAGAGAGCGACAGAGAGAGAGAGAGAGCGACAGAGAGAGAGAGAGAGAGCGACAGAGAGAGAGAGAGAGAGCGACAGAGAGAGAGAGAGAGCGACAGAGAGAGAGAGAGCGACAGAGAGAGAGAGAGAGCGACAGAGAGAGAGAGAGAGCGACAAAGAGAGAGAGAGCGCGACAGAGAGAGAGAGAGAGCGACAGAGAGAGAGAGAGCGCGACAGAGAGAGAGAGAGAGCGACAGAGAGAGAGAGAGAGCGACAGAGAGAGAGAGAGAGCGACAGAGAGAGAGAGAGAGCGACAGAGAGAGAGAGAGCGCGACAGAGAGAGAGAGAGCGCGACAGAGAGAGAGAGAGCGACAGAGAGAGAGAGAGCGACAGAGAGAGAGAGAGAGCGACAGAGAGAGAGAGAGCGCGACAGAGAGAGAGAGCGCGACAGAGAGAGAGAGAGCGCGACAGAGAGAGAGAGAGAGCGACAGAGAGAGACAGAGCGCGACAGAGAGAGAGAGAGCGCGACAGAGAGAGAGAGAGCGCGACAGAGAGAGAGAGAGCGACAGAGAGAGAGAGAGAGAGCGACAGAGAGAGAGAGCGACAGAGAGAGAGAGAGAGAGCGACAGAGAGAGCGACAGAGAGAGAGAGAGAGCGACAGAGAGAGAGAGAGAGCGACAGAGAGAGAGAGAGAGCGACAGAGAGAGAGAGAGCACGACAGAGAGAGAGAGAGAGCGTGCCCTGGAGAATAATCGGTGAGTTTCTTTTTCAGGGAATCTCTCTCTGTTTCCAGCAGCACTGTGCAGCAGAGAGGAGCAGAGATCAACTGGAGTCGAGAAGAGCAGAGCAGAGCCTAGAGGAGCAGGTCACCCTCTGTGCACACAGAGTCACATGGCCCAAACAAGTGGGAGAGGGGAGAAACACAGAGGGATAGAAAGAGGGACAGAGACACAAGTGTAGCAGCAACAAGAGAGAGAGAATAGGGTGAGAGAGAATAAAAGAGGGATAGTGCGAATGAGAGGGATATAGAAAGAGAAGTGAACAAGAGAAAGACAGAAAGAGGGGGTCGATAGAAAAAGGGAGAATGGTTTACTAAAGTAAGAGAATGAGAGCGAGGTAGAGGGCAAGCTAGATTGCTTCCTTTGGGACCATTGCTTATGAGATTTTACAGCTCTAGTCCTTTCATCAAACCTGGTGTTTGTTTGCACAGTGGTTTCTATGACAGTGCTTTTCTGTCTTCTGATGTTTTATGTTTTATGGTGCTCTGTTAGGAAGGGAGAGGAACGTACAACCAGCCTTACTGACGTTTGCATGTGGACTGGGAGACATGAGGGTTTTGATGAGCTAGTCAAGATAGATGTTGAATAGAAAGAAAGGTCAATACAACACAATATAAAGTAGCTTGGGAGACATTTTGGGATTTTGGCTAGATTTATATCTAGCCAAAGAATGTATAAGAGACAGTTATTGGTTAAGTTCATGTTTCTTTGTATGTTACAATAAATTACATTGTTTCGATTATCTCATGCTTTTTTATAATTGAATACCGTCTCTTTAAGTGATCATGCAGCGGCTCATGCTCACTAATATGGGGTCAATGGGTTTCACGTTAGAACGCTAGCTGTAACTGTCACTTTGTCAGTTGAAGCTGAGCTGAGGAGCCATACGGTTTTCTGACCATGTCCTCATTTTTGATATCCCTGTAGAAATAATTCTACTTATCTGAAGATACTTACAATACCTTTAGTTTACATGAAGATCTGTAGATAACTGTACATACTGGAAACCTGTGGGATAAAGTATTTATTTTTTTACTCTTTACGCAGGAGTCTCTGGTCGTTTAACTAAAATGAGTGATGCACGGCTACCATACAGCCTCAAGCGAAACTATCACTGCACCTACATAAATGCTTAGCCTATAGGATCCGACAGTGACTGGCTATAGATAGTGATATAGCGAGTGAAAAGGATATGGCGTTGGGCAGGGGTACTCAAGTACTATATTGTCATTTATCAACCCCCACCTCCCAACCCAGTCGACCCTAAACTGTTCACACCCCCCTTGTTGCTGTAGAGAAAATGTTGCAATTTTTAAGGCAAATTTGGTACAATTCTACACATTTAGCATGGGACAGATACATTTTTATCTGTTTAAAAGCTAATTCCGAATTGACCCGGTTCTGGTCCGGATCCGGACCCGCCAGTTGTGTATGAGGGGCGTAGGGGCTAAAACGTACACGTTACTAGGACACCAGTGTTCTTCTCGTCTCATTCAGCAGCCACGCTGGCAAGCTAAGAGAAGGAGGACTGTGTCCACAAAATTAATTAGCCTATACACTCCAAACCATAACAGTCCACCCACTGTCAACAAAAACACATGACACTTAGAGAGAATGAAGCCTAGCCAAGCCCAGCCAAGCCCAGTCCAAGGTCCTCTCTCTCTGCCAGCACTACCTTACAGAGAATAGAAACGTTGCCTTGAGTCGACTACCATAAAGCTGTGTGTTGGGGAATTTAACTGTATATGAGCCCTATTCAATTATACTGTATTAGTTTATTTTGCACAGCACGTTGTGAGGTATGTTGACTATGCATTTGCCTATAGAGGTGTAGAAGGAGGTGACATGATTATTCATATGCTTGGAGCCGCTGGATGTGGCCATATTTGTTGTTGTGAGAAGTGGCCAAGGGGGCTCAGGGGACATGGTCCCACCACTGATCTAGGGACAGGAACTGAAGGACAGAAGGAAGAGAGAGAGGGAGAAAGATAGAGAGGAGACAGCACATAGGGGGCTTTCATTGTCACTACCACCACAGACGGACACACACTCCTCTACTTCCTAGCCTCACCCTTTCCTCATGCACAGTCTCTCACAACACAGTCCCTTTCTCTCTCTCCTCATCGATCTTCCTTTCAGTCTCCCTAATCAGGCCCCATTGTGGGCCTCTCCTAGCCTTGCCAGGACAGAGAATGGGGAGAGCGGGGACTCAGCGTGACCAAAACAACAACAACAACATGACCTACAGCTGCAGCCAATCCAAATCTCAAGAGACAAATAACGCCACAAACCAATCCCTGGGAAGAGAATCAAACACCAGCCAGAGGCTGCCAATGGAACAGTGGGGCTGGGAAGTGGAAATTAGCCATTTGGAGATCATTAAGATCAAACAGATGAAAAAGTGAATTTCTCCATCTAGATTCAGCTGCTGTTATACAACCAAGAGGACAGATATATTTCAAACAGTTTCTCCCTGCTGATAAACACATTTTAATGTTGTAGTTGGAAACTCAGTGTTCAGTCAGTGTTGCCAATTAGAGCTAATGCTAACATTGAATCAGCACTATTGAGAAATTGCAGTGAAAGAACATGAAACATGACAGTTTTACATGTTAAAGGGGAAGTCATTTCAGAAGCTTGTAGGATTCCTTACTTACCAACCACAGCTGCAAATCCCAATAAAACTACATCAGCTGTTCCTGACAACTTTGTGATCTCACTCTTTGTAGTCGATGTGATTATGACATTTAAACATTTTAACATTCACAAGGCCACCGGGCCAGGTGGTTTACCAGGACGAGTAATCAGAGCATGCGCTGATCAGCTGTCAAGTTTTTTCACTGACATTTTCAACCTGTCCAGGACCCTGTCTGTAATACCGACATGTTTCAAGCAGACCATCATAGTCCCTGTGCCCAAGGAAGCCAAAGTAACCTGCCTAAATGACTACCACCTCCCTCTGCAACTGGATCCTGGACTTCCTGACGTGCTGCCCGTAGGTGGTAAGAGTAGGCAACAACAAGTCTGCCACGCTGATCCTCAACACTGGGGCCCCTCAGGGGTGTGTACTTAGTCCCCTCCTGTACTCCATGTTCACTGCGTGGCCAAACACGACTCCAACACCATCATTAAGTTTGCTGACGACAACGATGAGGGAGGGAGTCAGAGACCTGGCAGTGTGGTGCCAGGACAACAACCTATCCCTCAAAGTGAGCAAGACAAAGGATCTGATTGTGGACTACAGGAAAAGGCGGGCCGAACAGGCCACCATTAACATCAACGGGGCCGTAGTGGAGCGGGTCGAGAGTTTCAAGTTCCTTGGTGTCCACATCACCAACGAACTATCATGGTCCAAACACACCAAGACAGTAGGGAAGACGCCATGACAAAACCTGTGCCCCTGCACCGGTACCCCCTGTATATAGCCTCGTTATTGTAATGTTAGTGTTATTTTTTGTATATTTTTTTTAAACTTTAGTTTATTTGGTAAATATTTTCTTTACTCTTCTTGAACTGCAAACTTGTAAAGTAAGTATTTCAAGGTCTACACTTTTTAAGTTAAGGAATTATGAATTAAGGAAATGAAACACTAGCCACTTTAAAATGTCTCCGTATCTTGTATTACTCATCTCATATGTGTAAACTGTACTCCCACACTATTCTACGGTATCTTAGTCACTTTAATTGTGTGTAAATATTGCATCACCCATCTCATATGTATTCTATACTCTGCCACTATCTTATTTTATTTACCTTTATTTAACTAGGCAAGTCAGTTCAAAGGCAAGTACAAATTCTTATTTTCAATGACTGCACTGAACAGTGGGTTAACTGCCTGTTCCAGGGCAGAACGACAGACCTTGTCAGCTCGGGGAGTTGAACTTGCAACCTTTCGGTTACTAGTCCAACTCTCTAACCACTAGGCTACCCTGCCGCCCATCTTAGTCCAATACCGCTCTGACATACACGTTCAAAAGTTTAGGGTCACTTAGAAATGTCCTTGTTTTTGAAAGAAAAGCTATTTTTTTGTCCATTAAAATAACATCAAATTGATCAGAATTACAGTGTAGACATTGTTAATGTTGTAAATGACTATTGTAGCTGGAAATGGCAGCACCTGCACCATTGAGAGCATCTTGACTGGCTGCATCATCACTTGGTATGACAATTGCTTGGCATCAGACCGCAGGGCGCTACAGAGGGTAGTGCGTACGGCCCATTATATCACTGGGGCTGAGCTCCCTGCCATCCAGGACCTCTATACCAGGCGGTGTCAGAGAAAGGCCCTACAAAATTGTCAAAGACTCCAGCCATCCAAGACCCCCCTTTGCACTAACTCTTTGGACTCACATACGCTGCTGCTACTGCTTATTATCCATCCTGTTGCCTCGTCACTTTACCACTACCCAAATGTACATATCTACCTCAATTACCTCGTACACCTGCACATTGACTCAGTACTGGTACCCCGTGTATATAGCCAAGTTATCGTTACTCATTGTGTATTTATTCCTCGTGTTATCTTTCTATATTTTTTTCCCTTTGTCTCTCTGCATTGTTGGGAATGGCTTGTAAGTAAGCATTTCACTGTTAGTCTACACCTGTTGTTTACGAAGCATGTATACTCAGGGAATTCTGTGATATTCTGTAAAGAGCTTTTTAAAGGGTTGTTCAAAGAAACTCAATTGGTGGCTCAGTTGTTAGAGCATAGCACAGTTGTTAGAGCATAGCACAGTTGGTAGAGCATGGTGCTTGTAACACCAGGGTTGTGGTATGTATGAAAGATGATGTAAGTCGCTCTAAGTACAGTTGTCGGAAGTTTACATACACTTAGGTTGGAGTCATTAAAACTAGTTTTTCAACCACTCCACAAATGATTGTTAACAAACTATAGTTTTGGCAAGTCGGTTAGGACATCGACTTTGTGCATGACAAAAGTCATTTTTAAAGCAACTGTTCACAGACAGATTATTTAACTTATAATTCGTTGTATCACAGTTCCAGTGGGTCAGACGTTTACATACACTAAGTTGACTGTGCCTTTAAACAGCTTGGAAAATTACAGAAAATGAGGTCATGGCTTTAGAAGCTTCTGATAGGCCAATTGACATCATTTGAGTCAATTGGAGGTGTACCTGTGGATGTATTTCAAGGCCTACCTTCAAACTCAGTGCCTCTTTGCTTGACATCATGGGGAAACCAAAAGAAATCAGCCAAGACCTCAGAAAAAAAATGTAGACCTCCACAAGTCTGGTTCATCCTTGGGAGTAGTTTCCAAACGCCTGAAGGTACCACATTCATCTGTACAAACAATAGTACGCAAATATAAACACCATGGGACCACGCAGCCATCATACCTCTCAGGAAGGAGATGCGTTCTGTCTCCTAGAGATGAACGTACTTTGGTGCGAAAGTGCAAATCAATCCCAAAATAACAGCAAAGGACCTTGTGAAGATGCTGGAGGAAACAGGTACAAAAGTATCTATATCCACAGTAAAACAAATCCTATATCAACATAACCTGAAAGGCCACTCAACAAGGAAGAAGCCACTGCTCCAAAACGGCCATAAAAAAACAAGACTACGGTTTGCAACTGCACATGGGGACAAAGATTGTACTTTTTCTGAGAAATGTCCTGTGGTCTGATCAAACAAAAATAGAACTGTTTGAACATCGTTATGTTTGGAGGAAAAAGGGGGAGGCTTGCAAGCCGAAGAACACCATCCCAACCGTGAAGCACGGGGGTGGCAGCATCATGTTGTGGGGGTGCTTTGCTGCAGGAAGGATTGGTGTACTTCACAAAATAGATGTTATCATGAGGGGGGAAAATGATGTGGATTTATTGAAGTAACATCTCAAGACATCAATCAGGAAGTTAAAGCTTGGTCGCAAATGGGTCTTCCAAATGGACAATGACCCCAAGCATACTTCCAAAGTTGTGGCAAAAAGGTATTGGAGTGGCCATCAAAAAGCCCTGACCTCAATCCTATAGAAAATTTGTGGGCAGAAGTGAAAAAGCGTGTGCAAGCAAGGAGGCCTACACAACTGAATGTTTCACCAGCTCTGTCAGGAGGAATGGGCCAAAATACACCCAACTTATTGTGGGAAGCTTGTGGAAGGCTACCCAAAATGTTAAACCCAAGTTCAACAATTTAAAGGCAAATGGTCCCAAATACTAATTGAGTGTATATAAACTTCTGACCCACTGGGAATGTGATGGAAGAAATAAAATCTGAAATAAATCATTCTCTCTACTATTATTCTGACATTTCACATTCTTAAAATAAAGTGGTGATCTTAACTGACCTAAGACAGGTACTTTTTACTAGGATTATATGTCAGGAATTATGAAAAACTGAGTTTAAATGTATTTGGCTAAGGTGAATGTAAACTTCCGACATCAACTTAGTAAAATCTAACAGTGAAGCTGGTTTATCAAGCCCATCCATATGTCTATCTGATCTAATTCTATTTTATTGAACTACACCAAACCCAACACTTTCAAATTAATTTAATTTCCAAGTGCATAATATGTACTCCTTATAGAAACACCGATTTACATGTAATGTGTATTTCAGAGGACTACTTTAGAGTTGTTATATGCATCAGTGGATCTGATTAATGGAGTCTGTAAATACAGGATTATGGGTAGACGTTTCAGCCCTCCGCAGCGGCACATCAACTGAGCTCAGAGAAAAGAACTGCCTATGGCCTTTAGGTATATTTGTATATTTACTGTAATCCGCAGTATTGCAGCCATTGCAAATTCCTTTAGTTTGCGCGATCAAATACATTTCATAGAACAAAGAGGGTGATGGATAAAGAGTGCCCAGTGCTATCAGGTTGACATCTGCTAGGTGCCAGCCCCTCAGCCTGAACACACACAACTGCTGACGGTTCAGCCTGCCTAGTGAATGGCCGCAACACAACAGATAACAAAAACACACCATTCTGCACAATGGATCAGAGTACAGGAGAGCCTAAACCAGGTCTCTATGAAGTGAATAAGGAGTCAAACACAAGACATCAGACTATAAGTGACAACAGAAGCCTTCAAAACCACCTGTTTCCTGCCTTAAATCAAGGCCAGCAATATTGTTTTTTTCCCTAAGTGGAAAAGTAAACTGATAAACTCAAATAATTCCATCACTTAAGGTAAGGAATTGTTGCCATGGGAGCCGAACCCTCAGCTCCTGTCTGGAAGCTGCCCAAGTCTGGATGTGTAAACAACCCACAATGCAAAAAACCACAACATTCTTTGGGGAGTTTTTCCCCCCTCTTCCCTCCAAGGTTATTCCTCTTCATGGCAATCAATCTTCCATACATAGGAGAAAACTGGGCCTTTACACAGCGACTGCACAAAACAGTACTTACATGTATGCCCATTAAAAGGTAGTAATGGGTAGTAAAGTACAGAATGGAACAGTAGTATTGTAACTCGTGGTCAACCTGTAAACATTATGGTGCAACTGAGAAGTTGAACATAATGTTTAAATGCACGGACTGCAGAAAAGACGACAGAGAATGAAAAGAAAGAGAAACACAGCTCAGAGGGAGGAGGACTGCGATGAAGAAGGTTCACACAAAATACACTAACAATCAGGAGAAAAGTGCCTGATTTCATTATGAAAACAAAACCCTGCTAGCTCTATATCAGGACATCTAAAACCAATGTTCCACCTCTTCAACCCCCACATAAGGACAAGGCACGCCAGCCAGTCAGTCAGATCGTGAGTGTCACAGGCAGCAGTGGTTTATCTAGACAAGGAAAGAAAGTGCTCAGTGCCCCCCTACCCACAGGTTACGCAACCATGTCTCAAATGAGACTTTCATGGTTGCCATTATGGCCCTATGTACCTATCGGGTCGTTCGGTCATTTCAACAAGCCACGACAACCATCATCTCAGATTGTTCTGAAATCTTTTCTGTTGTTAGTAATCGATTTGATTACCATTCCTACAACACTTTTTTTTAAATACATTTTGATCTCTGAGAAATTAAGCAAATTGATTGCACCCAAATTGGCCATTTTAAAGTATAGGATTCAAATAATATTCAACAAATATAGTAACCTAAATCCGATTTGTACTAAACTTTTTTCTAACAATGAGTCAGACGAGGAATCCAAAGAAATGGTCAAAAGCCACCCACGGACCCCACGCCAATCCCACCCAACAAACAGTATACAGTGTCAGTTCACTATGTCTGACAAGTAGTATGGAGCTGTGGAGTATTGTTTCTTCATCCTATGTAATGTATTCCCAGTGAATTTGGTGTTTTTTTCCCTGTTCAGAGAACTCATCTGGATATTACCAGATTCTGACCCCTAGATGGCTTTTCCTGCTATTATTATTATTATTATTATTATTATTATTACTACTATTATTATTATTATTATTTAAATTCAGCCACATCAATGTTAAAGGGATGGTTCACCCAAATTACACAATTACATATTAATTTCCTTACCTTGTAAGTAGTCTATGGACAAGGTATGACTGCAACACATGCTTTGGTTTTGCTTAGCATTTGTGGTACAAATCCAGTGCAAGTCAACAGAACCTACATTAGCATTTTCACACTTCATATCCAAAATAACAATATACAGTACCAGTCAAACGTTTGGACACACCTACTCATTTAAGGATTTTTTCTTTATTTGTAATATTTTCTACGTTGTAGAATAATAGTGAAGACATCAAAACTATGAAATAAAACATGGAATCATAAAAAAGTATTAAACAAATCAAAATATTTTTTATATTTGAGATTCTTCAAAGTAGCCAAATCAAATCAAAGTTTGTCACATGCGCTGAATACAATACCTTACAGTGAAATGCTTACTTACAGGCTCTAACCAATAGTGCAAAAAAGTATTAGGTTAACAATAGGTAAGTAAAGAAATAAAAACAACAGTAAAAAGACAGGATATATACAGTAGCGAGGCTACATACAGACACCGGTTAGTCGGCATGATTGAGGTAGTATGTACATGTATGTATGGTTAAAGTGACTAGGCATATATGATGAACAGAGAGTAGCAGTAGCGTAAAAGAGGGGTTTGGCGGGTGGTGGGTGGCAGGACACAATTCAGATAGCCCGGTTAGCCAACGTGCGGGAGCACTGGTTGGTCGGGCCAATTGAGGTAGTATGTACATGAATGTATAGTTAAAGTGACTATGCATAAATGATAAACAGAGTAGCAGCAGAGGAAAATAGGGGTTGGGGGGCACACAGTGCAAATAGTTCAGGAAGCCATTTGATTACCTGTTCAGTCTTATGGCTTGGGGGTAAAAACTGTTGAGAAGCCTTTTTGTCCTAGACTTGGCACTCTGGTACCGCTTGCCATGCGGTAGTAGAGAGAACAGTCTATGACTGTGGTGGCTGGGGTCTTTGACAACTTTTAGCGCCTTCCTCTGACACCGCCTGGTGTAGAGGTCCTGGATGGCAGGCAGCTTAGTCCCAGTGATGTTCTGGGCCATGTACGCACTACCCTTTTTAGTGCCTTGCGGTCGGAGGCCGAGCAATTGCCGTACCAGGCAGTGATGCTCTCGATGTTGCAGCTGTAGAACCTTTTGAGGATCTGAGGACCCATGCCAAATCTTTTTAGTTTCCTGAGGGGGAACAGGCTTTGTCGTGTCCTCATGACTGTCTTTGTGTGTTTGGACCATTCTAGTTTGTTGGTTATATGGACACCAAGGAACTTGAAGCTCTCAACCTGCTCCACTAAAGCCTCGTAGATGAGAATGGGGGCATGCTCAGTCCTCCTTTTCCTGTAGTCCACAATCATCTCCTTAGTCTTGGTTACATTGAGGGATAGGTTGTTATTCTGGCACCACCCAGCCAGGTCTCTGACCTCCTCCCTACAGGCTGTCTCGTCATTGTCGGTGATCAGGCCTACCACTGTTGTGTTGTCTGCAAACGTAATGATGGTGTTGGAGTCGTGCCTGGCCATGCAGTCGTGGGTGAACAGGGAGTACAGTCGGGGACTGAGCACACACCCCTGGGGGGCTCCAGTGTTGAGGATCAGCGTGGCAGATGTGTTGCTACCTACCCTCACCACCTGGGGGCGGCCCGTCAGGAAGTCCAGGATCCAGTTGCAGAGGGAGGTGTTTAGTCCCAGGATCCTTAGCTTAGTGATGAGCTTTGAGGGTACTATGGTGTTGAACGCTGAGCTGTAGTCAATGAATAGCATTCTCACATAGGTGTTCCTTTTGCCTTGACCCTTAGCCTTGATGCCAGCTTTGCACAATCTTGGCATTCTCTCAACCAGCTTCACCTGGAATGCTATTCCATCAGTTTTTAAGGAGTTCCCACATATACTGAGCACTTGTTAGCTGATTATCCTTACAGAGTAAGGAAACCAATGTAATTTTGTAATTTGGGTGAACTACCATTTGACATCAAACTTTTTTCACTTAATATAGGGTGTCGAATGTTTATATTTTGTCCAATGTGTAAAAGAAGCCGCATGGTTATCATAATCCATTCAAAAGTTGTTAAGAGTTTTTACCCTTGTTGGATGACCAATATTAGGATGACTAAATCAATGGAGGCTAAAGAAAAGTGGTCAAAAATCTGGAAAATAGCATCGAGTCAGTTACGCTGGATGCTGTGCGAGAATTAAGGCTAAATGACATGCTCACCTTTGAATTCATCTTTCTTTTTTGAATCCGGAGGACATAAACAATATAGAGGGGTCATTCTATGAAAATGGTGGCTTTTTGAACATTACAAATATAACTTCTTAAAAATCTAAACTTAGTCAGATAATAGTTAACCCCTTACCAATATAAATGACAGCTTTACATATTTTAATATTTTTACTACATTATAAAAAAAATGCTTGTGCTAACCTTTGTCACTGGTGTTACCTATATTTTAGATGACAATTCAGGCTTTCTAGAATGTAATTTCTCATACCAACAATTTGCATATATAATCAAAGGGAGAAAATGTTCATGATAATACTAAAAAATTGTTTGGATGATAAATAATTTACTTTAAACATGCGTGTGTAAAGTTATATTGTCTGACATTTTATTTTCATTTTTTTAAACATTAGAAATAATTTAGGTTGAGTCAACAAAATTTAATGATCATATCCTTAAAATGTTTACTAATGAATGTAGCAACAGTTAGCTAGATACAAAAAACATATTCAATTAAATTGGGAAACTCTGATGCTAGAACACCAATATGCCATACAGTAATACCAGTGACGCAATGTAACACTAGTGACACAATGTGAAACCAATGACAAACATAAGATTATTTCAAACAAATTTGATCAATTTATTAATAATATTTTTCATTACAAATAATTTCCTACTCTGTCACGCCTATCCACAAAACTATGTAGCTTGTTAAAACAATATATATAGCAATTCTCGTGCCATGTGACAAATATTGTTTAGGTCTACTTAAAGGGATAGTTACGAACTAAAATATTGGTTTCCTTACTGTTAGCAGTCTATGGACAAGGTATGACAGCAATCAATGCTTTGGTTTTGTGCCTCAAATTCAAAATAATTAGCATATGAAACAGTGAACAAGTAAACACTTCCCTGCGCTGTCTGCAGTCTTTGCTTTTCAGCAGCACCTCATTTCGCCATATCTATCAAAAGGAAAGCCATATTATGTGATTACAATATTGAAACAGTAATAAAATGCTAATAATACTTTTTTTTATATAATTGTTGAGGGTTTTTGCAAAATAACTGTCTTACATATGTTTAATTAATAATAAAACAACCAATTAAAACAAAAAAATATTTTTTGTGTCATTATCTCACACTTTTAAGTGTTTTTCCTGGTGAATAAGGCTGGGACAGGAAAGCCACCATTTTCATAGAATGACCCAGAAGTAAGATACAGTATATTTACAGAAGTATGTGGACACCCCCTTAATTTAGCAGATTCATTGCTGACAGATGTATAAAATAAAGCACACAGCCATGCAATCTCCATAGACAAACATTGTCAGTAGAATAGTCTTACCGAAGAGCTCAGTGACTTTCAATGTGGTACCCTCATAGGATGCCACCTTTTCCAACAAGTCAGTTTGTAAAATGTCTGCCCTGCTAGTAATGTTATTGTGAAGTGGAAATGTATAGGAGCAACAACGGCTCAGCCACAAAGTGGTAGGCCACACAAGCTCACAGAACGGGACCACGAGTGCGAAAATGCCCAGTGCGTGAAAATCGTCTGTCCTCGGTTGCAACACTCACTACGATTTCCAAACTGCCTTTGGACGCAACGTCAGCACAAGAACTGTTCGTCGGGAGCTTCAAGAAATGGTTTCCATGGCTGAGCAGCTGAACACAAGCCTAAGATCACCATGAGCAATGCCAAGCATCGGCTGGAGTGGTGTAAAGCTCCCCCGCATTGAACTCTGGAGTAGGGGAAACACGTTCTCTGCAGTGATGAATCGCGCTACACCATCTGGCAGTTCGACAGACAAATCTGTGTTTGGCGGGTGCCAGGAGAACGCTACCTACCCCAATGCATAGTGCCAACTGTAAAGTTTGGTGGAGGAGGAATAATGGTCTGGGCTGTTATTCATGGTTCGGGCTAGGCCTCTTAGTTCCAGTGAAGGGAAATCTTAAACACTACAGCATACAGATGTTTCTGTGCTTCCAACTTCGTGGCAACAGTTTGGGGTTAGGCCCTTTCCTGTTCCAGCATGACAATGCCCCTGTGCACAAAGCCAGGTCCATACAGAAATGGTTTGTCAAGATCCAAATTGAAGAACTTGACTGGCCTGTACAGAGCCCTGACCTCAACCTTCGGGATGAATTGGAATGCCGACTGCGAGCCAGGCCTAATAGCCCAACATCAGTGCCCAACCTCACTAATGCTCTTGTACTAAATGGAAGCAAGTCACCGCAGGAATGTTCCAACATCTAGTGAAAAGCCTTCGCAGAAGAGTGGCAGTTATTGTAACAGCAACGGGGACCCAACTCCATATTAAATGGCCATGATTTTGGAATAAGATGTTCAAAGAGCATACTTTTGATCATGTAGTGTATATATCAATTTTGAGCAGGGGTTGGAGCCGGTTCAGGGAACCGAAAACTGGAAAATAACTACATTTTTTAAGGAACAGAATCTGAACCGGGAATGAAAGTGATCAATACTGTTCCAGAACAGAACCGTTAGATGTGAGGGGTTGAGGGTAGCTGAAGGGTGGGACAAAAAAATGAACTAAAAATATAAATAACTCATGTAAAATATACAGTGTTCGTAAAATGTATGTCATATGTAAAAGCTGGAAGTAGAAGCTTTGGTATTGTTGTCCATTAGCTTACTCCAATTAGGGGAGGGGTGGTAAGGTTAGAGGAAAAATAATACAGAAGGCAAAAATATATATAAAATATATATATGGGGGATTGGAAATGATGCAGACAATTACATTGATAGAACCTACAATACAGCTGCAATATTAAAGCAAAAAAAAAGACCTCCCTCTGTCAATCAGAAACTTCTTCCAGTGTCTGCCTGTCAGCTGAATATCTTTGCCAGTATGTGTCCGTGTAGTATACCTGCCCCTCCCCCTCCAAAGCATAGCTGTCGCCATTTTCTGAAGATTTCTCACAACAACAAGCGTATCTCTGTGAAATGTCAATGGAACACTGAGCCTACAGTACCACAAGCTTTGTATTTTCAAAGCCTTTTACATTAATTTCAGCTCGTGTCATGTTAATTTAGCTTTTTGCGACCCACAGAAAAACAACTTTGCAGACAACCACCTCAACATGTTAAATCCTCCAAAAGTTGAGGTGAGAAAGCTGCACGGTGCTTATTATCGGATGTTTTAGGCTACAAAATGTGACTATTTTTATATAATATTAATATGTTAGAGAAAGACCCCACTGAACGATTCAGAACATGAAGAATCACATTTGTCTAGGTAAAATGTATTTTAGAACATAAGGAAGTGAAATTGAAATCACCAAAGCGCCCTATCACCCACAAAATAGGTGGACACCCTACCTAATAACAGGAACAGCACCATCTACTGGTCAGAATCTGGTAATATCAGGATGTAGGATGGGACATAAACCTAACAACTTTAACGACCAATGGTCATTATCTAAATCAGGTGTTAGGTACTATATTTATTGAATATTATATGAATCCTATAAATAAAGAATGGCCAAATTGGATGCAATAAATTCTCTTAATTTCAGTTGCAGGAATGGTAATGTTATCGGTTTCTAACAGAAAAGATTTCAGTACAATCTGAGATGGTGGGTGTCGAAATCTTCTTGTGTTTTTTGTTGGAAAAATGACCCCCATCACTCCTTCAGTGTACTGTAATATGCCTGAGTAGTACAGTGTGACTGTCTGATGATGCTCTTTTACCCAGGAACACACTCAAACCCTTAAACCTTCGGACTGAAGAACATTTATATTGATTGTAACCTTTCTCCTATTCATCCTGTGTGCAGCAGAGAAAATAAGTGACATCAGTAGTTCTGAGTCACCAATAGCGTAAAAGCTGGTTTGCTGCATACAGACAGAATTCAGACCACAGTCACTCATCAATGTTTAAACTAAGAACTGTCATGATGGTTACAGGTCAGGACTTTAAAATGGTTTTACCTCTGGAACAAAGCACATTAAGAAAGCCTATAGCACATAAATAGACAAACCTAAATCAGAAGCCTATAACCGTCTGAGAGAATAATCTCGTCACCAACCGGCTCGCTGTCTGTCAAATATATGTGGCAGCAATTGAGCCTGTTAGGTTAGACAGAGAATAACTATTATGAGTTTCGGTGAACAGATACGAGCATCTCCAATCCCTATCCAGCTGTAAAATATGACAATGTCGCAGGCAGGCGTGGCTCTGCTCTGGCAAGTCTTATATCAGAATGAGGACAGGAACAGCGCCAGACAGAACACAACTGTTGCTCTGGTGATATTTGTCAAAGGGGACACGATTTGCATGAGCTGCTTTCCCATTCAAACCCACAGTACCACACTAACCTGACCCTGAGCTGGTCATCTCCACCTAACAGTCAAATCAGTAGGAAACGGGAAGCTCATCACGAAGTCAAGGCGACACGGACCCATTTTCATCCATGACACTGCACCCCTTTTCCATTGTTAGGTTTCCATAGTGGACCCATTTTTCTCCATGACACCTTGTGACTGTTCCAAAACAGGTTAAGGTACAAGAAAAACGCTAAACTAAACGGACAGAGATTGCTAATCAAGCTCTGTCCGAGACATCCAACACGGGGAAAACATCTCCTGACACCGTTTATTTGAACTTAGCCTCGTGGAGTTAGTATGGGAACCAAGCCTAGATGATGAGTAATGTTGCCTGAGACCTGAAGACTTCGTATTCGATCCTTAAACTAACGACTAGGCTTTAGCTCAGCTAGCTAACAGTGTAGTGGAGTGCAGTCGACCCGAGTTCAAACCCCAGCCAGTCATACACGCTTGCTAGAGACAGCGGTTCTAGGTACAGTGGGGCAAAAAAGTATTTAGTCAGCCACCAATTGTGCAAGTTCTCCCACTTAAAAAGATGAGGCCTGTAATTTTCATCATAGGTACACTTCAACTATGACAGACAAAATGAGAAAAAAAATAATCCAGAAAATCACATTGTAGGATTTTTAATGAATTTATTTGCAAATTATGGTGGAAAATAAGTATTTGGTCAATAACAAAAGTTTATCTCAATACTTTGTTATATACCCTTTGTTGGCAATGACAGAGGTCAAACGTTTTCTGTAAGTCTTCACAAGGTTTTCACACATTGTTGCTGGTATTTTGGCCCATTCCTCCATGCAGATCTCCTCTAGAGCATTGATGTTTTGAGGCTGTTGCTGGGCAACACGGACTTTCAACTCCCTCCAAAGATTTTCTATGGGGTTGAGATCTGGAGACTTGCTAGGCCACTCCAGGACCTTGAAATGCTTCTTACAAAGCCACTCCTTTGTTGCCCGGGCGGTGTGTTTGGGATCATTGTCATGCTGAAAGACCCAGCCACGTTTCATCTTCAATGCCCTTGCTGATGGAAGGAGGTTTTCACTCAAGATTCTCACGAATCTCACTCAATCTTACATGGCCCCATTCATTCTTTCCTTTACACGGATCAGTCCTCCTGGTCCCTTTGCAGAAAAACAGCCCCAAAGCATGATGTTTCCACCCCCATGCTTCACAGTAGGTATGGTGTTCTTTGGATGCAACTCAGCATTCTTTGTCCTCCAAACACAACGAGTTGAGTTTTTACCAAAAAGTTATATTTTGGTTTCATCTGACCATATGACATTCTCCCAATCTTCTGGATCATCCAAATGCTCTATAGTAAACTTCAGGGACATGTACTGGCTTAAGCAGGGGGACACGTCTGGCACTGCAGGATTTGAATCCCCGGCGGCGTAGTGTGTTACTAATGGTAGGCTTTGTTACTTTGGTCCCAGCTCTCTGCAGGTCATTCACTAGGTCCCCCCGTGTGGTTCTGGGATTTTTGCTCACCGTTCTTGTGATCATTTTTAGCCCACGGGGTGAGATCTCGCGTGGAGCCCCAGATCGAGGGAGATTATCAGTGGTCTTGTATGTCTTCCATTTCCCACAGTTGATTTCTTCAAACCAAGCTGCTTACCTATTGCAGATCCAGTCTTCCCAGCCTGGTGCAGGTCTACAACATTTTTTCTGGTGTCTTTGACAGCTCTTTGGTCTTGGCCATAATGGAGTTTGGAGTGTGACTGTTTGAGGTTGTGGACAGGTGTCTTTTATACTGATAACAAGTTTAAACAGGTGCCATTAATACAGGTAACGAGTGGAGGACAGAGGAGTCTCTTAAAGAAGAAGTTACATGTCTGTGAGAGCCAGAAATCTTGCTTGTTTGTAGGTGACCAAATACTTATTTTCCACCATAATTTGCAAATAGATTCATTAAAAATCCTACAATGTGATTTTCTGGAAAAAATTTTCTCATTTTGTCTGTCATAGTTGAAGTGTACCTATGATGAAAATGACAGGCCTCTCTCATCTTTTTAAGTGGGAGAACTTGCACAATTGGTGGCTGACTAAATACTTTTTTGCCCCACTGTAGTTCAGAGTTGAATAAAAGAAACCGGTAGAGGAAACCCAGCACACAACAAAGAGACCAACATGGCGTTCTGGTTTTGTCTACTTCCTTGAGGGCTGACTCTAAGCATCTTCCAGTAACCTTGCTCCAGCATGATCACATCCTGTGTCGGTAAAGAATCTCAGACCATGAGAACCAAATGTCTCTGTTCTGAAGAAAACAAGATTGAACTCTTTGGCCTGAATGCCAAGCGTCACATCTGGGGGAAACCTGGCACCATCCCTACGGTGAAGCGTGGTGGTAGCAGCATCATGCTATGGGGATGTTTTTCAGCGGCAGGGACTGGGAGACTAGTCAGGAAAAAGTACAGAGAGATATTTGATTAAAACCTGCTCCAGAGGGCACAGGACCTCAGACTGGGGTGAAGGTTCCTAAGCACACAAACTGTGGTGAAGGACCCCTCAGACTGGGGTGAAGGACCCTAAGCACACAGCCAAGACAATGCAGTCTCTGAATGTCCTTAAGTGGCCCAGCCAGAGCAAGGACTTGAACCCTATTGGACATCCCTGGAGAGACCTGAAAATAGTTGTGCAGCGACACTCCCCATCCAGCCTGAGAGAGCTTGAGAGGGAGGATCTGCAGAGAAGAATGGGAGAAACTCCCTAAATACAGGTGTGCCAAGCTTAAAGCATCATACCCAAGAAGACTGTAATTGCTGCCAAAGGTGCTTCAACAATGTACTGAGTAAAGGGTCTGACTACTCATGTAAATGTGATATTTCAGTTTGCAACAATACATTTTTTTTGAAAGTTAATGCTTTGTCATTATGGGGTATTTTGTGTAGATTAATCAGGAAAAACAATTATAGAATCCATTTTATAACAAGGCTGTAACGTAACAAAATGTGGAAAAAGTCAAGGGGTCTGAATACTTTCCGATTGCACTGTATTTCACACATCCAGACCAGTGTTTTTCTGCATTACAGAGTGACTTTCAGTAGGGGATGGTCTGTCTGCTAGCGGCTCTCAGCACTGGGGAGGAATGTAGCACACTAGTGCAAAGAGCCCTGTTAATGTGCTGGGCAATGAGTGAGGCTACATGTTTGACTAAAGCAGCATAACTAAGGTTTGTCCTGACCATGTGACCTTACCAGAAAACAACTATGCCTTAGTAATAAGCTAGGCCAGGGCCGAGTCATCGGCTATATAGCCTAATAGGGCCCGGAGTTTTTCTTACTCAGGCTGTCAGGAAACACTGAATATAACACAGTCAAGATTGTGGAGTCTGTACTAGGCGAGTGTGGTATGTCACTGAATAGTGCACTCTGAAAAGTATTGACCCCTTGACTTTTCCCACATTTTGTTACGTTACAGACCTATTCTAAAATGGTTTCCCCTCGTCAATCTACACACAATACTTCATAATGACAAAGCAAAAACAGGGTTTTTAGAAATGTCACATTTACATATTCAGATCCTTGAAGCACCTTGAGCAGCGAATACAGCCTCGAGTCTTCTTGGGGATGACGCTACAAGCTTGGCACACCTGTATTTGGAAAGATTCTCACATCTTTCTCTGTAGATCCTCTCAAGCTCTGTCAAGTTAGATGGGGAGCGTCGCTGCACAGCTATTTTCAGGTATCTCCAGAGATGTTTGATCAGGTTCAAGATCGGGCTCTGGCTGAGCCACTCAACGACATTCAGAGACTTGTCCCGAAGCCACTCATGCGTTGTCTTGGCTGGTGAAGGTGAACCTTCACCCCAGTCTGAGGTCCTGAGCCCTCTGGAGCAGGTTTTCATGATCTCTCTGTACTTTGCTCTGTTCATCTTTGCCTCGATCCTGACAAGTCTCCCAATCACTGCCGCTGAAAAACATCCCCACAGCATTATGCTGTCACCACCATGATTCACTGTGGGGATGGTGCCAGGTTTCCTCCAGACGTGAAGCTTTGCATTCAGGCTAAATAGGGACACTTGGGAAATCAGGCTAAATAGTTCAATCTTGGTTTCATCAGACCAGAGAATCTTGTTTCTCATGGTCTGAGAGTCCTTTAGGTGCCTTTTGGCAAACTCCAAGCGAGCTGTCAAGTGCCTTTTACTGAGGAGTGGCTTCTTTCTGGCCACTCTACCATAAAGGCCTGATTGGTGGAGTGCTACAGAGATTGTTTCCCTCCTGGACGGTTCTCCCATCTACACAGAGGAACTCTGGAGGAGCTCTGTCAGAATGACCATCGGATTCTTGGTCACCTCCCTGACCAAAGCCCTTCTCCCCCATCTACTCGGTTTAGGAAAAGTCTTGGTGGTTCCAAACTTCTTCCATTTAAGAATAATGGAAGCTACTGTGTTCATGAGGACCTTCAATGCTGCAGACATATTTTGGTACCCTTCCCCAGATGTGTCGACACAATTCTGTCTCAGAGCTCTACGGACAATTCCTTCGACCTCATGGCTTGGTTTTTGCTCTGACCTTATATAGAGAAGGTGTGTGCCTTTCCAAACCATGTCCTATCAATTGAATTTACCACAGGTGGACTCCAATCAAGTTGTAGAAACATCAATGGAAACAGGACGCACACAAGATCATATTTCGAGTCTCATAGCAAATGGTCTGAATACTTATATAAACAAGGTATCTGTTTTTTATATACATTTGCTAAAATTTCTAAAAAACGTTTTGCTTTGTCATTATGGGGTATTGTGTGTATATTGATGAGGGAAAAAATATTTTATACATATTAGAATAAGGCTGTAAGGTAACATGTGGAAAACGTCTAGGAGTCTGAATACTTCCTGAAAGCACTGTATGTGCACTCGGGCATTTCCTATTAAAAGAACCCTTGAGCACTACCATGTGCAGTTCATAGGAGTAGAGTTGCATAGGAGTAGAGTTGTTGATGAATTTTGCTTAAATTCATCAAAAAAAAGTTAGCTTATAACAGTGAACCTTTTTGTGGTATACACATAAGGCAACTCTAGGTCTTGGGGATAGTTTAACCAAAATATATCACAATTCAATAGAAGTGTAACCCTCTGCATGCACAGTGCATTCTTCCATCACATGTGCAGTACACTCTTCCATCACATGTACAACTGATTCTCAAGATCTTGCACACTAATGAGATGCTATTGAGCCCACACTACTACACTGTCTGAGCCAAGGACTACATGCTTTCTGGTAAGTCTTGATTACAATACTGGGTGGGGTGAATATATTTAATTTGACATATGTGATTTTTTGTTAACTTGTGAATAGTAGCCTACAGCATTTCTAACTTTCTGCTAGTTCTGCTAGTTAGTTTTTGCTACTATGTGGGTTTTAGCTTGCTTGAGACTGCTAACTGAGGAGTGTTAATTCACCCGTTTCCATACATGTTTCATTTTAAAAATGTATCTTACAAAGGAGTTGTTTAATCTAACTGCTTAACTATTTATCTGTACATGGAATTGGATTTGTTTTTTTTGTACTGATTTTTTTCTAATCTTTACAGGAAAATGACACAGGCACTATCTGATGTGTGGCTGCTTGGTCTAAAGTGGAGGAGTCCTACACCCATTGGCTGTGCTACTCATGCATTTAATATGCTCCTGAAGGACATCATAGCACTGAAAACAATGGATTCACTCTACAAGAGAGCCAAGGAAATGGTTTGGTATGTGAGGGGTCATCAAGTTATAGCAGCAATCTACCTCACCAAGCAAAGTGAGAAGAATAAGAGCATCACATTGAAGCTGCCCAGCAACACCCGTTGGGGTGGTGTGGCCATCATGTTTGACAGTCTCTCCAAGAAATGGCCATATCACAGTCTGCCGATATGGACAGCCCCATCAAGAGGATCCTACTGTATAATGTATTTTGGGAGAGGGTGGTAAGCTGCATGAAACCTATAGCAGTAACCATTGCACGGATTGAGGGAGACAATGCCATCCTGTATGATGTTCAGACTCTGCCTGCAGATGTAAGAGAAGAAATCCGTTCGGCCCTGCCCACTTCACTGTTGGTCCAAGCAGAGGAAACTGCAGTTCTGAAATACATTAAAAAGCGTGAAGACTTATGCCTGAAGCCCATACACGCCGCAGCGTACATGTTAGACCCCAAGTATGCTGGCAAGAGCGTCCTGCCTGGTGCAGAGATCAACAAGGCCTATGGTGTCATCACTACCGTGTCTCGCCACCTTGGCCTGGTTCTTGGCAGTCTGGCGAAGTACACTTCCCAGCAAGGGCTTTGAGATGGAAATGCAATATGGCAGTCGTCCCAACATATCTCATCAGCCACCTGGTGGAAGGGACTTTGTGGATCTGAGGCTCTTTCCCCTGTTGCCACCATCATCCTCCAAATCCCACCAACATCAGCTGCCTCAGAGTGCAACTGGTCCTTGTATGGGAACACACACATCAAAGCACGCAACAGGCTGACCAATACAAGGGTTGAAAAATTGGTGGTCTGACAATGAGCTATCATCAACAAGGTTGGAAAGTGACAGTGAAGATGAGGCCTCAGAGTCTGACGTTCAAGAGGTGGACATTGAGGAGGTCCAGGGAGAAGACATGGAAGCCTGAGAGGAAGACCAAAGCTTTAGTTTCTAGACTATAATTTTACAGATGTATGTTGAAAACATTTTTGGGAGATGCGAAGGATCATTGGGGATCATTCAATATTCCCTTTCTTTTGTTGTTCAGTGAAATCCTCCCATGTGAAGAGTCAACTCATTTAATTAAAGTTCAATTCGTAACTAAATTGTTTTTTTTATTTCTATTGGAAGGATTTAATACATTTGCAATTATGTCTACTTATGATAAGGTAAAAGGTTTATGTTTCTGCCTCCATATGATATGGTAAATATATCCAATGCAAACATCTACATTTAAATAGTATTAATATTAATTTGCATATATTCCCGTTAACTCACACAGAAAGTTTCCACCTCTGAATATTCCCCAAAATAGGAGCATGTCAATTTGGGTGTCAAATGAAAGCTAAAAGTCTATTCTTTTTTAATAAAGGAATATGTGGACACACCTACTCATTCCAGGGTTTTTCTTTATTGTTTACTATTTTCTACATTGTAGAATAATAGTGAAGACATGAAATAACACATATGGAATCATGTAGTAACCAAAAAAAGTGTTATACAAATCAAAATAGGTCAGAACCTGGTAACATCAGTTTTGCTGAAAAGACATGGAACAACCCTTGTCTGTGAATTTTCAGAATCCTCCCTCCTCATAAGGGAGAAAAATTAGAAAATATCTTAAAGATATGTGGGTTTTTGGTAACAAAATGACAAGACACTAGTTAATATTTATTAAACTTACAGTAGGCTAATAATTTATACAAAACTAAATATACATGTTGATATTAGTTGGCAGGGGCCTTCAACATTATTGTGTTTGATGTATTTCTAATACCTTTTAAGACTGTTTTTAGTAAATGTTTTTAAAGACTCCTTTTCCATCTGTGTGACCAGAAATCAAAGCCTTTGCTTATTCCTAATTTTAGGATTGAAAATGGTTCCAAAACATATATTTGCCTTCATTTCCCAAAACTATAGACTCTTAGCTTTAATTTGACACCAAATTTGATATGCTCCAAAAAACTTTACATTGGTGCTCATGGGTCCTTTTACATGGAAATTACCATTGGCTATAATGGGAAATCAATCATTGTAGTCACAAATCACAGTTGGGTCACCTGCTACTGTCCTTCCACTGGCATACTGTTATGTTCAGCTCATATCTGTTGGTAAAAGCAAGACTGAAAACAGTCTGGACAACCCCTCCCTCTCAATCTTCTCTCTCTCTCTCCGGTTAATGTCACCTCTCACAGCTCTTACCGACACCTACCACCTACCCTCTTTCCATTTACTGTAACAAGCATCCTCACCCACTGAGCACAAACCGACACCGGATGTCCATCATGTTGAAAAGTAGTTCATATTTGGTCAGTACTTCTTGGCCGGACCAAATCTGAACAGGTCATAGATGTCTATGTTTCACAAGTTTAGACAGCACAGAACAGTATGGAAAAGTACAGTATAATAGAGCACACTAGAGTACAGTATAATGTACTATACAGTGCATACACTACATGACCAAAAGTATTGAGACCTGCTCGTCGAACATCTCATTCTGAAATCATGGGCATTAATATGGAGTTGGTTCCCCCTTTGCTGCTATAACAGCTTCCACTCTTCTGGGAATGCTTTCTACTAGATGTTGTAACATTGCTGCAGGGACTTGCCTCCATTCAGCCACAAGAGCATTAGTGAGAGAGGGCACTGATGTTGGGGGATTAGGCCTGGCTCGCAGTCGGCATTCCAATTCATCCCAAAGGTGTTAGATTGGGTTGAGGTCAGGGCTCTGTGCATGCCAGTCAAGTTCTTCCACACCAATCTTGACAAATAATTTCTGTATGGACCTCGCTTTGTGCACTGGGGCATTGTCATGCTGAAACAGGAAAGGGCCTTCCCCAAATTGTTGCCACATAGTTGGAAGCACAGACTCGTCTACAATGTCATTGTATGCTGTGGCATTAAGATTAGCTTTCACTGGAACTAAGGGGCCTAGCCTAAACCATGAAAAACAGCCCCAGACCATTATTCCTCCTCACACTAAACTTTACAGTTGGCACTATGCATTGGGGCAGGTTGCATTCTCCTGGCATCCGTCAAACCCACATTTCCACTGCTCCAGAGTCCAATGGAGGTGAGCTTTACGCCACTCCAGCCGATGCTTGACGGTGATCTTTTGCTTGTGTGCAGCTGCTTGGCCTTGGACACCCATTTCATGAAGCTCCCGATGAACAGCTTTTGTGCTGAAGTTGCTTCCAGAGGCAGTGTTGCAACTTAGGACAGACGATTTTTACGCGCTACGTGCTTCAGCACTCGGTGGTCCCGTTCTGTGAGCTTGTGTGGCATACCACTTCACGGCTGAGTCGTTGTTGCTCCTAGACATATCCACTTCACAATAACAGCACTTACAGTTGACCGGGGAAGCTCTAGGATGGCAGAAATTTGACGAACCGACTTGCTGGAAAGGTGGCATCCTATGAGGGTACCACGTTGAAAGTCACTTAGCACTTCAGTAAGGCCATTCTACAGCCAATGTTTGATTGGCTGTTTGCTCGATTTTATCCACCTGTCAGCAACGGGTGTGGTTGAAATAGCCAAATCCACTAATTTTAAGGGGTGTCCACATACTTTTGAATATATAGTAGATCTACTTTACTGTGCTCTACTGTACTGCACTTAACTCTATTGTGCTGTGATGTCTATATTTCACACATTTGGATGTCTATGATTGGTTCAGATTTGGTCTGGACCAACCAAATGTAGTCTTGTTTAGGGGCGGAGCTCATTATTATTATAGTCAGTGTGTAGAATAATACTCAGATATGCAAAAGAAGGATATATAGCACATTTCTACCTTTGTGTACATATTTAGGATTCATTACCATGAAGAGAATGATATTCATATCCATTATTCTGCATTTCTGTACAGTACAGATCAGGGACCCATGATGTAATTCCATTACTGGATGTAAATCCACTTCACCTACTGTAGTTCAATAACGAAAAGAATATGTTTTCATACTCAAGGTGTCATGACATAGCTGACACCCTATTCTTTCTGCAGACATCTTTTTGAATCTTGATTCAGAGCAGATATTTAACAGTTTTTTGGAAAACGTGGTCACGTAAAAAACAGAGGGAGATTTTACCTTAATTCTGATACCAAACTTTGCATCTGCACAGTTCTTCCAGTAAATGCGTTTTTGTGAAATGTTGTGTACATTGTTCAAAGTAGTCCTTGTGAATAGAGTTGTATGGTTTGTTCAACTTTTAGCTATATCATCTAGAATAGCTTTAAATAACAGCTATGATGGTAATAGTAGTACAGTTTGTGTAATGTTTTATTTAGTAGGGGATTTTTCAGTTCAGATTCTTTCTAATTAAATTGCATATAGTCTAGAAAAAAAGTACAGCCATTGCTCAAATTCTGTGGTAATAGTTCTTTTAAAATGAGAAATCAAAAGGGCTGTGTGTAACCAACCACACGCATGTATGAACGCAAGAGGAAGTTCCCTATTGGTCAAATTCTATATCCTACTGTAAATAAAACAAATTGTATTTATTATGGATCCCAATTAGCTGCTGCCAAGGTCCAGCAAAATTAAGGCAGTTATACAATTTAAAATAATATTACAATACGTTCATTACAGAATTCACACTACACTAAGTGTGTGCCCTCTACTGCTTGCATTAGTTACCTGATGTGGAATAGAGTTCCATGTAGTCAAGGCTCTATATAGTACTGTGCGCCTCCCATAGTCTGTTCTGAACTTGGGGACTGTGAAGAGACCTCTGGTGGCATGTCTTGTGGGGTATGAATGGGTGTCCGAGCTGTGTGCTAGTATTTTAAACAAACAGCTCGGTACCTTCAGCTTGTCAACACCTCTTACAAAAACAAGTAATGAGGAAGTCAATCTCTCTTCCACTTTGAGCCATGAGAGATTGACATGCATGTTATTAATGTTAGTTCTCTGTGTACATCCAAGGGCCAGTCGTGCTGCCCTGTTCTGAGCCAACTGTAATTTTCCCAAGTCCCTCTTTGTGACACCTGACCACACGGCTGAACAGTAGTCCAGGTGTGACAAAACTAGGACCTGAGGGACCTGCCTCATGGATAGTGTTGTTAAAAAGGCAGATCAGCGCTTAATAGACAGACTTCTCCCCCATCTTAGCTACTATTGTATCAATATGTCTTGACCATGACAGTTTACAACACAGGGTTACTCCAAGCAGTTTAGTCACATCAACTTGCACAATTTCCAAATGATCCATTACGAGATGTAATTGAGGTTTAGTGAATGATTTGACCCAAATGCAATGCTTTTAGTTTGAAATATTTAGGACTAACGTATTCCTTGCTACCCATTCTGAAACTAACTGCAGTTCTTTGTTAAGTGTTGCAGTCACTTCAGTCGCTGTAGTAGCTGACGTGTACAGCGTTGTGTCATCCGCATACATAGCCTTACTCAAAGCCAGTGGCATGTCATTAGTAAAGATTGAAAAAAGCAAGGGGCCTAAACTGCTACACTGGGGAATTCCTGCTTCTACCTGGATTATGTTTGAGAGGCTTCCATTAAAGAACACCCTCTGTGTTCTGTTAGACAAGTAACTCTTTATCTACATTATAGCAGGGGGTGTAAAGCCTTAACACATATGTTTTTTCCAGCAGCAGACTATGATCGATAAAGCTGCACTGAAGTCTAACAAGACAGCCCACACAATCATCTTATCATACATTTCTCTCAGCCAATCATCAGTCATTTGTGTAAGTGCCGTGCTTGTTGAGTGTCCTTCCCTATATGCGTGCTGAAAGTCTGTTTTCAATTTGTTTACTGTAAAATAGCATTGTATCTTGTCAAAAAACATTTTTTCCAGAAGTTTACTAAGAGTTAGTAACAGGCTGATTAGTCAGCTATTTGAGCCAGTAAAGGGGGCTTTACTATTCTTGGGTAGCAGAAAGACTTTAGCTTCCCTCCAGGCCTGAGGGCACACACTTTCTAGTAGGTTTAAATTGAAGATGTGGCAAATAGGAGTAGCAATATTGTCCTCTATTATCCTCAGTCATTTTACATCCAGAATGTCAGACCCCGGTGGCTTGTCATTATTGTTGATAGACAACCATTTTTTCAGCTCTTCCACGCGGAGCGGACTTTACAGAATTCATTAAGGTGACCTGCTAAAAAGTATTATATAGTGTGTGTATCCCTGAGGATGCCAGGTGTTGAAAAGTCCCAGGCTTCCCAGAGTCCTTGGAACACTGAGAAAGGTCCCCAACCTAGCCAATATTGATAACATAATGGATCTCACCAGTAAATTGGTAGGCTTATTTTCCAGAAATCAACAGCAGAAATGGGCTATTCAGCCCAAACCCTGTGATCATCAATATGAGAGTCTAGCCTATTAATCACCAATGGCAACTGTAACGTGTTCAATAACTGATACCTTGAGCTATTGCTACATGAAGGCTAACACCATGGCGCCACTTCCTCGCAATATTACGTAATTTCACACTTTTCTGAATAAACTGTTTCTCAGAGTAGCACATCAACAGCTAGCAGTAAACCTTGCCACCATACTGAAGATAAATTAAAGTTAGCCTTATAAATTGGGGTGCACTAAAGTGTTTTCTTTTGCAGGCCATTGGTAAACAAGTCCTGGTGTTCTCATCAACATTTCGCTGTATTAGTTGGTGGGCACGAAACGGGTTCAAGGTTATGTTATGTTGCATTTCCAGGCTTGACTATTTTAGTAATTTACACGTCCTTGCCCTACTAGGTAGCCGCTTAATCTTCGACTGACAAAAACACCTTTCCCAGCAATTGCTGAAACGTCTCATGTCATGTCACCTGACCAATATGGCACAACTCAAATGGATACTTCAACGGACAGGTAAATATCACAATTATCAAGAATAACACATCAAACTTACCAGCTGTTCTTCCTCGTTTGGATAGCAAAATTGATCTTGTCTTTCCGTGAGATTTCAGGGAGTATTCCAGTCCCCTTTAGGCAATAATTAGAGAGCGCAAGCAGCAGTGAGTGCGGCTCCCTGCGTACGGTAGTCTATGCTGTATCTGGCTCCTGACAGAGAGGTAGACTTGGGTACACACAGCTCTCATTCTCCGCCTCTCAGCATAACCAGGCATTCAGTGCACCAACCTACTCTGCTGTGATGCAGAACTTGTATAAGCAAGCCATCTACAGGGCAGTGATGGTAGGCTACAGAAGGTTTGACTTTCACCACTGATCTCCTTGCTGGTGTATTTCATAATGGGGAATATCGTCATCTAGTGGCTGACAACTATTGTTGCATTTGGAATGTCTGCCAACAAAGTTGTACAATTCAATGGCTAAATAGAAAGGGTTTCATCATAAACGGGCATGCCCAAGACTAGTCCTTGATCATGACTCTCAGTTCCATTACACATAAGTAATTGGATAAAGACGTCTTACGTATGGGGGAGTTTTGTTAAGAGCAGCAACACTCAATTTGAACATTAACACCCATCGCTTGCGGTACTGTTTTGGAAGCATAGGGGGCTTATCAGCGAGAAATTATTTTCAAAAAACAAAAGGTTACATTGATACACACCTTGATAGGGTAAGCGTTCCCACACGGCCATATCGCTATGTTACAGTGATTGTTTATGGAAGACAAGAGTCAGCAACCTGTGATAATTAGCTATCTAGCACGCCCCGAACAACTGTGTGTCAGTGTAACTCGGGAAGAGTAGCGGAAGTGTAGTTTCATCAGATGGAGGCACTCATAGCTGTTTAGATGGTTGCAAAACTGCTACAAGTATATATATTTTATTTTAAGGATTCTTTCTCGATGATTTAAAGAAAAGGGTCATTATTTTCAAAAGTCGTATCACAAGCAGTGATGATTGACATCTCTAAACGTAAAACAGTGTCGGGATTGTTGTCCACATGAGCCAGTCGTGGGTGAAGCGCTATAAAAGGGAGTAGGCAGAATGCCGCTTCGAGTTTGAGAGCTACTCCAAGACTAAAGAACCAACTACTTACTATACAACTCACAGAGAACATGCAAAGGCACAGTTGACAAGGAAAAACTCCCTAGATAGGAAGGAACTTTGAAGAACCAGATTCTCAGGGGAGACATGTGCCTGTTGTCTGACAGTTGTCTCTGTCTGCTGATTTTGATAAAAGGATGCATCTTTGACTGCAAACGACAGATGAGTTTATACAGTGCATTCGTAAAGTATTCAGACCCCTTGACCTTTTCCACATTTTCTTATGTTAGTCTTATTCTAAAATGGATTACATTGTCCTCATCAATCTACACACACAATAATGACAAAGCGAGAAAAAAAATGTTATTTTAAGAAAAATATATTTTATGAAAATTGGGACTCGAAATTGAGCTCAGGTGTATACTGTTTCCATAGACCATCCTTGATTGGAGTCCACTTGTGGTATATTAAATTGATTGGACTTGAATTGGAAAGGCACACACCTATCTATATAAGGTCCCACAGTTGACAGTGTGTGTCAGTAAAAGGCACATGACAGCCCACTTGTAGTTTGCCAAAAGGCACCTAAAGGACTCTCAAACCATGAGAAACAAGATTCTCTGGTCTGACGAAACCAAGATTGAACTCTTTGGTCTGAATGCCAAGCGTCACTTCTGGAGGAAATCTGGCACCATCCCTACGGTGAAGCAGGATGGTGGCAGCATCATGCTGTGGGGATGTTTTTCAGCGGCAGGGACTGGGAGACTGGTCAGGATCGAGGGAAAGATGAATGGAGCAAAGTACAGAGAGATCCTTGATGAAAACCTGCTCCAGAGCGCTCAGGACCTCAGACTGTGGCGGAGGTTCACCTTCCAACAGGACAACAACCCTAAGCCCACAGCCAAGACAACACAGGAGTGGCTTATGGACAAGTCTCTGAATGCCCTTGAGTGGCCCAGCAAGAGCCCGGACTTGAACCCAATCAAACACCTCTGGAGAGACCTCAAAATAGCTGTGCAGGGACGCTCCCCATCCAACCTGACAACGCTAGAGAGGATCTGCAGAGAATAATGGTAGAAACTCCATATACAGGTAGGGCTGATATGACGATATATATCGTGTGACGATAGAAAAACGTCTGTCGTTCCATTATGCTCTTATCATTTATTTTAGTCAATTGGACGACGCTTTGCCGTATGGAAGGAAATTTGTAACACAAACAAACATGGAGAGTGAACGTGACACAGAGCACGGAGACATGGAGCTCGTACCTTAAAGAGGGACTACTTCGGTCGCATGGACGTGGTTTGGGTATGACAAGTCTGACACGGACCAGAAACCCGTCCTCTGCAAAATATGCCGCAGGCCGGTCCCAACAACAGGCTCAAACACCACCTACGCAAGAATCATGTGAAACAGTACGGCGAGAGTCTATGGATGAGTCCCCAAAAAGTACAGTCGAGTGCTCAAAACAAACCCTGACTCATACGTTGCAAGAGGCTTTTGCCCGCGGCACACCATATGGCAAAGAATCACGAAGATGGAAGGAGAGAACAGCTGCCGTTACAACTTACATCTGAAAAGATGTGGCCCCAATTTACACGGTCAAGGAACAGGGGTTTCGTGATATGGAGGTACCAAATGCAAATTGATATGTGACATGTATTAATGCCAAAATAATATGCAAAACAGGCAAGCACCCAAATATATACATTTTGTTTGCAACTATAGTTGAAATGTTTTCTATTTACCTTTTTAGATTTCATACATTCATATTTTGTTACATGCTTATATGAAAATTTGCACAAAGGTTCTAAATAAAAGGAGAAATCAAGTGAGTAGGTACCTTTTTATTTGTTGTGTAACGGTCGTCGTATGAAGGAGAGGACCAAAGCGCAGCGTGGTAAGTGTTCATCAAGGTTTTTAATAAGAATAATGAACAAAACAATAAATGACAACGTGAAAAAACAAAACCGAAACAGTTCCATTGTTGAACAAAACACTGACACGGAAAATAAATCACCCACAACTCAAAAGGGAAACCAGGCTACCTAAGTATGGTTCTCAATCAGGGACAACGATTGACAGCTGCCTCTGATTGAGAACCATACCAGGCCAAACACAGAAATCACAAAACATAGAAAAAGGAACATAGACAACCCACCCAACTCACGCCCTGACCATACTAAAACAAAGACATAACAAAAGAACTAAGGTCAGAACGTGACAGTACACCCCCCCCCCCCCCCCCCAAAGGTGCGGACTCTGGCCGCAAAACCTGAACCTATAGGGAAGGGTATGGCTAGGTGTCTGTCCGTGGTGGCGGCTCTGGCGTGGGATGTGGACCCCACCATATTCTTTCTCCGCCTCTTTAACCGCCTCCGTGGCCCCTTTAGAGCGGCGACCTTCGCCGCTGACCTCGGACTGGGGACCCAAGCCACGGGTCCCGAATGGACAGGGGATTCCGGCAGCACCGGACAGGCGGGAGACACCGGCAGCTCCTGACAGACGGACGGCTCCGGCAGCTCCTGACAGACGGGAGACTCCGGCAGCTCCTGACAGACGGGAGACTCCGGCAGCTCAGGACAGACGGGAGACTCCGGCAGCTCAGGACAGACGGGAGACTCCGGCAGCTCAGGACAGACGGGAGACTCCGGCAGCTCAGGACAGACGGGAGACTCCGGCAGCTCAGGACAGACGGGAGACTCCGGCAACTCAGGACAGACGGGAGACTGCCTCTTGGGCTTCCTTGATCGCCGTGCCAACTCCATTCGCCGGTATCCCTCCTCGCACTGTTCCAGAGAATCCCAGGCGGGCTCTGGCACTCTCCCTGGGTCGACTGACCACCTTTCTATTTCGTCCCAAGTTGTCACATAGTCCAGATCTCGCTGCTTCCCGATACCACGCTGCTTGGTCCTTGGTTGGTGGGTGATTCTGTAACGGTTGTCGTATGAAGGAGAGGACCAAAGCGCAGCGTGGTAAGTGTTCATCTTGGTTTTTAATAAGAATAATGAACACTGAACAAAACAATAAATGACAACGTGAAAAACCGAAACAGTTCCATGTGGAACAGAAAATAATCACCCACAATTCGAAAGTGAAACCAGGCTACCTAAGTATGGTTCTCAATCAGGGACAACGATTGACAGCTGCCTCTGATTGAGAACCATACCAGGCCAAACATAGAAATCCCAAAACATAGAAAAAGGAACATAGACAACCCACTCAACTCACGCCCTGACCATACTAAAACAAAGACATAACAAAAGAACTAAGGTCAGAACGTGACATGTTGAGTATAATTCAAAATGCAATAAGAAATAGGCTTTTACATGTGGTCATTTTATATAAACTATTTATTCATTGAATTTACAGAAAATGTGCTATATCATGATATGTATCGTTATTGGGATATGAGATTTTGGCCATATCGCTCAGCCCTAAATACCGGTGTGCCAGGCTTCTAGCGTCATACCCAAGAAGACTCGAGGCTGTAATCGTTGCAGAAGTTGCTTTTTAAAATGTATTATTAATTTGCTAAAAATTCTAAACCTGTTTTCTTTGTCATTATGGGGTATTGTGTGTAGATTGCTGAGGGGATTTAAAAAAAAAAAAAAACATTTAGGATATGGCCGTAACGGAGAAACTCAAGGGGTCTGAGTACTTTCCGAATGTACTGTACATGGTCTCTATTTTTCCCTCTATTTGTTTCTTACAACAGCTCTAAATAGATCAGCCAGGAGTACCATCAAGTAGCTCTCAAACCCTTCTCCGTATGTAAGGTTTTCAGCCATTAAATTTGGCTCCGCGTAAACTACAATTCTGACGCTGTGTTAATGTTTCGAAACGTCAATCATCGCTTTCAATACAAAACATTTTTCAAAACGTATACTGATATGCCCCTATAAAGGTGTGTGGCAATTTACCTTTTTTTTGAAAATTATTTCTCGTAGATGTGAAAGATACACAACCTTATGTTTCCACAACAGTACCACAAGAGAATCGTGTTCATGTTTAGAGCAACTATCAGGGCTCTTAACAGAATTCCGTGAGTCAGAAGATACTATCGTCAATAGGCGCTAAAGTAGTTGGCGTCCATGAATGGGGTAACCGTTGAGTAGACCCAGAAAGTTGTAGAACATGCCTAACACACACTCACACTCGAGAGCTTTCTCTTTCTAGAACAGGCCTGGGCAATTATTTTCCATCGAGGGCCACAGAATATATGTTTGCCCTCGCGGGCCAGAATCATATTACTGGATTATCCATTGTGTATGACTGTGTTGATAGATATATCTACCCTAAATCACATCCAGATGTGCTACTTATTTTACTTTTTTAACATGCACAGAAATAAATCACATCCATGTTCTCCTTTTGGTGGATATTTTCATTTAAATTTTCATTAAACATGCAATGCACGGGAAAAGTAAACTGTGCATTCAGAACCACGGACAGAGCTCTTGTTGCCGGGTATGCACAAAACACAAGAAAGAGAGAGCGTAACATTACATTTAAACTACTCAATCAGTGTGAGGAGTGAAGTCTCTGATGGGCATTGACTAGAGCAGGGAAGTCAGATATTGTCATGTATTGTCATGTTGTGTCTTTCTGTCCTTTCCTTTCACCCTGTCTCCCTCTGCTGGTCGTATTAGGTTACCTTTTCTCCCCCGCTTTCCCCCAGCTGTTCCTTGTCTCCTCTGACTACCTCATCCACCCCTTTTCCCACCTGTTCCCTTTTTCCCTCTGATTAGGTCCCTATATCTCTCTCTGTTTCTGCTCCTGTCTTTGTCGGATTCTTGTTTGTTGTGTTTCATGCCTGAACCAGACTATCGTTATGTTTGCTGTAACCTTGTCCTGTCCTGTCGGAATCTGCCGGTCTATCTGAGCCTACCTATGTTTGGTTATTAAAGAAGCTCTGTTTAAGTTAATTCGCTTTTGGGTCCTCATTCACTCACCGTAACAGAAGAATCCGACCCAGAATGGACCCAGCGACTTCGGATCCTCTCCACTCAGCCGTCGGGATCCAGGGAGCGATGCTAGGCAGACACGAGCAGGAATTGTCTGCTGCTCGACATGCCGTTGAGACCCTGGCTACCCAAGTCTCCAACCTCACAGAACAGGTTCACCATCTCCGCCTCGATCCACCGGCCACTTCCAGGGCTTTCGAATCTCCGGAGCCCAGAATCAATAACCCGCCGTGTTACTCTGGGGAGCCCACTGAATGCCGCTCGTTCCTCACCCAGTGTGATATTGTGTTTTCTCTCCAGCCCAACACTTACGCCAGGAGCACTGCTCGTGTCGCCTACGTCATATCTCTCCTTACTGGACGGGCTCGTGAGTGGGGCACGGCAATCTGGGAGGCAAGGGCTGAGTGTACTAACCAGTATCAGGACTTTAAGGAGGAGATGATACGGGTTTTTGATCGATCTGTTTTTGGGGAGGAGGCTTCCAGGGCCCTGTCTTCCCTATGTCAAGGCAATCGATCCATAACAGACTACTCTATTGAGTTTCGCACTCTTGCTGCCTCCAGTGGCTGGAACGAGCCGGCTTTGCTCGCTCGTCTTCTGGAGGGTCTCCGCGCAGAGGTAAAGGATGAGATTCTCTCCCGGGAGGTTCCTTCCAGCGTGGATTCCTTGATTGAACTCGCTATTCGCATTGAGCGACGGGTTGATCTTCGTCACCGAGCTCGTGGAAAGGAGCTCGCGCTCTCCGTTGCCCCCCTCTCCGCATCACTACCATCTTCCTCTGCCGGCTCGGGAGCTGAGCCTATGCAGCTGGGAGGTATCCGCATCTCGACTAAGGAGAGGGAACGGAGAATCACCAACCGCCTCTGTCTCTATTGCGGTTCTGCTGGTCATTTTGTCACTTCATGTCCAGTAAAAGCCAGAGCTCATCAGTAAGCGGAGGGCTACTGGTGAGCGCTACTACTCCTGTCTCTCCTTCAAGATCCTGCACTACCTTGTCGGTCCATCTACGCTGGACCGGTTCGTCAGCTTCCTGCAGTGCCTTAATAGACTCTGGGGCGGAGGGCTGTTTTATGGACGAGTCCTGGGCTCGGGAACATGACATTCCTCTCAGACAGTTAAGGGAGTCCACGGCCTTGTTCGCCCTGGATGGTAGTCCTCTCCCCAGGATTCAGCGTGAGACGCTACCTTTAACCCTCACTGTTTCTGGTAATCATAGCGAAACCATTTCTTTTTTAATTTTTCGTTCACCTTTTACACCTGTTGTTTTGGGCCATCCCTGGCTAGTTTGTCATAATCCTTCCATTAATTGGTCTAGTAATTCTATCCTCTCCTGGAACGTCTCGTCATGTGAAATGTTTAATGTCTGCTATCCCTCCTGTTTCCTCTGTCTCTTCTTCACAGGAGGAGCCTGGTGATTTGACAGGGGTGCCGGAGGAATATCACGATCTGCGCACGGTGTTCAGTCGGTCCAGGGCCACCTCTCTTCCTCCACACCGGTCGTATGATTGTAGTATTGATCTCCTTCCGGGAACCACTCCCCCCCGGGGTAGACTATACTCTCTGTCGGCTCCCGAACGTAAGGCTCTCGAGGATTATTTGTCTGTAGCTCTTGACGCCGGTACCATAGTCCCCTCCTCCTCTCCCGCCGGAGCGGGGTTTTTTTTTGTCAAGAAGAAGGACGGGTCTCTGCGCCCCTGCATAGATTATCGAGGGCTGAATGACATAACAGTGAAGAATCGTTATCCGCTTCCTCTTATGTCTTCAGCCTTCGAGATCCTGCAGGGAGCCAGGTTTTTCACTAAGTTGGACCTTCGTAACGCTTACCATCTCGTGCGCATCAGGGAGGGGGACGAGTGGAGGACGGCGTTTAACACTCCGTTAGGGCACTTTGAATACCGGGTTCTTCCTTTCGGCCTCGCTAACGCTCCAGCTGTCTTTCAGGCATTAGTCAATGATGTCCTGAGAGACATGCTGAACATCTTTGTTTTCGTTTACCTTGACGATATCCTGATTTTTTCACCGTCACTCCAGATTCATGTTCAGCACGTTCGACGTGTCCTCCAGCGCCTTTTAGAGAATTGTCTTTTTGTGAAGGCTGAGAAGTGCACTTTTCATGCCTCCTCCGTCACATTTCTCGGTTCTGTTATTTCCGCTGAAGGCATTAAGATGGATCCCGCTAAGGTCCAAGCTGTCATTGATTGGCCCGCCCCTAAGTCACGCATCGAGCTGCAGCGCTTTCTCGGCTTCGCGAACTTCTATCGTCGTTTCATCCGTAATTTCGGTCAGGTGGCAGCTCCTCTCACAGCCCTTACTTCTGTCAAGACGTGCTTTAAGTGGTCCGTTTCCGCCCAGGGAGCTTTTGATCTCCTCAAGAATCGTTTTACATCCGCTCCTATCCTTGTTACACCTGACGTCTCTAGACAGTTCGTTGTCGAGGTTGACGCGTCAGAGGTGGGCGTGGGAGCCATTCTTTCTCAGCGCTCCCTCTCTGACGACAAGGTCCACCCATGCGCGTATTTTTCTCATCGCCTGTCGCCGTCGGAACGTAACTATGATGTGGGAAACCGCGAACTGCTCGCCATCCGGTTAGCCCTAGGCGAATGGCGACAGTGGTTGGAGGGGGCGACCGTTCCTTTTGTCGTTTGGACTGACCATAGGAACCTTGAGTACATCCATTCTGCCAAACGACTTAATGCGCGTCAGGCGCGTTGGGCGCTGTTTTTCGCTCGTTTCGAGTTCGTGATTTCTTATCGTCCGGGCTCTAAGAACACCAAGCCTGATGCTTTATCTCGTCTCTTCAGTTCTTCAGTAGCCTCCACTGACCCCGAGGGGATTCTCCCTGAGGGGCGTGTTGTCGGGTTGACTGTCTGGGGAATTGAGAGGCAGGTAAAGCAAGCGCTCACTCACACTCCGTCGCCGCGCGCTTGTCCTAGGAACCTTCTTTTCGTTCCCGTTCCTACTCGTCTGGCCGTTCTTCAGTGGGCTCACTCTGCCAAGTTAGCCGGCCACCCTGGCGTTCGGGGTACGCTGGCTTCCATTCGCCAGCGTTTTTGGTGGCCCACCCGGGAGCATGACACGCGTCGTTTCGTGGCTGCTTGTTCGGTCTGCGCGCAGACTAAGTCCGGTAACTCTCCTCCTGCCGGCCGTCTCAGGCCGCTTCCCATTCCCTCTCGACCGTGGTCTCACATCGCCTTAGATTTTGTCACCGGACTGCCTTCGTCAGCGGGGAAGACTGTTATTCTTACGGTTGTCGATAGGTTCTCTAAGGCGGCTCATTTCATTCCCCTTGCTAAGCTTCCTTCTGCTAAAGAGACGGCACAAATCATCATCGAGAATGTTTTCAGAATTCATGGCCTTCCGTCAGACGTCGTTTCGGACAGAGGTCCGCAATTCACGTCTCAATTTTGGAGGGAGTTTTGCCGTTTGATTGGGGCTTCCGTCAGTCTCTCTTCCGGCTTTCACCCCCAGTCTAACGGTCAAGCAGAACGGGCCAATCAGACTATTGGTCGCATCTTACGCAGTCTTTCTTTTCGCAACCCTGCGTCTTGGTCAGAACAGCTCCCCTGGGCAGAATACGCCCACAACTCGCTTCCTTCGTCTGCGACCGGGCTATCTCCTTTTCAGAGTAGCCTCGGGTACCAGCCTCCGCTGTTCTCATCTCAGTTCGCCGAGTCCAGCGTCCCCTCCGCTCAGGCTTTTGTCCAACGTTGCGAGCGCACCTGGAAGAGGGTCAGGTCTGCACTTTGCCGTTATAGGACGCAGACTGTGAGGGCTGCTAATAAGCGTAGAACTAAGAGTCCTAGATATTGTCGCGGTCAGAGAGTTTGGCTCTCCACTCAGAACCTTCCCCTTAAGACGGCTTCTCGCAAGTTGACCCCGCGGTTCATTGGTCCGTTCCGTATTTCTCGGGTCATTAATCCTGTCGCAGTTCGACTTCTTCTTCCGCGATACCTTCGTCGCGTCCACCCGGTCTTCCATGTCTCCTGTATCAAGCCCGTTCTTCGCGCCCCCGCTCGTCTCCCCCCCCCCCCCCCCATCCTTGTCGAGGGCGCACCCATCTACAGGGTCCGCAGGATTTTGGACATGCGTCCTCGGGGCCGTGGTCACCAGTACCTCGTAGATTGGGAGGGGTACGGTCCTGAGGAGAGGAGTTGGGTTCCCTCTCGGGACGTGCTGGACCGTGCGCTGATCGAGGATTTCCTCCGTTGCCGCCAGGTTTCCTCCTCGAGTGCGCCAGGAGGCGCTCGGTGAGTGGGGGGGTACTGTCATGTATTGTCATGTTGTGTCTTTCTGTCCTTTCCTTTCACCCTGTCTCCCTCTGCTGGTCGTATTAGGTTACCTTTTCTCCCCCGCTTTCCCCCAGCTGTTCCTTGTCTCCTCTGACTACCTCATCCACCCCTTTTCCCACCTGTTCCCTTTTTCCCTCTGATTAGGTCCCTATATCTCTCTCTGTTTCTGCTCCTGTCTTTGTCGGATTCTTGTTTGTTGTGTTTCATGCCTGAACCAGACTATCGTTATGTTTGCTGTAACCTTGTCCTGTCCTGTCGGAATCTGCCGGTCTATCTGAGCCTACCTATGTTTGGTTATTAAAGAAGCTCTGTTTAAGTTAATTCGCTTTTGGGTCCTCATTCACTCACCGTAACAGATATAGTTTCTGACGTAGCTATGCGCAGGATTGCTGAGAGGTGAGAGTTAGTAAGAGATCTGTGCCTTGACTTGTTATATTTCATCACTGAAAATGTCTGTTCACATACATAGGTGGACCCAAACAGTACAAACATATTCTGAGCATGACTCCTAGTCTTTGGAAAGTTTTGTTCATCGATAGATAAATAGAACCTCGTCAGTGACATTTTTATGAATAGTTCTCCAATCATTGCATCGGACTGAAGATCGATAAACTCAAATTGCAGGTCACTGGGCGCGTTATCCACATTGGAGGTGAAAGGAGAGGAAACCAACAGCATGTCATTTTCCAACATTTTGAAATCCTCAAAATGATGAGAACTCACTGTTCAAAGCACGCAGCAGCGATTAATACTTCTCCCGCTGGTCATCTGATAGGGAACAGACTAGTAGTGTCGGAAGGTGGGTTATATTGTTGGCTTTGTACTTGGCGGGTCAGGAGATGTAATTTTACCTTTTAAGGCTTTGACAAGGATGTACATCTGATGTGCAAAAAGGCCCTTCCCTTGTAGTTTGGAATTCAGTTCATTCATGAGGGCCATGATGTCCACCATTCTTTATCTTGCAGTTGAGGGAAATCCACATTTTCCTTTCATTTGCAAAAACTCAGAAATCTCCTGGCTTCAGGTCCCACACCATTATTAAGCACTTTCTCCAAACTCAGCCATCTCACGTTTGTGTGGCAGGGGAGGTCTGCATCACCCGACTCTCTCTTCCAACAGTGAGACAAACTGCCTGTAGTTTAAAGATTTTGCTCTTATGAAGTTTACCACTTTAGTGACTGTATCAACAATATGGCTCATTTTCAGAAACAATTTACAGAGCACCTCCTGATGAATAATGCAATGCAGGAAAATCATTTCCTGATCTTGGTTTAGCTCAACTACTTGATCTTGTATCCTTTTCAAAAGACCTTGTGGTTGTGTTCTTCATTGACTGCACTGAAGCAAACTCAACTGTAATTTCAAAGTCTGGGGTTATGCCTCGTAAGAATATCGACTACGCCGTGTCACGTGCATCACTGCCTTCATCCAGGGCCTAGGAGAAATAGGTGAAATTCTCTACCTTGTCTTTCAACTGTTGTTCCATATTCTCTGCGATGTCCTCAACACGCCGTGTCACTGTTCGTCTTGACAGTGAAACATTTTCAACCCGCTCTTTGTTGTCGGGGCAAAGTATTGCTGCAGTCAATTAAACATTATTTAATGGATTCGCCCTCAGTGAATGGCTTGCTATGTTTAGCAATATTGTGGGACAGTACATAGCTAGCTCTCGCAATTCCGTCGTTTGCTGAATGCATTTTTGTGAAAAGTCCTTGCTGAGAAAGCAACACTTTCGATGCACTTGCCATCTGCTCAGAAGACATACTCCTATATTTCCCTGCATGCTTCGCCTAGAAGTGTCAGGCCAAGTTGTAACGTTAGTCTTTCAAGACAGCGATGTTCTCTTTGCACACTAAGCACACAGCTTTCCCTGATACCTCAATAAAGACATATTTCGATGTCCACTCTTGCTGGAACACCCTACATTCATTGTCTACTTTCCTTTTCTTTGAAATCTTTAACTTATTTTTGCGCAATTTCTAGCTAGCTACGATTTGTAACTGACGTGTGTCAGCTTGTCAGTCACTGTATGTTCTCGTGTAGTTGTTATTTATACGTGCCTTCAAAATAAATGTTCCACAAGCGGTGGGAGTTAAATCATTACAGAAAGCCGAGTATTAATTTGGCTTTTAATTTGAATAACAAATACGTTTTTCAAAACTTGACTATTGCAAATTCTTCATGTGATTTGAGCATGATTTCGCGGGCAGTATTGAAACAGGTTGCAGGCCGCATACGGCCCCCGGCCCGGCCTTAGCCCAGGCCTGTTCTAGAAGCTGCCAGGTCATTCTGTGTGTTCCTACAGCTTCCAGTGAGCTGCCAGACCCCCCACTACACCTACCCCCGCCTCACTAGAACTGCACAAGCATTTTCTGGTGAGTTCTCAGCTGTCATCGAACCTATTCTTTAAATAGACCATATCAGGGCCAGGCCATTTTTCAAGGGGTTACCCATGTCATAACGTACAAATAGAGAACAAAAATATAAACTACTATGCAATTATTTTAATGACTCAGCATTGGTATGTTGTCATAAAAGAAATTAGACATTTTAACAAACCCAATCCAATGCTAAATGTGAGAATTCAGTGTACAGTTCTCTCAGGAAGTGTCTCTTCTGTGTAGAGTAGACCCCCATCCATTTTTTAAATGGTCCCACCCCGGTTTTGGCCCACCTCATGAGACGAGTATAAAGGAGGGGTGGGGTTGCACTAATACCAAAAAAATAGAAAGCAAAACAATCAGGGAGTGAAGCTCAAAACTAGACACTCAAGTGAAAATTAAAGGAGAAGAGAAGAACACACAATCCTGAAAGGTATAAATTATATGGCACTATTGAGAGACATGTATTGAGTGTACACAGTCTTGAGTGACATGCTTGCCTGCCAGGGGCTCTAGGACAGGGGACAGGGGACATGGTGATTGTCTATCAGGAGCGGTGGAGTGGCTGTCCATTAGAATGATTGTATTAGTGGTAAGGCCCCCACTGTGGTGCAAAACGATGCCCAAGTAAGGCATGAGGGGTGGCCATTTAAAGTTAGAGAACGTGCTGGGCCATTTGCTAAAGGGGTTTCAGGTAAGGAGACATTGTAGTGAGAACGGTAAGAAGAGTATTATTTTTTCTTACAATATTATATTTGTTTGTCATTTTTGGGACAGTGAGGTGTAATCACTCATGCTGATTTAGAATTTTGAACTGTGATTATATGTATTTTTCCGAGATCAAAATGAATGGAAACCTTGTCAAGGTGTTTTAGCTGGTTGTAAAAGTTACAATCTACCAGGAACAGGTGGGTATATTTTTTTACAGCATTGTTCGAGATTCAGAATTGTCTGCAATGTGTTTTAAATGTATTGTTTCTCTATTAAGTATAGAGATACATGTTCAATTTATAGTGTTAGAAGAGTAATGTAATGTTCCAGAAATATGTGCTGTTTACTCTTTGAGTACCAGTCATTCATTGGCTTTAATGTTCAAGTCATACTGTAACCTGAACCGTTGAACTATAACTTCTCATTTCCTCACCAGATGGGAGAGATGGCAGATCCAATCCAGTTAAAAGATGAGGGAAACAAGCATTTCCAAGCCGGTGAGGTGGACAAGGCCATTGAGTGCTACACAAAAGCCACCAAGTTGTGCAAAGACAAAAAGGTGCTCGCTGTCATCTACAGGAACAGATCAGCCTGCTTCCTGAAAAAGGTAAACACCTAACCTCAACCACAGGCCTTCAACAAGCAAAAACTGCATCGTTTTATAATTATTAATCCCTGGTTGTGATTTCCTGATCCTCTGATGTTTTTGAACTCTTTTTCTTTCTCAGGAAAGCTACACCAATGCAGCCTCTGATGCCTCCAAAGGTACGGTACAGTCTAGTAAATGCTTAGAAATAAACATTTTGCCATGCTCACCATAACATAAACTGACAAATCATGGATTATGCTCATACCACAGTGGTATTTTCACTTCAACCCAGACACTTGTATTATTCTCTGCTCTCCATCAGCCATTGACGTGGATGCAGCAGACGTCAAAGCCCTGTTCCGGCGGTGCCAGGCTCTGGAGAAGCTGGACAAGCTGGACATGGCCTTCAAAGACGTCCAGAGGTGTTCCACCATCGAGCCCAAAAACAAGACCTTCCTGGAGACCCTCAGGAGGCTGGGGGCGGAGATCCAAGCCAAGGTGTGCTACCAACTGGGACCATTTAGACACAAGCCATTGGTTTACTTACTGATAACTATGTGATTATAATATTTGTTTGACTTATGAACAAGACATAAAAACACATTTTACAGTACTTATCTGCATCTCTCTTTCCCTCTTATGCTCTCTCTCTCTTATGCTCTCTCTCTCTCTCTCATGCTCTCTCTCTCTTATGCTCTCTCTCTCTCTCTCATGCTCTCTCTTTCTTATGCTCTCTCTCTCTCTCTGTCTACAGCTGAAGACAACCTTCTCCACAGACTCACGGGTCCAGAACATGTTTGACATTCTGCTTGATGAGGAGATGGACAAGGACAAGAAGGAAAAGGTTTGAATGACACCGAAGTAGAGATCAGTTCCATTGATTCCACTTACTGTGATAAACATGATGCTGTGGTCTTTAATATTTTTATAGTCTGATATCAAATGCAATGTGTGTAACTTTTATGCCAGTATGAATAGTATTTACTTCCCATGTAGGCTGCTAACAACCTGGTGGTTCTGGCCAGAGAAGATGCTGGCGCAGAGAGAATCTTCCAGAACAACGGAGTGCCTCTGCTGCTGGATATGCTTGAGACCGGAAAAGTAGAGATGGTCCTGGCCGCTATCCGTACCTTCGCGGGAATGTGCACTGGACACAAAGCACGGGTGAGGGGCAGGTGAAGACAGGGCAGTGCATAAGGGATTCTTTAAGAAGGGGAGCCAATCCTCCCAATTCCTGGTCCTTTGTGACAGATATGGATCCTTTTCAAAGTTTCTATTGTAATGTCTAGCCCTAGTCCCCCTTGTGTACACTCAGTTGACCTGTATGTTTGTCTCTAAACAGACCATGGCCATTATCCACCTGGTGGGCATTGACAAGCTGTGCAGCATCATGGCTGTCGACAATGAGGACATCGCCTTGGCAACTTCCGACCTGTTCCAGTGCATCAACGACTCCCTCACCGGAGGAGACCGGAGGATTTATGGGAAGGAGGAAGCCCTGGTTTTGGGTGAGACATCCACTTACGTTTCTGCATTCCTATCCTGTTCCAGTCAAAAGCCCTACATTTATATACATGTATGTAGGGTTTTTTACCCAATGTGAATTGCCTCCATATAGCATCTATTAGCTATATAAACACATTGTTCTGTTTTATATTTATTTACTTGTTATATAGTTACTTGTTTGTGTTTTCTAAACCCTTTCATAAAAGAGGTCTGACACTTATTCTGTTCCCCTGCAGATGCAAGCAAAGACTTGAAGAGCATCCTGATGGCCCTGCTGGAGATGGTTGCCAGTAAGAAGGTTTCAGGACACGGCAGAGACCAGGCCCTGAACCTGCTGTGCAGGAACGTGCCTCGCAAGGACAAGAAAGACCATGACCACTCCAAGAGCCTCTTCACCATCGACCATGGTTAGCGAGTCGGTTAGCTTTGATCATGATCTGTGACACTAAGTAGACCTTTGACAAATGTTTGTCATGGAAATTCTTACACAGGGACACTGATTGTTTATGACACCAAAGACGAGATGAACATTCTCAAGACTGTTTCTTCACAAAGTAAAATGTCCTTCCTCACTGTTGTTCAACTTAATTTAGGGAAGTTGTCATTCATCTGGCTTTGTGAACCCCCCGCCAGGTCTGAAGAAAATCCTGAAGGTGTGTGGCCAGATACCTGACCTCCCAGACCAGCTGCCCATGACGGAGAACACTCAGCTCATCGCCAGCGTGTTGCTTGACAAGCTCTGGGACGACCTGCGCTGCGACCCCGAGAGAGACCACTACAGGGAAGTCTGTGACGAGTACATCAAGTGAGTTACATATTAGTAACATAACAGTAACATACGAGTAGCATATCTAATCAGAGTAACATCATACAGAGATTGATAGGTATCTGTGATGCACGCGTACATCATGAGTAATGTTACAACGAGGGAAGTATCTAACGGCACTATAGTTGATGATGGTGATGAGTACTAAATCAGCTGACTAACATTTATTCCTGACCTCTCCCCACCTCCCCACCTCCCTCATCTACCCTTAACACTACTCCCCTTGACCCTGACTCTCTCCACAGAGGCAAGTTTGACCCCAACGACATGGACAGGAACATCCACGCCATCAACGCTCTGTCAGGCCTGCTGCAGGGGCCATTTGAGGTTGGCAACCAGCTGGTGGGTCGCCAGGGCATCATGGAGATGATGGTGGCGCTGTGCGGCTCTGAGCGTGAGGTGGACCAGATGGTCGCCGTGGAAGCGCTGATCCACTCCTCGACGAAGATGAGCCGCGCCTCCTTCATCATCACCAACGGCGTGTCGCTGCTCAAAGACATCTACAAGAAGACGAAGAACGAGAAGATCAAGATCCGTGCGCTGGTGGTGAGTGAGCTGTAGATTTCCATACTTTAGAATAGAAATGTGCTCTTTTGAGGGGTTCATTGATAGTTCTTCATGTTTGGTAACGTTACAGTGGCTCTTCAGATTGATCTAAGTGTAACTTTCCCTCCAAGTTCATGAACTCACTGTTTTGTGTGTGTCTGTGTGTCCCTTTCCCCAGGGTCTGTGTAAGCTGGGCTCAGCAGGTGGAGATGACTATAGTATGAGGCAGTTTGCTGAGGGCTCCACTGAGAAACTGGCCAAGCAGTGCAGGAAGTGAGTCTGTTTTTTGGAGTCGGTAGCTTTGAAAGCTTATCTGCCATTACGTAACTTTGTGGTCTTAATATCACTGAAGTATTCATAGACACAGTCGATCACAGACAACAAAAAAATATTATGGACTACAACTATCAGGAGTAATAGAATGTGAACATATCTGTACCCTTATACTTGACTAATTACACACCAAGTCCAGACAATTATGACTCTTTATCTGGATAATTGCGTGCTATTTGTATTGATATATTGATGTGTTTCAGCTGCAGAGAGAACAATATTATATTCCCTCAGTGTGATTTAGAAATGGCTTCCCATGGTCATAATCTGAAGATGGAGGACCATTTCCTGTTAGCCCGGTTCCCTGTTAACCCTCTTCCTGTGTGTCAGGTGGCTGTGTAACTCTGCCATGGACACGAAGACCAGGAAGTGGGCTATAGAAGGTCTGGCCTATCTGACCCAAGACGCTGATGTAAAGGATGACTTTGTTGAGGACGAGCCTGCCATGAAAGCCATGTTTGAACTGGCCAAGGTAGGTACTGTACTATTAAAGACAGAGCAGAGACCCAACTCATAGAAGATGACCGGAGCATAGTGGCATTAAAGGGTGAATATGGGACCTGGAGGAGAGTACCTAACTTCACTCTTTCCTGTTTCCCTGTGATACAGTCTAAAGATAAGACCATCCTATATGCTGTGGCCTGTACCCTGGTCAACTGCACCAACAGCTATGAGAAGAAAGAGATCATGCCTGAGCTGGTTCAGCTGGCCAAGTTCTCCAAGCAGCACGTCCCAGAGCAGCACCCCAAGGTAAGATGAGAGAAAGACACAGGCTTCCCCCTGTCTGTCCAGCAGGCAGGGGGAGGCAACTTACGCACAGCTCTGACACACACACAAACACACCAGACATGCCACCAGCTGTCTTTTCATAGCCCCCAAATGCAGAACAAATTCAAGAAAGCATACATTATATAGAGCCATTATTGCATGAAACTCCCTTCCATCACAAATTGCTCAAATGAACAGAGAACCTGGTTTCAAAAAACAGATAAAGCAACACCTCACGTGACAACGCCTCTCCCCTATTTGACCAAGATAGTTTGTGTGTATGTATTGATGTGTAGGCTATGTGTGCCGTTATTAAATGTATGTAGTTCTGTCCTTGAGCTGTTGTTGTCTATTAATGTTCTGTATTATGTCATGTTTCATGTTCTGTGTGGACCCCAGGAAGAGTAGCTGCGGCTTTCGCAACAGCTAATGGGGATCCTAATAAAAAAAACAAATACCAAACAAGTCATCCTTATTTATATCAGGAAATAACTGGACACCAAGTCACTGTAAACTAAACTAGTATAACAGCTATATACATGTGACTATGCTGCTCTCTACAGTTAGCAAAGTTTATTATTTCTATGTTGAGGTCCTAGGTATATTGACTGGGGGAGGTGCTGACAATACACACGCTTCTCTGCCCTTAGGACAAGAAGGATTTCATCCAGAAGAGAGTGAAGAGGATGCTAAAGGCAGGGGTCATCTCAGCTCTCACTGTCATGGTGAAAGCTGACAACCTTCTCCTGACTGACCAGACCAAAGAGATGCTGGCAAGGTGAGCAACCTGGGACTGTACTAGGCTTGAACATTTTGCTTCTTATCCAGAGCCAACCTACAGTCAGTACACGCAATAAGCAATGCTGCAGAACAAATCGGATTGAAATCAATGGTGTTTGCTTTCATCCGCAGGGTGTTCCTTGCCTTGGCAGATGATGCCAAAGACCGTGGCATGATTTGCGCCCATGGAGGGGGCAAGGTGAGTGACAGACACAACAGACTCATGAGATCCTCCGTTCTAGAATTATCACTATTTCCTATAGCCAGCCTTACATTTGATGTATTACCCTTATCTAACCAGAGGGTTTCTGACTGTCTGAACCTCTGATCTCTTGTGTGTTCCCCAGGCTCTGATCCCATTGGCTCTGGAGGGATCAGCTATAGGGAAAATAAGGGCCTCCCACGCCCTGGCCAAGATCGCTGCTGTGTCCAACCCAGAGATTGCCTTCCCAGGAGAGAGGGTAAGAACCTGTCTGACCACTTCCTGTTACATGGGGGAGAGGGTGTGGGCTGTTTCTCATTCTGCTTCCTGCTCTCTTTCCCTCTCTTACCCTACCTCCCTCACCCTGCATTGTCATCTCTCTCTCTCTGACAGATCTATGAGGTGGTGCGTCCTCTGGTCAGCCTGTTGCACCCTGAGAGAGACGGGGTGCAGAACTACGAGGCACTTCTGAGTCTCACCAACTTGGCTGGTCTCAACGACAAACTGAGGTGAGGCCTGTTAATTTACCAACCACACCACAGTATGTATAACCCAACTAAACACCTGAGACTATTACAGATTATTCAACAATCACTATAAGGTAGTCGATGTGTGAGAGGACAAGTGTTCAATAAGTTTGTCAAAATAAATATGACTCTAACCAGAAAACAGCTGTGAGCTCAGATATGCTCTGGGGACATTCCAGAGTTGTTTTTGTTTTTTCACTGTTGCTGTCAGAGCGTTTTGAGTGGAGGAGATGAGATGGTTGCTGCCAGAGAGTTTTGAGTGGAGGAGATGAGACAGTTGCTGCCAGAGAGTTTTGAGTGGAGGAGATGAGACGGTTGCTGCCAGAGAGTTTTCAGTGGAGGAGATGAGACGTTTGCGTGATTTCATAACTATTACTTCCCATCCTCCACGGCTCCAGAGTGAAGATCCTGAAAGAGAAGGCTCTCCCTGAGATTGAGCAGTACATGTTTGAAGACCATGATCATATCAGACAGGCAGCCACAGAGTGCATGTGCAACCTGGTGACATGCAAAGAGGTGAGAGGACACCCCTCAATCTTAGGGAACAGTGTCATCACATACGGTGTGTTGTGTGTGTGTGTGCAGGTAACAAACGTGTCACCCAGTGTAACTAACGTCACCATTGTGTGTTCAGGTGCAGGATCGGTACCTGGAGGATGGGAATGATAGGCTGAAGCTGCTGGTGCTGATGTGTGCTGAGGACGATGAAAAGCTCCAGAGAGCTGCAGCCGGAGCACTGGCCATGCTCACTGCCGCCCAGAAGAAACTGTGCACCAAGATGACCCTGGTGGTATGTCTGTCTGGTTGCATTCACACTAGTACACTCGCCTTGGGGTGACCCAAAGGCAGTTCCTGTGCAAAGATATGAACTGATTTGAACTGCCGAATTGTCCCAATCAATCACAACGCTGTATCATCGCAACATCGATTTATAGTTGTGACAGTCGGTATGTATCATGACAACAATGACTAGTTATGTGTTACGTAATCAATATGTATAATCACAACACTGATTATAGTTATATATTACTTAATACATTTGTATCATCACAACACTGAATATAGTTATATATTACTTAATACATTTGTATCATCACAACACTGATTATAGTTATATATTACTTAATACATTTGTATCATCACAACACTGATTATAGTTATATATTACTTAATACATTTGTATCATCACAACACTGATTATAGTTATATATTACTTAATACATTTGTATCATCACAACACTGAATATAGTTATATATTACTTAATACATTTGTATCATCACAACACTGATTATAGTTATATATTACTTAATACATTTGTATCATCACAACACTGATTATAGTTATACTTATTCAAAATGTATGGTGAGGCCTCATCCACTTCATCACTTTGTCTGACCAGTGTTTTCTCGGTTCACTCCGCAGACTTTGCAGTGGATGGAGATCCTTCAGAGGCTCATTCTCCATGACCAGCCCCAGATCCAGCACAGAGGCCTGGTGATCGTGTACAACATACTGAACTCGGACGACAACGAGCTGGCCAAGAAGCTGATCGAGAGCGAGATCCTGGAGATCCTGACAGTGATTGGCAAAGCAATGGACAACCCCAAGAGGCAGCTTGTGATCGATGTGGCACGCACCTGCCTGGTCAAGGCCATGGACCTCGGCCTCATCAAGCCATTCACAACCCCTTCTTAAAGCAGTGTTTCTTAAGCTTTTTATAGTACTACGGACTGGCTTGCAATGGACCTACTCCCTTAAAGGCGCAACCCAATCAACCAGAAACAAATCACACAGAAATAAGAACATGTATGACAGTTCCATTTTAGTCCAATGAGTGTGTATATTTGGTGGGTACACTTGCAAACGCCCATACCCCTCACTGCCCACAGTCTTCCCAAAGTGTCAGGCCAACACTTGTTACAGTACATTGGACTTACAGTTTGTGCCTTTTAATGAAAACTGCAACGTGTGAGCTAATTACAGTCTGCCTAACTTGCTGATCAGATACACCCCACAGATTGAGGTCCAGAGACTGAAGATTGAGAAACTCTGTGTTGAGTGTGGGCCAATGGACAGGGAGGCCAGGAGATGGGACTGATGGTGCACCTGAACAGCCACCTATCATGAAATCAGAGACAGTACAAATGAATCTCTTGAGATATTTTATTTCGAATTTTCAGAAAGAAAACACCACGTGAACGTTTAACCATTTATTAGAAAAGATAACAATGCCTGTCTTGGCATTAGAGCTCTGTCCTGCAGGGTAGCTCACTGCCAGAGCCAAGCGTCATATGAATGTTATAATAAAACTATAGGCAGTGAGCACGATACGCTATATCAAATCCCCCCGATGGAAGAAACAGAACCCACAGGTGGAGGCTGGGCTGGTGGTGGGATATCAGAAACAGAACCCACAGGTGGAGGCTGGGCTGGTGGTGGGATATCAGAAACAGAACCCACAGGTGGAGGCTGGGCTGGTGGTGGGATATCAGAAACAGCAAGCATAGCGAGTAACAGCTAGTTACAGCAGCAAGAGACATCAGCGCATGAGAGCGTGTGACATCCAGCATTGGGGAAACATGTGCAGAACTAGTGGACTTCAATAGACCGCATGTAATTAATGGGAATCCAACTGGTGCAATATCCGCTGATGCGGTGTCAGCTGAAGCCACCACACTCATGTTTCCCTTCTGAACCGGCTACACTTTATATAGATTTTTTTGTAAGTTAAATAGAGTTTATTTGTGTGGATAAGAGGTCTTTGTTTAATGTTATTTGTATTTTACACTTAAGGATAAAGATGAGAATTTTGACTATTGTCTATCTTGATTTTAGTGGACAATTTTATTCTACTGTTTGTCAGTACAGCCTAGTATGATTTTCAACAGTGGACATTGGTCATGACTGTATTTGATAAGCAGTTAAAACAGTCACATGGGCTAAATATATATTCTTTTAAGGTTTGTACTTTTGCAGCAGGAAGAAGAGGAAAACATTTGTAGCCCATGAAAGCTCAAAGTTGTCTGGCTAAAGGCAAACGGAAGAAATGGGCGGGGCTGTCGGCATCCAATGACCATGAAGTGGGAGTGGCATTTTTATTTCCATCCACTGTGCTCACTTGGTTTTTAACAACAGAGATGGAAGAGGATGTGAGACACCCCCATCAATTTTTTTTTTATGGTTGAATGAAAGTCAATTAACTAAATAGACCAGACACAACTGCTATTGCATTGGTGTCTATGGGAGACACCCAGTTAAGTAGACCGGAACTGACCATTTCTTTCAATGGTAAAAAGCCTGAGTGTAATATTTTCAATTATCCACCATCTTGGTATACAGCTTATGTCAGAATTGACCTCCAGGTGGCCCCTACCCCCACAAAAATAAGACTTCCATCTTCATGACTTCCAGAAAAAGAAGGCAAATAGCCTCACACAGATGTTGATGTGTATGTGTGTATTTTTGCATGTGCAGTAAGCCCACAGGCTGATTCTTTCCTCCTTTCTTGGCAGAGATCTCACAAAAGGTTCAATTGTAAACCCCAAATTGATCACGTAGAATGTACACTGAGTGTACAAAACATTAGGAACACAGACTGACCAGGTGAAAGCTATGGTCCCTTATTGATGTAACTTGTTAAATCCACTTAAATCAGTTTAGATGAAGTGGAGGAGATAGGTTAAAGAATGATCTTTAAGCCTTGAGACATGGATTGTGTATGTGTGCCATCCAGAGGGTGAATGGGCAAGACAAAATATTTAAGTGCCTTTGAACTGGGTATGGTAGTAGGTGCCAGGCGCACCGGTTTGAGTCAAGAAGTGCAATGCTGTTAGGTTTTTCGCGCTCAACAGTTTCCCATGTGTATCAAGAATGGTCCACCACCTTAAAAGCATCCAGCCAACTTGACACAACTGTGGGAAACATTAGTCAACATCCCTGTGGAATGCTTTCGACACCCTTTAGAGTCTATCCCCTGACGAATTGAGGCTGCTCTGAGGGCAAAAGGGAGTGCAACTCAATATCTTAATGTTTTGTACACTCTGTGTATATGCTATATCTCACACCAGGCCTTCCAAATAAAGTAATGTTTGCTGTGACAAAAAAATTGTAGGTCTGTATTATTCCACAAAGTTCTACCTAGCGCTGCTGTGAGGGGGAGGAGCGCATAACCTTGTGATGTAGCGCCAAAGATTGTCTATTATATTGACAAGATATACACGTGACCGCTCTAACAAAGGAAATACATGTCCTCAAAGATGGCAGGCAGGCGGGAGGAGGTGAAATCAGGTGGGACCATTCTAGCAAATGAGAGTGCAGATACGATTGAAAACAACAGGCCAGCAAGATAGAGGACTCATCTTTGTATCTGTTCCATTATAGCGTTTGTGACAGCATTGGCAGCACCATTGAGCCTAACTCCATTTTAAAGTAGATGCATGCCAGCAAAGCCACTACACAACACAACACTGAACAATACATTAACTGCACTATAATTGTGACAAATGGTGCCCACAAACTATTAGGGCCTACATAAAACTGTCCCAACAGAAAAGCTTTATTTTCAGCACCATGGAGTGAATCCTTACCACCGCTACACCTGGCTATCAGCAGATACTTATCTGGCAGCGAAGCAGTTAATTCAGCCTCATCTGCCTTTTAAAAAACATATTTGGTATTTTATTCATTAAATTGAACTTTTATTTAACTAGGCAAGTCAGTTAAGAAAACATTATTATTTACAATGACAGCCTACACCAGCCAAACCCAGATGACACTGGACCAATTGTGCCCCGCCCTGTGGGACTCCCAATCACAGCCGACTGTGATATAGCCTGGATTTGAACCAAGGTATCTGTAATGACCCCTCTAGCACTGAGATGCAGAGCCTTAGACCGCTGTGCCACTCGGGAGCTATGGCTGACTTGTGTCACGCCCTGACCATAGTAAGCTGTTTTTTCTCTGTGTTGGTTGGGGCGTGATAGTGTCTAGGGTGGGTCATCTAGGGTTTTTTGTATGTCTATGTTGGCCTGATATGGTTCCCAATCAGAGACAGCTGTTTATCGTTGTCTCTGATTGGGGATCATATTTAGGTAGCCATTTACCTTTTGTGTTTGTGGGATCTTGTCTATGTTTAGTTGCCTGCCTGCACTAGTTGTATAGCTTCACGGTTCATTCATTGTTCTTTATTGTTTTGTTTAGTGAGTTTCTCTTTATTCAAATTATGTAGAACTCTATGCACGCTGCACCTTGGTCTCATCATTACGACGATAGTGACAGAAGATCCCACCAACAAAGGACCAAGCAGCGTGCCCAGAAGGAGGAAGTATCCTGGACTTGGGAAGAGATCCTGGATGGGAAGGGATCCTGGACTTGGGAGGAAAACCTGGCAGGACAGGATCGCCTTCCTTGGCGGGAGTCGCCTAGGAACATGACTGCAACGACGTCGGAGAGGTAGGCCACAGAAACCCCAATCATTTTTTGGGGGGAGGCACATGAAGCAGTCGGCGAAGTTGAGGGGTGAGTCCGAGACTGTCGAGGAGTTATTGGACGAATTGGAGGAGAGTGAACGGAAGGGCGAGTTAGAGACCTTTGAGGAGTTGTTGATCAAATTGGAGGAGTGAAGAGAGAGAGCCTTTGGTTTGGCATAGTATGCACGGCATTCGCCCTGAGGAGCGTGTTAGCTGTCCGATGCCACCTGTGCCAGTTCCTTGTACTCGTCCTGAAACGTGTTAAAGTTCCGGAACAATTGATGCCGGCTATACACACCAGGTCTCCAGTGTACATTCACAACCCAGTACGTCCTGTGCCAACTCCTCGCACTCTCCCTCAAGTGCGCTTTTCCAGTCAGGTGTGTCCTGTTCCTGCTCCTCGCACTCTTCCTCAAGTGCGTGTCCCCAGTCCAGTACATCCTGAGCCTCCTCCCCGCACTCGCTCTGAGGTGTGTGTCATCAGCCTGGTGCCACCTGTACCGGTCCCACACATCAGGCCTCCAGTGCGCCTCCACAGTCCAGAGCTTCCAACGACGGTTCCCGGTCCGGAGCTTCCGGCGACGGGTCCCGGTCCGGAGCCTTCGGCGACGGTCCCCGGTCTGGAGTCTTCAGCAGGGGTTCTCAGTCCGGAGCCACCTGCGACGATCCACGCACCGGAGCCGCCCCCGATGCCCTGCGTCATCTATCCTAGATGCCCACCCGGACTCTCCCCTATTGAGTCAGGTTTTGTGGTCGGAGTCCGCACCTTTGGGGGGGGGGGGGGGGGGGGGGGGGGGGTGGTGTACTGTCACACCCTGACCATAGTAAGCTGTTTTTTCTCTGTGTTGGTTGGGGCGTGATAGTGTCTAGGGTGGGTCATCTAGGGTTTTTTGTATGTCTATTTTGGCCTGATATGGTTCCCAATCAGAGACAGCTGTTTATCGTTGTCTCTGATTGGGGATCATATTTAGGTAGCCATTTCCCTTTTGTGTTTGTGGGATCTTGTCTATGTTTAGTTGCCTGTCTGCACTAGTTGTATAGCTTCACGGTTCATTCGTTGTTCTTTATTGTTTTGTTTAGTGAGTTTCTCTGTATTAAAATTATGTGGAACTCTATGCACGCTGCGCCTTGGTCTCATCATTATGACGATAGTGACAACTTGCTTAAACAAATGTGGTTTCTACTGACAATTGAGAGGTACAAACTACGGCATAAGGGAATGATGAGCAGATTAGAAGAATTTCGATTACGACATTAATGAGCGAGCTAGGATGGACGTAGTCAATAAAATTATTTGTTCAGCACTTTTGAAATGTACAGCGACAGAATTCAGAACATGGGCCATTCTTACAGTATTCTCCCTGTACACCAAGCCAGAACTGTAGGCTATGTTAAGAGGGGGAAAGGGACCAAATTATTAGGGTGAGACATATGGGCTACTAACAGCTTACTACACAACATACACTTAGTATTACTTTATAACCTACAGTATACATATCTACCTGGCATATTACATCATTATACAGTAGCATACAATACATTTTTGGACTCACCTTGTTCTGTACTCACTTGAACAGGAAGGTGGCGCAGCAGTCCTTCTTGTGGGAAAATTTTGACATCAAACTTTGTCATTAAAGTGTGGAATTCTCTAGATTTATGGTGCTGTCACGTCTACTCCCCCTCCTCCACTCCAGCATTTGACGTTGCCGGTTTACTTACCACCGGCTCTGGCAATCATCGATACGCACACCTAGCATCCATCATTACGCACACCTGTGTCTCATCATGAGACCCACCTGGACTCTATGACTTCACTGAATACCTCCCCTATATCTGTCACTTCCTTAGTTCCATTCCCCAGGCAGTATTTACTATGTGTTTCATGTCTATACGCTACTCATATACGCTCACACACATCACCACATCACTCACCCCCACCCTGGAGTCCATTCATCAGGAGAATATTCCCTTCCTCATCAGTAGTGCATCAGCTCACAAGATCATCCTCGGCCTCCCATGGCTGCAACGCCATAACCCCACAATCTCATGGTCGAGGATGAAAATCACAGACTGGTCACCCAAATGCCGGAGGACCTGCTATCCCTTTCCATCTCATGTCGTATCTCCTGTGGTCTGGGATGTAGATGTGGACATTCACCAGGCTCTGGAGAGGGAACCCGCACCCACTACCTGTTCTACTGAGCTCATCTACATTCCCACGGGGATAAGGTAGTGGATGTTGACCTGGGCACACACAGCTGTCGTCGAGATCCTGAAATCACCCATACTATCCAATATCTCTCCGAGAAGTATTGGTGGCCCACCTTGGCGCAGGATGTTATTCAGTACATCAACTCCTGTTCTGTGTGTGGTCAAACTAAGTCCCCCTGGCACGCCTTAGCAGGGAAGCTCCTTCCCCTTCCCGTGCCTCAGGGTCCCTGGTCTCATCTGTCCATTAACTTTGTTACGGATCTCCCCTCCTCTGAAGGTTTCACCACCATTCTGGTGGTTGTGGACAGATTTTCAAAATAATGCGGGTTGATTCCTCTCGCTGGTCTCCTCACAGCTCTCCAGATTGCTAAGGCACTGTTCCAGCAGGTCTTCCGGCACTATGGCCTTCAGGAGGACATCGTCTCTGACCGTGGGCCCCAATTCAATTCACGGGTATGGAGGGCGTTCATGGAGAAACTGGGGATCACGGTCAGCCTCACTCCCGGGTATCGGCCTCAGTCCAATGGGAAGGTGGAAAGGATGAACTAGAAGCTGGGGAGGTTCCTGAGGAGTCAATGCCAGGACCGGCAGAGAGAGTGGGCCCGATTCTTTCCCTGGGCGGAATACGCCCAGAAATGCTTAGGTCTATACCTAGGTAATGCAATCATCTTAACATAGCTATTGCGACCTGCTAATGAAATGGGAAGAGACAACCACCTTATTAAATCCTGCTTAGTGCGCTCCAGGAGTGTTTTGAAGTTCCAAAAATAAGTAAAGACCTGATGCTCCACCTTACAATGCAAATGGTCATACCCAATCCCTTCTGCTAACTGATTAATGGGGAGGAGCACACTTTTTGTTAGGTTTAACTTATAACCAGAGAATTTCCCAAAACCTTGTAGCATGTCCAAGAGATCGGGTATAGACTCCACAGGGTTAGAGGTGTATAAAAGAAGATTGTCTGCATATAAGGACACCCTGTGAGTTATGTCGCCCCTTAATATTCCCTTAATCCTCTCCTCCACCCGCAGGGCGATATCAAAAAGCTCAATAGCTATATCAAATAGGAAAGGGGATAAACAACAACCCTGCCTGGCCCCACTGTGGAGAGGGAAGTAGCTGGAGGTAACATTGTTGGTGCGAACAGAAGCCACTGGGGACGAATGCACAATCTCAATCCAGGAAAGTAATGACGGGCCAAACCCAAATCGGAGGACGCATGACTTTCGACCTTTGTCTCTCCTGAGCCCGTACGGGAGTTGTAGTGGTGAGACAAGATAGTAGCTACTAACAATTGGATACCACGAAATTGGGGAAGAAAAGGGGGTAAAATTCACTAAAAAAAATAAATAATAAAAAAATAAGGATGAATACATCTTCTTATTTAATGAAACGAAGAACACTTAACCTTTCTGATCTCCCCATCCCGGATCCGGGTTCGTGAATACAGACTCAAGCTCATTACCATAACGCAACGTTAACTATTCATGAAAATCGCAAATGAAATGAAATAAATATGCTAGCTCTCAAGCTTAGCCTTTTGTTAACAACACTGTCATCTCAGATTTTCAAAATATGCTTCTCAACCATTGCAAAACAAGCATTTGTGTAACAGTATTGATGGCTAACGTAGCATTTAGCATTAGCATTCAGCTGGCAACATTTACACAAAAAAACAGAAAAGCATTCAAAAAAATCATTTACCTTTGAAGAACTTCAGATGTTTTCAATGAGGAGACTCTCAGATAGCAAATGTTCAGTTTTTCCTGAAAGATTATTTGTTTAGGACAAATCGCTCCGTTTTCTGCGTCACGTTTAGCTATGAAAAAACCCCTGTATCCAGGATTGTGTAAATCTATCAGCAAGCTCATTAGCATAACACAACGTTAACTATTTATGAAAATCGCAAATGAAATGAAATAAATATGCCATCTCTCAAGCTTAGCCTTTTGTAAACAACACTGTCATCTCAGATTTTCAAAATATGCTTCTCAACCATAGGAAAACAATCATTTGTGTAAAAGTAGCTAGCTAGAGTTAGCATTTCGCGTTAGCATTTAGCGTTAGCATTAGCGTTAGCATCCAGCACGCAACATTAACAAAAACATAAAAGCCTTCAAATAAAATCATTTACCTTTGAAGAACTTCTGTTTTCAATGAGGATACTCTCAGTTAGATAGCAGATGCTCAGTTTTTCCAAAAAGATTCCTTGTGTATTAGAAATAGCTCCGTTTTATACATCACATTTGGCTACCAAAAAAAATCCATAAATTCAGTCCTCAAAACGCAAACTTTTTTCCAAATTAACTCCATAATATCGACTGAAAACATGGCAAACGTTGTTTAGAATCAATCCTCAAGGTGTTTTTTTCACATATCTCTTCATTGATACATCGTTCTTGGAAACATGCTTTCTCTCCTGAATCCCAGGAGAAAATGCCTGCACCTGAAGATTACGCACAAATTTAGACAAAGGACACCGGGCGGACCTCTGGAAAATGTAGTCTCTTATGGCCAATCTTCCAATGATATGCCTACAAATACGTCACAATGCTGCTAAGACCTTGGGCGAACGACAGAAAGTGTAGGCTAATTCCTTGCGCAATCACAGCCATATAAGGAGAGAATGGAAAACAGAGCTTCAGAAATTCTGCTAATTCCTGGGTGATGCATCATCTTGGTTTCGCCTGTAGAATGAGTTCTGGGGCACTTACAGACAAAATCTTTGCAGATTCTGAAACTTCAGAGTGTTTTCTTTCCAAAACTGTCAAGAATATGCATAGTCGAGCATCTTTTCGTGACAAAATATCGCGCTTAAAACGGGAACGTTTTTTATCCAAAAATGAAATAGCGCCCCTAGAGCTCTAAGAGGTTAAACAAACCTACAAAACAACAAAACGAACATGAAGCTATGTATATGATGTGCAGACACAGGCAACTAACACATAGACAATCACCCACGAATTACCCAAGGAATATGGCTGCCTAAATATGGTTCCCAATCAGAGACAACGATAAACAGCTGCCTCTAATTGAGAACCAATCTAGGCAACCATAGTCATACAAAACAACTAGACTAGTAAACAACCCCATAAACATACAGAAACCCTAGACAGGTGTCACGTTCTGACCTTTATTTCCTTTGTTTTGTCTTTATTTAGTATGGTCAGGGCGTGAGTTGGGGTGGACAGTCTATGTTTGTTTTTCTATGTTTGGTTTCTGTTTCGGCCTAGTATGGTTCTCAATCAGAGGCAGGTGTCGATAGTTGTCTCTGATTGAGAATCATACTTAGGTAGCCTGGGTTTCACTGTTGGTTTGTGGGTGTTTGTTTCCGTGTCAGTGTTTGTCACCACACGGTACTGTTTCACTGTATTCAGTGCTTTCTTTGATTAAAGTTATGGACACTTACCACGCTGCATCTTGGTCCGATTCTTACTCCTCTTCAGAAGAAGAAGATATCTGCCGTTACAACCGAACAAAACACAACAAACCACCCCTTGTCACACCCTGACCTAACCAAAATAATAAAGAAAACAAAGAATACTAAGGTCAGAGCGTGACAACCAGAGCTAGACGGCTAGCTAACAAGCATTGTGAAGAGCGGCACCAGAATTAAAATAAAAACACATCTTACTTTTTTGTACTTAATAAATCCAATGTGAAACGTGATAACTATAATATCTTTAACTAGCATTGAAAAGGTGTATTTTTTGAAAAATCTCTCCTTAATTTCTGAATCATGTTTGTAGCTACAGTAGACTATGTTTCGGAGGGAGGAGGGGCAGATAGCCTACACACACACTGGCAAAGATTTTCAGCTGGCAGTCAGTTTCTGAGTGACAGAGTGAGGGCTTTACATAGGCGCTTTGTTGCTTTTTTTGTGCGACTGGAAAAAAATGCCGGGAACATAAAATAATGTTATTAACCAATTCCCATGCTTTTAAAATAATGGTTCTGTTTTGGAACAATATGTCCTCTTACTGTCAACTGCATTTATTTTCAGCAAACTTAACATATGTAAATATTTTGTAAACAACTGGGACATAAACTGAACAAGTTCCACAGACATGTGACTAACAGAAATTGAATAATGTGTCCCTGAACAAAAGGGGGGGGGTCAAAATCAAAAGTAACAGTCAGTATCTGGTGTGGCCACCAGCTGCATTAAGTACTGCAGTGCATCCCGGACATATCTGGGGGGAATGGTCCTAGCCCTCACCCTTCGATCCAACAGGTCCCAGACGTGCTCAATGGGATTGAGATCAGGGCTCTTCGCTGGCCATGGCAGAACACTGCCATTCCTGTCATACACAAAACGAGCAGTATGGCTGGTGGCATTGTCATGCTGGAGGGTCATGTAAGGATGAGCCTGCAGGAAGGGTACCACATGAGGGAGGAGGATGTCTTCCCTGCAACGCACAGCGTTGAGATTGCCTGCAATGACAGCAAGCTCAGTCCGATGATGCTGTGGCACACCGCCCCAGACCATGACGGACCCTCCACCTCCAACTCGATCCCGCTCCAGAGTACAGGCCTCGGTGTAACGCTCATTCCTTCAACGATAAACGCGAATCCGACCATCACCCCTGGTGAGACAAAACCGCGACTCGTCAGTGAAGAGCACTTTTTCCCAGTCCTGTCTGGTCCAGGGACGGTTTGTGCCCATAGCCGACGTTGTTGTCGGTGATGTCTGGTGAGGATCTGCCTTACAACATGCCTACAAGCCTTCAGTCCAGCCTCTCTCAGCCTATTGCGGACAGTCTGAGCACTGATGGAGGGATTGTGCGTTCCTGATGTAACTCGGGCAGTTGTTGTTGCCATCCTGTACCTGTCCCGCAGGTGTGATGTTCGGATATACCGATCCTGTGCAGGTGTTGTTACACATGGTCTGCCACTGTGAGGACAATCGACTGTCTGTCCTGTCTCCCTGTAGCGCTGTCTTAGGCGTCTCACAGTACGGACATTGCAATTTATTGCCCTGGCCACACCTGCAGTCCTCATGCCTCCTTGCAGCATGCCTAAGGTACGTTCATGCAGATGAGCAGGGACCCTGGGCATCTTTCTTTTGGTGTTTTTCAGTCAGTAGAAAGGCCTCTTTAGTGTCCTAAGTTTTCATAAATGTGACCTTAATTGCCTACTGTCTCTAAGCTGTTAGTGTCTTAACGACCGTTCCACAGATGCATGTTCATTAATTGTTTATGGTTCATGGAAAAGCATGGGAAACAGTGTTTAAACCGTTTACAATGAAGATCTATGAAGTTATTTGGATTTTTACGAATTATCTTTGAAAGACAGGGTCCTGAAAAAGGGATGTTTCTTTTTGTGCTGAGTTTAGATCACTTTAGTTCTGTTCCTCGAATCGGTTCCAACCCCTGCATGTTACCATTACTTTCTGGCCCTCTAAAATGTATTAACAAAAGACCATGTTACACACAATGTTTGCAGTGGAATTTCAAAAAAAATATCTGTCGTTAAACCAGATTTTGCTTACATTGTGTACAGACAGATTATATTGAACATAATGCACAGGGTTACTGAAAATTTGATTCAGTTGTTTTTGATAATATCTCCACCGTTTTTTGCGCTACTGTTTAACACTACACAGAAAATGTTTTCACTAGTCTGGCATATGTTTCTAGATTCTTATTAAAGTAGATATATCAATCAATCAAATGTATTTATAAAGCCATTTTTACATCAGCTGATGTCACAAAGTCCTATACAGACACCCCAAACAGCAAGAAATGCAGATGTAGAAGCATGGTGACTAGGAAAAACTCCCTAGAAAGGCAGGAACCTAGGAAGAAACCTAGAGAGGAACCAGGCTCTGATGGGTGGCCAGTCCACTTCTGGCTGTGCTGGGTGGAGATTATACCAGTACATGGCCAAGATGTTCAAACGTTCAAAGATGACCAGCAGGGTCAAATAGTAATAATAATAGTGGTTGTAGAGGGTGCAACAGGTCAGCAACTCAGGAGTAAATGTCAGTATGCTTTTCATAGCCTGTCATTCAGAGTTAGAGACAGCAGGTGCGGTAGAGAGAGAGGGTCAAAAACAGCAGGTCCAGGACAAGGTAGTACATCCGGTGAACAGGTCAGGGTTCCATAGCCGCAGGCAGAACAGTTGAAACTGGAGCAGCAGCACGGCCAGATGGACTGGGGACTGCCAGGAGTCATCAGGCCAGGTAGTCCTGAGGCATGGTCCTAGGGCTCAGCTCCTCCGAGAGAAGAGAAAGAGAGAGAGGCGTATGACATTTGAAATGTCTTTATTCTTTTGGAACTTCTGTGAGTGTAATATTTACTGTTAATTTTCATTGTTTATTTCCCTTTTGTTTATTATCTACTTCACCTGATTTGGCAATGTTAACATATGTTTCCCATGCCAGTAAAGCCCCTTGAAATGGATTGAGAGAGAGAAAGAATTAGAGGGAGAATACTTAAATTCACACAGGACACCGGATAAGACAGGAGAAGTACTCCAGATATAACAGACTGACCCTAGCCCCCGACACAAACTACTGCAGCATGAATCCAGACATGATTGCTGAAGAATGTTTAGGGAACGTTACTGGAACAATCATGTAATAGCTCACACCATAACAACTCTCTTAAAGTTATGTGTTTTTAATAGTGTGTGCATCAACATTACCAGAACCTTCCCACAATGTTTTCTCAGAACCATTTCTATTGCTCTTACATTTTGTTGTGACACTATGTTCTAAAACCATTACTGTTACATTGTGTTATTGCATTACCTAGAGTACATTCCATCGAAATACATACTGCTGTTAATTTACATGGGTATTCATTCAACATGCATTATGATGTTCTCTACAGAGACAAAAGAGCAGCAGGGTACATAAAGAATATGTTACATAAAGAATATAACTCGGATGGCACTAGCTGTCTCTCCATAATCTCACTCCTTTGCTGTCTCCTGAGTTAATTCTGTGATTTACACCTCCATACCCTCTCTTAATGTTGCGTTTACGCACTGAAGGTAGGTAGGGAGTCAAAAGCAGGAGAGCAGAGATGTCAGTGTAGCGTATATTTTAAAAAGGGCAAATCCAAAAAAACGGTACAGTACAATACCCCAAAACAACGCCCAAGACAATGGGAACTAACAGTACTCCCGTAAAGCGCAAATAAACAACGCACCTACTATACTAAACACACGCGAAATACACTGAGGAAAGCCTCCACAAGAAACAAGAAAATAATCCCGCACAAACCTAAACGGGGAAACAGGGGTAGATATACACACAGAAATTAAAGCAAATTAAAACCAGGTGTGAATGAACCAAGGACAAAACAAACAGAAAATGAAGCATGGATCGATGATGGCTAGTAGGCCGGCGACCCCGGCCGCCGAGCACCGCCCGAACATGGAGAGGAACCAACTTTCAATTGTAGTCGTGACACTTAATTTCTTCTTCCATACTTTAAACCCCAGAACGCAGATGTGCAGAACCCAAATGAGCAGGAGCCACTGAAAGGGAATGCTGCTCCTACAAAAGATGATGGAGCCCTTCTGAATGGGAATTCTGCTCATCCAAATCGGAATGTTGTCCTTCCGAACGGGGATGCTGCCCTTTAGAACTGTGATCCTGCCTTTCCAAAAGACCACTGGGAGCCCTTCTGAATGGGGATGCTGCACAAATGAAAAGGGATGGTGCCTCTGACTGGAATTTATACAAAGAAGACTTCTAAAAGGTGCAGTGGCAAGAAAAATAACCCTTTGGAATAACCTGGATTTCTGATCTTCATCTAAGTCACAACAATTTACAAACATAGTGTGCTTAAATAATAACACACTAATTATTTTATTTTTCTTGTCTATATTGAATACATAATTTCAACATTCACAGTGTAGATTGGAAAAAGTATGTGAACCCCTAGGTTAATGGCCTCCAAAAGCTAATTGGAGTCAGGAGTCAGCTAACCTGGAGTCCAATCAATGAGACGAAATTGGAGATGTTGGTTAGAGTTGCCTTGCCCCATAAAAAACACTCACAAAATTTGAGTTTGCTATTCACAAGAATCATTGCCTGATGTGAACCATGCCTTGAACAAAATAGATCTCAGAAGACCTACAGTGGGGCAAAAAAGTATTTAGTCAGCCACCAATTGTGCAAGTTCTCCCACTTAAAAAGATGAGAGAGGCCTGTAATTTTCATCATAGGTACACTTCAACTATGACAGACAAAATGAGAAGAAAAAAAATCCAGAAAATCACATTGTAGGATTTTTAATGAATTTATTTGCAAATTATGGTGGAAAATAAGTATTTGGTCAATAACAAAAGTTTATCTCAATACTTTGTTATATACCCTTTGTTGGCAATGACAGAGGTCAAACATTTTCTGTAAGTCTTCACAAGGTTTTCACACACTGTTGCTGGTATTTTGGCCCATTCCTCCATGCAGATCTCCTCTAGAGCAATGATGTTTTGGGGCTGTTGCTGGGCAACACGGACTTTCAACTCCCTCCAAAGATTTTCTATAGGGTTGAGATCTGGAGACTGGCTAGGCCACTCCAGGACCTTGAAATGCTTCTTACGAAGCCACTCCTTCGTTGCCCGGGCGGTGTGTTTGGGATCATTGTCATGCTGAAAGACCCAGTCACGTCTCATCTTCAATGCCCTTGCTGATGGAAGGAGGTTTTCACTCAAAATCTCACGATACATGGCCCCATTCATTCTTTCCTTTACACGGATCAGTCGTCCTGGTCCCTTTACAGAAAAACAGCCCCAAAGCATGATGTTTCCACCCCCATGCTTCACAGTAGGTATGGTGTTCTTTGGATGCAACTCAGCATTCTTTGTCCTCCAAACACGACGAGTCGAGTTTTTACCAAAAAGTTATATTTTGGTTTCATCTGACCATATGACATTCTCCCAATCTTCTTCTGGATCATCCAAATGCTCTCTAGCAAACTTCAGACGGGCCTGGACATGTACTGGCTTAAGGAGGGGGACACGTCTGGCACTGCAGGATTTGAGTCCCTGGCGGCGTAGTGTCTTACTGATGGTAGGCTTTGTTACTTTGGTCCCAGCTCTCTGCAGGTCATTCACTAGGTCCCCCCGTGTGGTTCTGGGATTTTTACTCACCGTTCTTGTGATCATTTTTAGCCCACGGGGTGAGATCTTGCGTGGAGCCCCAGATCGAGGGAGATTATCAGTGGTCTTGTATGTCTTCCATTTCCTAATAATTGCTCCCACAGTTATTTTCTGCAAACCAAGCTGCTTACCAATTGCAGATTCAGTCTTCCCAGCCTGGTGCAGGTCTACAATTTTGTTTCTAAAGTCCTTTGACAGCTCTTTGGTCTTGGACATAGTGGAGTTTGGAGTGTGACTGTTTGAGGTTGTGGACATGTGTCTTTTATACTGATATCAAGTTCAAACAGGTGCCATTTAATACAATGAGTGGAGGTCAGAGGAGCCTCTTGAAGAAGTTGCAGGTCTGTGAGAGCCAGAAATCTTGCTTGTTTGTAGGTGACCAAATACTTATTTTCCACCATAATTTGCTAATTAATTAATTAAAAATCCTACAATGTGATTTTCTGGATTTTTTTCCCTCATTTTGTCTGTCATAGTTGAAGTGTACCTATGATGAAAATTACAGGCCTCTCTCATCTTTTTAGGTGGGAGAACTTGCACAATTGGTGGCTGACTAAATACTTTTTTGCCCCACTGTAAGTTTAAGAATTGTTAACTTGCATAAAGATGGAAAGGGTTACAAAAGTATCTCTAAAATCCTTGATTTTCATCAGTCCACGGTAAGACCAATTGCCTATAAATGGGGAAAGTTCAGCACTGTTGCTACTCTCCATAGGAGTGGCGTCCTGCAAAGATGACTGCAAGAGCACAGCGCACGCGTTCCTAGGAAACTATGCAGTTTTTTGTTTTTTTACGTGTTATTTCTTACATTAGTACCCCAGGTCATCTTAGGTTTCATTACATACAGTCGAGAAGAACTACTGAATATAAGATCAGCATCAACTCACCATCAGTACGACCAAGAATATGTTTTTCGCGACGCGGATCCTGTGTTCTGCCTTACAAACAGGACAACGGAGTGGATCCTATGCAGCGACCCAAAAAAACGACTCCGAAAGAGAGGGAAACGAGGCGGTCTTCTGGTCAGACTCCGGAGACGGGCACAGCGCGCACCACTCCCTAGCATTCTTCTTGCCAATGTCCAGTCTCTTGACAACAAGGTTGATGAAATCCGAGCAAGGGTAGCATTCCAGAGGGACATCAGAGACTGTAACGTTCTTTGCTTCACGGAAACGTGGCTTACTGGAGAGACGCAATCCGAAGCGGTGCAGCCAACAGGTTTCTCCACGCATCGCGCAGACAGAAAAAAACATCTTTCTGGTAAAAAGAGGGGCGGGGGCGTATGCCTTATGACTAACGTGACATGGTGCGATGAAAGAAACATACAGGAACTCAAATCCTTCTGTTCACCTGATTTAGAATTCCTCACAATCAAATGTAGACCGCATTATCTACCAAGAGAATTCTCTTCGATTATAATCACAGCCGTATATATCCCCCCCCAAGCAGACACATCGATGGCTCTGAACGAACTTTATTTAACTCTCTGCAAACTGGAAACAATTTATCCGGAGGCTGCATTCATTGTAGCTGGGGATTTTAACAAGGCTAATCTGAAAACAAGACTCCCCAAATTTTATCAGCATATCGATTGCGCAACCAGGGGAGGAAAGACCTTGGACCATTGTTACTCTAACTTCCGCGACGCATATAAGGCCCTGCCCCGCCCCCCTTTCGGAAAAGCTGACCACGACTCCATTTTGTTGATCCCTGCCTACAGACAGAAACTAAAACAAGAGGCTCCCACGCTGAGGTCTGTCCAACGCTGGTCCGACCAAGCTGACTCCACACTCCAAGACTGCTTCCAACACGTGGACTGGGAGATGTTTCGTATTGCGTCAGATAACAACATTGACGAATACGCTGATTCGGTGTGCGAGTTCATTAGAACGTGCGTTGAAGATGTCGTTCCCATAGCAACGATTAAAACATTCCCTAACCAGAAACCGTGGATTGATGGCAGCATTCGTGTGAAACTGAAAGCGCGAACCACTGCTTTTAATCAGGGCAAGGTGTCTGGTAACATGACCGAATACAAACAGTGCAGCTATTCCCTCCGCAAGGCTATCAAACAAGCTAAGCGCCAGTACAGAGACAAAGTAGAATCTCAATTCAACGGCTCAGACACAAGAGGCATGTGGCAGGGTCTACAGTCAATCACGGACTACAGGAAGAAACCCAGCCCAGTCACGGACCAGGATGTCTTGCTCCCAGGCAGACTAAATAACTTTTTTGCCCGCTTTGAGGACAATACAGTGCCACTGACACGGCCTGCAACGAAAACATGCGGTCTCTCCTTCACTGCAGCCGAGGTGAGTAAGACATTTAAACGTGTTAACCCTCGCAAGGCTGCAGGCCCAGATGGCATCCCCAGCCGCGCCCTCAGAGCATGCGCAGACCAGCTGGCCGGTGTGTTTACGGACATATTCAATCAATCCCTATACCAGTCTGCTGTTCCCACATGCTTCAAGAGGGCCACCATTGTTCCTGTTCCCAAGAAAGCTAAGGTAACTGAGCTAAATGACTACCGCCCCGTAGCACTCACATCCGTCATCATGAAGTGCTTTGAGAGACTAGTCAAGGACCATATCACCTCCACCCTACCTGACACCCTAGACCCACTCCAATTTGCTTACCGCCCAAATAGGTCCACAGACGATGCAATCTCAACCACACTGCACACTGCCCTAACCCATCTGGACAAGAGGAATACCTATGTGAGAATGCTGTTCATCGACTACAGCTCGGCATTCAACACCATAGTACCCTCCAAGCTCGTCATCAAGCTCGAGACCCTGGGTCTCGACCCCGCCCTGTGCAACTGGGTACTGGACTTCCTGACGGGCCGCCCCCAGGTGGTGAGGGTAGGCAACAACATCTCCTCCCCGCTGATCCTCAACACTGGGGCCCCACAAGGTTGCGTTCTGAGCCCTCTCCTGTACTCCCTGTTCACCCACGACTGCGTGGCCACGCACGCCTCCAACTCAATCATCAAGTTTGCGGACGACACAACAGTGGTAGGCTTGATTACCAACAACGATGAGACGGCCTACAGGGAGGAGGTGAGGGCCCTCGGAGTGTGGTGTCAGGAAAACAACCTCACACTCAACGTCAACAAAACTAAGGAGATGATTGTGGACTTCAGGAAACAGCAGAGGGAACACCCCCCTATCCACATCGATGGAACAGTAGTGGAGAGGGTAGCAAGTTTTAAGTTCCTCGGCATACACATCACAGACAAACTGAATTGGTCCACTCACACAGACAGCATCGTGAAGAAGGCGCAGCAGCGCCTCTTCAACCTCAGGAGGCTGAAGAAATTCGGCTTGTCACCAAAAGCACTCACAAACTTCTACAGATGCACAATCGAGAGCATCCTGGCGGGCTGTATCACCGCCTGGTATGGCAACTGCACCGCCCTCAACCGTAAGGCTCTCCAGAGGGTAGTGAGGTCTGCACAACGCATCACCGGGGGCAAACTACCTGCCCTCCAGGACACCTACACCACCCGATGTCACAGGAAGGCCATAAAGATCATCAAGGACATCAACCACCCGAGCCACTGCCTGTTCACCCCGCTATCATCCAGAAGGCGAGGTCAGTACAGGTGCATCAAAGCTGGGACCGAGAGACTGAAAAACAGCTTCTATCTCAAGGCCATCAGACTGTTAAACAGCCACCACTAACACTGAGTGGCTGCTGCCAACACACTGACACTGACTCAACTCCAGCCACTTTAATAATGGGAATTGATGGGAAATGATGTAAATATATCACTAGCCACTTTAAACAATGCTACCTTATATAAATGTTACTTACCCTACATTATTCATCTCATACGCATACGTATATACTGTACTCTATATCATCGACGGTATCCTTATGTAATACATGTATCACTAGCCACTTTATACTATACTATGCCACTTTGTTTACATACTCATCTCATTGTACGTACTGTACCCGATACCATCTACTGTATCTTGCCTATGCTGCTCTGTACCATCACTCATTCATATATCCTTATGTACATATTCTTTATCCCCTTACACTGTGTACAAGACAGTAGTTTTGGAATTGTTAGTTAGATTACTTGTTATTACTGCATTGTCGGAACTAGAAGCACAAGCATTTCACTACACTCGCATTAACATCTGCTAACCATGTGTATGTGACAAATAAAATTTGATTTGATTTTCAATGAATACTTAGAATCCTAGAGTGTCAGCTTAAGACTTGCAGAAATCTCTGGAACATGCTAACATCTCTGGTGACGAGTCTACGATACGTAAGACACAAAACAAGAATGGTGTTCATGGAAGGACACCACGGAAGAAGCCACTGCTGTCCAAAAAAAAAAACATGGGCCACTCCAGAAGGCATATTTTCTTCTGTTGAAGCCATTCTGTTGTTGATTTACTTCTGTGTTTTGGGCTGTTGTCCTGTTGCATCACCCAACTTTTGTTGAGCTTCAATTGGCAGACAGATAGCCTAACATTCTCCTGCAAAATGTCTTGATAAACTTGGGAATTCGTTTTTCTGTCGATGATAGCAAGCTGTCCAGGTGCTGAGACAGCAAAGCAGCCCCAAACCATGATGCTTCATCCACCATACTTTACAGTTGGGATGAGGTTTTGATGTTGTTGTGCTGTGCATTTTTTTTCTCCAGAGATAGTGTTGTGTGTTCCTTCCAAACAACTCAACTGTAGTTTCATCTGTCCACAGAATATTTTTCCAGTAGCGCTGTAGAACATCCAGGTGCACTTTTGCAAACTTCAGACGTGCAGCAAGTCAGAGTCCTGACCTCAACCCGATTGAGATGCTGTGGCATGACCTCAAGCGAGCAGTTCACACCAGACATCCCAAAAATATTGCTGAACTAAAACAGTTTCGTAAAGAGGAATGGTCCAAAATTTCTTCTGATCATTGTGCAGGTCTGATCCGCAACTACAGAAAACTTTTGTTTGAGGTTATTGCTGCCAAAGGAGGGTCAACCAGTTATTAAATCCAAGGGTTCACATACTTTTTCCACCCTGCACTGTGATTGTTTACACGGTGTGTTCAATAAAGACATGAAAACGTATACATTTTTTTGTGTGTTATTAGTTTAAGCAGACAGTGTTTGTCTATTGTTGTGACCTAGATGATCAGATCAAATTTAATGATTAATTTATGCAGAAAAGCAGGTATTTCCAAAGGGTTCACATACTTTTTCTTGCCACTGTATGTCAACACCATTGATACATTTTGTTGCTCAATAAACATCAACAACATCACAGATTGTTTAAAGGGGCAATCTGCTGTTCAAACAATAATAAAGCGTCCACCCCACCACTTTTTTGGTAAACAGCTGAGGGATGGGGCTGGAGAAATATAAACACTCAAATTCATAGACAGAGGTATGGATGCGCCAAGGACTGAACATCTATGATATCAAAAGGATATTTTTAACCATGACATACAGTGTTTGTTTACAATGACATTGTTTACAAGCTTATATTTGGGGTTTTGATGGGGTAAGACAGTTGAACTAAGATCATGAAGCATTTGTAAGTAATATTCTTCAAGAATCAATGGCTATATATCATGAATTTAAAAGTTCAAAAATTGATGTAGAAATCACAGATTGACTCTTTAATTTACAAGTGCATTCCCGGCAACTTTGAGAAAAAACTCTTTATATCGGGGATGGCTATGCATATTAATGACATGCGGCTAGTAGGATAGGGTCTCTCGCCATTGAATATTCAAAAATAGATAACAATATTAAGATGTATGCACCAATCCAAATAAAGGATAGGCGGGAGCTAGACAACCCGACTTGTTGCTTTGTGTACAACGACTCCCATCGTTAGGGCGGAGAGATATGTATTTTGTCAGTATATCCATAATCGTTGGTGATTCATCGTATGCCACCATTCACCTGTACAGTAGGCCTAATTTGAATTTGGAATGGATGAAAACCTGAAGTTGGTCAACACCTTACACAAGGCACCTCTGAGCATGCGCAGTTACACAGTTTGATCACTTCCTATCTTGCTGCTGTCGGCTTCCTCCTCTCCCGGTCCAAAATTTTGCTTTTTCGAACACAAACAGTCTAGCTGTATTTTTCTGAATATTATCTTCACTGATGAAGAATGGCGGGTAGTTTTGGAAAGATCATCGTTGGCGTATATGTTGAAATAAAGAGAAGTGATGGTAAGTTCTCAGGTCTCGATACATTTCGCTCACTGGGAGTTGTTGGGGAAGCTTTTGTGTTGCTGTGGTGAACACACAGCAACCGTAGACGCCGAGACAGAGGCAGCTGCAAAGTTGGGGTGGCTTTATTGAGTAGCTAGCTAACGTTAGTCATCTTAGCTAGCCTAACTTTAACTAACGTTAGCTCACGAGCTAGCCAACGTTACTAGACAACCAGTGCACATTAATAACCTATTAGCTCATCTGTATGCGTATCAATTAAACTAGCATGTGTTGTTATAGCAGCCTAACTTGGTTAACGATATGGTTGCTATAGTTAGTTATGTCTAAATTACCACATTAGTTAAAGTTAGCAGCTTGTTGCTAGCTAAAGGCCCTGCCGCGGATGTAACTAAAGGTTACGGTAGCTAGGTATTTTAACGCCAGTCTGGTGAACTTTACTAGTTAACGTAGCTAACGTTAGTTAAGTTAACTACTTGGCATGTACGTACATGACTGGCTAGTTATTGTATATATACTAATGTTCGCTATCCGTGTGTCATAGCTAGCATAACTAGCTAAGTTACATATAGGTAGGTATATTCGTGGGTATAACGGTAATCAACTGGGGTTTTGTCTAGGTAGCAGATTCTAACGTGCAAACGTAATGTGAGGCTCCACATTTAGCTGTTACAGGTTAGGTACTGTTTGGTGTACTGTTAGCTATCACAGATCATTTCCGACCAACCTTAACTTGGAAATACTAACGTTAACCCGACATGGAAGACAACCAATGTCTTCTAAACGTCCGTGTCTAGTTGCAGGGTGTTCGTTTGAATTTGAAAAATGTTACATTATTAAATTAAATCATTGTTTTGCTCCATGAAGGACTCCAACAGTGTGTACGTAAGGTTGGTCGGAAAGTATTTGCTATGCCAAGCAATATTGTTAGCTTTCTATCTACAGTAATAACACCGTTCAGCCACCTGGAAAATAGTAAGTTAATGGTCTGACAAGGCGATCATTGTAATTAATTGTTGGGCAAGTACTATTGATTGTCTAGCCATGTCATGTATATAGATGTTAGCTAGTAGGCAAGCAATGGTCGTAAAAAGATCATATTGACAACCAGCCAGGTGGAATCATTATTTTTCTGTGAAATCCAGAGGACAAGGAGACTTGCTGTTTTATATATTAAGACCAACTTGATCTTATAACATGGAGTAGGTTTGCAGTGAAACCAAGATGAGCTTGAGATGTCATGGGAAGGGGAGAGAAAGAGGCTGTTATTTTGATTTGTTTGTCTGAATGCCAACTTCATTCTAGCATCTCCATACCATCAATTGTACTGTGGTGATTACAGGCAGCCAAAACCGAGTAAAGACTCATGAGGCTCCTCCTGTTCTGAGTTGTAGCACAGCAACATGCAGTAACCACCATATATCCCTTCAGATTACTACAAACTCTGGGTAAAGAGGGTTGCGGTTTATTGTGAATTAGACTGTTGTGGTTTACTTTGGTGTTCATCTATAATGGTGTGCATTATTCTTGAGTGCATCATAGCTAGGTCTAGCCCCCGGCCTGAATGGGAAGTGAGTCTTATCTAGCCTAGCATATGTACCATAGGCAGGCTGACTGATGTGGCATGGTGAGTACGGATTGCTCTCTCTGTGGTGGTCGTGGGGGGTTGGCGGCTGGGGAAGCCCGATTCAACCTATTAACAACCACCCCATCTGTTGTAGGCAGCTCTCTGGAATATGCCAGGAGGACTCTCCTCTCTCGATCACTAGGCCTACCATTAGCAAGGCAGTGATGGGCTCTAAGTGTGTGTTCACACATGATCACTTTCAGACAATCTTTGTGAACTCAGTGCAGTTTGCTTAATTGTTTGTGCAGTGTGAACACTCCAAAGGAACTGAGACCCCTCCAAAAGGGACCGAACTAATTGTCAAGGATGCACAGAAATTCCAAAATGTGTTGAGTTTTGTACTGACACGATGTAAAGATGATTTATTTGCAATGTGTGATCTTTGGGCTAAGAGAGCTTCATACGCTATTTATTCGATCATTGGGTTTGAATAGTGTGAGTAGATATATTTTGTGAGAGTCATAACAGAGTACAAAATCAAGGTCCTTCCTATCCGGCTTTGGACATCCCAACTCTGACGTTACCCCATTGAAGTTGATATTTTAAAATGGTTGGGGTAGGGGTTCGGATTTTGGTTTTAGATGTCCCAAGGATCCCAGATAGCGCTAACCACAAAATCAATGCTATCTCTTAAAGCACATATGTCAGAGTCAAGGCCCGCGGGCCACAACCGGCCCGCAAGAAGGTTTTTTACGGCCCCTGGGATGATCTTGATTTATTATTAGAACCGGCCCGCAGCAAGCCGGCAGCCCGCAGATCTTTTACACGCACCAATACTACATTTCCCACAATGCAAAGGTGACGCACCGAGCAGTAGGCTGCTTCATTTCAATATTTATTGGCACAGCAGTCGTCAGCATCACAGTAAAATTAACTTTCAGATACCCATCAAAAATGGCAAAACGGAAGGTGGATACTGAGAACCGGGGGTTTCAAACAAGGTGGGAGTCGGAGTATATGTTCACGAAGGTAGCTGGAAAACCTGTGTGTCTTCTGTGTGGAGAAAGTGTGGCGGTACTGAAAGAGTATAATCTGAGACGACATTATGAAACGAAACACGCGGACAAAAACAAGAATATGGACATGGAACAAAGGCTACAAAAGGCAGAGGAATTAAAACGAGGCCTCAAATCTCGACAGGCTCTGTTCAAAAAAGCCAAATCACAAGGCCAGGCTGCTGTCAAGGCCAGTTTTATTTTGGCAGAAGAGATCGCTAAATCAGCCCGGCCATTTACGGAGGGGGATTTCATCAAAAACTGCATGATTAAAGTTTGTGACGAAGTTTGCCCAGAAAAAAGGCAACTCTTTTTAAATGTGAGTCTGAGCAGAAACACCATTGCCGAGAGAGTAGACCAGTTGTCCATCAATCTAAAAGAGCAGCTTGTGAAAAAGGGAAAAGATTTTATTGCATATTCCTTGGCTGTGGATGAGAGCACCGACATTTCTGACATTGCCCAGTTGTCAATTTTCATCCGCGGAGTGGACTCCAACCTAAGCGTGACAGAGGAGTTTTTGGCTTTACGTCCTATGCATGGCACAACTACGGGGCATGATTTGTATGAAGAGGTGTCAAGATGTGTAAATGAGATGGAGCTGCCTTGGGAAAAACTCGTGGGTTTGACAACCGACGGAGCACCTGCGATGTGTGGACACAGGAGCGGACTGGTGGCGAAGATACGGGAAAAGATGCAAGAGGAAAACGCGACAGGTGAGCTGACAGCTTATCATTGTATCATACACCAGGAAGCGTTGTGCGGTAAAGCCTTGAAAATGGAGCATGTAATGAGCATCATCACGCGCACAGTTAACTTTATCAGAGCCAAAGGTTTGAATCACCGCCAGTTCAAGGCATTTCTGACGGAGTTAGAAACGGAGCATGGTGATTTGCCTTATCACACAGAGGTGCGATGGCTAAGCCAGGGAAAGGTGCTTCAAAGATGTTTCGAGCTTCGTGAGGAGATTTGTCTGTTCTTGGACAGCAAAGGGAAAGACACAACACACCTCCGAGACGAAATGTTTCTGTGTGAAATGGCTTTTCTGTGTGACATTACGAGTCATCTGAATGCAATAAACTTGCAGCTGCAGGGTCGGGATCGTGTCATCTCTGATATGTACAGTACAGTGAAGGCATTTAAAACCAAACTGACTCTGTGGGAGACGCAGATGCGGAAAGAAAATTTGAGCCACTTTCCCAGCTGCCAGACCATGAAAGAGAAGCTCTCTACCAGTGCGTTCCCGAGCACACAGTTGGCTGATAAAATAGGTATGCTTGCCGCTGACTTTCGACGCCGATTTGCTGACTTTGAAGCACAAAAAAGCAGGTTGGAACTGCTCGGTAACCCATTTGCTGTTGACGTGGAAAGCTCACCACCAAACCTCCAAATGGAGTTGATTGACCTCCAATGCAATGATGCACTGAGGGCAAAATATGTGGCAGTGGGTGCTGCGGAGTTCGCCCGTTTCCTCCCCGGCACAATGCCCCAGCTGCGCATCCAGGCTGCTCAAACGTTGTCTATGTTTGGCAGCACATACCTGTGTGAACAACTGTTTTCTTTGATGAACCTGAACAAAACATCACACAGAAGTCGACTTACTGCTGAACACCTCCACTCAATTCTGAGGATTTCTTCAGCTCAGAGCCTTACCCCGAACATTGATGAACTTGTGGAAAAGATGGGACACCACCAAGTATCACCCTCAACCTCAAACAAGTGAACATTACTGTGCAATCACATATTTAGAGTTTTTACTCAGTTCAAGTTTAAAAGTTAAAATGTAATATTTGTTTTCACTGCATGTTACTTCTCCTTAAACAAAGTGTTGTTTTTGATTAATAGATTTTTGCACTTTATTTTTTTGTATTTCAATCCAATTATATTTTAAAAATATTTCAGTTGAGTGGATGATAGAAAATTGCTATTATTGTTTTTTCTTTGAAGTAAATTTAGCCCACTTTTGCTAAAATAGAAAATATAGTCTACTGATGGTGCCTTGAATACCGGTTTCTTTCATTTAATGTTCATGTTATGGGGATATTTATATAAAGGAAATTTGTCTTTTGTGTCTGTTGAAAATTAAAGATTACTGACAGAGCCATAAGAAAATATTGCTTTATTTATCTGATCATATTGTAATATATTTGTTAGGTTTTCAGTAGGTTCAATTAGGTTCACTAGACTATATGCGTCATTTAAAAATTTTTCAATGAACATTCGAACAGTCCGGCCCTCGTCTTGTAGCTGATTTTTTTATTTGGCCCTCCGTCCATTTGACTTTGACACCCCTGTCTTAAAGGGACAGTAGCCTACATTGAGTGTACAATTGTATTATTTAATCTGCCTTATTCTTTAGCTTTTTATTCTGTTACCAATAATATTTACATGTTAATATTATCGTATTCTAATTATTACGTCTAATCTTTTAACTAAATGCAATCTATTAGCTTCCAAAATGTAAGTAGGTATATCTAGATAGCATGATCTGATGGAATGGCTTCTCCTGCATTTTGTAAAAATCCAGAGTGCATTGCGTGAATGTTGGGAAAAAGATATTGGTTCCTTTCTAAAGATAGCAATGTGAATGTAGAGAGGACTCGGACCACAAAATAGGTGAAGTGAACTGGCAAAAGAGTTGAGTCCTCATTCAAAGGCAAGGGCAATGTGAATACAAGGAGAGGTTGAATTCTTTCGCTTTTCTTTATCCCGGAGTTCACTTTAAAAAGGCCTGATATCGGATATTTTAAAGGGGACTGTATCTGAAAACAGGCTCAGATTAAACACCCAACCACAAAATACTGCTTGCCTGCCATAATGATAGCTGACTATCAATTTCACTCTTCTTGCCATCCTAAATGATGTTTACATTACAGTCCAGTCTACTAGTATTTTAACTGAGCAGGGTGTATCAGACACCAGCATTAATGTTAATCCCAGCCTGGACAAGAAAAACTTTGGCCATTTTTCAATGGGATAAAATATATTTAATCTTCATCATGGATTATCTACTCTATTGTACCCATTTCTGCATGAAATTATCCCCATTCAGTGTCTTTCAAAGTAGATGGATTCCTCATGTTGGAACAAGGGAATGCTTAGCACCTAGCAGTCAGTAAAGTAAAGATTGTGGAATTCTTCCCTGTTGATGTCATGATGACAGATTCAGATTCTGACAGACTCTTTGTTATGGGAGTGAAACTAATGTGTTCAGGGCTTTGTTCCTCCTGCTAAGCAGTGTAACCCCCTTAAACATATGGGTGGTGTCAACACACCCACTCAGCCAGGTTTCAGCACTAAAGTGGCCAAACATGGTTAACGATGCAGCCAGTCTCATCTCTACTCTTTAAGGCACCCGCATGCTTCCCATCTGAAACAGTTTGGAACAGTTAGCATATTTGTTTTTGTTGGTTCTGGTGTTCGGCAAGGGTTTTTTCAGCTCTTTGTGCACAAATATTTTTTTATCGAGGCAAGCCGAAATCCAAGTCCCTTTGTCTGTGATTGGTCAACAGGAGGGATATTTCATCCATTCTTTTGCACATTTACCCCAATTTCGTGAGAGCCAATTGTTAGTTACAGTCTCGTCCCATCGCTGCAACACCCCTATGGACTCGGGAGAGGCGAAGTTCGAGAGCCTTGCGTCCTCCAAAACACGACCCTGCCAAGCCGCACGGTTTCTTGACACACTGCTCGCTTAACCCGGAAGCCAGCCACACTAATGTGTTAGAGGAAACACTGTCCAGCTGGCAACCGAGGTCAGCTTGCAGGTGCCCAGCCCACCACAAGGAGTCGGTAGTGCGCGATGGGACAAGGAAATACCGGCTGGCCAACCCCTCCACAAAACCCGGACGACTCTGGTCCAATTATGCGCCGCATCATGGGTCTCCTGGTCACGGCCAGCTGTGAGACAGCATGGAATCGAACCCGGCTCTGTAGTAACGAAGTCCCTTAGACCGCTGCGCCACTCGGGAGGCAACAGAAGGGATATTTCAATGAGAAGACAACTCATTTTCATGCACATTTTTTTCACCTGAGAAATACTGCACAAAACACCTTAGTTAGATGCAAAATTGCGCAACTAAGATCTCTTTGGCAAAAGCCGAGTTATCTTAGATTAATTGTGACTTTTTTGAGGAAGTGTATACTGGCTACGGCGTCTCAGGATGGACAAACGGTACTATTGTCACTTTTTTCAAGCGAAAGTCTTTTAAGGGAGTATGCGAGCACACTCGTTTGGTTCGCCCATCCGAGTTTGGCAACGCGCCAGCCAAACTGAAGCATGCTGACACCTTTAGGCACCATTTTAGGTCTGTTTTCAGGCAGTTGGGGTGACAGCAGTATTATTCTCTCTTTTAAATATGCTACTTTACAATTGTGTCCATCGGGAATAGAGGAGTCATGTGATTGAGCTGCATTGTACTGTATCATCTAATTGAAAGAACTGAAAATATGGATATGCGAGTCCATAGACTACACTGTAACAGGTTAGACTGGCCTCTCTGCATGATGCAACCAGCTTCCAGGTGTGTTCTTAGAGTTGGTGGTGTAGGGTGGACCGCATGCTCCATTCACGGCGAACATGGTGTAGGCTGTTTGTCACATTTTCACCCCACAGTATTTAGGCTAATCCGTTCCCCTATGATTTGTTCCCCCTAGTCAGTGACTGAGGTTCTTTCTGAATGTGACACTGTGTCCTTTGCAGCTTACCTGGGGTTCTGTCTCTGTCATCATCATGCCTTGGGAGGCTCTGCTGTGTCTGTTGACCTTATGGCTGAAGTAGAGTAGAGACCCAAGGCGAACTTAGCCAATGTACTGTTGCAGCTTGCAACAAAGCAAGCAGATGCAATTTGCATCCTTCAGCCCTGTGTTGTCAGTTAATGACCTTTGGAATAGAACTAAAAGCCAGAGTATGGCACTGCAGTCAGTGCACAGGGACAGGGTACCATTCAACGGTCTGTTGACATGTTTACAGCTGAACATGATTAACTGGATGTATTCTATGCAGTGCTTTCAAAAAGTATTCATACCCTCATTCAGGTCTGAAAAGTCAATTTCAGGCAAAATATGTATAGAAAGTTTCATTCAAATCAAAAGGGGTGCGGTCAAAAACTGATTTGAAATCAAATGCAACGACCCTATAGCATGCCAACTTCTTGTCACTCAATCTTTGGTATGTTCTCCCAGCAAGACAGCCTATATCCACTAGTAGTCTGGTCAATGTGGACTTGTTTTACTGTGACTAGTGACTACTACACTTTTGATATGCTTGCTGGCTGTTGCCCATGCTCCCTTCAATCAGGGCGAGTTGGTGGTTTCTGTTCCTAAGGTGTGTGTCCTCGTCAAATCCTCCTGAACTGGGCTCTGTCACCTTTCATGTGTCCCTTCTCTTAATATAACGCTGTCTGTCTGAGGTCGGGTGTCCACAGTCTCGCCTTTTGTTGCCAGGGTAGCTTGGCAACCAACCTGATGATCCACCATGGGATTTAACAGCCTGCTACCTGGCTCTGGTCCAGCTCTACTGTACAGATATCTGGAGACACAGCTGTCAGAATCCCCCACACACACACACAGTCTATGTAGCAAGACACTAACTAAGAAAATCAAGACTGTATGTCAATGTAACCGGTGTGAAATGGCTAGCTAGTTAGCGGTGCGCGCTAGTAATTTTTCAATCAGTGACGTCACTCGCTCTGAGACCTTGAAGTAGTTGTTTACCTTGCTCTGCAAGGGCGTCGTCTTTTGTGGAGCAATAGGTAATGATGCTTCGTGGGAGGCAGTTTGATGTGTCCAGAGGGTCCCTGGTTCAAGCCCAGGTTGGGACAAGGAAAGGGACGGAAGTAACACAGTTACACCATGGCAGTCAGGCTATTCCACTTCAGCAACACACCAATTGGTGTGTGTAAAGTTGGACCTAATCCCTCCTGACCAGAAGTATGTTTGTCTAGAGCAGATATCACATTTTATTTGTCACATGCGCCGAATAACACAGGTGTGGGCTTTACTGTGAAATGCTTAGTTAAAAAGTATGAATAAAAATAACGAGGCTGTGAAAAAGTATTTGCCCCCTTCCTGATTTCTTTTTTTTTTTGCACATTTGTCACATGTAAATGTTTCAGATCATCAAACAAATGTCATTATTACGCAAAGATAACCCAAGTAAACACAACATGCAGTTGTGATGATTTTATTTAAGGGATAAAAGCTATCTGAACCTTCATGGCCCTATGTGAAAAAGTAAATGCCCCCTAAACCTAATAATTGGTTGTGCCACCCTCGGCAGCAACAACTGCAATCAAGTGTTTGCGATAACTGGCAATGAGTCTTTCACATCGCTGTGGAGGAATTTTGGCCCACTCTCTTCTTTGCAGAATTGTTTTAACTCAGCCCCATTGGAGGATTTTTGAGCATGAACTGCTTTTTTAAGGTCACGCCACAGCATCTCAATCGGATTTAAGTCCGGACTTTGACTAGGCCACTCCAAAACCTTCATTTAGTTTTTTAAAAGCCATTCAGAGGTGGACTTGCTGGTGTGGTTTGGATCATTGTCCTGCTGCAGAACCCAAGTACGGTTCAGCTTGAGGTCACGAACGGATGGCCGGACATTCTCCTTCAAAAATTTTTAGAGAGCAGAATTCATGCTTCCATCAATCACAGCAAGTCGTCCAGGTCCTAAAGCAGCCCCAGACCATCACACTACCATCACCATATTTGACTGTTGGTATGATGTTTTTTTTCTGAAATGCTGTGTTACTTTTATGCCAGATGTAATGAGACGCACACCTTCCAAAAAGTTCAACTTTTGTCTCGTCAGTCCACATAATATTTTCCCAAAAGTCTTGGGGATCATCAAGATGTGAGACGAGCCATCAGGTGGTTCATGGTCAGCAATGGTTTTCGCCTAGGAACTCTGCCATGGATGCCATTTTTGCCCAGTCTCTTTGTTATGGTTGAGTCATGAACACTGTTGTGGGTTCTTTTGTGACCTCATGGATGAGTTGTCGCTGCGCTCTTGGGGTAATTTTGAAAGGCCGGCCACTCCTGGGATGGTTCACCACTGCGGTTCACCACTGTGGACAAAGGCTCTCACCGTGGTTCGCTGGAGTCCTAAAGCTTTAGAAATGGCTTTGTAACCATTTCCAGACTGATAGATGTCAATTACTTTGTTTCTCATCTGTTCCTGAATTTCTTGCCTTTTGCCTTTTGAGATCTTTTGGCCTACTTCACTTTGTCAGACAGGTTCTATTTAAGTGATTTCTTGATTCAACAGGTCTGGCAGTAATCAGGCCTGGGTGTGGCTAGTAAAATTGAACTCAGCCTTCCAAAATTGTGATTTAACAAGGGGGGGGTCAATTACATTGTCACATAGGGCCATGAAGGTTCGGATAGCTTTTTCCCTTAATAAATAAAATGATCACTTAAACTGCATTTTGTGTTTACTTGGGTTATCTTTGTGTAATATAAAAATGTGATCTGAAACATTTAAGTGTGACAAATGTGCAAAAGAATAAGAAATCAGGAAGAGAGCAAATACTTTTCCACAGCACTGTACAAAGAGCACCGGTACCGAGTCAGGGTACGAGGTAATTTGTACATGTAGTTAGGGGTAAATGTGACCTGGCAATCAGGATAGATAATAAACAGAGTAGCAGCAGCGTATGTAGTTTGTGAAAGTCTATATGTGTGGCATCAATATGCATTTGTGTGTGTGTTGGAGTATCAGTGTAGTGTGTGTGGGTAGAGTCCAGTGAGTATTCATAGACCAGTGCAAAAAATAAAAGGGGGTCAATGCAAATAGTCCAGGTTTTCACTTGATTAACTGTTCAGCAGTCTTATGGCTTGAGGGTAGAAGCTGTTCAGGAGCCTTTTGGTCCCAGACTTGGCGCTCTTTGCTGTGCGATAGCAGAGACAACAGTCTATGACTTGGGTGGCTGTAGTCTTTGACAATGTTGAGGGCCTTCCTCTGACACCACCTGGTATTTATTTAACCTTTATTTAACTAGGCAAGTCAGTTAAGAACTAATTGTTATTTTACAATGACGGCCTACCCCGGCTAAACCCTCCCCTAACTTGGATGACGATGTGTCAATTGTGCGCCGCCTATGGGACTCCCGATCACGGCCAGTTGTGAGCCCGGGATCGAACCAGGGTCTGTAGTGACTCCTCTAGCACTGAGATGCACTGCCTTAGACCACTGCGCCACTCGGGAGCCTGGACGTCAAAGTAGAAGTCCTTGGTGGCAGGGAGCCCAGCCCCAGTGATGTACTGGGTTGTACGCACTACCCTCTGTAGCACATCGCGGACGGATGCCAGGCAGTTTTTTTACATTTTTATTTCACCTTTATTTAACCGGGTAGGCTAGTTGAGAACAAGTTCTCATTTGCAACTGCGACCTGGCCAAGATAAAGCATAGCAGTGTGAGCAGACAACACAGAGTTTCACATGGAGTAAACAATTAACAAGTCAATAACACAGTAGAAAAAAGGAGAGTCTATGTACATTGTGTGCAAAAGGCATGAGGAGGTAGGTGAATAATTACAGGCGTGATAAATGATCAGATGGTCATGTACAGGTAGAGATATTGGTGTGCAAAAGAGCAGAAAAGTAAATAAATAAATAAAAACAGTATGGGGATGAGGTAGGTAAAAATGGGTGGGCTGTTTACCGATAGACTATGTACAGCTGCAGCGATCGGTTAGCTGCTCAGATAGCAGATGTTTGAAGTTGGTGAGGGAGATAAGTCTCCAACTTCAGCGATTTTTGCAATATCAAGCGACGATGCAGCCAGTTAAGATGCTCTCAATGGTGCAGCTGTAGAACATTTTGAGGAGCTGAGGGCCCATACCAAATATTTTCAGCCTATTGAGGGGGAAGAGGCATTGTGCCCTTTTCACAACTGTTTTGGTGTGTATGGACCATGATAGGTCCTTAGTCGAGATCGACCGATTATGATTTTTCAACGCCGATACTGATACCGATTTATTGGAGGACCAAAAAAGCCGATAGCGATTAATCGGACGATTCTAAAATAAAATTGTATTTGTAATAATGACAATTACAACAATACTGAATGAACACTTATTTAAACTTAATATAATACATCAATAAATTCAATTTAGCCTCAAATAAATAATGAAACATGTTCAATTTGGTTTAAATAAGGCAAAAACAAAGTGTTGGAGAAGAAAGTAAAAGTGCAATATGTGCCATGTAAAAAAGCTAACGTTTAAGTTCCTTGCTCAGAACATGAGAACATATGAAAGCTAGTGTTTCCTTTAAACATGAGTCTAAAATATTTCCAGGTAAGAAGTTTTAGGTTGTAGATATTATAGAACTATTTCCCTCTATACCATTTGTATTTCATTAACCTTTGACTATTGGATGTTCTTATAGGCAGGCACTTTAGTATTGCCAGTGTAACAGTATAGCTTCCGTCCCGCTCCTCGCTCCACCCTGGGCTCGATCCAGCAACACAACAACAACAGCCACCACATCGAAGCAGCGTTACCCATGCAGAGCAAGGGAAACAACCACCCCAAGGCTCAGAGCGAGTGAAGTTTGAAACGCTATTAGCGCGCGCTAACTAGCCAGCCATTTCACTTCGGTTACACCAGCCTCATCTCGGGAGTTGATAGGTTTGAAGTCATAAACAGCGCAATGCTTGACGCACAACAAAGAGCTGCTGGCAAAACGCACAAATGCTGTTTGAATGAATGTTTACGTGCCTGCTTCTCCCTACCCCACCGCTCAGTCAGATACTTAGATACTTGTATGCTTGTATGCTCAGTCAGATTATATGCAACACAGGACACGCTAGATAATATCTAGTAATATCATCAACCATGTGTAGTTAGCTAGTGATTTTGATTGTTTTTTATGAGGTAAGTTTAATGCTAGCTAGCAACTTACCTTGGCTTACTGCATTTGCGTAACAGGCAGTCTCCTTGTGGAGTGCAACGAGAGGCAGGTCGTTATTGCGTTGGACTAGTTAACTGTAAGGTTGCAAGATTGGATCCCCCGAGCTGACAATGTGAAAATCTGTCTTTCTGCCCCTGAACGAGGCAGTTAACCCATCGTTCCTAGGCTGTCAAATCAGCGCCCAAGAATACCGATTTCCGATTGTTATGAAAACTTGAAATCGGCCCTAATTAATCGGCCATTCCGATTAATCGGTCGACCTCTAGTCCTTAGTGATGGTGACTCCGAGGAACTTGAAGCTCGCGACACGCTCCACTACAGCCCCATTCACAACATCCCCCTCGGCCCTCCGTTTCCTGTAGTCCACGATCAGCTCCTTTTGTCTTGGTGATTTTGAGGGAGAGGTCTCCTTCCTCCCTATAGGCTGTCTCATTGTCGTGTCGGTCAACTTAATGATGGTGTAGGAGTCGCGCTCGGCCACGCAGTCGTACGTGAACAGGAAGTACAGGTGGGGACTAAGCACGCACCCCTGAGACGCCTCCGTATTGATGGTCAGTGTGATAGATGTGCTGTTGCCTACCCTCACCACCTGGGTGCGGCCCGTCAAAGTCCAGGATCCGGTTGCGGAGGGCAAGACATGATGGTGAACTGGCGTGCATAACTTCCTACGGTCTTATTACGCGGACATCTGACCACGTGTTCCACATTTGACTTGCCTCCTCTCAGCCAGTGGGATGTAGGCTGTTTTACATCACTGACACTTACTACCTATGGGTCTCGTGTGCCATTGATATGAAAGAGTCAACTCAAATCTTCGCAATGATAGGCAGCCAAAGGGTTTCCTTATTCTCTTACTGAGTAATTTATTTAGCCTACACTGTGCTTGTGCTGAAGTAGAATCATTGCACGGGTAGAACCCACCAGAGAACAGTCAGAAGACTTAGAGCGTCATAGAGCTCAGGGCTCTAAATAATAAATACCGGAACATGTCGTCGTCCCGAACAGAGTGAGCAGGGAATGTTTGTGTCAGGGACCAGGGTTAGGCCCTCACAAAGACATGGTGGAGGGAGCAGTAAGCTTGCTGGTGATTATGGAGCAGGCTAAGCTCATGCTGCCTGTGTTGTGTGTATTTAGACCAGCAGCTGGGAGGGAGGACAGGGAAAGGGTGACTGATTTCATCATGGTCCCTGATCTGTACTAAACAAAAATGCATAATTATGGATATGATTGTCATTCTCTTCATGGTGATGTATCCTAAATAGGTACACGTATATAAATATGCAATATCCTTCTTTGCATATTTGTGTATTATTCTACACACTGGCTATTTTTTTTTAATGACCTCTGCCCCAAACAAGACCAGTTTTGGTTGGACCAGACCAAATCTGAACCAATCATAGATGTCTATGGTTCACAAGTTTGAGTACAGTGTAAAAAAAGAGGGTAAATTCAGTGACAAAATTGTTTTAATCACTTAATAAATCATAAACAAAGTTGATATCAGTAAAAAAATAACTAATTAGGTTAACTTGTTACTTCTGTGAACTTTCATTTTCCTCCGCGAGGGAGAGAAATTAGAAAATATCTTAAAGGCGTGCCGCTCGACAACATCCAGTGAAAATGTAGAGCGCCAAATTCAAATTACAAAGATAGTAGTAGTAGTAGTAGTAGTAATAATAATAATAATAAACATTCATGAAAAATCAAGTTATTCATCGGTTAAAAGATTAACTTCTTGTTAATCCAGCCGCTTTGTCAGGTTTCAAAAAGGCTTTACTGGCGAAAGCATACCATGCGACTATCTGAGGACCGCGCCCCGCTTACAAAAGCATAGAAACATTTTCCAACCAAGCAGAGGCGTCACGAATGTCAGAAATAGCGATAAAATAAATAGCTTACCTTTGAAGATCTTCCTCTGTTGGCAATCCAAAGTGTCCCAGCTACACAATAAATGGTTGTTTTGTTCGATAAAGTCCCTCCTTATATCCCAAAAACTATGTTTTGTTGGCGCGTTTTGTTCAGTAATCCACTGGCTCAAAGGCGGTCAAAACATGCAGACGAATACATCCTAATAGTTCCGGTAAAGTTTGTCGAACCATGTCAAACAGTGTTTATAATTCATCCTCAGGTTGTCAATTATCTAAATAATTGATAATATTTCAACAGGACAATAGCGTATTCATAGACCACTTACCAAAAGGCCTTATTCTTCGTCGTTTTTCAAAAAACAAGCCTGAAACCATGTCTAGACTGTTGACATCTAGTGGAAGCCATAGGAACTGCAATCTGGGCTAAACCCCTATATAGTCAATAGGCTTTCAATGGAAAACCACTCGCATAAAAACAATCCCATTTCCTGGATGGATTTTCCTCGGGTTGTCGCCTGCCATATCAATTCTTTTATACTCACAGACATTATTTTAACAGTTTTAGAAACTTCAGAGTGTTTTCTATCCAAATCTACCAATTATATGCATATCTGGGCCTGAGTAACAGGCAGTTTACTTTGGGCACGTTTGTTGTCAAAACGCTTGTCAAAATACTGCCCCCTAGCCCAAAGAAGTTTTAGGAATTTCAAAAGAATTTCAAAGCACAGGGCAATGTTTATTAAACTTACTGAAAACAAAATATGAGTGTTGATATTAGTTGGCAGGCGTCTTCAACATTGTGTGTTGATGTATTTCTAATAACTTTTAAGACTTTTCTGGTATCTGTTTGACCAGAAATCAAAGCCTTTGTTTATTTCAAATTTTTATGATGGAAAAGGGTTGAAAAATGTTTAATTTCTGAAAAATAGACACCCAATTTGACATGCACCTATGAACCTCAGATGTTGGTGCTCATGGATCATTTTACATGGAAATTACCTTAGATAATGACCAACCACACGTGCTTTCTGTTACAGGACGAATACACCAAGCCATGGTCACATCGTTGAATGAAGACAACGAGAGCGTCACCGTGGAGTGGATAGAAAATGGAGACACAAAAGGAAAAGAGGTAAAGAAGCCTAGCTAGGGCATCGCACCACAGCTGTCATCCACTCAGCTCTTAGGCATTGAGCTCTATGAATAATGCATCTGAAGACATTGTAGAGCTTTGGAGATCAGTCTTCCTGCATGTTCTACAGTTCCGCCAGACATCACTCTCTGCCCTGAATATACATGAGTTCAGAAATCCTTACAGCAGTCATATTTCCTGAGCTTTGCTGTTGAATACAGATGTTTCTTGTCTTACTGCTCTGCTCCTCTGAGCTACACAGATGTGCCTCCCTGCCCTCTATACACTGTAACATGGGCTCATTCTTCACTTTCTAGCTCAGCTAACCAAACCATCAGTCCTCCTAACTTGCTATTATGAAAAATTGAATTAAACAATGCCTGTAATGCTTTCAGTTTGACTTTTGCTTTCAAAAGCAGCTCAAACAGAGAGTGTAAGAATGAACTTCATAGCTGTTGGTTATTTCCGTGCATTACAGAGAAACAATGCATACTCTAGATTGTCCTTTCAGCCAAGCAGTGCCGTGGTATGATATGTAAAGTATATTGTGTTAATTCTCCTGCTGAATATTGACATTGAAGAATATGGCTCGAAGGATAATTAAAAAGGGTGAAACCAACTGGTGGTGGACTCCGCAGGAAGTTCCAGTGACATTGGTACAATTTTCTGTTAGAAGGTTTGGTAATGACCATTAGGAGACAGATGTACATTGACAGTCCTTTACTTTCATTGCCACACCAGACAGACACGCACACACACCAGAAGGGTAAAGAGAACAGTCTAGTGGAAATGTTGAGAAACGACTGTATCAGTTATCTACAATTACAGTAACACACTCTTCTCTCTGTCCAGATTGACTTAGAGAGTATATTTGCACTAAACCCAGACGTGGCCCCAGAAGAAGAGACTGCCCCCAGCCCAGAGACCCCGCCTCCACCAACGCCGACCTCTGTGAAGGTCAACAAGATCCCCAAGGTGAGCTCAGTTTTGTTTTGTTTTCTGTTATGGACTGCTAGTATAACCACCGCAGGGTGAAGTCTGCTTGTGCAGTGAGTGTCCTCAGTGGCAGAAGAACCACTGAACAGAACAATGGACGCTCCAGTAATAAGAAGTCATCTGATTCTCAGTATTTGTCCATTTTTATAACCCTTATTTTGCAGTCATGCGAGTTAGAAGTGTTCAACTCTTCAGGCTTGTGTTCTAGCAAGCTCGGTGAAATCTCTCTCGTAAACCATGACTACTGTTTAATCCTCATGTACTTCAATTATTTTTGTCTAAGTGTTTATCTTACCTCCATCTTTTCTTTTGCAGAACCGACGAACAATAGCACCCACTAAGAATGACACTCCGTCCAGGGATAACAGAGGTGTTCTGAGTGACCATTGACAGTTTTTATTTTATTTGTCTTGGGTGCCATGTTTGATGTGTATAATATAACTCTAACCTCTGACCTCTGTTGTTGTGCTGGGTTCCACAGTGGTGTCGACCAGGGCCAGACCAACTCAGCCCCAGCAACTAGAGCCTGCTCCCCCTCCCCCCGTCCAGCCAGCCCAGCCCACCCAGGCCCAGACAGCCCAACAGTTAGCCAACGGTAGGAACTACCTACATCCATTTATGGAGGATTTACATTTTGAGTTATTTAGTCTTAGCAAAAATGGAATGTTCTTTCATTTTCACCCTCTTAAACAAGCACTGGGACTTTTTTATTTTATTTAATGTATGTTATGTGTATGTTATAGAATTTTACCAAAAGACTTGATGTTCCTGAATTTCTAAGTTTTGTCGATCATATGTGTATCACAGAAGCGTCAATGCATCATCTAACAAGAAAGGAGTTTGGACAGCTTTGTATGTATCAACTCTCCCAACCCCAATGGTTTATGTTGTTGTGGAACCCTTCCGCTTGCCTCTGAAGAACCTGTAGTTTGTGATTACTACTCACCTTAAAGGCTTCCGCTATATTCAAAGCAGTAATAGGAAAGTATAAATGTAATTCAGCTAGCAGACAGGCTTTCTGGATTTACAGCAGAAAACACTGATTATAGCGCTGCTATGGTCCCCTTTTAAATTCCACTGAGTCTCTCTCTCTCTCTCACACACACACACACACACACACACACACACACACACACACACACACACACACGGGCTCGTGGTAATGGCTGGAGTGGAATGGTATCACATACATGGTTTGTTGCCATTCCATTTGCTTTGTTCCAGCCATTATTATGAGTCGTCCTCCCCTCAGCAGCCTCTACTGATACATACAGTGCCTTCAGAAAGGATTTATTTCACATTTTGTTGTTACAGCCTGAATTAAAAATGTAATTCAAGATTTTTTTTCTCACCCATCTAGACACACAGTACTCTATAATGGCAAGGAGAAAACAACATGTTTTTAGAAATGTTTGCAAATGTATTGAAAATTAAATACAGATATCTAATTTATTCACACCCCTGAGGCAATACATGTTAGAATCACTGTAACTAGGCCACTCAGGAACATTCTATGTCGTTTTGGTAAGCAACTCCAGTGTATATTTGGCCTAGTGTTTTAGGTTACTGTCCTGCTGAAGGCTGGATTTGTCTCCAGTGTCTGTTGGCAGGCAGTCTGAACACCAGGTTTTTATCTAGGCTTTTGCCTGTGCTTAGCTCTATTCCCTTTTTATCCTAAAAAACCCTAGTCTTTGCCTATGATAAGCATACCCAATAACGAGAGTGGTAATCAGTGATGTGTTGGATTTGCACCAAACATAATGCATTGCATTCAGGATATATAGCTACATTCTTTGCCACGTTTTTTTTGTGTGCATTTTTTAAATTCTTCCTTTTCACTTGATTTTAGTATTGTAGAGTAACGACAATGTTGTTGATCCATCCTCAGGAGAAAACTATCACAGCCTTTAAACTGTAGTTGTCTTAAATTCACCATTGGCCTCATCTACCAATAGGTGCCCCTTTGCGAGGCATCGGAAACCTCCCTGGCCTTTGGTTGAATCTGTGTTTGAAATTCACTGCTCGACTGAGGGACCTTAAAATTATCTGTATGTGTGGGGTACAACTTTGCGGTAGTCCTTCAAAAATCATGTTGAACACTATTATTGCACACAGAGTGAGTCCATGCAACTTATGTGACTTGTTAAGCACATTTTTACTCCTGAGCTTATTTAGGCTTGCCATAACAAATGGGTTGAATACTTAATGACTTAAGACATTTTGGCTTTTAATTAATACATTTATTTTTTACATTTATTTTCTAAATATTTTACAAATATATAAACACAACCATTATGGGGTTTTGTGTGTAGGCCATTGACACATTTAAATTAAACAATTTAAAATTCATTCTTTAACACAACAAAATGTGGGAAAAGTGAAGGGGTGTGAGTACTCTCTGAAGGCATTGTACGTACAGTACCAGTCAAAGGTTTGGACACCTACTCATTCAAAGGTTTTTCTTTATTGTTTACTATTTTCTACATTGTAGAATAAAAGTGAAGACATCAAACTATGAAATAACACACATGGAATCATGTAGTATCCAAAAAAGTGTTAAACAAATCTAAATATATTTGATATTCTTCAAAGTAGCCACGCTTTGCCTTGACAGCTTTGCACACTCTTGGCATTCTAGTTTTGATGTCTTCAATATTATTCTACAATGTAGAAAATAGTAAAAAATAAAGACAAACCCTTGAATGAGTAGGTGTGTCCAAACGTTTGACTGGTACTGTACATACAGTGCATTGAGAAAGTATTCAGACCCCTTGTCTTTTTCCACATTTTGTTACGTTACAGCCGTATTCTAAAATGGATTAAATACATATTTTTCCTCATCAATCTACACACAATACCCCATAATGACAAATCAAAAACAGTTTGTTAAATTTTTTGAAAATGTATTACAAATAATTCCGAGCCTTTGCTATGAGACTCAAAATTGAGCTCAGGTACATCCTGTTTCCATTGATCATCCTTGAGATGTTTCTACAACTTAATTGGATTACACCTGTGGTAAATTCAATTGAATAGACATGATTTGGAAAGGCACACACCTGTCTATATAAGGTCCCCCCCGTTGACAGTGCATGTCAGAGCAAAAACCAAGCCATGAGGTCGAAGGAATTGTCTGTAGAGGCCCGAGACAGGATTGTGCCGAGGCACAGATCTGGGGAAGGGTATGAAAAAATTGAAGATCCCCATTTAAAGGTCTCCAAGAACACAGTGGCCTCCCATCATTCTTAAATGGAAGAAATTTAGAACCACCAAAACTCTTCTTAGAGCTGGCCGCCCGGCCAAACTGAGCAATCAGGGGAGAAGGGACTTGGTCATGGACGTGACCAAGAACCTGATGGTCACTCTGAAGGAGCTCCAGAGTTTCTCTGTGGAGATGGGAGAACCTTCCAGAAGGACAACCATCTATGCAGCACTCCACCAAAAAGGCCTTTAGGGTAGTGTGGCCAGACGGAAGCTGCTCCTCAGTAAAAGGCACATGAGTTTGCCGTTTTGAGTTTGCCAAAAGGCATTTAAAAATACTCAGTTTATGAGAAACAAGATTCTCTGGTCTGATGGAACCAAGATTTAAGTCTTTAGCCTGAATGCCAATCGTCACGTCTGGAAAACATGGCACCAACCCTACGGTGAAGCATGGTGGTGGCAGCAATATGCTGTGGGTTTGTTTTTCAGCGGCAGCGACTGGGAGACTCGTCAGGATCGAGGGAAAGATGAACAGAGATCCTTGATGAAGACCTGCTTCAGAGCGCTCAGGACCTCCAACTGGGGCAAAGGTTCACATTCTAACCGGACATTGACCCCCAGCACACAGCCAAGACAACGAAGGAGTGGCTTCGGGACAAGTCTCTGAATGTCCTTGAGTGGCCCGGACTTGAACCCGATCCACCAGACCCTCTTGAGACCTGAAAATAGCTGTGTACCAACGCTCCCCATCCAACCTGACAGCACTTTAGAAGATCTGCAGAGAAGAATGGGAGAAACTCTACAAATACAGGTGTGCCATACCACCTTATAGCATCATACCCAAGAAGACTCGAGGCTGTAATCACTGCCAAAGGTGCTTCTACAAAGTACTTTATAAAGCGTTTGAATATATGACATTTCAGCTTTTTATTTTTAATACATTTGCAAAAAATCTACTGTTTTTACTTTGCCATTATGGGGTATCGATACAATCCTTTCTTGGAGATCTACGGACAATTCCTTCGACCTCATGGCTTGGTTTTTGCTCTGACATGCACTGTCAATGGGTGGGATCTTTTTATATAGACAGGTGTGTGCCTTTCCAAATCATGTCCAATCAATTGAAGTTACCACAGGTGGACTCCAATCAAGTTGTAGAAACATCTCAATGATGATCAATGGAAACAGGATGTACCTGAGCTCAATTTCAAATCTCATAGCAAAGAGTCTGAATACTTTTGCAAATTGTTCTAAAACCCTCTTTTTGCTTTGTCATTATGGGCTTTTGTGTGTAGATTGATGAGGGAGAAAAAACTATTTAATCCATTTTAGAATAAGGCTGTAACAACATGTGGGAAAAGTCCAGGGGTCTGAATACCTTCCAAATACACTGCACACGAACACACACACACACGCCTTTGACACTGCAGTTTTCCCTCAGTAGGTCCTAGCAGAAACAATTGTATTTTTAATTTCCTTCCACTCCCCCTTTGTGTGGTTATCTGCCACCACCAGTGGAATCGGAGACAAAGACAATCTCTTAGCGCTCTCTCAATCCTGTTCCCGCCGGCCTGCCTAGCCTGTCTCTGACCTGGCCCTGCTCCCCCAGATTACTGCAGATTATTAATCTTTGCTCTCTGCTTTGAATGACAAGCCTGCAGGCGTTCGGATGGGCTGTATGCTGGAGGAATGGTTGCGGTGGTGCTCAGCCGGATATCTTTGGGTCTGGTGGAATCAGAAGGGATTACTGACCCTCATTTTATACTGTCCTCTTTTCGTAATCCGATGTGGGTGTTCAAGTGATGAATTGGGTTTCTATGTTCTAATAATCATATTGGGTGTTTCTGTGCGTTTCAGAGTCAAACTAATGTGAGGGGGGGATTTATTGAACTTTTGAGGAACCTAGAATGAAAGTCCCCTATGTACTCATGTCTCAGCTTTCCCCAGTCAAGAAGCAGCGATTTGACTGTTGTTGTATCAGTGGTTTGTCAGTCAAGAAGAGCCCTGTACTAGTGTAATAGTATAGTAATGTGAATTGTTAGCAGGGAGCTGCAGGATCTGTCATAAAGCCCTTTAGAAATGCAGACTTTGAGAGCTGGAGGCCATGTGTGTAGAGCTGCTGTCCCCCTGGGTGCTAGCTAGGCCCAGTCCCCCAGCCAGACACCACTCTGTTAAGTTAAGGGAAATGCCAGAAGATGGTGAGAGGAAGAGATCCCTTTCAGATAGGCTGAGGGTGTGTATGTTCTGTGAAAGGCAGCATTTGTGACGGCCTTTCCTGTTCCTTTTGCCTGTGTTTTCTGTTCCTCTGTGGCAGCGAGGAGGAAGTCCAACTGTGTGAAGGAAGTGGAGAAACTGCAGGAGAAGAGGGAGAGACGACGGATACAACAACAGGAGCTGAGAGAGAAGAAAGCACAGGTACAGGGGAATCCTCCTCCTATCCTCTGACCCCCTCCCTCCATATCTTCTCTAATACCTTTTTATTTTATAAAATGAGAGAATTTGCTCACTTATTTAACCTCCTCTATAGCCACGTTAGTCGTTGAAAACATTGTCTTTCGTGGTTACTTGAAAAATGAATGAACGCATACATTGAACAGTATCTTAACTCTTTCCGTCTCAGGAGGTGGACACCACCGTCCCGAACTATGAGATCCTGTATATGATCAGAGACTTCCGTGCCAGTCTGGACTACCGGCCGCTGTCCACCGCAGACCTGGTGGGTACAGACGACACTCTCTCTGTCCAAATAGAGGATAACCCACAACGGCCTGATCAATTTGTTTTTATTTTGTCAGATTGAAGAGCACAGAATATGTGTTTGTGTGAGGAAACGTCCACTCAACAAGAAAGGTAAGGAGGACTACCTTCATCAAACAGAGCCTTCAATCATAGATGAGGAACGGATCATGAGTTTCCCTACAATGAGCCTTTGGACGGTCCGAATCGGTCATATTCAGGTATTTCCTTATGGCCCGCGCTCAGGGAAACAATCTTCTTTGTATCCTTTCGTTAACATGGCCGTGTGTGTTCCAGAGCTGACCATACGGGACCTGGATGTGATCACCATCCCCAGTAAGGATGTGGTGATGGTCCATGAGCCCAAGCAGAAGGTGGACCTGACACGCTACCTGGAGAACCAGACCTTCCGCTTCGACTACGCCTTCGATGACAGCACCACCAATGAAATTGTTTACAGGTCAGACAGAGAGTGGGCGGTTGTTGCAGTAGAACAACTGTTTTGTTTGACTTGTGGTAATGTATGTTTTTACTGGAATTCAGTCCAGGAGGACTGCGTGCTTTGGATTTGTGTGTGTGTATAGAAAGTATTTTGATGGCGTGTGTTTGTTAGGTTGTTTTTAGATGGAATGTGTTCAAGTGTGTGTTTTGCTAGACTGTGTGTTTACACACATACACTGATGCTTGGATGTGTGTGTGTTTCCTTTACAGGTTTACTGCCAGGCCCCTGGTGGAGACTATCTTTGAGAGGGGCATGGCCACGTGCTTCGCCTATGGACAGACTGGTAGTGGCAAAACACATGTGAGCCAGACACCCACACCACACACACCAGCCTCCTCATCTCGGCTGCTGATTCGTGCCAGTTATTTCAGCACTCAATTAACAATAACATACATCAGCGACATCCAAGTTCAGTGTGTACAAGCGTTGTTGCATTTCCATTTCTTAAAGGCCTAGATATTTTTTTTATTCATCTTTCAACCCACAAGCAGAACTGTGAATATTGGGGTCTTTGTTTTTCAGACTATGGGTGGAGATTTTTCTGGAAAGAACCAGGATTGTTCTAAAGGAATTTACGCATTAGCAGGCAAGTGATTCTTAGTGGACTATTATGAGGTTTGGTGGTGTACTGCTCAGATCCTATTAAAATGGTAAAACTCTTTATATTTCCCCTTTGTCCTCATTCAGCTCGGGATGTGTTTGTCATGTTGAAGAAACCCTGCTACAGGAAGTTAGAACTTCAGGTGTACGCAACTTTCTTTGAAATCTACAGTGGAAAGGCAAGTGATTTAATGACTTGTTTATTGAGCATAAACTTGTGGTTGTAGGTGTTTGACACGGACTGTAATGGGAAGGTATGTGTATTGAGCCAGTGGGTGGTTATGTCGACAGTGACAAACTAGTTTTGTGTTAAGTTGACCGTGTGTGGTTGTGTTGTGGTCTTATAGGCGTTTGACCTGACTGTGTCTGTGGCTGTATTGTGGTTGTGTAGTTATTTGTCTGATGGTTCTATTAAACGTGTGTAGTTTCAGGTGTTGGAGGATGGTTGTCATTTGTTCACCTGTGTGTGGTTGTGGTCTGTTGACCTGAAAATGTGGGGTTGTGCTTATGTTGTGTAGGTCTTTGACCTGTTGAACCATAAAGCCAAGCTGAGTGTATTAGAAGATGATAAGTCTGTGGTTATGGTGTGGTCCGGTCCTATAGGTGTTTGACCTGCTGAACGGTAAGGCTAAGCTCCGGGTGTTGGAGGATGGGAAGCAGCAGGTGCAGGTGGTGGGGCTGCATGAGAGAGACGTCAAATGCACAGAGGACGTCCTCAAACTCATAGAAGTGGGCAACAGCTGCAGGTATTTGTGCAACATCCCAGAGTTTCCCTAAGTGATGACATAAACATCGATCTTTAAAATGTTATTGTGCATTACATTTAAACTCTGTCTCTGTCCCTCTTTCTCTGTCCTTCTCCATTTCTCTCTCTCTCAGAACGTCAGGTCAGACTTCGGCCAACGCCCACTCGTCCCGTAGCCATGCAGTGTTCCAGATCATTCTAAGGAGGAAGGGGAAAATGCACGGCAAGTTCTCCCTGATCGACCTGGCGGGGAATGAGAGGGGTGCCGACACGTCCAGCGCCGACCGCCAGACACGCCTGGAGGGAGCCGAGATCAACAAGAGCCTGCTGGCACTAAAGGTCAGAAGGGAAAGGTCAGCGGGAGCTGCAGAGGAATCTGACAGAGCCCAAATTGACCAGTTTATTAGGTACACCCATCTAGTTATGGCTTGGACCCCCCTTTGCCTCCAGCTCAATTTGTATCAAGGGACCTAACGTGTGCCAGGAAAACATTCCCCATACCTTTACATGACTCAACATGAACCGGGATTTGTCGGACCACGCAATGTTTTTCCACTCCTCAATTGTCCAGTGTTTGATCTTGTTTTTAGTTGATAGGAGTGGAACCCGGTTTTGTCATCTGCTGCAATCGGCTATCTGTGACAAGGACTGACGAGTTGTGTGTTCAGAGATACCGTTCTGCACACCACTGTTGTAATGCGCTGTTATTTGCCTGTTTGTGGCCCGCCTGTTAGATTGCACGATTCTTGCCATTCTCCTTCAACCTCTTATCAACAAGCTATTTTCTCCCACAGGACTGCAGCTTACTGGATGGGTTTTGTTTGCTGCACCATTCTCGGTAAACCCTAGACGTGTGTGTGTGTGTGTGTGTGTGTGTGTGTGTGTGTGAAAAGCCCAGGAGGCCGGCTGTTTTTGAGTTACTGGAACTGGCGCGCCTGGCACTGACGATTGTACCACGCTCAAAGTTGTTTAGGTCACTGGTTTTGCCCATTTCTACTGTTCAATCGAACAGTAACTGAATGCCTCGATGTCTGTCTGCCAGCTTTATATAGCAAGCCATGGCCACTTGACTCACTGTCTGTAGGCGTGAACCATTTTCGTGAATGGGTACCTAATAAACTGTCCACTGAGTATGTCGCGCAGCTGACTGCGGAGTGTGGTGATGAATGGGTTCAGTCTATCGCCCTGATGAGCCCTTCCCTGCTAGTTGGCAACAACAGCAGGATAACGCTGGTTAAAACTTGTAAAAGGAAGTGGGGTGTATTTCTATGTGCGAGGGAGAAATAACTTGTTAGTATTGGTCACCATTTAGATTTGGTCACCATCTCCATTTTGTTCCATCCCACTTGATTGTAGTTTAAGTAGGATAGCAGCCAATACACGAGAAATAACTTGTAATATTGGTAGTACCATCAGCGATTACAGCTCCACCGTGTGCTGTCTGACATGTTTTTTTGATTCAGCTGAGCAGAACTAGCAGTCCTAGTTGGAAATAACTTAATGTTATAGAAATGGTCAAGTGCATTTTTCCTGTCCTCCTCTATCAGTATGTGTATATCTGTCAGTCACCCAGCCAGTCAGGCCTTGCAGTAGACTGACAGTAGCTCATCATGTCTCTCTTTAACCCTACCAGGAGTGCATCAGGGCGCTGGGGCGGAACAAACCTCACACTCCGTTCAGGGCCAGCAAGCTCACCCAGGTCCTCCGAGATTCCTTCATAGGGGAGAACTCCCGCACATGCATGGTGAGTTCATCATTAGTTATTGGATTTGGTAATTGGTGATTTCACTCTCTTTGTACTTCCCTTACCGCCACTGAGTTTCTCCTTACCTCTTGTCCCATCCAGATAGCAACTATCTCTCCTGGTATGACGTCCTGTGAGAACACCCTCAACACGCTACGCTACGCTAACAGGTGGGCACACGCGTTACAGCTGGCCATGGGAATCTGTCTCGTACACCTGTGCTTTCCAGCTGCGATCCGCAGAGAACTCTAGTCTGGGGGGAAAAGGAATATAGGAACATCTTATTTGACCACTCTCCCTTTAGGTTTCTATGGTAACTGATCACACCCACAAGGTGTAGCAATGACCTTGAGGTCTTCACTGTGCTCTTATACGCAGTGTTGTTGTGCTTAGCTATGGGCAGATAATACTTCTGAGCCTCAATAGACAGAATTAGGTATATCTGCCTGCAGCAGTTTGATCAGATGTAGGCTACATATGTGAAAGACTGAAGGAGTGCCGCTGTGGTGGTGGTGGTGAATGGAAAATAACTCTTGTCTGTAGCTCTGTGTCCTGACCCTCGTCTCTTCTCTCGTCTTTCCTGCTCCCCCTCCCCTCTTCCTGCTCTGGGCCTGGTGCTGTGCAGAGTAAAGGAGTTTGGGATCAGTCCCTCAGACATCCCCTTCTCCCAGGGCGGTGGAAGTCGCTCGGAGCTCTCGGAGCTCTCGCCCACCTATGAGTATGATGACTTTGCTACCTCTCCCAGCAGGTCAAGCACTTTCCCATTGCGTGCGCGCACACACACACACTGCAGACCTAACTTTTCTGTTGCCCACACATACACTTATCTACATGCATTTCCTGTATGTATACAGTGCCTTGCGAAAGTATTCGGCCCCCTTGAACTTTGCGACCTTTTGCCACATTTCAGGCTTCAAACATAAAGATATAAAACTGTATTTTTTTGTGAAGAATCAACAACAAGTGGGACACAATCATGAAGTGGAACGACATTTATTGGATATTTCAAACTTTTTTAACAAATCAAAAACTGAAAAATTGGGCGTGCAAAATGATTCAGCCCCTTTACTTTCAGTGCAGCAAACTCTCTCCAGAAGTTCAGTGAGGATCTCTGAATGATCCAATGTTGACCTAAATGACTAATGATGATAAATACAATCCACCTGTGTTTAATCAAGTCTCTGTATAAATGCACCTACACTGTGATAGTCTCAGAGGTCTGTTAAAAGCGCAGAGAGCATCATGAAGAACAAGGAACACACCAGGCAGGTCCGAGATACTGTTGTGAAGAAGTTTAAAGCCGGATTTGGATACAAAAAGATTTCCCAAGCTTTAAACATCCCAAGGAGCACTGTGCAAGCGATAATATTGAAATGGAAGGAGTATCAGACCACTGCAAATCTACCAAGACCTGGCCGTCCCTCTAAACATTCAGCTCATACAAGGAGAAGACTGATCAGAGATGCAGCCAAGAGGCCCATGATCACTCTGGATGAACTGCAGAGATCTACAGCTGAGGTGGGAGACTCTGTCCATAGGACAACAATCAGTCGTATATTGCACAAATCTGGCCTTTATGGAAGAGTGGCAAGAAGAAAGCCATTTCTTAAAGATATCCATAAAAAGTGTTGCTTAAAGTTTGCCACAAGCCACCTGGGAGACACACCAAACATGTGGAAGAAGGTGCTCTGGTCAGATGAAACCAAAATTGAACTTTTTGGCAACAATGCAAAACGTTATGTTTGGCGTAAAAGCAACACAGCTCATCACCCTGAACACACCATACCGACTGTCAAACATGGTGGTGGCAGCATCATGGTTTGGGCCTGCTTTTCTTCAGCAGGGACAGGGAAGATGGTTAAAATTGATGGGAAGATGGATGGAGCCAAATACAGGACCATTCTGGAAGAAAACCTGATGGAGTCTGCAAAAGACCTGAGACTGGGACGGAGATTTGTCTTCCAACAAGACAATGATCCAAAACATAAAGCAAAATCTACAATGGAATTGTTCAAAAATAAACATATCCAGGTGTTAGAATGGCCAAGTCAAAGTCCAGACCTGAATCCAATCGAGAATCTGTGGAAAGAACTGAAAACTGCTGTTCACAAATGCTCTCCATCCAACCTCACTGAGCTCGAGCTGTTTTGCAAGGAGGAATGGGAAAAAAAATTCAGTCTCTCGATGTGCAAAACTGATAGAGACATACCCCAAGCGACTTACAGCTGTAATCGCAGCAAAAGGTGGCGCTACAAAGTATTAACTTAAGGGGGCTGAATAATTTTGCACGCCCAATTTTTCAGTTTTTGATTTGTTAAAAAAGTTTGAAATATCCAATAAATGTCGTTCCACTTCATGATTGTGTCCCACTTGTTGTTGATTCTTCACAAAAAAATACAGTTTTATATCTTTGTTTGAAGCCTGAAATGTGGCAAAAGGTCGCAAAGTTCAAGGGGGCCGAATACTTTCGCAAGGCACTGTATATTAGTTGTAAAATACACATTAAACACTTCTTCTTTGTTCCATCGTTCTCACCAGTCTCTGGAGGACTTGTTCACACGTCTTCTTTTCCTTCTCCTTTTATTTCATCTCCATGACACGTTCTTTCATCCTTGGCATGCGTTTCTCCTTTCATCTCTTGCTGTGCTGAGGTTGTGCTAACTGTGAATGCTGCTGTTCTTCTCATACTCTCTCATGGACGATAACAGGCGCGTGTGTGTGTCTGTGTGCATTTGATCAAATAATTTCTTGGTGTTTTCACTTGGTTGAATATAATCTGTTATGATACATGACACCATAAACAGTCAGTCCTATTAGTTAAACCTCTAAGGTCAATGTCCATGCCCCCTGCGGAAATTAATTAGCTTAATCCAAATATCCCCATTTAAAAATCTGTCTGTTTTAAGCTAGATATGTTTTTTGGCAGTGGGTGCGTCTCAATCCACCGCATCCGCCTATATAACTTCCACATCTGTGGTAGAAGGTGACAGAGCTAGAAAGGTGTTTGTCAGACCCTGCGACATCCGTCTTCTCACAAAATTGTCCGTAGTGTCTGAACGGTTTGGCCTACAAACTATTACGTTTTTCTCTTCAACCCCCACAAGCATCTTGGGACTCATCTGAAGTTGTTTTGCTCTAGGATGCCCACTGGCCTCACAAGACTCGTCTGAAGTTGTTTTGCTCTAGGATGCCCACAGGCCTCACAAGACTCGTCTGAAGTTGTTTTGCTCTAGGATGCCCACAGGCCTCACAAGACTCGTCTGAAGTTGTTTTGCTCTAGGATGCCCACAGGCCTCACAAGACTCGTCTGAAGTTGTTTTGCTCTAGGATGCCCACAGGCCTCACAAGACTCGTCTGAAGTTGTTTTGCTCTAGGATGCCCACAGGCCTCACAAGACTCGTCTGAAGTTGTTTTGCTCTAGGATGCCCACAGGCCTCACAAGACTCGTCTGAAGTTGTTTTGCTCTAGGATGCCCACAGGCCTCACAAGACTCGTCTGAAGTTGTTTTGCTCTAGGATGCCCACAGGCCTCACAAGACTTGTCTGAAGGTCCAACCTATCAGTTGAAAAAATATATGGAAGTACTGTATATATGGAGACTGTTTAGTGACAAGAATAAGGGATTAAATACATAATAAATGACATGTTTCCAGATCTTATGTCTCTCAGATATAGGATAGACACTTCAAAACGAACTTCCTTTAGTTTTTAGTTTTTTTTGGGGGGGGGAAACTATCTGTTCCATGTAGGGAATCTGTTATTCAATGCGTTTGTATGGGCTAATAGCAGTAAGGCCAAATACAACTTTTTATCAAATTATTGTTTTATATATGTATTTATTTTTTAAATATTTCATGGGGTCTTAAAATTCAAAATCAAATAGCAAAATTATCCTTGATATTTGGTATTTATTAGGATCCCCATTAGCTGCTGCAAAAGCATCGGCTACTCTTCCTGGGGTCCACATGAAACATGACAGGACAGAAATGGATGCATTTAAAATGTCACACACAGCCTACATATCAGTACATACAAACAATATCTAGGTCTAATACATAGTACAGTGCAAATTACAATACAAGATATATTAAAGGTTCTGTCTCTTCACAGTCCCCTTTGTGCAGTAAGGTGTTATTTTATTTATTTTTTAAATGGTTTTATTGCTAGCTTGAGTTACCGGCTGTGGCAGAGTTCCATGTAGTCATGGCTCTATTTAATACTGTGTGTTACCCCGCCTCTGTTCTGGACCTGGGGACTGTGAAGAGACATCTGGTTGCATGTCTTGTGTTGTACCGATGAGTGTCTGAACTATGTGCCAACCGCTTCAACAGACAGTTCGGTACCTTCAACAGATCAAACCGTTGCACAAAGACCAATAGTGATGCAGTCAATCTCTCCTCTTTGAGCCAGGAGAGACTGAAATGCATATTACTGACACTTTCCCTCAACGTACATCTAAGTGCGATACATGCTGCTTTGTTCTGGACCAACTGCAATTCACTTATGTCCTTCTTTGCCGCAAATGTCCACACAGCTGGGCAGTACTCCGGGTGCGATAAAACTAGGGCCTGTAGGACCTGTCTGGTCAATTGAGATGTCAAGAAGGCAGAGGAATGCCCCATCATGGACAGACCTCTTCCCATTTTAGCAACCATTGAGTCTGTTTTGACCATGACAGCTTTCTATCTAGGGTTTACACCCAGTTTAGTCTCCTTAACTTGCTCAATAGCCACATTTTTCAATATTAGATCTAAACGAGGTTTAGCGTTGAGCAAGTGATTTGTCCCAAAAAGGTTTTTGGGTTTTGAGATATTTAGCACAAGCCTATTACTAGTTACCCATTCTAAAACTGACTGGAGCTCTATGTTAAGTGTCTGTTATTTATTTTACTGTTGCAGCGGACGTGTATACGGTTGAGTCGTCAGCGTATATACAGTTGAAGTCGGAAGTTTTCATATGCTTAGGTTAGTCAATAAAACTTGTTTTTCAACCACTCCACAAATTTCTTGTTAAACTATAGTGTTGGCAAGTCGGTTAGGACATCCACTTTGTGCATGACACGAGTCATTTTTCCAACAATTGTTTACAGACAGATTATTTCACTTATAATTCACTGTATCACAATTCAAGTGGGTCAGAAGTTTACATACACTAAGTTGACTGTGCCTTTAAACAGCTTGGAAAATTCCAGAAAATGGTGTCATGGCTTTAGAAGCTTCTGATAGGCTAATTGACATCATTTGAGTCAATTGGAGGTGTACCTGTGGATGTATTTCAAGGCCTACCTTCAAACTCAGTGCCTCTTTGTTTGACATCATGGGAAAATCAAAAGAAATCAGCCAAGACTTCAGAAAAAAATGTTGTAGACCTCCACAAGCCTGGTTTATCCTTGGGAGCAATTTCCAAACACCTGAAGGTACCACGTTCATCTGTACAAACAATAGTACGCAAGTATAAACATGGGACCACGCAGCTGTCATATCGCTCAGGAAGGAGACGTGTTCTGTCTCCTAGAGATGAAAGTACTTTGGTGTGAAACGTGCAAATCAATCCCAGAACAGCAGCAAAGGACCTTGTGAAGATACTGGAGGAAATGGGTACAAAAGTATCTATATCCACAGTAAAACGAGTCCTATATCGACATAACCTGAAAGGCCGCTCAGGAAGGAAGAAGCCACTGCTCCAAAACCGCCATAAAAAAGCCAGACTACGGTTTGCAATTGCACATGGGGACAAAGATCATACTTTTTGGAGCAATGTCCTGTGGTCTGATGAAACAAAAATAAAACTGTTTGGCCATAATGACCATTTTTAATGTTTGGAGGAAAAAGTGTGAGGCTTTGCAAGCTGAAGAACACCATCCCAACCGTGAAGCACGGGGATGGCAGCAGCATGTTGTGGGGGTGCTTTGCTGCAGGTGGGCCTGGTGCACTTCACAAAATTGGATGCAATCATGAGAAAGGAAAATTGTGTATATATTGAAGCAACATCTCAAGACATCAGGAAGTTAAATCTTGGTCGCAAATGGGTCTTCCAAAGGGACAATGACACCAAGCATTCTTCCAAAGTTGTGGCAAAATGGCTAAAGGACAACAGTCAAGGTATTGGAGTGGCCATCACAAATCACATCCAAATCAAATGTATTTATATAGCCCTTCTTACATTAGCTGATATATCAACGTGCTGTACAGAAACCCAGCCTAAAACCCCAAACAGCAAGCAATGCAGGCGTAGAAGCACGGTGGCTAGGAAAAACTCCCTAGAAAGGCCAAAACCTAGGAAGATACCTAGAGAGGAACCAGGCTATGAGGGGTGGCCAGTCGTCTTCTGCCTGTGCCGGGTGGAGATTATAACAGAACATGGCCAAGATGTTCATAAATGACTAGCATGGCCAAATAATAGTAATCACAGTGAACAGGTTAGGGTTCCATAGCCGCAGGCAGAACAGTTGAAACTGGAGCAGCAGCATGGCCAGGTGGACTGGGGACAACGAGTCATCATGCCAGGTAGTCCTGAGGCACGATCCTAGGGCTCAGGTCCTCCGAGAGGGAGAAAGAAAGAGAGAATTATAGAGAGCATACTTAAATTCACACAGTACACCAGATAAGACAGGAGAAATACTCCAGATATAACAGACTGACCAACCCAGACAGGAAGACCACGTCAGTGACTCAACCCATTCAAGTGACGCACCCCTCCTAGGGACGGCATGGAAGAGCACCAGTAAGCCAGTGACTCAGCCCCTGTAATAGGGTTAGAGGCAGAGAATCCCAGTGGAGAGAAGGGAACCGGCCAGGCAGAGACAGCAAGGTTGGTTCGTTGCTCCAGCGCCTTTCCGTTCACCTTCACACTCCTGAGCCAGACTACACTCAATCATAGGACCTACTGAAGAGATGAGTCTTCAATAAAGACTTAAAGGTCGAGACCGAGTCTGCGTCTCTCACATGGGTAGGCAGACCATTCTATAAAAATGGAGCTCTATAGGAGAAAGCCCTGCCTCCAGCTGTTTGCGTGGAAATTCTAGGGAGAATTAGGAGGCCTGCGTCTTGTGACCGTAGCGTACGTGTAGGTATGTACGGCAGGACCAAATCAGAAAGATAGGTAGGAGCAAGTCCATGCAATGCTTTGTAGGTTAGCAGTAAAACTTGAAATCAGCCCTTGCCTTAAAAGGAAGCCAGTGTAAGGAGGCTAGAATAATATGATACATTTTTTGGGTTCTAGTCAGGATTCTAGTAGCCATATTTAGCACTAACTGAAGTTTATTTACTGCTTTATCCGGGTAGCCGGAAAGTAGAGCATTGCAGTAGTCTAACCTAGAAGTAACAAAAGCATGGATACATTTTTCTGCATCGTTTTTGGACAGAACATTTCTGATTTTTGCAATGTTATGTAAATGGAAAAAACTGTCCTTGAAACAGTCTTGATATGTAAGTCAAAAGAGATCAGGTTCCAGAGTAACGCAGGGGTCCTTCAGTTTTATTTGAGATGACGGTACAACCATCAAGATTTATTGTCAGATTCAGCAGAAGATCTCTTTCTTTCTTGGGACCTAGAACAAGCATCTCTGTTTTGTCCGAGTTTAAAAGTAGAAAGTTTGCAGCCATTCACTTCCTTGTCTGAAACACATGCTTCCAGCGAGGGCAATTTTGGAGCTTCACCATGTTTCATTGAAATGTACAGCTGTGTGTCATCCGCATAGCAGTGAAAGTTAACATTATGTTTTTGAATGACATCCCCAGGAGGTAAAATATATAGTGAAAACAATAGTGGTCCTAAAACGTAACCTTGAGGATCACCGAAATGTACAGTTGATTTGTCAGAGGACAAACCATTCACAGAGACAAACAGATAAGATAAACCAGGCCAGAACTTGTCCGTGTAGACCAATTTGGGTTTCCAGTCTCTCCAAAAGAATGTGGTGATCAATGGTATCAAAAGCAGCACTAAGGTCTTGGCGCACGAGGACAGATGCAGAGCCTCGGTCTGACGCCATTAAAAGGTAATTTACCACCTTCACAAGTGCAGTGTCAGTGCTATGATGGGGTCTAAAACCAGACTGAAGCATTTCGTATACATTGTTTGTCTTCAGGAAGGCAGTGAGTTGCTACGTAACAGCTTTTTCAAAATTTGTTGAGAGGAATGGGAGATTCGATATAGGTCGATTAGTTTTTTATATTTTCTGGGTCACGGTTTGGCTTTTTCAAGAGAGGCTTTATTACTGCCACTTTTAGTGAGTTTGGTACACATCCGGTGGATAGAGAGACGTTTATTTTGTTCAACATAGGAGGGACAAGCACAGGAAGAAGCTCTTTCAGTAGTTTAGTTGGAATAGGGTCCAGTATGCAGCTTGACGGTTTAGAGGCCATGATTATTTTCATCATTGTGTCAAGAGATATAGTACTAAAACACTTGAGTGTCTCCCTTGATCCTAGGTCCTGGCAGAGTTGTGCAGACTCAGGACAACATAGCTTTGGAGGAATACGCAGATTTAAAGAGGAATCTGTCATTTGCTTTCTAATGATCATGATCTTTTCCTCAAAGAAGTTCATGAATTTATTACTGCTGAAGTGAAATCCATCCTCTTGGGGAATGCTGCTTTTTAGTTAGCTTTGTGAACGTATCAAAAATAAATTTTGGATTATTTTCCTCAATTAAGTTGGAAAAATAGAATGATCGAGCAGCAGTGAGGGCTCTACAATACTGCACTGTACTGTCTTTTCAAGCTAGTCGGAAGACTTACAGTTTGGTGTGGCCCCATTTCCGTTCCAATTTTCTGGAAGCTTGCTTCTGAGCTCGGGTATTTTCTGAATACCAGGGAGCTAGTTTCTTATGTCAAAGCCCTGACCTCAATCCTATAGAAAAGTTGTGGGCAGAACTGAAAAGGCTTGTTCGAGCAAGAAGGCCTACAAACCTGACTCGTTTACACCAGTTCGGTCAGGAGGAATGGTCCAAAATTCACCCATCTTATTGTGAAAAGCTTGTGGAAGGCCACCCGAAACGTTTGGCCCAAGTTCAATAATTTAAAGGCAATGTTACCAAATACTAATTGAGTGTATGTAAACTTCTGACCCACTGGGAATGTGATGAAAAAAATAAAAGCTGGAATAAATCATTGTCTCTACTAGTATTCTGACATTTCACCTTCTTAAAATAAAGTGGTAATCCTAACTGACCGGGGCATTTTTAGTAGGATTAAATGTCAGGAATTGTGAAAAACTGAGTTTAAATGTATTTGGCTAAGGTGTATGTAAACTTCCGACTTCAACTGTAGACACACAGGCTTTATTCAAGGTCAGTGGAAGATAATTTGTAAAAAAACAATGGCCCTAGCCGGCTGCCCTGCGGTACACCACACTCAACTGAATTTGCATGAGAGAAGCTCCCATTAACAAAAAAAACTATTTTCTATTAGATGGGTAACACACTCAATCCATCATAAGTATGACTTACTTAAAACAATTCCATATAGCTTAGTAGTAAAAATATGAAGAAAAAAATGTATTCCTGAAATGTCTTAACTCTCAGATATTGGGCAGACACTTCAGAACAAACTTCCTTTAGACTTTTTGGGGAGACTATCTGTTCAATGTAGTGAATCTGTTATTAAATGTGATTGTATGGGCTAATAGCAGGCCAAAAATATTTTCCCATAAATATTTTGTATATATTTTTGATACTTCAAGGGGTCTTAAAATTCAAAATCCAAAAGCAATGTGATCCTTGGTATGACCTTAACAATTCCATATGCTTAGTAGTACCCTCCCCCGGCTTACAGGGCTTAGACTCTTATGGGTTAACACCTAATATTTGACTGATCAGTTTATACGGTGTTGGAGGATAATGCCGTGGCTAAGTACATGCATGCCACAGATGCAATGAGACCAGCCGGTTTGTTCCACCTCCCACTGCTACAGTAGTAATCCCAGTCCCCACCCAGTCAGTCAGTGGGTCAGACACAGGTCAATAAGGTCATTTTCACTGTACTGGACCTTATCAGCTCAGTCACACCTCATTAAATACAAGCCCAGATTCTAGCAGTGTAAACAGGCCTGGCCTTATGGACTGTCCACAGCACTCATTGTGCTCTACATGCAAGTAGCCTGAGTACCAGTATATTTGTGCTATCATGCCAACTCCTTGTCACTCATTCTCGTGCAAAACATGGCTAACATGCAAGAGCCCAGTTGAAACAGGTTCTATAGCATTATCAGTTAGAGATACTTTAGTGGGGAACAACTGAACAAGCACTCCAAATTTGACTAACCTTAGCTATTCTTTTCATATTGCTTAATTCGGTTTCATCAAGGGGGGAAAAAAAGGGAGTTTCACTGTGAACTAAAATGGAGTGTCTTTCTGCTGGCTAGAGTTAAAGGCAACCAATAAGACACAGATGGAACCCCGTTGGCTGTGCATGGTGTCATGATGGTGTCTTGGCATCTATTCAATGGGCCAAAACATTCAGTCAGAAATGTATTGCATAGAACTTGCATGACTTAATATAGAAATTACTGTGACTACCTCCATCATTCTGAATGTTGGGCCCTTAGTGAAGATGCCCATGTTGAGTGTAGTGTACTTAACTGGGCTGAGCAGCAGTTTGTTAGCTGACCGAGGGTGTTGATTGACCCACAGAGTGAAGGAGCTGACGGTGGACACTAATCAGGTGATAGAGGGGGTCCGGCCCAACATCCATGTGGTGGACCAGCTGGATGATGACTGGGACCACCTGGGCAGCTCCCCCCAGAGAGATGACCTCAAACTGCTCTGTGAGCAGAACGTAAGCTACACTCCTATGCTCACACACGGCATTTATCCTCAATGGTTTTCTTACTGTGTGCATGCATTTGCATCCATTTCCCCAATAGAGGTGTTGTGTCTGATGCTGGTTGTGTGTCTTGACTGTTTTCTCTCCCCAGCTGGAGGAGGTGTCCCCCCAGCTCTTAACCTTCCATGAGGCTGTCTCTCAGATGGTGGAGATGGAGGAACAGGTGCTGGAGGACCACAGAGCTGTCTTCCAGGTCAGGCTACATTAACAACTGGCTCCTTTTAGATCCTTTCACATATAGTTAGTTAGGAGGCTCGAACTCTGAGATGAATGAATCTGCAAGCTTGAGGTCCTGTGAAGTGTGGCGCCACTATCCATGAAATGCTCTAAATCAGGTTCTTCAAACTAATGTGATGCTGACTCTATAGGAGCAAAATAATTGATTGAGGAATATATTTCAGTGGGAAGATGAGATGAGTAAGTGAGATGCTAATGTGTGTGTTGCAGGAGTCTATCCGGTGGCTGGAGGATGAGAAGGTTCTGCTGGAGATGACTGAGGAGGTGGACTATGATGTGGATTCTTACGCCACTCAGCTGGAGCAGATCCTGGATCAGAAGATTGACATCCTCACGGAGCTCAGAGGTAGGCATGGACATAAATGTTATTAGTGACATGGTACCGTTTGTCTGATGGAAGAAAATCTCTTAGGGATGAGGGAGAATTTGAACTCCTGGCCTATGCAAGACAGCATTTGTATTATTTACCTCCTGAGGTTCTTTTTCAATCTTTTGTTGGTTTGTCTCTATGCAGATCACCGTTGACATTAATTCGTAGGTTCACTTTTATTAATGTGAATCATGGTATTTTTTGATAAACAATAATATCTAATCCACTGTCTGTGCTCCTCTTTCCTCAGATAAAGTCAAGTCGTTCCGCTCGTCACTCCAGGAAGAAGAACAAGCCAGTAAGCAGATCAATCCTAAGAGGCCGCGTGCCCTGCTGTAGACCAGGCCAGGGAGGGGTGTGTGGAGGGGCAGTGGCACATACAGGAACATATACACTAGATGCACTATATATACAAAAGTATGGACACCCCTTCAAATTAGTGGATTTGTGGACTTACTGAAGAGCTCAATGACTTTCAATGTGGCACCGTCATAGGATGCCACCTTTTCCAACAAGTCAGTTTGTTAAATTTCTACCCTGCTAGAGCTGCCCCGGTCAACTGTAAGTGCTGTTCTTGTGAAGCATTTAGGAGCAACAACGCTCAGCCGCCAAGTGGTAGGCCACAAGCTCACAGAACAGACCCGCTGAGTGCTGAAGCGTGTAAAAAATCATCTGTCCTCTGTTGCAACACTCGCTACCGAGTTCCAAACGACCTCTGGAAGCAACGTCAGTAATAGAACTGTTCGTCGGGAGCTTCATGAAATGGGTTTCCATGGCCGAGCAGCCGCACGCACACAAGCCTAAGATCACCATGGGCAATGCCAAGCGTCGGCTGGAGTGGTGTAAAGCTCGCTGGCATTGGACTCTGGAGTATTGGAAACGTGTTCTCTGGAGTGATGAATCACTCTTCACCATCTGGCAGTCTGACTAACGTATATTGGTTTGGCGGATGCCAGGTGAACGCCACCTGCCCCAATGCATAGTGCCAACAGTAAAGTTTGGTGGAGGAGGAATAATGGTTTGGGGCTGTTTTTAGTGGTTCAGGCTAGGCCCCTTAGTTCCAGTGAATTTTAACGCTACAGCAAACAATGATATTTTATACGATTCTGTGCTTCCAACTTTGTGGCAACAGTTTGGGGAAGGCCCTTTCCTGTTTCAGCATGACAATGCCTCTGTGCACAAAGTGAGGTCCATACAGAAATAGTTTGTCAGATTGGTGTGGAAGAGCTTGACTGGCCTGCACAGAGCCCTGACCTCAACCCCATCTAACACCTCTGGGATGAATTGGAATGCTGACTGCGAGCCAGGCTTAATTGCCCAACATCAGTGCCCGACCTCACTAATGCGCTTGTGGCTGAATGGAGGCATGTCCCCGCAGCAATGTTCCAATGTCTAGTGTAAAGCCTTCCCAGAAGAGTGGAGGCTGTTATAGCAGCAAAAGGGGATCAACTCCATGTTAATGCCCATGATTTTAGAATGAGATGTTCGACGATCAGGTGTCCACATACTTTTTGCATTGTAGTGTACTTAACACAGCTGTCTCACCCTGTCACAACCGCCTGTGAAAAGACAAAGGAAAGGACTCATTTGTTTACCAATCAGGGTCACGGATGTCACCAGAAATAACTGGAGGGGAATGCAACCTTGGATCCATTTTTTTTGTTGTTGCTGATTTAAAATGTTCAGTTTTTTTTCCTGTTCTAATTTTATTTATTTACTTCTCTTTTTTCCCGTATTTCTTTAAATTGAACGGCTGTTGACTTTGCTTCATCATAGACTTCTCCATGTTGGTTGTGCTTTAGGGTTCTACGATACCAGTGTTGTGGATTCTGGTAGGTCTGACTGACATGCAGCCATGTGCCACTCTGTATGTTGGCCTCGATCATGCATGTGGCTGGGTCACTCCTCAGTTAACACTCTACAGCATATAGATGTTACTCTGTAGGACCAGTCTTTCTCTTGCTCCTCTGAGTTTGAGAGGTGTCAAATCAAGCTGTGCTTCTCGTGTTGTCTTTCCTCCCTCTTGTATCCATGTTTTTTCCTCAAAGAACAGTCTATAGTTTGATTCAGTTGTGTTCATGTTTTGTGGCGACCCCAGTTAATTTGTTACCCCTTTTACTTTTATACTGTGAAGTCATTTTTCATTCACTTTGTAAAAAAAAAAAAATGGAACAAAAACCACTAACAAATGTATAGTAAAAACCACTGACCTACTGCTGCATATGTTACTCAGTGTTTGCACCAGATGTAACATTGGCTCAATAAAGAACCACCTGTTTTGATTTGAACTTTGACCTGCACCAATGAATGGTGCAGTGTGGTGACATTTAATTCTTTATATGGCATTAGAACCTCTAGTCTTCCCTTGAGCTCTGAAAGAAATGCATGTGGTCAAAATACGACAAAGGATGTAGGGCTGACTAGGGCTGACTAGCTGACTACTGAAAATGTTTGTTTTTCAGTCTTCATACGTAGGTAGTAAAGGCTCTGACAGTGGTTGATAATGATAGGCTTTACATTTGTCTGCTTAGTAAGCAGTGTGATGTTCTGTGTTTGTAGGGCCCAGAGAGACAGCAAAAGTTGCCAGGAAGGGAGACTGTGGTGACTCTGGCCCTGTCACTCAGCAGTAGTAGTCAGTGACACCAGCAGCGCCATCTAGAGGCAGACTTCAGCTTCATCGTGAGGACAGTCCGCACAGGGAGACACCAGGGGGATCCTACAGCGTAGCAATGGCCCAGTTTGAATATTGTCGTAGTTGTAGCTACATCTTTAAGATAGAGATATACAGTAAGTCAGAATGTATTGTCTTGTGGTGGTAAAGAAGTCATGAATTGCTGAACTTCTTGAAATACACCAACACTGTTTCAAAAACTCTTATCTCAAGGCTCTTCAACAACCCTGAAAGTCAGACAGCTTACAAAATATTTTTTTCAACCTGTCCATTACAACCAAGCACGTGTGATACTTAGGGATGACCAACTACATTGTAGTGCATCTATTTGATGTATGAACGTTAGCTGTACACACTTGCCTGACGACTCCAACCGAATTATTACGCTGCTCTGTTCACTACATACTTCAGTCAGACTGCCATCGTTGAAGTCAAAATGAGTGGTGTTATTCAAAAAGTTATCAGCGATTGCATCAGCTCTAACCAATCAGAGTATCAAAGCCAATGACTAATTTTCTAAACGCTGCTTTACCTATGTGTGTTCTGGCCCAACCCACCGCTTTCTGGATCCAATCAGAACGGTTAGAATGTGTTTTGTGAAATTGTCGTGGAGGTACTCAGACCCAGACTCGTTACGGAGAAGAAGGTTAACGACCACGGGTGTAGCGTTTGGCCGGAGCAAGGAGTTTGGGTAGCTATACACGTAACCACTTAATAAATATGTACATTTCACTGATCACGAGCTCATTTTCATAGAAAAGGCATAACGACGGTAGTCCAGAGGGGTAAGCCAGTATGGTGTTTTGCTGCATTGATCTAGCCAATGAGTGTTGTCATCATCCATCAGTCACAAGCAGTAACAGCTTCCAGTTGCCATTCCTTAAAGAGCCCTGGAGGTTTAAAAATTGGATAGGTTTCCACAATATTGCTTTCCTGCACCAAGTCCTCAGCAGTAACGTCTGCTTAGGATAAGTGGATCCCAGCAGAGTTGAATGTGTGAAGTCTGTGGACAGAAGACATTATGAAGGTTATGACATGAAGAATCACTAGTTAACGTAACATTAAAACAAAATATAACGCATACATAAGTAGAATAGTCCAGCTCCACTTACACCATGAAGTCATCTGTCTATGCTCCTGGCTTGCTTCTCACTGAACAATATCTCCTGCAGAACACTCAATCTTCTTGGTTCTGCTGAAGTCTGCTAGGATTTCCTGTTCCAGAAACATGAACAAATGTAATGACTCACTTTGATAAGTTATAATTACCTAACAACATCCAGAATGTGAAAATATACAGACTGCAGAAACATCAGTGAATATTGTCATGAGGTGTGTGCTTACCACATTGTGTACTGAACAGTGAATCCTGTAGTTCTCCAACAGCTGCTCAACTGCAGTGGACCTGGAAAGAACCATCGTCTTAGGTGTTAATGTTATATATTGCTTGTCACATTACCATTTGATGCTGCCAGGATATGACCAACTATGATTTGAATACCCTTTGTTTTGGTAGTCACTTCTTGAGCTCAGCAGCCAGTCTAACGTCCAACTCGCAGGCCATGAACTTCAGACAAGGGGAAGATGAAAGTAGGGCTGACCCCAATTATTCAACTGGTCGATTGTTTAGTTGATAGGCTGTTGGTTGACCGAGATTGTTTTTAGTCGAGCAGTAGCAAATATATACATATATTTTATGGCACACGAGACACCGGTCTTATTCGCGCCCATCTCTCTGAACTAATTCATTGCAGAGGCCGCGGGGATGGCACAGTCCAAAAAGAAGGGGAGTGTTGCTGGACAATGCACGTCTCTCCAGAATACGCACTGTCCCGCCAGCTTGTGCACATTCATTGTTTCATAACTTGATCGTGTGAATTGTTTGCGTTTGATTGTTAGTGTCTATCAATTCCCCATTACATACTTTATCACCAGTAGGACTTTTACCGTTAATTCCTATAATTTCTCATCTACAATGTCTGTTTGGTTATGGTAATGTCTGTCAATGCATTCTATATATTATTGTTCCACGGTTCTCATTGTCGGAATGGACACATTAGTTGCACAGCACACAACCTATGCTACACTTGTGAGAAACAAGTTTTGGTTTATTTCATTCCATTTATGAGTTTTGTCAGTTTAGTCATTGTCTTTTGTTTGGAGAGCTCCTGTCATAGTTGAGTAAGGACGTGCACCTGATTACGCATAGTAGAAGGCTATAGGCTACCTGGCCTGCTCGCAAATGTAGGCATATTAATGTGCCCATTTGGGGATCTGATAGTATTTCTGATTGGCTTAACTCAAACACTCACAAACGCTGTGGAGCTTCTCAACGTAATGTTTTCTTCACCTCAAACAGCAAGCAAACAGAGTATGTTTTGACATCCATTGAGAATGACTAATTCCTCAGTGTATTTGAAAAATCTTTACAGCACTCTCATTTTCAATAACAACTCAACAGGTAAGGGAAAAATGTCATGCTCTGATCCAGTTGAAACATCTTAAAATAGGCCTACCTGATTACTTCTTATCCCTTGCGCAAATAGCCTACAGCAAGGCTCTTCAGGCCATACCCAAGTTAATAGTTGATACAATATAGGATATTTATTTTTATCAGGATATTTTCTACCTGCAGGCTGCAATGTTTTTATTTGTTGGCTTTATAGGCTATTTTTTACATAGTTGGCAATGGCAATAGAAGTTACTTTTTAGGTTTGTATCCTTTTCATTTAGATTTGGATATAATTTTAATTAACCACATGACAATGATTTTGAGATAGACATATTATAAATGAAAGGAAACTGTTCTACGAAAATATGACATAACTGGCATGCAGATCAGTAGAAATGGTAAGGTAAATTGGCAGAAAGTTTGCGGTCTTTGTGTAGCAGCCAACTTTAGGAGATTAATGGCAGAATCTGCGAAAGCCGATAGGAGCCTGAGGAAGATGGTCAGGACATCTTGATCTCTGGCTTCCTCTTGAGTCATTTGTCTTATTTCATTAAACCGTGCAAGCTCAATGCATATATATATATATAGTTGATTTGATTAAAACGCACTGTCTATACAGTGCCTTCGGAAAGTAGTCAGACCCCTTTACTTTTTCCACTTTATTACGTTACAATCTTATTCTAAAATGGAGTAAATAAAAAAATATCCTCAGCAATCTACACACAATACCCCATAATGACAAAGCAAAAACAGGTTGACATTGTTGATTTATAAAAAATAAAAAACATGCCTTAATTACATATCTATTCAGACCCTTTGGTCTGAGACTCAAAATTGAGCTCAGGTGCATCCTGTTTCTGTTAATCAATGTGATTGGAGTCCACCTGTGGTAAATTAAATTGATTGGACATGATTTGGAAAGCCACACACAAGTCTTTATAAGGTCCCACAGTTGTCAGTACATGTCAGAGCAAAAACCAAGCCATGAGGTGGAAGGAATTGTCCGTAGAGCTCCAAGACTGGATTGTGTCGAGGCACAGATCTGGTGAAGGGTACCAAAACATATATGCAGCATTGAAGGTTCCCAAGAACACAATTGCCTCCATCATTCTTAAATGGAAGAAGTTTGGAAGCACCCAGACTCTTCCTAGAGCTGGCCGTCTGAGCAAACTGAGGAGAAGGGCCTTGGTCAGGGAGGTGACCAAGAACCCGATGGTCACTCTAGAGTTCATCTGTGGAGATGGGATAAACTTCCAGAAGGACACCCATCTCTGCAGCACTCCACCAATCAGGCCTTTATGGTAGAGTGGCCAGACGGAAGCCACTCCTCAGTAAAAGGCACATGACAGCCCACTTGGAGTTTGCCAAAGGGCACTTAAAGACTCTCAGACCATGAGACACAAGATTCTCTGGTCTGATGAAACCAAGATTGAACGCTTTAGCCTGAATGCCAAGTGTCACATCTGGAGGAAACCTGGCACCATCCCTATGGTGAAGCATGGTGGTGGCAGCATCATGCTGTGGGGATGTTTTTCAGGGACTGGGAGACCAGGCAGAATTGAGGAAAAGATGAATGCAGTAAAGTACAGAGAGATCATTGATGAAAATTTGCTCCAGAGCTCTCAGGGCCTCAGACTGGGGCGAAGGTTCACCTGCCAACAGGACAAGGACACAGCCATTACCACGCATGAGTGGCTTCGGGGCAAGTCTCTGAATGTCGTTGAGGGGCTCAGCCAGAGCCCGGTCTTGAACCCGATCAAACATCTCTAGAGAGACCTGAAAATAGCTGTGCAGCAACAATCCCCATCCAACCTGACAGAGCTTGAGAGGATCTGCAGAGAAGAATGGGAGAAACTCCCCAAATACAGGTGTGTCAAGCTTGTAGCGTCATACCCAAGAAGACTTGAGGTTGTAATCACTGCCAAAGGTGCTTCAACAAAGTACAGAGTAAATGGTCTGAATACTTATTTAAATGTGATATTTTATTTGTATGAATTAGCATAAGTCTAAAACCTGTTTTTGCTTTGTCACGATGGGGTAAGGTGTGTAGATTGACTAGGGGAAAAAATATATTTAATATTTTGTCGAAAAATTAAAGGGTCTGAATATTTTCCGAAGGCACTATATACCATTTCCACACACACGAAGACAGATCCAACTCAGAGGCCCAACTCGTAAGCTCCAATAGCAGCAGATTTGAATTTAGAATGGAAAATGAATGTGTTTCAGTAAAAACATGCTAGTGCGTCGAATCGTATCTCATCGAACCGAAACGCAGATGATTTACTCTAAAAGACTCTGCATGGTCAATCTGCATCTGAATTTGCCGTACAGCATTCACTGCGATGCAGTGTCGGCAGACTTCGGGGTTTTCATACTAATTGGGTTTTGCGGAGCAGAGCTATTGTGAAGGAAGTTGTCAAGTAAGGGAGTTTGTTTATACATGGGTGTTTATGTACACTGGCTAGATGGATATCCAGCCAGTTATGGCTAGCTATCTACACTGAACAAAAATATAAACGCAAAATGTGAAGTGTTGGTTCCATGTTTCATAAACTGAAATCAAATATCCCATAAATGTTCCATACACACATCTTATTTCTCGCAAATGTGTGTATAGCGTTGTGTGGGCGAGCGATTTGCTGATGTCGCCGTTGTGAAAAGAGTGCCCCATGGTGGCGGTGGAGTTATAGTACGGACAGGCATAAACTATGGACAACCATCACAATTGCGTTTTATCAATGGCAATTTGAATGCACAGAAATACCGTGACGAGATCCTGAGACCCATTGTGCGGCCCATTTTTTAAAAAGGTATCTGTATTCCCAGTCATGTGAAATCCATAAATTAGGGCCTAATGAATTTATTTCAATTGACTGATTTCCTTATATGAACTGTAACTCAGTAAAATCTTTGAAATGGTTGCATTTCTATTTTTTGTTCAGTATAGCTAGCTAAAAAACATCTGGCACATTAATGCTAGTTAGCTACTAAACAAGCCTTGAATTTTTGACTACTTGGTTGTTTTTTCTGCTCTACCTTGTCATTATTTGAGTCGGCTGAGAGACACATGCAAAGAATGACAAAATTACACAATTATGAGTCGCAATAATATTTCCAAAAATATATCATGACTTGGAGTGTCAAGTCTACAGGAAATATTTTTTACTTCTGCAGTAATTAGAATGGTAGAGACCGTGGCCGATTAGTTTGTACCGCACATACTGGCAGAGCCATACTCCTGTGGTTTCATCATGCATCATTTATTTTCCATAATTTCAATAGAATAACTATTATTTCAAACCGATGATTAGTAGATTTATTCATAACTCAAGTTAAGGTCAATACAAAATGCAGTGCAACTGCAGTACAAATGTCCATCTCTGAAGCAGTGTATTATGTATGTGTTTTACATTACTGTGATATCAACACTTTGTTCCTTCTCTCTCACTACAGCTTCTGATAACTGTACATATGCTTAAACAATGTTACAATTACTTTTCCTTCCATGCTGACTACTCATTCCTCAGAGATGGGAATGTCCTCCAACGTCATGGCGATGGCTCTCAGTTTGGTGGTCATCTCGCCAGTTCACTTTACTGGCAATGATGATCCCCTGGAGAAAACATCGCAACATGATTTTGACATAACAAAAACCGGTAATATGCTGTCATTCTCTTTGCACAAAGACTGTGTCCCAATGATATCCTCTTCCTCCCGAAGTGTGCAGTAGTTCACTTCCCTTTACTGGTTTGAAAGGAAACGACTGGTATAAGAAATATGGTGGAAATTCCCACTAGCCCATGACTCCACCAATCCAATGCTTTTAGACTTGTGAGAAGAAGTGAATGAGTGCACACTTCAGAAAAAAGAGATTGGGACACATCTTAAGAATAAAAATAAATGTATTCTTAAAGATAGAAAAATGCCCATTTACCCGCAGGACATTCTGTGTGATGGTGGCCATCTTCTGGTATTTCTCTCGGTGAGACTGGCCTTTCTGCAGGATGTTTCTGTACTTCGCCTCGGGGAGGCTCCCTCTTCACTCGTCCATCTTCTCATGAGTGAGACGCTTTGGATCTGCAGAGGAGAAAAATAAAATGCAAACGATTTAAATATGTTTGAAGGAGTTTCATTTTTTTATTCAGTTCTCTGCTCCACCTGAACTACAGGGCAAAGTATGAAAACATGAACTAAAAGGTGATTGAATATCTTCAATAACATTTAGTGAATTCCTATATATCCTCCATGGTAAAGCATCCATAGTGTGGATGATGAAATACCTAGCCTCTGCTTTTTGTAGGTCTGTGATTTGGTCTTGAAGCTCATATGATTCCTGTTGACAAAGCAAACAAGAGGTCAGAAATAACATTCCATAAATCCACAACAGTTGGTAACACAATACAGCAGCAGAACCATGCCAATGACCATTTTTATGATGAAAGCAATAAACATTCTGTTCTAATTTATAAAGCCGTTAGTTACGGTCACACAGATTGGTGAAAACATCCATTGTCCAACCATATTGATAACAGATGCACCCACCTGTTGAAGTGTCTTCATCTTTGAACAAAGGTCTAGGCTACGATTGGTCAGTTCCCTCATTGCTCTGGGGAAAAAAAATACAGGCCCCACTCTATACATCGAGTTATGCTTAAAACATGCATTTACATGTTTTTTTCCATTGGCAGGTGCAGTGTAATTACAACATCAGTGGGTTAACAACTGATACCCATTTCTGGTTTGTGTGACTGACATTTTTGACAAACAGTGCAAACGCATTGAAATCTATCCCAAAGTAGATCAATGGGTAGTGCTAATATTTGTTTTCCTTCTCAAAGCCAGTTTAGGAGGAGCTATTTGATTCCAATAAGACAGTGGTTGTGTCAAATGGCACCCTATTCCCTATATAGTCCATGTTAGGCTGTATGATAGGCTCTTGGTGCGACCTTTGAATGTACCGCTCGGAAGTTACCACGAATCACGTGACCAGATAATTATTCAGCAACCCCCCGCCCCCTTCAGCAATCTCTAGGCTGACTGAAAGATAGATATGAAGGTTATATGCCTTTGCTAGCTGCGTTTGGTTCACCATTGTCTATAGTGCTTATTTTAACATGTAAAACGAGGTTCATTTTCAATGGGCACTGAATAGCTCAAATTGGTTGATGGAATTTGTCTGCTACCAGCATTTTGTCCGATTGCTATTCTTAGAAATCAACTCTGCAAACAAACGTCATGGTTTGACAGTATGGCCTGGGAAACTGACCTGAACGTTTATTTTGTTTTCGAATAATATAACCTACTTTCAGCTGACAACATCAAGCCGAAGGTAAGACATTGTATGTTACAATTAACTCAACTTTTTAAGACATCTGATCTGGCCGGGTTTGAAATTCGTATACATGTCTAAGATATGTTTTATTGTGTATTTTACTCTGAATGGGATGGTGTTATCCTCCGATGCCCCATTAGCTTTTTGATAGCTCACATTAGCATCCATGCAGTAGAATGTCTCCTATCACATACCGTTGTTCTAAACCTATGGTTTATATACTGCGGACATAGTCATTTTCCATTTTCACATGACAACTCCCTCTTCTGGTACTTTTAGGAACTGAGGATTGTTTTCACCCGGAAGAAGACCCGCGAGGACATGGGTGGCAAAGTCAGTAGCACAATGGCTGCAGTTGGACGGGTGGTACAGGTACGCTTGTCAAACTTGGATATTTATCGCACTGCAACAACACTTGTAACTCAAGTGAGTACTTTTAAAAGTTCAATAGTCAATGCAAGTTGCGATTTCCAAGGTCAGAAGTCAACGACATTTGTTTTCGCTTTGTTTTTGCTGTGCATCCCCAAACTAACGAGCTTGCTACCCATGCTAATGCCCTTGTTGGTCTGCATGTAATTCAAAAGCTTGAGCACGTAGCTAGCTACTAACTATCATGTACATGTACGTAAAAGTTGACTTACTCAGTTCAAACGAACGAATGCCATGTTAACTGCCATACACGGTTAGTCGTTGAACTAAGGCTAGAAATAGCACGTTCGCTGATCAGTAGTTCTCCCTGTCAGTGTCTACTCTAGCTACCCAACTTATCTGGCAGTTTATTCAAGGCAATGATAAACATTTTGTTCGCCTACTGCTATATGGTATTGCTTTCAATTCATAGCAATAAGCAATATAGGATTGTCTGGTTGCAAAAGAGAAGTCTTGAAGTGATTGAGTAACTTGTCTGTTTTCATTCGACTACCTTTCAGGCTGTGAAACCTCATGCTCCGCTAATGAAGTTTCCCAGCAGAGAGGGGGTCCCCAGGCTGAGTGGTGAGTAAGAACTTGCCAGTGTGATGTTGCACTAACTATTGTTATTTTTTTCGTCCATGGGTAGTGCTAACCCTATTGAAGAGGACATTCCACCCTTTGTCTGTTAAGGGACACAGCTACTTTATGCAATTGTGCGTTGTTAGTCAAAATGTAGCCTGTTGGTTGAATATTGTTTGGTTGTATCAACTTTAACTCGATAGACAGTAGAAACAATGTACAATTGTAATTATTTCTCTGTAGCTCTCTGCCTTAAACGTTTTCCTCTATCGGTTTGACATTTTGTTGTTGGAAAACCTGGGTATTGTTTTCAGGCGCTTTTCAAATCAAAGTTGGAAACACTGACTTGTTTTCCCTTTTGTCAACCCCAGTGTATTTTAGTAAGAGGTTGTTTTAGTCCTTTCCAGTTTCATTATAAAATAGTGCTATGAGTAATGAATAAAATAACATAAAACACAAAGGATGTCCAGTGTTTCACCTATGTGCATTTAGCAGCGGTGCACTGGATGGTAACTTTCAGTGTATACTTAAATGACTAAAACCAGAAAGTATTCAGAAAGGATAATGGAGTAATATTTTTTTTTAAAGAATCCCTGAGAACGAACAATCTGAAATTCCAAATATAGTATGGCATGGGGCCCCCATTGATTTTGAGTCACTCTGATAGAATAAGCCATGGCAAAATGTGTGTAAGTGCAGGAAATCTGATTTGAAACTGCTATTTCTATTCCCCCCCCCCCCCCCCCACACACACACACACACTAAATTTGCCACTGCTGGAAATATTTGTAGAATAAACACTGGATGTCTAAAACAATAACATCACTGATTTAAAGCTACCTATTCGGCTAATGTTTTAAAACAACCTTTTCCTCTGTTTCAGTCCAAGAGACTCTTAAAACATTAGCAGTCGGCTCTCCAAGTTCACCTCCAGTTGTAGCACCGCCGCTGTTATCGAGACCCCCCAGACCTGTCACTCTACTCTCTGGAACCCCAGACAGTGTGGCCACAGTGAAGGAACTCCCCCAGAGATACCGCAGGAGGGCATTGGAAACAGACGAGATGGACTATATTCAGGTGAGTGCCTAGCTGGGGCACTGAAGAAGTGCTGTAATTCTTTTTTTTTTAAGTGTTCATACAAATACTGAAAGGGGTGATATTTTTGTGACATGCAGTTACACTCATGGTTTGGGCCTGTACTTTAATTAGATCTCTGCTTTTGGTTTACCCCATAGTTTTAGAGAAGGCATTCTGAGTACTCAAAGTGCATTAACTGTTGTTACCCGAGTCTTGCAATACAGGGAAGATCTCACTAACCACCAACTCTTTTGTTTTCTTATCTTTTCCAGCGTGGTGGACCAGAGTGATAAGTCCTTACCTGTGGAAATCAGTTTGTGTTTTTGCCTAATTTTGTTCCCCAACAAGAGAGGACCTGCTGCCACACCTCAGACACAGAATAATACTATAATAACTGAAACTGTACAAATAAAGTATATTTTTAAAGATGTGATTGTGTAGATATTTATTTCAATGGACATTTTTAATTTAATTGTCTTGGAAGAAAAGCAATTACAATAAATCTCTATCACCATTTATTTGTTCAGCACCCACATCATTCAGTGCCCATTATTTCACACCTTCACTTAATTAAATCCTTTAAGGTTGATGTGAATGTTGGCATGATCCACTGTACATTAGTTTTTAATTGACCAGTAAGTTTTCCCATCTCTACACTATTGTTGTCCAAATCCAAAGGTGCTTTCTTAGTTGCACATTTTGCTCTGCATTTTTATGATACCACATCCAAACAAGGACCAGACTGAATTTTGACCGTAAGACGCATCATTGTCAGATGAAACATCTGTGTGAGTGAAGCGGTGCCTCTCAGTATCTGTAGACCATGTATCTGATGTCTTGACAAAACGATTATGGCATGTCACACTATACAGCGTCAGTTACATGTACTACATATAGTGAGACAGAGGGGTGCCGTTTCGCACATTAGTTTCAGCAGGGGTGGTGAAGCGAAAGGACTTGCGCTCCAACCAACTTTGGGACAAAGACTCACATTGTTAGGGTGGAGACATGAGCATCTGGTCATTATATACAGATCTCTGGTTTCAGCTACTTGCGAATTGGAAAGGAGAGTTGGCAGGGGCACAGTGCACTGTTCGGATGCTGGCTTCCTCTAAAGTAAATGGATGGTTTGCCAAAATTATGTAATTACTTCTAAATAATACATTCAAAATACTTCACCAGGGAGCATGACTTGGATCATTAGCCACAGAGGATCATTAGCTTCTTATAAAAAATGCCTATTTGGGAAGCCTCCAATTTGGGTTGCGCGAGCGGCAATAGAATTAGCTGAGTTGCAGCTGTCAGTGAAAAGTGTCAATATGTCACTAAAGCACCTTATACCACCCACCACTGCGACTTGTATGCTCTAGTCGGCTGGCCCTCGCTACATATTCGTCGCCAGACCCACTGGCTCCAGGTCATCTACAAGTCCATGCTAGGTAAAGCTCCGCCTTATCTCAGTTCACTGGTTACGATGGCAACACCCATCCGTAGCACGCGCTCCAGCAGGTGTATCTCACTGATCATCCCTAAAGCCAACACCTCATTTGGCCGCCTTTCGTTCCAGTTCTCTGCTGCCTGTGACTGGAACGAATTGCAAAAATCGCTGAAGTTGGAGACTTTTATCTCCCTCACCAACTTCAAACATCTGCTATCTGAGCAGCTAACCGATCGCTGCAGCTGTACATAGTCTATTGGTAAATAGCCCACCCATTTTCACCTACCTCATCCCCATACTGTTTTTATTTATTTTTCTGCTCTTTTGCACACCAATATCTCTACCTGTACATAACCATCTGATCATTTATCACTCCAGTGTTAATCTGCATAATTGTAATTATTTGCCTACCTTTTCATGCCTTTTGCACACAATGTATATATAGACTCCCCTTTTTTCTACTGTGTTATTGACTTGTTAATTGTTTACTCCATGTGTAACTCTGTGTTGTCTGTTCACACTGCTATGCCTTATCTTGGCCAGGTCGCAGTTGCAAATGAGAACTTGTTCTCAACTAGCCTACCTGGTTAAATAAAGGTGAAATAAAAAAATAAAAAAAATATGTATCAAGATAATGTCGTTATTTTGATAAATTCCCCATTACATAGTTTATTTTCTTTCCAAAACACTGCTGTCTCTGATCAATTTTCTCATCTCTCAGAACAAATTTCTTGACCCACACCAGTCAGGCTTCAAGACGGGTCACTCAACCGAGACTGCTCTTCTCTGTGTCACGGAGGCTCTCTGCACTGCCAAAGCTGACTCTCCTCTGTTCTCTTCCTCCTAGATCCATCTGCTGCCTTTGACACCGTGAACCACCAGATACTCCTCGCCACCCTCTCAGGGCTGGGTGTCTAAGGCTATGCACACTTGGATTGCATCCTACCTGGCAAGGTGACGTGTAGAGGATCTGTCTGCACCACATACTCTCACTACTGGTTCCCCTAGTGCTCGGTTCTAGGCCCTCTATTCTTCTCTCTATACACAAGTCACTCCTATCATTGTTATACGGATGACACTGAACTACTTTTCTCCTTCCCCCTTCTGACACCCAGGTGGCGAAACGCATCTCTGCGTGTCTAGCAGATATGTCAGCTTGGATGTCGGCCCACCACCTCAAGCTCAACCTCGACAAGATAGAGCTGCTCTTCCTCCCAGGGCAGGCCTGCCCGCTCAAAGACCTCCATCACAGTTGACAACTCTTACAGTGTCGCCCTCCCATAGTGCAAAGAACCTTGACGTGACCCTGGACAACACCCTGTTGTTTTCTGCAAATATCAAAGCAGTGACTCGCTCCTGCAGGTTCATGCTCTACAAGATCCGTAGAGTACGACTTTTCCCCTCACACAGGAAGTGGCGCAGGTCCTAATCCAGGCACCCGTCTGGACTACTGCAACTTGCTGTTGGCTGGTCTCCCCACTTGTGCTACCAAACCCCTGCAACTTACCCAGAACACCTCAACCCGCCTGGTTTTCAACCTTCCCAAGTTCCCTCATGTCACCCTGCTCCTCTGCACACTCCACTGGCTTCCAGTTGAAGCTCGCATCCACTACAAGACCATAGTGCTTACCTACGGAACAGCAAGAGGAACTGCCCCTCCCTACCTTCAGGCTATGCTCAAACCCTACACCCTGACCCGAACACTCCGTTCTGCCACCTCAGGTCTCTCGGCCCTTCCACCCCAATGGAAGGGCAGCTCCGACTCAGCCCAGTCCAAGCTTTTATCTGTCCAATGGTGGAACCAGCTTCCCTCTGAAGCTAGGACAGCAGAGTGCCTGCCCATCTTCCCACCTAGCTCTGACAGCTACATTGAGGAACAATTTACTTTCTATGCCTGTGATATGTGATTGTCCCACCTAGTTATCTTAAGATGAATGCACTAACTCTAAGTCGCTCTGGATAAGAGCATCTGCTAAATGACTCAAAAGGCCTAGTAAATGTAAACATTGTTTGCAGAGTTCACAACCTACAACACTTGTGAGAAACAACTTTTGGTTTATTTCATAACCATCATTTACGAGTTTTGTAATTTGTTTCATTGTCTTTTGTTTGGAATGCTCCATGTGAGCAATGTGCCTGGGTTATTTGTCCTGATAAAGTTAGCCTGCTGCACACAAATGTAGGAAAGTGCCCATTTGGAGATTCTGATTGATTTAACTCACCACGTCCACCACTAATAAGCTGAGCTTCTCAGTATTTTTTTCTTCACCGTACACAGTAAGTCAACGAAGTCTGTTTATCATGATCTGATGATTCCATGTATCCAGTGGAAATGTCATAAAAAAACTCCCGAGCTCACTGGCACAGGAAATTCGGGGCCCGGAATAGGCTAGTTGATACTTCACTAGCGACAGCTCAAGTCAAGATAGATAGAAAGGGAGGCAGACAGGTGAAGTAGAGAGATTGTGATTGAAAGAACATACATTTTTAGGCCAATGTATTTTACTTAGTTGATGATGGAAGTTAAAGGCTCTTGCATTAGTTGAATTTAAACTTTTAGATTTATAATTTTTTTTTTGTTTGAATTTTACACCTTTTTCTCGGGAGAGACGAAGGTTGAAAGTCATGTGTCCTCCGATACACAACCCAACCAAGCCGCACTGCTTCTTAACACAGCGCGCATCCAACCCGGAAGCCAGCCACACCAATGTGCCGGGGGAAACACCGTGCACCTGGCAACCTTCGTTCAAAGGGGTGGTTCTGTCACGCTGACACACTCTCTGACCTCACTCAAGGGGGTGGTGACCACTTACTGTGCACAGTTATATAAACAATTTCCTCTTGTAGTTTCTAAAATCACATGTAGAACGCACAAGGCAGAGGATGGAAACTTTGTACATGTATACTTTAATGTATGCTGGCCCAAATCAACTCCATTATCTTCATTCACATCCTCAGTAGTCACATTATTTGCATTGTCAACTCCATTTTCAGAATGAACCTGGGAATTCCCATTGACAGGTAGGATATGGATGAGCACATTGTCTTGAGTTGAATCCATTGTTTAAATTCCACACGAAAGATTTGCTTTGGTTAATTCTCTATGTTGCGAAGTCCCATAAGGGGTGCCATTTTTTATGTAACGGTTTTGACTTGGTTGTTTTTTGATCGGGGTGCCAGGTAGGTTGTACCTACCAGAGAAAATATTGATTCTCCTTTTTGTTTGTCTGGGAATGAGTCCGTCCAGCCTTTCAAGTCTGTACCAATTCAAAGGACTCCTGTAAAAACAGTGGTGGATAAAGTACCCAATTTTCATACTTACATAAATGTGCCTTAATAGAGCATGACTCAAGTAAAAGTGAAAGACAGATACTAAGATACTACTTGAGTTAAAGTCTAAAAGTATTTGGTTAAAAATATACTTAAGTATCAAAAGTAAATGTAACTGCTAAAAAAAATACTTAAGTATAAATCATAAAAGCAAACCAGATGGCACCAGATTTTTTTTTAAATGTACAGATAGCCAGGGTCACACTCAGATATTATTTACAAACGAAGCCTGTGTGTTTAGTGAGTCCACCAGATCAGAGGCAGTAGGGATGAGGCAGTAGGGATGACCAGGGATGTTCTGTTGATAAGTGAGTGGATTTAACCATTTACCTGTTACTAAGCGTTCAAAATGTAACGAGCACTTTTGGGTGTCAAGGGAACACAAACCAACACGGTATAAATCACCCCAAAACAAATGAAGAATTACCGTATGCAAAACAGTTGTGGTCAGTCAGACAATCCAATCCGCCACATTTCTCCAGCAGAGAAAGTCTAAAACAGCTGAGACCAAAGTAGATCCGATACTGGTTTGATTCTGCGCCACGGCTACAGTACACGCTTTTAAATACAACAAAAACAAACTGGGTATGAACGAGCTTCCAAGCTGAGGGTTGGAAGCGCTCTCGCGCCACTGTCACAACCGACTGATGCTGGCTATTTAATAGGGAATTAAAGGGGAAGCGCCCCATTCGCAGGGTGGGCCACTGATACAGTTGAGAAAAATTCAGGGCGTCACAGTATGAAGTCAGCAATAGTGTTAACAACATCGTCTGGCACAAAGCTGTGGTTTGTGGAGAGATCAATCTCTCCTCCTGGGCCGTCTTCACCCTGTACCTGTGAGTGTAAGCATGGTATCCAGGCCACAGTTGTCCACAAACAGCATTTCTGTCTCCAGACTCAATAAGGTCCCCCACCACCAGGCTCTAGGCTGGGTTCACTCTGAACTGATTGGAGATGCACTCAAATGGGCTTGCCGATCACCGTTGCCTTCCTGCCTGTGGCCACCTCCAAGAATGCTGTCAGACACCCAGAACCAGACAGAGAGAGATGAGAATTGGAAATAGAGTATGTTCTCACTCACTCACTCACACACTCACTCACTCACTCACACACACACACATTTACAATGTACTAATACAACTGTTTCTTTTTATTTTCTTGATTTTGGCAAAAAGTAAACACCCAGAGAGCCTCTGTATTGAAATAGGCTACTCTTGCTCCCCTAACATTAGTTACTTAATATCTTCACAGAAAATTCTGAGTGTTTACATTTTGCTCCTCTTTTAGCCAACATTTAATCAATGCAGGCGAACGTTTAGCAAGCTATTCATACTAAATCAGTTGTCCCTGCCTGGTGCCAGGCCCAACAGATGCAGCTTCAGGCTAAGCAGCCCTGTCTCCCCATCCCCATACCCCTGAACCAGCCTTGTCTCCCCATCCCCATACCCCGGAACCAGCCCTGTTTCCCCATCCCCATACCCCTGAACCAGCCCTGTCTCCCCATCCCCATACCCCTGAACCAGCCCTGTCTCCCCATCCCCCTGAACCAGCCCTGTCTCCCCATCCCCATACCCCTGAACCAGCCCTGTCTCCCCATCCCCCTGAACCAGCCCTGTCTCCCCATCCCCATACCCCTGAACCAGCCCTGTCTCCCCATCCCCATAGCCCTGAACCAGCCCTGTCTCCCCATCCCCATACCCCTGAACCAGCCCTGTCTCCCCATCCCCATAGCCCTGAACCAGCCCTGTCTCCCCATCCCCATACACCTGAACCAGCCCTGTCTCCCCATCCCCATACCCCTGAACCAGCCCTGTCTCCCCATCCCCATACCCCTGAACCAGCCCTGTCTCCCCATCCCCATACCCCTGAACCAGCCCTGTCTCCCCATCCCCATACCCCTGAACCAGCCCTGTCTCCCCATCCCCATACCCCTGAACCAGCCCTGTTCCCCCATCCCCGCCCCCCTGAACCAGCCCTGTCTCCCCATCCCCATACCCCTGAACCAGCCCTGTCTCCCCATCCCCATACCCCTGAACCAGCCCTGTCTCCCCATCCCCATCCCCCTGAACCAGCCCTGTCTCCCCATCCCCATACCCCTGAACCAGCACAACTCCCAACCGAAGAAGGAGGTGAGCAGCATTGTGTTGAATGACATGTCAATTGGCATAGTTGCAGGTACTGCAATACATTGAGGACGGGAATCTCACAGGAAAAATCTCACTTTACACAGATGCAGCCAATATCAGAGCCTTAAAGGAAGAGATGCAGTCTCTTAGAGATGGATGGGGGTCTCTCCTGTCTGAGGCAACACTGATTGCTACGCAAATTAATGTTGCACCTCAATTTAGGAACACATGCCGCCAGAGGAAAAGGAAGAGATTCCATGATGAGACCTCTCAAGAGGAGACAGCTCAGGACAGTGCAGCAACGGTGTTTCCGAACACAGTGTTTTTTACTGCTATGGACAACATCATAAGTGACTTGGACACTAGGTTCCACACCACTGCAAACATTGTAGAATCATTTTCTGCTGTTCTGAAAGTTGGGCAGATTAGTGAGGATGAAGTCCCTTCTGTGTACCATCCACTGATCATTAAGTATTCCAGAGATCTTACACCTGAGTTTCATCATGAAGTAAGACACCTGAACACTGTATATGCTGCCACTTTCCCCTCTAATGTGTCCCCTCTTGGTCTCCTGAACGCAATTTGTATGATGCAGCTGCAAAGCATTGTTGGAGAAGTGTGCATTGCTTTACATATATTTTGCACACTGCCTGTGACTGTTGCTGGTGGTGAGAGAGCTTTCAGTGAGCTAAAACTGATTTTTAAAAACTATTTGAGGTCCACTATGGACAGGCTTTGCAGTCTTGCCATGCTGTCCATTGAAAGTCAGTTAGCTAGAAAGCTGGACTTCAAAGACTTGATCAGTGACTTTGCTAGCAAGAAGGCTCGGCGCTGGACTCTTGGTGAGTAAGGCTGAGCAAGAGCCAGTGATAACTGTTATTAAATGGCATGGCTTTGGATATTGGATCACTACACACATGATGCCCACAGGCTGAGAACAAGACTGAGAACAGACGGAGTGCAAGATATATCTCAAAGTAATGGCTGGATTGCCATAACATTTGTTGTGCACAATCAAGACCCCAAGTGGAAGAACCCTATTGATTTGGTGACCTCTTGACCTTTCCTCTAGCGCCACCATCAGGCCTTTCCATTTCCATTTTGTTTTCCATTTCCACTTTTACAGCTGCTTATTTTCTAGTTGGTACTTAGTTCAAAAACTCTGCTGCTGATTTTATTATTTTGTTTGTTATATCATTCTATAGATGATCATGTTCATTTATTTTAATTGAAGAGGTTAATGTACAGTGCCTTGCGAAAGTATTCGGCCCCCTTGAACTTTGCGACCTTTTGCCACATTTCAGGCTTCAAACATAAAGATATAAAACTGTATTTTTTTGTGAAGAATCAACAACAAGTGGGACACAATCATGAAGTGGAACGACATTTATTGGATATTTCAAACTTTTTTAACAAATCAAAAACTGAAGAATTGGGCGTGCAAAATTATTCAGCCCCCTTAAGTTAATACTTTGTAGCGCCACCTTTTGCTGCGATTACAGCTGTAAGTCGCTTGGGGTATGTCTCTATCAGTTTTGCACATCGAGAGACTGAATTTTTTTCCCATTCCTCCTTGCAAAACAGCTCAAGCTCAGTGAGGTTGGATGGAGAGCATTTGTGAACAGCAGTTTTCAGTTCTTTCCACAGATTCTCGATTGGATTCAGGTCTGGACTTTGACTTGGCCATTCTAACACCTGGATATGTTTATTTTTGAACCATTCCATTGTAGATTTTGCTTTATGTTTTGGATCATTGTCTTGTTGGAAGACAAATCTCCGTCCCAATCTCAGGTCTTTTGCAGACTCCATCAGGTTTTCTTCCAGAATGGTCCTGTATTTGGCTCCATCCATCTTCCCATCAATTTTAACCATCTTCCCTGTCCCTGCTGAAGAAAGGCAGGCCCAAACCATGATGCTGCCACCACCATGTTTGACAGTGGGGATGGTGTGTTCAGCTGTGTTGCTTTTACGCCAAACATAACGTTTTGCATTGTTGCCAAAAAGTTCAATTTTGGTTTCATCTGACCAGAGCACCTTCTTCCACATGTTTGGTGTGTCTCCCAGGTGGCTTGTGGCAAACTTTAAACAACACTTTTTATGGATATCTTTAAGAAATGGCTTTCTTCTTGCCACTCTTCCATAAAGGCCAGATTTGTGCAATATACGACTGATTGTTGTCCTATGGACAGAGTCTCCCACCTCAGCTGTAGATCTCTGCAGTTCATCCAGAGTGATCATGGGCCTCTTGGCTGCATCTCTGATCAGTCTTCTCCTTGTATGAGCTGAAAGTTTAGAGGGACGGCCAGGTCTTGGTAGATTTGCAGTGGTCTGATACTCCTTCCATTTCAATATTATCGCTTGCACAGTGCTCCTTGGGATGTTTAAAGCTTGGGAAATCTTTTTGTATCCAAATCCGGCTTTAAACTTTTTCACAACAGTATCTCGGACCTGCCTGGTGTGTTCCTTGTTCTTCATGATGCTCTCTGCGCTTTTAACGGACCTCTGAGACTATCACAGTGCAGGTGCATTTATACGGAGACTTGATTACACACAGGTGGATTGTATTTATCATCATTAGTCATTTAGGTCAACATTGGATCATTCAGAGATCCTCACTGAACTTCTGGAGCGAGTTTGCTGCACTGAAAATAAAGGGGCTGAATAATTTTGCACGCCCAATTTTTCAGTTTTTGATTTGTTAAAAAAGTTTGAAATATCCAATAAATGTCGTTCCACTTCATGATTGTGTCCCACTTGTTGTTGATTCTTCACAAAAAATACAGTTTTATATCTTTATGTTTGAAGCCTGAAATGTGGCAAAAGGTCGCAAAGTTCAAGGGGGCCGAATACTTTCGCAAGGCACTGTATATTTAAGTTATTTATTTTAAGTTATTCATTAATGTTAAGAGAATTTTTCCCATTAAAATTACATTTAGACTGTAAAAGATGGTCTTTAGCACATTTGCCTGGTTGTTCTTTAAACGTGCTTTCCTTACCATCTTAAATAAACATGCCCCTTTCAAAAGATTTAGAACTAAGAACAGATATAGCCCTTGGTTCACTACAGAATTGACTGCCCTTGACCAGCATAAAAACACCCTGTGGTGTACTGCACTAGCTTCGAATAGTCCCCGCAATATGCAACTTTTCAGGGAAGTCAGGAACCAATACACACAGTCAGTTAGGAAAGCTAATTCCAAAAAGTTTTGGGACACTGTAAAATCCATGGAGAATAAGAGTACCACCTCCCAGCTGCCCACTGCACTGAGACTAAGAAACACTGTCACCACTGATAAATCCACAATAATCGAGAATTTCGATAAGCATTTCTCTACGGCTGGCCATGCTTTCCACCTGGCTACCCCAACCCCGGCCAACAGCTTTGCACTCCCCGCAGCAACTGGCCCAAGCCCCCCCCCCCCCCTCACACTTCTCCTCACCCAAATCCAGACAGCTGATGTTCTGAAAGATCTGCAAAATCTGGATCCCTACAAATCAGCTTGGCTAGACAATCTGGACCCTCTCTTCCTAAAATTATCTGTCGCCATTGTTGCAACCACTATTACTAGTCTGTTCAACCTCTTTCGTATCGTCTGAGATTCCTAAAGATTGGAAAGCGGCCGCAGTCACCTCCCTCTTCAAAGGGGGAGACACTCTAGACCCAAATTTTTACAGACCGATATCTTTCTAAAGTCTTCGAAAGCCAAGTGAACAAACAGATCACCAACCATTTCGAATCCCACCGTACCTTCTCCGCTATGCAATCTGGTTTCCGAGCCGGTCACAGGTGCACCTCAGCCACGCTCAAGGTCCTAAACAATATCATAATCACCATTGATAAAATACCGTACTGTGCAGTCATCTTCATCGATCTGGCCAAGGCTTCCGACTCAGTCAATCACCATTTTCTTATTGGCAGACTCAACAGCCTTGGTGTCTCTAATGACGGCCTCGCCTGGTTCACTAACTACTTCTTAGATAGAGTTCAGTGTGTCAAATCGGAGGGCCTGTTGTTCGGACCTCTGGCAGTCTCTATGGGGGTGACACAGGGTTCAATTCTCGGGCCGACTCTTTTCTCTGTAAATATCAATGATGTCGCTCTTGCTCTGCGGGTGATTCTTTGATCCACCTGTACGCATACGACACCATTCTGTATACATCTGGCCCTTCTTTGGACACTGTGTTAACAAACCTCCAAATGTGCTTCAACACCATACAACACTCCTTCTGTGGCCTCCAACTTCTCTTAAATGCTAGTAAAATTAAATGCATGCTCTTCAACCGATCACTGCCCGCACCCGCCCACCCGACTAGCATCAGTCCTCTGGTCGGTTCTGACTTAGAATATGTGGACAACAATAAATACCTAGGTGTCTGGCTAGACTGTAAACTCTCCTTCCAAACTCACATTAAGCATCTCCAATCCAAAGTTAAATCTTCCTATTTCGCAACAAAGCCTTTTTCACTCATGCTGCCAAACATACCCTTGTAAAACTGATTATCCTACCGATTCTTGACTTCAGTGATGTCATTTACAAAATACCCACCTATAGCACGCGCTCCAGCAGGTATATTTCACTGGTCATCCCCAAAGCCAACACCCCCTTTGGCCACCTTTCCTTCCAGTTCTCTGCTGCCAATGACTGGAACGAATTGCAAAAATCACTGAAGTTAGAGACATATCTCCCTCACTAACTTTAAGCTTCAGCTGTCAGAACAGCTTACCGATCGCTGCAGCTGTACACAGCCCATCTGTAAATAGCCCATCCAACCAACTACGTACCTCATCCCCATATTTAGTTTTTCTGCTGTTTTGCACACCAGTATTTCTACTTGCACATCCTCAACTGTACATGTATCACTCCAGTGTAAATTGCAATTACTTCGCCACTATTGGCCTATTAATTGCCTTACCTCCTTACTTAATTTGCACACTGTATACAGATTTTTCTATTGTGTTATTGACTGTACATTTGTTTATCCCATGTGTAACTCTGTTGTTTTTGTCGCACTGCTTTGCTTTATCTTGGCCAAGTTGGAGTTGGGTTGGTTGGGTTCTGGGGGTCTGTGGTTACAGCAATTGCGCAGGGTTGGTGTGACCTGTGATGGTGGCGTCCAATGTGATATATTTTCATGGGGTCCAAAATCCCTGGCGGCGCCCCTGATCCTTCCATCCGGGCTCTGGATCCCGCAGATTGCAGGAGGCTTTGGCCATTTTAAGGAAGGTCAACTTGTCAATTCCAACAAGGACCAATTTGACATCTGAGGCCAATGTCCAGTTAAATATAGTGCTGTCATCTTCATCAACAAAATGAACGCCAGCTTCTCAATTCATTACGCACCCCCTCAGCCTATGACAAACACCTTGCCTTGCACCTTAGACACATCTCTCAGGTAAAGCGCTGAACAATAAGAGACGCTGAATATCTGCTCTTGCATTACATCAAAGCCCAGGCGGTAGAATTTGTCACGTAATTCTCCCGTGGCCTAGTGCTGTGTTTGATCAAAGAACTCACCGGTTATTGCATTTTTTTTTGCCGTGTTTGATCAAGGAACACACCGGTTATTGGCTTTTCTCCGTGGCATATCACACCATTGCAATCGAAGAGGAAGAAATATTTTGCATTGAGCAGATTTTTTATTTAAGAGCCTCCAATTCCAACATCCCTTGAAGCCGAAGAAGCGCGCGCTGGCCATTCTGAATGTTCGATATAGCCAATCTCTCACCCTTTCTTTGTGAAAAATGTCTGTCTGCTAGCCACGTCTTTGCAAATGTGCAAAAGCCTATTGCAATGTAATACGTTTCACCACCATTTGAACATGTCAATGACAGTTGACATTTCACAAGCAACAGAATAAACCAGATTTAACCACGCCATTTCTGTAGGCCTAATGACAAACCCATGAAACGTCAGCACTTTAACAGGTTCGACAAATGTAACGTGTCCAACATTTCTAACGTTGTAACATTGTGTCACCATTAATGGTTTAGGCCTATGTAACTTTTTTTGCATGTAAAAAAAGGGAAAGATATTAAGGCCCAAAAGGCTAATTTTGGCTTAAGTGTAGGGATTAGGCTATTAGGGGACGGCAACCAATTTTGGGGAGAGATCCACCACAAAAAGCAGAAATTCAATGCACATAAAACTGAGTAAAGCAGAAATCTTGAGACCTTTTCCAGAGCTTTATTTCTGGATATGTACATCAGGTATTAAAGAACAGAAAATACAAAATGTTTAACAAAACCCAAAGAAAAAAAACAATTCCGTGTCTATGTACAATTCTTAAACAAAAGCGAGTTTCTCTTGAACATTCGATAGTAAATATGTTGATTGTCTATATTTCTGGATATACATTTATGTTTTATTCACAAAAGGTGTTTTCTTTACTTCAAAGAACTAGATATTATTTTTTTTAAACAACCACAACTGCTATATCTTTTTATACTATTAAACTTCAAAACACAATACAAAATATAAAAAGAAATTAGTGCTTTCTTACACACAAGTCTCTCCAGAGATTTCCAAAAAAATATCACATTATGAGATTTCAGGACAGGGTTGTAAAATAAAAATATTAATCTACTAGTCAATGGCCTTTACATTCAGACAGTATTTCTGAGTCTTTATACCAAACCATAGGGTGAAATAAATATCACTGCACTGCTAAAGCTAGAGAGAGCCTGGAGACACCCACGACATCTGCACTTTTGATGATGGCGAGTAACAATGGTCTGGTACATACCCCTAGGCACTTGATGTATCTGAAAGCATTGGATAGGTATAAGCAATATGGTAGTAGTTCATCTGCCATTTTGGTTCCATCTATCCAACCATACCAGGGGCCGTATCCACAAAGCGTCTCAGAGTAGGAGTGCTGATCTAGGATCAGTTTGGCCTTTGTGGATACGGGCCCAGATCTATGAAAGTACCTAAGGGACGAGGGCTTGATTCTGAACCAGACCCATCTTTCAACATACTGACTACAGAAGCCATCCCTTTCACCAAGACAAAGACAGAAATGTGTAAAGGAAATAAATGAAGAGTAACAAAATGGGATTTGTACATTATGATTGCAACTTCAAAATGCAACATTGAATAATATATTAATACGTCTTAGGTAAAGCCTTTTTAAGTTGTACATTTGAGAACTGTCACACAACTAGCATGCATTGTTTTGCTGTCTCCCACTGCCAAGGGAACCCCCACCCCCCCAAATATCCAAACACCAAAAGCCAATCAGTAAAATGTAAAAACATGTAATGTCAGTACATAGACACATTATTGCCTTTTGACAAGGAATCTAATTTTAAGTATTTAGATCAACACAGATTCACAAGTTTAAAGAGGTCAATGAAGACATTTAAGGCTATTAGTTAATTATTTACATGAAACTGTCCACATTTGGGGAAATAATGCAAGGTGAACAAACAGCTGACTCCAATGTCTGCCATAGAAACAGTGACTAGATAACGCCTAGCTAGGTAAAACCAATGCAAAAAAAAACATCTGTACATACTCAGGATAGTGAATTATTGTATGGTAAATGTTTATGTAGGAAATCTATGGACTTTTGTGGGTGATTCAGAATTATACTGAACAAAACTATAAATGCAACATGTAAAGTGTTGGTCCCATGTTTCATGAGCTGAAATAATAGATAACAAAAATGTTCCATATGCACAAAAAGCTTATTTCTCTAGATTTTTGTGCACAAATTTGTTTACATCCCTGTTAGTGAGCATTTCTCCTTTGCCAAGATAATCCATCCACCTGACAAGTGTGGCATATCAAGAAGCCGATTAAACAGCACGGTCAATACATAGGTGCACCTTGTACTCTGGACATAGATAAATGGCCCCTCTAAAATGTGCAGTTTTGACACATAACACCACAGATGTCTCAAGTTGAGGGAGTGTGCAATTGGCATGCTGACTGCAGGAATGAAGACCTTTTGTGAGGAAAAACAAATTCTGATTGGCCTGGCACCCAGTGGGTGAGCCCTTGCCCAGTCATGTGAAATACATAGATCAGGGCCTAATTAATTTATTTCAATTGACTGATTTCCTTCTGTAAACTGTAACTCTGTAAAATCGTTGAAATTGTTGCATTTATATTTTTGTTCAGTATATATACACACCCCTGAAACCAACTAATTATCAAACTCATAATGCATAGGTAAATTAAGCAATCACTACTGCATACATTAAAAAGACAATGATGACCCCCCCCCCCTCCCCCCACAATTCACAATTAGTTCAGTCTAGAGAAATAGAAGTTGAATCTCTGTTAGACTGCAACTGGACATTAAATTATGGACCGGATAATACAAGGCATCCTCCAGTCAGTACAGTGGAAGTTGCAGAAAAGGAAAAAAAAGTGGCTTTAAATAAAGAAATAATACTGCTAACAAGCTTATGCAGGCCTTAAGTAGTTTCAATAAAGAACAATACAGTAGAGGGAAAAAAATAAACCCTAACTTTTGCAGATTGATCAAGCTCCACGATGAACATGCAAACAGCACAATTAGCACTCAACTGGGGCCAAATAGATTTGTGAAGAAATACATGTTGTGCTAAGAGTATAGGGCAGAAACTATATACATTACTGGAGCTGAACACATGACATCTCAGTGCAACGCTATAATGCCAATCCAAAAACTGTTCTGTCATAATGTAAAATATTGGTCATGATATTGGCTAATTTCTGGGGCAATAAGAGCCAGATTTATAAGGGCATGTTTCAGATAATATGATGGACAGATAAAACTGCCCAGATTAGTTGGGTGTCAGACCCAGCCTTTTAGTCTTTACATTGATCACTTGACTCCGCTAATAAAATTGGCGGATTTAAAAAATGTTAAAAATGTTTTGGCAAGCTCTGTCACAGCTGAACACTGAGGAAAATCATCATATAATATTTTGTTAAAATTCTAGAACATTCTCCTCTGGTTTGGCCACTTCAGACTGGTAAAAGTCTGAAAAAAGCAAGCCGAGTACAAAAGAAGCTTCCACAGGAACAAAAACAAAGGCGAGAGGGAGAGAAAAACATCCTAGCAACTGATATGCTCCTAGTTAAAATCTACACCGCCTCAACACCAACGAGTGTTGTTGCATTAAGTACAAAACCCAGGCTCCTCTCGGACAAAACACATTTGACCAAGCTTGGTTTCTGCAAGTACCTGTAAACACTGATTGTTAATCAAAAATACCACTTTAATAATGAACAAACTTAGTAAACCAGAACAAAGCTGGTTTGGCAACTGTATATGAGTGGCAGGATTACGTAGCTTTGAAGAAGTCGTCTGTAGATGTGTGTGTGAGGGATGAGGAACAAAACACAACTGTCTATCCGCAGCCTCCGGGACAGGCTGGGCTGGGCCCCACACTACATGGACACTGACATCTCAGGGCCGCGGAAAATAAATGGCTATATAAACTCTTGAGAAATCAAGATTTTTTGTTCTATACGATAAAGACATCACTGATGTCATATTTCACAAATAAAATCAAAAACGAAATAGATGTGTATATATAATTATTAAACAAAAATCTCCAGTGAGTGAGTCTTATGTACACATGGGATGGTGGATTTAAAAGAGGGATTCTGGGGGCGGGGGTGGTCACTCTGACTGGAGCGCTGTGCTGTGACGTCGTGCATGTGCTCCCATAAACCCATTGGGCTCCCCACTGCCCGCCAAGCCCCCAAAGTCCGTGACGGACACCGCCATCTTGGCGCCGGTGATGCGGTGGTGTGCCGTGTTCCGCCGCCCCTCAAAATCCACTCCGAGGTTACCCACAGAAACGTCGTTGATGAAAGAGTCGGGCAGCGCCAACTTGAGCCTCTTAGAAGGCCGCTCGCAGTCCTTGCCCCCGTACACCCCTCCCCGCTGGCCCAGGTCTGAGTGGTAGAAGCCAGCGTCCAGCATGTTGAGACAGTCGGGATCTCCTCCGTTGGAGGGGAAGCCCAGGGGCTCTTCCTGTGCCAGGGACCCCCGGTGGAGGCTCTCCAGAGGGGGGAAACCGTACGAGTCCAGGCAGCTCACCTCCGCTGGGCTGCACACTGTGGCCACGCTGTTACTCAGGGCTGAGGGATGGGGAAACATAAATAAACTACTTGGTTATCTGTGGATTTCATATGTATTGTTTTTAGGACTTGTGTTGAATGTATAAAGTTGTATTGTTGTGTATAATCTGTGTAATGTAATACCGAACGCCATATCTGAAGTTAGAGTAACTATTTTTCACAAGCCTATCAAGGAAGGAGTGGGTCCGTTTGTGCTACATACCATGTTGAGAGTCTGAGACCCTGTTGACTAACCTGTGAGGTCGCTGGCAGTGATGGAGTTGAGCAGGCTGAGCTGCTGCTCTGTGGTGGGCTCCATCCTCACCCCTCCTCCTCCGCCTGAGCACACAGAGGAGGAGCTGTCTACTGCCAGGCCCTCCGCCTCGTCCACCAGCCGGTCCATCAGGTCCCTGCAGGCAGGGGGAACACACAAGATGTTAACACACACAGACTCCCATAATAACCTTTAGCAATGTCCACCCCTTTTGTGTAGTTGCAAGTACATTCAAATAAAATTTGCATTCACAGGCCATCATCATATTCAGAGAGAACTCCGTCGACATACACTACCGTTCAAAAGTTTGGGGTCACTTAGGAATGTCCTTGTTTTTTAAAGAATAGCACATTTTTTTGTCCATTAAAATAACATCAAATTGATCAGAAATAGAGTGTAGACATTGTTAATGTTGTAAATGACTATTGTAGCTGGAAACGGAAGATTTTTTATGGAAAATCTACATAGGCATACAGAGGCCCATTATCAGCAACCATCACTCTTGTGTTCCAATGGCACGGTGTGTTAGATAATCCAAGTTTATCATTTTAAAAGGTTAATTGATCATTAGAAAACCCTTTGCAATTATGTTAGCACAACTGAAAACTGTTGTTCTGATTAAAGAAGCAATAAAACGGGCCTTCTTTAGACTAGTTGAGTATCTGGAGCATCAGTATTTGTGGGTTCAATTACAGGCTCAAAATGGCCAAAAACAAAGAACTTTCTTCTGAAACGCATCAGTCTATTCTTGTTCTGAGAAATAAAGGCTATTCCATTGCGAGAAATTGCCAAGGAACTGAAGATCTCGTAAAACGCTGTGTACTACTCCCTTCACAGAACAGTGCAAACTGGCTCTAACCAGAATAGAAAGAGTGGGAGGCCCCAGTTCACAACTGAGCAATAGGACAAGTACATTACAGTGTCTAGTTTGAGTCCTGAACTGGCAGCGTCATTAAAAAGTACCCGCAAAACACCAGTCTCATCCTCAACAGTGAAGAGGCAACTCCGGGATGCTGGCCTTCTATATGCAGAGTTGCAAAGAAAAAGCCATATGTCAGACTGGCCAATAAAAATAAAAGATTGTCCAGTGTCTGTGTTCTTTTGCCAAAGGAAGATTGGAAAAAAGTGTTATGGACAGACGAATCAAAGTTTGAGGTGTTCGGATCACAAAGAAGAACATTAGTGAAAAGCAAAAAAATCAAAGATGCTAGGAGTGCTTAACGCCATCTGTCAAGAATGGTGGAGGCAATGTGATGGTCTGGGGGTGCTTTGGTGGTGGTAAAGTGGGAGATTTGTACAGGGTAAAAGGGATCTTGAAGAAGGAAGGCTATCACTCCATTTCACAACGCCATACCCTGTGGACAGCGCTTAATTGGAGCCAATCTCCTCCTACAACAGGACAACGACCCAAAGCACAGCTCCAAACTATGCAATAACTATTTAGGGAAGAAGCAGTCAGCTAGTATTCTGCCTATAATGGAGTGGCCAGCAGTCACCGGATCTCAACCCTATTAAGCTGTTGTGGGAGCAGCTTGACCGTTTGGTACGTAAGAAGTGCCCATCAAGCCAATCCAACTTGTGGGCGGTGTTTCAGGAAGCACGGGGTGAAATCTCTTCAGATTACCTCAACAAATTGACAACTAGAATGCCAAAGGTCTGCAAGGCTGTAATTGCTGCAAATTGAGTATTCTTTGACAAAAGCAAAGTTTGAAGGACACAATTATTATTTCAATAAAAAAACAAAACATTATTTCTAACCTTGACTTGACTATATTTCCTATTCATTTTGCAACTCATTTCATGTAAACGTCCTCTCACTGCCAGCTGCATTTCTTTTCAGCAACCTTAAGATGTGTAAATATTTGTATGAACATAACAAAATTCAACAACTGAGACATAAACTAAACAAGTTCCACAGACACGTGACCAACAGAAATGGAATAATGTGTCCCTGAACAAAGGGGGGGGGGGGGGGGGGGGGGGGATGCAGCTGGTGGCCACACCAGATACTAAGTACTGCAGTGCATCTCCTCCTCATGGACTGAACCAGATCTGCCAGTTCATGCTGTGAGATGTTACCCCACTCTTCCACCAAGGCACCTGCAAGTTCCCGGACATTTCTGGGGGGAATGGCCCTAGCCCTCACTCTTCGATCCAACAGGTCCCAGACATTCTCAATAGGATTGAGATCTGGGCTCTGGCCATGGCAGAACACTGACAATCCTGTCTTGCAGGAAATCACACACAAAACAAGCAGTACGGCTGGTGGCATTGTCATGCTGGAGGGTCATGTCAGGATGAGCCTGCAGGAAGGGTATCACATGTGGGGGAAGGATGTCTTCCCTGTAACACACAGCATTGAGATTGCCTGCAATGACAGCAAGCTCAGTCCGATGATGCTGTGACACACCGCCCCAGACCATGACGGACCCTCCACCTCCAAATCGATTTCGCTCCAGAGTACAAGCCTCGGTGTAACGCTCATTCCTTCGACAATAAACGTAAATCCGACCATTACCCCTGGTGAGACAAAACCGCGACTCGTCAGTGAAGAGCACTTTTTGACAGTCCTGTCTGGTCCAGCGACGGTGGGTTTGTGCCCATAGGCAACGTTGTTGCCGATGATGTCTGGTGTGGACCTGCCTTACAACAGGCCTACAAGTCCTCAGTCCAGCCTCTCTCTGCCTATTGCGGACAGTCTGAGCACTGATGGAGGAGATTGCGCATTCCTGGTGTAACTCGGGCAGTTGTTGTTGCCATCCTGTACCTGTCCCGCAGGTGTGATGTTCGGATGTACCAATCCTGTGCAGGTGTTGTTACACGTGGTCTGCCACTGCGAGGACGATCAGCTGTCCGTCCTGTCTCCCTGTAGAGCAATCTTAGGCATCTCACAGTACGGACATTGCAATTTATTGCCCTGGCCACATCTGCAGTCCTCATGCGTCCTTGCAGCATGCCTAAGGCACATTCACGCAGATGAACAGGGCAATAAATTGCAATGTCCGTACTGTGAGATGCCTAAGACAGCGCTACACGGAGACAGGACGGACAGCTGATCGTCCTCGCAGCAGCAGACCACGTGTAACAACATCTGCACAGGATTGGTACATCCAAACATCACACCTGCGGGACAGGGCATCCTGTGGGACAGGGCATGCACCTGGGCATCTTTCTTTTGTTGTTTTTCAGAGTCAGTAGAAAGGCCTCTTTAGTGTCCTATGGTTTCATAACTGTGACCTTAATTGCCTACCGTCTATAAGCTGTGAGTGTCATAATGACCGTTCCACAGGTGCATGTTCATTAATTGTTTATGGTTCATTGAACAAGCATGGGAAAAAGTGTTTAAACCCTTTACAATGAAGATCTGTGAAGTTGTTTGGATTTGACAAATTATCTTTGAACGACAGGGTCCTGAAAAGGGTAAGGTTTTTTTGTTCTAAGTTTATGTTTTCATGGAAAACAATGACATTTCTAAGTGACCCCAAACTTTTGAACGGCAATGAATTCAGACCTCAGTTACTACGGTTGTTGAGCATACTGAAGGATCACTTACGTTACACCAGGATAGCTGCTATACTTCTTCTTGCCAAAGCGATTCTGCTGGACAAAGAAATCAAAGCGCTCCGACTTCTTCCACATGTAGTAAAAGGCCACACATTCAGCTACCGTCCGTGTCTTAACCTGATGAAGGGAAGAAATACATGATGAAAAGAAGAGTTCTCCGACACAGGAAGTTAGTGCCACAGGCTTTTTAAAGAAAGGGTAAATAAAGTATGCATGTTCATATCCTTACAGAAGCTATCAACATGATATTACAATAATTTCATCACCTTCTAAAATCAGTAAGAGAGAGAGAGAGAGAGAGAGTCCCACCTTGTGCTTCTGTATGAGGTGAAAGTTCTTATCGTATAGCTGTAGTGCATGTTCAAAGTTTCTGCATTCATCTTCAGACCACGGTGGGGATTCCTCTGTAATAATCACAAGGGGTCATTTTCCCTCTCCCAACAGAGTGACATTTTTGAAAGAGCCTACTAATTATTCAAAATGGTGACTTACCCTGTGATGAGTTCACATTACTGCAATACCTCTCCAGTGCTTCAGGGGTATTGTAGTTACATTTCACAAGCTCATACAGAGCCTACAGGGAAACGACAGAGGAATAGCTCAACGACTTACATTGACAACAACCATGACAATCATGTAACTTTGACAGACGGACAATAACTTTGAGATGGCAGCTGGAGAATGTCTAATGTTATGACATCCAGCGAGTCTTAAAGAAGTCTTGCACAATGCCAGTAAGACAGACCGCTAGATGAAGATTGACCATCACGTGTAGCGATGACTGACCTGCTCATTGTCGCTCACATGAGCCCCTGCCATGTCACTTCCTGTCCTCTCATCGGTTGCCCGTGACGACGCCTCACACAGGAAGTCCCTGACCTTGCTTTCTGACAACACGTCCGGGCTCCATAGCAACTGGTCATCATCTTCGTAAACTTCATGAAAATGGCAGATGAGAATCACAACGTTAGACACTCTGTGCAATGTTACACTTGGAAACACTGCTAAATGTCTGACTGTCAAGTGCAACGGGTTTATGGGTTAACCTCTTGAGAAAGCCTGCACTCACCCTTATCGTCGCCATAGTGACAGAGGTGGGTGGGGACCTCTGCTTGGTGCTGCGACCCCACCATTATTTCCTGTGAAATGCAAATACAAAACAGAGTTACCCCCAGAACATGCAGCCCCATGTTTCTACCATCAGTAAATGCAGGTCTAGAATCATTTAACCGAATAACGTTACTAAACAACCTTAACCATTGAAAAATAAAAGAACTGACCTCCAATCTGTGCTTATGGGAAACTTAATCCTGTATCTTCTTCAATCAAGTCACTTTTAAAAGGAGGACAAGTTTCTTACCTTTCTGGAGTCCTCTAGGCTTGGGCCATCCTCCTCACACTCGGACTCCTTATCACCGTCGTAGATTGTATTAGCTGACAATACAAAGACAGAACGGGCACGCCCCATTAGAATGCTTGTTATACGAATGGGACCCTGTGCTTATCAACTAATCATGTGACAAGGCCATTAAAATATGGAAAGAATGTTTAGGAGGGGATAAATGCTGTCAAAGCTAACAAGATAAATAAGTTAACTTCTTATGGCTGGGGGACAGTATTGAGTAGCTTGGAAGAATAAGGTGGCCAGAGTTAGGCAAAAGGTTGGGTTCGCGCCCAGGCTCTGTCAACTGCCTGCTACGGCCTGCAAAACTGCCTGCTACTCAGGCCCAGAAGCTAAGATATGCATATTATTAGTATTTGGATGATTACTTTTTGAATGTCGTCTGTGAGTATAACAGAACTCATATGGCGGGCAAAAACCGGAGAAAAAAATCCAACCAGGAAGTGGGAAATCGGGAGGTTTGTAGGTTTTCAAGTCATTGCCTATCCAATATAAAGTGTCCAATTTGGTCCGATTGCATTTCCTAAGGCTTCAGATGTCAACAGTCTTTAGAACCTTGTTTCAGGCTTCTACTTTGAAGGGGGAGCGAATAAGAGCTGTTTGAACCAGGGGTCTGGCAGAATGCCATGACCTAAGTCTCGCGCGCAGCTGTGAGAGCGAGCTGCGTCCCCTTTCATTTCTAAAGACAAAGGAATTGTCCTGTTGGAACATTATTGAAGATTTATGATAAAAACATCCTAAAGATTGATTATATACATCGTTTGACATATTTCTACGAACTGTAATATAACTTTTTTGACTTTGTCTGGACCTAGTTCTTGCGCCTTGTGAATTTGTGAACTAAATGTACGAACAAAAAGGAGGTATTTGGACATAAATGATGGACTTTATCGAACAAAACAAACATTTATTGTGGAACTGGGATTCCTGGGAGTGCATTCCGATGAAGGTCAAAGGTAAGTGAATATTTATAATGCTATTTCTGACTTCTGTTGACTCCACAACATGGCGGGTATCTGTATGGATTGTTTTGGTCTCTGAGCGCTGTACTCAGATTATTCCATGGTGTGCTTTCGCTGTAAAGCTTTTCTGAAATCTGACACAGTGGTTGCATTAAGGAGAAGTATATCTTTAAAGTACTTTTGTTTATAATGACACCTGCACTTGACAGTATTTTTGCCATTATTATGAGTTTTCAATGACGGTATACGGCAGGCTAAACTTGGGAAACAATAACAAACAAAACATTGCAGTGGCTCATAATATTCACACTATAAAACATTATATGAATTTGACCAATTGTGTTTTATAATTGTGCTCTTGAGCTCTGACAATGTCTTATCATTTATCCCTGAGATGTCCTAATAATGTTTGAATTGCCTTACATCTGAGTGTTCTGGGGAAGAAGTCGGTGGCCTCATGGGAGGTGACTGAAGGGGTGAGGTCATCAGCGGATGACTGGGTCTCCTCCTCATAGTCCCCTGATAGCAGGTCTTTAGCTATCTCCTCCTGTGGAAGAACCCAATTATCATTAGTAACCATTAGCTACATCAGTAACTGTTATTTAGGGCTGGGAGCCCACCAAGGATCAATTGATCCTAAAAGCTACAAGTTGTTTTGTTCCCTATCTGTCGTAAACACACTTTGTAGGTAATACAGAAGTAAAACAGACACTTATAATGTAATCATAGTTGGGATAGATGCCTACTGATTATATCACAGATACATAAGGGAACTTGACTGAAAACATCTTTGAATATCTACAAATTGGCTCTACAGTACACTGTGACAATGTTCCCTTTACCAAATCAGAAAATATTGGAATGAATTTTGTTCACCTTGTCCAAAGTCATATCTGGCAGCTCATCCGTCAGCTCCCCAGAAAAGCTGTCCATGCTGGAGCCTGCAGCCGTACTGACTGACGCCTCATAGCGGTAGATGGCCAGCAGTTCCTCCAACGGCATGTTCCCCTCCTGTTACAACAAAGAGAAATCACTTTAGATCACGTCTCTACAATCCAAATTATGATAATACATGTCTGCTATATGAACAATGGTTTGACAAGAAGTTCCATGTGATACAATATTCTCCCACCCCCCTAGCCTATAACGTTTGATTAATTATAGTAGGGAAGGAAGTGGTCATTCAAGCATTGACAGAATGAAAAACATTCCGATAAAAGCAACAACTACATTTCCTGTCCAAAAGAAAGGAAACGGGGAATTATTTCCTGTTATTAGCCAACCAACCTTCTCCAGATCGGCTATCTCTGAGTTAAAGTTTCTCTCGCCCTCCAATGACTCTTCCTCCTCCAAGGTCCTCTCGTCGTCATATTCGTGGACTAGCATCTCTGCTGTCGGATCGAAGTCATGATCTTCAGACGATAAAGAGCCAACTGTGGAGTGGGAAAACTATTTTAGATCACAGTTGAATGGCACCATTGAGGACAAATGGCAAATCAATTAGATACACTCTGCAAAACTGGCACTGCCAATGCCATTGTCGCACCCAAAGCATAATTTTCATGGAATTATTTATTCAATATTTCTTAATTAACAGATTTAGCTTCATGGTATCATAATAAACATCACCTGAATAGAAAATGGACATGTCATATTCATAACTTAAGTATTCCATTAAAACTGGAATCCTTAGTTGCGATATCAATATACAGTACCAGTCAAAAGTTATTTTTTTACTATTTTCTACATTGTATAATAATAGTGAAGACATAAAAACTATGACATAACATATGGAATGATGTAGTAACCAGAAAAGTGTTAAACAAAACATATTTTAGATTCTTCAAAGTAGCCAACATTTGCCTTGACAGCTTTGCACACTTTGGCATTCTCTCAAACAGCTTCATGAGGAATGCTTTTCCAACCGTCTTGAAGGAGTTCCCATATATGCTAAGCACTTGGCTGCTTTTTCTTCCCTCTGCGGTCCAACTCATCATCTGATGCAGCACTCCATCACTCTCCTTCTTGGTCAAATAGCCCTTACACAGCCTGGAGGTGTGTTGGGTCATTGTCCTGTCGAAAAACAAATGATAGTCCCACTAAGCGCAAGTCAGACGTGATGGCGCATTGCTGCAGAATGCTGTGGTAGCCATGCTGGTTAAGTGTGCCTTGAATTCTAAATATATCGCCGACAGTGTCACCAGCAAAGCACCCCCACACCTCCTCCATGCTTCATGGAGGTCATCTGTTCACCTACTCCATGTCTCACAAAGACAACGGTTGTAACCAAAAATCTAAAATTTGTACTCATCAGACCAAATGACAGATTTCCACCGGTCTAACGCCCATTGCTTGTGTTTCTTGGCCCAAGCAAGTCTCTTCTTCTTATTGGTGTCCTTTAGTAGTGGTTTCTTTGCAGCAATTCGACCATGAAGGCTTGATTCACAGTCTCCTCTGAACCGTTGATGTTGAGATACGTCTGTTACTTGAAATCTGTGAAGCATTTATTTGGGCTGGAATTTCTGAGGCTGGTAACACTAATGAACTTATCCTCTGCAGCAGAGGTAACTCTGGGCCTTCCTTTCCTTTGGCGGTCCTCATGAGAGCCAATTCCATCATGGCGCTTGATGTTCTTGGCATTTTCCAGATTGACTGACCTTCATGTCTTCAAGTAATGATGCACTGTTGTTTCTCTTTGCTTATTTGAGCTGTTCTTGCCATAATATGGACTTAGCCCTATTTGGAAGATAGCCCTATCTTCTGTACACCGCCTTTATCTTGTCACAACACAACTGATTAGCTCAAAAGCATTAAGAAGGAAAGAAATTCCACAAATTATGTGTATTATCTTTATTTAACTAGGCAAGTCAGTTAAGAACAAATTCGTATTTACAATGACGGTCTACCAAAAGGCCTCCTGCGGGGACGGGGGCCTGGGATTAAAAAAATAAATACAATATAAATATAGGACAAAACACACATCACAACGAGACAACACTACATAAAGAGAGACCTAAGACAACAACATAACAAGACAGCAACACAACATGGTAGCAGCACAAAAACATGGTACAAACATTATTGGGCAAAGTCAACAGCACAAAGGTCAAGAAGGTAGAGACATCAATACACCATACAAAGCAGCCACAACTGTCAGTAAGATTGTCCATGATTGAGTCGTTGAATGAAGAGATTAAGATACAACTGTCCCGTTTGAGTGCTGGTTTGTTGCAGCTAGTTCCAGTCGCTAGCTGCAGTGAACTGAAAAGAAGAGCGACCCAGGGATGTGTGTGCTTTGGGGACCTTTAACAGAATGTGACTGGCAGAACGGGTGTTGTATGTGGAGAATGAGGGCTGCAGGAGATATCTCAGATAAGGGGGAGTGAGGCCTAAGAGGGAGTTATAATGAAGCATCAACCAGTGGGTCTTGCGACAGGTTCCTCAGATGACCAATTTACAGAGTATAGAGTACAGTGGTACAGTATAAGGAGTATTGGTGGCAAATCTGATGGCCGAATGGTAAAGAACATCTAGACGCTCGAGAGCACCCTTACCTGCCGATCTATAAATTATGTCTCTAATCTAGCATGGGAAGGATGGTCATCTGAATTAGGGCTAGTTTGGCAGCTGGGGTTAAAGAGGAGCGATTACAATAGAGGAAACCAAATCTAGATTTAACTTTAGCCTGCAGCTTTGATATGTGCTGAGAGAAGGACAGTGTACCATCTAGCCATACTCCCAAGTACTTGTATGAGGTGACTACCTCAAGCTCTAAACCCTCAGAGGTAGTCATCACGCCTGTGGGGAAAGGGGCATTCTTCTTACCAAACCACATAACCCTTTTTGGAGGTGTTCAGAACAAGGTTAAGGGTAGAGAAAGCTTGTTGACACAAAGAAAGCTTTGTTGTAGAGCATTTAAGACAAAATCCGGGGAGGGAACAGCTGAGTATAAGACTATCATCTGCATATAAATGGAGAAGAGAGCTTCCTACTGCCTGAGCTATGTTGTTGATGCAAATTAAGAAGAGCGTGGGGCCTAGGATTGAGCCTTGGGGTACTCCCTTGGTGACAGGCAGTGGCTGAGACAGCAGATTTTCTGACTTTATACACTGCACTCTTTGAGAGAGGTAGTTAGCAAACCAGGCCAAAGACCCCAATACTCCTTAGCCGGCGCACAAGAATGGAATGGTCTACCGTATCAAAAGCTTTGGCCAAGTCAATAAAAATAGCAGCACAATATTGCTTAGAATCAAGGGCAATGGTGACATCATTGAGGACCTTTAAGGTTGCAGTGACACATCCATAACCTGAGCGGAATCCAGATTACATACCCGAGAGAATACTATAGACATCAAGAAAGCCAGTCAGTTGATCATTGACAAGTTTTTCCAACACTTTTGATAAACAGGGCAAAATAGAAATAGGCCTATAACAGTTAGGATCAGCTTGATCTCCCCCTTTAAATAAAGGACGAACTGTGGCTGCCTTCCAAGCAATGGGAACCTCCACAGAAAGGAGAGACAGGTTAACCTTTTTGGGATAGGGGGCAGCATTTTCACTTTTGGATGAATAGCGTGCCCAGAGTGAACTGCCTCCTACTCTGTCCCAGATGCTAATATATGCATATTATTATTATTAGTATTGGATAGAAAACACTCTGAAGTTTATAAAACTGTTTGAATCATTTCTGTGAGTATAACAGAACTTATGTAGCAGGCAAAACCCCGAGGACTAACTGTTCAGATTTTTTATTTTTTTCTCCCCCCTCTCTGTTGACAATATTGTCGTTGCCATTGGATATTTAATAGCAATCCATTTTCAGTTCCTACCACTTCCACACGATGTCGCCAGTCTTCAGAATATGGTTGAGGTTAATCCTTTGTGCATTGAATAAGTAGGCCAACTCGGAACTGGGGACACATTTGTGAGTTGCGCAAGACGTGAACAGCAGTGCTGTTTTGGTTTCGTTCCTGTATTGAATACAGATAGCCCCGTCTACAATTTGATCGATTATTAACGTTTAAAAATACCGAACGTTGTATTACAAAAGTAGTTTGAAATATTTTGGCAAAGTTTATAGGCAGCTTTTGAAATATTTTGTAGTGAAGTTGTTTTTTGGTAAGCTGTTTTTTTCTGGATCAAACACGCTTTATAAATGGACATTTTCGATATGGACGGAATTAATCGAACAAAATAACCAATTGTGATGTTTATGGGACATATTGGAGTGCCAACAAAAGAAGCTCGTCAAAGGTAATACATACTCTTTTGTTTACTACTGGTGCAGATGGGTGCATGCTATCAGATAATAGCTTCTTATGCATTCGCCGAAAAGCATTTTTAAAATCTGACATGTTGGCTGGATTCACAATGAGTGTAGCTTTAATCGAGTATCTTATATGTGTGATTTAACGAAAGTTTGAATTTTATAGCATTTTATTTGAATCTGGCGCTCTGCATTTCCCCTGGCAATTGGCCAGTTGAGACGCTAGCGTCTCCCTATCCTCAACAGGTTTTAAGGTATAGGGGGCAGCATTTTCACTTTTGGATAAATAGCGTGCCCAATTTCAACTTCCTGCTACTCATGCCAGGAATATAAGATATGCATATTATTAGTAGATTTGGATAGAAAACACTCTGAAGTTTCTAAAACTGTTTGAATCATATCTGTGAGTATAACAAAACTTATGTAGCAGGGAAAACCCAGAGGACTAACCGTTCAGATTATTTTTTTTGGTCTCTGTCTGTTCACCGATTTCTCATTGGCAAATTATATTTCTTAGGAACCTATTTTCAGTTCCTACCGCTTCCACTGGATGTCACCAGTCTTTGGAATTTGGTTGAGGTTATTCATTTCTGCAATGAAGAAGTAGGCCATCTAGGAACTGGGTAACACTGTTGAGAGTGCGCAAGACATGAAAAGTAGCATGGTTTGCTGTCTTCCTGTATTGAACACAGATAGACCCGTCTACAATTTGATCGATTATTAACGTTTAAAAATACCTAAAGTTGTATTACAAAAGTAGTTTGAAATATTTTGGCAAAGTTTATAGGCAACTTTTGAAATATTTTGTAGTGACGTTGCGTTTTTTTGGAAGCTGTTTTTTTCTGGATCAAACGTGTCAAATAAGTGGACATTTGGATATATATGGACGGAATTAATCAAACAAAAGGACCAATTGTGATGTTTATGGGACATATTGGAGTGCCAACAAAAGAAGCTTGTCAAAGGTAACGCATGTTTTATATTTTATTTCTGCGTTTTGTGTAGCGCCTGCAGGGTTGAAATATGCTACACTCTTTGTTTACTATTGTGCTATCATCAGATAATAGCTTCTTATGCTTTTGCCGAAAAGCCTTTTTAAAATCTGACATGTTGGCTGGATTCACAACGAGTGTAGCTTTAATTGAGTATCTTACATGTGTGATTTAATGAAAGTTTGATTTTTATATAATTTTTTTGAATTTGCCGCGCTGCATTTTCCATGTTTTTTGCCCAAGTGGGACGCAACCGTCCCCTATCATAAAGAGGTTAAGGAGAAGTTTATCTAAATTCCATGTATAATAGTCGTATCTTTATCAATGTTTATTATGAGTATTTCTGTAAATTGATGTGGCTCTCTGCAATATCACCGCATGTTTTAGAACTACTGAACGTAACGCGCCAATGTAAACTCTGATTTTTTTTATGTAACTATGAACTTTATCAAACAAAACATACATGTATTGTGTAACATGAAGTCCTATGAGTGTCATCTGATGAAGATCATCAAAGGTTAGTGATTAATAATCTCTCTATTTCTTCTTTTTGTGACTCCTCTCTTTGGCTGGAAAAAATGGCTGTGTTTTTCTGTGGCTTGGTGGTGACCTAACAATCATTTGTGGTGCTTTCGCTGTAAATCCTTTTTGAAATCAGACACTGTGGCTGGATTAATGACAATTTTATCTTTAAAATGGTGTAAAATACTTGTATGCTTGAGGAATTTTAATTATGAGATATTTGTTGTTTTGAATTTGGCGCCCTGCACTTTCACTGGCTGTTACGGAGCCAGTCCTAGACAGGTTAAAAAGGTTTTGTGATGATAGGGGAAGGAACCATAAAGAAGAAAGGGTCGAAACCTAACCCAGATGTTTTTTGGTGGTCAAGTTTAAGGAGCTCCTTTAGCACTTCGGACTCAGTGACTGCCTGCAGGGAGAAACTTTGTAGCGGGGCAAGGGAAAAAGAGGAAGAAGCATCGGGGATAGTTGCATTAGAAGGGATGGGAGATGAGGAAATGTTGGACGGGCAAGGAGGCATGTTAGAGTCAAATAGGAATCCTGACTTAATGAAGTGGTGGTTAAAGAGCTCAGCCATGTGCTTCTTGTCAGTAAGAACCACATCATCAATATTAAGGGACATGAGCAGCTGTGAGGAGACACAGCTGTTAATTGAACTGCATTCTAGGTGACTACCTCATGAAGCTGGTTGAGAGAATGCCAAGAGTGTGACTAAGCTGTCATCAAAGCAAAGGGTGGCTACTTTGAAGAATCTCAAATATAAAGTATATTTATTTAACAATGTTTTGGTTACTACCGGATTCCATATTTGTAATTTCATAGTTGGATGTTTTCACTATTATTCTACAATATAGAAAATAGTAAAAATAAAGAAAAAGCCTGGAATTAGTAGGTGTGTCCAAACTTTTGACTGGTACTCTATGTATGTATGCATGCATGCATGTATGTATGCTTGTTTTACTCCAATATTTGTAAACAACAAATGTAAACAAACACTATTGCTTCAAAACATGATTAAAACTATAATTTTTATATCATGGATGGTCAGTCCTTGAATCCATACCCCTGTCTATGAATTTGAGAGTGGTTACACATTTATCCAGGCCTATCCCTCCGATGTTTTATAAAAACAGCCGGAGTGACGCTATGTTATTGTTTGAATTAAGGATTGTGTTTAAAAAATATATATATATAATTTCTACATTACCTGGGCTCGAACTCCCGAAGGAAGCCTGTTTAGAAGAACAAAAAATAAGAGCACAAATGAAGCAACATTGAAGATGAAATACTATACATGAATGTAGCCTGAGCTGTCGCTAGTGGGCTTTATGGATCTCCACCATTAGTCTTAGTGTACAACCAGTAATGCACTCGAGTCCCCCAGTGACCAGTTCATACATAAAACATTCTTCATTCACATCAAGCCCATAATAGACATCCATAAACCCCACTAGCAGCTGCCCAGGCTAATGTGAATGCTGCTCTGTTACACTGTTGAAAACATCAGTCGATTCTTGTAAAAATTTAAATTACAACCAACTTTTCCTTGTACATACTAGCTTCGTAAGATGAGATTCAATTGGCTACATGCTATCCGGGACCCTTGGGATGTCCCTACCGCATTGAAGATTACATTTTTGGTTCGGGTTAAGGGTTGGGTTTAGCTAAAAAGGGTTAAGGTTAGGTGAAGGGTTAGCTCAAAGTAGAGGAAAAGTTGCTAACGATCTAAAATTATAAAGTTCTCCGTGATTAGATTCGAACTCGCAACCTATTCACCCACCCATCCTTTCGTTTTTGCCTTAAGTAACCGTCTGTTTTATGGAACCAGACCAAACGTAACATATCATACTAAATGGAGTGTCTCGAATTTACGTACAGAATAATATGATACGCTCTGAGACCAGTTTGCAACCGAGCAACACAAATTAGATAACAGTCGGTGGTTGTATTTGCTAAAAGTTTTATTAAAAGCATTAATTTCAGCACCCTGCGAAAGGACCGCAGTTGTACAGGACAAACATTGGTACAAGTAAGCGGTTTCAGAATTTACATTTTGACAAGAATCGACTGATGGTGACTCAAGGTTGTTGCTAACAAATCCCGCGACCAGTTATCAAAACTCAACTCCGCCTCGATATAAGAGAACGGAGTTGAGTGTTCCTCAGCGAGTTACCAACCGTATAGATAAGCGGTTTGATGTAATGTTATCGTATTATTAGTAAATATGCTAGCAATAGGATAACATTTGGATGTGGGACGCAAAATAACAACAATAGACAGTTTTCCCACAAACTGTCGGTGTTCGGAAATGGTCGAGAAAGGTAATCTTATTAACTAACGTTACACAGGAAAACCTAGGCTAGAGAAAAAAAATCGTTTTGTTTAGCTACACGGTATTTCTAAAACTGGGAACAATTCCCCGGTCATTAAAGATTTTTTACATTATTTTGTGTACACAAGAACCAAAAAATACCATCGCAATTACTTGCAAATAATGTCTTATTTTCTTCCTCCACCAAATTGGCGTCTCAAGCTACCCAGTCGATGTTAGCAAAGCAGCTGAGAACGCGCACAGGCCTTGTCGTGAAAGATCGGTATATACATTTAAACATATTTTAGAGGCAATTGCGGCAATCATTACACAAAACCACACATATAGAACAAAAAAACATTAATCTATGAAATCGATAACACTTAAAAAGGAAGTTAACGACAAAAATGTAAAAAAACATCGATTTAAAATCTGATGCTTCTCCCCTATTTTCCCTCTTACCTCCGCCATATTGGTACCTATAGGCTCTTTCCAGCCTTCCAGCCGAGTACCCGGATCGACTCTCTGAGCCAATCAGAGATCCAGGTAACAGTAGTAGTGACGTCTTTCTAACTAAATACTGGTAGGCTACCTGTCATAATCTAGGAATGTTACTGTATAAATTGACTTTGATAAAAAAATGTATTGATTGGCAAACGTTAAATCGGTTTGTATTTATAGGCGTGTCATTTGAGACCTAAGAGTAGCCTTACTTACCACTTTCCAAGCAGATAGTGTCGAAACACATAAATAGCTAATCATGATGAATTTAATTTTCCTTGAATAAAGGAAAATCAAACAATTTACTAAAACTAAATCAGACAATTTAAATCAGTCAACAGGCCATTTATATAGCCCAACTACCCCTTGCAGACCCAAATTGCATTACCAGTAGGGGGCACAACTGAACTATAAATGGAGTGAAAAATTCTCACCCATTTCCTTTTCTTCCTTGCATATTTCTGTATTTCTAAGCAAATCAGTGACCTTAAACCACCCTCTCACCTGATATTTTGCATCCAGAGAGATAGTGTTTGTGTGTGTGTAAGTAGCCTATCGGAGGAAAACACTCGGACTCCACTTGTTATTCCACATGCATCATCAGTTTGGGGAAGGTGGGCTTTTTACATCATAACAGCTGTGTCACTTATATAAACTGTGTCAAGTGATGTTGGCCTCCATGCACACTGAAGGCCAAAATTGTCCTTTTCTCTTTGATTTTAGTTTGTTTAAAGGTTGTTTAGGAGACACTCTCTAGATATGGAGTAATCACAGCCCACAACTGTTTATCATTAGGACCCATTTATAAGGACAGAGGTCCAAGGGGTTTGTCAAAGTGACTAAACACTGCAGTGTTTTGTAAGCAGATGACCCCAAAAGGAAGCAGCGTGGCCCTATCGGTGAGCAGGTGGGTGGCGTGGCCGTGGGTTTAGATTACAGAACAGATAATTACGAACTTATTTACTGGGAAGCTGGGCTCAGGAAGACACAACTAAATTCAGTTAAATCAGTCAACAGGCCATTTATATAGCCCCTACCCCTTGCAGACCCAAATTGCATTACCAGTAGGGGGCACAACTGAACTATAAATGGAGTGAAAAATTCTCTTGCCCATTTCCTTTTCTTCCTTGCATATTTCCCTGTCTTTATAAGCAAATCAGTGACCTTAAACCACCCTCTCACCTCATCTTTTGCTTAGAGAGAGAGAGGCTACTTACTCTCCCTCTCTATCGGATAGAGGAAAACACTCTGACTCCACTTGTTATTCCACATGCATCATCAGTTTGGGGAAGGTGGGATTTTTACATCATAACAGCTGTGTCACTTATATAAACTGTGTCAAGTGATGTTGGCCTCCATGCACACTGAAGGCCAAAATTGTCCTTTTCTCTTTGATTTTAGTTTGTTTAAAGGTTGTTTAGGAGACACTCTCTAGATATGGAGTAATCACAGCCCACAACTGTTTATCATTAGGACCCATTTATAAGGACAGAGGTCCAAGGGGTTTGTCAAAGTGACTAAACACTGCAGTGTTTTGAAAGCAGATGGCCCCAAAAGGAAGCAGCGTGGCCCTATTGGTGAGCAGGTGGGTGGCGTGGCCGTGGGTTTAGATTACAGAACAGATAATTACAGACTTATTTACTGGGCTCAGGAAGACACAAAGGCATGTTTCATTGCCTTTATTGTGGAGGGAGTTAGTTTGTGCTCGAAGGACAGAGATGGGCAACAACCTCAAATCAGGTTATGAAAATGTGAAATTTGGAAAAACTTTGCCCGTGTCAGATTTTTTTCATGGATTTCCCGCTCTCTGCACATGCATCATCTCGCCCCTATGACCACCACCATCATCCCCACTACCAATATGGTTCAGTTCCAGGGTTGTTAATACATTATCAACTACCACAATACCACTTGTAGGAAGAAGCAGGGTTTTGACCAAAATCAACAATGACGTCAACAATCAACAATAGGTTCTAATAATGTTGTGTGTTATGGATAGAGAAGAAAGACTGGGGTGGCTGGGAATGCATTGTTCTGGGCCTACAGACTTGTGATTCAGACTCTTCCATTCACTGCAGAGACTGTGCCCACACTACTGATACAATTACTATGAGTGGGGTAGCCCGAGAATGCACTCTCATGTTAATAGCAGGGGGGACATTACAGTAAAATGGCTATTTCATGCCATGTGTCTTTCCAGTGGCGGCGTCTGGAGAGACCAAAACAAACAGCATCAATTACATTTTCAACAATGCAACATCTTCGAAAGCATTGGAGTAAACGTGCAAGTTTTGATTGTGTTCTGGATGAACATTGTAGATGATTCAAAAGGCAAAATGTTGGAGCTTGATGCCTCCCCTGAACTTCTACCCTGACATAGAACTGTGTGTAGGGTACTCACAAAAACACACAAGTTGGAGGACAACTGTGAAACTATACATTACATGCCTGATACCATTGTAATAACACTAGAAATACCCATGCATGTACAGTATAATATTAAACATACTTGTAAATACATTGTGCTTTGACATTCATTTTCTAAAGTCAGATAATGTACACGCACTTGATGAGGATGGCAACTTTCAAAAGGGTTGCCATGTTAGCACCTTGTGAGGAGGTGGTTGCTAACTAGCAATTAGAATAAAAATGAACTCAGCAGTTACCCATGACGATCATGATGACGACCACAATGCCACAAATTAGATGTCTGAGACAAGAGCCCTGCTGCCAACCCAACACAACAAAAATGATCACAATTCCATGGAGAGAGATTTTAAGATATAATTAAATTACAAGGCAGACGTTGGTACATGGAATTAAAAAGTGTGGATGCAAAAGGCTACATGCCATACAAACTACAGTTTTCTTTGTGTTTCTCTGAGATGCTCGGCTGGACTGCACACCTTTCCCTTGTAGCGATCAGTCCCAGAAATGTACTTTTCCCCTTTTGTTTATAATGATTTCATCATTAGGACTTGAAGAATAAGGCCATGCATTAATGCCGTTTTCCAGTCTGGATCCTAGTTAATAGGACATATTCTAGGAAATGGGATGAAGTAGAATTTATTTTGCATAAGCTATCCATAGAGTTGTTCCATTGTATACAGAATGTTACTGGGCTTAGTTCTACCTGGCTTCACAGGAACTCACCCAGGACTTCTAAGAAATGGCCATGAGTAACATAAACAAGACATGACTGAGACACATCAGACACAGGAAAACTAAACTCACTGCTGCTCATTATTTATTGTTAACTGTGAGGCTACTTTTATCATTCGTCATGTTTACAAACTCTCACCAACACTACAAGTCTCAAATGTAAGCAGAAGTCCGTTAGTATCTGGCAGGCTATCATGTTCAACTGTTTCACAATTTGTCTTCAGTGAATCTTACATTTACATTTGAGTCAGTTAGCAGACGCTCTTATCCAGAGAGACTTATAGTTAGTGCATTCATCTTAAGATAGCAAGGTGGGACAACCACATGTCACAGGCATCGTAAGTACACTTTTCCTCAATAAAGTAGTTATTAGCAAAGTTAGAGCTGGGGGGGGGGGGGGGGGGGGGACTATGCTGGTTAAGGACGGTTAAGGTGAGGAGGGGGATTATTTAAGATACTCTTTGAAGATGTAGGGTTTCAAGTGCTTTTGGAAGATAGGGAGGGACTCTGCTGTCCTAGCTTCAGGGGGAAGCTGGTTCCACCATTGGGGTGTCAGGACAGAGGAGGGAGGGCCAAGAGACCAGAGGTGGCAAGACAGAGTGTTCGGGTCGGGGTGTAGGGTTTGAGCATAGCCTGAAGGTAGGGAGGGGCAGTTCCTCTTGCTGTTCCGTAGGTAAGCACCATGGTGACTAGTGCCTGGATTAGGACCTGCGCCACTTCCTGTGTGAGGGGAAAGGTCGTACTCTACGGATCTTGTAGAGCATGCACCTGCAGGAGCAAGTCACTGCTTTGATGTTTGCAGAGAACAACAGGGTGTTGTCCAGGGTCAATCCAAGGTTCTTTGCACTCTGGGAGGGAAATACTGTGGAGTTGTCAACCATGATGGAGAGGTCTTCCCTGTGAGGAAGAGCAGCTCCATCTGGTCGAGGTTGAGCTTGTGGTGGTGGACCGAGACCCAAGCTGAGATATCTGCCAGACACGCAGAGATGCGTGGGTGTCAGAAGGGGGGAAGGAGAAAAGAAGTTGAGTGTCATCTGCAAAGCAATGATAGGAGAGACCATGTGAGGATATGACGGAGCCTAGTGACTTGGTATAGAGAGGGCCTAGAACCGACCAGTGTCTGTTTACATGAAGGCTACAGTATCTATGTAAACCTCCATTTCTAAACAGCGAGGAGGAGTAGCAGCTGCAGTGCAGGTGCTTCTCTACCAACATAGCTGTTCTAAGAAATTGTTTTGTTGTGAAAGCCTGGATGCATGCAGCTGAGATGTTATAGACCATTAGAAACTGTATTGGTTTGGAAGCTACAGAAGGAATGTAAAAAATACAATTACTTTTGTTTAATCCTCAATTTGGCTGAATTGTTGTTCTTCTGATGGGGCTGTGCCATAGAGTATATTGTAATAGCAGCTATGGGACCAGTAACATGGCATCATGCATGCATGAATAGCACTAGGCCTGTTAGTTAGCATTGGCCCATTTGAAATGAAGTGTTTGGCTATTCTATGCTCCGCAGATGCATCACTTACTGTACTCGAGTATGCATAATTATTTAACCAAATTACATCCAAATCTGTGAGTCAAATCACTGAGTCATCGTCATACCTCTTGACATCCAACACTATCTATGAGCTGACGTGATTGGACAGCACGCATGGCAGGAAAAGCGAGATATTTTATTTTTTACATAGAATCCTACAGACAAGGTGCAAAAGAAGGCCAATCACGTTGTGTCCATAGGAGGCTGGTGGTGGGAGGACGGCTCATAATAACTTCTGGAACGGAGGGGTGTGAAACACATGTTAACCACATGTTTCATGTGCTTAATAATAACATTCCATTTATTCCGTTCTAGCCATTACTATGAGCCTGTCCTCCCCAATTAAGGTGCCACCAGCCACCTGTGGTTATGTCTTAATAAAGATCTTCATCCCCTCTGAACACCCACACTGCACCCATCACCCCTGACTCAGCTGCATGTTGACTCTGCTCAATTTCATTTGCATATAGCACAGAATTCTAGACATGTTTGAGCATAGAGCAGAAACGTGTGTGGGTGCTGCTTCACTTCCGACTGAATATGTAAAGTGCCCTTGATATACAAGGGTGGACTAATAGTTAGCCATCACACAAAGATATGATATCAAATGTCCTTCACGTCTCCACATCAAACTCCTCCACCTGACCAATCATAGCTGTGACCTGGAATATTTATGTTGCCTAAAGGGGACTGTAGTAGATGTTCTGAGTGTGAGTGGTATCTGTAGTTTAAAGTGCTTTGTAGAGATGGGAATTTTTGATAATGGCTACATTAAAGGTCCAATGCAGCAATTTTTATCTCAATATCATTTTATTTTTATTTTTTTATATTTAACCTTTATTTAACCAGGAAGGGCTCATTGAGATTTGAAATATTTTTTTCAAGAGTGTCCTGGCCAAGATAGGCAGCACCAAGTCATTATCGCAATTACAGACAGACAACATGAAAAACTACACATAATCTAGTAAAAACCACAGAATTCACAAGAGTATAACAAAATCATAAAACAGCAAATTAAAAACATTGACAGGTCAGGGAATCCGCCTCAAAATCCTTCATCAGTGATTTAAAAACACCAATTGGGACAAGTTCTTCCAGTTTAAAAGTATTTTGTAAGGCGTTCCAAGCCGATGGCACAGAGTACATAAAATCCCTTTTTACCAAATTCAGTTCGGACATTTGGAACAGCTAGCAGGATAAAGTCCTGCGAACGAAGAGAGTACCCACCACATTTCTGAACAATAAAAATGGTATTAAACCCAAAATGTCTTTGTAAATAAAAGTACACCAGTGACTGAGCCTACGAGTGACTAGAGAAGGCCTGCCAACCCTGGTATATAAAGTGCAGTGGTGCGTAAGTGTTTTGCAGTTTAAAATACATCTCAATGCTCCATGGTAAAGGGTGTCAATTGATCTCAAATAGAGCGGAAGCATTCATATATAAAATATTCCCATAGTCTAGTAAAGGCAGAAATGTAGCTGATACTAGCCTCCTTCTGGCTTCAAAATAATAACAGGCCTTATTCCTAAAATAAAATCCCAACTTCAGCTTCAATTGTTTTGTAAGTTGTTGAATATGCAATTTAAAAGAGGCCATCATCAATTACAATTACAAGATATTTATGAGGTTACAGTCTCAATCTCATTGCCCTGACAGGTAGTAATAGGTGAAAGGTTCAGAGATATATTTCTCTCAAAACTAAACCATTAGTTTAGTTTTGTCAGTATTGAGGATAAGCTTCAATTGACACAAGGTATGTTGAACAGTATGCAAGTTCTGGACAGCTTTTGTGAGAGATGAGGCACAACAATAAATAACAGTATCATCAGCATAAAAGTGAAGTTGCGCATTTTGCACATTTTTGTCTAAATTATTTATATAAATAGTAAATAAGAGGGGACCAAGTACAGAGCCCTGGGTCACACCATTACACACAGACAATTTAACAGACATGAGCCCATCAAATTGAGTGCACTGAGTTCTATCAGACAGATAGTTAGCAAACCATGCAACTACATGCTACGAAATACCTACACTCGATAATCTCTGCCTCAGTATAGTATGATCAACTGTATCAAAAGCCTTAGAGAGATCAATAAAAAGTGAGACACAGTGTTGTTTTTTGTCAAGGGCTTCAGTGATATAATTTAAAACCTTCATGGCTGCTGTAATTGTGCTATGCTTCTTCCTGAAGCCTGATTGGTGCATTGATAAAATATAGTTAGTATATAAAAACTATTTTAGCTGTTCACTCACAAGTGTTTCAAGTATTTTCACCAGGGGTGACAGCTTTGAGATTGGCCTATAATTATTTAAGAGTTGGAGCTCCCCCTTTTAAAAGTGGTAGGACAAATGTTGATTTCCAGATCTTTGGAATTTCATTACATTCCAGGGTTAGATTTCTGGGTAACAATGAATTACCTTACTGTGATTGTTTTCACTTAAAATGATAAAAAAAAAAGTAATATACAGTATATAGCTGTGACCAGCAATGAACATTGTTCACAGCATGACAGTTACAAAAGTACAGTACAGTGTGGCCATATTTGAGTGAATACATTCTTTTCTTCTTAAAACCATTAAAGACTGATGTAATGAGTCTGAATGCAGTGGTCAGAGCATAAACCAATGAGGAGTTGAACATACACTGAGTGTACAAAACATTAGGAACACCTTCCTAATATCGAGTTGCACTCCACTTTGCCCTCAGAACAGGCTCAATTCGTCTGGGCATGGACTCTACAAGGTATCGAAAGCGTTCACAAGGATGCTGGCCCATGTTGACTACAATAATTCCCACAGTTGTCAAGTTGGCTAGATGTCCTTTGGTGGGTGGACCATTTTTGATAAACACGGGGAAGCTGTTGAGTGTGAAAGACCCAGCAGCGTTGCAGTTCTTAACACACTCAAAACGGTGCACCAGGCACCTACTACCATATCCTGTTCAAAGGCACTTAAACCTATTGCCTTGCTCATTAACCCTCTGAATGGCACACATACACAATCCATAGCTCAACTGTCTCAAGGCTTAAATATCCTTCTTTAACCTGTCTCCTCCCCTTAATCTACACTGATTGAAGTGGATTTAAGAAGTGACATCAATAAGGCCACATAAATTTCACCTGGATTCACCTGGTCAGTCTGTCATGGAAAGAACAGGTATCCCTAATGTTTTGTATACTCAGTGTATTTGTCTGAAAACAAACTAGTCACCAGTTATTGTTGCCTGTGGTGTAATCATATACAACGAATTTGCCAATGTAGCCTGTGTATCCATGAGCTCCTGAGTCTAGCTACATTTCAGTCAGTAGCCACCTTTGTAAATGCAGTGGTCACTGGATAAACTAGATATGAGTTGAACATATGTGTCTGAATTTCTCTATGGGGACTTATGTGAAATTCAAGTGATTTGCTATTTTTTTTTTTTTTGATAAAAGAACAGACTCACAGCCTCGTAATGGTATATAATACATTACAGTTGGAGAAATATATGGGAAAGGTATGCTGCTTTAAAAGTTGATTCTCTTGTATACGCAGTTTTGAGGAAAAGCCTTTTTGAGAAAGGTTTTTGGACTTGCCAGAGAGCTCTTTTTTAGTTTACACCCTTTCAGCATAGTTCACACCCTCTTAAACCTTAGCCCCACCCATCTCTTTAAGGATTCCCATGCGGACGTGTGTCTGTATATGGCTTAGTTCTAAACAGAGTGAGAGTGGTGAAAGTAGTAGCCTACAATAAGGAATAGCTCCAGGTAAAAATACACTATCTAGTCCTTAGCCTATATCCTAACCTGACTTTGGTCCAGGTCATGATGGTCTTCACATTATGGTCTCTGGTAAACACACTATATCAAACCAGATCATACAAAAATCTATCTCATCCACAGGATACGTCAGGTTTAAACCGTACAGTGAAATGCTTACTTACAGCTTACTTGCAAGCTCTTCCTCAACAGTGCAGCATCAATATCAAAAATAGAAAGTGGCAATACAAAACTATCTACAGAAAATAGATAGTGTCAATACCAGTAGAGAAAGAACACAATAATTTACACTATTTAGAAGAACAATATCAATAATGATGGCAGTGATACTGGTGATAGATGAGGTAGTTATATGCATACAAACAGGGGAGTTATACATACAAACAGGGGAGTTATACATACAAACAGGGGAGTTATACATACAAACAGGGGAGTTATACATACAAACAGGGGAGTTATACATACAAACAGGGGAGTTATACATACAAACAGGGGAGTTATACATACAAACAGGGGAGTTATACATACAAACAGGGGAGTTATACATACAAACAGGGGAGTTATACATACAAACAGGGGAGTTATACATACAAACAGGGGAGTTATACATACAAACAGGGGAGTTATACATACAAACAGGGGAGTTATACATACAAACAGGGGAGTTATACATACAAACAGGGGAGTTATACATACAAACAGGGGAGTTATACATACAAACAGGGGTAAGGTGGCTGAGCAGCAGGATACATTTCTAATAAATAGTAGCAGCAATGTATGGTAGGGGTGTGTGTATGTATGAGTGAGAGACTGTTAGAAGAGAGTCATGCAAGTGTGCATAATCTGTGCAGATAGAGGGTGCAGGTAGACAGCCATTGATGAGCTATTCAGCAGTCTTACTGTAGTGATGGACTCGGTCGACTGCATCATGCATCAACAATGGAATCGATATTCTGAAAGCCTGTATCTGTCCTGCCCTTGACTTTGGTGCAGGGCATGTGATGACCATGGCCTCGTCATTGCAAAACTCCCTGATCTTCTCAAAAAGATGTTTATCGAGCTGTGTCTAGTCCAGGTGGTGTTTGTACAGGTAAGACCATCTCTGGGGGGGGAGGACGTCAGCGTTGCACAGCAGCTGAAACCTGGTCCCGACTGAGTCCGAACGCTCCTTGGCGACAATAACACCAGGCTACAGAGCATCAAAGCTGGAAAACAGGAAAATAGACAAGACAAAACCATGAATACCAGCTATAACATAAATTGATAAGAATAAGCTCATACCATGTAATGACAATGATAATTACCTTAAGTGCTGGCACTGCTTGATCTGTAAGTATGGAGTCAGGTGTTGTTGCCAGCCATACTGTAACTTTCCACAGTACCACCACCACAGTACCGTCCTCCAGTCCAACCAGCTGTGGGATGTTGGCTCCTGTCACAGTGCCGTCCTTCACCACCCCAGCAATCTCTCACAAAGTGTTCGCTCTGGTCTTATTGCTGAAAGACAAATTCCAACTTTTTTTTTAGTAAAAGATGAGGCTAACCCAGACACATTTGGCTGATGGGTCATGTAAAAGAGTTCATGACCATAATAGCTGCTATGAACACCCCCAAACATAATGGATGAGACATAAGATAATACAGTAATACATGACACCAACTTCTTATATGTGTAGTAACTTTCATTATTACAATAGCAACATTGTAACATGGGACTTCGGAAATTGCGTTATAAATTGAATAATAATGGAGTTATTATATAAGTGGAATAAGGAACAGTCACTATTCCTCCTGTACAGTAGTTACAAACTCACTCATTGGTAATGACATTTTAATTGCATAGCAAAGTATCATATTAACAACATGCTGATAAAATGTTGCTCCAAAAGTATTTTTAGTTTTTTTACACAGGCAAAATAATAGTTTACTGTTAAGTGTTACTGAGAATGCTAACAGTAACAAAATGGCTATTAAGTGTTGAAAGGAAACAAAATACCCCACATTTAATAAACTACTGCCAAGGTAGGTGGAAAATAATTTTAGTGTGTAATCTGATTAAACTATCCCTTTAAAGATGATATAGTGCAGGCTATCCAACCCTGTTACTGGACAGCTACCCTCCTGTAGGTTCTCGCTTCATCCCCAGTTGTAACAACCTGATTTCAGTTTATCAACCAGCTAATTATTACAATCAGATGCGCTGATTAGGGTTGGAGTGAAAACCTCCAGGATGGTAGCTCTCCAGGAACAGGGTTGGAGAGCCCTGGTAAAATGTACATTTGAAACAAGAACACTTACCCTCAGATGGACAAAGAGGTTCAAAGTTGTTTTTGCCAAGCGTCCAACTTGTTGTTTGCAATGTTTGCAAATGGCTTTGATTTACTAGTATTAATAGTATTTTCACGTATCATAAAATTATTTGCAGCTTTCAACCTTTTCAGTGGCATGTTGAAAGAGTCATACAGTAGTTGAGCATTACAACGTATTTATACTTATCTGTACAAAATATAATTGGTTAATTGGTTTGGCTTGATTATGTATACCTGGGGCAATGGACTTTCAGGAGAATGGACATTTACAAAATGTTCAGACAGCCCAATCTGAGCCGCTTCACCGTAGCATCCATCATCCAGACGTTCCAAAATGAGAATAGGTATGCACTGCAGACATTGAACCTATCTACTACTTCTTCTACTTGTCAGTAGTACAACATAAAGCACAGTATGGGGAAACAGAGTAAATGCTTAATGTATTTTGTAACATGTTTATCTTGTATACTGTACTACTGCAGTGCTTACTGTACTGTATGCTATTTTGTTTTTGTACAACTGAAAGACGGTAACCACATGGTGGTAGAATGCGTCTGTTTACAGACAAACAGGAGACTGCCATTGTGCAAATTATTGAAAACCCTACCATCTTCCATGATTTTGATTGCTGTGTTTCATTTTGCAAGATATCTGTGGGGTTTGGGGGAATTGGCCAACGGTTTAGTGTTTTGTGTTTAGAGTATAGAGTACCTGAAATGTAGTTTCAGGAAACGTGTGTTAACAATTGGGAAAACTGTAACTTATTTCCGGATATCTTCGGACCTACCCACAATTAACCTTTTCTCAACATCATATGGAGGATCTACTCTGTGCTACTGAGTTCGTAGCTAGCTCAAGCTGGCTAACGTTAGCTACACCTCATGCTCTTCACAGACTTTGTGGTCGTGTTATCTAGTGAGAATCCGTTAGCACTGCAGACTCTGGTGCCTTCTTGCCGTGGGCTCAAAACAAAAGAGGAAAGTGTGTCCTTTTTGTTCTGTCAACTGCTCAGCATGTTCTTTGTAAAGTAGGCTATTTTGTAACTTTTTCCACCTTGGCTTAGCGCGCTAGCTGACTGACATCTGGAATCTATCTATTGTGGATAAGAGCAAATGCTATTTGGATAAATACAGAAGCTTATGTTAGCTGGCTGGCTAGCTTGATAAGTTAAATGCATGTAGCTAACATTATTTTATGTTTGGTTAGATGGCGTTATGTACACTACCAGTCAAAAGTTTTAGAACACCTTCTCATTCAATGTTTTTTCTTTATTTTTACTATTTTCTACATTGTAGAATAATAGTGACGACATCAAAACTATGAAATAACACATATGGAATCAAGTAGTAACCAAAAAAGTGTCAAACAAATCAAAATGTATTTTATATTTGTATTTTATATATTTCTTCAAATAGCCACCCTTTGCCTTGATGACAGTTTTGCACACTCTTGGCATTCTCTCAACCAGATTCACCTGGAATGCTTTTCCAACAGTTGTGAAGGATTTCCCACATATGCTGACCACTTGTTAGCTGCATTCCTTCACTCTGCGGTCCAACTCATCCCAAACCATCTAATTTGGTTGAGGTCGGGGGATTGTGGAGGCCAGGTCATCTGATGCAGCACTCCATCACTCTCCTTTTTGGTAAAATAGCCATGCTGGTTAAGTGTGCCTTGAATTCTAAATAAATTACAGACAGTGTCACCAGCAAAGCACCCCAACACCATAACACCTCCTCCACCATTCTTTGCGGTGGGAAGTACACATGTGGAGATCATCTGTTCACACACGCCGCTTCTCACAAATTCACGGCGGTTGAAACCAAAAAAATCTCCAATTTGGACTCATCAGACAAGGACAAATTTACTCGTGTTTCTTGGCCCGAAAAGTCTCTTCTTATTATTGGTGTCCTTTAGTAGTGGTTTCTTTGCAGCAATTAGACCACGGAGAACTACAAAAATCTCTGAAACTGAAAACACTTCTCTCCCTCACTAGCTTTAAGCACCAGCTGTCAGAGCAGCTCACAGATTACTGCACCTGTACATAGCCCATCTATAATTTAGCCCAAACAACTACCTCTTCCCCTACTGTATTTATTTATTTTGCTCCTTTGCACCCCATTATTTCTATTTCTACTTTGCACATTCTTCCACTGCAAATCTACCATTCCAGTGTTTCACTTGCTATATTGTATTTACTTTGCCACCATGGCCTTTTTTTTGCCTTTACCTCCCTTATCTCACCTCATTTGCTCACATCGTATATAGACTTGTTTATACTGTATTATTGACTGTATGTTTGTTTTACTCCATGTGTAACTCTGTGTCGCTGTATGTGTCGAACTGCTTTGCTTTATCTTGGCCAGGTCGCAATTGTAAATGAGAACTTGTTCTCAACTTGCCTACCTGGTTAAATAAAGGTGAAATAAATAAAAACAACTATTCCTTTGCCACTCTCTTCTAGTGACTTCCCCACACTTCCCTTCCATCTTCAGATACTTTGTAAATGTCCAAACATTTTACATTGCCTCCATCTCCTTCGTCACTGGCATATTGACATAAAGTGTAGTCAACTTTGTTCTAAGGGCAGAATTAATCTAATTGGTTTAGTGCAGAACAAATTTGAATAGCTTCTTAAAAGTCAATTGGTGGAGTTTAACAGATACACAACTTTTGAAAACATGGCGGAGGTTTGAACTGAGAACCTTGAAATAAAACTTTGAGTTGTAACGGTTTGAAACCATTATTGTGCTACAGTAGTCAGACAAATGTGACTATCTCTAAGATACAACTGTTCTCCTGACTTGAAGCAAAACGCAATACTTTTTTAACTGCCCTCGGGGCAGCCATTTGAATGCACTGATTACATATCTCCCCAGGAGCTGTAATGAGGCTCTCGAGTGGTGCAGTGGTCTAAGCCAGTGCCAGTCACTGCAGTACCTGTTTCAAATCCAGACTGCATCATATCTGGCTGTGATTGGGCAGATAGCGCGGTGCACAATTGGCCCAGCGTCGTCCAGGTTTGGCAGGGGTAGGTCGTCATTGTAAATAAGAATTTGTTCTTAACTAGTTATCTAGTTTAATTAACTAGGTAACTAGTTAAATAAAGGTAAAAAAGTAAAAAAGTAATGTTAGCTTGGGACAAGATCACATAAAATGTATTTACTGTCCTAGGGGCAGCCATGGACTTATCTAAATGATATGCTATGGTTATCTTCACCCAAACTAACATTACTGCCCCTGGAGCAGTATTTAACGAGTGCATTCCAATTTCTAGTTTACCAATTATTTTCGCTTCTTGTCATTTTCTAATTTACTGGCATATTTGAGAGCTAGATAGCTAGCTATTCAACATTAGTAAGAGGTAGCTAGCTATCTGCTTAGCCAGCTAGTTCAGTTTAGTGTAGCATTTTACATTTCTGCCCCCAGGGAAGCACAACAGTCCATTCCAAGAATTACTTCATCAAGCTTCGTTTGATCACGTGCTTTTTCAAATCATGTGTTGCAAAATGTGAGATCCCACTGATTTCTTCTTCTTCGGTGAGGTGTAACAGTGGTTGGCATCCAATATGTTGCATTGCCGCCCCCAACTGAAAGATAGTATAGATCAATTACACTGTATGATATAAAATTGAAAAGGGAAGTGGGAAAAATTCCAAATAAATATACTCATTTTAATTACTGACCCTATACTCATTAAAACCCATCACTTTATTCCACTACTTTAACTTTAACCCTATCTGATCAAATCAAATTGGATGAAATGTACCTGCTATTTGTATTTACAGCTAAGCCCCCTCCTGCTCCCTATTTAAGAGGTGATGACCACTCCACTACACTACCATTGTCAACTCTCACATGACATGAACTGAAGCCACGTCTCATGTCCCCGCTCATCCACTGGCACATTGAGTGTTTCCTTTCCAAGCACTGTGAGTGCCCCTATTAATATTCTCTCATTACTGTGTGTCAATCACATACACAAAAACATTCACATTATTACACATCAATGATTTTATTTCATGCTTGGACTAACTCATTCTTAGCTCTTTTGTATAGCTGTGTAATGTGTTGTGTTATTGTTTTTTGTCTTCCCAGTCAAATCCTGTCCTGCACTGGTCAAGCCTCTGAACACCTCATCTCATGCCTCATACCCTCATTCAAACACTGCTGTGATCCCTTCCCAACACTATGTAAGTAGCTCTCTCATTCCCATTTATTAAATGCGTTATTAAATGCTTTAGGTTAAAATAATTCATTTGACGATATTTGAAACACACTTTTGTCGTCTCCATGCGTTCCGCGCCCATACTGTAGGTCTCCCGTCCTTCTCAATTTTTCAAGTCACCAGCCTCCACTGTGATGCTGTGGCTGGTAGGTTGGTGTCCATGCCATCATCAGGGCTCTGGGTGTTAGAACATTGTTCCCTGCAGAACAGCACAGCAGGCTATGCGACATAGCACTCTCACCTATCTCACTTAAATGAGGTACATGTTTGAAAATCCGACACTGCGTTACCTTATAAGTCATCCTCTCATGTAAGCCTGGAAACCTGTGTGTGTGTGTGTGTGTGTGTGAGTGGTTGAACTGGAGGTTAAGTAGTTATCTCTTGAGAACATTCTACCTTCTTTTCCTCTTCCCCAAGAAGCATTTGTGACTGTGTCTTCTACCAGTGGAATAAATGCCGAAGACTTGATTTATGTAATGGAAAAATGTCATTTACATTGGAACCCACACACTGTCCTCTCATAATAATAGTTGGAGCAGTAGAAGTACAATGAGTGGGCACAATCATTTATTTGTTTTACCTTCACTGTATTACACTCCTGTGACTAGCTGCGGAGGTGTGTGTGTACCTTTACTTTGCGTCACACAGCAGACTTCTATATTAAATTACTTTTTCTACAACGGAAATGACCATTTAAAGCTAGACCTAGCTTCAGACTTAGCTTTTTCAATTTAGAATCCTCGTAGTTGCTCATCTGCAAAACATCCCTGTGTGAGTAATGGAATGATGCTTCCGGAGTGGTCAAGACTAATCCATATGTATATTTACTGTAAGTTTAATTTGATTTAACATTTGTTCATCTGTCATTTAACAATGTGTCTTTCTCACTCATGGTCTGAAGTGCATTATCTTACAAAAAAATACATTGAGGAATATAGAATAGACTGAGAATTTTGTGTGTGTGAAAAACCATGTGGGTGATGCTATTACTATAGAAAACCATCTATGACCAGAACAGTTGCCTAAGTACATACGTTACTGTACACTGGAGGGTGAGATCCTTGAAAGGGGGAATCTCATACTCCCACACATACTGTAAAATGTATTGCCAAATGTTCACAGGAGTAACTCATTTAGAAACTTGCTCACACACTAGCTGGCAAAAACAAGACAACTATGAGAGAATGTGCAGCAGCTGATACTTGTGCCGCTAGTGGGCTAGCTTTGTAGTTATATACAGTGCCTTGCGAAAGAATTCGGCCCCCTTGAACTTTGCGACCTTATGCCACATTTCAGGCTTCAAACATAAAGATATAAAACTGTATTTTTTTGTGAAGAATTGTCACGGCCGTCCTCCTCTTCATCTGAAGAGGAGAGGCGAGATGGATCTGAGGACCAATACGCAGCGTGGTAAGTGTCCATGGTGAATCTTTAATAAAGAAAGACTGAACACTATGCAAAAGAGTAACAAAAACAATAAACCAAATACGACCGTGAAGCTACAAAATGAGACCTGTGCTGACACAAGCCACTAACATAGACAATCACCCACAAACAAACAGTGCAACCCAGGCTACCTAAGTATGATTCTCAATCAGAGACAACTAATGACACCTGCCTCTGATTGAGAACCATACTAGGCCGAAAACATAGAAATGCCCCAAAACATAGAAAAACAAACATAGACTGCCCACCCAACTCACGCCCTGACCAGACTAAATAAATACAATACAAAGGAAATAGAGGTCAGAACGTGACAAGAATCAACAACAAGTGGGACACAATCATGAAGTGGAACGACATTTATTGGATATTTCAAGCTTTTTTAACAAATCAAAAACTGAAAAATTGGGCGTGCAAAATTATTCAGCCCCCTTAAGTTAATACTTTGTAGCGCCACCTTTTGCTGTGATTACAGCTGTAAGTCGCTTGGGGTATATCTCTATCAGTTTTGCACATCGAGAGACTGACATTTTTTCCCATTCCTCCTTGCAAAACAGCTCGAGCTCAGTGAGGTTGGATGGAGAGCATTTGTGAACAGCAGTTTTCAGTTCTTTCCACAGATTCTCGATTGGATTCAGGTCTGGACTTTGACTTGGCCATTCTAACACCTGGATATGTTTATTTTTGAACCATTCACATTGTAGATTTTGCTTTATGTTTTGGATCATTGTCTTGTTGGAAGACAAATCTCCGTCCCAGTCTCAGGTCTTTTGCAGACTCCATCAGGTTTTCTTCCAGAATGGTCCTGTATTTGGCTCCATCCATCTTCCCATCAATTTTAACCATCTTCCCTGTCCCTGCTGAAGAAAAGCAGGCCCAAACCATGATGCTGCCACCACCATGTTTGACAGTGGGGATGGTGTGTTCAGGGTGATGAGCTGTGTTGTTTTTACGCCAAACATAATGTTTTGCATTGTTGCCAAAAAGTTCAATTTTGGTTTCATCTGACCAGAGCACCTTCTTCCACATGTTTGGTGTGTCTCCCAGGTGGCATGTGGCAAACTTTAAACGACACTTTTTATGGATATCTTTAAGAAATGGCTTTCTTCTATCCACTCTTCCATAAAGGCCAGATTTGTGCAATATACGACTGATTGTTGTCCTATGGACAGAGTCTCCCACCTCAGCTGTAGATCTCTGCAGTTCATCCAGAGTGATCATGGGCCTCTTGGCTGCATCTCTGATCAGTCTTCTCTTTGTATGAGCTGAAAGTTTAGAGGGACGGCCAGGTCTTGGTAGATTTGCAGTTGTCTGATACTCCTTCCATTTAAATATTATCGCTTGCACAGTGCTCCTTGGGATGTTTAAAGCTTGGGAAATCTTTTTGTATCCAAATCCGGCTTTAAACTTCTTCACAACAGTATCTCGGACCTGCCTGGTGTGTTCCTTGTTCTTCATGATGCTCTCTGCGCTTTTAACGGACCTCTGAGACTATCACAGTGCAGGTGCATTTATACGGAGACTTGATTACACACAGGTGGATTGTATTTATCATCATTAGTCATTTAGGTCAACATTGGATCATTCAGAAATCCTCACTGAACTTCTGGAGAGAGTTTGCTGCACTGAAAGTAAAGGGGCTGAATAATTTTGCACGCCCAATTTTTCAGTTTTTGATTTGTTAAAAAAGTTTGAAATATCCAATAAATGTTGTTCCACTTCATGATTGTGTCCCACTTGTTGTTGATTCTTCACAAAAAAATACAGTTTTATATCTTTATGTTTGAAGCCTGAAATGTGGCAAAAGGTCGCAAAGTTCAAGGGGCCGAATACTTTCGCAAGGCACTGTAGTGTAAAAGCCTGTGACTTCCTACTTGGTTAGGACATTGTCACACATCTGTTAATTCACTTAATTTCTGATTTAAAGGAACAGCTGCTGATGGAACATCTGGGTCTCCCTTGCATGATGAACAAGATTGCCAGTTGACCTGAACCAAAGATATCTTTGCACAGTTTCCACCATTATCTAAGCCCGAGCCGATAAACAGAGTCAGACAGAGCGCTAAACGTTTTCTGCCTCCTTTCGATAGCAATGATTCACACCCTCTTTGGCTAACTATTGGCCCACAACAAGTATTCAAAGACTTTCCACTGTACTGAGCTCTGGCAAAATATTTAATCAAGGTAGAATTGCTCGCAATGGTATTGCAGCCCCAATGCAGGATAGAAATAGCCTATACTGGGTTTCCCAGTGGCGCAGCTGTCTAAAGCACTGCATTGCAGTACTAAAGGAATCCCTACAGACCCTGGTTCATTCCCAGGCTGTATCACAACTGGGTGAGAATGGTGTTTCCTCTGACACATTTCCTCTGACACATTGGTGTGGCTGGCTTCCGGGTTAAGCGGGCGGGTGTTAAGAAGCGCGGTTTGGCGGGTCATGTTTGGGAGGATGCAGGACTTGACCTTCGCCTCCTGAGCCTGCTGCAGCGATGAGACAAGATCGAAATTGGGGAGAAAAAAAAGAGGGTAAAATACACTGTTACTTGTAGTTTAGCCCTCAAAAACAGATTTACTTTAGGAATACACTTACACTGTACAGTCCATGGGCATGTTCAAGCAGATTGCTGCAGCGATGAGACAAGATCGAAATTGGGGAGAAAAAAAGAGGGTAAAATACACTGTTACTTGTAGTTTAGCCCTCAAAAACAGATTTACTTCAGGAATACACTTACACTGTACATTACTGCACAGTCCATGGGCATGTTCAAGCAGATAACATTTGTGGGTAAATTGTGACTGAGTAACTGATCTACAAATATTAACAAGTATTTATTTATCATGCCTGGTGCTTTGTAGATCAGTCAGTCTTGGACTCGCCTGTTAAGTCTGCTGCAATGTCAAACAAGCCCAGTGTCTACCAACCTTGCCTGATTGCTGTGGCATATCAATGTGGAGCAACCTAGGAGCTTCCAGCTGGGGGCAAAGGCAGACAGCACTCCCACCTGCACAGACATGGATTACCAGTCATGCTAAATCAAGCCCCTATTATGTTTATATACAAGGGCCAGGGTCAGATTTACTGTCTATTTGTGTGTGTGTGTGTGTACAGCTTCCATGTGTACATTGCTAGCACCTGTTCTTTTCCAGAGGTAGTAAGACCTACAGGGGTAGTAGAACAAAAGGTTTTAAAAAAGTGTAGAAAATCTCAAAGTTGAAGACAGTTTCATGCTTCTAGCTTTGTTTTATGCATTTTATTCTCTTCTGAAAGTAGCAGGTGCAAACTTTGCACTTGCAGGTACAAACAGTCTGGAAATCAGTCACCCCAGTATTTGTGCTTCAGCCCATCTTCCTCCCTGTGTCTGGCTGTTTCCTTTTCCCATCTCTCTGCCTGTATGTTATTCACATGACAATCCACCCACCCACCTACTGCGGCCTTCCACCCATCAGACTGTGTACTGCCTGTCAGTGTCCACCCTCCCTCCTGCCTCCTGTCTTTTTGTCTCCCATCTGGCCAACAGTAGCAAACCCCACTGCACTGACAGCCCACTCTCTACTGTTACTCACTCTATCTAGTGGTGAAGTAGGTGCCCTGTGTTGTCTGTCACTGTTTATTAGATTGGAACAATCCTTTGGCAGAGTGTTCTAAGTATTGTATGCACGTAGCTGGGCGGCAGCAGTAAGTGTCTCTGAAGTGCAAATAGAAGTTCTAATGTGAAAATGTGGATGAAGCACAGCATGAAACTGAGGGCAGTGTACATGTTGCTGCTCCCCACAGTGCAAACACAATGCTGCTAGTGTAACGGCTGTCGTGGGAAGAAGGTGAGGACCAAGGTGCAGCGTGGTAAGTGTTCATGATTTTTAATAATAATCAAAACTGACCACTGAATAACAAAATAACAAAGAAACAACAGAAACAGTTCTGTCTGGCACAAAGACTGAAAACAACCACCCACAAAACACACTAGAAAAACAGGCTACCTAAATATGGTTCTCAATCAGGGACAACAATTGACAGCTGCCTCTGATTGAGAACCATACCAGGCCAAACACAGAAATAGAAAATCATAGAAAAACGAACATAGACAACCCACCCAACTCACACCCTGACCATACTAAAACAAAGACAAAACAAAGGAACTAAGGTCAGAACGTGACAGCTAGATAATTAACAGGTTGGATTGGGATCTCCACTATTACGCAAGACAATTTCATCATGAAGTAGCAGTAATGTGTGATTTAATTGGGGTGTCAGAGTTAATCAGTTGAAAAATTTAAGGAGAGCCGCACACTCTAGGAGCTCAGATGCAATAATTGAATAACCAACGTTTTGACAGACAAGCTGTCTTCATCAGTGTATAACTTAACTTGAGTTAAGTTTTTGTAATTTGAGTGCACCAATGTTTTTGGGAAAGTGTTCAAAATACACTGAAAACATCCAAAATACATAATCTATACAGCTAAGTAGGGAATTAGCTAGGGAAACAGACAGATCAATAACAGTACATTGCTATACTGACTAATAAAACTCACATTGCGTTGAAAAAAATTCTGAAAATCGTTTAGCAGCTGGCTTCATAGTTTGATTCAGGTCTAGTGTGGTTGAGGCAAAAATAATAGCTAAAGTTAGTGATCTAGCTAGCTAAAGTTAGCCACCTTTTGCTAGCTCTAACTACATCATCAAATTTAATTCTGTTGAAACGGGGAAAAACAAAGGCTACAAAACCTTTCCATTTGCACAAAAGCTGTTAGATACTGCTAGAGGCTAGCTAGACCTGAACTGGCTGTGGTAGCTGCTAGCTAGCTGCTACTAGCTAGTTCATTCTTCAGTTGAGAGGGGATGAAACATTAGCTAACGTAACACGTCAGTTACACTAATAGCTCAGCACCTGGAATAAATACTTTTTTCCCTGTCAAACAGCAATAACCTTGCCAACTAGATCAGTCAACTAAAGAGTAACCATTTTCAGCTCTGCTTGCTTTTACAACTCGGAGAAAAAGTGCAACACAGACAGCAGCTGCCTCTGTTCATCTCTCCTGTGCTGGTCCTATACGCCATACTTTCAGAAGTTTTGCCTTCACACAGCCTGTCTGCACACTCTGATGTGTCCGTGCAGGTCCAAATTCTGCTGGCTGGAACTGTAAAACAGCCTACCCACTCTGAGGCGTCTGCATGGTCCTAAAGCACACTGGTGCAGCGTTGTGTTTTACAGTGCAATGATAAAACTGGGGGGGGACAAATATGCAATTTCAGAATGTAGGGGGGTCATGTCCCCTCCCGTCCCCAATGAAAGTTGCACCACTGATCCTTACACATGTGTACTTTGGGCTGGGAACAATAAAAGTCCATTCTAATAGGTGCAGTTATGTCCCACAACGCAAAGCCTCAAGTTTTGAGGGAGCGTGAAATTGGCATGCTGACTGCAGGAATGTCCACCAGAGTGGTCCAACCAGCCTCACAACCGCAAACCATGTGTAACCAATGCCAGCTCAAGACCTCCACATTTGGCTTCCTCACCTGTGGGATCATTTGAGACCATGCACCCGGACAGCTGATAAAACTATGGGTTTGCACAACCAGAGAATGTCTGCACAAACTGTCAGAAACTTGGTCAGGGAAGCTCATCTGCGTGCTCATCGTCCTCACCAGGGTCTTGACCTGGCTGCAGTTCGGCGTCATAACTGACTTCAGTGGGCAAATGCTCACCTTTGATGGCCACTGACACTCTGGATAAGTGTGCTCTTACAGATGAATCCCGATTTCCAATGTCCCGGGCGAATGGCAGACAGTGTAGCATGTATGGCGTTGTGTGGTTTGAGCAGTTTGCTGATGTCAACGTTGTGAACAGAGTGCCCATGGTGGCGATGGGGTTTTGGTATGGACAACAAACACAATTGCATTTTATCTACGGCAATTTGAGTGTACAGAGATACCGTGACGAGATCCTGTGGCCCATTGTTGTTCCGTTCATCTGCCGCCATCACCTCATGTTTCAGCATGATAATGCACAGCCCCATGTCGCAAGGATCTGTACACAATTACTGGAAGATGGAAATCTCCCAGTTCTTCTATGGCCTGCATTCTCACCAGACAGGTCACCCATTGAGCAGGTTTGGGATGCTTTGGATCGACATGTATACCCACCCATATCCAGCAACTTCGCACAGCCATTGAAGAGGAGAGGGACAACATTTCACAGGCCACTGTCACAAATACCACCGAAGGTGGCTTCCCTTCCTGTTCGGGTGGCGAATGGCGGTCGTCGTCTCCGGTCTACTAGCTGCCACCTATCCCTTTTTCCTTTTCGTTTGTTTTTGTCTAATTGTTTTCACCTGTTCCTTGTTGGGGTTTTGGGATGGGTGTTATTTAAGTTTGTTTAGCCCGCTGGTGTTTGTGCGGGCTTGTTGTTATTGTTACGTTTGTGGTGTATCGTTGTCTTTTGGGTTTTCGCTGTCTGGGTTTTGTAACTAAGGTTTTGGGTTTGTTTGCACCTGTGTTTAAGGCTTCACCCCTGTTTGGGCCTGTTACTTTGTTATGGACATTAAAGCGTTTTTTCCCGTTTACTTTTGCTCTCTGCGTCTGACTCCACACCCATCGCTCACCCACCGTTACAGCCACAATCAAAAGCCTGATCAACTATGTGAAGGAGATGAGTCGCGCTCAATGAGGCAACTGGGGGTCGGTCACACCAGATACGGACTGGTTTTCTGATCCACGCCCCTACCTTTTTTTAAAGGTATCTGTGACCAACAGATGCATATCTGTATTCCCAGTCATGTGAAATCCATAAACTAGGGCCTAAGGAATTTATTTCCTTATATGAACTGTAACTCAGTAAAATCTTTGAAATTGTTGCATGTGTAACGGATGTGAAACGGCTAGCTAGTCAGCGGTGGTGCGCACTAAATAGCGTTTCAATTGGTGACATCACTTGCTCTGAGACCTTGAAGTAGTGGTTCCCCTTACTCTGCAAGGGCCGTGGCTTTTGTGGAGCGATGGGTAACGATGCTTCGTGGGTGACTGTTGTTGATGTGTGCAGAGGGTCCCTGGTTTGCGCCCGGGTATGGGCGAGGGAACGGTCGAAAGTTATACTGTTACACATGTTGTGTTTATATTTTTGTTTTTCTTTGTTTTAGTATAGTGATTAAATCCAAAGTCCAATATAATTACTAAATCCTGTGGCTATTGCAGAGGAAATGAGTGATGAAGTTTCTCTGTAAATAACTATTCTTCCCTTCCCACTGGGCACACACTGGTTGAATCAACATTGTTTCCACATCATTTTAATGAAATTACATTGAACCCACGTGGAATAGATGTTGAATTGATGTCTGTGCCCAGTGGGTTGTATGTTCCATCAAAGGACTCCCCTTAGAGATGCATCAACCAGTGCTTCTCTCTAACCAGTGTCTATGGGGGGGAAGGTGCTGGTCATCCCATTGGATGGAAGCCACTGGGTGAACATGAAGGTCCTCATCAAAGACCTGCACTCAAGAGGCCAAAGCATCACAGTGATTTGTCCATCCACCAACTGGTACATTGAGAAAAAGTCCCCTCACTACTCAAGCATCACCATCCCTATCTCTGGTGGTGGACTTGACAAGGAGTTCTTTAGTTGGTTTGTGCCCAGACTACTGCAGATCCAAAGAGATGGTCAAGACTTGTTGGCTCTTAAGGGTCTGCATCTTAAAGGGATGGGTTTAAAGGGCACTTTACACAGGGATGGGTTGGAGATGGTGACTCAGATATTTGAAGATACCGAGCTGTTGCTGTCATTCCGTCACGCTAACTATGATCTGTTTCTGATGGATCCTGCAAATGGTGGGTCTGTGTTTCTGGCTCAACACCTTGGTGTTCCTTTTGTCTTTAACGTCAGGTGGACAGTCCAGGGCAAGAGTCACTTTGCGATTGCCCCCTCACCTCTCTCATATGTCCCAATGATAGGAGCAAAGTTGACAGACAAAATGACTGGGCACAAACTGGTTGAACCAACATTGTTTCGTACATTGTCAATGTATTGTGACATGGAATCTACTTGAAAAATACATTGGATTTGCAAAAAGTCATCAACTTAAACTGTTGTTTTGAGGTTAAAATTTCAACAACAAGACCAACCTTGTATAAAATACGTTGAATTTGTACCTTTGAAACAATGTGAGATTTGCAACGTTAAATCCACTATCAGAAGAAACAAACAAACTGGGCAACTCCTCCTACTGGAGCATTGGCACATATACAGTTCTCCACATAGTTCAATAGTGGGGTCTGAAATGATTGACACCCTTAATAAAAATGAGCAATAATGACTGTATAAAATAAATAATTAAAATACTGAGCTAAATTGTATTCTCCAAAAAATTGGAAATGATAAATTTTATACTAATACAATTGCTCAGAGAAAGAGATTTTAGTAATTTTTTAAAATCTCAAAAGGTAGGGGTCAAAACTATTGACACCCCTAAATAAAGTAGTCAAAAGTTTGTTATATTCCTCAAAATAATAGGAATATGGGAACAATTACTAATGTGCCTTTCGTGTAAGCCCCTGTTTTTCCAGATGACTGTGTGATCTCGGTGGCCGATGTGAGCCAAATGTTGAAACAGGTTAACAACCACAAGGTCACTGAGCCAGACGGAATACCAGTGCGTGCTCTCAAAGCATGCACAGACCACCTGGCAAGTGTCTTCCGGGACATTTTCAATCTATCCTTGTCCCAGTCTGTAATCCTGTAACCATGTGCTCTGAGAGTCGGGAAGCACGTTCAGGGAGTGAGTGTTTTAATAAAATAAACAAAATACAAAACAAGAAACACTAACGGCACAGAGACAATAAACAGAAACAATAATGCCCAAAGGGAGTGACATATATAGGGAAGGTAATCAGGGAAGTGATGGAGTCCAGCTGAGTCTGATGACGCGGAGGTGCGTGTGACGATGGTGACAGGTGTGCGCCATAACGAGCAGTCTGGTGACTTAGAGGCCAGAGTGGGGGCTCACATGACAAATCCCTACATATTTCAAGCTGACTACCATTGTCCCTGCTCCCAAGAGCTCCAAGGTAACTGCCTAAATGACTATCGCCCTGCAGCACTCAGATCTGTACTTATAAAGTGCTTTGAAAGGATGGTCATGACACACATCAACACCATCATCCCAGACACACTAGACCCACTCCAATTCGCATACCACCCCTACAGATCCACAGATGATGCAAACTCAACTGCACTTCACATGGCCCTCTCCCACCTGGACAAGAGGGGAAATAACTATATGAGAATGCTGTTCATAGACTACAGCTCAGCGTTCAACACCATAGTCCCTTCCAAGCTCATCACCAAGCTAAGGACCCTGGGACTGAACACCTCCCTTTGCAACTGGATCCTGGATTTCCTAATGGGCCACCCCCAGGTGGTGAGTGTAGGCAACAACACCTCTGCCATGCTGACCCTCAACACAGGGACCCCTCAGGGGTGTGTGCTTAGTCCCCTCCTGTACTCCTTGTTCACCCATGACTACGTGGCCACGCATGACTCCAACACCAACACACGACGGTGGTAGGCCTGATCACTAAAAGTGATGAGTCAGCCTACAGGGAAGAGGTCAGAGACATAGCAGTGTGTTGCCATGACAACAACCTCTCCCTCAACATCAGTAAGACCAAGGAGCTGATCGTGGACTATAGGAGAATATCAACAGGGCTTTTGCATCTCTAATGACCTAACGTGGTGCACACACACCGCACAGTCGTGATGCGGGCACGACAGTGCCTCTTCCCCCTCTACATTATGTGGGATAGCCTGTGTTGGGCTGGTGTAGGCTAGCCCGCGTCGAGCTAGTGTTGGCTTGCTGTGGGCTAGCCTGTGCTGGGCCAATACGTGTTTGCGTGGTGTGGGCTTTGTGTGGGCCAGGCCCTGCAAACCCTGCCCACCAAATAACCACATGGGGTGATGTTTACTGGGAAGCTGCTTCATCATGATCACCATTATAAAAAAGAAAGTGATTGTTTTAAATGGAAACAAAGAAATTGCTTCATCCTTATTATTCAATTATGAAAAATGCTGAAAGAGCAATGTGGTGTATGTCTGTGTTTGTCTGGAACTCCCTCTCTGACTGTATTATCTTTAAAGGGGCACCATGAGCTAGACAGATCAACAACAACACAGACATGTATATTATTTGTGTGGCAGTGGCAGTTGTACTCAATGTGAATTATGTATGACATTTCTGCCATGCTGCTAAATCGAACAATACAATCACCCAGTTTTGACCCACTATGCTGTTTACTTTCTGCATCTACATCAAATCGCTGAGTCCACCTTTAAATAAAGCAAGGAGTAAACTCTAGTCTGCCAGCCTTCAAGAGGATACGTCTGTCTTCTTCCATTTTACTCTGAACTCTTCCCTTTCCATAACGTCCTGCCGATGATGGCAATTTGTATTCACCCAGCAATCCTCAAGGCCTTGTCCTTGAGACATGCTCTGTGTTTAATACTGTATGGTGTTTTCACCAACAATATTGGAAAAAGCGTTGAGTAATGCAATCCTTTCCTCTGGGTTCATAATGGTAGCCTAGTGTGGGCTTGATTCAGGACCTATTCAGTAAACATTGTGTAATGGCATTTCGAGGATGAAATCTCTGATGTCCTACCGATGCACTTAGAGAGTGTGGGGGCTGGTGGAGAGCCCTGACCATGTTGACTGAAATTCACTGGCACTGAACAACAGGCTGGCACAGCAGCCACTTAGGCCTGTAGCTCTAATGGGAAAGTGTAGCAGATGACCGCTAATCGACGCTAGCTTAGTGTCTCACAGTGAGGTTACCTTCCCCAAGACCTAAAGTACTGCAAAACAAAGAGTAGGGTCCCATAGGCTGGTCTTTGTGTAGCCTGGACTGCCTTTGCATGTTCTCCCTGTAGGACGGCTTATAGAGGACAGTCTTCAACATCTCCAGGGAGACATCTCTGTCTACGGTGGAGATGTCCACTATCTTAGCCACTCCCTTAGCCACTCCCTTAGCCCTCCTCCTGTTGAGGTTATCAGGCCGATCGAAGATAAACGGGAGGCCAACTATGGGGACACCTTGGTAGATGGCCTCCTGGACTCCGTTGGTGCCGCCGTGGCCAATGAAGGCCCGGGTCTTGGGTTGTCCCAGGAAGTCATTGTGGGGGAGCCAGTCCACCAGTAAGGTGCTGATGCCCAGGGAGGCGGGTGTCTTCCCAGTGTGCCTCCAGATGACCTTCTGAGGCAGTTGGGCAAAGGCAGCGGCGATTCCCTCAGCGTTGTCCTCAGGTAGCCGTCCTACCAAGGTCTCCAGGGACATGAGGATGACCCCATGGTCCCCGGAGCTCTGGACAAAGTCCTCCACGGCCTGGGGAAGCGGCTTGGAGGGCTTGCACTGGAAGCCACCCATTTAGGCCATATTTGGAATGGTGGGACACGGAAACTCCAAGATAAACTAATTCTTCATGAGCCAAATGACTGCTGCCTGGAAAAAGCCAGGTAGTGAATCTCAGGGCCGAAGTGACGTTGGACAAATGAAATGCAGCTAATGGTTTAGAACGTATGCGACCCCCCCCCCCCCCCCAATTAGCCTCCCCCCAATTAAAATAATAAAACAGGACATCCCAGTGGGTACACCATGTCATTTCAATGTGGAAATGTGGGTAATAATTGTTTGAGGTGTTGATCAATTGGATTTCAACCTTTATTCACCCACTCAAAAAGACCGTCAGAAGTTTGTTGAATTCTCAATGTGTCATCACTGGAACCATCTCAAAGGGCAACCAAATTCCAATGAAAAAACATTGTCAGATGTTTGGTTTAGTTGTCATCTATATGTGTTATCACTGCTCTTTCAACCATTTAACAGCACAACAAAGTCCTTATCAGATCAAGTGTTAACCGGGGATAGCCGACACCTGCAAAGCTGGTGGGGTTAGAGCTGTCAAATCAGAGCGACTTCTCAGTGTCACAAAGCCACACCGTCCCACTCGTATTAGAAGTTACTGGTTTGCAACCCTACTTAGGGCCATGATAGTATGGTTGTCTGAAGCTGTAGGTAGGTAGGAGATGGCTGGAAATAGTCAGAATGTACTTCGGCCCCTCTATTCCTGAGGGAAAAATTAAGGGTTTTAAAACACTACGATTAGACACAAGTTTTAGAAACTAGACACACTTAAAACTTCAATATGTCCATCAATTACTTGAAAAGGGTACTCTAAAATAATTTGAAAAACTGAGCTATGAGTTTAATATACCAAGGTTAGACTTCTTCAGTTATCTACAAATTCGAAGCTTTCTATCCAAACTGGATAAGGTTACAAGGCACCCCCTCGGCCATTGAACAATAATTAGCCAGAGTTCAGGAGAATGAATACACCGGCTTTATCAGCCAAGAACATTTACATTTTAGTCATTTAGATACAAATTCATAATTTAAATGTTGGATTCAAGTATCCATCTCAACCAAAAGTGAAGTGTTCTGTTGTGTAATTTAAAATGTTTTTGTAAATTGCACACTGCCAATGATGAAGTCTGTAAAAAGACTCAAATGCTTCCCACAGTTGTGTCAAGTTGGCTGAATGTTCTTCGGGTGATGGACCATTCTTGATAGACACGAGAAACTGTTGAGCATGAAAAAAACGGCAGCGTTGTAGTTCTTGACACAAATCGGTGAGCCCTCTTCACCCTCTGAATGGCACACATACACAATCCATGTCTCAATTGTCTCGAGACTTAAAAATCGTTCTTTAACCTATCTCCTCCCCTTCATCTACACTGATTGAAGTGGATTTAACAAGTGACATTGTCACGCCCTGACCATAGAGAGCTTTTATTCTCTATGTTGGTTAGGTCGGGGTGTAACTAGGGTGGGTCATCTACTGTAGGTCATTATATTTCTATGTTGGCCTGGTATGGTTCCCAATTAGAGGCAGCTGTTTATCGTTGTCTCTGATTGGGGATCATATTTAGGCAGCCATTTCCCCTTTGTGTTTTGTGGGATCTTGTCTATGGATAGATAGATTTATTGCTTTGGTTTTGCTATGAGTTTCACTTAGAAATAAAAAGATGTGGAACCCATATCACACTGCACTTTGGTCCACTTATTATGACGATCGTGACAGACATCAATAAGGGATCATAGGGTTCACCTGGTGTTCATAATGTTTTGTATAGTCAGTGTAAGTACAGTGCCTTCAGAAAGTATTCATACTCCTTCACCAAATTTTGTTGTGTTACAGCCTGAATTCAAAATGGATTAAATATATTTTTTTCAACGTGAAAACATGTTTTTGGACATGTTAGCAAATATATTGAAAATGAAACACAGAAATATCTAATTTCCATAATTATTCACACCTTGAGTCAATACATTTTAGAATCACATTTAGCAGTGATTACAGCTGTGAGTCTCTCTGGGTAAGTACAGTGCCTTGCGAAAGTATTCGGCCCCCTTGAACTTTGCGACCTTTTGCCACATTTCAGGCTTCAAACATAAAGATATAAAACTGTATTTTTTTGTGAAGAATCAACAACAAGTGGGACACAATCATGAAGTGGAACGACATTTATTGGATATTTCAAACTTTTTTAACAAATCAAAAACTGAAAAATTGGGCGTGCAAAATTATTCAGCCCCCTTAAGTTAATACTTTGTAGCGCCACCTTTTGATGCGATTACAGCTGTAAGTCGCTTGGGGTATGTCTCTATCAGTTTTGCACATCGAGAGACTGAAATTTTTTCCCATTCCTCCTTGCAAAACAGCTCGAGCTCAGTGAGGTTGGATGGAGAGCATTTGTGAACAGCAATTTTCAGTTCTTTCCACAGATTCTCAATTGGATTCAGGTCTGGACTTTGACTTGGCCATTCTAACACCTGGATATGTTTATTTTTGAACCATTCCATTGTAGATTTTGCTTTATGTTTTGGATCATTGTCTTGTTGGAAGACAAATCTCCGTCCCAGTCTCAGGTCTTTTGCAGACTCCATCAGGTTTTCTTCCAGAATGGTCCTGTATTTGGCTCCATCCATCTTCCCATCAATTTTAACAATCTTCCCTGTCCCTGCTGAAGAAAAGCAGGCCTAAACCATGATGCTGCCACCACCATGTTTGACAGTGGGGATGATGTGTTCAGCTGTGTTGCTTTTACGCCAAACATAACGTTTTGCATTGTTGCCAAAAAGTTCCATTTTGGTTTCATCTGACCAGAGCACCTTCTTCCACATGTTTGGTGTGTCTCCCAGGTGGCTTGTGGCAAACTTTAAACAACACTTTTTATGGATGTCTTTAAGAAATGGCTTTCTTCTTGCCACTCTTCCATAAAGGCCAGATTTGTGCAATATACGACTGATTGTTGTCCTATGGACAGAGTCTCCCACCTCAGCTGTAGATCTCTGCAGTTCATCCAGAGTGATCATGGGCCTCTTGGCTGCATCTTTGATCAGTCTTCTCCTTGGATGAGCTGAAAGTTTAGAGGGACGGCCAGGTCTTGGTAGATTTGCAGTGGTCTGATACTCCTTCCATTCCAAAATTATCGCTTGCACAGTGCTCCTTGGGCTGTTTAAAGCTTGGGAAATCTTTTTGTATCCAAATCCGGCTTTAAACTTCTTCACAACAGTATCTCGGACCTGCCTGGTGTGTTCCTTGTTCTTCATGATGCTCTCTGCGCTTTTAACGGACCTCTGAGACTATCACAGTGCAGGTGCATTTATACGGAGACTTGATTACACACAGGTGGATTGTATTTATCATCATTAGTCATTTAGGTCAACATTGGATCATTCAGAGATCCTCACTGAACTTCTGGAGAGAGTTTGCTGCACTGAAAGTAAAGGGGCTGAATAATTTTGCACGCCCAATTTTTCAGTTTTTGATTTGTTAAAAAAGTTTGAAATATCCAATAAATGTCGTTCCACTTCATGATTGTGTCCCACTTGTTGTTGATTCGTCACAAAAAAACACAGTTTTATATCTTTATGTTTGAAGCCTGAAATGTGGCAAAAGGTCGCAAAGTTCAAGGGGGCCGAATATTTTCGCAAGGCACTGTACCTAAGAGATATGCACACCTGGAAGTTGTCAAGTTTTTGATCAACTTGACAGCCATTTTCAAGTCTTTTTTAAGCCTATTTAAGGGAAACTGTAACAAGGCCACTCAGGAACAAATAAAGTCATCTTGGTAAGCAACTCCGGTGTATATTTGGCCTTGTGTTTTAGGTTATTGTGCTGCTGACAGGTGAATTTGTATCCCAGTGTCTGTTGGAAAGCAGACTTAGCTCTTAGCAGACTTTGCTTAGCTCTATTCCATTTATTTTCTATCCTAAAACACTTTCTAGTCCTTGTTGATGACAAGCGTACCCATAACATGATGCAGCCACCACTATGCTTGAAAATCTAGGTTACTATTGTGGAGTAACTACTGTCGTTGATCCATCCTCAGTTTTCTCCCATCACAGCCATTGAACTCTGTAACTGTTTTAAGTCACCATTGGCTTCAAAGTGAAATCCCTGAGCGGTTTCCTTCCTCTCCGGCAACTGAGTTAGGATGGACGCCTGTATCATTGTAGTGACTGGCTGTATTGATACACCATCTAAAATGTAATTAATTACTTCACCATGCTCAAAGGGATATTTTTGTTGTTGTTGCCATCTACCGATAAGTGCCCTTCTTTGCGAGGCATTGGAAAACCTCCCTGGTCTTTGTAGTTGAATATGTGTTTGAAATTCAGTACTTGACTCAGGGACCTTACAGATAATTGCATGTGTGGGGTACAGAGATGAGGTAGTCATTCAAGAATCATGTTAAACACTATCATTGCTCACAGAGTGAGTCCACGCAACTTATTATGTGACTTGTTAAGTACATTTTTACACCTGAACTTACTTAGGCTTTCCATAACAAAGGGGTTGAAAACGTATTGACTCAAGACATTTCATCTTTTCATTTTTTATTCATCTGTAAAAATGTTGAAAAACATAATTCCACTTTGACATTATGGGGCGTTGTGTGTAGGCCAGTGACAGAACATTTCAATTTAATCTGTTTTAAATTCAGGCTTTAACACAAAACAAATTGAAAAGGGGTGTGAATACCTTCTATATCATAGCGACAGCTGATCCAAAAGGGTGGGCTTATTTCATGCAAAGTGAAGGCTGCCCTTGGGGCCACCTACCTTGGGACCAACGTGTCACCACTGAGCAAAGGCGCATCATCCCAATGTGGGAAGCCTACATGGGTCTAATGTTTTAACCTGTATTGGGCCCACATTATGCCAATGTGGGCATGTTTGCTGGGTTGCCTCCTGATGGGATCCTTCACAGGGAGAGAGAGGACACTGCTGTCTTCCTATTAGTATTGCATTACTCTCCCAGAACCTCAGACAGGCTTTAATGAAGAAGAATACGCTTCTGTGCCAGACAGAAAGAGGGAGGGGAGAGAGATTAAGGAATGAGGAGAGAGAGGGTGAGAGAGGAAGAGAGAGAGAGTGAAAGAGAAATAAATAATTTTAATTGAACCGATAATAAGCCTGTTCAACAGGAACAGTCTGCTGACAGATGCAAATCATTTTTCATTTTCATCAGAGCACCTCTGTTTGCGGGGTGTCAATCTATCACAGGACAGGTTGGATTAAGCATGACGTGCAGTTAGCACCCTGTAAGCATGACAAAGCATCTAAGTAGACGTGCAGTGAAGGAACGCTATATTTCAGCTCAGTAATACGGCATCTTGATGACCATCAGATATTGCTTTAAAGACAAGACCCCTTTGCTGCTATCATTAATCATAATCTCTTAATAGACACATTTGAAATCACACATATTGACAAAAATCATGAGTGGCGCAGTGGTTTAAGGCACTGCATCTCAGTGCTAGAGGTGTCACTACAGACCCTGGTTCGATTCTAGGCTGTATCACAACCGGCCGTGACTGGGAGTCCCATAGGGCGGCACACCATTGGCCCAGCGTCATCTGGGTTTGGCCGGGGTAGGCCGTCATTGTAAATAAGAATTTGTTCTTAACTGACTTGTCTAGTTAAATTAAACATCTATTTAACTGGCACATTTTGTTTGTTAGTTTATTTTAAATCCAATGGAGATACTGTATCTACATTAGTTTAGCAGTTTGTCTGAAAATACATTGAGTTCAGGGATAGATCGAGTAGGCCTAGTGCATTTACGGAAGATTCGACCAAAAGATTAGCTTTCCTTTTAACTGTGTGGACCACCATTGCCATACTAACTACACGGTACCTGATTGTTCATCGCAGTCCCCCTTGACAAGCAAGAGCATTTCCCCCACCAGGTGTTTTTAAAGACCAGGAGACTATATTGTCATTATCATCACAGTAATTCTCAAAATCACACTTGATTGACCCAATCAGCCTGTTTCTCTGCAGGGTATAGCTCTCATCTGTCTTGCTGGAAGAGGAGCTGGATAGGAGGCAGTTACGTAAGCAGAGTTCTCAGGAACACACAGCCAGGTGTATGTTCAGTAAAACTCAGAGACACCTGTGAGACACGATAAGGGTCCTTCTCATTCTGGGATTTTCATCCCTGGGGCCTCTGTTATGAATGAATCTCCAACTGTTAGTCTGTCTCTTTCCATTATCACACACAGCGGTGTCTGCTGGGGAGGCTCTGTTTTGTGAGCAGGTATCAGATTTAAATGTAGGAAAAAATGAAAATGATTAATTACTTTTTAGCTCCTCTGCTCCTTTCAAACTCACTTTGGGGAGCTGAAATTCTAACAGAGTGAGAGGAGAGTGTGTTACGTGAGCAGCTTCTGAATTGACCTCGGCAGAATATGTATGGATGTGGGTACGCAGACCCGCGAGCAACTGCGGCCCCTCATGATGAGTTCAGATTTTTTTGTGCCCCCCACCCGCATCAAAGTTGCCCATGATAATTATTACATTGTAAAGTAATGATGAGCCGTGGCACTTTTTGTTTGTCTTGATTGGCCCTTCTCCATTTTGCCATGAAAATCAAAAACAAAACAAAAATCTATTTTTAATTTTCAGTAGTGTGATTTTTTTGTTTGATGGATAGATGATTGATCTAGTTTGTCAGTGTCTATTTTATGTAAAATGTACTGACATTTTATTTTTGGAAAGCACAACAAATCAACCCTATTCTTATATAGTGCACTACTTTCCACCAGAGCTCTCTGAAAATATTGCAATTTGGGACGTGTCCGGAGACTCCACCCCTGTTTGCTTTTGATGATGGAACCAGCCTGAGGTGGTGATGGAGAGGAACACCAATCCAATGCTGCCTGGTACATGCAACCCTGCTCTTAGTAGATTTGATAAATCCCACCCATTGTGTTTCCATTGTGGCCCCTCTACCTCACAACTACAGGCCTTTTTAAGGAGGGTGAGTTGTTTGTTTGGAATTGGAAAAGGATAGGAGGAATAGGCTTACGTTATGGTACATATAGTATTTCCCTTGGCTGAGTTTCCTTTCCTCCTTCATCCCTCCTTTAGCCTCTGCTACGGCACAGGAAGCCTTGCACAGAATTCTGTATCAGTGTCTGAGATCATTGTTCTAGTTCTATATCAGTGTTCTAATTCTATATCGGTGTTCTATTCTATATTGGTGTTCTAATTCTATATCGGTGTTCTAATTCTATATCAGTGTTCTAATTCTATATCATTGTTCTAGTTCTATGTCAGTTTTCTAGATCTAGATCTATACCATTATGAAGTCTTAGTAAGAAAAGCAGACCTCATGTATACAGTTGAAGTCGGAAGTTTACATACACCTTAGCCAAGTACATTTAAACTCAGTTTAAACTCAGACATTTAATCCTACTAAATATTCCCTGTTTTAGGTCAGTTAGGATCACCACTTTATTTTAAGATTGTTAAATGTCAGAGTAATAGTAGAGAGAATGATTTATTTCAGCTTTTATTTCTTTCATCACATTCCCAGTGGGTCAGAAGTTTACATACATTCAATTACTATTTGGTAGCATTGCCTTTAAATTGTTGAACTTGGGTCAAACGTTTCGAGTAGCCTTCCACAAGCTTCCCACAATAAGTCAGGTGAATTTTAACCCATTCCTCCTGACAGAGCTGGTGTAACTGAGTCAGGTTTGTAGGCCTCCTTGCTCGCACACACTTTTTCAGTTCTGCCCACTAATGCTCTATGGGATTGAGGTCAGAGCTTTGTGGCCACCCCAATACCTTGACTTTGTTGTCCTTAAGACATTTTGCCACAACTTTGGAAGAATGCTTGGTGTCATTGTCCATTTGGAAGACCCACTTGCGACCAAGCTTTAACTTCCTGACTGATGTCTTGAGATGTTGCTTCAATATATCAACATTATTTTCCTCCCTCATGATGCCATCTATTTTGTGAAGTGTTCCAGTCCCTCCTACAGCAAAGCACAATCACAACATGATGCTGCCACCTCCGTGCTTCACGGTTGGGATGGTGTTCTTTGGCTTGCAAGCCTCCCCCTTTTTTTCATCCGAACATAACAATGGTCATTAAGTAGATATCCTAACCGACTTGCCAAAACTATAGTTTGTTTACAAGAAATGTTTGGAGTGGTTGTAAAACGAGTTTTAATTACTCCAAACTAAGTGTATGTAAACTTCCAGCTTCAAATGTATGTTTGTGTATACCTGTGTCTGTGTGTATTTGTGAAACCTTGAGTGTACGTGTGTAAGGTTCTCTCTCATGTCTCCTCTTTACCCCAGTAGTCACTCTGCAAGACACTTTCCCAAGTTTGCATGTCACGAGGAGAATACAGCCATTCCTAGCCTATTGTAGGTCTGTCAGGCTAAATATAGGGCCTGTGTGACATCCTAAAAACAAGGAAGTTGTTGTGTCCGTTTGCATCCTCCTTGCTATTCTAATCAATGAATGGGGTTTTGAAACGTGAGAATGCTCATGACAAAATATTTTTTGGCAGAATGACATGGAAACCTTGACAGAGGAAGTCACAAGTCTGTTACTTCTGGAACTGTAATTAAAAATAAGGTTAAAGTCAATTATAGAATAGATATCTCATGGAAATGGTAAGAATCAAACTAACAAAATCCACTATGATTTAAACATCAAAGCCAGACCCAGATCAGTTTACAAAAGAAGATGAAGCCTCCATCATACTGTCAAAAAGCCTGCAATGTAGGAGGACCATAGTGAAAACAACATATTTGTATAATGGATTTAAGATCTTTTTTTTGGTATGTGTTTTCAAAAAATCCAATGAAATTATATCAAACCAGACTAGACCAGACCAAATGCCACTGGGATTAAATGTCACAGTATACTGGTTCACACCATGCTGTCAAAATGATGGACATACTGTAAAGCCTTTGGGGTAACAATATTTCACTATATCATTCTAATGGAGAGCCTGGGACGTGCTCAGTCCAGGTCTCTCCCCTCTGATTCACAAGGCCCTCCCACCGTGACCTGGGTGGCAACTGACTTTCACAGCATTGTTCTGAACGATCCGTCCTTCGCCATCTTGTTTCCTTTTCAGGACAGGAAGTCCTGTCGCAGCTGTTCCCACACACACACACAAACACACATATATACACACACACACACACTCACTCACACACTCACACTCTCCTTGAGCTCAGGATGTCCCCCTCTGTTCTAGTTTTGACCTCCAGGGGCGGTGAGATGCAGTCAGAAGCAAGTCTGCTTACCTCTGCAGAAACACCTTCCTGATAGCACAAGGAAACATGATTGCTAAAGCATGACACCGTCTGCATGGAGAGTCCTGGAAGAAGAAAAACACCATGACAGGGATATACTAGAGTACCAGAATGCCTGTGGAATCAGCCTGGTCTCATAGACTAACATAGTAAAGTTAAATCCGTGACTCTCAAATTCGTATGATATGTTACGTTTGGTATGGTTACATAAGACAGATGGATACTAAGCCAAAAACAAAAGTAGGGTGGGTGGACATATAACACGAACGTCTAGCAACCCAAAGGTTAAAAGTTTGAATCTCATCACGGACAACTTTAGCTTATTAGCAACTTACAACTTTTTAGCTACTTTACAACTACTTAGCGTGTTGGCTAACCCTTCCCCTAACCCTAACTCTAACATTAACCCTTTAACCTGACTCCTAAACATAACATTAACCCTAACCCCTAGCCTAGCTAACGTTAGCCAGCTAGCTAACCATAGCCACCTAGCTAGAATTCGTAACACATACATTTTTCAATTTTTTTACATATTGTATGTTTTGTAAATTCGTAACATATCATACGAAATGGGTGATGGACATCCACAAATTAGTACATACCATACGAAACGTAACGGGTTACTAGGAGTGGTGGGTAGGAGTCAGTGATTTGTAGATTTATTTCTCCGGCACAAAACGGTCACACCAAACACAGGGCGCATAAACACTGACCAGCCCAAACACAGGGCAAACTATCTGGAGAACAATGAAAACACACCCACAACCGACAGAGAACACAAATAATCCCGCACAAACCTAAGCGGGCCTAACAGGCTTAAATAGACCAGGAATCAAGAAACACTGGTAGAGAGGCTGTTTGGTAGCCCAACACGCACTGGAACGGAGACATGTTAGTAGAGGAGTGACGAAGGGAGTTCTGAGCGAGTTCTGCCCATGGGATGTACCTCGCCCACTCACCAGGCCGGTCCCGGCAATACGACCGCAGAAACCTACCCACATCCTGATTTACTCTCTCCACCTGCCCATTACTCTCGGGGTGGAAACCCGAGGTCAGGCTGACCGAGACCCCCAGCCGTTCCATGAACACCCTCCAAACTCTGGACGTGAACTGGGGACCACGATCAGAAACGATGTCCTCAGGCACCCCGTAGTGCCGGAAGACATGGGTAAACAGAGCCTCCGCTCTGGGCTAGTAGACCGGCGATGACGACCGCCGAGCACCGCCTGAACAGGCAGGGGAGCCACCTTCTGTGGGAGTCGTGACAACGTAACATATAATTTACGTACAGAATAATACGAAATGCTCTAGAGCACGTTGGTGGAATTGATCCAAATACAAAATGAACACACACACACAAAAGATAAGTATAAGGTTTTATCAACATCATATACCAACAGTACCGTAAAGGCATTGCAGAAGAAAACCTCTCCACAAATTCCATGTGGCCGTATCAATGATTTACTGTCTTTATGACAGACACGATGATGGACACGTGATGATCTATTGCTCATAGACGCTGGCTAAACGGTACCATACTGCAGCCCACGCACTGTAGTGTGGTGGTATGACGAATATAGTTATTCCAATAAAACTGCTACAATATGATCACTGCATCAAGTTCACTGTCAATGAATATGTGTCCCAAATATCAACAGCCATTTATTTGACAGGAAATGCACAGTATTATACACCACACAAAATCTATCATCTACATGTTCACATGTTAGCAACCAGTGGTGTAACGGCTGTTGGAAGGAGTGGAGGACCAAGGTGCAGCATGGTACGTGTTCATCTTCATTATTTGAACTGAACACTGATTAACAAAAATAACAAAGAGATTGAACGAAAACCGAAACAGTTCTGTCTGGTGCAGAAAGACACAAAACAGAAAACAACTACCCACAAAAACCCTGTGGGGAAAAGCTGCCTAAGTATGGTTCTCAATCAGAGACAACGATCGACAGCTGTCCCTGATTGAGAACCATACCCAGCCAAAACAAAGAAATACAAACACATAGAAAAAGAACATAGAATGCCCATCCAAATCACACCCTGACCAACCCAAAATTAGAGACATAAAAAGCTCTCTACGGTCAGGGCTTGACAAGTGGTCTCTATTCCCATGCTCTCTGTGTCAGTTACTGACCTGAGGTTTCCTCTCCATTGCTGCGGGAGAAACCTGGGTGATAAAGGAATGAGGAGAACAGTGGTCTGATATAAGTGCTACTCCTGGCTGGACATACAATAACAATAGCCAATGCTGATACAGTAAAAAGGATGGACGCTCATGCTTAGCTGGCCAGTCAAAGATATTAGAGTTTATCGCCTATTTATCTCTGGCTACGTCTATGCATGGGAAAGCTCTTAGTGGCTGGGTCCTTACATAGAAACTGATGCCCAGATGTCTGCCTGATTTAAACATGCTAGAGTGATAAAGTGTATTCTGGCGCTATGCTGTCATCAGGTGGAAGATAAGACATGAATCTACATGTTGTAGGCCTGCTGTATCTGACTTGACTGTTTATTGTTTCAGTGCAGTAAGTGATAACCTTTCTGCTTGGCTGCAGTAGAGCCGCTAGGACCCATATTGAACAGCACAGCAGTGTGGTGATAGCTATTCTAACACGTGCACCTTTGCCAGTGCTGGAGGACAGTTGTTTTTAGCTCAATTCAATGTAATACAATGTATTCATCCCACAATTGGAAACTGGGCAGTATAGATTGGGGCCATAGTCCGTTATCCTAGACCAAAGCTTTTCTTCCCACTGGGCAAAAACTGGTTGAATCAACGTTGTTTTCACATGATTTCAACCGCAAAAAACTAGTCTTTTTTTCACCAACATTTTCACCTAAATCCAATGACATGGTGACATTCAACCAAATGTAAATCAAAACTAGACGTTGAACTGACGTCTGTTCTCAGTGGGATGGAGCTTTGTAGGTACAATTCATTGCAAGCGCCATTGGTAAAATCGAGTATTGGTCACATGGTGAAAATGCATTTCTGTGCAATGAAACTATTCCACCCTTCATGGATGAGTGCAACACTCAATCATACAGTTGCTGTAAAAACCGGTAGCCCCTACCACTATTCACCCATACTGTACCTTTTATAGCAGTGTGATTATTTCATGGGACACAGGCAGCTTTTACAGGGCAGATGGTAGATGTGTAGGTCTGAGATGGAACTTTGTGTTCCAAATGGCACCCTATTCCTTATATAGTGCTCTACTTTTGTACAGAGCCATATGGGCCCTGGTCTAAAATAGTGCAGAGTAAAGAAAATAGTGTGCCATTTGGGATGTAGTTATTGCCCGCGCTCTACTTATCACCCACTTCCTGTGTCACCATAGCCCAGACTGCGTTTTCCAAAAGCTGTCCAAACATAGTCACCAGGTTAAAATAGAGCATGGAGGGAAAAACATCATGTTGCTATGTGAAACACTTACTACTTCTGATTAAATATCAAAACAATAACAAAGCTAAAAAAAAAAAGTAGAAGAGGGGTGTCATGACTAAGACACACTGCTCTGTTTGTGAGCTTAGACTTATTTCATAGTCTTCTTTGTTTGGTCTCCCATCAACAACACAATATATAGACACATTCTTACACCAAACACAAAATATAGGACCAGATAACAGGACATCCTATATACACTGACACCGGACCAAACAGCATCTCTCTCTGATACTCCTTGACCCAGAAGACACCTCTAAATCTCTCACAAATACATAAATCTGGTACAGGTTGACTTCCTCGCCAGATCCCTTCAGTTTAACATCGGAGGAGTTCACTTCCTGTTTGCCTCCTTTACTCTGCTTCCTGGCCTCTTGAAGGGAAGGATGCCATCATTCCCCTCCCTGCAGATGGTTCCTCCCGTCCCAAACCCTAACACCCCCGCATTCAAGTTCAACAGGGATGTCCAGAGGTGTGTGGTACACAGAATAGGAACCCGACAGCCCAGTTGGAGCTAGTGTCACAGAATATGATCAACTGTTCTCGATGTTAGCTTAAAACATTTCATGACAATAACATTCAAATGCATTCCAATTAGAAGACAATTGTCTTAGAACTTATGGCACAAACAAGGTGTTCACAAAGTATGCCGAACTATAGGAGGGGACAGAATAGACGATTCTCTTTTTAAATCAAATCAAATTGTATTGGTCACATACAGCTGAAGTCGGAAGTTTACATACGCTTAGGTTGGAGTCATTAAAACTTGTTTTTCAACCACTCCACAAATTTCTTGTATACAAACTATAGTTTTGACAAGTCGGTTAGGACATCTACTTTGTGCATGACTGTAACGGTTTTCTGTATGTGAAGGAGAGTCGGACCAAAATGCGGCGTGTCTATTGCAATCCATGTTTAATGAAGTAACACACTAAACACAAACACTACCAAAACAATAAACTTAATGAAAACCGAAACAGCCTATACTTGTGTATCCTAACACAGAACAATGACATCAGGACACTAAGGACAATCACCCACGACAAACTCAAAGAATATGGCTGCCTAAATATGGTTCCCAATCAGAGACAACGATAAACACCTGCCTCTGATTGAGAACCACTTCAGACAGCCATAGACTTAGCTAGAACACCCCACTAGCTACAATCCCCATACATACACAAACCCATGCCACACCCTGGCCTGACCAAATAAATAAAGATAAACACAAAATACTTTGACCAGGGTGTGACAGAACCCCCCCCCTAAGGTGCGGACTCCCGAACGCACCTCAAAACAATAGGGAGGGTCCGGGTGGGCGTCTGTCCATGGTGGCGGCTCCGGCGCGGGACGTGGACCCCACTCAATCAATGTCTTAGTCCCTTCTCCTCGCGTCCCTGGATAGTCCACCCTCGCCGCCGACCATGGCCTAGTAGTCCTCACCCAGAACCCCACTGGACTGAGGAGCAGATCGGGACTGAGGGGCAGCTCGGGACTGAGGCAGCTCGGGACTGAGGGGAAGCTCAGGAGTGAGAGGAAGCTCAGGAGTGAGAGGAAGCTCAGGCAGGTTGATGAATCTACCAGATCCTGGCTGGCTGGTGGTTTCGGCAGATCCTGGCTGACTGGCAGATCCTGGCTGACTGGCAGATCTGGAAGAGTCTGGTCGACTGGCAGATCTGGAAGAGTCTGGTCGACTGGCAGATCTGGAAGAGTCTGGTCGACTGGCAGATCTGGAAGAGTCTGGTCGACTGGCAGATCTGGAAGAGTCTGGTCGACTGGCAGATCTGGAAGAGTCTGGTTGACTGGCAGATCTGGAAGAGTCTGGTCGACTGGCAGATCTGGAAGAGTCTGGTCGACTGGCAGATCTGGAAGAGTCTGGTCGACTGGCAGATCTGGAAGAGTCTGGTCGACTGGCAGATCTGGAAGAGTCTGGTCGACTGGCAGATCTGGAAGAGTCTGGTCGACTGGCAGATCTGGAAGAGTCTGGTCGACTGGCAGATCTGGAAGAGTCTGGTCGACTGGCAGCTCTGGCTGCTCCATGCTGACTGGCTGCTCCATGATGACTGGCAGCTCTGGCTGCTCCATGCTGACTGGCTGCTCCATGCTGACTGGCTGCTCCATGCTGACTGGCTGCTCTGGCTGCTCCATGCTGACTGGCTGCTCCATGCTGACTGGCTGCTCCATGCTGACTGGCGGCCCTGGCTGCTCCATGCTGACTGGCGGCCCTGGCTGCTCCATGCTGACTGGCGGCCCTGGCTGCTCCACACTGACTGGCAGCTCTGGCGGCTCCTTGCAGACTGGCAGCTCTGGCGGCTCCTTGCAGACTGGCAGCTTTGGCGGCATCCTGCAGACAGGCAGCTCTGGCGGCTCCTTGCAGACTGGCAGCTCCTTGCTAACTGGCAGCTCTATGCTAACTGGCAGCTCTATGCTAACTGGCAGCTCTATGCTAACTGGCAGCTCTATGCTAACTGGCAGCTCCTTGCAGACTGGCAGCTCCTTGCTAACTGGCAGCTCCTTGCTAACTGGCAGCTCCTTGCAAACTGGCAGTTCTGAACAGGCGGGAGACTCCGGCAGCGCTGTAGAGAAGGAAGGCTCTAACAGCGCTAAACAGGCGGGAGACTCCGACAGCGCTGGAGAGGAGGAGGGCTCCGACAGCGCTGGACAGGCGAGGCGCACTGTAGGCCTGATGCGTGGTGCTGGCACTGGTGGTACTGGGCCGAGGACACGCACAGGAAGCCTGGTGCGGGGAGCTGCTACCGGAGGGCTGGGGTGTGGAGGTGGCACAGGATGGGTTAGACCGTGAAGGCGTACTGGAGATCTTGAGAGCGGTGCTGGCACAGGACGTGCAAGGCTAGGGAGGTGCACAGGAGGCCTGGTACGTGAGACTGGCACCATCTTCACCAGCCGACTAACACGCACCTCAGGACGAGTATGGAGCGCTGACCCAGGTGCCATCAAATCCCCGACACGCTCCGTCGGGCAAATTCCATGTTTAAAACACCAACACAGCAACTCCCTCATTTCTCTCTCCTCCAATTTCCCCATTAACTCCTTCACAGTCTCTGTTTCGCTCACCTCCAACACCGGCTCTGGTTCTGGTCTCCTCCTTGGCTCCTCACGATAAACAGGGAGAGTTGGCTCAGGTCTGGCTCCTGACTCTGCCACACTCTTCCTGAGCCCCCCCCCAATAAATTTTTGGGGCTGACTATGGGGCCTCCGTCCGCGCCGCCTTGCTTGCTTCGCAAACTCCATTCTCCTATATCCTTCCGCGCACTGCTCCATCGAATCCCAGGCGGGCTCCGGCACTCTCCCTGGGTCGACCGCCCACCTGTCTATCTCCTCCCAAGAAGTATAGTCCATACTGTACTCCACTTTGGGCTGTTCTTGCCTGTTGACACGCTGCTTGGTCCCTTTGTGGTGGGTGATTCTGTAACGGTTTTCTGTATGTGAAGGAGAGTCGGACCAAAATGCGGCGTGTCTATTGCAATCCATGTTTAATGAAGTAACACACTAAACACAAACACCACCAACGGACCAAGCAGCGTGTCAACAGGCAGCAGCAGCAGCGTAAAGAGGAATGGACATGGGCTAAACCAGGGGAGTGTAGCCGCACTAAGGTGCAGCGGGAGAAGAAACAACAGGAACAGCCCAAGGAGGAGTACAGTATGGAGTATACTACTTGGGAGGAGATCGACAGGTGGGCGGCCGACCCAGGGAGAGTGCCGGAGCCCGCTTGGGATTCGCTGGAGCAGTGCGAGGAAGGTTACCGTAGAATGGAGGCGGTGAAAGCGGAGAGGCGCAGATATGAGGAGGCAGCACGACGTAGCGGATGGAAGCCTGAGAAGCAGCCCCAAAAATTTCTTGGGGGGGGGCTAACAGGGAGTATGGCTACGCCAGGTAGGAGACCTGGGCAGACTCCCTGTGCTTACCGGGGGGCTAGAGAGACCGGACAGGCACCGTGTTATGCAGTGGTGCGCACGGTGTCTCCAGTGCGGGTGCATAGCCCGGTGCGGTATATTCCAGCTCCGCGTGTCTGCCGGGCTAGATTGAGCGTCGAGCCTAATGCCATGAAGCCGGCTCTACGCAGCTGGTCCCCAGTGCGTCTCCTTGGGCCGGTTTACATGGCACCAGCCTTGCGCTCGGTGTCTCCGGTTCGCCTGCATAGTCCAGTGCGGGCTATTCCACCTCACCGCACTGGCAGGGCGACCGTGAGCATTCAACCAGGTAAGGTTGGGCAGGCTCGGTGCTCAAGAGCTCCAGTGCGCCTGCACGGTCCGGTTTTTCCAGTACCACCTCCACACCCCAGCCCTCCGGTAGCAGCTCCCCGCACCAGGCTTCCTGTGCGTGTCCTCGGCCCAGTACCACCAGTGCCAGCACCACGCATCAGGCCTACAGTGCGCCTCTCCTGTCCAGCGCTGCCAGAGCCTCCCTTCTCTTCAGCGCTGTCGGAGTCTCCTGCCTGTTTAGCGCTGTTAGAGCCTGCCTTCTCTACAGCGCTGCCGGAGTCTCCCGCCTGTTCAGAACTGCCAGTTAGCATAGAGCTGCCAGTTAGCATAGAGCTGCCAGTTAGCATAGAGCTGCCAGTTAGCATAGAGCTGCCAGTTAGCTTAGAGCTGCCAGTTAGCAAGGAGCTGCCAGTCTGCAAGGAGCTGCCAGTCTGCATAGAGCTGCCAGTCTGCATGGAGCTGCCAGTCTGCAAGGAGCCGCCAGAGCTGCCAGTCTGCAGGATGCCGCCAGAGCTGCCAGTCTGCAAGGAGCCGCCAGAGCTGCCAGTCTGCAAGGAGCCGCCAGAGCTGCCAGTTAGCATGGAGCAGCCAGGGCCGCCAGTCAGCATGGAGCAGCCAGGGCCGCCAGTCAGCATGGAGCAGTCAGGGCCGCCAGTCAGCATGGAGCAGCCAGTCAGCATGGAGCAGCCAGTCAGCATGGAGCAGCCAGAGCAGCCAGTCAGCATGGAGCAGCCAGAGCTGCCAGTCAGCATGGAGCAGCCAGTCAGCATGGAGCAGCCAGAGCTACCAGTCATCATGGAGCAGCCAGAGCAGTCTGCCAGCATGGAGCAGCCAGAGCTGTCAGTCAGCATGGAGCAGCCAGAGCAGCCAGTCTGTGTCGACCAGTCTCTTCCAGATCTGCCAGTCGTCCAGACTCTTCCAGATCTGCCAGTCGTCCAGACTCTTCCAGATCTGCCAGTCGACCAGACTCTTCCAGATCTGCCCGTCGTCCAGACTCTTCCAGATCTGCCAGTCGACCAGACTCTTCCAGATCTGCCAGTCGACCAGACTCTTCCAGATCTGCCAGTCGACCAGACTCTTCCAGATCTGCCAGTCGACCAGACTCTTCCAGATCTGCCAGTCGACCAGACTCTTCCAGATCTGCCAGTCGACCAGACTCTTCCAGATCTGCCAGTCGACCAGACTCTTCCAGATCTGCCAGTCGTCCAGACTCTCTCAGATCTGCCAGTCGTCCAGATTCTCCCAGATCTGCCAGTCGTCCAGATTCTCCCAGATCTGCCAGTCGTCCAGATTCTCCCAGATCTGCCAGTCGTCCAGATTCTCCCAGATCCGCCAGTCAGCCAGGATCTTCCAGAACCGCCAGCCAGCCAGGATCTGCCGGATCTAACCACCTGCCTGAGCTTCTTCTCAGTGCTGAGCTTCCTCTCAGGGCTGAGCTACCCATCTGTCCCGAGTTACCTCTGTCCCGAGCTGTCCCTCTGTCCAATGTTATCATTGTGGTGGGTAACCTATTTAGGGACGTTTAGGAGGGGGATTAAAACTGTCATGGAGTGGGGTCCACGTCCAGCGCCAGAGCCGCCACCGCGGACAGATGCCCACCCAGACCCTCCCCTATAGGTTCAGGTTTTGCGGCCGGAGTCCGCACCTTGGGGGGGGGGGTACTGTCACGCCCTGACCATAGTTTACTTTGTATTTTCTATGTTTTGATTGGTCAGGGTGTGATCTGAGTGGGCATTCTATGTTTCATGTCTTGTTTGTCTATTTCTATGTTCAGCCTGATATGGTTCTCAGTCAGAGGCAGGTGTTCATCATTGTCTCTGATTGGGAACCATATTTAGGTAGCCTGGGGTTCACTGTGTGTTTGTGGGTGATTGTTCCTGTCTATGTGTTTTCACCAGATAGGCTGTTTAGGTTTTCGTTACGTTTATTGTTTTTGTAGTGTTTGTGTTTAGTGTGTTTTTTTCATTAAACATGAATCGCAATCTACACGCTGCATTTTGGTCCGACTCTCCTTCTCACGAAGAAAACCGTTACAATGACACAAGTCATTTTTCCAACAAATGTTTACAGACAGATTATTTCACTTATAATTCACTGTATCACAATTCCAGTGGGTCAGACGTTTACATGCACTAAGTTGACTGTGCTTTTAAACAGCTTGGAAAATTCCAGAAAATGATGTCATGGCTTTAGAAGCTTCTGATAGGCTAATTGACATCATTTGAGTCAATTGGAGGTGTACCTGTGGATGTATTTCAAGGCCTGCCTTCAAACTCAAGGCCTGCCTTCAAACTCAATGCCTCTTTGCTTGACATCATGGGAAAATCAAAAGAAATCAGCCAAGACCTCAGAAAAAAGATTGTTGACCTCCACAAGTCTGGTTCATCCTTGGGAGCAATTTTGAAATGCGTGAAGGTACCACGTTCATCTGTACAATCAATAGCACGCAAGTATAAACACCATGGGACCACGCAGCCGTCATACCTCTCAGGAAGGAGACGCATTCTGTCTCCTAGAGATGAACGTACTTTGGTGTGAAAAGTACAAATCAATCCCAGAACAACAGCAAAGGACCTTGTGAAGATGCTGGAGGAAGAAGGTACAAAAGTATCTTTATCCACAGTAAAACAAGTCCTATATCGACATAACCTGAAAGGCCGCTCAGCAAGGAAGAAGCTACTGCTCCAAAACATTATGTGGATATATTGAAGCAACAGCTCAAGACTTCCAAATGGACAATGACCCCAAGCATACTTCCAAAGTTGTGGCAAAATGGCTTAAGGACAACAAAGTCAAGGTATTGGAGTGGCCATCATAAAGCCCTGACCTCAATCCTACAGAACATTTGTGGGCAGAACTGAAAAAGCGTTTGCGAGCAAGGAGGCCTACAAACCTGATTCAGTTACACCAGCTCTGTCAGGAGGAATGGGCCAAAATTCACCTAACTTATTGTGGGAAGCTTGTGGAGGGCTACCTGAAATGTTTGACCCAAGTTCAACAATTTAAAGGCAATGCTTCCAATTACTAATTGAGTGTATGTAAAATTCTGACACACTGGGAATGTGATGAAAGAAATGGAAGCTGAAATAAATAATTCTCTCTACTAGTATTCTGACATTTCACATTCTTAAAATATAGTGGTGATCCTAACTGACCTAAAACAGGGAGTTTTCACTCGGATTAAATGTCAGGAATTGTGAAAACTGGGTTTAAATGTACTTGGCTAAGGTGTATGTAAATGTCCGGCATCAACTGTACACGTGATTAGCAGATGTTATTGCGGGTGTCGCGAAATGCTTGTGCTTCTAGCTCCGACAGTGCAGTAATATCTAACAAATTACACAACATATACACACAAATCTAAGTAGGAATGAATTAAGAATATATACATATGGACGAGCGATGTCAGAGCGGAACGGACTAAGATACAGTAGAATAGTATAGAAAACAGTATATACATATGAGATGAGTAATGCAAGATATGTAAACAATATTAAGTGAATGAGATACCATAGAAAAAGTATATACAGTTCAAGTCAGAAGTTTACACACACCTTAGCCAAATACATTAAAACTCAGTTTCACAATTCCTGACATTTAATCTTAGTACAAATTCCCTGTCTTAGGTCAGTTATTATCCCCACTTTATTTTAAGAATATGAAATGTCAGAATAATAGTAGAGAGAATTATTTATTTCACAGTCAAAAGCGGCAGCTATGAAAAGCGGCAGCTATGACTAAAAGCTGGAGGAGGAGGACTGCGAGATAGACTGCAGGCCTGTTGGCTTGGGTGGAAGGGTGGAGGGGCGGAGGACGGTTTGCTGGAGAGCTTGTTAAACAGTTGAATCATCGGAACCCAGCGATTGTCCAGGTGGGTGAAACTCCCCTCAGGCTTCTCCTGAGGAAAGCCTTCCCACCAGGGCATTCAACACCATGGCAGAACCTCCAAAGGGAGATAAATCATTATTTTTAGATAATGAGCATTGGGGGTGTCATTCAGCTAAACATAGGGCATGGCTAAGTGACTGGAGGAGGATTGTTTTAAAGTTGAAGCTCATTTACTGCATTTCTGCATCATGGAAAAACTCAAATTCAATTTAAAAACAGCAAAAAATAAATAATTGACTCCAGCCATTATCACCTTGGCTGCTGTAACTTCATTCACCTCAGTTGATAGGGGACATAACATTCTAGGACAAACACATGTCATACAGCAATTAGCTGCTAGGCACTAGCTCAGCACCGGAAAAAAAACTCTAGTTTAGTTTCATGTCAAGTCAAACAGCAGTTACCTCACCATAAGCCATCTACAGCCATCTTCCACTTCTGCACTGTTTTGAGAGAAATGTGCACTTTTCACTGCAGAGCTGCATCGATGCACTGTTCATACAGTCCTAAAACCCAGCCAGCGGGCAAACAGCCTTCCCGCCCTTCTCTGAGCCATCCGCATGGTCCTAAAGCCAGCACCTAATACCGCTGCATTTGCCTTTGATTGCGATTGGAATGATTTTAGTAGCCTATTTTAAATTGTGGGTGTTGAGGTAGGGTATGGCGACTGCTATACTCTGCCATACCCAATTGACGCCCCTGGATGAGCAATTTTTTAATATTTTTTTTATAGTGATCGTACAAGTGTCCTTTTGAAGCAGCGACTGTAGAACCAACACCTTAGTCGTTACACTAAGAGACCCCTTGCCGAGGTTGCTAGGTATTGGTTTAAGGTCATTACAATATGTTCATCATGTTTCAGCCGATTAATCTCCAAGATGCAGGTTGCATGTTTGTAAGAAAATGACATAAAGCTGCCATGACACCATAATATGATACCTATCAATATTTAAAGAGTTTAATTCCAAGAAGCTATATAAACATTTTCCAAAATGTTGGTAAATTAGCTTTAATTGCTTAAAGGAATAAAAGAGGCATGGGGTTGTTCAATGACAGACATGTATTTGTTTATAATCTATCACATGATGGTTTCATTTCAGAGAGACGGCATTTTTGCAAAATGCTATATATACGCCTTACTCTCAGAGAAATAAGTAGTACTGCTAGGTTTTAGACAAAAATGTAACAAGAAAATGTAACAAATAACATTTTTTTTTATAAAGAACTGTAATAAATTATACATTTGTGTCATCAATATCTTTTTTTATTTATATACAGTAAAATGAGATCTGTATGTAAAACATTTACATTTGACATTTTATTCATTTAGCAGATGCTCTTCTCCAGAGCGACTTACAATAAGTGCATTCATAAAATATACAGGATACAAACATTCCATTCCAGCTAAACAATGGATGTTCTGTGTTTTGCAAAAAAAACTCATTTTCATACACATCAAAAATCTATTAATTAAAAATCTGAGGACACTAATATTTTACACGCACACAAATGTACCCTAATGTACCCATTTCTGATCAAAAAACAGAAATGTTAAAAATTGGTGGATATCGCGTTTTGGAAATAAAGTCTTCATCTGTAGAACTTAACATTCAGACACTCTCTGCTCTTCTTTTCTCCATCTGCCTTTCTGGAGTTCTCACACGTGTGTGTGTGTGTGTGTGTGTGTGTGTGTGTGTGTGTGTGTGTGTGTGTGTGTGTGTGTGTGTGTGTGTCTAACTGCAACCCAACCAACGTTCACCAAACCCGATGTGTCATCACTGGCTTTTTCCTAAGGTGAGAGAGCAGAAGCCAAGAGAAGGGTGATGTCGTCTTTGGTGGACATCTGTGAGGAGAAAATGGTGACTACATGTGAGGTAACAGGTTTGTGAGGTCACCCCTCATCACCTTTTCTCATCCAAGTCACTGAACTCAAACTTAGTGAAGAGGATAAGAAGTTGTTGAAGGGAATAGCAACCTTCGTGCTAGATCATCCATCTGTCACCCCAGTGCAATGGAATTAATGGAATTGTGTCACTGGCCTTCTTATGGTTCTGGAATATGGCAAACGCTTGCTCTTACAAAGGGTGTGGACTGTTCCTGATTTCCTGCAAGGATTAACTAAATGATTACTCTGAACTACTTCACTTCCTGTGAAAAGTTGTAGTTGTTGCAATGCCAGGTGACCCAAGCTGTGTCTAAGAGATACAATTTAATAACTAACACTAAGAAGCATGAAATGACTAAAATGGGACTATGACAAAAAGGTAATTTAGTCCAAGACTAAGTTTAAAATTAAATCTAAAATAGTTGATAAAATGACCAATAATGTGTACGAAGTTGTAGCTAACGTGGCAGAGTATTGGCCCAGTGCCCAAAGTACAAGTGTACACTCTGAGGCTTCCTCTTCCCACAGACTCTCCAAGTACTGCTTCTCTTCTCTCTCTGAGGTCAGGTCACATATTCACTATATGAAACAGGATGAGCTTGTGTTCAGTTGTATAACTGCTGTTTGATTAGTATTTTTTCAACCACAAACTGGTTGAATCAACATTGTTTCAATGTACTTTGTCATTGTATTGTGATGTGGACTCTACGTGTAAAATACATCGGATTTGCAATAAGTCATAAAAAAATACTGTTTTGAGGTTGAAATTTCAACCACAGAAATATGTCATTATGTCAACCAATTTTCAACACAAACCTTTATCACCACTATCAGAAACCACTATCAGAAAAAGCAAGAGGCCGGCAGGACCTCCTACTGGACAGTTGATCTATCTATCCCTTTCGTCTCCCATTCAGGTATTTAACCAATTCAGCCTTGCTTAGCTTTCATATTTGTCACTGTCTATAACCAATGTGCTATCGTGAGAATGATTGTTGGAGAGTTTCCACTTCCCACTGTTGCTATTTTTTTATGTAATTCCAAAGGGATGGTTTAACAAAGCAAATGAAACCATACTTTATCAATGTAATCATATTTCATCAATGATGCTATTACGTCTATATAGCATTTTAGGAGAAGTAATCAACAAATATTCTTTCAATTTCACCCAGGATTCATCATAAAATAGACAATAAATATAGGCCTAGGGTTTTAAGCTTTGGTTGATTTCACATTTACAGTAATTCCAGTTCATCAACAAGTTAATAATTGATATGTTGGATTCAGGTTTCCATCTCAACCAAAAATGAAGGATGGGACGAAGCCAGTGGCACGAATGGAACTATCCAAGCAGGACATCTCCTTTAATGTTGATATTTGGTTGTGTAGACAACCAAACACAATTCACTATTACTTTTGTAACACAGGAAATAACCTAAAGCGAAGGCTATCTTATAAACTAAAGTAACAGTATTTATTCAATGTTAAAATGAGTAAAACACCCAGGGCCACATTTTGGTGTTACTTGTAACTGTAAACGTCTTCTTATGTAATAGAAAGCGTGCATGTTCAAAATAGCCTGCAAAGCTCGCAGGTCTGTGGAGACCTTCACAATTGCTCTAATAACCTGCAATTCAGGTCATTTCGTTCGGCTATTTGAGGAAGCACAGTGGCAACACGTTCAAGTTGTTGCATGAACAAAACAATATCTCTACTTTTAGATGGTTGAAAGCATAGTTATAACACATTGAGAATTCAACAGACTTTTGGCTGTCTTTTCTGTAAGTGTGTGAATGTATGGGTGTAGAATGTAATCTAATTGATCGTCTCCAAACCAAATACGGCCCAATTCTCCGTGTTGAAATGATGTGGTGTGCCCAGTGGGATGTGTATCAAATATATTTTTTAAACAAGACTCCAAGAATGGGAGAAGAATGAAGAGCAAAAGCCTGTGACTTTATTATAGAACATCTCATCCAAGATACTCTCAATTAAATCACATGACAATGATTAGCAATCAGTCCTTCTCAATCTGCACTGTTATACACATTATACATATGCTACATTATACACATGCTACATTATCAGTAATATACTGTATACACTACTTAGATTGCCATGATGTTTGTAAACCAAGGAGCACCTTTGGCAAGTGTCACGTTAACATGGAACATTTTTGGGTTATATTGTGACTTTGTACATGTGTTCTTCAACGAAAACGAACACAGCTCCCCTGCTGTTGACAAGCGCAAGTTGAAGGCAGCCGTCATTCTCTGTGTCAATATTTGACCGCCTGTCAGAGTTAGCCTGGGGACAATAGGTGAGGTCATTTTACCAGGCCAACTTGCTTTTCTTCCAGGGATGTTTTGAAGAAGAAAGGGTAAGAGGGAGGGGAGAGGGACCGCTCTAGCCTTGTTTTCCATTCACTCTAGACAGCTGGGAAAGCAAACAATGATGTGAAGCAAGCAGTGGCCTTCCCCTGTAAACAACCTAAACAGGACCCCTCCCTGAGGATAGGAACCCCCCCTACCTGGTTACACTTCTGTACACAACACTGGGCCTACTCACAGTCACACCACACCACACTGCACCACTGAGCAACAGCTGCTCCGACCAAAACAACACGCCAAAGCTGGGCAGTGACATCATTCATAGGTCTGTTTTAGGAAAAATAAACAAACAAAATAAACTTGGACCTAATACTGCAGGGGTGGGAAACTCATGTCCTGGAAGGGCTGTAGTGGGTGCAGGCTTTTCTTCTAGCCCAGCAATGACACATTATTCAGCTAATAGTAGTCTTGATTAAATACTTTGGTTGGTTGGTTAGTAACCTTCCACTTGGGAACTCAACCCACTGGGCACACACCGGTTGAATCAACTTTATTTCCATGTCATTTCAATGTAATTACGTTGAACCAGCGTGGAATAAACATTGAGTTCACATCTGTGCCTAGTGGGAAAGAAGTGTGAAACTTTTGTATTCAGGTAGAGGTGACAGACAGTATTGTCTGTTTGCATTGAGTCATCTGGAACAGATGAATTGTAAGTTGCCAATTAACTGTTCTAGTAGAGAAAGAGGAGCACTTTATTCTTGGCACCCAGCATTGAAATGTGGCTATTTTCACTTTGTCACAATGTGTCAGTGCCTGGTTTCCCGCTGCCTATTACGCTGAGTCATACAGCCTATCACTGTTAGTCCTGGTAAAGTTTTAGTTGGAACATTTGTTTAAAAAAAAAACTGGTGGCCATTAATTTGTACATCCAAAAGGGGTGTGTCATACAACCTACACAAACACCCACCTCTCTTCTCCAATCCTCTAGCGTACCTGACTGAAAAGGGTGTTTGTGTGTACTTATGGCCAACAGTAGAGTTGTTTGAAGCCTTGTCACTGTTCACACTGACACACGCACGCACACACGCACGCACACACACACACACACACACACACACACACACACACACACACACACACACACACACACACACACACACACACACACACACACACACACACACACACACACACATACATACACACACACACACACTGGACAGGGTTACCTATGTCCTTCTATGTCTCCAATCCCCTGGGACTGCTCTGTCTGTTTCCCCTGCTGGAAACACAGTGTAGCCTACTGCTGGTGAGCTAACCTCGGACTTGTTTTCAATTGTAATTGTTGATGGGATGAAAGTTCATCCATGCAAAAAGTCCCTGGTCTTGAGAATGACTATTGAGGAACTGTACTGCAGTCATACATAAATAACTCAGTTCTCCACAATCTTGAGAGAGAGAGAGAATTAAGAGTTTCAAGTTACATTACGCAGAGCTTGAGGAGTCTTTCCATGCCCTCCTCAGAGGAGAGCCAGACACAGGAGAGGAGATTCTGGGAGTCTTATCTGTAATTACATGCCACTCCACCTGGAGTAGAGGAGAGAAGAATCAGCCAGGGCATGGGGATGGGGTTGTGAATATGAATGTGTATTTGTACTGTGTGTGTGTGTGTCAGCTCCAGCGCTGTCATCATCGTCACACACATGTACACACACATCATACTGTACATCACACACATCACTCATTCACCTCCTCATGAGACTGACAGCTGACAATTGGTAGATTGACATGGTTGTAGTACTGTAGATTGAGCCAAAGATTCACTGTTTTCAATTCAACCCCTCTACAGTATCTTATTTCACTAGATTCTAAAAAGCAGCTCTAGACTGAGCGGCAGACAGGCAGCTGCCTGGGGGGGAAAGCAGGGGAGTCACTGGGTCACCAAAGCACGGTCTGTTAGAGTTTTCAGACAGTTTTCAGAACACATTGCTCTAGGCATAAACATAAACCCATGCCTCATCTACTGAGGTTCCAGAGGCCTGAGTTTGTTTCATGTCTGTGCAGTAAAATGTGATAGGACTTAGGACACCACTTCTTTTACTGAAACTTCAGTGAAATGCCACTGCTCTCGCTCTGAAAGAGAGAGAAATAGAGAGAGATATGTGGGAGACGTGTTAAAGTATCACTGCTCCAAAAAACGTCCGTCAACGTTACCATGGACACCACAGAGGAACCAGAACAAGTGGTGTACAATCAATTAAAACTAATGTGTGGAGACGCGGCTTACGTAGCTAGTGGAAGTTGTTATGGCAACAAGTTTGGTACTATTCTTCTATGGCTAGAGAAAATATTTTGGGGGAGAAATAGATGCTAATATGATTCAAACTTCAGTAACTTTAATGATATGGCTGTAAATTGGGAGAGGCAGCTGTGACAAGCGAACGAGGCAGTCTGAATACCAAAGACCTTGGGATGATGAAACGTCTGTTAGCTATTGTGTCCCTGTTCACTTAAAATGTTTTATTTGTGATGCGCTCCATTTGCTTTATGGTTTTGTAAATAGACTGATATTAACCCATTACTTGCTTTATTTGTCTCTCATATTGACAGCCTTATTATTATTCTGGAAACCTCTATCCTGCTGACTGTGGCTAGGTTGTGTTGTGTGGCTCCCTGGTGTCTTTTCAGCACAGTTTCCAACATGGAAACTCCTACGAAAGAACACAGGTCCAGAAAAATATAGTTTTCTCTCATCATTGGAAAATTCACCTGCTCAGTCAGCGTGTTAAAGTGTATATATGTATTTGACCACCACACGGAATGTATCTTAACCCTCAATCTGATATATAGTAACTCCATCAAGGTTGGATAAAGAGCTAAACTTATCGCATTCTAGAACAACAGAGAATACTAACATGATGTAGAGCTTGGACATTGATGTTCATAGTGAAACAACAACCTGGATGTACTAGAGGTACTGTAGACAGTCTTCAAAACAGGTCGACTAAACCTCCTCAAGCTTCAAAATAGCCTTTTCCCTCTGCGTGGCCAATATGTGCCAGCTGTGCTATAGTATATAAATACAACTAACAAAAACAAGATTGTCCATCCGTCCACCCTCTGCCCCCTCTTGGAAATGAATCATTGAAGCTTTTGAAATCCTCGCTGTTCAATAGATTGCTTCGTTAACATGAATCAGACTTTCAAAGCAGCTTGTGGGGGACCCTTCGGAGGGACCTTTGGAGGGTCCAGGACAAAACGACCCTAGATGAATGCATTAGAGCTTAATATTTAACATCAATGGGTTACGCAATGCATTTTAACCTGGTCACTGATACAGGATGAAGGAGTTATTTAAGACAGAGACAAAGGCCATCATGATGCAAAGCATGGCGGGTATGTCCTGTACACCAGACCATATCATAATTATGTACTTTAAAATATTAATGTACAGGTCAACAGTGGGGAATAAGCTGTTAAATCAGGGTAAGATAGCAAACAATATGCTCACTGTCATCAGCTGAATTTGCTTGAACTTCCTTTTTGAACTTCCTCAAAGACAAAAGTTACCTGGCCAGTTTGAATGTTTGGAATAACTGAAGAAAATATTCTGAACTTCCAGGTAGTAGAAAAAGGCTGTTTACATCTTAAAGAGGCATGGCTGGTATTCATTGAGCTTGAGACTAAGTCACAACAATAGTCAAACAAAGTGTGCTTAAACTAATAACACAGAAATTATTGTATTTTTCTTGTCTATATTGAATACATCATTTCAACATTCACAGTGTAGGCTGGAAAAAGTATGTGAACCACTAGGCTGATGCTAATTGAAGTCAGGAGTCCACTCACCTGGAGTCGAATCAATGAGATGAGATTGGAGATTTTGGTTAGAGCTGCCTTGCCCCATAAAAAACACTGACAAAATTTGAGTTTGCTATTCACAAGAAGCATTGCCTGATATGAACCATGCCTCTAACAAAAGAGATCTCAGAAGACCTAAGATTAAAAATTGTTGACTTGCATGAAGATGGAAAGGGTTACAAAAGTATCTCTAAAATCCTTGATGTAAGACCAATTGTCTATAAATGGAGAAAGTTCAGCACTGTTGCTACTCTCCCTAGGAGTGACTGTAAGTCAAGGATGACTGCAAGAGCACAGCGCAGAATGTTCAGAGAGACTAAGAAGAATCCTAGTGTCAGCTAAAGACTTACAGAAATCTCTGGAAGATGCTAACATCTCTGTTGACGAGTCTACAATACGTAAAACACTAAACAAGAATGGTGTTCATGGGAGGACTCCACAGAAGAAGCCACTGCTGTCTAAAAAAAACATTGCTGTACCTCTGAAGTTAGCAAAAGAGCACCTGGATGTTCTGCAGCGCTACTGGCAAAATATTCTGTGGACAGATGAAACTAACGTTGTGTTGTTTGGAAGGAACACACAACACTATGTGTGGAGAAAAAAAGGCACAGCACACCAACATCAAAACCTCCTCCCAACTGTAAACGATGGTGGAGGGAGCATCATGGTTTGGGGCTGCTTTGCAATCATCGGCGGAAAAATGAATTCCCAAGTTTATCAAGACATTTTGCAGGAGAATGTAAGGCAATCTGTCCGCCAATTGAAGCTCAACAGAAGTTAGGTGATGTAACAGGACAACAACCCAGAACACAGAAGTAAATCAACAACAGTATGGCTTGAACAGAAGAAAATATGCCTTCTGGAGTGGCCATGTCAGTCCTGACCTCAACCCGATTGAGATGCTGTGGCATGACCTCAAGAGAGCGGTTCACACCAGACATCCCAAGAATATTATAGAACTGAAACAGTTTTGTAAAGAGGAATGGTCCAAAATTAATCCTGACCATTGCGCAGGTCTGAGACGCAACTACAGAAAACGTTTAGTTGAGGTTATTGCTGCCAAAGGAGGGTCAACCTGTAATTAAATTCAAGGGTTCACATACTTTTCCAACCTGCACGGTGTGTTCAATAAAGACATGAAAAATTATAATTGTTTGTGTGTTATTAGTTTAAGCAGACTGTGTTTGTCTATAGCTTTGACTTAGATGATCAGATAACATTTTATGACCAATTTATGCAGGAATCCAGGTAATCGTAAAGGGTTCACATAGTTTTTCTTCCCACTGCAGATCCCAAAACACAATTGCAATATTTTCAAATCATTTTTGAGATGCTTCATGTTTTTCCATTATGGAATGCAAACGTTAGATGGCATAACTGAGGAAGACAGTATGTGAAAGACAGATAATGACACTGAAAATGTATGTATGAATGAGGCTGGTACGGTCCCAGATTCCTTCCATGCTATTTAGCAGTCCATCCCAAATGGCACCCTATTCCCATTATAGTGCACTACTTTTGAAGTTCTATAGTAGGGTGTCATTTGGGACACAACCTCAGTCACGGAGTGTTATCCATGTTTCCTTTTTTGTATACTTGGTCTTTCATGAGTTTGGCTTCTCACCATCTGACAAACATGTTGGAAGGGGTAGTAGTTGGAGTTCGGAATGAGGGTTTTTTGCTTGGATGGTGGGTGTAGAGGCCAGCCCCCAGTCATGGACCTGGGTTGAGCTGGCCCGCCATGGTGCAGGAAGCCTGGAGGGGGAGTTGATGGGGAGGCCAGCCCCCAGTTTTGGACCGAGGTTGGTGGCTAGCCTCCCAGCAGCATCAGCTCCCAGTCGTGGACTGGTGTTGTGATGAGCCTGCTGGTAGGGCCAACCCCTGGTCATAAGCATCACGCAGGAAGCCTGGCGGGTGACTTGATGTGGCCGTGTGTCACACACCAGCAAGCACTTGCAGTAAAGACTGTTAGGGTAATGTACAAAGGCATGAAGAATGATGGTGTTTAAATACTATGGGGGTGGTTGATTAAGCAAGGGGATTCCGACTAGGGAGTCAGGCATGTGGCTAATGAAGATTGGATGCAGGTGAACAAATTGGCATGGTCACGGCCCTATGATCATATATGGAATTGCTGCTCCAGGGCCGCGTTCCAATATGAATGTCGGTGCTCATTTATGGAGTTCCTGCTCCAGGCCATGTTACAATATGAAAATCTGTGCCCATATATGGAGATCATGCTCTAGGGCTGCGAGCCCATTTATGGAAGTTGCTGTTGTGGATTAGCTATATCATCTGAAGCTCTCCTCCCGAAACTGCATTATAAACTAGTTATCTTTGTCCTTTATAATCTCCGCTGCACATTTCCTTTCATGTTCTGTTCAAAATAAACATCCTTTTCTTTATGTATGTATGTGTATATATGCAGTGTGTATGTACAGTTGAAGTTGGATGTTTACATACACCTTAGCCAAGTACATTTAAACTCAGTTTTCACATTACCTGACATTTAATCAGAGTAAAAATGACCTCTCTTAAATCAGTTAGGATCACCAATTTATTTTAAGAATGTGAAATTTCAGAATACTAGTAGAGAGAATGATTTATTTCAGCTTTTATTTCTTTCATCACATTCCCAGTGGGTCAGAAGTTTACATACACTAAATTAATATTTGGTACCATTGCCTTTAAATTGTTGAACTTGGGTCAAATGTTTCGAGTAGCCTTCCACAAGCTTCCCACAATAAGTCAGGTGAATTTTGGCCCATTCCTCCTGACAGAGCTGGTGTAACTGAGTCAGGTTTGTAGGCCTCCTTGCTCGCACACACTTTTTCAGTTCTGCCCACAAATGTTCTATAGGATTGAGGTCAGGGCTTTGAGATGGCCACTCCAATACCTTGACTTTGTTGTCCTTAAGCCATTTTGCCACAACTTTGGAAGTATGCAATTGTTGGAAAAATGACTTGTGTCATGCACAAAGTAAATGTCCTAACCAACTTGCCAAATCTATAGTTTCTTAACAAGATATTTGTGGAGTGGTTGAAAAACCTAAGTGTATGTAAACTTCCGACTTCAACTGTCTGTATCTATATTATTTTACTAGCGATATAATTATTATTTACTATTATGTATTGATTTAAATCTTACATTTCTTCACTCTTTATGCGATGCACAATGCAGAGAAAACCAGAAGAAGAATTAACATTGAAATATTGTAATGTTTGTTTACGTATATAAACAATATACAATATCAACATAAATAGATAGACGCAAAGCCTGCGTTTACATACAGTAGTAGACCAATAGTATAAAGACAGATCTACGGTATCGTCTATGTTTACGTAGTCCACCCACATTTAATTTGACCAAGAAATGCACCATGACCAATAAATGTAAATTATGCAAATGTCACAAAACATTTTGCCTATACACCAAACCATCGAGGTCTGATTCTCATTACAGTGCTTTACTTAAATACAACCTTGTCAAATGAAATGCTTGGAGTACTACAGTCTTTAGTGTTGTGGAGCCAATCAGTGTTGGGACTGGAAATCATTGGGAGGAGATGGAGCCTTCTAGAACACACTGGTCTGAAATGGCACCCTATTACCTATGTAGTGCATTAGTTTTGACCGGGGCCCATAGAGCACTACATGCAGTCATCTCGAAAACGATTGGCACCCATGATAAAGCTGAGCAAAAAAAAGACTAATACAATTACTCAGAGAAATATATATTTTTCTCTAAAAGATATGGATTAAAATGATTGGCACCCCTGTTTTCAATATCCTAGTTTGTTCACCCTCCCCTTGCAATTATTACAGCACTTATGCTGTATTCGTAACCAAGTGGGAAGTGGAAATTTACCACATACGACTGGAAATATCTCCCACATGATGACCTCTGACATCAACTACGAAGAAAATGACCTCGATAACAGTATTTTTGGCAGTTAAATGCAAAAAAAAACATGATTTATAAAAATGATCTATTATACAGTTTTTGAACACTATAATTAGTTTACAAGTATTATAGCTGTACTTTTAGTTTATTGTTTACACAGCTTGTCGGCAATTTGCCAATCTGCGTTTCTCAATGAGCTCAAAGCATATGAATGCATCCAACAGGTATTTACAACTGCACATCTGGTAAAATCCCACTTGGTTAGAAACGCAGCATATGACATGACATTCAACGGTTTTAGTGCTCAAAACATTTCCTTGTTGCCTGGATGGTTTATCTCTTTCTTATCATTTCCTTGTTGCCTGGATGGTTTATCTCGTTCTTATCATTTCCTTGTTGCCTGGATGGTTTATATCTTTCTTATCATTTCCTTGTTGCCTGGATGGTTTATCTCGTTCTTATCATTTCCTTGTTGCCTGGATGGTTTATCTCTTTCTTATCATTTCCTTGTTGCCTGGATGGTTTATCTCTTTCTTATCATTTCCTTGTTGCCTGGATGGTTTATCTCTTTCTTATCATTTCCTTGTTGCCTGGATGGTTTATCTCGTTCTTATCATGCTGGATGTTGATTCAAGTTAGTCTACCATTACAAAGAGCAGTGTTTTGGTAAATACATTGCTAAAAATGTTGCAAACTTACCTATATCCTTGTAATTGAAGAGGTGAAGTGTTTGGTTGTTCTGCTCGAACAGGGGTTGAGTTGCTGAATACAGGTGCATTCTGGAGTGATAATTACCCTGCAATGTTGGGAAGGCCTAATGTAATGTTTCTAAAGGGGAAGAGAAATGTGTACCCCGGTTTATTTCTGCCAACAGCAGTGTTAAACACTAGTATGGACAATTCATAGATCTTTCAGAATGTATTCACTACCCTTTACTTTTTCCACATGTTATTGTGTTACATCCTGAGTTTAAAACGTGGCCTATTAAATAGAAACGTTGTGTCACTGATCTACACACAATACCCCATAATGTCAAAGTGGAATTATGTTTTTAGAAATGTTTGCAAATAAAAATAAAAGCTGAAATGTCTTCAGTCATTAAGTATTTTGTTATGGCGAGCCTAAAAAATTTCAGGAGAAAAAGGTGCCTAACATTTAAAATAATAAGTTGCATGGACTCACTCTGTGTTCAATAATAGAATTTAACATGATTTATAAATGACTACCCCATCTCTTTACCCCACAAATACAATTATTTGTAAGGTCCCTCAGTCAAGCAGTGCATTTCAAGTACAGATTCAACCACAACGAGTAGGGAGGTTTTCCAGTGGTTTGGAAAGAAGAGCACCTAATAGTATATGGGTAAAAAAAGCTGACATTGAATATCCCTTTGAGCATGGTAAAGTTAGTAATTACACTTGGGATGGTGTATCAATACACCCAGACACTACAAAGATACAGGCGCCCTTCCTAACTCAGTTGCCGGAGAGGAAGGAAACCGCTCAGGGATTTCACCATGAGGCCAATGGTGACTTTAAAACAGTTACAGAGTTTGATGTCTGTGAAAGGAGAAGACTGAGGATGGATCAACAACAGTGTTGTTACCCCACAATACTAACATAAATAACAGAGTGAAAAGAAGGAAGCGTGTACAGAATAAAAATATTCGAAAACATTCATCCTGTTTGCAATAAGACACTAAAGTAACACAGAAGAAATTGTGGCAAAGAAATGTTAGTTTTATCCTGAATACAAAGTGTTATGTTTGGGGCAAATCTAACACAACACATCACTGTGGACCACTCGTCATTTTTTCAAGCATGGTGGTGGCTGCATCATGTTGGGTATGCTTGTCATCGGCAAGGACTAGGGAGTTTTTCTGTATAAAAAGATACAGAATAGAGCTAAGCACAGGCAAAATCCTATAGGAAAACTTGGTTCAGTCTGCCTTCCACCAGACACTGGGAGACAAATTCACCATGAGGCATGACATGACCTAAAACACAAGGACAAATATACACTGGAGTTGCTTACCAAGATAACATTAATTGTACATGAGTGGCCTAGTTACAGTTTTGAATTAAATCATCTTAAAAATATATGGCAAGACTTGATGACTTTATGGCAATGACTGTCTAGCAATGATCAACAGCCAACTTGACAGAGCTTGAATAATTTTTCTTAGAATAATGTGCAAATATTGTACAATCCAGATGTGCAAAGCTCTTAGAGACTTACCCAGAAAGACTCACAACTGTAATCTCTGCCAAAGGTGATTCTAACATGTATTGACTCAGGAGGTACTTACTTACACTATCAAATATTATTGATTATTGAAATAACCATATTCAAGTAGGCTATAACCACATATAGGCATACAAACATATACAGTACAGTGCCTTCAGAAAGTTTTCATACCTCTTGACTTTTTCCATAACATTTTGTCTTACAAAGTGGGATTAAAATGGATTTTTATTTTATTTAAATTGTCAACGATCTACATAAAATACTATGTAACGTCAAAGTGGAAGAACATTTTTTACTTTTTATTAATGGAAAATAAAATAGCAATATCTTGAATAGGCACACTACTGGTCAAAAGTTTTAGAACACCTACTTATTCAAGGGTTTTTTCTTAATTTGAACTATTTTCTATATTGTAGAATAATAGGGAAGACATCAAAACTATAAAAAAACACATTTGGAATCATGTAGTAACCAAAACAGTGTTCAACAAATCAAAATATATTTTATATTTGAGATTATTCAAATAGCCACCTTTGCCTTGATGACATCTTTGCACACTGTTGGCATTCTCTCAACCAGCTTCACCTGGAATCTGCATTGTGTCCCACCCATCACCCGCAAACTCCTCTTTTACGCTACTGCTACTCTCTGTTCATCATATCAATAGTCACTTTAACCATATCTACAGCACATGTACATACTACCTCAATCAGCCTGACTAACCGGTGTCTGTATGTAGCCTCACTACTTTTATAGCCTCGCTACTGTATTTAGTCTGTCTTTTTACTGTTGTTTTATTTCTTTACCTACCTATTGTTCACCTAATACCCCTTTTGCCCTATTGGTTAGAGCCTGTAAGTAAGCATTTCTCTGTAAGGTCTACTACACCTGTTGTATTTGGCGCACGTGACAAATACAATTTTATTTGAATTGGAATGCTTTTCCAACCGTCTTGAAGGATGCAGCACTCCATCACTCTCCTTCTTGGTAAAATAGCGCTTACACAGCCTGGAGGTGTGTTGGGTCATTGTCCTGTTGAAAAACAAATGATAGTCCCACTAAGCCCAAACCAGATGGGATGGCGTATCGCTGCAAAATGCTGTGGTAGCCATGCTGGTTAAGTGTGCCATGAATTCTAAATAAATCATTGACAGTGTCACCAGTAAATCACCCCCACACCATCACACCTCCTCCTCCATGCTTTACAGTGGGAAATAAACATGCAGAGATCATCCGTACACCCACACCACGTCCCACAAAGACACAGTGGTTGAAACCAAAAATCTCCAATTTGGACTCCAGACCAAAGGACAAATTTCCACCATTCTAATGTCCATTGCTCATGTTTCTTGGCCCAAGCAAGTCTCCTCTTCTTATTGGTGTCCTTTAGTAGTGGATTCTTTGCAGCAGCTCAACCATGAAGGCCTGATTCACACAGTCTCCTCTGAACAGTTGATGTGGAGATTTGTCTGTTTCTTGAACTCTGTTAAGCATTTATTTGGGCTGCAATTTCGGAGGCTGGTAACTAATGAACTTATCCTCTGCAGCAGAGTTAACTCTGGGTCTTCCATTCCTGTGCCAGTCCTCATGAGAGCCAGTTTCATCATAGTGCTTGATGGTTTTTGTGACTGCACTTGAAGAAACTTTAAAAGTTCTTGAAATATTCCGTACTGACTGACCTTCATGTCTTAAAGTAATGATGGACTATCATTTCTCTTTGCTTATTTGAGCTGTTATAGCCATAATATGGACTTGGTCTTTTATCAAATAGGGCTCTGTATACCCCCCCCCCCCCCCCCCCCCCCCCTACATTGTCACTGATTGGCTCAAACGCATTAAGTGTCACGCCCTGACCTTAGAGAGCCTTTTTATTTCTCTATTTGGTTAGGTCGGGGTGTGATTTGGGTGGGCATTCTAGTTTTCTATTTCTTTGTTGACCGGGTATGGTTCCCAATCAGAGTCTATCGTTGTCTCTGATTGGGGATCATACTTAGGCAGCCTTTCTTCCCACCTTAGTTTGTGGGATTTTGATTTTGTGTTGTTAATGTGTAGCCTGCAGAACGTTACGTTCGATTATACAGTGCCTTGCGAAAGTATTCGGCCCCCTTGAACTTTGCGACCTTTTGCCACATTTCAGGCTTCAAACATAAAGATATAAAACTGTATTTTTTTTGTGAAGAATCAACAACAAGTGGGACACAATCATGAAGTGGAACGACATTTATTGGATATTTCAAACTTTTTTAACAAATCAAAAACTGAAAAATTGGGCGTGCAGAATTATTCAGCCCCTTTACTTTCAGTGCAGCAAACTCTCTCCAGAAGTTCAGTGAGGATCTCTGAATGATCCAATGTTGACCTAAATGACTAATGATGATAAATACAATCCACCTGTGTGTAATCAAGTCTCCGTATAAATGCACCTGCACTGTGATAGTCTCAGAGGTCCGTTAAAAGCGCAGAGAGCATCATGAAGAACAAGGAACACACCAGGCAGGTCCGAGATACTGTTGTGAAGAAGTTTAAAGCCGGATTTGGATACAAAAAGATTTCCCAAGCTTTAAACATGCCAAGGAGCACTGTGCAAGCGATAATATTGAAATGGAAGGAGTATCAGACCACTGCAAATCTACCAAGACCTGGCCGTCCCTCTAAACTTTCCGCTCATACAAGGAGAAGACTGATTAGAGATGCAGCCAAGAGGCCCATGATCACTCTGGATGAACTGCAGAGATCTACAGCTGAGGTGGGAGACTCTGTCCATATGACAACAATCAGTCGTATATTGCACAAATCTGGCCTTTATGGAAGAGTGGCAAGAAGAAAGCCATTTCTTAAAGATATCCATAAAAAGTGTAGTTTAAAGTTTGCCACAAGCCACCTGGGAGACACACCAAACATGTGGAAGAAGGTGCTCTGGTCAGATGAAACCAAAATTGAACTTTTTGGCAACAATGCAAAATGTTATGTTTGGCGTAAAAGCAACACAGCTGAACACACCATCCCCACTGTCAAACATGGTGGTGGCAGCATCATGGTTTGGGCCTGCTTTTCTTCAGCAGGGACAGGGAAGATGGTTAAAATTGATGGGAAGATGGATGGAGCCAAATACAGGACCATTCTGGAAGAAAACCTGATGGAGTCTGCAAAAGACCTGAGACTGGGACGGAGATTTGTCTTCCAACAAGACAATGATCCAAAACATAAAGCAAAATCTACAATGGAATGGTTCAAAAATAAACATATCCAGGTGTTAGAATGGCCAAGTCAAAGTCCAGACCTGAATCCAATCGAGAATCTGTGGAAAGAACTGAAAACTGCTGTTCACAAATGCTCTCCATCCAACCTCACTGAGCTCGAGCTGTTTTGCAAGGAGGAATGGGAAAAACTTTCAGTCTCTCGATGTGCAAAACTGATAGAGACATACCCCAAGCGACTTACAGCTGTAATCGCATCAAAAGGTGGCGCTACGAAGTATTAACTTAAGGGGGCTGAATAATTATGCACGCCCAATTTTTCAGTTTTTGATTTGTTAAAAAAGTTTGAAATATCCAATAAATGTCATTCCACTTCATGATTGTGTCCCACTTGTTGTTGATTCTTCACAAAAAAATACAGTTTTATATCTTTATGTTTGAAGCCTGAAATGTGGCAAAAGGTCGCAAAGTTCAAGGGGGCCGAATACTTTCGCAAGGCACTGTATATATATATATTTTTTTTGGGTGTTCATCAAATTAAGGAAGATGTACACTTACCACGCTGCACCTTGGTCCAATCCTTCTCTAAACGATCGTGACAGAAGATCCCACCACCAAAGGACCAAGCAGCGTGGCCAGGAGGAGCAGGGATCCTGGGCCCGGGAGAAAAGGGAGTGGAGGACATCATGGACATGGGAGGAGATTATGGCAGGAGACAAGACCCTGACATGGAAGCAGGCGGAGGCAGCGAAGAAGGATCAACGACGACTCCGGGGTTCACAACCACGACGGAAGCCCGAGAGGCAGCCAGCACACTGAGTGGTCGGCGGAACCGAGGGATGAACCAGAGCCAGTCAGGGAGTCGAGTGAGGAACTCGACAAAAGATTCCGGAGAGAGGTGTGGGCGTTGAGAGCGCTGTAGAGCGGGCGTGCTGAGGAGCGTGACACCAGTCCGGTGTCATATGCACCAGTTTCACGCATCTGGCCTCCAGTGCGCCTCCTCAGTCCGGTATGTCCTGTGTCTCCTCCATGCACTCGCCCTGGGGTGTGTGTTACCGTTCCGGTACAATGTGTGCCGGTTCTACGCACCGTGTCTCCGGTGCGCCTTCACAGACCAGTGCCCCGCACTTGCCGGGCTAAAGTGAGAATCCAGATAGGACGGGTTGTGCCAGCTCTACGCTCCAGACCTCCAGTGCGCCTCCACGGTCCAGTATATCCTGTGCCATCTCCATGCACCCGGCCTCCAGTTCGTGTCTCCAGCCTGGTATGTCCTGTGCCTGCTCCACACACAAAGCCTCCAGTGATGATCCATGGCCTGGAGCCTCCAGTGGTGTTCCATGGCCATGGAGCCTCCAGTGGTGATCCATGGCCCGGAGTCTCCAGTGATGATCCATGGCCCGGAGCCTCCAGTGATGATCCATGACCCGCAGTCTCCAGTGAAGATTCATGGCCCGGAGCCTCCAGCGACGATTCAAGGTCCGGAGCCTCCAGCGACGGTCTGCGGTCCAGAGCCTCCAGCTGCGGCCGGCGGTCCAGAGCCACCGGCGGCAGTCCAGAGCCTCCAGCGGCGGTCCAGAGCCTCCTTCGGCGGTCGGCGGTCCAGAGCCTCCAGTGGCGGTCGGCAGTCCAGAGCCTCCAGCGACGGTCGGCGGTCCAGAGCCTCCAGCGACGGTCGGCGGTCCAGAGCCTCCAGCGACGGTCGGCGGTCCAGAGCCTCCAGCGACGGTCGGCGGTCCAGAGCCTCCAGCGGGGTTTCCCAGTCCGGAGCTTCCGCCGACAATCTACGGTCCGGAGTCCCCGGCGCCGAACTACGGTCCGGAGTCCCCGGCGACGATCTTCGGTCCGGTTCCTCTGGCGACGATATACGGTCCGGTTCCTCCGGTGAAGATCTACGGTCCGGTTCCTCCGGCGACGATATACGGTCCGGTTCCTCCGGTGATGATCTACGGTCCGGAGCCTCCAGCGACGATCCACGGTCCGGTTCCACGGAAGCGGAGGGATCAGCGATGGGATCTTGATTTTGTATAGTAACTGTGTAGCCTGCAGAACGTTACGTTTGTTTATATATATCTTTTTTGGGGGGTGTTCATCAAATTAAGGAAGATGTACACTTACCACGCTGCACCTTGGTCCAATCCTTCTCTAAACAAAAAAATGTACTTTTAAGAAGGCACACCTGTTAATTTAAATGCATTCCAGGTGACTACTTCATGAATATGGTTATAGTCTACTTGAATGTGGTTATTGATTATTTCATGTATTTATTCAATGCCAAAAATATTTGATTGGTTGCTAATGGTATATTCAGGTAGGCCTATCCCAGGTATCCTACAAAAACCTGGTCATTGCTATTTATATCAGACATCGTAAGGTTGGCCTACTGTTATGTTAACATTAGCCTTCTGTAGGACAGGGATATTGTGATTTTCTGATACAGCTGACCATGACAATAGTGCTATAAATTCGAATAACGTTTCCGTTAAGTAGCTTCATTTTCCAGAAGCATGTTTTTATTTGAAGTCATTAACAGGCCTGACTGTAGTGGTGGTGCACACAGGGATGTACAGCTGCCATGCTGTGAGAGTGGGCAGGAGATCACACCTTTCCTTCCTACAGTAAAGGGATGCCTGTCTAAGCACTGGGCTTCCTGTGGGCTAAATTAACACAGCCCCTTTTCCTGCCTCAATACTAAAACATAGAGCACCAATAGTATTTCTCCCTCTCCAGCTCTCTCATGTTGTTTACACTGCAAAGTGCTGTGTCATCTGTGCTTTCTCAGTCTGTTGTATACCTAATTTGGTTTAAATAGGCAAGTCAGTTAAGAACACATTCTTATTTACAATGACAGCCTAGGGTTAACTGCCTTGTTCAGGGGCAGAACAACAGATTTTTACCTTGTCAGCTCAGGGACTTGATGCATCAACCTTTTGGTTACTGGCCCAACACTCTAACCACTAGGCTACCTGCCACCCCTATTAGAGCAATAACATAAAGCACTGCAATATGTAGCAATTGGCCGTTCAATACCATGTTGACCCTCTGTAGTGTACCCTTTTGGCTTCACACAACCAAACATGGCCCAACTCAGTAATACCTTCTCTATTTTCTCTATTTCTATGCTGTTAGCCATGATGAGGCTGCCCACGTGTCCACTCATTCACTCCAGGGCAATGTTTACCAATGGGTGGAGTGAACTTTACTGAATAACAACAACAGTGTGTGTATAATGCATATTATCAGTGTTGAGATTAAACTGTGTGTGTGTGTGTGTGTGTATGTGTGTGTGTGTGTGTGTGTGTGTGTATGTGTGTGTGTGTGTGTGTGTGTGTGTGTGTGTGTGTGTGTGTATGTGTGTGTGTGTGTGTGTGTGTATGTGTGTGTGTGTGTGTGTGTGTGTGTGTGTGTGTGTGTGTGTGTGTGTGTGTGTGTGTGTGTGTGAGAGAGAGAGAGAGAGAGAATATTTAGAGTAATAAGCAAAGCACGCAGCTACTGCTGTGTCTCAGTCTGGTGATGTTAATGAAGGTAACTCCATGTGTGACTAATCCAGCAGAAGGGAGAAATGATATTTGTGACGGCTGTGAATACAGGTGGCATTATTATTATTATTCAGAGGATAATGGAGAAAAGAGTGGAGGTGAGGTACACAAACTCGATCTGAAATAAGAAAAAGGTAACGAAAGCCCAGGCTTCGTGACTGTATATAAGGTCACCAATGGCAGAGTAAACAATGGCACATCAGAACCTACTTTCCAGGTTGTTTGAGTGAGCTCACAGAACACAGGAAAGGGGCCTTCAGAAAGAACTTGACTCATGCCACATGTTGTTGTGTTACAGCCTGAATTTAAAATGGATTAAATTAAACAAAATCTCACCCATCTACACACTAGACCCCATAATGACAAAGTGAAAACATGTTTTAAGAAATGTTTGCGAAATTTAGTGAGAATAAAAAACAACATTTAAATATAATATTTCAGACCCCTGAGTCAATACTTGGCAGCGATTACAGCTGTGAGTCTTTCTGGGTAAGTCTCTAAGAGCTTTGCACATCTGTATTGTTCAATATTTGCATATTATTCTTTTTAAAATTCTTCAACCTCTATCAAGTTGGTTGTTGGTCATTGCAACATAGCCATTTCCAAGTCTTGCCATAGATTTTCAAGCTGATTTAAGTCAAAAGGGTAACTACTGTAGGCCACTCAGGAACATTCAATTTAGTCTATTTGGCCATGGTGTTTTAGGTTATTGTCCTGCTGAAAGGTGAATTTGTCTCTCAGTGTCTTGTGGAAAGCAGACTGAACTAGGTTTTCCTATAGGATTTTGCCTGTGCTTAGCTCTGTTTCTTTTTATCCTAAAAATCTCCCTAGTCCTTGCCGATGGAAAATGTACCCATAACATGATGCAGCCACCATCATGCTTGAAAATATGAACAGTGGTACTCAGTGACTTGTTGCCAAAGTTTTTGGTAGTTTTACTTTAGTGCCTTATGGCAAACAAGATGCATGTTTTGGAATATTTTTATTCTGTACAGGCTTCCTTCTTTTCACACTGTCATTTAGGTTAGTATTGTGGAGTAACTACAATGTTGTTGATCCATCCTCAGTCTTCTCCTATCACAGCCTCTCTGGCAACTGAGTTAGGAAGGATGCCTATATCTTTGTAGTGACTGGGTGTATTGATACGCCATCCAGTGTAATTACTAACTTTACCATGCTCAAAGGGATATTCAATGTCAACTTTTTTTTTTAGTAGGTGAAAACCTCCCTGCTCTTTGTGGTTGAATCTGCGTTTGAAATCCACTGCTCGACTCAGGGACCTTACAGATAATTGTATGTGTCGGGTACAGAGATGAGGCAGTCATTTAAAAATCATGTTAATAAACACTATTATTGCTCACAGAGTGAGACTATGCAACTTAGTATGTTATTACTCCAAAACTTATTTAGACTTGTCATAACAAAGGGGTTGAATACTTATTGACTCAAGACATTTCAGCTTTTCATTTTTTGTTCATTTGTAAAAATCTGTAAAGACATAATAACACTGACATTATGGGGTATTGTGTGTAGGACAGTGACACAAAATCTCAATCCATTTTAAATGTAGGCTATAACATAACAAAATGTTGAAAAAGTTGTGGTGTGTGAATACTTTCTGAAGGCACTGTATTCATTTCCAATGTTGTTCAGAAACACATTGGGTGTTGTTTGTTAGTCGGTAACATGATAGTTCCCTCTAATAGCTGTACAGTCCTCTGTCCTTGTTCTTTCCTCTGTAGAAACGGGATAGTTGTGTTGCATGAGTTCATTGTTCCATTGACTCCTCCACAACATCGTCAGACGTTTATTTAATGTAGAGCATGGGTAGGAACACATTCCGACACAGTCTACTCTATCTAAAAGTTATTGTGAGGTTTTTAATGTGTATGCCTTAGTGTTAGACACTGTCATACTCATAGTCATACGAGTACATTGCAAATTCCTTATACTCAAGCAAATGTAATTGGTGCTGTACAGGTGGCCTACCTGAGACCGGCAATTATGTGTGCAACCTAATATCATGTCCCAGTCATTAGGAACCATAATGAATGCATGTTTGAGTCCGACTTGCAGAGAGCCCTTTAGCAAAAAAGGCTGTATAAAATAAATAATACAAATACTGAAATATTTTCTATGCAAAAAAAATGTTTTCATTTCTCAGATATTTATTTATTTTTTAACAAGGAATAAAAATGTATCTAAAAAAGATCCCAGCTAGCACATTTGGTTCCTTGAAAGCTGTTGGAATGCATGTTTTTGGTTTCCCATTGTTTCTGGGAACAAAGTCATATGTTTCCGGACCTGTAAAACTGAAGATTTTTTTAACGTTCTGAGAATGGAAGTGAACATTTTGCTTGTTCTGAGAACATACATTTTAGGTTGCAGAGAAATTCTGGAAAAGTTTCACTTTGGTTCCTTGAAAGTTTTCCTGTGATGTACTGTTCTGTTCTGTATACTATTGTGCTCTACTGTACTGTACTGTGCTTACAAACTTGCCAACTAATATCAACACTTATATTTTGTTTGGAGAAATATATATGTGCCTTGTTATTCCGTTACAAAAAACCCACATATCTTCACCTTCATGAGGAAGGAGGATAAGGAAAGTTCACAGAAGTAACATATAATATCAGTCCTACCAATTAGTTATAGTGTTTTTAATGATATCAATTTTGTTTAATTATTAAGTTAATCAGTAACAGAATTATGAAATCTGAACCAATCATGGACCACAATGTTTGGCCTAAATTAAGGCCAGTCCGGACAAGACCAATAAAACTACTTCTGTGGACGTTGAAATCAAGGCCAGGGCATACTGACCAAATGTCAACGTCCATGTACATCCGGTGTCGTCGGTGCTCAGTGGGTGAGGATGCTGGTTACAGTAAATGGAAAGAGAGGGGCCTCATGGGTATGTGTCAGTAAGAGCTGGGAGAGGTGACATTAACTAGAGAGAGAGAGAGAAGAGAGACAGGGAGAGATAGAGACAGAGGGAGAGTGAGAGGGAGGGGTTGTTCAGACTGGTTTCACCCTTCCTTGGACCAACAAACTACAGAAAGAGAAATAAAAGTGTTATGAGCTGAACATAACAGTATGTAAGTGGAAGGGAGGACAGCAGCAGTAGCAATTGTGGTTTGTCACTACTATGAATTCCCATTGTAGCCAGTCCAATTGCAGTAATTCTGTTACAGATTTTTTGGTAATTCTGTTACCGATTAACTTAATACTTAATAAAAAAAATAATATCAGTAAAAACACTATAGCTAATTGATAGGTCTACCTTTACTTGTTATTTCTGTGAACTTTCATTATCCTCCGTCATGAGGTTGTGAAATTAGAAAATATCTTGAAAAGTTATGTGGGTTTTTGGTAACGGAATTACAAAGCAGATGGCAAATAATTTATCCAAAACTAAATATAAGTGTTGGTATTATTGCGAACAAAAATATAAACACAACATGTAAAGTGTTTGCTTCCATGTTTCATGAGCTGAAATAAAAGACACCAGAAATTTTCCATACGCACGAAAAGCTTATTAATCTCAAATTTTGTGCACAAATTTGTTTACATCCCTGTTAGTAAGCGTTTCTCCTTTGCCAAGATAATCCACCCACCTGACTAGTGTGGAATATCAAGAAGCTGATTAAACAGCATGATCATTACACAGGTGCACCTTGTGCTGGGGGCAATAAAAAGCCAATCTAAAATGTGCAGTTTTGTCACACAACACAATGCCACAGATGTCTCAAGTTTTGAGGGAGTGTGCAATTGGCATGCTGACTGCAGGAATGTCCACCAGAGCTGTTGCCAGAGAATTGAATGTTAATTTCTCTACCATAAGCCGCCTCCAATTTTGTTTTAAAGAATTTGGCAGTACATAAAACCGGCCTCACAACCACAGACCATGTGTACCACGCCAGTCCAGGACCTCCACATTAAGCTTCTTCACCTGCGGGATTGTCTGAGACCAGCCACCTGGACAGCTGATGAAACTGAGAAGTATTTCAGTCTGTAGTAAAGCTCTTTTGTGGTGAAATGCTCATTCTGATTGGCTGGGCCTGGCTCCCCAGTGGGTGGGCCTGGCTCCCAAGTGGGTAGCACTCTTCCACCCACTTGGGAGCTGGGCCGACATGGCTGCGCCCCTGCCCAGTCATGTGAAATCCATAGATTAAGGCTTAGTGAATTTATTTAAATTGACTGATTTCCTTAAATGAACTGTAGCCCCGAGGTGCCTTACTGCTATTATAAACTGGTTACCAACATAATTAGAGTATGGAAAATAAATGTTTTGTCATACCCATGGTAATCGGTCTGCTATACCACGGCTTTCAGCCAATTTCAGCCAATCTACCACGGCTTTCAGCCAATTCAGAGCTCGAACCACACAGTTTAAAATGTCTCTTAAGCCTTCATTTGACACCCAATTTGACATGTTCCTATGAACTTCACTTTGATGCTCATTGGTCCTTTTACAGTACATGGAAATGCCCTACTATGTATGCCCTACTACAACATATATACCATGTTGATGTTGATAGGGCTCCTCAAATGACTACACTATGTAGCAGTTTCCCTGAAACAGAGAGAATATGGGGGAAGGAGAAGGTCCAGAAACATATCTTATGTAGGGGGATACAGAGAGAGAGAGGATATGGGGGAAGGAGAAGGTCCAGAAACAGATCTTATGTAGGGGGATACAGAGTGAGAGAGAATATGGGGGAAGGAGAAGGTCCAGAAACATATCTTATGTAGGGGGATACAGAGAGAGAGAGAATATGGGGGAAGGAGAAGGTCCAGAAACATATCTTATGTAGGGGGATACAGAGAGAGAGAGAATATGGGGGAAGGAGAAGGTCCAGAAACAGATCTTATGTAGGGGGATACAGAGAGAGAGAGGATATGGGGGAAGGAGAAGTTCCAGAAACAGATCTTATGTAGGGGGATACAGAGAGAGAGAGGATATGGGGGAAGGAGAAGTTCCAGAAACAGATCTTATGCAGGGGGATACAGAGAGAGAGAGGATATGGGGGAAGGAGAAGGTCCAGAAACAGATCTTATGCAGGGGGATACAGAGAGAGAGAGGATATAGGTCATTGATCGATCAAAGAGATATGAGGTATGGGTTAATGTGCCCTCTTGGAAACTGTGTGTTCTAACGTGGTTGTTTCTGGTTAGTTTATAGCCAGAAACAGCACATAGACAACCACTTGTCTCAGAAACAGACCATGGCCTCATTGTGGGAAAAGCACTAAAAGTCTGTTTTCACTGATGGCTGGGCTGCTTACAGACAGCCAGATGCACTGATACATTGAGTGGATGGACAGACAGACATGGTGCTTCACTCTCCCAGCCTCTCCACAGTGTAATACTTGTTATACTAACCATAAAGTGCTAATGCATTCTCTCAGTTGCCTCTCTCTCCTGCTGTCTTCTCTCCTGTGCTATCACACACATACAGATGACTATTTCTCTCCCTTTTCAACTCTCTCTCTACACACACACACACACACACACACACACACACACACACACACACACACACACACACACACACACACACACACACACACACACACACACACACACACACAGGAGGGTCAGGAGGCGATAGAAAACAGAGCAAACAGATGGAGGGAGAACAATACAGAGAGGGCTTGAGAGAAAGCAAAATGTTTTGAATGCCACAGTGTGGCTTACAGGAATGCATTTGTTCAAACAGATTATTTCACCACAGCATAATCACATACAAACACACATACTGTAGATTCTTTCAATCCCGTTCATACGGTACTTCCCAGTGTGGCACTTTTTCTGTCCATTACTGTAAACAGGCACAGTAAGTGTGTGCATGCGCTTGTTTTGTGTGTTGTTCTCAGTAATCGTTATGCGTACAGTGTGTGCTTAAGAGAATTCATGAGACCAATGGCAGATCAATTCATGAGATCAACTACAACATGGAAATTAGACTGGAGACAAAATGTAAGATGTGACAATGGATTGTTTTCAAGGCCATTTGTTGCAGTATTTGTAAACATTGAGTTTGAGTCTGAGGCTGTAGGCTACAACTGAGACTTGGTATCTGAGGAGTGAGTATAGTGTGTAGTGTAACTAACTGCAGAGCTATGCTGAGATCGCAGAGGTACTGAGTGTAAAAACGTGCATTCCTGTAAATATCTGATATCTAGCCTTGAGCTACGAATCAGGGTTTGATGGGACAAACAGTAAAGACACTATGTGTGTGTGCACACGTTCTTGTGTGTGGTCCCAGACATGACCAGACCTCACTACCCAGCAAGCACATAAAATGTGGTTTCTTGGAAGTTGTGGGAACGTACGTTTGTGGTTTCCCATTGGTTCTGGGAACGAAGCCATATGTTTCCTGACCGGTAAAACGGAACATTTTTAAACGTTTTGAGAACGGAGTGAAAATGTAGCCTCTTCGGAGAACATACTATGGTTCCCTGAAAGTTTTATTAAATTATAGGTTATTTCTTTTTTATTGTGGCACAGCACCAGTGAGATTTTAAGCTATGATCTTCTGACCTTCATACATGGATTTAGTCCACTGCGCCACCAGGAAGGGGCTAGCGGTTTATTTATTTATAGAAAGCTAATAATTTTAGGATTTTAAAACAGACCCCATTTCAGAAAACAAACACATTAAGATCAGGTGTGGCCAATTAGTGGTCTGAACACACGTAACTAGATAGAGTATAGAGAGAGTTTTGTTGATGCTGAGAACGGAATGTATATGTTTTAAATAACATTCTTATAACATTCTTCGAATGTGAATGTTGACTTTAAATAGAACAACGAGGAAACATTCAGAAAACGTTATGCTGAAATACTGAAATTCCCAAAGAAGAACATTGTTTTTTAACATTCTCTGAATGTTCTGAGAACATTACTTTAAATGGAACCATGAGGAAACCTGCTGAAAATGTTATGCTGAAGCACTGAGATTCCCACACGAGAACGTTGTTTCTGAACGTTCTCCGAACTATTTGAGAAAATTCCCAATGTCAAACCAGTTGGAGAACGTTCCTTGAACACCACCAAAAATGTTATTAACTGTTACCACGTTGGAACTTTGAGGAAATGTTTAGTTGAAGTAATGAAATACCAAGGAAATAACGTTATTTTGTCAAGTTCCTTAAATATACTGATAATGTTCCAAAGCCAAGTAACTATCATGCGTCAGTCCCAGAGAGTTGTGGGAAGGTTGATTGCAAAATAACCATAGGAAAATCATATAAACATAAAAACATAAAACCATATCAACATAAAACACCAACTCCATATTAATGTCCATGATTTTGGAATGAGATGTTCGACGAGCAGGTGTCCACATACTTTTGGTAAACGTAGTATACAGTTGTGGCCAAATGTTTTGAGAATGACACAAATATTAATTTTCACAAAGTCTGCTGCCTCAGTTTGTATGATGGCAATTTGCATATACTCCAGAATGTTATGAAGAGTGATCAGATGAATGGCAATTAATTGCAAAGTCCCTCTTTGCCATGCAAAATAACTGAATCCCAAAAAACATTTCCACTGCATTTCAGCCCTGCCAAAAAAGGACCAGTTGACATCATGTCAGTGATTCTCTCGTTAACACAGGTGTGAGTGTTGACGAGGACAAGGCTGGAGATCACTCTGTCATGCTGATTGAGTTCGAATAACAGACTGGAAGCTTCAAAAGGAGGGAGGTGCTTGGAATCATTGTTCTTCCTCTGTCAACCAAGGTTACCTGCAAGGAAACATGTGCCGTCATCATTGCTTTGCACAAAAAGGGCTTCACAGGCAAGGATATTGCTGCCAGTAAGATTACACCTAAATCAACCATTTATTGGATCATCAAAAACTTCTAGGAGAGCGGTTCAATTGTTGTGAAGAAGGCTTCAGGGCGCCCAAGAAAGTCCAGCAAGCGCCAGAACCGTCTCCTAAAGTTGATTCAGCTGCAGGATCGGGGCACCACCAGTACAGAGCTTGCTCGGGAATGGCAACAGGCAAGTGTGAGTGCATCTGCACGCACAGTGAGGCAAATACTTTTGAAGGAAAGCCTGGTGTCAAGAAGGGCAGCAAAGAAGCCACTTCTCTCCAGGAAAAAAATCAGGGACAGACTCATATGCTGCAAAAGGTACAGGGATTGGACTGCTGAGGACTGGGGTAAAGTCATTTTCTCTGATGAATCCCCTTTCCTATTGTTTGGGGCATCCGGAAAAAAAGCTTGTCCGGAGAGGACAAGGTGAGCGCTACCATCAGTCCTGTGTCATGCCAACAGTAAAGCATCCTGAGACCATTCATGTGTGGGTTTGCTTCTCAGTCAAGGGAGTGGACTCACTTACAATTTTGCCTAAGAACACAGCCATGAATAAAGAATGGTACCAACACATCCTCCAAGAGCAACTTCTCCCAACCATCCAGGAACAGTTTGGTGACAAACAATGCCTTTTCCAATATGATGAAGCACCTTGCCATAAGGGAAAAGTGATAACTAAGTGGCTCGGGGAACAAAACATCGATATTTTGGGTCCATGGCCAGGAAACTCCCCAGACCTTAATCCCATTGAGAACTTGTGGTCAATCTTCAAGAGGCGGGTGGACAAACATAAACCCACAAATTCTGACAAACTCCAAGCATTGATTATGCAAGAATGGGCTGCCATCAGTCAGGATATGGCCCGGAAGTTAATTGACAGCATGCCAGGGCGAATTGCAGAGGTCTTGAAAAAGAAGGGTCAACACTGCAAATATTGACTCTTTGCATCAACTTCATGTAATTGTCAATAAAAGCCTTTGACACTTATGAAGTGCTTATAATTATACTTCAGTATTCCATAGCAACATCTGACAAATATATCTAAAGACACTGAAGCAGCAAACTTTGTGGAAATTAATATTTGTGTCATTCTCAAAACTTTTGGCCACGCTGTATATCTTGATTAGATAAGTATTCACACCCCTGAGGCAATACATGTTATGATCACATTTGGCAGCAATTACAGCTGTGAGCCTTTCTGGGTAAGTCTCTAAGAGCTTTCCACACCTGGGTTGTTCAACATTTGCACATTGTTCTTTTCAAAATTCTTCAAGCTCTGTTAAATTGGTTGTTGATCATTGCTTGACAACCATTTTCAGGTCTTGCCATATATTTTTAGGCAGATTAAAGTCAAAACTGTATCTCGGCCACTCAGGAACATTCATTGTCTTCTTGGTAAGCAACTCCAGTGTAGATTTGGCCTTGGGTTTTAGGTTATTGTCTTGCTGAATGGTAAATTCATCTCCCAGATTTTGCCTGTGTTATTAAGCTCCATTCCTTTTCTTTTCTATTCTGAAAAACTCCCCAGTCCTTAACAATTACAAGCATACACATAACAGGATGCAGCCACCACTATGATTGAAAATATGGAGAGTGGTACTCAGTAATGTGTTGTATTGGATTCGCCCCAAACACTTTGTTTTCAGGACAAAAAGTGAATTGCTTTAGCCACATTTTTGCAGTATTACTTTAGTTCCTTGTTGCAAAAACAGGATGCATGTTTTGTATATTTATTTTTATGTACAGGATTCCTTATTTTTACTCTACTCTAGGTTAGTATTGTGGAGTAACTACAATGTTGCTGATCCATCTTCAGTTTTCTCCTATCCCAGCCATTAAAATCTGAAGACCTAAAAATTGTTGTCTAGCAATGATCAACAACCAATTTGACAGAGCTGTAAGAATTTATAAAAGAATAATGAGCAAATGTTGCACAATCCAGGTGTGTAAAAGCTCTAAGAGACGTACCCAGAAAGACTCTAGGCCTAGGGATGTGAATACTTATGTAAATGAGATATTTCTGTATTTTATTTTCAATAAATGTGGAAAAATGTCTAAAAACAAGATTGTGATTATGGGGTATTTGTGTGCAGATGGGGGAAAAAAATCAAATGAATCCATGTTTAATTCAGGCTGTAACATAACAAAATGTGGAATAAGTCACGGGGTATGAATACTTTCTAAAGGCACTGTAGGTTGTAAAATGGCTATTTTCCCCTGACTTGGCTTCCCCAGTGATTTTACCCACGCACCGCTACTGTTTACCTAGCTCTTATCTATAGCTCTTATCATGTTGTAAATTACAGTGCAGGGAAAAATAAAGTAGATGCTTATTCTACTTGGAACCAGTACGTTCACTAAACCTTAATCATGTTATTTGTAGTGCTTGTTATTGTTAATATTCAATATTACATTTCAGTATTATTATTCACTGCACCAAGTTAGCAAGTCTGAAATGTCAATGCTTACTAGTCCCGAATGGCATGTGAATGCAGCATTAGTGTCTTTGTGATGTCACTGCTTTTGATGCTCATGCCCATCCAGACTGGGTCAAGGGGGTGATGAAACTCAACTCTCTCTGAGGTCAGTGACACTGAAGATAACCATAGTTTGTCATCCTACATTAAAATAAGCAGTAACAAAGACAACTATTTACTTTTTTCAGAACTGCCACCAGTTTGGCACTAAAACATTTGTAAAAAAGCTATATTAACAATAGTCAAATACATATATTTCATGCTGAAACCCTCATATTAATGTTTCAGAACTTTATCATTCAGTTTTTTATATTTTAAAATCAGCTTATTTGATTATTTAAAATTTGTTGAGGACACACGGAGGGCCGGAGATGAATGAGTTAAATATTTTTGAATGAATGGGAATTGTATTTTCGTGTCAAATCTCCAATTGGCAACCCATCCCTTATGGGATTAATTGACACATAAATTGAAGTCGGAAGTTTACATACATTTAGGTTGGAGTCATTAAAACTAGTTTTTCAACCACTCCACAAATGTCTTGTTAATAAACTATAGTTTTGGCAAGTCAGTTAGGACATCTACTTTGTGCATGACACAAGTCATTTTTCCAACAATTGTTTATAGACAGATATTTTCACTCATCATCAAATCAAATCAAATCAAATGTATTTATATAGCCCTTCGTACATCAGCTGATATCTCAAAGTGCTGTACAGAAACCCAGCCTAAAACCCCAAACAGCAAGCAATGCAGGTGTAGAAGCACGGTGGCTAGGAAAAACTCCCTAGAAAGGCCAAAACCTAGGAAGAAACCTAGAGAGGAACCAGGCTATGTGGGGTGGCCAGTCCTCTTCTGGCTGTGCCGGGTGGAGATTATAACAAAACATGGTCAAGATGTTCAAATGTTCATAAATGACCAACATGGTCGAATAATAATAAGGCAGAATAGTTTAAACTGGAGCAGCAGCACAGTCAGGTGGACTGGGGACAGCAAGGAGTCATCATGTCAGGTATTCCTGGGGCATGGTCCTAGGGCTCAGGTCCTCCGAGAGAGAGAAAGAAAGAGAGAATTAGAGAGAGCATAAGTGGGATGGCCAGTCCTCTTCCGGCTGTGCCGGGTGGAGATTACTTATAATTCACTGTATCACAATTCCAGTGGGTCAGACACACACACACTGCTGAGGAGAGGACGGCTCATAATAATGTCTGGAAAGGAGCGTATGGAATAGAAACCATGCGTTTGATGTATTTGATACGATTCCACACATTCCGCTCCAGCCGTTACCATGAGCCTGTCCAGCCCAATTAAGGTGCCACCAACCTCCTGTGACACACTGCTGTGTTTGTGTTCTCTATAGCCCCTTTCTATTATTCTACCGTGTGCCACGGTGTTTGTGTTCTCTATAGCCCCTTTCTATTATTCTGCCGTGTGCCACGGTGTTTGTGTTCTCTATAGCCCCTTTCTATTATTCTACCGTGTGCCACGGTGTTTGTGTTCTCTATAGCCCCTTTCTATTATTCTACCGTGTGCCACGGTGTTTGTGTTCTCTATAGCCCCTTTCTATTATTCTACCGTGTGCCACGGTGTTTGAGCTATTGAGTGCTGATAGCCCATAAGTATCGGAAGCACTCTCAGCAAGGTCCTTGCGTCATCACTGACTCTGATTTCCTGCCCCATCCCCTGCCCCACACACATGCTCACCCCCCCCCCCCCCCCCCCCCCCCTCCCTGACCTTCACACATTAAGAGGTGACTCATTCTCCAGACCCAGCTCACAGCAGCAGCTAATTGAACAATGCAGTGAATACAAAATATAATGGAGTTCTCTACCGCTGTGGGTTCACACATTGCCAGCTAGCAGGCAGCTAAATAACGTATACGGCTGAGCCATGTATTTAGAATTCAAAATATTGTATATGGCATGGCTCTGGTATGCAGTACAGTATATAATTTTGTCTAGCTCTGAAACCTGCAGTGCCTTAACATTGTTGGCCTGGGTCAATGTTGTAGGTGGGATGTGAGCAATACCAGAAATACCTACTCTGAGTTTTTAGACACTATTCCTTTGCAAAAAAGATTGGGCTTCTGTCTGTGTAGAGCTCATGCCCAGGTTTATTAAGTGGTCTATGAAAGGAGACTGTCACATCATCAATCATGTTGGCTACTGTAATTACTCCACGGTGATGTAACTACTTGTTTCTGGCAGAGCAGACCAAAACCGGCATAGTATTACTGCCTGTGAGGCATAGACATATACAGTAGGACGAACATGCAGAGCACGACTAGCTATTACATAAACCGATATAGAGGGGTATGTGTATAATGCCTTTCTAAAGACACCTGCCTCTGGGCCTGTGGCAGTAAGTGTGTCTGACAGCGGGCGTGACACACACATCATCTCCCAGACTAATGGTTGGTCTTCCAGTCTCTTCTGGGGTGTGTGTTGATGTCACTGTGGTCTTCTTATGACTCCCACTATCTGCCTCCGGGGGATGTGGGGAGAAATGAAATGAGAGCCTTTATTTTATGTTGAAGGTCGGGCGTTAAGTCCCAGCCAATGTCATGTCGCGTTCAGTCGATCCATGTCTGTGAATTGTTTTAGTTGTCTATTGCCTTTGTCTATTTTCTAAAGAAACACACAGCTCCAACAAACCATTCTATTACACACACTTCTGGAGCTTGGTGTGTTCCTACAGTCATGGAAAAGCTAATGCAAGGATATAGATTGGAGACTTTATTTGGTATGTTTTGGCTGTAATGCCTTTTTTTGTAAGACAATGTTAGATTAATACTCCAACATCTGTAGCCCCAGAGTTTTCAGAGCTCAGGTTCCAGTTGTGGTGATTCCATTCAGATTCAATGACCTCATGTCTTTGCCTGGCAGGAGAGAGAGAGAGACATCATTGTGTCCGTCACCTTTATCTCACAATCAAACTTCCCAAAAATGTCTGCAAGAGGGAAATTCATAAGCCAGGCAAGGATGATAAAAATACATGATAGCGCTAAAAGAATCCTTCAGTGGAACAGAACACAAGTCAGCACTGTGACAGCCTTCAATGCCTGTGCTTTGAATAAGAGATAACATCACTGAATGCTGACTGCCTGAATTAGCCTCTATTCCTGGTAAGATGATAAAGAAATGAGGAGGAGCGTTCATTTGCGGCGGTTAGAAGTACAAAAATACATTCTGGAGCCTCTAAAAATACCTCCATGGACTTCCAAAAAAAAAGTGTGTCTGTTTGCACGTGTTCCTTCTAGAGATAACTATACCACGAGACAGGTAGGCTACATTAAGCTGATATACATCTTATCCTGTATCTCTAGGACAAGATACAGTACATGGCGCCCACCACCCTCCAACTTCAGACAGAGAGAGAGAGCCTCTATCTCTAAGTTGTTGTCCTCCGTTGGACAATGGATGTACACACTTGTATGCACAAAAGACAATGAACTAATCTTATGTATCATCAATGTGAGTGGTGAGCACATCGTCAAGAATGTGCGGCACTAGCATATCATGATAGGGAATGGTGGTGTACAGTATGTGAGATTCAGGGTGTTGAAGGGATTCATGTCTGAACATGTTCAAGGCCAGGGGCTGAATGTTGAACTCCCAAGTCATGTTCACTCTTTGCCTTTGTCTTTCACTGTAGAGTAAGATCCCCTCTATTAGTTTGTAAGGAGTGGATGATGTTGGACTATGGTTGATTGGGAATATGGCGGCATGACAACATACAGTGCATTCGGAAAGTAGTCAGACCCCTTCCCTTTTTCCACATTTTGTTACATTACACCCTTATTACACCCTTATTCTAAAATATATATTTTTTAAATCCCCATCAATCTATACACAATACCCCATAATGACAAAGAGAAAACAGGTTTTTAGACATTTGTGGAAATAGATATATATATAAATAGATAAATATTTGATTTACTTGAGTATTTAGACTTTTTGCTGTGAGACTGGAAATTGAGCTCAGGTTCACCTTCCAACAGGACAACAACCCTAAGCACAAGACAACGCAGGAGTGGCTTCGGGACAAGTGGCCGAGCCAGAACCCGGACTTGAACCTGATCGAGCATCTCTGGAGAGACCTGAAAATCCAACCTGACAGAGCTTGAGAGGAACTGCAGAGAAGAATGGGAGAAACTCCCCAAATACAGATGCGCCAAGCTTGTAAGGTCATACCCAAGACTCGAGGCTGTAATCGCTGCCAAAGGTGTTCAATAAAGTACTGAGTAAAGGGTCGAATACTTATGTAAAGTTTTTTATTTTTTATATATTTGCAAAAATAAAAACCTGTTTTTTGCTTTGTTATTGTAGAGTATTGTGACAGATTGATGAAGATTTTGTGTCACTGTTCTACACACAATACACCATAATGTCAGTCGAGCAGTCTGCTGTCCCCATTGTTCCTGTACCCAAGAAAAAAAGGTAACTGAACTAAATGACTAACTTCTGTCATCATCATGTTTTGAGAGGCTAGTTAAGGATCATATCAGCTTCAGCTTCACCTTACCCAAAACCCTAGACCTACTACAATTCACATACCAACCCAATAGATCCACGGATGAAGCAATCACACTGTGGTCTGCCCTATCCCACCTGGACAGGAGGAATACCTACAATATATATACAAAAGTATATGGACACCCCTTCAAATTAGTGGATTCAGCCACACCTGATGCTGACAGGTCTATAAAATCGACCAGCCATGCAATCTCCATAGACAAACATTGGCAATAGAATGGCCTTACTGAAGAGCTTAGTGACTTTCAATGTGGCGTCGTCATAGTATTCCACCTTTCCAACAAGTTAGTTTGTCAAATTTCTTCCCTGCTACTCACGCCCGGATCATCTGTAAGGGCTGTTATTGTGAAGTGGAAACGTTTAGGAGCAACAACGGAGTGGTAGGCCACACAAGAACGGATTGCTGTGTGCTAAAGCGCATAAACATCTGTCTTCGGTTTCAACACTCACTACCGAGTTCCAAACTGCCTCTGGAAGCAATGCAGCACAAGAACTGTTCGTCAGGAGCTTCATGAAATGGGTTTCCAGCAGCCGATCACAAGCCTAAGATCACCAAATTGCAACGCCAAATAACGGCTAGAGTGGATGTAAAGCTCGCCGCCATTGACTCTGGAGCAGTGTAAAAGCGTTCTCTGGAGTGATGAATCACCTTTCCCCATCGGCAGTCCAACGGACAAATTTGGGTTTGGCAGGTGCCAGGAGAACGCTACCTGCCCGAATACATAGTGCCCACTGTAAAGTTTAGTGGAGAAGGAATAATGGTCTGGGGCTGTTTTTCATGGTTCGGGCTAGGCCCCTTAGTTCCAGTGAAGGGACATCTTAATGCTACAGCATACAATACATTGACATTCTAGACAATTCTGCTCTTCCAAATTTGTGGCAACAGTTTGGGAAGGCCCTTTCCTGTTTCAGCATGACAATGCCCCCGTGCACAAAGTGAGGTCCATATAGAAATGGTTTGTCGAGATCGGAGGGGAAGAACTTGACTGGCCTGCACAGAGCCCTAACCTCAACCCCATCAAACACCTTTGGGAGGAAATGGAACGCTGACTGTGATTCATGCCTAATCACTCAACATCAGGGCCTGACCTAACTAATACTTAATGGAAAAAAGTCCCCACAACGATGTTCCAACATCTAGTGGAAAGCCTTGACAAAAGAGTGGAGGAGTTATAGCCGCAAAGGGGGGGACCAACTCCATATTAATGCCAATGGTTTTGGAATGAGATGTTCGACGAGCAGGTGTTCACATACTTGTGGTCATGTAGTGTATATTAGAATGCTGTTCATTGACTACAGCTCAGCCTTCAACACCATAGTACCCTCCAAGCTCATCATTAAGCTTGGTGCCCTGGGTCTGAACCCCGCCCTGTGCAACTGGGTCCTGGAATTCCTGACAGGTCATCCGCAGGTGGTGAAGATAGGCAACAACACCTCTACTACGCTGCTCCTTAACACAGGGCCCCCACAAGGGTGCGTGCTCAGCCCCCTCCTGTACTCCATGTCCACCCATAACTGCGTGGCCACACATGCCTCCAACTCAATCATCAAGTTTGCAGCGCAACAGCCCCTTTTCAACCTCAGGAGGCTGAAGAAATTTGTCTTGGCCCCTAAGATCCTCACAAACTTTTACAGATGCACCATTGAGAACATCCTGTCAGGCAGTATCACCGCCTGCTACGACAACTGCACAGTCTGCAACCACAGGACTCTCCAGAGGGTGGTGCGGTCAGCCCAAAGCATCACCAGGAGCACACTGCCTGCCCTTCGAGACATCTACAGCACCCAGTGTCACAGGAAGACCAAGAAGATCATCAAGGACCTCAGACACCCAAGCCACAGTCTGTTCACCCCGCTATCATCCAGAAGGCGAGGTCACTTCAGGTGCATCAAAGCTAGGACCAAGAGACTGAAAAACAGCTTCTATTTCAAGGCCATCAGACTGTTAAATAGCCATCACTAGACAGTCTCCAGCCAGTACCCTGCCCTGAACCTAGTCACTGTCACTAGCAGGCTACCATCCGGTTACTCATCCCTGCTGCCCTGTGTACATAAACATGTAACACTGGTCACTTTAATAATGGAACACTAGTGACTTTAAGAATGTTTGCATACTGTTTTTTACCATTTCATATGTATATACTGTATTCTAGTATTCTAGAATCTTATTAAACTTTTACTATACATATACTATTCTATCCATGTATTCTTCAGATATACTATATATTCTATCCACATAATGTCCATAATATCTATCACATACAGTATATATTTACAATATGCATATTATATACACTCCGGACTCCGACATTGCTCGTTGTAATATTTATATTTCTTAGTTACATTATTTTACATTTAGATTTGTGTGTATTTTTGTGTATTGTTAGATATTAATGCAAATTTTGGAGCTAGGAACACAAGCATTTCGCTACACCCGCAAAAACATCTGCTAAATATGCAACAAATACAATTGGATTTGATTTGAATTTCAAGCAGAAATTCAACCACGAAAGCCAGGGAGGTTTTCCAAGGGTTCGCAAACAAGGGCACCTATTGGTATATGGGTAAAAATAAAAATACAGACTTTGAATATCCCTTAGAGCATCGTGAAGTTATTAATTACACTATGGATGTTGCACAAAAACACCCAGTCACTACAAAGATACAGTTGTCCTTCCTAACTCAGTTGCCGAAGATGGATTTCACCTTGAGGCCAATGATAACTTTTAAAACGGTTACAGAGTTTAATGGCTGTGATAGGAGAATAGATCAACAATGGTGCAGCTACTCCACAATACTAACCTAATTGACAGAGTGAAAAGAAGAAGGCACATTTTCAAACATGGTGGTGGTTGCATCATGCTATGGGTATGCTTGTCATCGGCAAGGACTAGGGAGTTTTTTAGGATAAAAAGAAACGGAATAGAGTTAAGCACAGGAAAAATCCCAGAGGAAAACCTGCTTCATTTTGACTTAGATTGGCTTGAAAATCTATGTTTTCTAGCAATGATCAACAACCAACTTGACAGCGCTTTAAGAACTATTTAAATAATAATGTGCAAATATCTTACAATCCAGGTGTGCAGACTCAGCTGTAATTGCTGCCAAAGGTTACTCTAATTAATTGATAATGCCCGAGAAGCCGGTGTTTGGAGGATATATTGGCATGGGTGTTGTTAGGCCCGGGACGAGTTACCAACATATTCAAATAATGATTGACATATTTTCATTAAAAAAAGTTATTTGGATTCATTTATTCATACTATTTTGTTCATTCATTTAGTTCTGTATCTATGGATGTGACCCAGTCGTTTGTTCTAAATGTTCCATTGCCATACAGGCAGGCAACGTTCTTATCCCTTGCTTGCTAGCTAGCCAACTACGGCTAACTTACAGTCAGCCAGAATAACAGCAAAGTAGCTGCATTTCCATTTCCAAGCTGTTTTCTAGTGACATTTATTTGGATACATACATAACATGAGCCAATGAGGAGCGATTTCGCCTGGCATAGAACATGTGCTCACTCGTCAGGACACTGTTGTTCTAGCCAACAACACAGCTACATTAACACAATCACTTCAAACTGAAGCTGGAAAGATTGCAAATTAGCTGCGTTTCATTTTACGTTCATTCAATTGACATTTGTTTGTACATATCCATAAAATGATGCCAGCTGATTCATGATTTCGGCTGGCTGAGAAACGCTGTCTGTCTCGACTCCCGACACGTTCATTACTATGGGACAGCAGGAGTTCGAATTTGATAATTGAAATAATGTTGCAAATGTCAGAGACACAGACAACAGGGTTTATAGAAATCTCCGCTGTTGAAAAGAAAATGTTAGTCTAAAAGAAATGTCTAAATGCTTTTTATAGTGGAGATCAAGTTTATAACTTGCCTGGCTGGGCTGATGAGACAGTGGATTGCACAGTCAGATGGAACAGAGTAAATAGGTGGCAACTTGTGGAATAGACACCAGCTGGAATGCGGTTTTAACCAATCAGCATTCAAGATTAGACCCACCCATTGTATAATTAAGTGATAATGCCCGAGACACCGGTGTTTGGAGGATATATTGACACGGTTGTTGTTAGGCCCGAGACGAAGTCAAATTACTTTTCTGTATTCATTTTTAATAAATTAGCAAAAGTTCTAAAAACAGGTTTTCACTTCATAATTATGGATATTGTGTGTCGGTGGGTGAGAAAAGAAATTGATTTAATCCTTTTTGAATTCCGGCTGTAACACAACAAAATGTGGGATAAATCAAGGGGTATGAATACTTTCTAAAGGCACTGTATATCTCGTCATTACAGTGTTCACAGGCATATATCTACTCCAGAGATGAATGCACATGCTGAACACATGCACTCACACGCAAATACGCCACTGATTTATCCAAACCGTGAGTTAAACAACAAGGTAATTCTATACACAGACATGCGTACAGATAGGGAGTCATCCTGACAAACCGCTGTCTGTTTGAGTAACCCTGTTTGTCTCAGAGTTACCTTCCTCTGAGCATCAATCTGTCAGCATGGATTAGGGGTTCAGACTGTGGAGTAACAGCCAAATACATACACAAGTGAGCAATGAGAACGTCAGTGTGTGACAACAACAAGGTAGACTCATCCAAGAGGAGAAGAGTCATTATAAAGGCGCCTGCGTACTAGGTTTGGTATACTCCTGGCAGAACTCGGCTAGGCGAAGTGAACATCTGTGCAACGCATACTCCCCTAAAAGACCTGTGCCTCGCATACTCCCCTAAAAGACCTGTGCCTCGCATACTCCCCTAAAAGACCTGTGCCTCGCATACTCCCCTAAAAGACCTGTGCCTCGCATACTCCCCTAAAAGACCTGTGCCTCGCATACTTCCCTAAAAGACCTGTGCCTCACATACTCCCCTAAAAGACCTGTGCCTCGCATACTCCCCTAAAAGACCTGTGCCTCGCATACTCCCCTAAAAGACCTGTGCCTCGCATACTCCCCTAAAAGACCTGTGCCTCGCATACTCCCCTAAAAGACCTGTGCCTCGCATACTCCCCTAAAAGACCTGTGCCTCGCATACTCCCCTAAAAGACCTGTGCCTCGCATACTTCCCTAAAAGACCTGTGCCTCACATACTCCCCTAAAAGACCTGTGCCTCGCATACTCCCCTAAAAGACCTGTGCCTCGCATACTCCCCTAAAAGACCTGTGCCTCGCATACTCCCCTAAAAGACCTGTGCCTCGCATACTTCCCTAAAAGACCTGTGCCTCACATACTCCCCTAAAAGACCTGTGCCTCGCATACTCCCCTAAAAGACCTGTGCCTCGCATACTCCCCTAAAAGACCTGTGCCTCGCATACTCCCCTAAAAGACCTGTGCCTCGCATACTCCCCTAAAAGACCTGTGCCTCGCATACTCCCCTAAAAGACCTGTGCCTCGCATACTCCCTTAATGGTAATGCTTGTCTCTCTTTAGACGACGCAACAATATAGCCAGTATACTTCCTCAAAATAGTCTGAATTCATCTAAAATGAATCAAGAAATCTGTAATTCCTTTTGATGTTTTTGCCAACGAGGTCGTAGTTGCGCAATTTGACATCTAACTAAGATGTTTGGTGCGGTATTTCTCAAGTGGAAAAATCTGCATGAAAACTAGTTATCTCTCGTTGAATGACAACAAACACTTAATTGAAGAATCCTGTTAATAATTCACACTCCTATTAATAGCAGAACTGTTGACCAATCACCAACTAACTCTTCCTGTCCCTCTGGATAATAACCCCCACCCCCACCCCCTTGTGCCTAAACCCTCTTTGGGAGCATTGTTCCCATGTCATCCGCCTGGTTGGCCAAACAGCGGATATCCACCGGGATGGGTAGCTTGGCCTAAACGTTTAACACAGACAAACATTTAAACCAAGCATTGTCTGCTCACATGGTCAACAGCAAAGGTCCAGTCCTTATCTTATTCAGGGTGGAACATATTTGGCAAGAGAAATATGTGTGTAGATTTGTCAATAACAGGTGTCAATCCTATTTCAATTCAGTCTGTTCTGGTAAACACATACTGAAAGGAAAGGGGAATAATCTATCTGTGTTCATCAATTGATTTGGCCATGTTTGATGAGCCAGTAAAGTAGAGTGACTAACAGAACCTCCGGATGTATCCTTGTGCTTTGCTGGGGCTGGGTGGGAGAGTTGCCATGGAAACAGCTGTGCTTCCTCCTCTCAGCTCAATTGCAGGCTAAGTGGAGTCAGCCGGTCTATTATCGGAAACTATTTATTGATTGATTTGCATCAACTAAGTTGTCAGATTGACTGTAAAGCAGTGCCCTTGACAGTTCTAACCAGATTTCCCTCCCGGCTACCCTTCACATGTCTCACTCATTTCCATGGCCCTCTGCTCTAGCCTTATGGCAGTCCACTCCACACAGGGAGCAACCAAAGCTTTTCAGGCCAGCACTGAGAGTGGCCAAATGCACAATTAGATGTCATGAAGTTCTAGGAGGAGAAACTCAGCACTGTAACTGACCGCCCGGTCTAGATGCGATCCATTCAGAGCAATATGTTATAATTAGGATTATGTAAGAGTTGTCTGTTTTTGTATAGCAATGACATCAGCAGGCCGAACAGTATTTTTAAAGAAAGGATGGTTAGATGACAGTTCTTGAGTATCCCAGTAAAGCTGTGTTTTCTCTTCAAATATCTTCTTTACCCAAAACCCAGTCTACAGAAGACTACATGCTCGAGAATTGAAATTCTCTTGTTGAATGTCCTTCCTGTTCTAAAGGCTTCTCTGCTTCTGTTTGTGCGTGTGCCTGTCTGTGTGTGTCTAGCTCTGAAATATCATGTCTGTCAGTCCTCACCAGGGTTTTGGAGAAAGCCTGAGGGGACCTCTCTCTCCCCAGATAGACGTCACCATGTGGGGCAGAGCTCTGGCCGTGCGTCTGTGTCGACCCTGGAGGGAGAAACACTGATAACATATCACATGGCATTTCCCTTTACTAGGGCTGTACCACGGGTCTGCAGAAATACCAGGGGAGCGTTGGTTGTGCCAGAGCCATTTCACTAAACTATCAGTTTGTTTGATATGCCTTGCTTTTGGATTGTTTAATTATGTAGAACCATCTAGCTGCTTTGAGTTGGCCCAGGAATTTCTCATGACCATGTAACTTGACCAGGAAAAACCTAGGAAAAACTCTGTTCAGGAAAAACTCTGTTGACATGATTTTAATGGCTTGACGAAAACCACAGGGCTGTGTTAGCGACTTGTGGCGTTGTGGAAAATATGTCTGAAGCTCCAAGGAGAGGGAGGGAGTGACTGAGGGAGAGAGAGGGGGAGAAAGAGAGAAATAGAAATGGATGGAGACTGGGCCATTTATCATCTAATGTAACAATATCACCACATTATTTCATGTACCCTAACCTTGTACACACAGTGAAAAGAGATTTGTTGCCTTGCAGTCATATTTGTAAACATCATCATTGCAGCTAAAATAGACAGATATATCATCTTGTTAGCTGTTGCAACATCTGCAGAGTGAATGTACTATGGACATATCTAGAGCATGAAATAGACGCTGTCATCATAACTATTATACATCGAAACATGTACTGTTACCATGGCATTTGAGTCACACTGACATCCAACATCAATACACTGGAGGACAGTTGGATTTACTGAACACTGAATGGTACATTATGCTTGTTTTCAAAAGTTGTCTGAAGTTACTGTGGAGTTACTCTGGACATTGACTGTGAGCAGAGCAGAGCCCAACATACCTCAAGGGGAGGTGCAGTGTGTGTGTGGGTCATCCCACACCTTGAAAGCTCCAGTGAGTCATGATATAGAGATCTCTGGTCCCCCTGGTCCCCCGCCTCCGGAGTTCCCTCCACATGTGTTGTGAAGCACACCTCACCTCTAAGCCTTGTATTTAAACCCTTCTTTCACTAGGAACTTCAGTGTTAAATGCTCCACTAGTCTGTTTTTAGCCACACTCACAGCTAGCTGTGTTTCTCTGGAATGCCCCCGATCCCCGAGCGTACCGCCCATCTAGCTGCTCTGCTCCGTCCCAGTTGTTTCTCTCTATTGATCCCTCAGGCAGATGGAGGCTATTGGACGTGTGTTGGAGGAATTAGCGTTAGCTGTAAACACTGATACCTGCCACTGATAATTATGTTTGCTGTGTAATTGTCTGGCCAGATATCAAGCTAAATTGTATCCGTTTCTACCAGACAAACAATAATTGCCAAAGCCCAAATAGCCTTGAGCTGTGTGTGCTTTACTGCAAAAATATTGTGGTATCCAATTGATAGTTACAGTCTTGTCTCTTCGCTGCAACTCCCGTATGGACTCGGGAGAGGTGAAGGTCGAGAGTCGTGCATCCTCCGAAACATAACCCAACCAAGTTGCACTGCTTCTTGACACAATGCCCACTTAACCTGGAAGTCAGCCGCACTAATGTGTCAGAGGAAACACTGTACACCTGGCAACTGTGTCAGTGTGCACTGCGCCCGGCTGGCCATAGGAGTTGCTAGTGCGCAATGGAACAAGGACATCCCTGCCGGCCAAACCCTCCCCTATTCCGGACAATGATAGGCCAATTGTGCGCCATGGGTCTCCCCATGGGACGGACAGAGCCTGGACTCAAACCTAGAATCTCTAGTGGCACAGCTAGCACTGCGATGCAGTGGCTTAGACTACTGCGCCACTCAGGAGGTCTAGGAGGGTGACTTGAGGTTAGCTTGACAGAATATGATTAAAACACAACATATGGCATGATGGCAAGAAATGGTGGAATGCCACTTCCACGTTAATGAATTAACGCATTAGAAGGTTGGTCTATCCACGCCCAACCACATGAGAAAAGTCTACTATGGTCTAAATCAGGGATCATCAACTAGATTCAGTTGAAGGATGATTTTTTCTTGAGCGGATGGTCAGGGGGCCGGAACATTATTACAAGTAATTTGTAGACTGTAAATTGACTTAGACTAAAACATAATCATTTCAAACCTTGCTTACATTTGTATATGATCACATACAGTATATCTCTTATGTGTGGAAATACTTTGGAAACGATTGCAAAAATGTTAATCAGTTGTTGCTGATTTGCTGGTGTTCTTACAGTCAAATTCGGGAATCCTGGTCCAAATACTGTAGTATTACTACACTGAACAAAAATCGAAACGCAAAATGTAAAGTGTTGGCCCCATGTTTCATGAGCTGAAATAAAAGCTAACAAAAATGTTCCATATGCACAAAAAGCTTATTTCTTTCAAATTATGTGCACAACTGTGTTTACTCCTCTGTTAGTGAGCATTTCCCTCTCTGCCAAGATAATCCATTCACCTGACAGGTGTGCCATATCAAGAAGCTGATTAAACAGCATGATCATTACACAGGTGCACCTTGTGCTGGGTACAATAAAAGGCCAAATGTGCAGTTTTGTCACATAACACAATGCCACCGATGTCTCAAGTTTTGAGGGAGTGTACAATTGGCATGGTGACTGCAGGAATGTCCACCAGAGCTGTTGCCAGAGAATTGAATGTTAATTTCTCTACGTCATTTTAGATAATTTGGCGGTATGTTTAACCAGCCTCACAACCGCAGACCACGTGTTTGGCGTTGTGTGGGTGAGCGGTTTGCTGATATTAACATTGTGAACAGAGTGCCCCATGGTGGCGGGTGAGTTATTGAATGGGCAGGCACACGCTTTGGACAACAAATACAATTGCATTTTATTGATTGGCAATTTGAATGCACAGAGATACTGTGACAACATCCTGAGGGCCATCGTCGTGCCATTCATCCTCCTCCATCACCTCATGTTTCAGCATGATAATGCACGGCCCCATGTCGCATTGATCTGTACACAATTCCTCGAAGCTGAAAATGTCTAGTTCTTCCATGGCCTGCAAACTCACCAGACATGACACCCATTGAGCATGTTTGGGATGCTCTGGGTCAACGTGTACGACAGCTTGTTCCAGTTCCCGCCAATATCCCTCAACTTTGCACAGCCAATGAGTGGGACAACCTTCCACAATCAACAGCCTGATCAACTCTATGTGAAGGAGATATGTCATGCTGCATGAGGCAAATGGTGGCCATACCAGATACTGACTGGTTTTCTGATCCACTCCCCTACCTTCTTTTTTAAGGTATCTGTAACCAACAGATGCATATCTGTATTCCCAGTCATTCTTCAAAGTAGCCACCCTTTGCCTTGATGACAGCTTTGAACACTCTTGGCATTCTCTCAACCAGCTTCACCTGGAATCCTTTTCCAACAGTCTTGAATGAGTTTCCACATATGTTGAGCACTTGTTGGCTGCTTTTCAATCACTCTGCGGTCCAACTCATCTCAAACCATCTCAATTGGATGGAGGTCGGGTGATTGTGGAGGCCAGGTCATCTGATGCAGCACTCTATCGCTCTCTTTCTTGGTCAATAGCCCTTACACAGCCTGGAGGTGTGTTGGTTCATTGTCCTGTTGAAAAGCAAATGATGGTCCCAGTAAACGCAAACCAGATGGAATGGCGTATCGTTAGCCATGTTTGTTAAGTGTGCCATGAATTCTAAATAAATCACAGAGAGTGTTACCATTAAATCACCCCCAAACCATCACACCTCCTCCTCCATGCTTCATGGTGGGAACCACACATACAGAGATTATCCGTTCACCTACTCTGCGTCTCACAAACACACGGCGGTTGGAACCAAAAATCTCAAATTTGGACTCATCAGACCAAAGGACAGATGTCCACCAGTCGGATGTCCATTGCTCATGTTTCTTGGACCAAGCAAGTCTCTTATTATTATTGATGTGTCCTTTAGTAGTGGTTTCTTTACAGCTATTCGACCATGAAGGCCTGATTCACACAGTCTCCTCTGAACAGTTGATGTTGAGATGTGTCTGTTACTTGAGCTCTGTGATTTATGAACTCAAATCAAATCTATTTTATTTGTCACATACACGTGGTTAGCAGATGTTAATGCGAGTGTAGCGAAATGCTTGTGCTTCTAGTTCCGACAATGCAGTAATCACCAACGAGTAATCTAACCTAACAATTCCAAAACTACTACCTTAAACACACAAGTGTAAAGGGATAAAGAATATGTACATAAAGATATATGAATGAGTGATGGTACAGAACGACATAGGCAAGATGCAGTAGATGGTATCGAGTACAGTATATACATATGAGATGAGTAATGTAAGGTATGTAAACAAAGTGGCATAGTTTGAAGTGGCTAGTGATACATGTATTACATAAAGATGCAGTAGATGATATAGAGTACAGTATATACATATACATATGAGATGAGTAATGTAGGGTATGTAAACATTACATTAAGTAGCATTGTTTAAAGTGGCTAGTGATATATTTTACATCAATTTCCATCAATTCCCATTATTAAAGTGGCTGGAGTTGAGTCAGTGTGTTGGCAGCAGCCACTCAATGTTAGTGGTGGCTGTTTAACAGTCTGATGGCCTTGAGATAGAAGCTGTTTTTCAGTCTCTCTTTCTCTGCTTTGATGCACCTGTACTGACCTCGCCTTCTGGATGATAGCGGGGTGAACAGGCAGTGGCTCGGGTGGTTGTTGTCCTTGATGATCTTTATGGCCTTCCTGTGACATCGGGTGGTGTGGGTGTCCTGGAGGGCAGTTAGTTTGCCCCCGGTGATGCGTTGTGCAGACCTCACTATCCTCTGGAGAGCCTTACAGTTGTGGGCGGAGCAGTTGCCGTACCAGGCAGTAATACAGCCCGACAGGATTGTGCATCTCTCGATTGTGCATCTGTAGAAGTTTGTGAGTGCTTTTGGTGACAAGCCAAATTTCTTCAGCCTCCTGAGGTTGAAGAGGCGCCTTCTTCACGACGCTGTCTGTGTGGGTGGACCAATTCAGTTTGTCCGTGATGTGTACGCCGAGGAACTTACAACTTACTACCCTCTCCACCACTGTCCCATCGATGTGGATGGGGGGGTGCTCCCTCTGCTGTTTCCTGAAGTCCACAATCATCTCCTTTGTTTTGTTGACATTGAGTGTGAGGTTATTCTCCTGACACCACACTCCGAGGGCCCTCACCTCCTCCCTATAGGCCATCTCGATGTTGTTGGTAATCAAGCCTACCACTGTTGTGTCGTCCGCAAACTTGATGATTGAGTTGGAGGCGTGCATGGCCACGCAGTCGTGGGTGAACAGGGAGTACAAGAGAGGGCTCAGAACGCATGGTGTTAATTGCTGAGCTGTAGTGAATGAACAGCATTCTCACATAGGTATTCCTCTTGTCCAGATGGGTTAGGGCAGTGTGCAGTGTGGTTGCGATTGCGTCGTCTGTGGACCTATTTGGGCGGTAAGCAAATTGGAGTGGGTCTAGGGTGTCAGGTAGGGTGGAGGGGATATGGTCCTTGACTAGTCTCTCAAAGCACTTCATGATGACGGAAGTGAGTGCTATGGGGCAGTAGTCGTTTAGCTCAGTTACCTTAGCTTTCTTGGGAACAGGGACAATGGTGGCCCTCTTGAAGCATGTGGGAACAGCAGACTGGGATAAGGATTGATTGAATATGTCCGTAAACACAACAGCCAGCTGGTCTGTGCATGCTCTGAGGACGCGGCTGGGGATGCCGTCTGGGCCTGCAGCCTTGCGAGGGTTAACACGTTTAAATGTTTTACTCACGACGGCTGCAGTGAAGGAGAGACCACAGGTGTTATTTGCAGGCCGTGTCAGTGGCACTGTATTGTCCTCAAAGCGGGCAAAAAAGTTATTTAGTCTGTCTGGGAGTAAGACATCCTGGTCCGTGACGGGGCTGTTTTTTTTTTTGTAATCCGTGATTGACTGTAGACCCTGCCACATACGTCTTGTGTCTGAGCCGTTGAACTGCGACACTTAGCTTGTTTGATTGCCTTGCGGAGGGAATAGCTACACTGTTTGTATTCGGTCATATTTCCAGTCACCTTGCCCTGGTTAAAAGCAGTGGTTCGAGCTTTCAGTTCCACGTGAATACTGCCATCAATCCCCGGTTTCTGGTTTGGGAATGTTTTAATCGTTGCTATGGGAACGACATCGTCAATGCACTTTCTAATGAACTCGCTCACCGAATCAGCGTATTCGTCAATGTTGTTGTTGGAAGCAATGTGGAACACATCCCAATCCATGTGATCGAAGCAGTCTTGAAGCGTGGAATCAGATTGGTCGGACCAGCATTGAACAGACCTGAGCGAGGGAGCTTCTTGTTTTAGTTTCTGTCTGTAGGCAGGGAGCAACAAAATGTCGTGGTCAGCTTTTCCGAAAGGAGGGCGGGGGAGGGCCTTATATGCGTCGCGGAAGTTAGAATAGCAATGATCCAGGGTTTTAACAGCCCTGGTTGCGCAATCGATATGCTGATACAATTTAGGGAGTCTTGTTTTCAGATTAGCCTTGTTTAAATCCCCAGCTACAATGAATGCAGCCTCAGGATATGTGGTTTCCAGTTTGCAAAGAGTCAAATAAAGTTCGTTCAGGGCCATCGATGTGTCTGCTTGGGGGGGAATATATGCGGCTGTGATTGTAATCGAAGAGAATTCCATTGGTAGATAATGCGGTTGACATTTGATTGTGAGGAATTCTAAGTCAGGTGAACAGAAGGACTTGAGTTCCTGTATGTTGTTATGATCACACCACGTCTCGTTAATCATAAGGCATACCCCCCCGCCCCTCTTCTTACCAGAAAGATGGTTGTTTCTGCTGGCGCGATGCGTGAAGAAACCAGCTGGCTGCACCGACTCCGATAGAGTCTCTCGTGTGAGCCATGTTTCCGTGAAGCAAAGAACGTTACAGTCTCTGATGTCTCTCTGGAATGCTACCCTTGCTCGGATTTCATCAACCTTATTGTCAAGAGACTGGACATTGGCAAGTAGTATGCTAGGGAGTGGTGGGCGATGTGCCCGTCTCCGGAGCCTGACCAGAAGACCGCTTCGTTTGCCTCTTTTACGACGTTGTTGTTTTGGGTCGCCGGCTGGGATCCGTTCCGTTGTCCTGGGTGGAAGGCAGAACACAGGATCTGCTTCGCGAAAGTCATGTTCCTGGTCGTAATGATGGTGAGTTGACGTTGCTCTTCCCGACTGTATGTAATGAAACCTAAGATTACCTGGGGTACCAATGTAAGAAATAACACGTAAAAAAAACCAAAATACTGCATAGTTTCCTAGGAACGTGAAGCGAGGCGGCCATCTCTGTCGGCGCCGGTAACTCCTCTGCAGCAGAGGTAACTCTGGGTCTTCCTTTCCTCTGGCGGTCCTCATGAGAGACAGTTTCATCATAGCGCTTGATGGTTTTTGCGACTGCACTTGAACAAACTTTAAAAGTTCTTGACATTTTCAGCATTGACTGACCTTCATGTCTTAAAGTAATGATGGACTGTTGTTTTTCTTTGCTTATTTGAGCTGTTCTTGCCATAATATGGACTTTTATCAAATAGGGCTATCTTCTGTATACCACCCCTACCTGGTCACAACACAAGTGATTAGCTCAAACGCATCAAACAAATTAACTTTTAAGAAGGCACACCTGTTAATTGAAATGCATTCCAGGTGACTACCTCATGAAGCTGGTTGAGAGAATGCCAATAGTGTGCAAAGCTGTCATCAAGGCAAAGGGTGGCTGCGTTGAAAACTCTCAAATATAAAATATATTTGATTTGTTAACCCTCCTGTTGTGTTCCGGTTGAATTGGACCGATTTACAAGTTTTCTCTCTGAAAAATGTAGTTGATTTAATCTGATTGTCATAAGGTTCCATGACTTTGTCCACACAGGGCATCTGAACACACAAAATACATTTTGATGATTTTCATTAAATGTTGGGTGTTTTATTTATCTTCTGTACACCTGTGGTGTTCCCGGTCATTAGAAATGAATGGGTGAGACTACAATTAGTGTATAAAATTGAGTTCAGGCACATGCCCATTCATCAGATGGACACACTTCCTATTCCAGACCCCCACATGCATGTGTGTTTGAGCACACAATGTAGGATATTCATCAAGTATGAAATCAATGTGGCAGGTGACCATAAAGGAGAAGAGGCCATGTTGGAAATACTAAAAGGCCACATTTGTTTTTTAATCCCAAGGTAGATGATTGAAATCTATCACACTGCCACACTCAATTCACTTTTCCTAAAACACACACACACACACACACACACACACACACACACACACACACACACACACACACACACACACACACACACACACACACACACACACACACACACACACACACACACACACACACCTCACTCCCCTTCTTGGCTTCCATGGCAACCCACACAGGAACCTTTCCCCAATAGAATCTTTCCCCAACGGGAACCACACCTGTTGGCATTCTCCCAAACAATCACAACATTGTGTAGAACTTGTAGAACTTTTCTCGCAGCTCTGGTATTTAAAGCTTTTTTGAGGCCTTGCTCACAATTCATTCTGTGGTAGCACAATGACCAAACGATATGCTGTATGTGAGGCTCTTGATCATATCTTTGATCATGACACTGGTGAGGAGGAGAGAGGCCAGGAAACTGACAGTGAAGATGCATTAGAGGAGGAAGTGTCAGAAGTTGAAGACAACACAGAATATGATCCAGACCAAGAAACAACCGATGTGGAACAATCCAGTGATGAGGAAGAGGGACCTGCTGAGGTTGTTGTTAAATTCCAGTCAAAGAATGGGAATTTGTCCTGGTCTTCATACCCACCTGAGAGGAGAGGTCAGCTGTCGGCTGAAAATGTTATCAGGATGACACCAGGGCCAACGAGATACGCCATATCCCGAGTTGATGACATAAAATCCTGCTTCGAACTGTTCCTGACAGAATCAATCGAAACTATGGTGATAAACATGACCAATTTGGAGGGGAGTTGCGTTTACAAAGACAACTGGAAGGAGGTAGACTGGACTGACGTCCAAGCAAATGTGGGTCTATTTATTTTGGCTGGTGGGATGCAGAGTCCGGTCGGGCAATTTTTAGTGCCACTATATCAATTCAGACATTTCACGTGTTGTCACGAGTGATTCGCTTTGACAACTGTAATACAAGACCAGGCCGCCGTCAACAAGACAAGCTGGCAGCGATCAGAGAGGTTTGGCACAAGTGGGTGGAGCGCCTGCCACTCATGTATAACCCAAGTCCAGACGTCACAGTGGATGAGCGTCTGGTCGCTTTTAGGGGACGCTGCCCATTCAAACAGTACATGCCAAGCAAACCGTCTACATATGGAATAAAGATATGGACAGCATGTGATGCCAGGACAAGTTATGCCTGGAACCTGCTGACAGTGTTCCCGAAAGGAACCAGGGAGAGCGGGTGGTCCTGGAAATGACTGCAGGTCTCCAGAGGCACAACATAACATGTGACAATTTCTTCTCCTCGTATGCTCTTGGTCAGGAGCTGCTCTAAAAAAAAAGGACCATGGTGTGGACGGTCAGAAGGAACAAGCCTGAGTTTCCTCTGGCCTTACTCACTACCAAGGACCAAGGACCAAGGATCGCTTTTCCTCTAAATTTGCTTTCACCGATACACACACTCTTGTGTCCTACTTCCCGAAGAAAAAGAAGAATGTGCTCCTGATAACAACTCTGCACAGGGATGCCGCGGTGAGTACCAGGGAGGACAAGAAGCCCAACGCTGTCCTGGATTACAACAGGAACAAAGGGGGAGTTGACAACCTTGATAAGGTATGCTACTTTTAATCTTTCAAGTCTCATATACTTTCTTTTCTATTACTAGATTGTTTTATCTGCACCATAAAAATAAGACATGTTGTTGTTAGGGGAAATGCTCATTGAATTATTGAACAATATGGAGTCAATTCTATTCATTTGAATATGTAAATATACGTTTTGATGCAATTTTTCACATTACTATGCAAGACATGAAGTATCACTTGCACTATGTACTCATTATTTTATTTACTGATTGTTGCACTTTTGCAGGTTACTGGCACATACTCTTGTAAGAGGTTGATGGCACGTTGGCCCATGGTGGTGTTCTTCAACATCCTAGATGTGTCGACCTACAACAGGTTTGTGGTGTGGATGGAGGTGAATCCAGGCTGGAAACACTCTACTCAACAAATTGGATTCAGTCTATCACAGTGCCATCCGTTTTGTCACCAAAGCCCCATACACTACCACCACTGCGACCTGTACGCTCTCGTTGGCTGGCCCTCGTTTCATACTCGTCGCCAAACCCACCGTCACTAGCTTTAAGCACCAGCTGTCAGAGCAGCTCACAGATCACTGCACCTGTAAATAGCCCATCTGTAAATAGCCCATCCAATCTACCTTATCCCCATACTGTATTTATTTATTTATCTTTGCACCCCAGTATCTCTTCTTGCACATTCATCTTCTGCACATTCTACCATTACAGTGTTTAATTGCTATATTGTAATTACTTCGCCACCATGGCCTATTTATTGCCTTACCTCCCTTATCCTACCTCATTTGCACATGCTGTATATATACTTTTCTACTGTATTATTGATTGTAACTTTGTTTATTCCAAGTGTAACTCTGTGTTGTTGTATGTGTCGAACTGCTTTGCTTTATCTTGGCCAAGTCGCAGTTGCAAATGAGAACTCATTCTCAACTAGCCTACCTGGTTAAATAAAGGTGAAATAAGAAAATACATGTAAAAAAGCATGGGAAATTCTTCAAGAGGAGACTATTCCTAGAAGAATTGGGGAAAGCCATGGTGGCACCCCTCATTTAAAGGCGCCTACACCTTCCTCGAACACCATCCTCTGCTGGATTGGTGAGAGATATACAAGGACCAGAAGCGAGATCTATGGCCGCCAGAGACAGAAGAGACAAAAGGAAGAGGTGCAATCTGTGTGCACCAGGAGATGTCAAAATGAGCATTAAGTGCCATAAATGCAGTGCATATATTTGCAAGGCACATGCAACAACCACCACGTATTGTCCAACATGTGCATGAGAACACACAAATTGTAACCACCATTGATTGCCAGATTGTGAACATTTGAATGTTTTTGTTATTGTTAGTAATACTGTTATTGTTACTGTTGTTCTTTAATGTGTTCAGACATTAATTTTGTAATATGGTAAAGTTTTCATGTGTAGTTTTGGGCCTTTCTTTACTAATAAAATCATAACGACCGAGAACATAACACGTTATTTTGTGCCACTATTTAAACATTTGAAATGGTTTCAAAACAAACGTCCTTGTTAAATTTTGACACAAAGTAGTCTGTGATAAATAGCACAATATGTTTCATCTGAGTATTTGTTACAGTCAAAATAATCCATATATTATACTTTTTTTACTCAAAAAACGATTGTATGAGCTCAGGTCAATGAGGCCTACAGGCCATAAATAGCAAATGGAAGTTCAAAACTTGTAATGTTCACAAGAACTTAAGTTGATAAAAAGATCTAACACAACATTAGGTGATAATATATGTATTATTATGGATTTATAATCAGTTATAATGGGGCAGTCATTTTGGACCAGGAACACAGAATTAATTAACATGAAACGAACACAACAGGAGGTTTAAACACTTTTTTGGTTACTACATGATTCCATATGTGTTATTTCATAGTTTTGATGTCTTCACTATTATTCTACAATGTAGAAAATAGTACAAAAAAAGAAAAACCCTTGAATGAGAGTAGGTGTGTCCAGACTTTTGACTGGTACTGTATATATGCAGTGCATTCGGAAAGTTTCAGACCGCTTGACTTTTTCCACATTTTGTTACATTACAGCCTTATTCTAAAATGGATTTAATACTTTGTCCCCCTCATCAACCTACACACCCTACCCCATAATGACAAAGTGAAGACAGGTTTATTTATTTGGTTGCAAATGGAAAGAATGAAGAAAAAGAAATACATTATTTACATAAGTAAACTCCCCAAATACAGGTGTGCCAAGCGTATTGCATCATATAACGAAGAAGACTTGAGGCTGTAATCGCTGCCAAAGGTGATTCAACAAAGTACTGAGTAAAGGGTCAACTGTCAATTGTGGGACCTTATATAGACAGGTGTGTGACTTTCCAAATCATGTCCAATAATTTGAATTTACCACAGGTGGACTCCAATCAAGTTGTAGAAACATCTCAAGGATGATCAACAGGATGCACCTGAGCTCAATTTCAAGTATCATAGCAAAGCGTCTGAGGTATTAATATTAATAAGGTATTTCTGTTTTATAAATGTATACATTTGCAAATATATAACATTTAAAATAAGCTTTCACTTTGTCATCATGGGGTATTGTGTGTAGATTGATGAGGAAAATGTTGTATTTAACAGGGTCTGAATACTTTCCAAGTGCACTGTAATGGTCATGACAGTGTTATGACCATGTTATGACAAGTTATGTCAGCTGTTATGACATATTAAGACATGCCGGCAGGTAACCTCGAGGTTTAGAGCATTTGACCAGTAACCAAAAGGTTGCTGGTTCAAATCCAAGAGACCATTAGGCGAACTATCTGTCGATGTCCCCTTTTTTTTAAACATAGTTTTTTTTAACCTTTATTTAACCAGGCAAGTCCATTAAGAACAAATTCTTATTTTCAATGACGGCCTAGGAACAGTGGGTTAACTGCCTGTTCAGGGGCAGAACAACAGATTTGTACCTTGTCAGCTCGGGGATTTGAACTTGCAACCTTCCGGTTACTAGTCCAACGATCAATGTACATGTAAATAACGTGTTATGACGCTAGGTGTCAAGTAAAGTTTCACCAAGAATGATATAGTAAGCACTACACAATCGGGAGGACACTACAGTCTATATTGTTCTACAGTATACTACCACATTCTAAAGTAAGCACTACATGATCGAGGGGTACTACAGTGTGGAGTATAGGATTCTGCAGTATACTACAGATTACTACAGTTTGCACTTTTGTAAAGGGTCCTTATTACAGTGTAATTACATGTGCAATTACACTGTAACAAGTATTATATTTAACTGTAACAACCAGTAGTTACATAGTGATAACAACATGTAACTGGTAGTAATTGCAGTCTTTAATTACAGAGGTGTAACAATTAATACTTGATACCATGCTTCTTACAAATGGGCAAGTTTCCATTAAATTCACAAATGTAGTGTTTTGTTTCTTCTCAGCTGCTTTCGACTCAGTAACAACTGTCACAAAGGTTGTGACCCCTCGTGGATGTGCTGTGTGTCCGAGAGATTATGCTCAATAGGCTTTAATTACTTACTCATGAATGTGCACTTTTGAAAATATGTCTCCACTCGATGTTATTGCTCGCACTTGCCACCAAAATGAAGTGTACTATCTGGGAGAAACACTATTTCAAAGGGTATTACATGTAATGTTTGCCTAAGTACAATGTAATTACTAGTTGTTACACAGGATTTAGCTAGTTAAAATGAAGTGTTTCTTGAGGGGTATTTACTTAGAATTAATGTGTACTTATACAGTACACTACTCATCCTGACAACCTGGCCCTCATTTAAAAGCTTCTGGAAGCGTGACACAAGATAAATAGATGCTGTTTTTTTAGATAAATACTGCTTTTAGGCACGATTTTGTCTCCCTGGGAATCTGACCTCAAACTGTTTCCCTGCTATTGCTGCTGTGGCGTGTGTCCGTATGTGTGTGTGTGTGTGTTCTAATGCTATTGTAGAGACAGCCTAAGTTTGCCCAGACCTATTGGCAGAGGCTGTATTATGTTCAAATGCAGTGAAGCTACTACATGATTATGTTGGAAGAACAGGCCAGGCTTGTAACACACCGCTGTGTAACAACAGTAATGGGCTTTAGGCCAGGCTTGTAACACACCGCTGTGTAACAACAGTAATGGGCTTTAGGCCAGGCTTGTAACACACCGCTGTGTAACAACAGTAATGGGCTTTAGGCCAGGCTTGTAACACACCGCTGTGTAACAACAGTAATGGGCTTTAGGCCAGGCTTGTAACACACCGCTGTGTAACAACAGTAATGGGCTTTAGGCCAGGCTTGTAACACACCGCTGTGTAACAACAGTAATGGTCTTTAGGCCAGGCTTGTAACACACCGCTGTGTAACAACAGTAATGGTCTTTCTACCGGTTTGATTTATTCCTTTCTGTTTGTGTCTCTCTCAGCCCAGTACACAGTGTAACCGCAGGTCTCTCCTGAGGGATAGAAGATGGCTTCATTCACCGCTGTGATCAGTGACTTCTCTGGCAGTCAGTAGCACGTGCCAGGCTGTTTTTTTGTTTGTTTGTTACCACATCTAATGAAGGTCATTGATTGTTGAGATCCTGGGACGGCAACAGAATCATTACTTGGGAGGACTGAGAGGAGAGGACATTTCAGGCAAGTTGCAAATCAATGTGCTGCTGAAACACAACTACAGTACAGTGTTCACAAATCACCTCCACAATGTATACAACAAGCTTGTTCAACACCAGTAAATGAATCCACCATTAACATTAATCACCCACCTCTGGAGAGTGATGGTCAGATGTAGCCAAGGTTAGCCTTCACACTATACAGTAGTTCTCACTATACTACATTATGCATATTCAGTCATGTCCACAGTGTTGTTCACTGAACTTATACCACAACATGTTAGATATCAGTAACACCCATCATCAGTCAGACAGCCTTCAAGGACATTGATCTTCTTGCCGTAAATACCCATGAACCATGATAGCTGTTATGACACTCCTATGGCAGGTTGTGTACTAAATCTCTTCAATTCATTCAACTGTAATAGATTTTTCATCTACAGCAGATGAGCTGTCAATCATCATATTTATCTGTCTGAAGTGTCAGTCAGTGGAGCTCAGAGGACACGTCTGTTGGGCTGAAGTTGGCATAGGTACAGTTCTCGGATCATCTTACCCTACTCGATTCTAAAACTGACCTTAAATTAGTGTCCAACTCAGTTTGGCTTTAGGGATGATACCATCTTGCTGGCTGGATTAAGCAGGAATTGACCAATGGTTCCTCAAACAGATGAGTATTGGCAGACTGTCATGGCAGTGTGCGTCCTGCATACTTGTACCCATTTTACCAGCCCTGGTTCTCTTGCCCAAACAGGCCCACAGGGTAGAGCCAGGCCGAACAGTCCTCCATGCTGCTGTTCCAAGCTGCATGAATGGGCAAGACTAGCTACATCAATTAGTCCTGTGTACCCTGTCAAATACCAGGAGATGGCACAGCTGAATTCTCACATCTGCTCTCTGACATGCAGAAGCTTGCTTGAATAGTTTACAATATGCATAATCTAGATTAAAGCCTATTCACTCTTTCACTCTTATTATGAGTGGAATGTGAATGGCTTGTATTGTATGTCATCCTGGAGTAGTTACCTTCGAGGTTCATCCAATATGATCAGAATGTGATTTTGAGAATCATTTGTCTCGTCTTTATTCCACACACAATGGATTAGGTCAAAACGAACCATTTTAAATGCAGTGTATTCAAGGTTTAAAAAGGCTTCTGAAGTTTGTAATTTCCACCTTCTGAATTTTCAGACTTGAAAAGTGTATTAACTGCGTCAAAAATGCCCATACAAATCCACATACAATTCACATTTCCTGTTTCTGCAGGATCATTTTCCTGTTGTAAGCAAACTGACACACTATTAAGATCCTACATAGGTATACGGCTCTGGTTCAAAGAATACCCAATTACATACAGCAGAGAGGAACTTAGTAATTGTTTCCTTCCCTCAGTGTGCACCAGTTTACAAAAGGGAGTGTACTGCGGTGGGGGAAGAAAGGTTCCCTATTTCCCTACTTACTGTTTGGTTTGGAACAATAATACTACCGTATGATATCTAATACTCAGAACTTGAATGAATTAAACATTGTCAAAGGCAGCTTTCTTCCTGGAGTCAGGGTATCAGCCTGTGGATATGCAGCACAGGTTGATTTAAACCTTTAAAGACTATTGTTGGGCATAGCAGCAATCAGTGGATTGTTAACGTCACAACGTTGGCCATAAACGGCAGTTAATGCACCTATTACCATGACTCACCTTCAAAATTATAGAGATGCTGGAACACACGGGAGAGTAGAAGAGAACATTTAAGACAATGGGAGAAAAAACACTCACAGCTGGGCTCATATACACTCATGCACTCACACAGAGCAACACACGCTAACACCCACACGGAGAAGCTAGCGGGCCAGTTTCATGGCCCTTCAAGTTTCACAGAGTTTGTCCTGACAAGTTTTGCTTTGACTACTGTGTTTTCTTCATCTGGCGGTCGATGAATGTGCATAACAGCTCAGCAACGTGAGTAATACTCATCATAGCTTTCTCAGTATGTTTGTGCCAATGTGGTGGGAGGCACAAACTACAAGGTTCCCTGACATTTGATTTGAAAGGGCCTTTTAATCCCCTGATATCCACCATGTATTGCTGTGAGAGAACATAGAGCAATATTTTTTTTAGAGCTGAAAACAGTTGACTTTTAAAGAAGCCGTGAGTCACACTTTCGCCCATAGAGAACTTGTGACGATTGTTGAGGGAAAAGGATCCCTTTTGACACCCCCAGCTTAGGTCTCGCTCATGCTAAGCTTGTCTGCACTGGTTAGGATTTCTCTGCTGACAACATGACAGGAAGCAGCAGAAAACAGCTTGGGTCTAGAAGCTAAAAATGTTGCAGAATCTGAAGTAAAACACTTTTTTTTTGTCAAACACTGCGACTCCCCAGAACATCTTCTGAACTCGCTCTTTATGCGATGACTGAACACCATTGTCTAAATTGTTTTTTTAAATTAGCTCTGCTCTGATGTAAATGATAAAAGTTAGTTAAGAAATCCTCTAAGATCGTGACACTGGACCTGTCTCTTATGCTGACTCAATGGGAGTTGGATGAAGTTGCCCCTGGAAGCTGATCTAAGGTCAGTTTGGTATTTGACCCTCTAATGGTTGAGGTTAGGATCAAATCAAATCAAATGTATTTATATAGCCCTTCTTACATCAGCTGATATATCAAAGTGCTGTACAGAAACCCAGCCTAAAAGGATGAAGGGGAGGGGGCATCTGATCTTAGATCTGTGCCAAACAATGAGGTTTCAACATGCACCTTCAACGTACTTTTCCTTCTAAGAAGGATGAGGTTTGCCTGAAATGTGTTTGGACGTGGAGAAGAGGGGGTATATTGGTCTTGGCATGCATGGCATGCATCTCTCATTTGACAGGGTTTATTTCTGTGACTCTGACCGAAGGATCCACTGACTCCAGAGGCTGTCGATGTCAAACTACATGATCTGAGACCTGGAAATGTCATAAATAATTGCTGTACTTGCACTTCCTGCCTTGTCTCGTTGTGTGTTCCTGTTTATGCATGAGGAGCATGTATAATTTACCTTCAGGACAGTCATTAAAGATGGATATCCAGGATGACAGGACAACCATTTTAAAGACATCCCCTTTCAGCTGTAAATATCCCTCACGGTTCACTGACGATCTCGGGCTCTTAATTAAGTGCTCTCTGCACTTAATAATAGATCCTGTCAACAAAAGACAAGTCACGTTTCAGAAAGGGAATTAGTGGTGGTAAATGTCAATGTTAAAACGCAATGACAGTGAAAGCTATTATTTTGGTTATCATTATCATTAATGCTAAGCTATGCCGGACATCTGTGAATGATCTTGTAAATGGACGGTGAGCTCCGTTATAAACAGAATGAGCCACGTTATGAAGAGGCAGACAGAGCTGAGGTCAGGAGAAGACGAGAAGAACCAAGACAAGGACCATGCTGCCACAACCACTGTATGTCTCTCGCTCTTACGTAACCAAAGTGCTTCCCGTAGAAATAGAATTCTAGTTTTACGGTGCTTCCATTACTCGAGCTACACCCATTTCTATGGACACAGAGTTAAGCCAGGTTAAATGAATTTGGTAGGATCTCTACGGGAAAGAGGAGTCAAACAGGAACATCACACGTTGATGTAATCATAACCTGGTCAACCACGGGGGGGTTGTCCTTACAAAACAACTTTTCGTTTAAATGGCTGTCAATTGAGAGAGTAAAAGATTAAACAATCTGACTATATAAATTCTGTATAAAAATTCAAGCATTACTTCTGTCCACCATCTCAACAACCGATTCAAGCAGCCGTTTCATGCGAGGAAATAGAAGTAGTGTGTTATTTTCCACTTGCAATGCCAATGTGACAAATGTTGCAGTCTGAATCTTCTTCAAGCTTCCTCAGTGCAACAAAACGCTTTACCAGACCCGACTCAATTCTCTGTTCCCTGACAGGGGGGAGCTGGAAACCGCTGACATGATGGGACATTTGTGAAATGAAGGAATGTAAATGTGAGTGGAGAAAATAAATGTATCGCCTGAAGCTTTGTGGAATTGGTTCTGTCAGTATTTAAAAAGGACTTCATCAAAACACCAGGAAAACATTTCACCTGGGGAGAGTTTTACTCAGACAGGTGGTTTGTCTCTCTATGAATAGCAATCTTTGACAGTAAATGCTTGAAATTAAGCACTTAAAACCGATGAGGTGTGTGAGAACCTCAATAAGCCAGTCATATCATAGTACGTATTTATTTGTAAAAGTTTTTTTATTTATTAAATAAATAATGCACTTTTGTACACAATAAGTTAATTATCAGAGTAATGGTTCTTCTTGTATGATCAACGTCATCCTTCCCAGCCTAACACAGCCATGTCCATCTATCCTCAGAGAATGAATCACAGTCTAAGTTAATGTATCTTCACAAACACAGGCACCCCTGCCTCTGCTATGCAGAAGTGCTGTGTACATTAGTCGTCTAGTCCAGCTCCACTTACACCTGGAGCATCCATCAGCCCTTAGGGTTCTACTTTGATTAGAAAAACATCAACTTTATCTGGTCCCAGCCCAGTTCCCTTTCCACTTCCACACTTCCATCTTCCTCAAAATCGGATGGGTTTCACATTCGTACCTCCATCCCCTCATCATAACATCCAGTCTTCTTATCTTCCAATTACCAACATACAGATCAGCCCTTTCCAGAGTCTGTCCATCAAGATTCAGCTGCACCTCTGCTGATAGATTTGCAAAAGGTTACCAATCAGTAGTCCATCGCTTTACACAGGTCTGACCCCATACACTGTCCTTTCGCCTTGCACTTCTTCCTGGTTCAGTTGAAGCGCTGCAGCAGCATGTTGAGTGAGTACTCCATGCGTTGGCGCAGGTCTGCGGGGCAGCCGGAGGTGAGCAGGGAGCTCAGTCTGAAGGTGGAGGACACACGCTCCTCGTTGATGTATGTCAGCAAGTACTCCTCCCTCTGGGTGCACAGGATGATCTTAGTGTGGTCATGGTAGAAGTTGACCTGTTAGAGAAATATATGGATATGAATGGTTTAACAACGTCTTGACAGGATAGGACATGGAACAAATAGCATAGTACCAACATGTCTGGAGACATTAGACCCCTTTCGGGATACTAATGACAAGTGTGCCTGAAATGTGCCATGTGTTAGGATAAGCTCATTTGAGTTGTTCTGCTGGTTTACCGTAGCTGCACGGTGTCATGCATTTTCTTGGCTGAGTAATGTCTATTTTGGCTGTGATGATGATGATGATGATGAGTGTGTTTACCTGAAATGTGCCATCGTTGAAGAGCATCATGAGGGCACGGTCAGACTTGAGCCACTGCAGCAGGTAGAGTCTGGGCATGTGTGTGTCTGCCTGGCTCACCAGGTCCCCACCCTACACAGCAAACACAGGAACAGGTTCATCATTAGACTGAGAGAAGACTAGGAAAGAAAAGAGGTGGACGGAGGACAGGAAAGTATAGGAGGGTGGAGCAGAGCAGAGCAGTGAAAAAAATGAGGAGATGGTAACAGTAGGAAGAAATTGAGAGGAAAGATAGAATAGAGAGGTTGCTGAATATAGGAACAGGAAAGGAAAAGAGAGGAGTAGAGGATGAGAGGAGAGGCTATAGAAGCTATATGGTGAAGACTTACATCCATCAGGTTCTCTTCCATGTAGTGGGCGAAGTACTTGAGGACGGTCACCTGACCTACAAAGCGCTCAGGGATGTCAGAGGTGGAGAACACAGAGCACTGACCCAACTCAGCATAGTAGTGGACAGTCCTACAGACAGAGAGAGAAGAGAGAGTTAACAACCGAAAACACCTGTTGGGCTTCTGAAGGACAAGACGCATGCGAAACAGATTGATTTGATTTATTTATCAGAGTATGAAAGCCTAAAGGACAAAAATACCTTCTCTGACTTTGTTTACTTTTACATCTGAAGCCGGGACTACTTTCCAGTACAGCCCAAACTATCTCCAACTAAGGTATGAGTGATATATTGTGTGATAAAGAGAACAGAGTACGTACTTCTTGTCTGCGAGGAGGCTCATGTGTGTCCCGTTGTTGAACAAAACTCCCACTATGTGGTCGGAGAGCTGGTAGCCAAAGCCATACTTGTTGGAGTAGTCCACCCACTTAGTGACCCACTGCAGGTTACTGCCCTCTATCCCTTTAGGGAGGTCACCCGCTAGAGAGAGAGGGAGAGGAAAGGTAGTTGTGATTAAAACACAATTCAACCATATGCAATAACAAAGGGAGTCCCAATTATCATATAAGTTCCATTGGTGTTGGAATCATGTCTCTACATGGTAGTAAGTACTACAGTGTAATTACACTGTACCTGCCTAATGTCAACAAACGCAACTCTCATCCTCAGGATTATAAATGCATTAGGCTCACCTTTGGGCATGTTTTCCAGGCATCCTCTGAGAACGCTGGCAACTGTCTCAGCCACACTACCGGTGGTGCTGTCCTCAAGACATTCACTACTGCTGCTGCAGCTACCCAGACTGCCCCTGACAATAAGCCGTATGGGGTCTTGTGTCGTCGGGGGCAGGACCTCGGTTGACGGGGCGACCGGCCTCCCAGCAGATGGTGACAGTGGCCTTCCGTCCTGAGAGGAGGCGAAAGAGAGAGGGGTTAAATAACATAGCCTCACACTTTCCTTTCTCATGACTCAGCATTTCCTCATAAAATGACTTTCTATTTTCTTTTGATCATGACGATCACCTCACCTCAGTAATCTGTTTGGTCTGCTGGCTGATGACGGTCTTCTTCAGGTCATGTCGAAGCTTGTAGATCTCTTCTTCCTCTTTGGTGAGTTTATCTACCAGAGACAACACACAGTCAGCATTCATTCTGGATGGCCTCACCCTGCAGCCTCTCATTCAAACCGGATGTGTGATTAGCTAGGAAATTTGCCAAAAACTATCATGGTTAAATCTGTGGATTTATGACACCACAGCTTTTACCACCACTTGTTAATTAGCAAAAATGTTGGATTTCCTTTCATGCAGTAAACAAATACTGATTTATGAATTGGCGACATTGGCTAAAGCTGTCTGGCGAAGTGAATGATTGATATATATACTCACTCAGAGTCTCGTAGTATTTGACCTTGTCTCTTTTCCCGCCGAAGAGGGCGGCCGCTGCCTTCTTGAAGAAGCTCTTGGCAGGGCTGGAGACGTGGAAGTCTGGAGCAGAGTGGCAACAACTAGCAGGGAGACGCTCTGGCACAAAACCCTGAAAGGAGGGAGAGCGAGAGATGTTAAGAGAATAATGGACAACATATACTTGAATAAAAACATTTCACAATATATAAGCAGGGTGTTAAAAAGGATGTTAAAAATAAACTAGGTTTGCAGTCTCATGCTCCATATGGTACAGAGAGAGTTAGAAAAAGGGGCTAAGCTAACTCACCTGTGTGAAGAATTCATGGCGCAGTATGTGGTCCAGGTGAGGTCTGTCCTCTGGGGTCTTGGCCAGGAGGCTGGAGATGAGCTGTTTGGCCTGGGGCGACAGGGAGGAGGGCAGGGAGTAACGCGCCTCCCGAATACATCTGTACGTCTCTTTCAGATTGGTGGTCTCAAACGGGGGTCTGCCCAGGAGCATGGTATACCTGCAGAACAGAGGAGCGGGAGAGACTTAGTTAGAGACTGGTTGTCATTACAGTGCATTTACATAGAGAATGTAATTTTCCAGAGCCTTCTATTGACAAGAAATGTATAAATATAGTAGTGCACTCACATGACACAGCCCAGGGCCCAGACGTCCGACTCACAGCCATGGCCCTGCTTGTTGAGAACCTCAGGGGACAGGTAGTTGGGCGTCCCACAGATGGTCTTCTTCCTGTTCCCAGCAGACTCCAACTTGGCAGCCAGCCCAAAGTCTCCCACCTTCAGCTCCATCGACTCACTCACAAAGAAGTTACCTAGGAGTGGAGAATATTACAAATATTAAACCATTTACTGCATGTGAGTGATCAATAACACAAGGTGGTTGGTTTGCTGGTCATGACAAGTAAAGGTTGCAGGTTTGGATATCTATGCATATGGTGGTTGGCCGATTTAACGATAAAGACTCTGGCTTCTATTGTGTGTCTTGCTAGATGCTTACCCAGTTTGAGGTCTCTGTGCAGGATCTCTTGCTCATGTAGGTACTTCAGCCCTGAGACGATCTGACGGAGGTAGTATCGCACTTCAGGCTCAGTGAGCACTTTGCGTGCCTTCAGGATGTGTGCCAAAGACTGCGCAAAGAGAACATGGGGGAGAATACATATTAGATCAGTCAAGGCAGTCAGCCAACTATGGAAAGTAAGAACATAGCTTTCACATTAGCCAGAGACATGGCCGCCCCTTGAGGGCTGTGGTTTAGAAATAAAGGCTCACTATTTAAGTAGAACATTAACACTCACTCTTCTACTGCAGTATTCCAGGAGAATGTAGATGTTATCTTTGTCCTCGAAATGATGGTAAAAGTGCACGATGTGTTTATGGTGGAGAACTCTATGTAGCTCGATTTCCCTGTCAATCTATGGAGAAGAGATATAGTGATGATTAAAAGGAATGAATTAGATTTAGTATCAGTCTATATCGCTTTATAACAACACGAGATGAAGCGTGGCGAGCGCTCTTACCTTTTCCCGTTGGTGCGGTTTGGATACGCGCGTGTGGGGAATAATTTTCGCTGCGTAAACTTTACTCGTGGACAGGTCGGTCATCTCATAGCACTTGGCGAAACCTCCCTGAAAAGAAAATATCACAATCATATTGATAAGCTTATTTACCAACCTAATTCAAATTGTGCATGCTTTGGAATAACAATTCCCGAAGTGGACACCTAAAAATAATCATATTGTCTTGGCGTAATTTGCGTTGTGCTATAATTCACTGATGGCTACCTTTCCCAGAACTTTCCCACGGCAGTAACATTTCCCGCTGGCGTGATCCGTGACAATCCTCGCCATCTCCGCAGGTGCCAGACCGTGATCCTCCGTCCTCTTTCTCCGCAGTTCACAGGACCCCTGCAGTTTGGGCTCGCACATCCTGTTGATATTCGTCGGCTGTTCAGCGATATTCCTAAGTAATTCCATTGCGAGGCTGTCTTCACTTCGCGTACTCTGAATGCAGTCTGGAGAGGCTGGGTGTTTGGGTTTATATGGAAGCACATGCCCTAGCTCTCTGACGTCACGCGTGAAAATCTTCTATATCAGGGGTTCCCAAACTCGGTCCTGCCCCCCCCACACAGCTGCTTATTGCCCTAGCAATACATGGTTGGGGGTGGGGGGGCTAACCTAGTATATGGTGAATTAGTCATAAAAACGAATGATTAAATCATGTGCTTTGTAAAGTATGTGCAGTAATACATGTGTTGTGAAAACAGATGCATTGCTACATCTTATAGAAATGCTACAAAGCTGTGAGTGTAAATGAAAACAACTATGGATCAAAAACTGTAAAATAAAAATGTATTTAAAAAAATGAAGACATCTATGGCTCTCTGCCACTCTAATCTTAATTAGAATCTCTAGCACCATCTGGTGGTTTTACAGTCCTCTGGGTTGAAATACAGTATTAGGATCTGACAGAATTTCAGAGCAGATTACCATAGTCCTTGCTTGGATGCTTTAGCCATCTCCTGGTCTTTGGATGGGGAGGAGATGGGGGCTTTGCACGTCCTACGTGCTTGTCTACCCCCTGTTAGTCAGGAGACAGAAGCAGTCACAGGGGGTGGAAAGGTTAGTGCGTCCCAAATGACCCCCTATGTTCTATATAATGCATTACAGGCCAAAAGTAGTGCACTATGGAGGAAATTCCATTTGGAAACCAGAAGGTGACTTTTCTGAGAAGACACACAACCCACTACAGGGAGCCTGGGTCAATGTGATCATATAACCCACAGATCTAAAGCCAGCAGGGGGCTCAGCTACACACCATGTATCCATGCTTCCCTCACTGGCCTACTACTGTTCCTCTGCTCTCTCCTGCCTGTGTGACACGTGGAAACACAATTCAATTAACGTGCCTTTTTAGTTCGAGTAGGGATGGTATGTACATCTTGGTGAGGCAAAACATTTTTTTAGATGCATGCCAGCAAAGCTACTACACAACACAATACTAACCAATACATGAATTGCACTATAATGGTGACAAACAGTGCCCACAAACTGTTAGGGCCTACATAAAGCTGCCCAACAGCAGAGTCCCAACAGCAGTCCCAACACCTTACCACTGCTACACCTGGATATCAGCGGAGCCTTCTCTGGCGGCGAAACAGTTCATTCAGCCACATTTACTGCCTTTAAAAAAAACAGCTGATAAGGCTGACTTGCTTATACAAATGTGGTTTCTACTGACAATTGAAATGTACAAACTATGGCATAAGAGGACGACATGTGGATAAGATGTAATCCGTAATTTCGATGAAGACATTAATGAGCGAGCTAGGATGGACGTAGTCCATATAACTATTTGTTCAGCACTTTTGAAATGTACAGCAACAGAATTCAAAACATGGGCCGTTTTTACAGTATTCGCCCGGTACACCAAGTCAGAACCGTAGGATAAATAAAGGGGGCATATAAGCAGACAATGAAAGCTATTACAATATTCAATATTCAACATGTGCACAACCAAGTCAGAACAGTAGGTTAAATGATGAGGGGATAAGAACCCAAATGATTAGGGTGAGGGACATGGGCTACTAACATCTTACTACACAACATACACTTAGTATTACTTTCTTAGCTACAGTATACATATCTACCTGGCATATCACATAATTTATGCCGTAGCACATTTTTGGACTCACCTTGTTGTGCTGTGCTCACTTGAACAGGATGGTGGCGTGGCGGTCCTTCGTGGGACAATCTTGTCATCAAAGTCTGGAATTCTCTGGATTTATGGTGCATTCAAGACAACTGGGAACTCTAAAAAAACAAGGTTGAATCATCAATGATCTTCACGTCGGAGCTTTAGAAAGAGGCCCGAGTTCCCGACTTGCGGTTCCGAGTTGGATGACTGTTCAAAATGTATTTTCCTGTCGGAGCTAGTTTTTTCAGAGTTCCCAGTTGTCTTGAACTCACTGAAGTCTGAGATTTGTCAGTTCCGAATTTCCAGTTGTTTGAGCGAGACAGAAGTCATGGATTGACAGCATGGCCAATGTTGAATGTTTATCCTTTTAAGCTTGGAAAAGAGACCCTTAAACCCAGACTTGGACCACACACCCACACCACTGAATAGCAGGCTTCCAAACCACTTAGTGTTGTGTAATGTTTATGTCCAATGGCCAATGAGCACAGATACATTTTTATTTTCATTCTCTTCATTATTTATCTTCATATGACAATGATTGAAAAGGATTTCTCAGTAGATTGTTGAGTCGCTTCATGATGATAGCTTGCTCGCTAAGATTTTGAAAGTATGATGTTGACATGAACAGTCCAATCAAAGCTATGATAGATATAACGTGATTTGACGTCATTTTATTTTTACTTCTAATGTACTTTTACTTCTAATGTAACTCTACTTCTAATGTAACTCTAACTCTATTTTATTTTTACTTCTAATGTAACTCTATGGTAGCACCCAAGGGGCTGGAATTTTCGAGCTCTATCCGTAGATTTTGCGGTGACAGAACACTGAGCCAATCACGGTGCAACTAGAGAACATTACCAAACACTTAAGCTCCGTATTTTCCGCTGGCTGCTCCACCACCACAGAAAGCACTGAGCTAGGCTGAAACACCTGCATTTTGGAGCTGCCTTACTCAAGAAAGCAAAACAAAAAAGAGACCAAGTATGCGCCTTTATTAACTCAAAGATTTAATTTTAAAAATGTTTTTTTTACATTGTTTGCAAACTGATATGTGACACGTATTAATGCCGAAATAACATGCAAAACAGGCACCCCCCAAAAAGAGAAGCTAAACAGGTGGAGGGCTCTGCCCCACCTGCCCTGAATGATGGGTCGCTACTGATTGTTCAATAGATCAACAAATGAAATGTATACAAGAGGCAGAGATGGGTAGCCTGGTCCTAGATCTGTTTCTGCTCTTGCCAACTCCATTGCTGTCAAACAGGACAATGATTGACAAGGAGTTGGCAGGATAGCACAAACAGACTGGCCCTCAGTCTAGGAAACGGGGTTATTGGCATTATTGGCATTGCTGAATTCGATTTTCATAATTATAGGGTGACCAGACGTCCCCGTTTTTGGTGGCCTGTCCCCGGCTGGAGCTGTCCCCGGAAATGTCCCCGTTTTTAACTATGCATTAAAAACAGACTGCAAAGTGAAATAATATTATACGTGTCAAGACCGGGCAGCAGAGCCTACCGGTTGACGTCTCAATCGCGTTGTGCTTGTTTCGTCCAGCAGAGGGGGCTGCTCGCTATAGTAGCTTCACTCCCTCTTCTTCTACTAACTACTTGCTCACGCTAGTTTTACAGAAAACTGCTGTGGAAAACTCGGCCAGAAGCTAGCAAGTGTCAAGTGAATCCACAACATCACCACAAACAAACAAAGTTACACTTGTTTGAGATACTAGCTAATGATGTTATAATGTCACAATTTATTATATAGATAGATGCTCTGCTTTATACGGTTTTAAATAGGTTATGCTAGCTAACATTAGCTATGTCGACTAAGTTATCTAGCTAGGTTAGCCAGCTACTGTCATGGTAACTAGGTAAAAAAAAACGTTCACATGTAAACATGCAGTGGACGGGCGATTATGAAAATATGATTATATTCAATTCATGCACAATTAATTATGAGAATATTTATTTGTAGATTACAATTTTAATGGTTTGGCATTATAAGTAGTGTGAAAATATATTTATACATTTTCATGGATAACATTAGCATAATGTGTTCTGTGAGAGAGTGGAGAGGAAGGAGAGGAAGAAGAGTGAAAGAGATAGAGGAGGAAAGGTAAAGATATGATTATAGAGCCTGCCAATTTATTATTGCAAACCATTTTTTTTAAAGATAAAATACAAAAATGAGGCAAGCAATGGGAATCTGTTAACCAAAGTATTTTATCTAATAGTGTACTATTTATTATTAAATATTGGAGAAGGAAAAGTGAAGGGAGTAAAAAGAGTGAAGCGAGGAGAGTGTGGAAGAGTGAGGTGGAAAGGTGAAGAGAAGGAAAGGAAGAAAGATCAGGAAGACGAGTGGAGAAAGATTGGAGGAGAAGAAAAGGTTAAGAGAGTAAGAAGAGTGAAACAAGAAGAGTGAAGAAGAGCAGACAGGAGGTTTCCCAGAAACAGAAATGTCATTTTAATGACAACATGATGAGAGAATTTCCATTTATACGCTCAGGTCAAGACGATAGAATGGTTAACTGCACCCTTTGTAATTCCTCGTTTTCAATTGGCAGCGGGGGAAGAACGGCAGTGGTAGAACATCAACAGACGAAAAAGCATAAAGCCTCTCTGATTGGCCGTGTTGGTATGCCCTCTGTCACCACATTCTTCAAGAAGGTAGAGCCTTCCCAAGAAGAATATGGTTTAGCTGTGCAGGAGGGTGTCTTTGCATACCACACTATGCGACACAATCATAGTTACAGATCTATGGACTGCACAGCACAACTGACACGAAAGCTTTATGAGCCCAAAGTTTACATGTGCTAGGACAAAATGTGAAGCCATAGTGAGTAACGTGTTAGCACCATGGGCAACTATTTTGGTAACACAGGACCTAGACCAGGTTGAATTTGTGTCCCTGTCCATTGATGTGTCCAATCATGGACATGTAAAGCTGCTGCCAGTAGTAGTCAGATATTGTAAGATATATGGCGGCAACACATCTGTGGAAACAAAACTGCATGATTTTATTGAATTGAAAGGAGAAACAGCAGAGGAGATTGCTGCTGAGGTCCTGGTGGTCATCCAAAAATGTAACCTGCAAAACAAAGTCGTGGCATTGTCTGCCGACAACACAAAAACCAACTTTGGAGGACTGAATAGGCTGGGGAGGGTTAATGTCCATACCAAAGTTAAAAATGCCCTGCAGCGGGAGGTGATTGGCTTCGGTTGTCCTGCTCACATCATTCATAACACAGACAGAACAGCCTTGGATATGATTCCCCTTGATGTTGAGTACCTGCTCACAAAGATATTTGGATATTTTCACCGTCAGAGTAGAAAGACTGAAGAGCTTTTGTGAGTTTGTTGGCCAGGAGTACCATAACATTTTAGGACACAGCAATGTTCGCTGGCTGTCCATGCTCCCTGCTCTAAAAAGAGTGCTGAAAAGGTATGTGCCATTGAAATCCTTTTTTCTTTCTGAAGACAAATGCCCTGTTGTCCTGCGAGCAATGTTCGAAGATCCACTGACTGAACTTTGGCTGGCCTTTGTCCATGGAAACTTGACCAGGACTGCTGTGCTGTGGAGTCAACTGCAATTCTGAGAAACATTGAGGCAAAATTGACTGCAAGATGTGATGACAACTTCATTCCAGTTTTGGTCAGAGGACTTCTGAGAGAGCTAGAGGGAAATGGAGCAATGTCTAAAAGAGCCAATCATTCTTCACTACAGCTGTGAACTACTTGCAAGCATGGGGAAAGCACACAGATAATCTAAAATATTTACATGGTCTCCTTTTAAAAAGGCAACTTCAGCGTGAAGAGATCCAGAAGGCAGCAGGCACACTGCAGGAAAAATGCCCCAATGTGACCATCAATGAGGATGCATTGTTTGACGAGGTTACTGGCCTGCAAGAGTTCCTAAAGGGGGATCGCTTGAAGAATGGAAAACATCTGAGACACTGCTCAGTCAGAGATGGAGCACGGCAGTTACCCACTTCAAAGAGAACGACATCCCACACACTAACGTGGCTAGATTAGCGTCTGTTGTCATGTGCTTACCTGGAAGTAATGCACCAGTCGAGAGAGTGTTCTCCCAAATGAATGATATATGGACAGCAGCAAGAAATAGGTTCACTGTTCCTAACATCAAGGCCATGCTTATTGTGAAGACAAACTTCATCCTCCCCTGCCAGGAGTTCATGGAGAAGCTGGCAAAAGACAGAGCAATCCTGAGAAATATACAGATTAGGTTGGTATAAGTATATTATGTAGTTACCAATCTCATCATCGTCTTATTTCTTTATTAAGTTGTTAATTATTTCACATATACAATTGTCTGTTTTTTTTCCATTTTGCTCATGTTCTATTCTGCTCCTATTCTACCCAGACTGCCAGGACCACTGTTCAGATTGGACAGTTCTGTCTCGTCTGTAGTGTTTCTGTAACAGTTGTTTTCTCTATCACAATGTGCCTGTTAGACTAAATACATGAAACCGGAATTGTCCCCCTTTTTTGTTTCATAGATAATAACATGGGATATATATATTGACCGCCGAACTGGAAATGTCCCCGGTTTTCATTTCAGAAACCTGGTCACCTTAGCAAGCTAAGACTGATGGCTTGGTTAGCTAAACTAGCAAGTTTTTTTGGTAACCAAGGCAACTACTGTAGCTTCTGTGGATGTGCAAGTGAACACATTTCTAGGGGAAAATGTGTTGAATTATAGCGATGGTATAAAAGGGATATTCAATTCGGGGCTCCATGCTTTCTCTGAAAAAGAATGCAACTCCGTGGAAGGTTTGTTCCACTCGGCAAGCGCGTCATTATTTTCCATAGAACGCATAGCCCCTCGTTGATTATTTATATACACTGAATGAACAAAGCATTAGGAACACCTGCTCTTTCTATGACAGACTGACCAGGGGAATCCAGGTGAAAGCTATGATCCCTTATTGATGTCACCTGTTACATCCACTTCAATCAGTGTAGATGAAGGGAAGGAGACAGGTGAAATAAGGATTTTTAAGCCTTGAGACAATTGAGACGGATTGTGTATGTGTGCGATTCAGAGCGTGAATGGGCAAGACAAAATATTTAAGCCTTTGAACGGGTATAGTAGTAGGTGCCAGGCGCACTGGTTTGAGTGAGTCAAGAACTGCAACGCTTCTGGGTTTTTCACGCTCAACAGTTTCCTGTGCATATCAAGAATGGTCCACCACCCAAAGGACATTAAACAATCTTGACACAACTGTGGAAAGCATTGAAGTCAACATGGGCCAGCATCTCTGTGGAACGATTTCGACACCTTACAGAGTCCATGCCCCGACGAATTGAAGCTGTTCTGAGGGCAACAGGGGGTGCAACTCATTATTAGGAAGGTGTTCCTAATGTTTTGTACACTCAGTGTATTTGACTTACCAATTGTGTGTTCTACAAATATTTGACTTACCACATAAGCCCCATTTTCCTTTTGAAGGCATCGTGGAACACAGATAAAGCACTCCCAAGACAAGCAGCAAAGCATTGTTTATTGATTTCACTGTACAGTTATAGGGGCCTGAGCACATTCGTGTGAATGAGACATACCTTGAGTCTTCTTGGTACTTTGCAGAAGTCAGGAAGGGAAAACATAGTCCATATCCCGTAGAGGCCAGCGAGCAAAGCCCCAGTGGAGGCTGTCAGGATGGGGTTGTCCTTACTGCCGTGGACCGTTCTGGAGCCTTGGTCCTGGAGGATGAATTCTGTGGAGTCCTCCATGATAAACTCTCTATTAGGCTACATAAAACAGTGGTTAGCATCCATATTAGTACTTTAGGCCAACCAAAACAGCAGAGGCAACAGTAAGGTAGACAGGGATAGGCTTAATGTCTTGCTATTTTTTTATTTTGACACAATCATGAAAAAATACCTGAACATTTTTTTTTACAGGTATTCCAAATATTTGTGAAGCATTGCAAATGGAGCTCCTCTAATAATGACATTTTTGTCATAGGCATCGAAATGTAATACTGTAATTCAATATCTAGACATGCAAGAACTCAAGCACCCAGCAGAGGGTGCCATGGCACTATTATCGTGCAGCGTACTAAATAAAAAAGTTATATTTATGAAACTTCCGTCATCAAAACCTTTTCAAAGAATTGTGCAAAGAGAACGTGCTACTATATCAATGCCTCTATTCATTTTGGTGAGTGGATATTACGCAAGATATTTCCCACATCGTTTTATGCACTTTGATTCTGTAAGCCGTATGTTCTATAGAACATACACATTTGCAGAAATATTTGGAGACGAGAAAACATGTGCTGTAATATTAAACAACATGCAAGTTGATCCGATCGGTTACTTTATAAGATATTTGCATAAATGTTGCACAGTAAGTACAAATATCCTAGAATTTAGTAAAACGAGCACATGAGGCTTTGCAACTGTGACCTACTTCAGTCGCCCCCTTTCAAGCAGCAATCCAAACGGTCAGTGGACACCAATCAAACAACCCAGTCTCTCATTAATTATGCACTATAAACAAAACGGCCAAAGGCTTAATTCCTGCCAGGAGATGAATCATTAACATACCCAATCAAATCCGTTTCCCGGTACATGGATAGGTAATGTACTTTCCATAACTGAGGTGGACAACAACTGTCTGTCCGATTATATAACTTTTTGGTGTGTCTGGAAGTCGTTAAAGGGATAGTTGACCCAAATTTCAAAATTACACATTGGTTTCCTTACCCTGTAAGCAGTCTATTCACAAGGCCTGATACAGTGCCTTGCGAAAGTATTCGGCCCCCTTGAACTTTGCGACCTTTTGCCACATTTCAGGCTTCAAACATAAAGATATAAAACTGTATTTTTTTGTGAAGAATCAACAACAAGTGGGACACAATCATGAAGTGGAATGACATTTATTGGATATTTCAAACTTTTTTAACAAATCAAAAACTGAAAAATTGGGCGTGCAAAATTATTCAGCCCCCTTAAATTGATACTTTGTAGCGACACCTTTTGCTGCGATTACAGCTGTAAGTCGCTTGGGGTATGTCTCTATCAGTTTTGCACATCGAGAGACTGACATTTTTTCCCATTCCTCCTTGCAAAACAGCTCGAGCTCAGTGAGGTTGGATGGAGAGCATTTGTGAACAGCAGTTTTCAGTTCTTTCCACAGATTCTCGATTGGATTCAGGTCTGGACTTTGACTTGGCCATTCTAACACCTGGATATGTTTATTTTTGAACCATTCCATTGTAGATTTTGCTTTATGTTTTGGATCATTGTCTTGTTGGAAGACAAATCTCCTTCCCAGTCTCAGGTCTTTTGCAGACTCCATCAGGTTTTCTTCCAGAATGGTCCTGTATTTGGCTCCATCCATCTTCCCATCAATTTTAACCATCTTCCCTGTCCCTGCTGAAGAAAAGCAGGCCCAAACCATGATGCTGCCACCACCATGTTTGACAGTGGGGATGGTGTGTTCAGTGTGATGAGCTGTGTTGCTTTTACGCCAAACATAACGTTTTGCATTGTTGCCAAAAAGTTCAATTTTGGTTTCATCTGACCAGAGCACCTTCTTCCACATGTTTGGTGTGTCTCCCAGGTGGCTTGTGGCAAACTTTAAACAACACTTTTTATGGATATCTTTAAGAAATGGCTTTCTTCTTGCCACTCTTCCATAAAGGCCAGATTTGTGCAATATACGACTGATTGTTGTCCTATGGACAGAGTCTCCCACCTCAGCTGTAGATCTCTGCAGTTCATCCAGAGTGATCATGGGCCTCTTGGCTGCATCTCTGATCAGTCTTCTCCTTGTATGAGCTGAAAGTTTAGAGGGACGGCCAGGTCTTGGTAGATTTGCAGTGGTCTGATACTCCTTCCATTTCAATATTATCGCTTGCACAGTGCTCCTTGGGATGTTTAAAGCTTGGGAAATCTTTTTGTATCCAAATCCGGCTTTAAACTTCTTCACAACAGTATTTCGGACCTGCCTGGTGTGTTCCTTGTTCTTCATGATGCTCTCTGCGCTTTTAACGGACCTCTGAGACTATCACAGTGCAGGTGCATTTATACGGAGACTTGATTACACACAGGTGGATTGTATTTATCATCATTAGTCATTTAGGTCAACATTGGATCATTCAGAGATCCTCACTGAACTTCTGGAGAGAGTTTGCTGCACTGAAAGTAAAGGGGCTGAATAATTTTGCACGCCCAATTTTTCAGTTTTTGATATGTTAAAAAAGTTTGAAATATCCAATAAATGTCGTTCCACTTCATGATTGTGTCCCACTTGTTGTTGATTCTTCACAAAAAAATACAGTTTTATATCTTTATGTTTGAAGCCTGAAATGTGGCAAAAGGTCGCAAAGTTCAAGGGGGCCGAATACTTTCGCAAGGCACTGTATGTTTTAGCATTCGTGGCACAAATCCCATTCAAGTCATGGTACCGATATTATAATTTTTTGTGCATCATGTCCAAATCACCCGCAAGTATCGCAAATTGATGGTGAAGCTCAACAAAGTAATTTACAAATTATTTGAGCATGACGCGTGCAAAATGCTAATATCGGTCCCATGACTTGACTGGGATTTGTGCCACGAATGCTAAAACGTTAGCATTTGGAAACAGTGCCAGAGAAACTAAACCAAATAATGGATTGCTGTCACACCTTGTCCATAGACTGCTTACAGGGTAAGGTAACCATCATGTCATTTTGTAATTTGCGTGAACTATTCCAACATTTTAATCAGATATATTGATTTAAACAATTCTATTTTACATAACACAATTTGTTCAGATGTAGACCAAAGGGAACATGCGAGACTTAACGGTCATATTTATATTCACAATGGCATGTGTAAAATACAGAAAGTTATTGTGACTTTAATTTAAAGACTAATCTGACAATCTGATTCCTCCCAGCATGTTTTTTCCCCTCAGGACTGTAAGAAATGTCAACACAGATGACATGTGGTGTCTAGTTGATCACAACAGTAATAATGTGATAGACTGGTCCTCGAACATTGCTGACATTGTTTGGCATGGCAATGAGTGCCAAGTAGTTGGCATGAAAGCACAAACAGACTGACACTCAGGCTAGTCAGATCAGAAATAGCAACAGAGAACAGGTGTGGTCCAGTAGTCCAGAACAGCAGCCATGGGAGCCTGTCACAGATGATAATGGGCTGAGTGAAATGTTGACTAGGATGATCTATTATTAAATATTGCATAGTGTGTGTGTTTAGATTTCCAGGTCCCAATACCATGTCTCAGTAACTTTGAATTTCAATGTAGGCTTATTTTAAAACGGAACGGTCTTCATTCCTATTCGTAACACTAGGTGGAGTGACAGAAATAGCTACAAATGTGAAATCTTACCAATAACTGAAAAAAAAGTCTCACAAAACAGCAATCCATGCTTTGGTTTTGTTTATCTGGCCACTGTCTCCAAATGCTATCTTTTAAGCATTTGTGGTGCGATCCAACAGGTTAATAACCCCTATGTTTGCATTTGTCACAATTAATGTCTGAATAAAATGTTGTATTTTAGACCTATACAAAGAATATCATCTACTTTTCTAGGGCCTGTTTAATAAGGGCTGGTTTCCCAGCCTGGGCCTGGACTGTCTTAATGGAGAATTCCCATTGGAAGTACATTTTGGTCCAGGTCAGGACCGGGTTTAATCTACACCAGTGTTTGGCATCTATTACTGTAGCTTCAGTCTCAGCATCCTGTGTGTGTGGCGCTGAGATGAGAGGTGCAGAATCCAAGCTTGTACGACAATAGCAAAATATTTCCCACATTTTCTCATATCCCCCCTCCAAGTATTGCAGTTCCCATAGTCATATGGTACCTAGATGAAACCCGATGACTTCAGAATGACTCAACACACATCATCATTAGGCTACATTGAACAAATTAATTTAGGCTAAATGCACATTGTAATTGTGCTTTACATTTCTGAAATGTTATATTGTCTTTTCTAAGAGCAAGCATATTTTTTGGTAATTTCACGGAGGAAATTGTATAATTGTCAAAATACATTATTAGATGAATGAAAATGTTCACAAAAATATCAATTTTTGAAAAATATTATAGTCTGGAGTTGTCAAAATGAATGTTGTCAAAGTGACTGTGTTGCATGCTGAATAATGCAGTCACCCTTTTGGAATTATAAAGACTACAAGCTCCATATTGTGAACTTTGACGTCGAATGCGCTTACTACGCTCTACAACGAACGAACACTGGCGCGCGTTTGGGCCGGACAGTTCAGCTTCGGAACACAGGGACAGCTCCCAGGTGCTGAAATTGTCGAGCATCAAACCGAACCGTCTTCTACAGTAAAACATTTATATAAAAACAGAAAAAGCCACTGACTGACACGAAGCCTTCGACGCAGGTTGGTTTGCTATGATTTAAAATATTTTTTTCTGCATCATGTCATTTTTTGCTAGACTGTTATAGAATTCCGCAAAGAACTTGATTCTAGGCTGTATTTCCGATGTTCCAAAATTCTGCAAGGTTTTATCCAATTTACGAGAACTAGCCTACATTTGTGTAGCAAAATGGAATAGTGTATTTTCGTCGTTCTCATAACATTTCTAAATGGAATTAGCACATAAAACACCTAAAATGCAGTGCCCATGTATTTCTAGATGATTGTTATCGGTAATAGGACATTTTGTTTGTGAAACATTGTACATAGACAGTACGGGGTTGTTAATAGTGCAGTTTAGGCTTGCTTGATGTAAAACCGAAATAATCCTTCTCCGTTTAACAGAACAGGCACATGCTTGACATGGCAAATTGCTGATGCACAGTGAAAACATTTAGGCTACTAGGAACAAAGATGTCTGCTGTAGCCCAGTTCTATTTATATAGAATGCTGACAAATGCAGACGAATTTCGCAAGAAAGATGAAACATTCCACATTTGTTTTTTTGTCAATAATTGTTGGATTGTTGAATGGATTGGCATAACCATTGATAAATCCAAGCCTAATTGATCATACACCTTCCACACCCTGCTGGGTATGGTATAGATTGCTTGGGAAGGATCTGACTAATGTTCATTGGCAGGCACACATATGTGAAGATGTAGAACACAGGTGGACTCTTCACCAACCCTAGGGTGTGTAGTGCTCTTTTTGTTTATCCAACACAGCCATCTGCCATCAGACACAGTCTGTATGCTTTTAACACCAATCTCAGAGGCTGGTGTGTTTGCGTGTGATCATTTGAATAATATATTCTTCTTTTACACGTCTGTGACATCCGCCTTCCATGCAACATATCTAAACCTTAGAGTGACATTGCTAATGCCAATGAGTTGATTTCATGTTTGTCATAACCTTTGGCACTGTGACTCCTGGTCTTTCCAGATGGCTGCCACTCAGGGGACCACTCAAGGGAAGGAGGGCGGGGACCAGAACTTTGACTACATGTTCAAACTGCTGATCATTGGCAACAGCAGCGTGGGTAAAACCTCCTTCTTGTTCCGCTACGCTGACGACGCCTTCACCTCAGCCTTCGTCAGCACCGTGGGCATTGACTTCAAAGTCAAGACCGTCTACAAGAACGACAAGAGGATCAAACTGCAGATCTGGGTAGGTCTGTCGCTAGAGTCCGGGGTACTCACTATTGTGATAGATAATGTCTAGTGTACTGTAAGTGAAGCTATTCAACTACAGTGTGCACAAATATGAGCTATTCATTCAATTGCAGTATTTGCCTTATATATCCCCCCAAATGTATGTTTGTTAAGTTTAACTACAAGTGTGCATCTAGTCATAACCTGTCACAGGTTAGTCTGCACGTTGGCTGTTAGAAGTCTATAACAATGTAGAAGGCAGTATCGTTTCAAGCTTTAAGGGATTGGGGCTTATAAATCACTTTCAACCCCAGTCCCTTAAAGCTTGTAATGATACTGCCTTTCTACGTTGTTATAGATTTCTAAAAGCCAACATGCAGACTAGGATCCAGTCACAATAACATTAAATGTGGCATTTGACATGAAACATTTGAGTTGGATTGTGCTGCTAAGATGTAGGAGCAAGGCCTACCGTGATGGAACGCGAGGCAGGGCAGTGTAGAGAATAGAGGCAGATGGATGTGTATGGATCACTGAACAACACTCCTCTCAGACTGTGTTCTCCTCCTGTGTGTGTCCGACCTCGCCTACAGCTTTTTTTTATTAGGAGATTTGGAGTTGAAGGAGTTTGTTTCTGAGCACCTCTGAGATTGCTAAGGTGACAATTCAAAGCATGCTTCCTCCAAACACCCGCTCTCTCTCTTTCCGGGAGAGGCAATGCTGTTCACTGTCATATTTACTGTCTGTTCCACCAATTCATTGGTCCCAGACAGGACTGTAGCAGTTAATCAGCTGAGGGTTGAATGTAAACAGTTTAATTAGTGAGTAATAAGGGTAGTGGGTTTTTGTCAGTTAAGCAAAAACAAGCGGGTTCTAACAGACGCAGGATTGCCAGAGAGAGCATTCAATTGAATAGCTCTAGGTTGTCTAATTGGGCTGTTTGGGTACTGTACTATTCCCGACGAGCCACAGTACCAGTAAGATTCAAATTTACCAGTAAGATTCAAATAAGATGGCCTATTGTCACTCTTCACGGACTGTACTAAAGATTCTGTCCATTTGTTGGGCTTATTCACAGTGTAAGCTGCTCTGTGGTGCCATGGCGATGATGAAATAAAACTCAGTCAATTCGTTTCAAATGGAGCTCCTGTTCATTGGACTCAGCAGGATTTTTCTGTCTCGCTGTGTCTTTTAGCTAAGAACAAGCAAAGCTGCCCACTCAAATAGCCCCAAGATGAAATGAGTCATTGGCAAGCACTTGGCCCTGAATCGATAGGGTAGTGAAATGTGTGGATGCATACAGTATGTCTTCAGTATTCAGCCAAGAGGAAAGTCAACAGTCAAAGCATTGTCTAGAAGATGAATGTTTAATGTAAAGCAATGTCACAGTCTGCAAAAAAAAAGAGAACCATTTTCATAATAATAAAAAAAAAAAACGATAAAGAAATGTACTTAAGAAACATTATGTAGAAGTAGGTAATGCTATGGCCTACTGAATTGTATTGTACAAAAACATTCTACAGTTCATTGTTCGCACTAATATATAGACACACACACCTGAACATCTGCATGCAGGTGCACGTACGTCCATGCTTTACTGTGTATATTTGTGGGTTTCCATTGCTCAGCCCAGCTGCTGTATGAGGGAGATTGAGGTAGACAGCCTCTGAGCTGTGTGTGCTTTTGAAGGTCAGAGATGTCCGTTGGCTACCACACAGACACAATTATAGCCATATTCACAGAGAGAGCAGAGCAGGCCTCTCTCTGTAGCTAATGTAACCCAGCACTGTTTGGCGTCGCTGTGGAAATAGCACACTGCTGAGTGCCCCTATACAAGAGGTTTATTGTAAAAACCCATAGACATGACATAATCAGTATAATATGGCTAGTAGGTCTCAGCCACCACAGTGACTAATCAGCATGGCGTTTGAAATGTCTCTCTATTTCAATGGTTAGCTACGGTATATGGGATCAATGGTCTGCTTCCCATGGGGTGTGGAGACATCACCAGACACCCTGTTGTGCTTGTATCAATTGCTCTGTTTGGGATGGGCCCTGCAGGCATGGAGAGGGATTTGGATTATTTGATTTATTTATCATAGTGCATTATTCATTTACTGGGGAGACTTGGACCTCTAGAATTTGTGAATAGATAATGACCGTCATGATCATCACAGCTAGCCAAACCAGCCGGCGATGCAGGATACATGATCATCGCAGCTAGCCAAACCAGCCGGCGATGCAGGATACATGATCATCACAGCTAGCCAAACCAGCCGGCGATGCAGGATACGTGATCATCACAGCTAGCCAAACCAGCCGGCGATGCAGGAGACGTGATCATCACAGCTAGCCAAACCAGCCGGCGATGCAGGATACATGATCATCACAGCTAGCCAAACCAGCCGGCGATGCAGGATACATGATCATCACAGCTAGCCAAACCAGCCGGCGATGCAGGATACGTGATCATCACAGCTAGCCAAACTAGCCAGTGATGCAGGAGACGTGATCATCACAGCTAGTCAAACCAGCCGGCGATGCAGGATACATGATCATCACAGCTAGCCAAACCAGCCGGCGATGCAGGAGACGTGATCATCACAGCTAGCCAAACCAGCCGGCGATGCAGGATACGTGATCATCACAGCTAGCCAAACCAGCCAGCGATGCAGGATACATGATCATCACAGCTAGCCAAACCAGCCGGCGATGCAGGATACGTGATCATCACAGCTAGCCAAACCAGCCGGCGATGCAGGAGACGTGATCATCACAGCTAGCCAAACCAGCCGGCGATGCAGGAGACGTGATCATCACAGCTAGCCAAACCAGCCGGCGATGCAGGAGACGTGATCATCACAGCTAGCCAAACCAGCCGGCGATGCAGGATACGTGATCATCACAGCTAGCCAAACCAGCCGGCGATGCAGGATACATGATCATCACAGCTAGCCAAACCAGTCCAGAATAAATACACACATGGATTGGAGATTTTCTGTGTGACTTACTGTGAGTGACTGTGTGTGTGTGTGTGTGTGTGTGTGCGTGTGTTTGTGTGTGTGTGTGTTTGTGACCAGCAACAACAATGTTCTGTATCTCTCTCCAGGACACAGCGGGACAGGAGCGGTACCGGACAATCACCACTGCATACTACCGGGGAGCCATGGGCTTCATCCTTATGTATGACATCACCAACGAGGAGTCCTTCCATTGTGTGCAGGACTGGTGAGTTCTACTGGGGTACAACACATTTTCATCCTCTCTAGGAGGAACATTTGTGTTAAACAGCACAGTTGATTATATAATTGAAAACCAGTACGTGTCAGCATTGACAGCTGTCATCAGCACGTTGGAAGGACTGCAATTCTGTCAGTATATCCTGTGTCATGAAATACAGGAGGGAAGGAAGCAACTTCAGATGACATGTTTTGTTTTAAGTATTGTTTACATACCATATATCCTAACACAAGATTCTCAGAAAGACTACATATCTTTATGGACAACAGTGTGTTGTTGGGTTGTATTGAGACAGGATGAGTAGAGGAGTTCTCCCTGTGAAGAAACAGACCCAAATAGCTGACCTTCATCTCTGTCAGTATCTCCTTATCTAAGCGTATTGATTAGAGCGCTTGTTCTCAGAGAGCCACTGGCCCATCTATGTGTGTGTGTGTGGGGGGGGGGGGGGTCCCTGGGTAGGCCAGGCAAAGTCACGAATCACTGTCTTTGTGAGCCACAAAATCTATTTCCATCCGAATACTGAATACCTACACTACTGGAACCTTGTTCTGTATCTTTCCTGTATCCTGGATTCAACATGATTTATTCCTAGAAATAAGAACAAGAAGTCTATTTCATCAGTCACAATTACCAGGTTTCTGGGATAAACTCTACCAGAATAGTTTAAGAAAAATAATGTTTTGATGGATGCACTTGACAAAACGATTAAATGTCTCACGGTGAAACAAAAATAAAAATGTTTTCTCAATTGTGTAGAGAGAAAGTGATTTTGACTACCATGTCCTCTTTTGTGTACAGAATGAGCGTGTCACATCAACCCTAGTGTTGGTATGTTGAGTAGGGCATCTTTGTAGAAAGTAGACGGGTTAATCATCTCTGTCCCCTTTGGTTGTGTAGATCCAGGTGTTGTGGCCAGACAGTGTGACCCCTCCCTCTCTGTAGCATGATTACAGCTCACTGCTATAGCCTTATCTCACCCTCACAGCCCAACAGGATTATGGGAGCACAGAGAGGAAAGGGGCGCTCGCGATCACTACGGCAACGCGCTGATGTACTGTCGGATGACTAACTGCTAAGAAAGGAAGAAAACACATTTATTTAACAGGCTCTCTGTATGAGACATTGCAATGCAATCAAATTGAACAGCAGCTACCGTAGAGTCATAAACTGCTATATTCTGAAGTCTTGATACCAGTCAGCTAATGACTGTTATTATCTTGGAGCTGTTCAAATCAGTGAGCTTGTTCACTAAAGCCATAGCAGTGACAGAGCACAAAAATACTTGATTAGTTAACACTTTCTATGAAGTACATACATATAATGCTTTATAGCATCCTTTATAATGTGTTATAACTGACTATAAGTATCCATAATAACTGATAAGTGGTAATGAAACCATCTATGATGTTTTAAATATCATTAGCTATAATTACTTATGAGACTATATATTTGGTATTTGATTAGGATCCCCATTAGCTGTTGTAATATCAGCAGCTGCTCTTCCTGGGGTCCACACAGAACATGAAACTTGACATAATACAGAACATGAATAGACAACAACAGCTCAAGGACAGAACGACATACATTGTTTTTTTTTAAAGGCACAGGTATCTTACGCATCAATGCCTACACTCAAACTATCTAGGTCAAATAGGAGAGAGGCGTTGTGCCGTGAGGTGTTGCTTTATTTCTATTTTGAAACCAGGTTTGCTTTTTACTTGAGCAATATTGCATGGAAGGAAGTGTGTTGAGTTAATTTGAAGGGACAGCAAATGTACACTGTTATACAAGCTGTACACTCACTACTTTACATTGTAGCAAAGTGTCATTTCTTCAAAAAAGATATACTCAAATATTTACAAAAATGTGAGGGGTGTACTCACTTTTGTGATATACTGTATATATATATATATATATATATATATATATATATTTTTTTTGCATCATCCACGTAAGGGTCGTGGGATGTTACAAAAGCATGAAACATATGTACATTTATTATTCTGAATTAAGGACCTGAACAGACTTCTTATGGTAGGCTTTTATTCCATTATTCGTCCTGGTTAGAAGGTTGAGGGTAAAGATGCATGTTTTCCATCCCTGCCAGGATGTGTGTGAATGAGCTCCTGTCCTAACTCACACCCATTTCCTGTGTGTGACGCAGTTGTCTCCTGACAGTGACAGAGTCACGCTGGGCACTAGACACTGCTGCTTCTCTCCTCTCTTGGTTATTGGCCATTGAAACACAAAACGAATAATTGTGAGAGATAAACATAGATATCGGTAATCATTTCACCATTAAATATAGGCTAGACTAGAGATAGATTATAAACATTCAGCACAAAAAGCATATTTCAGAGCAGCTGTTTTTGACCAGGATGGGACTGTGAATAATACCAATAGTCAGATGTGAATTGACCTACATCTGAACTCATATCACCAGTCTGACCTCACTGTACACTCCAACAGTGCAGTAATACTTAGAAATACAATAACACTACATACATAATACAAAAAGTTAAAAACAATCAACTAAATTAAGAAACATTAGAACGAGCAACGGCAGAGTCTGGAATATAATTACACAGTGCATTCGTAAAGTATTCAGACCCCTTCCCTTTTTCCACAGGTTTCGAGACATTTTTGCCAATGTATAACAAAAAAAACTGAAATACTTTATTTACATAAGTATTCAGATGCTTTGCTATGAGACTTGAAATTGAGCTCAGGTGCATCCTTTTCCCATTGATCACCCTTGAGATATTTCTACAACTTGATTGGAGTCCACCAGTGGTAAATTCAATTGATTGGACATGATTTGGAAAGGCACACACCTGTCTATATAAGGTCCCACAGTTGACAGTGCATGTCAGAGCAAAAGCCAAGCCATAAGGTCGAAGGAATTGTCCGTAGAGCTCCGAGACAGGATTGTGTTGAGGCACAGATCTGGGGAAGGGTACCAAAAAAACTCTGCAGCATTGAAGGTCCCCAAGAACACAGTGGCCTCCATCATTCTTAAATGGAAGAAGTTTGGAACCACCAAGACTCTTTCTAGAGCTGCCCACCAGGCAGCTCTAGAAAGGGGCATTGGTCAGGGAGAAAGGCATTGGTCAGGGAGGTTACCAAGAACCCGATGGTCACTCTGACAGAGCTCTAGAGTTCCTCTGTGGAGATGGGATAACATTACAGACAACAATCTCTGCAGCACTCCACCAATCAGGCATTAATGGTAGAGTGGCTAGACAGAAGCCACTCGTCAGTAAAAGGCACATGACAGCCCTCTTGGAGTTTTCTAAAAGGCACCTAAAGACTCTCTGACCATGAGAAACAAGATTATCTGGTCTGATGAAACCAAGAGAGACGAGTCAGGATCGAGGGAAAGATGAACGAAACAAAGTACAGAGAGATCCTTGATGAAAACCTGCTCCAGAGCGCTCAGGACCTCAGACTGTGGCAAAGGTTCACCTTCCAACAGGACAACAACCCTAAGCACACAGCCAAGACAACGTAGGAGTGGCTTTGGGACAAGTCTTTGAATGTCCTTAAGTGGCCTAGCCAGAGCCTGGACTTGAACCCAATCTAACATCGCTGGAGAGACCTGAAAATAGCTGTGCAGCGGCACTCCCCATCCAACCTGACAGAGCTTGAGAGGATGGGAGAAACTCCCCAAATACAGGTGTGCCAAGCTTGTAGCGTCATACACAAGAAGACTCAAGGCTGTAATCACTGCCAAAGGTGCTTCAACAAAGTACTGAGTAAAGGGTCTGAATACTTATTTAAATGTGATATTTACGTAAAAGGAAATACTCAAATTTGCAAAAATGTATTAAAAACTGTTTTTGCTTTGTCATTATGGGGCATTGTGATGTCATTATGGGGCATTGTGATGTCATTATGGGGTATTGTGATGTCATTATGGGGCATTGTGATGTCATTATGGGGTATTGTGTGTAGATTGATGAAGGAAAAAAACTATTTAATCCATATTAGAATAAGGCTGTAATGTAACAAAATGTGGAAAAAGTGAAGGGGTCTGAATAATATCTGAATGCACTGTACATATAAATAAATGGTGTGTATAGACAGTATGGACAGAACACAAAACAAATCTAGCTAGGAGCTAGAAGCAAGCGGACGGTGTCTGTCAGTGCCGTTCTGTAGTAAACCTGGGTTTGATGGAGGAGAAATGTTGTTTACTGTATCAGCTTGTCGCCTATAGCTTCTAGTAGATAGATGCAGTGCTCTGTTTTCTTCTCTGTGTATGTATGTGTGCGTGTGTGTGCAGGTCGACCCAGATTAAGACCTATTCTTGGGACAACGCCCAGGTGGTGCTGGCTGGGAACAAGTGTGACATGGAGGAGGAGAGGGTGGTGGCTGCAGACAGCGGGAGACAGCTGGCAGAACAACTCGGTGAGCTGCTATCATTTGATTGATCAGGGACACTTTATAGTGGCAGAGATAAAATAATGAACACATCGAATGGTCAACAGTCAGATACGAAGCATTATAATGCGTTAGCTCATACTGATTCACAGCACCGGTACCTACATGGGCTTTTGTAAGTTCATTGACTTATTGTATACATAACGTACAGTATTTGACAGGCTTTCATTTTCACTTAGTCATTGTCAAGAGATTTCTGAATGTAGACAATTAACTTCTTGTCAACAACATCTACGATGTTCATATACTATTTCTCTCTTCTCCCTCGCTATCCCTCCGCAGGTTTTGAGTTCTTTGAAACGAGTGCCAAGGACAACATCAATGTCAAGCAGACCTTTGAACGCCTCGTTGACATCATCTGTGACAGGATGTCCGAGAGCCTGGACACTGATCCTGCCGTTACCACGGGAACACCTAGCGCCAAACTGACAGACAGCGCCCCGCCGCTCCAGCAGTCCGCTTGTAACTGTTAGTGGCTCCTCCCGCTTCCTGTGTTTCGAAGATACCCAGTCCCTTAGATATAGGTTGCATCCTAAATGGCACCCTTTTCCGTACATAATGCACTACTTTTGACGAGGGCCCATAGGGCTCTGGTCAAAGGTTGTGTACTTTATAGGAAAAAGGGTGCCATTTGTGACTCAACGGTAGTCTTAAAGTAGGGGTGCACAACTAAGGTCCTGGATGGCTGCAGCAAAGGCCGATTTTCCTCCTTGCCTTTTAATCAGAGATTGACTTGTATAAATACTGTAGGTGCACTCTCTGGCCAATCAGTGACAGTAGTGCATCAGTTAAGTGCCAGGATGGAAGGAAACTCAGCAGGATTGCGGACTGGAGTTGTGCACCCCTGTCTTGTAGTATTCTGATGTGTCATCTGACCACTTTTATCATCGTACATCAGCCAGGGCTGCAGACTGTTTCTGTTCTCTTGACAACTCCTTATGGAATTGTCAAACATGGAGTTGGCAAGAGCACTGATCTGTGACCAGGCACGCAATCTGTCCCTCTATAGCTGTGTTGAGGTACAGATCTTTACACCTTTACCTAGAAACACAGAGGGTCTGAATATGTCTGATGAGTATGTCTGTGTCGGCCTTACAGGATGGCTAATGATATGACACTACAAACATCCATTATCCTCTTTAGCTTACCTTACAACATTAAAAATGATGCTTGTAAAGGCTGTTAGAATTCAACGTGTTGTCCATGCACTGCACAGTAGCCTTCCAACTGGCTTCAAAGACTTGTAATCGATTCAAATTCTATTAGGAGAACCCAGAGCTTTGTCACTGTTTTTATTGTCCATCCTAAAACTTGCAGGGGATAAAGTTATAATCAGTGCATTCATTTATTTAGCCATCTATTTATGCATTTATTATGTTTGTGTTGCATATTGTCTTCTGCCGAAGCCAAAAGCTATTCCGTGTACTGTAGACAAACTGGTAGATGGTAGCTGATTTCTGTTTGCAGTGTGTGTGTGTGTGTGTGTGTGTGTGTGTGTGTGTGTGTGTGTGTGTGTGTGTGTGTGTGTGTGTGTGTGTGTGTGTGTGTGTGTGTGTGTGTTTTAGGAAAAGTGAATTGAGTGTGGCAGTGTGATAGATTTCAATCATCTACCTTGGGATTAAAAAACAAATGTGGCCTTTTAGTATTTCCAACATGGCCTCTTCTCCTTTATGGTCACCTGCCACATTGATTTCATACTTGATAAATATCCTACATTGTGTCTGTGAGTACTGTATACTGTACACGTGCATTTGTATTAGTAGTCCTGATATACCATCTGATGAGTGTGTCCACATTTCTGCAAAACTGAATAGATCCTCTTTTTCTAGTCTTATTAAGAAATTTGACAAGTGTGCTGTCAAATAACCAATAACCGAAGTTATGTTGTTCTACGCAGACCATTACAGTTATCTTTACCCAAACTACAAACCGACCCTTCCCTCATATCCACTTCCCGAAGAGAAAGAAAATAAAAAATGACCACAGCCAAGATATGATATGTTATGACAGGTGGATACTGAAGCCATGATAGAGTCTGTCTGACTGGATAAACATCAATATCCTCCGAAACAGTATTTTTAGGGAGAATGGTGTCCATATTTCATATACCTAAGAAAGTGCACCTTTTCCACATCCTTGAACCACGTTGTTATTGTCTCCATCCTTGGCTGAAGCAAATTGTCCTTTACATATAGGATGTCGTGACAGTCCTGTACCTCCCAGTGAAGATAATCTACCATATAATAGGGGAATAAGGACATAAAACATTTGATAACTAATTGTGCCAACAAAGAAAACTGTCTGTAGTTTGTTTTACATCGTGTCTTTGCATAGAAAATGGAAGGTTCAAAAAAGAAGAGTAGCATGAAGACATTGAATTATCTATATTTATATATCTAAGGGTGTATGTTATCTATGTTATAGATATAGAATTAAGTGCATCTTCATAGCTTTGGCTGTGTGATGCAATGGGCCAACAAGTGCAATATTTTAGGAATTTATTTCTGTACATAGTCCTTCTAGTACCGTATACCTGCAGTTGAGTGACTGGTCTGATGTTGGTGTTGTATTGTATGGCACTGCAAGCATCACACTAAGTGTGTGTGTGTGTGTGTGTGTGTGTGTGTGTGTGTGTGTGTGTGTGCGCTTTATCTGGGATTTGCAGTGCGGTGAAGTAGTGTAATGGGTGTTTATTACTTATTGTATGCGTGTACCTTTTCTACGGATGTATTCATGCACTATATACTGTTCCTGCTAGCTATCTGTTGGTGAACTCGTACTATACGTGAAAATGCAGTATTGTGGAAGATAGAGAAATTAGGGTATGCCATATGCTGTACTGATATTAAGTCTATGTTATAAAAAAGGGAAATACTACTCCAACAGGATGTTTGTTGTCTGTGTGAGATTATTATTTACCTGTACATGAATAGTAGCCATTACCCTGCTGAGATTGAAACCTCCAACATCTCTACATTCAAATTCCCTGTCATCTACTTCCTCATCTGTGATTATGCATATTCATGACCTCCACTATTCAGCCCACTGGGCACAGACGTCAATTCAACGTCTATTCCACGTTGTTTTGTACCTTCAAGTGCAAGCAATGTACAAACTATGTGTTTAAGATGATAGGAAATAAACTAATTGTATTCATGTCATGTGTGTATTGTGTTTTTGTGTGTGGAGATCCATTGGCTGCCACCTTGTGATTGAAGGTGTTCAGCTTGGTGTATTTTTGTGGTCTCTCACTATCTCTAGGGAAAGCATGCCTCCTAATGGAAAAACCAGGTAAGTTCATGTTTTACATGATGATTTTCTATGCCCAGCATTAGGTTAAGGCTATGACCATAGGTTGAGGTCAAGGAAAGGGTTGAGGCTAGGGTATCCAGTAGTGGTGCGTGGGTAAAATCACTGAGGAAGCCAAGCCAGGAGGAAATAGCCATATCACAACCTATGTGTTGTGATAATTGCATTGTTTGCTCTGTAACCTGTTTGTTCATATGCCTTGACAAAGGGACATAGGCCTAAGGCTGAGTCAATAAGACACAGTGGCAGATTAAATTCAACCACGGCTGAACCGGGAGGTAGACTTAAAGCTAGGGTTAAGGCCAGTTAGGGTTCTGGTTGAGCTTCATGTCTACTAAGTAGCAGGACAGAGACGCTTGTGGTTTTGGTAGATGGCCATTTTCACCACTAGAGGGCCTCCTTTCTGCACACACTTCTAGTCTGGAATGAAACATGTACAAATGGACAAATGCTTCAAAAGTCCTCTTACCACTGCTGATCTATTAATAACACACTGTCTAACACAAGCCTAAATCCTAACGTTATGGATGGACTGGGACATATTACATTGATGGACCCAAGGGCCCTACACAGGTGAAAGACTCTTCACTGCCCAGAGTAAACACACTGATGCCTCCTGATACCTTCTGGCTTGGATGAACAGACAGACAGACACACACAGAGAACGTACTTTAGAAAAGGCAAGAATAGTGGAGTTCATTTTTTATTCTTCACATATCAACTTGAGCCTTTCTCAAGAATATCCAGATTTGATGGCTATAGTTGGCTAAAACAGACACAAAATGACACCCAGGCTACTGATAGTTTTATTGCTTGTTGGAAAAGTTAGAGAAAAGGTTTTAGATCCACTTTAGGCTGTAAGCATTGATACTTGGTATTTAGCATCTTTAAATGTTCTAATAAACAACTATTAGCAGAGCTGGCCTGATCTAAAACCTAATCTCAGAACTATGCTGAGGCCTTCTCTTTTTCCAAAGGAAATATATTATCTCACTCCCAACATAATTACATGACTCTTTTCCAGGCTCCGCACCACCTCTGACTGTCCTTTGATACTTCCCTTCATAAAAGAAGGGAGAGAGGTAAGGAGAAATTAGAAATTTCATGGTGCATGTGCAGAAGTGAAACGTGTGGCTGGTCAGAAAACACTTAATGGCTTCCATGTGGAAGGCTAAAGCAGAAACACACAGGGACCGGGCTAGAGCAGAAACACACAGGCACCGGGCTAGAGCAGAAACACACAGGCACCGGGCTAGAGCAGAAACACACAGGCACCGGGCTAAAGCAGAAACACACAGGGACCGGGCTAGAGCAGAAACACACAGGCACCGGGCTAGAGCAGAAACACACAGGCACCGGGCTAGAGCAGAAACACACAGGCACCGGCTAGAGCAGAAACACACAGGCACCGGGCTAGAGCAGAAACACACAGGCACCGGGCTAGAGCAGAAACACACAGGCACCGGGCTAGAGCAGAAACACACAGGGACCGGGCTAGAGCAGAAACACACGGGCACCGGCTAGAGCAGATACACACGGGCACCGGCTAGAGCAGAAACACACAGGCACCGGGCTAGAGCAGAAACACACAGGCACCGGGCTAGAGCAGAAACACACAGGCACCGGTTAGAGCAGAAACACACAGGCACCGGGCTAGAGCAGAAACACACAGGCACCGGCTAGAGCAGAAACACACGGGCACCGGGCTAGAGCAGAAACACAGGGGCACCGGGCTAGAGCAGAAACACACGGGCACCGGCTAGAGCAGAAACACACGGGCACCGGGCTAAAGCAGAAACACACGGGCAGCAGGCTAGAGCAGAAACACACGGGCACCGGCTAGAGCAGAAACACACGGGCACCGGCTAGAGCAGAAACACACGGGCACCGGGCTACAGCAGAAACACACAGGCAGCAGGCTAGAGCAGAAACACACAGGCACCGGCTAGAGCAGAAACACACAGGCAGCAGGCTAGAGCAGAAACACACAGGCACCAGGCTAGAGCAGAAACACACATGCACCAGGCTAGAGCAGAAACACACGGGCACCGGGCTAGAGCAGAAACACACAGGCAGCAGGCTAGAGCAGAAACACACAGGCAGCAGGCTAGAGCAGAAACACACAGGCACCAGGCTAGAGCAGAAACACACAGGCAGCAGGCTAGTAAAGTCTATCAGTTTTAATGACAGACAAATAGGGTTATTTCTGAGGTCAGGGCTTTGCATAATTTCCCATTGGTTTAATCACTTTTATTTTCCAGGCTGATTGCCAAAACAAAACAAAGAGGAGATTTACCTACCCAGCCACAACACAACCAGAGGAGAGAGAGAGTGAGAGTGAATGGGAGAGGCAGGGAAGAGAAGAGAAAATTGGCAATTTTGTAAATTAGGTTGTTCTTCATTTTACAATAGACTCAAATTAAATAGGTGGTTAGGTTATACTTTTATTAAATTGAAATGAAAGCATTCATTTGCAACCATGCACAAAGAATGAACCAGGAATATGATATTACAATGGCAATATCATGGTTAAAACTCTGTTTTTCATCCCATCACAAAACCTCAGGAGAATGAATTTACTAAAGTTGTTTGAACTTCAAGTATTGACCAGCTAAGGACAATGGGCCAAATCCTAACTGTGACTTTCTGAACTTGGATAAAAGTGACAATAGTGTTATTACAATTCCAAACATGAGTTTAATCTGAGAAAGTTGGTTACAGTAGTTTACAGCTATACAATCGCTTCTGCAGTCTTATCAAGACACACAGTACCAGTCCTTCCTAACACTGTCTCCCTTTCTCCTATACATGTATTTCAACCTTTCTTCTCTTTCTTACACAAACCAAAACAATGAATAAAGTTGTAACTAATTCCATAGCGCTTAAAGGGAATGTATCCATGAAGTGAATAATATTAATTGCTTAAAGGGAATATTCACTACATGGATACATTCCCTTTAAGCACTGAACAGTCCCTGTTAATCCTGTCAACAAAGGAAGTAAACAACAGCACAGGAAACAACATGGAACATTCAGGTGAATAGAGCCACTATTACAGTAGCTGATGCCTGGATGTCACCAGAGTCATACAAATATATGTCTCTGGATGTCAGTGGGAGACAAATGACATACTTCAAACATGCAGTAATGACATACTTCTGACATCTGCAGGCAGAGATGGCGTACAGTATGTTAGCAGAGTTCTCCATCATTGTCTAATGCAAGGCATGTTCCCAAATAGATGGACCTGCTCATAACAGACAAGGCGATGGTGATGTAGGCACAGCATAACTAATATAGACAAAATCATGATCAACAAAACACATCTTTACAAAAACAACTCCACAACATGGGGCAAATTCGAGGTCAAAAGAGAAAATATGCAACATCTTTTGAGTCAGAATCCATTACACCTTTTTTGTTTGTGTTTGAGATCAGACTTGATGGATTTGATATCAGAAGTAAAATACCTCACAATATACTGCCTGGCCTACAAAGGCAAAACGCAATAACTACGAATTTGGTCAAAAATCTTTGATCTTTTGATCAGAATATATCAGAAATGGCTGTCTTTTACATAAAAAGACTTTGAAGTCAGATTTTGCAGTAAAAAACAAACAAACATAGGTACTGCGTTTTGTAGGGCAATATACAAACGTAGTGCTTTTTGATACTGCTGAACAATAATCTAAAACACGTATGCCTTATAAATGAAGCCCAACTGTAGAATCAATAACTCACTTCAGTCTTAGCTAAAGAAAGAAAACACACGAGGAGAGTTGAACCGCATTCATCTAAGCAGCACCGTTATAAAGACACAATACCGAATGAAATTGGATTAGTATTTAAATGTATTTACAATGATACAGCGTTACAATCACAACGACTCGATCTGTTAATGAAGAGGCAGGACTATAGCTAATTAAACGAGCTAACTTCGACAGCGATATGATAGCATACATACTGTACATATATACTTAAAGTCTATTTACAGAGCTACCTTAAACAAGTTGTAAAGATGATCTATTTGTTAAAGGGAAAACTTTAGGCTTAGACATCTCCCTCGGTAAAATAAGTGACATTCTAACAAACAAAATAATCTACATTGCATTAAACATCCCCCCATTCAATATGAACACAAATTAACTGAAACTAGACAGCTGTACAGCACATGCCCTCATAAAGTAATACTAACATTTAATGATTATGTACATAGATACATCAGGTCTGGATGGAACCACCACAGACAGCTAGAAATACAGCTTTGCACTGGCAAAATCCTCGAGGAAAACTTGTTTCAGGCACTGTAGTCCCTTTATCGTGCACTGCTTTTCACCAGGGCCCATAGCGCTCTGGTCAAAAGTAGCCCACCATATAGGGAATATGGTGCCATTTGGGGCGAGCGTCGAGTCTCAGCAGAGAAACGGTCGAGTCAGTCCTCAGGTGAGGAAAGAGCATGATTCTGATCATTTAGGACTGTGCAACAGCAACTACAGTAGCTATGACGTTTCAAAACACAAGTAGACCAGTGTCAGTGCCTGCCTGTCAGTAATGACCTCATTTACACCAGAATCTCTCAAAATGATGCATCAATTCAACCTGTACTGTTCATTACAAACATGTAGATTAAGTGACCCATACATTTCATTTCCCATTATACCACAGAGCTAAAGAATAACTGCCTTGTATATTTAGCATAGACTTAGCCCTTATCTATGAATAAATTCCAGCAAACCTGCCATATTAGTGTTTATGCAGTAACCTTGTTTACACGACCACTGCCCATGAACACAACTTATTTCTGAAACCTGAGAGCATCTACAGTACATGTACCTGTGGGAGGAGTTTTGCATTTGGATATTACCCGACCACAGGAAAGAAAACATGTTCACATGTTCCTGTGTTTAATACATACTACAATGCAGGGTGGAATGAATTGGGGCCTCAGTCATTTAAACCCTTTAGAATCAGTTAGAAAAGGTTTTCCCTATCTTACAGCAGGTCAGTAGAAAGGCAGTACCTCTCTCTCAGAGCGTTTTAACCCAACTGGCCTTCTCATTTCCTGCCTCTTGCCTTTCAATGTTTAAAGGCTTCTTATTTGGTAGCAGTCCTCAGCATTCCGCTCTGAACCACTAAAACTTTTCCATTTTGCCGTGCACTTCTCCCTCATTTCATGAAACCATATCTATTTTTACAGACATCATCATCTCTAAATAGTCCACAATTCTGCCATTATTTTTCTTCATTGATAGTTTCCATTCAGGGCAGTTTTCATTACACTTGCAAGGCATAAACTGTCTAAAACAATCAAATGCATAATTTAAAGGATAACCTAGGGTATTTGTAGCCTGATCCCAGATCTGTTTGTGCTCTTGCCAACTCCATTGCTTGTCAATGAGTAAGAAAGAGTTGGCATGCTAGTACAAACAGACTGGCACTCAGGCTAGGGCATTTACAGAACCAGGTTTAGTATAATACAGCACCCCTCCCATCCACCAGGCTGGTCGGGGGTGAGAGGTCGAGGGCTAGAGGTGAGGGGTTAGGCAGGGGTAGAGCTCTTGTCGTTGCCCAGGCTGGGTCTGGGGTCTGCTCTGAGGGGTTTGTGCTGAGGGCTGCTCCTCAGGTTGTCATCCATCTGCAGGAGAACACACACAGTCAGTAACCATACATTGAGATTTTGTGTCACTGACCTACACACAATAATACCCCATAATGTAATTTTTTTTATAAAAAATGAAAAGCTGAGATGTCTTGAGTCAATAAGTATTCAACCCCTTTTTTATGGGAAGCCTAAATATGTTCAGGAGTAAAACTGTGCTAACAAATCACATACATTTTTTGGAAAGACTACCCCAATTATCTGTAAGGTCCCTCAGTCGAGTACTGAATTTCAATAACAGATTAAACCACACCAAGGTTTCTCAAGGCCTCGCAAAGAAGGGCACCAACTGGTAGATGTGTAAAAATACAAACGCAAACCCTAAATATCCCTTTGAGCATGGTGAGCAATATTTGAGCAATATCCCTTTGAGCATATTAACAACGCTTCGGATGGTGTATCAATACAGCCAAATACTACAAAGATACTGGCTCCTTCCTAACTCAGTTGTTGGAGAGGAAGGAAACTGCTCAGGGATTTCACCATGAGGACAATGAGGATTTTAAAACAGTTACCGAGTTTAATGGTTGTGATATGAGAACTGAGGATGGATCAACAACATTTTAGTTACTCACCAAATTCTAACCTAAATGACAGAGTGGAAAGAAGGAAGCCTGCACAGAATAAAAATATTCCAAAACATACTTCCTGTTTGCAACAAGGCACTTTAAAAAAAAAAAATCTTAAAATTGGATACCACGAACCAATTTCGTGGTATCCAATTGTTTAGTAGCTACTATCTTGTCTCATCGCTACAACTTCCGTACGGGCTCAGGAGAGACGAAGGTTGAAGGTCATGCGATACACAACCCAACCAAGCCGCACTGCTTCTTAACACAGCGCGCATCCAACCCGGAAGCTAGCCAGGGCGCGAACCCAGGGTCTCTGGTGGCAGAGCTGGCGCTGCAGTGCAGTGCCCTTAGCCACTGCGCCACCCGGGAGGCCCACTTTTTTAAATAAATTGAACCTTTATTTAACTAGGCAAGTCAGTTAAGAACAAATTCTTATTTACAACGACGGCCTAGGAACAGTCTTGCTCAGGGGCAGAACGACGGTTACTGTCAGCTCAGGGATTCGATCTAGCAACCTTTCTGGCCCAACGCTCTAACCACTAGGCTACCTGCCGCCCCTACTTAAGTAATACTCCCAAAAATATATTATATATAATGTCATAAATATGTTTGGGGCAAATCCAACACAACACATCACCAAGTACCACTCTTCATATTTTCAAGCATGGAGGTGGCTGCATCATGTAATGGGTATGCTTGTCATCGGCAAGGACTAGGGATAAAACATTTTAGGATAAAAAGAAACGGAATACAGCTAAGCACAGGCAAAATCCTAGAGGAAACCTGGTTTTCTGCTTTCCAACAGACACTGGGAGACAAATTCACCTTTCAGCAGGACAATAACCTAAAACGCAAGGCCACATCTACACTGGAGTTGCTTACAAAGACGACATTGAACGTTAGAATTTTGACTTAAATCGTCTTGAAATCTATGGCAAGACTTTAAAATGGCGCTCTACCAATGATCAACAACCTACTTGACAGAACTTGAAGAATTTGAAAAAGAGTAATGGGCAAATATTGTACAATCCAGATGTGCAAAGCTCTTAGAGACTTACCCAGAAAGACTCACAGCTGTAATCGCTGCCAAAGGTGTATCTCACACGTATTGTCTCAGGGGGGTGAATACTTATCTAATCAAGATTAGTGTTTTGTTTTTCATTAAATGTTACAATTTTTCCTCCACTTTGACATTAGAATATTTTGTGTAGATCGTTGACCAAAAATGACAATTCAACTCTTTTTCATCCAACTTTTTAACACAACAAAATGAGGAAAATAACAAGAGGTGTGAATACTTTCCGAAGGCACTGTATAACACAGTTACTAACCACAATATAAACACACACACGCACTCACGGGCGCACATACATGCGAGCGTGCACACACAAACAGAAGAAGTGAACTAATCTTGGTATGCAGTGCCTTGCGAAAGTATTCGGCCCCCTTGAACTTTGCGACCTTTTGCCACATTTCAGGCTCGATGTGCAAAACTGATAGAGACATACCCCAAGCGACTTACAGCTGTAATCGCAGCAAAAGGTGGCGCTACAAAGTATTAACTTAAGGGGGCTGAATCATTTTGCACGCCCAATTTTTCAGTTTTTGATTTGATAAAAAAGTTTGAAATATCCAATAAATGTTGTTCCACTTCATGATTGTGTCCCACTTGTTGTTGATTCTGCACCAAAAAATACAGTTTTATATCTTTATGTTTGAAGCCTGAAATGTGGCAAAAGGTCGCAAAGTTCAAGGTGGCCGAATACTTTCGCAAGGCACTGTACGTACAACAACAAAAAAGTGTCTAACTAATGCTCACAATATACTCCAATGACTAACACAACACACGCAAATACACACGGAGACGAGAGCAGCAGGACCTTCTCTATGAGGTTGGACTCTTTGTTTACAAGCTGAGTGAGTTTCTGCAGGTTGGCATCCACCGTCTCCTGAACCGGCTGGGGAGACCCTGGAGAGAGAGAGTGGGTGGGTGGAGCAGGAACAGGAACAAGGGGAGAGAGAGAGCCCATTATACTAAGAAAGCCCAGATACAGAGAGCAGAGAGAGATATTGCCAGAACGCAGCAGAAGTTCTCCATCACAGCCCAGACAAAAGAAGCAATAAACCGTGTTCGCACCGACACAGGCACATACACAGACGGTTAGGTATTGCTCCTGCTGCAAATGACAACTTGGCAAAAGTTGTACGTCCTGTGTTTAGAAAAGGCTTTGCAGGACCTGAAGTTCACCAGATTTTCACTGACACGTTCTATTAAAAACACAGCAGGATCTTTGTAACCCTTACTCAATACCCTGGACCTGAAGCAATCATCAATGTATAAACTGACACACACACACACACACACACACACACACACACAATAGAGCGCTGGTCTCACCGGGATGACTGCTGAAGTGAGCGTTGAGTATGTGGTCACAGAAGCGCTGGAGGTTGTCCAGCTGTCTGAGGTGGCTCTGCAGAGGGCTGCTGGGTAGGCTGGCCTTGTGGAGGGGAGCTACAAAGCCAAACACAAACGCATCCAGACTGCATGGCCTGGGCCACAGAGAAAGACAGCTACATTAATACACCACACATAATATAATCACACCCAGCCTAATCTAGCATCTGACCAAATTACACAAGAACTCACGTGTTCCCAAAGAAGTAGTAGGCCATCCCCAATCTGTGGGAAAGCAGATTCAGACACTCCTTAGCTTCACTGTAAATCTGACGAGAGAGGGGACAGGGAAAGGTGAATTTACTTAGAATGCAGGGTCGGGATATCATTTGGTATCAAGTAGTCCCCACAGTGTATGTTTCTGTCCGACCTTTCCCTCCATGGTGTGTAGAGGGGATCTGTCCTACCTTTCCCTCCATGGTGTGTAGAGGGGATCTGTCCTACCTTTCCCTCCATGGTGTGTAGAGGGATCTGTCCTACCTTTCCCTCCATGGTGTGTAGAGAGGATCTGTCCTACCTTTCCCTCCATGGTGTGTAGAGGGGATCTGTCCTACCTTTCCCTCCACCTCAGTGATGGTGTGTAGAGGGATCTGTCCTACCTTTCCCTCCACCTCAGTGATGGTGTGTAGAGGGATCTGTCCTACCTTTCCCTCCATCTCAGTGATGGTGTGTAGAGGGATCTGTCCTACCTTTCCCTCCACCTCAGTGATGGAGTGTAGAGGGATCTGTCCTACCTTTCCCTCCACCTCAGTGATGGTGTGTAGAGGGATCTGTCCTACCTTTCCCTCTACCTCAGTGATGGAGTGTAGAGGGATCTGTCCTACCTTTCCCTCCACCTCAGTGATGGTGTGTAGAGGGATCTGTCCTACCTTTCCCTCCACCTCAGTGATGGTGTGTAGAGGGATCTGTCCTACCTTTCCCTCCATCTCAGTGATGGTGTGTAGAGGGATCTGTCCTACCTTTCCCTCCACCTCAGTGATGGTGTGTAGAGGGATCTGTCCTACCTTTCCCTCCATGGTGTGTAGAGGGATCTGTCCTACCTTTCCCTCCACCTCAGTGATAGTGTGTAGAGGGATCTGTCCTACCTTTCCCTCCACCTCAGTGATGGTGTGTAGAGGGGCTCTGTCCTACCTTTCCCTCCAGCTCAGTGATAGTGTGTAGAGGGATCTGTCCTACCTTTCCCTCCATCTCAGTGATAGTGTGTAGAGGGATCTGTCCTACCTTTCCCTCCACCTCAGTGATGGTGTGTAGAGGGATCTGTCCTACCTTTCCCTCCATGGTGTGTAGAGGGGATCTGTCCTACCTTTCCCTCCACCTCAGTGATGGTGTGTAGAGGGATCTGTCCTACCTTTCCCTCCACCTCAGTGATGGTGTGTAGAGGGATCTGTCCTACCTTTCCCTCCACCTCAGTGATGGTGTGTAGAGGGATCTGTCCTACCTTTCCCTCCATCTCAGTGATGGTGTGTAGAGGGATCTGTCCTACCTTTCCCTCCATCTCAGTGATGGTGTGTAGAGGGATCTGTCCTACCTTTCCCTCCATGGTGTGTAGAGGGGATCTGTCCTACCTTTCCCTCCACCTCAGTGATGGTGTGTAGAGGGATCTGTCCTACCTTTCCCTCCACCTCAGTGATGGTGTGTAGAGGGATCTGTCCTACCTTTCCCTCCATGGTGTGTAGAGGGGATCTGTCCTACCTTTCCCTCCACCTCAGTGATGGTGTGTAGAGGGATCTGTCCTACCTTTCCCTCCACCTCAGTGATGGTGTGTAGAGGGATCTGTCCTACCTTTCCCTCCACCTCAGTGATGGTGTGTAGAGGGATCTGTCCTACATTTCCCTCTACCTCAGTGATGGTGTGTAGAGGGATCTGTCCTACCTTTCCCTCCATGGTGTGTAGAGGGGATCTGTCCTACCTTTCCCTCCATCTCAGTGATGGTGTGTAGAGGGATCTGTCCTACCTTTCCCTCCATCTCAGTGATGGTGTGTAGAGGGATCTGTCCTACCTTTCCCTCCATGGTGTGTAGAGGGGATCTGTCCTACCTTTCCCTCCACCTCAGTGATGGTGTGTAGAGGGATCTGTCCTACCTTTCCCTCCATGGTGTGTAGAGGGGATCTGTCCTACCTTTCCCTCCACCTCAGTGATGGTGTGTAGAGGGATCTGTCCTACCTTTCCCTCCACCTCAGTGATGGTGTGTAGAGGGATCTGTCCTACCTTTCCCTCCACCTCAGTGATGGTGTGTAGAGGGATCTGTCCTACCTTTCCCTCCATCTCAGTGATGGTGTGTAGAGGGATCTGTCCTACCTTTCCCTCTACCTCACTGATGGTGTGTAGAGGGATCTGACCTACCTTTCCCTCCACCTCAGTGATGGTGTGTAGAGGGATCTGTCCTACCTTTCCCTCCACCTCAGTGATGGTGTGTAGAGGGATCTGTCCTACCTTTCCCTCCACCTCAGTGATGGTGTGTAGAGGGATCTGTCCTACCTTTCCCTCCACCTCAGTGATGGTGTGTAGAGGGATCTGTCCTACCTTTCCCTCCATGGTGTGTAGAGGGGATCTGTCCTACCTTTCCCTCCACCTCAGTGATGGTGTGTAGAGGGATCTGTCCTACCTTTCCCTCCACCTCAGTGATGGTGTGTAGAGGGATCTGTCCTACCTTTCCCTCCATCTCAGTGATGGTGTGTAGAGGGATCTGTCCTACCTTTCCCTCCACCTCAGTGATGGTGTGTAGAGGGATCTGTCCTACCTTTCCCTCCACCTCAGTGATGGTGTGTAGAGGGATCTGTCCTACCTTTCCCTCTACCTCAGTGATGGAGTGTAGAGGGATCTGTCCTACCTTTCCCTCCACCTCAGTGATGGTGTGTAGAGGGATCTGTCCTACCTTTCCCTCCACCTCAGTGATGGTGTGTAGAGGGATCTGTCCTACCTTTCCCTCCATCTCAGTGATGGTGTGTAGAGGGATCTGTCCTACCTTTCCCTCCACCTCAGTGATGGTGTGTAGAGGGATCTGTCCTACCTTTCCCTCCATGGTGTGTAGAGGGATCTGTCCTACCTTTCCCTCCACCTCAGTGATAGTGTGTAGAGGGATCTGTCCTACCTTTCCCTCCACCTCAGTGATGGTGTGTAGAGGGGCTCTGTCCTACCTTTCCCTCCACCTCAGTGATAGTGTGTAGAGGGATCTGTCCTACCTTTCCCTCCATCTCAGTGATAGTGTGTAGAGGGATCTGTCCTACCTTTCCCTCCACCTCAGTGATGGTGTGTAGAGGGATCTGTCCTACCTTTCCCTCCATGGTGTGTAGAGGGGATCTGTCCTACCTTTCCCTCCACCTCAGTGATGGTGTGTAGAGGGATCTGTCCTACCTTTCCCTCCACCTCAGTGATGGTGTGTAGAGGGATCTGTCCTACCTTTCCCTCCACCTCAGTGATGGTGTGTAGAGGGATCTGTCCTACCTTTCCCTCCATCTCAGTGATGGTGTGTAGAGGGATCTGTCCTACCTTTCCCTCCATCTCAGTGATGGTGTGTAGAGGGATCTGTCCTACCTTTCCCTCCATCTCAGTGATGGTGTGTAGAGGGATCTGTCCTACCTTTCCCTCCATGGTGTGTAGAGGGGATCTGTCCTACCTTTCCCTCCACCTCAGTGATGGTGTGTAGAGGGATCTGTCCTACCTTTCCCTCCACCTCAGTGATGGTGTGTAGAGGGATCTGTCCTACCTTTCCCTCCATGGTGTGTAGAGGGGATCTGTCCTACCTTTCCCTCCACCTCAGTGATGGTGTGTAGAGGGATCTGTCCTACCTTTCCCTCCACCTCAGTGATGGTGTGTAGAGGGATCTGTCCTACCTTTCCCTCCACCTCAGTGATGGTGTGTAGAGGGATCTGTCCTACATTTCCCTCTACCTCAGTGATGGTGTGTAGAGGGATCTGTCCTACCTTTCCCTCCATGGTGTGTAGAGGGGATCTGTCCTACCTTTCCCTCCATCTCAGTGATGGTGTGTAGAGGGATCTGTCCTACCTTTCCCTCCATCTCAGTGATGGTGTGTAGAGGGATCTGTCCTACCTTTCCCTCCATGGTGTGTAGAGGGGATCTGTCCTACCTTTCCCTCCACCTCAGTGATGGTGTGTAGAGGGATCTGTCCTACCTTTCCCTCCATGGTGTGTAGAGGGGATCTGTCCTACCTTTCCCTCCACCTCAGTGATGGTGTGTAGAGGGATCTGTCCTACCTTTCCCTCCACCTCAGTGATGGTGTGTAGAGGGATCTGTCCTACCTTTCCCTCCACCTCAGTGATGGTGTGTAGAGGGATCTGTCCTACCTTTCCCTCCACCTCAGTGATGGTGTGTAGAGGGATCTGTCCTACCTTTCCCTCCATCTCAGTGATGGTGTGTAGAGGGATCTGTCCTACCTTTCCCTCCATCTCAGTGATGGTGTGTAGAGGGATCTGTCCTACCTTTCCCTCCATGGTGTGTAGAGGGGATCTGTCCTACCTTTCCCTCCACCTCAGTGATGGTGTGTAGAGGGATCTGTCCTACCTTTCCCTCCACCTCAGTGATGGTGTGTAGAGGGATCTGTCCTACCTTTCCCTCCATGGTGTGTAGAGGGGATCTGTCCTACCTTTCCCTCCACCTCAGTGATGGTGTGTAGAGGGATCTGTCCTACCTTTCCCTCCACCTCAGTGATGGTGTGTAGAGGGATCTGTCCTACCTTTCCCTCCACCTCAGTGATGGTGTGTAGAGGGATCTGTCCTACATTTCCCTCTACCTCAGTGATGGTGTGTAGAGGGATCTGTCCTACCTTTCCCTCCATGGTGTGTAGAGGGGATCTGTCCTACCTTTCCCTCCATCTCAGTGATGGTGTGTAGAGGGATCTGTCCTACCTTTCCCTCCATCTCAGTGATGGTGTGTAGAGGGATCTGTCCTACCTTTCCCTCCATGGTGTGTAGAGGGGATCTGTCCTACCTTTCCCTCCACCTCAGTGATGGTGTGTAGAGGGATCTGTCCTACCTTTCCCTCCATGGTGTGTAGAGGGGATCTGTCCTACCTTTCCCTCCACCTCAGTGATGGTGTGTAGAGGGATCTGTCCTACCTTTCCCTCCACCTCAGTGATGGTGTGTAGAGGGATCTGTCCTACCTTTCCCTCCACCTCAGTGATGGTGTGTAGAGGGATCTGACCTACCTTTCCCTCCACCTCAGTGATGGTGTGTAGAGGGATCTGTCCTACCTTTCCCTCCACCTCAGTGATGGTGTGTAGAGGGATCTGTCCTACCTTTCCCTCCACCTCAGTGATGGTGTGTAGAGGGATCTGTCCTACCTTTCCCTCCACCTCAGTGATGGTGTGTAGAGGGATCTGTCCTACCTTTCCCTCCACCTCAGTGATGGTGTGTAGAGGGATCTGTCCTACCTTTCCCTCCACCTCAGTGATGGTGTGTAGAGGGATCTGTCCTACCTTTTCCTCCATGGTGTGTAGAGGGGATCTGTCCTACCTTTTCCTCCACCTCAGTGATGGTGTGTAGAGGGATCTGTCCTACCTTTCCCTCCACCTCAGTGATGGTGTGTAGAGGGATCTGTCCTACCTTTCCCTCCATCTCAGTGATGGTGTGCAGAGGGATCTGTCCTACCTTTCCCTCCACCTCAGTGATGGTGTGTAGAGGGATCTGTCCTACCTTTCCCTCCACCTCAGTGATGGTGTGTAGAGGGATCTGTCCTACCTTTCCCTCTACCTCAGTGATGGTGTGTAGAGGGATCTGTCCTACCTTTCCCTCCACCTCAGTGATGGTGTGTAGAGGGATCTGTCCTACCTTTCCCTCCACCTCAGTGATGGTGTGTAGAGGGATCTGTCCTACATTTCCCTCTACCTCAGTGATGGTGTGAAGAGGGAATCTGTCCCACCTTTCCCTCCACCTCAGTGATGGTGTGTAGAGGGATCTGTCTTACATTTCCCTCTACCTCAGTGATGGTGTGTAGAGGGATCTGTCCTACCTTTCTCTCCATGGTGTGTAGAGGGAATCTGTCCTACCTTTCCCTCCATCTTAGTGATGGTGTGTAGAGAGATCTGTCCTACCTTTCCCTCCACCTCAGTGATAGTGTGTAGAGGAGACTCTCCCTTGGTCAGCAGGATCCGGGACAGGGCTGTGTTGGCATGGCGACCAGGGACCAGGAAGTTGAGGGGAAAGGGAGAGCGGGAAGCGAACCACGGCCGAGTCAGGTTAGCATAGTTCTCAGCATCCACCCAGAATGTGTGTAGCTACAGGACAACACACACACACACACATAATACATATTTAGAATACAGTACACAATACAGGGCACATAACACTCTCAGTACACAAACAAAAAACTGCTGGACTTTCAAAATGTGTCTAAGTGCAAAACAACATACACACCCACAACAATCAGCACACAACACAACTACACACACAGGTTGTTCCTACCAGGGCTGGTCGTAGTTTCTCCTCCAATAGAGCGATGTAGGCCATGGTGTCTGCTCCCTGCCTCGCCGATAACTCATAGTCTGCATTAAACCTCTGCTAGACAACACACAGGCTTTGTTGTTAGCACTGCACTGCAAATACAACTCATAGTCTGCATTAAACCTCTGCTAGACAACACACAGGCTTTGTTGTTAGCACTGCACTGCAAATACAGTTCTTAAAAATGTCATTTATGGTGAAGGCAGAAAGGAGACTTTACCTGTTTTCTCAGGAAGTTGAGAATCTGAGCAGGTTCGGTTATTGTGGATCCCTGGTAGACCAACTCTGGCACTGTGCCTGTAGTGTTGGATAGAGGGGAAACAGTGGGCCAGTAGTGTTGGATAGAGGGGAAACAGTGGGCCAGTAGTGTTGGTTATAGGGGAGACACTGTGCCTGTAGTGTTGGTTATAGGGGAAACACTGTGCCTGTAGTGTTGGTTATAGGGGAAACACTGTGCCTGTAGTGTTGGTTATAGGGGAAACACTGTGCCTGTAGAGTTGGATAGAGGGGAAACACTGAGCCTGTAGTGTTGGATAGAGGGGAAACAGTGTGCCTCTAGTGTTGGTTATAGGGGAAACACTGTGCCTGTAGTGTTGGATAGAGGGGAAACAGTGTGCCTGTAGTGTTGGATAGAGGGGAAACAGTGTGCCTGTAGTGTTGGATAGAGGGGAAACAGTGTGCCTGTAGTGTTGGATAGAGGGGAAACAGTGTTCCTGTAGTGTTGGATAGAGGGGAAACAGTGGGACAGTAGTGTTGGATAGAGGGGAAACAGTGTGCCAGTAGTGTTGGATAGAGGGGAAAGACTGTGCCTGTAGTGTTGGATAGAGGGGAAAGACTGTGCCTGTAGTGTTGGATAGAGGGGAAACACTGAGCCTGTAGTGTTGGATAGAGGGGAAACAGTGGGCCAGTAGTGTTGGATAGAGGGGAAACACTGTGCCTGTAGTGTTGGATAGAGGGGAAACACTGTGCCTGTAGTGTTGGATAGAGGGGAAACAGTGTGCCAGTAGTGTTGGATAGAGGGGAAACACTGTGTCTGTAGTGTTGGATAGAGGGGAAACACTGTGCCTGTAGTGTTGGATAGAGGGGAAACAGTGTGCCTGTAGTGTTGGATAGAGGGAAACAGTGTGCCTGTAGTGTTGGATAGAGGGGAAAGACTGTGCCTGTAGTGTTGGATAGAGGGGAAACAGTGTGCCTGTAGTGTTGGATAGAGGGGAAACAGTGGGCCAGTAGTGTTGGATAGAGGGGAAACACTGTGTCTGTAGTGTTGGATAGAGGGGAAACACTGTGCCTGTAGTGTTGGATAGAGGGGAAACAGTGTGCCTGTAGTGTTGGATAGAGGGAAACAGTGTGCCTGTAGTGTTGGATAGAGGGGAAAGACTGTGCCTGTAGTGTTGGATAGAGGGGAAACAGTGTGCCTGTAGTGTTGGATAGAGGGGAAACACTGTGCCTGTAGTGTTGGATAGAGGGGAAACACTGTGCCTGTAGTGTTGGATAGAGGGGAAACACTGTGCCTGTAGTGTTGGATAGAGGGGAAACACTGTGCCTGTAGTGTTGGATAGAGGGGAAACAGTGTGCCTGTAGTGTTGGATAGAGGGGAAACAGTGTGCCTGTAGTGTTGGATAGAGGGGAAACAGTGTCCCAGTAGTGTTGGATAGAGGGGAAACAGTGTACCTGTAGTGTTGGATAGAGGGGAAACAGTGTCCCAGTAGTGTTGGATAGAGGGGAAACAGTGTACCTGTAGTGTTGGATAGAGGGGAAACACTGTGCCTGTAGTGTTGGATAGAGGGGAAACAGTGTGCCTGTAGTGTTGGATAGAGGGGAAACACTGTGCCTGTAGTGTTGGATAGAGGGGAAACAGTGGGCCAGTAGTGTTGGATAGAGGGGAAACAGTGTGTCTGTAGTGTTGGATAGAGGGGAAACACTGTGCCTGTAGTGTTGGATAGAGGGGAAACACTGTGCCTGTAGTGTTGGATAGAGGGGAAACACTGTGCCTGTAGTGTTGGATAGAGGGGAAACAGTGTGCATGTAGTGTTGGATAGAGGGGAAACACTGTGCCTGTAGTGTTGGATAGAGGGGAAACACTGTGCCTGTAGTGTTGGATAGAGGGGAAACACTGTGCCTGTAGTGTTGGATAGAGGGGAAACAGTGGGCCAGTAGTGTTGGTTATAGGGGAAACACTGTGCCTGTAGTGTTGGATAGAGGGGAAACACTGTGCCTGTAGTGTTGGATAGAGGGGAAACAGTGTGCCTGTGGTGTTGGATATAGGGGAAACACTGTGCCTGTAGTGTTGGATAGAGGGGAAACACTGTGCCTGTAGTGTTGGATAGAGGGGAAACAGTGGGCCAGTAGTGTTGGATAGAGGGGAAACAGTGTGCCTGTAGTGTTGGATAGAGGGGAAACAGTGTGCCAGTAGTGTTGGATAGAGGGGAAACAGTGGGCCAGTAGTGTTGGATAGAGGGGAAACAGTGGGCCAGTAGTGTTGGATAGAGGGGAAACAGTGGGCCAGTAGTGTTGGATAGAGGGGAAACAGTGTGCCAGTAGTGTTGGATAGAGGGGAAACAGTGGGCCAGTAGTGTTGGATAGAGGGGAAACAGTGGGCCAGTAGTGTTGGATAGAGGGGAAACAGTGTGCCAGTAGTGTTGGATAGAGGGGAAACAGTGGGCCAGTAGTGTTGGATAGAGGGGAACCAGTGTGCCTGTAGTGTTGGATAGAGGGGAAACAGTGGGCCAGTAGTGTTGGATAGAGGGGAAACAGTGTGCCTGTGGTGTTGGATATAGGGGAAACACTGTGCCTGTAGTGTTGGATAGAGGGGAAACACTGTGCCTGTAGTGTTGGATAGAGGGGAAACAGTGGGCCAGTAGTGTTGGATAGAGGGGAAACAGTGTGCCAGTAGTGTTGGATAGAGGGGAAACAGTGGGCCAGTAGTGTTGGATAGAGGGGAAACAGTGGGCCAGTAGTGTTGGATAGAGGGGAAACAGTGGGCCAGTAGTGTTGGATAGAGGGGAAACAGTGGGCCAGTAGTGTTGGATAGAGGGGAAACAGTGGGACAGTAGTGTTGGATAGAGGGGAAACAGTGTGCCAGTAGTGTTGGATAGAGGGGAAACAGTGGGCCAGTAGTGTTGGATAGAGGGGAAACAGTGGGCCAGTAGTGTTGGATAGAGGGGAAACAGTGTGCCAGTAGTGTTGGATAGAGGGGAAACAGTGGGCCAGTAGTGTTGGATAGAGGGGAACCAGTGTGCCTGTAGTGTTGGATAGAGGGGAAACAGTGGGCCAGTAGTGTTGGATAGAGGGGAAACAGTGTGCCAGTAGTGTTGGTTATAGGGGAAACAGTGTGCCAGTAGTGTTGGTTATAGGGAAGTTTGACAGTGTGTCTTTCATCCTGTGCTACTGCACAATCCATATGTCATGGACTACACAACTACAGTAGAGCAGGCATAGAGACAACACCTCAGACTGACAACAATATGTATAGTAAGCAGTCAATTTGATAGTCTTGCATCAGATAGTCATGTATCTATTCCTACCTACTGTAGTAGCCTAGTGATATTTTTTACATGGTGAAATGACATAATTATCATGTTATTACTTGTATAAGAACAACTGAATTCTGTTTCTTTGGACTTTAAACCAAGCAGCAGTACCTGTCAAAGTCTTCCACGTCCAGTCTATGGGAGTTACTGTGATCGTGGCTCCAGAGAACTTGGCATAGGCCTGAGAGAGAGCATAGATATGTTAGTTGTTCAGAGGAATGACAAGAAATAAGAGTATTTGACAACTTTACTGAACAACACTTTATTATAAAGCCAACATAACAATAATAACTATGAGTAATGGTAGAAGACATGAAGCAGACTATCAGTAATTTGTTATGAACTGTTCCTTGCTCTAGCCAGGTAAATTCATATCAATGTTGTCAGAGTACCATGTAGGCTTTCCAATCAATGTTGTCAGAGTACTATGAACTTTCATATCAATGTTGTCAGAGTACCATGTAGGCTTTCCAATCAATGTTGTCAGAGTACTATGAACTTTCATATCAATGTTGTCAGAGTACCATGTAGGCTTTCCAATAAATGTTGTCAGAGTACCATGTAGGCTTTACTATCAATGTTGTCAGAGTACCATGTAGGCTTTCCAATAAATGTTGTCAGAGTACCATGTAGGCTTTCCTATCAATGTTGTCAGAGTACCATGTAGGCTTTCCTATCAATGTTGTCAGAGTACCATGTAGGCTTTCCTATCAATGTTGTCAGAGTACCATGTAGGCTTTCCAATAAATGTTGTCAGAGTACCATGTAGGCTTTCCAATAAATGTTGTCAGAGTACTATGTAGGCTTTCCTATCAATGTTGTCAGAGTACCATGTAGGCTTTCCTATCAATGTTGTCAGAGTACCATGTAGGCTTTCCTATCAATGTTGTCAGAGTACCATGTAGGCTTTCCAATAAATGTTGTCAGAGTACCATGTAGGCTTTCCTATCAATGTTGTCAGAATACTATGAACTTTCATATCAATGTTGTCAGAGTACTATGTAGGCTTTCCTATCAATGTTGTCAGAATAATATGAACTTTCATATCAATGTTGTCAGAGTACTATGTAGGCTTTCCTATCAATGTTGTCAGAATACGATGAACTTTCATATCAATGTTGTCAGAGTACTATGAAGGCTTTCATATCAATGTTGTCAGAGTACTATGTAGGCTTTCATATCAATGTTGTCAGAGTACTATGTAGGCTTTCAAATCAATGTTGTCAGAGTACCATGTAGGCTTTCCTATCAATGTTGTCAGAATACTATGAACTTTCATATCAATGTTGTCAGAGTACTATGTAGGCTTTCCTATCAATGTTGTCAGAATAATATGAACTTTCATATCAATGTTGTCAGAGTACTATGTAGGCTTTCCTATCAATGTTGTCAGAATACTATGTAGGCTTTCCTATCAATGTTGTCAGAGTACTATGAACTTTCATATCAATGCTGTCAGAGTACTATGAACTTTCATATCAATGTTATCAGAGTACTATGTAGGCTTTCATATCAATGTTGTCAGAGTACTATGTAGGCTTTCATATCAATGTTGTCAGAGTACTATGTAGGCTTTCAAATCAATGTTGTCAGAGTACTATGTAGGCTTTCCTATCAATGTTGTCAGAATACTATGTAGGCTTTCCTATCAATGTTGTCAGAGTACTATGAACTTTCCTATCAATGTTGTCAGAGTACTATGAACTTTCATATCAATGCTGTCAGAGTACTATGAACTTTCATATCAATGTTATCAGAGTACTATGTAGGCTTTCATATCAATGTTGTCACAGTACTATGTAGGCTTTCATATCAATGTTGTCAGAGTACTATGTAGGCTTTCATATCAATGTTGTCAGAGTACTATGTAGGCTTTCATATCAATGTTGTTAGAGTACTATGTAGGCTTTCATATCAATGCTGTCAGAGTACTATGTAGGCTTTCATATCAATGCTGTCAGAGTACTATGAACTTTCATAGCAATGTTGTCAGAGTACTATGTAGGCTTTCCTATCAATGTTGTCAGAGTACTATGTAGGCTTTCCTATCAATGTTGTCAGAGTACTATGAACTTTCATATCAATGTTGTCAGAGTACTATGTAGGCTTTCCTATCAATGTTGTAAGAGTACCATGTAGGCTTTCATATCAATGTTGTAAGAGTACCATGTAGGCTTTCATATCAATGTTGTCAGAGTACCATGTAGGCTTTCATATCAATGTTGTCAAAGCAGTACGCTTCCTGGGGTATGGCATGTTAAGCTCAGTAAGATATGAGTGCTGTGACGATACCAGAATCACAATATTTTTTTCCATGGCAAAAATTAAACCACGAAGCAGACCAAACTCGTTGGTCCTTTAAAAAACTGTATGTAAAATATTGTGTGCTATAGCTTAGAAAATAAATACATTTGACTCTGGGTGACAACTTAAACATGTTTGTTTGCAGAATTAGTGCAGTTTTCCCCCCAAAAGTTAAAGTAACACTTTATTTGGATAGTCTATAATAGAGCATCTACAGATGGACTATCAGTAACATTTCAACTAACTATCTACTAACCCTAGCATTAACCTTAACCCTTTCCCTAACTCTAACCTTAACCCTTATTATAAGCCTTACCCTAACCTTAACCCTTTCCCTAACTCTAACCCTTATTATAAGCCTTACCCTAACCTTAACCCGTACCCTTATTATAAACCTTACCCTAACCTCAGCAAGCAGTTTCTTATCAACAGATAGTCAGTTGCTTATCAACAGAATGTTTGTTGATAGTCCATCTGTAGATGCTCTATCCAAATAAAGTGCATCTGAAGCTTCGCGTTTTGTTTCCACCGCACTAACGAGTATGGCTATACTGGTATCGTCACGGCCCTACAAGATATCACTAGGTATCATTTGGCATTGGCTCCAGTTCTAAAAGCAGACTATCAGCAAGGTGGGTAAGCACCAATAACAACAATACAGATATGGCAGTCCTAGTGGACAAGTGACAGTGATAACACACATGGCAACGGGAGGCCATGTCTATTGACTTAAAAAGAGACGACATTTAACAATCTGAGTTCTTCGTATCTCATACAAAGAACTTAGATTGTTAAACGTCTTGTCTTTTTAGTCAATAGATATGGCTAGGCAAAGAGTAGCCCAGAAAGGTAGCTATGAGGAAAAGTGTAGTCCAGAGGAAGTGCAGGGAACATGTAGGCTTATAGTAATCCTGCCAAATTGTTTTGTTGACACTGTCAGCCAGCAAATTATCTGGCAGCTGTACACCTTTTTCAACAGGAACGGTGTCACCTTGTTATGAGAGCTTGTGCAAATTCGTTGCATTGTTCATACAGTCTCTGCAACTAGCCTATAGGGAACGGGATCATGCAAGTGTCCTAGCAAAATAGGGATATGTTCAAATTAACTACTGGGATACATAACTACACAGTTAAGCATAAGAAGACAGGAGAATGGTCGTACCGAGGACAGTAGTAGTAAATCAAGATAGAGCTGACCTTGAACTTGAAGAAATGTTAGCAATGAGAATGGCATCTGACAGCTATTAGCTACTGTAGCTAGTTAGCTACAGACAGTTAGACAAATTCTGAACAGTGCATGTTGTTAGTTGGTTCAAGTTTTCATTGAAAAGCCTCTAAAAGGCTAGATGATTAGAAAAAACAAAATACCAAATATCGATTCTACCACTAATACTTAGCTAACTTTCCAGTTTGTTAATGTTAGCTAGCTAGCTAAAATAGCTCAGTCTTGTTGATGGTTTTGCATCATCAGGGGTGAAGATTGTCAGATAAAACAATGAGAAATGTAGCCATGCAGTACAACATTCGTGACACAAAGATCATATCATAATTTCGTATTTTATGAACGCATTTACCAGCACTATGAGAGACTCTGTGTGGACGGAAGGCAAACCCCAATCACCTCCCCAGCATCTCAGCTCCATGGTGGCCGCCATGTTTGTTTTCTGCCGTGATCAGGAAGTGGGTGATGTAAAAAAAAAAAAGTATATTCAAATAGTATATTTCTACGACAAACAGGACTGATGGCTTACTCCTCCTGGGTTGCTGGCCATTAGCTGCTGGCTTACTCCTCCTGGGGTCCAAACACATTAGCTCACTTACATCACACAATTTTTTTTTTTAAACAGTGCATCACATAACATTATTACACCACTGCATATCTACAATACAAAATGTATAATACCACTATGCAACCATTTTTCAATGTGTGTGTGTGTGTGTGTGTAGTGTGTGTGTGTGTGTGTGTGTGTGTGTGTGTGTGTGTGTGTGTGTGTGTGTGTGTGTGTGTGTGTGTGTGTGTGGTGTGTGTGTGTGTGTGTGTGTGTGTGTGTGTGTGTGGGTGTGTGTGTGTGCCTGTGTGTGCCTGTGTGTGCCTCTTCACAGTCCGCATTGTTCTGTTTTTTAAATATGATTTTACTGCTTGCATGAATTACTTGATGTGGAATAGAGTTCCATATAGTCATGACTCTGTGTAGTACTGTGCGCTTCCAGGAGTCTGTTCTGGACTTAGGGACGGTGAATAGACCCCTTGTGACATGTATTGTGGGATCAATACCTCTCACAAAGACAAGTAGTAATGCATTCAATCCCTCCTCTACTTTGAACCAGGAGAGATTGACAGGGATGTAATTGATGTCAGCTCTCCATGTACATTTAACTGTAATATTCCTATGTCCCTCCCTCTTTGTGACACTTGACCATATGATTGGGCAGTAGTCAAGGTGCAACAAAACAAGGGCCTGTAGGACTTGTTCTGTTGATAACAATGTCAAGAAAGCAGAGCAGCGCTTTATTACAGACAGACCTCTCCCCACCTCAGACCTCTCCATAACGTTGCATCATTATGTCTTGATCATGACCGTTTACAATCCAGGCTTACACCAAGCAGTTTAGTCTCCTCAACTTACCAAATGATTCATTACACGATTTAGTTGAGGTTTAGGGTTTTATTGAATGGTTTGTCACCAATTACAATGCTTTTAGTTTTTCACTTATTTAATACTAGTTTATTACCTAACACCAGTAAAAATGGAAAAAAGTAAGGGTCCTAGACAACTTCCCTGGGTAATGCTCGACTCTACCTGGATTATGTTGGTGAGGCTTCCATTAAAAAACACCCTCTGTGATCTGTTAAATAGGTAACTCTCGATCTACGATATAACAGGGGGTGTAAAGCCGTAACACATATGTTTTTACAGTAGTAGATTATGATCAATCGTGTCAAAAGCTGCAATGAAGACTAACGAAGCTCTCACAAGCTTCTTTTTATCAATTTCTTACAGCCAATCATAAGTCATTTGTGTAAGTGCCGCACATGTTGAGTGTCCTCCCCTATATGCATGCTGAAAGTCAGTCATTTGTTTACTGTGAAATAGTATTGTATCTGGTCCAACAATTTTTCCCCAAAAAGTTTACTAAGGTTCGGTCGCAGGCTTATTGGTCAGCTGTTTGAGCCAGTAAAGGGTGCTTTGCTATTCTTGGGTAGCGGAATCAATCAATTAAATCTATTTATAAAGCCTTTTTTAGATCAGCAGATGTCACAAAGTGCTATACAGAAACCCAGCCTAAAACCCCAAACAGCAAGCAATGCAGATGTAGAAGCGCGGTGGCTAGGAAAAACTCCCTAGAAAGTCAGGAATCTAGGAAGAAACCTAGAGAGGAACCAGGCTCTGAGGGGTGGCCAGTCCTCTTCTGGCTGTGCCGGGTGGAGATTATAATAGTACATGGTCATTAAGGCCTGTTTGTTCTTCAAGATGTTCAAACATTCATAGATGACCAGCAGGGTCAAAATGACATTTTCTTCCCTCCAGGGGGACACACTTTCCTGCAGGCTTAGATTGAAGAGATACAAAAAATAGGAGTGGCAATATAGTCTGCAATAATCCTCAGTAATGTTCTATCAAAGTTGTCAGACCCAGGTGGCTTGTCATTGTTTTTAGATAACAATACTTTTTTCACCTCTTCCACGCCCACTTTACAGATGTGTGTTCTTCAATGATTGTCCTTCAATTACATTGCAACCTGCAGGGCCCGTATTCATTAACTGCAGCTCTATGACCATAAAACCTATGATTATGAGGGGGTGACTCCATTACTAGGAAGTTACATAGCGGAACAATTATGGCAGTCAGACTTGACTGGTCTAACTCTACATGTCCATGCATATGGCAATGGACTCTCCATGTCTTAAAATAGTAATTCTTTTAAAGGTGGTTTTCTACTACCGTATATAGGTCTCCTGGGCCCTATATCTTTACAAGATAGTAAATATCATAAGTGCTATGCCCAGGAGAAAGAATGTGAAGTATTTATGACATGGTCATGCATTGTGTAATTTTCAGTAACTCTTATTCCTTCCAGCTGGTTTTATCTGTATTTTTCCCTTTGTGTCATAGGCAAAGGCTCCAATATGGCATCCATACAGCACCTGATGGGAATAGGGTGGGCCAGCGCCCACAGCCAGAATAGGTATTTGGGTGAACTGAACTACGGACACTTGAACTATAGGAAATTATGTGATTATCTGATAGATTTAATTTCTCTCTCTTAAAAGACTTCCTGGTCAAAGAAAGGTCAAATAAAATGAGAAAATAGAAAAACAGACAGACCGACACACAGAACGTGGTAAATGCATCTGGGAATGGTCTGTTTTTCTGAAGCCTCTAAGATGTAGAAATATCTTGCGGTTACCAAAAGGAGCCTAGAGATGAGGACCAGACTCTCAACTTGAAACTCCTCCAGAGTTCAAAACTGTCTCAAAGTCCAAGGTCTGGACATCTCCCTCCTGGACCAAACACACACACACCAACTCTTTAAAAACACAGTCCCCACAGGAACACTGAGACGTTACCCTCCCTTTTCAAAACCCCTCTGCAGCTACAGGAATGCAGGAACACACCCCTCTACTTTAAAGTCTGGCCCCTTTAAAAAAGCCCGTCTGTAGCCACAGGAGAATCTCCCCACTGCTACTGGGACTCTGCTTTCAACATCTGTCTGTCAGTTTGTCAGTCTGTCTATCAATCAGTCAGCACCAGGGGTATTCTAAATAGATAGCTGCTGTATTGATCCCTGTCTGTAGGACCAGGTGTACTGTGGACTAGTCGTGACGGTGACCCAGCCTGGGCTCTCAGGACTGGTTTGTGCTGAAGGCTGAAGACTAGGAAGTGTGAGGATGGGGGTGTGGATCAGAAAAGTGGTCCTCTCTCTGCTGATGCTACAACTGGCCACGACTGTCACAGCACAAGGCATTGGTGAGTACCTCAACCTATCACCTATCAATACCCCTCTCTGACCTATCAAAATGCTCCTAAAGTAGTAAACCAGTAACCTTTATTTGTTGTAGTACCTTATCAATATACTCAATCTGTACCTTCTTAATCTACTGAGTCTGTAATTTCTTAATCTATAACTTCTAAATCTACTCAATCTACACTAAATCTGAATATCTAACTTTGCTTCTCTGAATCTGTCATTTCTCCATTACTCATTAAATCATGCATTTTGCAGTGATTTTCTGATGAATTATAATGATATATTTAGCAGCGCCTCAGTTAAAATGATCTGTAAATAGCCCACCCAACTACCTCATCCCCATATTGTTATTTATTTTTTGCTCCTTTGCACCCCAGTATCTCTACTTGCACATTCATCTTCTGCACATCTATCACTCCAGTGTTTAATTGCTAAATTGTAATTATTTCGCCACTATGGCCTATTTATTGCCTTACCTCCTTTATCTTACTTAATTTGCACACACTGTATATAGACATTTCTATTGTGTTATTGACTGTACGTTTGTTTATTGAATGTGTAACTCTGTGTTGTTTGTGTTGCATTGCTTTGCTTTATCTTGGCCAGGTCGCAGTTGTAAATGAGAACTTGTTCTCAACTGGCCTACCTGGTTAAATAAAGGTGAAATAAAAAATAAAATAAAAAATGGACTTTAATGGGTTTGGGTTTAATGCATTGTGTTGTGGAAAAGGTCACATACTTACACATCTATCGATAGGGTGACCCAAATAGAATGACACTGATTGGCTTTAGGAAAGTGTGCAATAACTTAATTTCTCTGGAGTCCAAACGCATAAATTTTTCCATACAAACACACATCTCTTAGTATTATTCCAGAATTTGGGTCATGGCTGTAGAAGCAGTGGATTTGTTCCAGTGGAAAGAGTTTACTGCTGGCCCTTTGGTCAATCTGCCATGCCATAAAACAGTGGCAACACACACACACACACACACACACACACACATACACACACACACACACACACACACACACAACCACTTCATCAAGCCCTGACACTCAGCACAAGCAGCTCTACAACTCATCAGTAATTGCCACAAGCATGACGTCACACACTTAATAAACTCACTAATAACAGTCACACACGCATGCACACAGGCACAAACACATGACTTCTGAATAAACGTTGTCTCTGTGTTGTTCGTGTGTGTCCTGTGTTAGTGTACGACCTGCTGGTGTCTCCAGACTGCCTGCCTGACCTGACGCAGGGAGGGCTGAAGAATAAAGGTCTGGATGAGGCCTTCCTCCTCTCCTCCTTCAGGCTCCATAGCAAGTCCCCCTCTCATCTCTACAGCATCATCAACCCCAGGGACAACAGCAAGTACCTGGAGTTCACCCTGCAGGCCAAACTCAACAAGGGTAAACACTGCGTGCTGTCTGTCTCAATTTACAAATGGGATCATACATCTAAATCAAATCTTCCTCCTTCTCTCCCTCCCTCTTCGATTATCATTCCTAAGCAACTAACTGACCTTTCCCTCAGTGACGATCCGTTACCAGAAGACTGATGGTAGGGCTGGCACCACCAGTTTTAGCCACCCCTCTCTGGCGGACGGCAAGGAGCATCATGTGATGATCCATGCCAGCGGTCTGCAGAGAGGACCAGGTCGTATGGCGGTCTACGTAGACTGTAGACTGGCTCACACTGTGGACGAGCTGCCTGCTGCCTTCGGGTCGCTGACACCTGGACACAACAAGGTGGCGCTTAGGACCCTGCAGCCCACCGGGCAGGTAGGACACAAGACTAGCATAGGTACAGATGAGTAAGATTTTTTTGAGTACGACCAACCACTTGTCCACCTGTCTGTCAGGATGAGTTGACGGACCTGAAACTGGTGATAGAGGACACGTTAGATAACGTCGCTACGCTCCAGGACTGCAGCATACAGCAGAGCGAGTCTCTGGGTACTATTCAGCTACTGGGTAAGAACACAACCCTGTTATAAGCTTCCTGAAACATGACTTGACCGTTCCTGACGTCACATTGTGGGTCTCTGCCATACTGTACATTTGACACACCTGAGACCCGCATTTTGACACAAGTTATCATAAACCATCAAGTCATGTAGTCTGTATGATGGAACATATAAATACACTTTAGCTAAACTGTAGCTAAAGACTACATTTCTCACAGGCCTCCAGGCAGGCGGACAGGATCCGTCTCAGATGTTAGAGCTCCACAAGATGATGTCAGAGATGAAGAACCTGCTCCTCCAGCAGGTACATCACCTGCCTTACAGTAGACATGCCGTTGTACCCTCACCTTTCAAGGCACCGCCATTTGTCTTTTTCTCTGTGTCTACAGTAAACTGGTATTTTCTTTCCCCCGTAAAAGATTAAGGAGACCACATTCCTCAGAAACACCATCTCAGAGTGTCTGGCATGTGGTAAGCTGTTCTCTTAGATCTATTACTACTAATACAGTGCTACTGTTACCGCTTAGGACTAATGCTTTCTGATGATAATGAATGACTTCCTTATGTGCATGCTCTTATTTTAGCTGTCAACTGAAACGGGATCAATAAGATACTGATGAGATTGATTCTGATTGAGGATACTCAGGTTATGTGTGATGTTACAGTGCCTTGCGAAAGTATTCGGCCCCCTTGAACTTTGCGACCTTTTGCCACATTTCAGGCTTCAAACATAAAGATATAAAACTGTATTTTTTTGTGAAGAATCAACAACAAGTGGGACACAATCATGAAGTGGAAAGACATTTATTGGATATTTCAAACTTTTTTAACAAATCAAAAACTGAAAAATTGGGCGTGCAAAATTATTCAGCCCCCTTAAGTTAATACTTTGTAGCGCCACCTTTTGCTGTGATTACAGCTGTAAGTCGCTTGGGGTATGCCTCTATCAGTTTTGCACATCGAGAGACTGACATTTTTTCCCATTCCTCCTTGCAAAACAGCTCGAGCTCAGTGAGGTTGGATGGAGAGCATTTGTGAACAGCAGTTTTCAGTTCTTTCCACAGATTCTCGATTGGATTCAGGTCTGGACTTTGACTTGGCCATTCTAACACCTGGATATGTTTATTTTTGAACCATTCCATTGTAGATTTTGCTTTATGTTTTGGATCATTGTCTTGTTGGAAGACAAATCTCCGTCCCAGTCTCAGGTCTTTTGCAGACTCCATCAGGTTTTCTTCCAGAATGGTCCTGTATTTGGCTCCATCCATCTTCCCATCAATTTTAACCATCTTCCCTGTCCCTGCTGAAGAAAAGCAGGCCCAAACCATGATGCTGCCACCACCATGTTTGACAGTGGGGATGGTGTGTTCAGGGTGATGAGCTGTGTTGCTTTTACGCCAAACATAACGTTTTGCATTGTTGCCAAAAAGTTCAATTTTGGTTTCATCTGACCAGAGCGCCTTCTTCCACATGTCTCCCAGGTGGCTTGTGGCAAACTTTAAACAACACTTTTTATGGATATCTTTAAGAAATGGCTTTCTTCTTGCCACTCTTCCATAAAGGCCAGATTTGTGCAATATACGACTGATTGTTGTCCTATGGACAGAGTCTCCCACCTCAGCTGTAGATCTCTGCAGTTCATCCAGAGTGATCATGGGCCTCTTGGCTGCATCTCTGATCAGTCTTCTCCTTGTATGAGCTGAAAGTTTAGAGGGACGGCCAGGTCTTGGTAGATTTGCAGTGGTCTGATACTCCTTCCATTTCAATATTATCGCTTGCACAGTGCTCCTTGGGATGTTTAAAGCTTGGGAAATCTTTTTCTATCCAAATCTGGCTTTAAACTTCTTCACAACAGTATCTCGGACCTGCCTGGTGTGTTCCTTGTTCTTCATGATGCTCTCTGCGCTTTTAACGGACCTCTGAGACTATCACAGTGCAGGTTCATTTATACGGAGACTTGATTACACACAGGTGGATTGTATTTATCATCATTAGTCATTTAGGTCAACATTGGATCATTCAGAGATCCTCACTGAACTTCTGGAGAGAGTTTGCTGCACTGAAAGTAAAGGGGCTGAATTATTTTGCACGCCCAATTTTTCAGTTTTTGATTTGTTAAAAAAGTTTGAAATATCCAATAAATGTTGTTCCACTTCATGATTGTGTCCCACTTGTTGTTGATTCTTCACAAAAAAATACAGTTTTATATCTTTATGTTTGAAGCCTGAAATGTGGCAAAAGGTCGCAAAGTTCAAGGGGGCCGAATACTTTCGCAAGGCACTGTATATTATACATGTGTGTGTCTCTGTCTGTAGGTCTGGGTGGCAACATGGCGTCAGGCCCAGGTACAGGTCCACGGTCAGGCCCGTCCAAGTGTAGTCCAGGTATGTGTTTCAATCAGGACATGTGTATCCCGGCCGAGGGAGGACGCTTCACCTGCGCCCCCTGCCCCGACGGATACACTGGAGACGGAGTTCACTGTGATGACGTGAACGAGGTAGGGGGGGTGTGTGTGTTACCGGGTCAGTTTAACCTTTAACCCCTACTTCCCCAGCGTATGGTGTGAACGCTAACGTGTGTGTGTGCGTGTGTGTGTTGCAGTGCCAGTTTAACCCCTGCTTCCCCGGTGTGAGGTGTGTGAACACAGCTCCTGGGTTCCGCTGTGAGAGATGCCCTCTGGGATACACTGGTCTTGAGATCAACGGAGTGGGAGTGTCCTACGCACAGTCCCACAAACAGGTAACGTCTAGTCACTCAAACAGGTAAAAAACAGTCAGACAAACAGGTACCACACAGTCACACAAACAGGTACCACACAGTCACACAAATTGATATCACACAAATTGATACCACACAGTCACACACAAACAGGTACCACACGTGCAAATTGCTGATGAACAGTAATAGGCACATGGAGTGTGTTATACTTAAGAGAGCTGCTGTTTTTTTTACTAGGCAAGTCAGTTAAGAACAAATTCTTATTTTCAATGAAGGCCTAGAAACGGTGGTCCAACGCTCTAACCACTAGGCTACCTACCGCCCCACTAGGCTGTCTGCTGCCTTGTCAATGGTGTAGTGGAGGGATTATGCAGGTATACACAATAGTCCCACTTTTTCTGTGGCCATTGCATATATTCACTTCTTAATACACACAATGAGTATCAAAGTAGTGTGGTGGAGGTATAGCCTGTATCAATTAATAAGGCGGATGAAACCGATTCAAAGAATGCTTAGCTTAATATGTTGATCAACTATTATTTCTTCTCATTTTAAGTACAGAAATGTGCCGATGGCTTCGCCCAAATGTCCCAAAATGCAATTTGCGGGTAAAAAACGTTCTATAATGCGCACCACACATGCGAGCGGTATCATGGGCAGAGATTGAAATATCCGTTAGTAATTTAGAATGCAACAACTATCATGGGTTGCTAATATGACTACAATAATGCCTTTGCCTGCAAGACAATGAAATAAAGTTCATTTGAAAACCAATAGAACAGGAGAGCGCATATGAGGAAGTCTTTATAAAAGAATTACCTCCACGTTTATATGGTGGGATTTTGGCTATTGGCTCCTTTGAAGCAACGCAAAACAAGCCTAATAATATGAAGTAAAACATATATAGTGATGCTAATGATTGGCCTAATTGTCTTCTGGTGGATGGAATGGCGTTCTCAAAAACCTTCTCAATTAAATGTTAACTTGCTATAATGTAGCCCATGCCTACCTGGCAATATGATATCATGACTATTTGCATCAATCCAGTGGTCATTTGTTTTGCCAACTTGTGCTCTACAGAAACACTGCTAACCAAACAACAGTACTATACACTCAAAAAATGTAAATGTCTTAGATTTTTCCCAGACCTCAAAAGTGGTCTCCTGATGTGGTTTAAACATTGTTGTGGACTTAGAAGATCAAAAAGGGAAAATCAGAAACCTGTGAATTTCTGACTCAGTTGACAGCCTCATTTATCAGCCTACTTGCACAGTACAGCTTGGGTTGGCCTGACTGTGAAAGACCAATATGGGATTTATCATTTTAGGTCATTCAGAGTGTATGTCACTGTTTGTCACAGAATTTTTCACACAGGGCGCCTTTCCTTCATCGGGTGGGCCCTTTGGTAATTTTTACCCACTTCTCCAAGCACCACTACACCACTGGTTACCGTGTGTGTGTGTGTGTGTGTATTCCTCTCCATGTGTGTCGGTAGGTGTGTGATGACATAGATGAATGCCAGGGTCCTCCTGACAACGGAGGCTGCACCGCCAACTCTCACTGCCACAACACCAGGGTAAGAGTCACAGCAGCTTTAATATTCCCATTCAAGCCTGTTGATTATAGGCCTGAGATGAAGCCTGGGCCTGTATTTGTTGTCTCTCCCAGGGTTCATTCCGTTGTGGGGAGTGTAAGAGTGGCTTCTCTGGGGACCAGGTGAGCGGCTGCAGTGGTGGGAGGCTCTGTGGGAATGGCCAGCCCAACCCCTGTGACAGCAATGCACAGTGTGTAGTGGAGAGAGACGGGAGTGTTAGCTGCGAGGTGAGAACACACACACACGTGACACTAATGCGCAGTCAATCCAAGATCAAATCCAAAACCTTTCCTCTTCCGTCCATCAGTGTGACATAGGGTGGGCAGGTAATGGCTATGTGTGTGGGAAGGACACAGACATCGATGCTTACCCAGACGACAAGCTAAGGTGCAGGGACAACAACTGTAAGAAGGTAAAATCCAGCTCCATCTACTTCTTTACCTCTCCTTCTACCTCTCCCTCCCTCTTACCCTCTCTCTCCCCCATAGTAAGGCAGCCTCCATGTTTGTTTCCAGGACAACTGTATGTTTGTTCCTAACTCTGGCCAAGAGGACGCAGACAGGGACGGGCTCGGGGACGCCTGTGATGATGACGCTGATAGCGACGGCATCGTTAACATAGAGGTACAAGCACACAACTGTTACACGCCTTTCGGGTATAGTGCATTCACAATCAAGTAGGATACACCTTTAACATGTGCAGTAACTCTGTCTCTGTGTAACTCAGGATAACTGTTGGCTGCATCCTAACGTGAACCAGAAGAACAGCGATAAGGATCTCCATGGCGACGCGTGTGACAACTGCTTGACGACGGAGAACCCTGATCAACGAGACACGGACAAGGACGGGCTAGGCGATGACTGTGACGATGACATGGATGGAGACGGTGTGTGTGTGTGTGTGTGTGTGTGCTTTGACGTGCCTTCCCCAGGCTTTGGTCATTAGAGAGTTGGAGACGGAAGGAAATTCTACCACAGCTAGTGATTTATTTTAAGGTAGGGACCGTAGCAGTACTTTTTCACACCGAGACGTCTTTATCCATGACGTTTTTCCCAAAACCACAATTAGTCTGAGGTCAGTCTAGCTGTCTGGTTGAAAACAGTCTCCTGTCTCCAGCGGTTCCAGACATTTCACTGTCTTCAACAGAGCAGAGCCATATCTGTTGAATCCATTCACATCCTCTCAGTCTGTTTCAGTCAGTCTGCTACCTATTAGCTGATCTGTTTACAGGGAAAACAGGAGCTGGGGGTAGGGTTCCACCTCATTAAGTTCTAAACACTAGTAAAAACATTGATTTAAATGAGTTCCCATTTCTCAATATAATTGATCCATTTGGAATTGTGCTCTTTAGCTACTAGATTACCTTTTTTTTTTAAACTCTCATTTGTTCCATTGGCAGATGCAGTGAAACTGTGCCCTGGTTTATTGTGCGTGTGTGTGTGTGTGTGTGTGTTTGTGTGTGTGCGTGCGTGCGTTTGATGTTTCCTGCCTGTGCACTGGGGCAGGTCTCCAACCTCTTGATCGTTTGGTCATGTCTACCCCTCTAACACTTGGTCATGTCTGTCTCTGCTAAAAAAAAAAAAATCCATTATAAACCCTGCCAGCAGCCAGTGGAAACTATTCAACTCTGCCCTGAACAAACACTGTCATCTGGGGCCCGAGGACACTAAACACTCAGACTAGAAAAATAACTGTGTCTGTGTTTTTATCTGTATTTGTGTTTTTGTGGTAAGGCCTGAAGAACATTCTGGATAACTGCCAGCGTGTGGCCAACCTAGACCAGAGGGACAGAGACAACGATGGGGTGGGAGACGCCTGTGACAGCTGTCCTGACATGGTCAACCCCAACCAGGTAACCGTAAAACAACAACAACTCAACCACAACAGAACCATAGCACAACTACAGCACAACCACAACACTGCACAACACAACCACAACACAACTACAACACAACACAACCACAACACAACCATGGCACCACAACCTACAGGTAAAATATCCTACCAAATATCAAACCTTTACCCCAACCCCAGACTGAAACCCACTGTTAATGTAGCCAGTATCAGGGTAGTGCAGCCTCATGACATTATTTAATAATATTTATGTTTCTTCTCCCACAGTCAGATGTTGATGATGATCTTGTAGGAGACACATGTGACACCAACATAGACAGGTAGAGATCCTTCTATAAACATATCCACACCTTTAGAAGTGAATCTTACTGATAGTGAGTGTACTGGGTTGACTTTGACTCTCCTCTCTATCAGTGATGGGGACGGTCACCAGAACACTAAGGACAACTGTCCTACAGTCATCAACTCCTCCCAGCTGGACACAGATAAGGACGGACAGGGAGACGAGTGTGACGATGACGATGACAACGACGGTATCCTGGACCAAGCAGACAACTGCAGACTGGTGGTCAACCCTGACCAGACAGATGAGGACAGTCAGTCACAACACTGATCCTCTTCCTTCCCGCTGTATTATAGCAATGCTCTCTCTAGTCTAGTTGTTCTTCAGTGTGTGTGTGTGTGTGTGTGTGTGTGTGTGTGTGTGTGTGTGTGTGTGTGTGTGTGTGTGTGTGTGTGTGTGTGTGTGTCTGTGTCTGTGTGTTTGTCACAAAGACCTAGCTGGCTCAATGATGCATTAATGTACAGTACACTAACCCGGCGTGTGTGTGTGTGTGTGTTCCAGATGACGGCGTGGGTGATGCGTGTGCAGGGGACTTTGACCAGGACAAGGTGATTGACAGGATAGACAACTGTCCAGAGAATGCTGAGGTCACCCTGACAGACTTCAGAGCCTATCAGACGGTGGTACTGGACCCTGAGGGTGACGCCCAGATTGATCCCAACTGGGTGGTTCTCAACCAGGTGACCTTATCGTCATTAAACATGCTAACATTTTAGTCATCTAGCAGATATTGAGTAACAATAACAGTTGTAGGGTCAAAGAGTATTAAAAAATAAGAGCATGAAGTACACCATTCGATCCTCGATTGAGTTATTTGATTAAGTTTGATCTATGCTGTGTACAGTAGGTAGTGGAGTACTCTCTAGTATGTCATCTGTAGTATCATAACTTTCTCTCCCCTTCTCTCCCCAGGGTATGGAGATAGTCCAGACTATGAACTCTGACCCTGGCCTCGCTGTAGGTAAGACAACTCTTAGTTCCCATTTGACAGGCTGTCCACCCTCTCTGCCACTCCCTCTGTATGTGTAGGCCCCACATTGTTCAGTGTGTGTGTGTGTGACAAAGGAGCTGTTCGTGGACTACAGGAAAAGGCAGGCTGAACAGTCACCGTTGACATTGTTGGGGCTGTAGTGGAGCGGGTCGAGAGCTTCAAGTTCCTTGGTGTCCACATCACCAACAAACTATTATGGTCCAAACACACCAAGACAGTCGTGACGAGGGCCCGACAACACCTTTTCCCCCTCAGGAGACTGAAAAGATTTGGCATGGGTCCCCAGATCCTCAAAAAGTTATACAGCTGCACCATCGAGAGCATCCTGACCGGTTGCATCACCGCCTGATATGGCAACTGCTCAGGCGTAAGACGCCACAGAGGGTAGTGCGTACGGCTCAGTACATCACTGGGGCCAAGCTTCCTGCCTTCCAGGACCTCTATACCAGGCGGTGCCAGAGAAAAGCCCCCAAAATTGTCTGAGACCCCAGTCACCTGCTCTGGCAAGCGCTAACGGAGCGCCAAGTCTTGGACCAAAAGGTTCCTTAACAGCTTCTACCCCCAAACCATAAGACTGCTGAACAATTAATAAAATGTTCACTCCCCACTTTGTTTTTACACTGCTGCTACTCGCTGTTTATTATCTATGCATAGTCACTTCACCCCTACCTACATGTACAAATTACCTCAACTAACTTGTACCCCCGCACTTTGACTCGGTACCAGTACCCCCTGTATATAGCCGTAATAATGTTATTTTATTGTGTTACTTTTTATAATTGTTTTACTTTAGTTTATTTGGTAATGTCACAATCGTCGTCCTAGTTGGAAGGATCAGAGGACCAAAATGCAGCGTGGTATGTGTTCATCGTGAATTTAATAAACAGAGACCACTTGAATAAACTATACAAACCAATAAACGACCGTGAACCTATAAGAACTGTGCTGACACAAGCAACTAACATAGACAATCACCCACAACCCAAAATGACAAAACAGGCTACCTATATATGGTTCCCAATCAGAGACAACGACTAACACCTGCCTCTGATTGAGAACCACATCAGGCCAAACACAGAAACAGACAAACTAGACATACAACATAGAATGCCCACTCAGATCACACCCTGACCAAACAAAACATAGAAACATACAAAGCAAACTATGGTCAGGGTGTGACAGGTAAATATTTTCTTAACTCTTCTTGAACTGCACTGTTGGTTAAGGGCTTGTAAGTAAGCATTTCATGGTAAGGTCTACTACATCTGTTGTATTTGGCGCATGTGACAAATACAGTTTGATTTGATGTAATAAGCCTGTGTTGTGTGTATGTGTGTGCGTGTCTGTGTGTAGGCTACACAGCATTCAGTGGGGTGGACTTTGAGGGGACGTTCCACGTGAACACGATGACTGATGATGACTATGCAGGCTTCATCTTCGGCTACCAGGACTCCTCCTCCTTCTACGTGGTCATGTGGAAACAGACTGAGCAGACCTACTGGCAGGCTGTACCCTTCAGAGCTGTGGCTGAGCCTGGCATACAGCTCAAGGTAACAAATACAAATAAATGGTCACATACACCAGAGAGGTGCAGTTTTACAGGGTCAGCCATGGTAGTACAGTGCCCCTGGAGCAAATTAGGGTTAAGTGCCTTGCCCAAGGACACATCGACAGATTTTTCACTTTGTCGACTCAGGTATTCGAACCAGCAACCTTTCGTTTACTGGCCCAATGCTATAATGGCTAGTGTACCTGGTGCCCTATAGGTCTAGGGAAGGTATAGGGGTGTGTGTATGCTCCTGTGCTTATACATCTGCATTGCTTGCTGTTTGTAGTTTTGGGTTGTGTTTCTGCATAGCAGTTTGTGACATCTGCTGATGTAAAAAAGGCTTTATAAATATTGATTGGTTTACATGGGCTCCTGAGTGGTGCAGCGGTCTAAGGCACTGCATCTCAGTGTTAGAGGTGTCACCACAAACACCCTGGTTTGAATTCAGGCTGTATCACAACCGGCTGTGATTCGGAGTCCCATAGGACGGCGCACAATTGGTCCGGGGTTGGCCGGTGTAGACTGTCATTGTAAATAAGAATTTGTTCTTAACTGACTTGCCTAGTTAAATAAAAGTTTAATCAATCTCAAAAGGCTTCTGACCTTTCTTTCTTACCGTGTCCTACCTCTCCCTCCCTCCTCCAGGCTGTGAAGTCTAAGACAGGTCCAGGGGAGTATCTGAGGAACTCCCTGTGGCATACAGGAGACACCAACGACCAGGTACGCCTGCTGTGGAAGGACAAGAGGAACGTGGGTTGGAAGGACAAGGTGTCCTACCGCTGGTATCTACAGCACAGACCACAGGTTGGATACATCAGGTGAGAGACACACAACCACACACTACAGTCTGGAAAACTCGACCCTAGGCAACACAGTGACTAGGCAACACAGTGACTAGGCAACACAGTGACTAGGCAGCACAGTGACTAGGCAACACAGTGACTAGGCAACATAGTGACTAGGCAACACAGTGACTAGGGTCTGGTTTAAATTATGGACTCATTTGTCATACAGGAACTACGTCAGGCAAAAAATCTTTGCAGTGGTTTTAGTTGAGGTAGCCACTTGCGAAATGCACTCATTAAAAAACCCTCCGTGATCTCTATCTTGATAGTTACTATTTTGTATTTGATTAAAGCAGATTAAGTAGTGATGTAGCCAGTGAGGTAGTTCCTCTATGCCTAGAGTCCATAATTGAAACCAGACCTTAGTCACTGTGTAGGCTAGGGTCGGGTTTGGAGACGACACACCCACTAACACACACCCACACAAACACTCTGAACCATGTGTGTTTTCTGTTCAGGGCGCGTTTCTATGAGGGTCCCAACCTGGTAGCAGACTCTGGGGTGAAGATAGACAACAGTATGCGAGGAGGAAGACTGGGAGTCTTCTGTTTCTCCCAGGAAAACATCATCTGGTCCAACCTCAAGTACCGCTGCAATGGTGAGTGACAGCCCACTCAGCCAACTAGCAGACAGATACAGAGACTAGCACCGGTCACAGCACTCTGATAGGACAGAAGCTGTCTAAGTATTGTCATTGCTACAGGATGTTTAAGTCAACACCTCTCTGTTCTGTTTGTCCCTCTACAGACACCATCCCTGAAGATTACCAGGAGTACAGTGCCCAGAACACTGAATAAACACACCGAGCGTGGAAGAGGAGAGAAGGAACAGAGAAGAGATATTGGGAGGGGGTGTTAGAGGACAGAAAAATGAGGATGGGACAGAGAAGAGAGGGGGAGAAAGAGAGGAAGAGGGAAAAGGAGGAGAGAGGAGATCGGTGGGGCATTATGAGGAGCAAGGCTTTTAAACGGGCTTTCCACAAGCAATCATCCCTTTTATAAAAGCATTATTATTACTGCTAGACTTTTGCCTGGTATGAAGACTGACTCATCAGGGCAACAGACTTCCAGACATGACTTGTTAATGCTGTGCCTACACACGCTATACTGTACTGTACATGTGGAATTGGTTCAACTAAAAGACTGATGTAGATTGTAGTGAACCTGTATATGTCTACTATCTGAGGTGAGGGTTATTGTATCTAGGGGTTCAAACTGTAGTTAGGGTCTCTCCTATTTCTGCCATTGGAGGAAAACAAAGACAAGGGAAATAGATGAAGGAGCTGGTGTTGACTGCTCTTACATTAAAACAACCGATGTCCATCATACGTTACATTCAATAGATGTCATTATTTGTTCAGTTAATCTATGAATAAATATTCTGAGCATTTGGTAAAACGCCCTCTTTTGTTTGGTGTTACTAAATGGAACATATTGCTAGTTGTTGTTGAATAGAATGCATTGGGATATCTACCCCAAGCCACTGTATTTCAAGCTGAGGCTATCAATGATCACTTTACACAAACACACGAAGACAAAATTAAAAGGTGTTCGTTTTATTTTTGTGTTTAGGACTAAATCAAATTGTGTACAGAGAATTAGTGCGAGCAGTGTTTGGAAACATGCACGCGCGCACACACACACACACACACACACTCAATTTTCTTCACAGAGCAAAACTCACTAACGCAAGTGCTCTTGTACAAATAAAATGAGACAAAAACACTCACATTCCACTCACACTCCTGTGCACACACCAAGTGGTCATCTTAACAATGGAGAACATAAAATGGACCACAACATGTCATGTATGGCAGCGCACAGCCCAATCAGAAGGTTTGGTTTTGATCCCTAATGAGTTAACATGAGGTTGACCAGTTGGTGTAGGGCTGAGCTGCAGTAGAGCACCACATCCTGTCTATCTGGATCCTCCACAGGAGACAGGATAAAAAACACAACTCGTCTGAAATGACATGTGGACAGAATCTGCTAATAGCAAAAAGGTGTTCAAAAAAGTGATCAGTCAACATGTTTTACACCAGGGTTCCAGTCAATTCAGCATCATTCAGTAAAGGGAAATTCTATTTCACAATTATTGTACTTCTTTTAATGGAAGCATTTCATTGTTTAATTGAAATTCCAATAACCCTCCATGACATCACTGAATGGATAATGAATGGAGCCTAACCCTGTACACATCCTATCCCTCCAGACGGGTTTAATCCCTTCATAACAACGGCTGAGGTGAAGAAACTTCAGTCACAGTGGAAACGTTATGGCATAAATATGCATCAACAAACTGCTGGCTCATAGGGTTATCTGATTATTCTATTCAGCAAAGTCCACTGATATTTATCTCATCTGAAATCTAAGGGAAAAAAAGACATACATCTTAAATATCACAATTTTCAAGTTGTTTTTCTTCAACAAATACCAATATATTAAACCAAAGTGTACATATTTCATATTAGTATCAAAAGGGTTATATACTGTAGGTTTGTAAGTATGAAAACAGAAAAGCATAATAGCTGAATGGTTTGGAGTTCTGGAGAATAGTTTCTTGCTCCCTGTCAGGCAAGTCTTAGTCTGGGTTTGTTCAGTCAATAACATCAACAACCAGTGTTGAGTAACCACCACTACACACTAAGGTCCCGGTTCATGGCCCATATCCCCTTCCCCTTCTATTTTCACACACCTGAAAGGAGCTCTGTAGGTAACCCTTCATCAGCAACACAGCGCACACCAAGCACGTTTCTAGGGCCGAGGAGTTGGAGGATTGCAGCAGTTATAGAGGGAGAAGATACTCGGGTGAAAAACTTGAGCGTGTCTGTTCCTTGTTTCTGAGATCTACCTTTGGCAAACGTTTTAAATCAAACTGTTGATTTCCCCCTCCATGATTGCAGCTCCCTTCAACAGTAGTGACTCTCTGGTCTCACAGTCCTTGACCTGCTAGCCGGCGCTCTGCTAGTCAGAGAGGCTTATTTGGAAAACACAACTGTACAATAAATGTGTGTGTACAAACGACTGGCATTTAAAGTTCTGCCTCAAAAGGAGCGTTGATATAATCGATCCTATTTACTCCTAACTAACAAATTTCACATGACTGTGTGACCTAAAGACAGGCAAATCAAATCAAAACAGCTTGTTTAATTGCATAGAAAAAGTATTCTACAAAAGGGTTCAATAACAAGCAAGCTGGGCCTCTCGAGTGGCGCAGTGGTCTAAGGCACTGCATCGCAGTGCTAGCTGTGCCACTAGAGATTCTGGGTTCAAGTCCAGGCTCTGTCGCAGCCGGCCGCGACTGGGAGACCCATGGGGCGGCGCACAATTGGCCCAGCGTCGTCCGGGTTAGGGGAGGGTTTGGTCGGTAGGGATGTCCTTGTCCCATCGCTCACAAGCGACTCCTGTGGCGGGCCGGGCGCAATGCGTATGGTGTTTCCTCCGACACATCAGTGAGGCTGGCTTCTGGGTTAAGTGGGCATTGTGTCAAGAAGCAGCTTGGTTGGGTTGTGTTTCGGAGGACGCACGGCTCTCGACCTTCGCCTCTCCCGAGTCCGAACGGGAGTTGCAGCGATGAGACAAGACTAACTACCAATTAGATACCACGAAATTGGGGAGAAAAAGGGGTAAACAAAATCAAGAAAATAACAAGCAAGCTGATGTATGAGCCTGAGAAATGAAACTTCTCTTCATGGGAATAAAAGAATAACAGAGACAAGTATGGGTATCACACATTTAAGCAAACATGTAAACAGGGTGGAAATGATATTGGTGCTGGACACTCCCATAACAGAATCTGGGCACCTCTTGGACCATGGGGAGCCACATACATTATTGTATGAACATTAGTCCAGCCCATTGTTTTAGGCACCCCCAAGAGTCAAGCTATGAGTCCAACCTGAATGTAACCCCATACATCAATAATAGTAAAAATTAAAGACATCAACTGCCTTCCCGGCAACAATAGCTTAAAGTATTCATAACTGGTAAAAAATTCAATATAAAACACTAAAACATTAAAAACAAAACGCAACACAAAAAACCCATGTAGAAAGCTGAAAATAACGTTGGGCTGTGTTTCGGTGTCTGCATGTGTGTGTGTTAGGCCTCGAAGCGTTTGGGGCAGACCATGGGGGCGAGCAGGGTCCACATGTAGAGGATGAGACAGACCCAGCAGGACGCCATCTTGATCCAGAACACAGACCAACTGCCATCCAGCAGCTTCTCTATCTTATGGTTGTCATAGCTACGGGAAAACAAACATAGCATACTCTTAGCTTTACACAACATTTTAATTAGTGGAATAAATAAAGACACAAAGTTTCCCTAGTAACTCTACTACTAACTGGGACCTAGTTAAAGTTTCCCCAGTAGGCTAACTCTTCTACGAACTGAAGCTATAATTAAAGTTCTCCAGTGACTCTTCTACGAACTGAAGCTATAATTAAAGTTCTCCAGTGACTCTTCTACGAACTGAAGCTATAATTAAAGTTCTCCAGTGACTCTTCTACGAACTGAAGCTATAATTAAAGTTCTCCAGTGACTATTCTACGAACTGAAGCTATAATTAGAGTTTACCAGTGACTATTCTACTAACTGAAGCTATAATTAAAGTTCTCCAGTGACTATTCTACTAACTGAAGCTATAATTAGAGTTTACCAGTGACTATTCTACTAACTGAAGCTATAATTAAAGTTCTCCAGTGACTATTCTACGAACTGAAGCTATAATTAAAGTTCTCCAGTGACTATTCTACGAACTGAAGCTATAATTAAAGTTCTCCAGTGACTCTTCTACTAACTGAAGCTATAATTAAAGTTCTCCAGTGACTATTCTACTAACTGAAGCTATAATTAAAGTTCTCCAGTGACTATTCTACGAACTGAAGCTATAACTAAAGTTCTCCAGTGACTATTCTACGAACTGAAGCTATAATTAAAGTTCTCCAGTGACTCTTCTACGAACTGAAGCTATAATTAAAGTTCTCCAGTGACTATTCTACGAACTGAAGCTATAATTAAAGTTCTCCAGTGACTATTCTACTAACTGAAGCTATAATTAAAGTTCTCCAGTGACTATTCTACGAACTGAAGCTATAATTAAAGTTCTCCAGTGACTCTTCTACGAACTGAAGCTATAATTAGAGTTTACCAGTAACTCTACTAGTAGTAAGGGTTTCCACAGTAACTCTACTAGTAGTAAGGGTTTCCACAGTAACTCTACTAGTAGTAAGGGTTTCCACAGTAACTCTACTAGTAGTAAGGGTTTCCACAGTAACTCTACTAGTCGTAAGGGTTTCCACAGTAACTCTACTAGTAGTAAGGGTTTCCACAGTAACTCTACTAGCAGCAAGAGTTTCCACAGTAACTCTACTAGTACTAAGAGTTTCACCAGTAACTCTACTAGTAGTAAGGGTTTCCACAGTAACTCTACTAGTAGTAAGGGTTTCCACAGTAACTCTACTAGTAGTAAGGGTTTTCACAGTAACTCTACTAGTAGTAAGGGTTTCCACAGTAACTCTACTAGTAGTAAGGGTTTTCACAGTAACTCTACTAGTAGTAAGGGTTTCCACAGTAACTCTACTAGTAGTAAGGGTTTCCACAGTAACTCTACTAGCAGCAAGAGTTTCCCCAGTAACTCTACTAGTAGTAAGGGTTTCCACAGTAACTCTACTAGCAGCAAGAGTTTCCCCAGTAACTCTACTAGTAGTAAGGGTTTCCACAGTAACTCTACTAGCAGCAAGAGTTTCCCCAGTAACTCTACTAGTAGTAAGAGTTTCCACAGTAACTCTACTAGTAGTAAGGGTTTCCACAGTAACTCTACTAGTAGTAAGGGTTTCCACAGTAACTCTACTAGTAGTAAGGGTTTCCACAGTAACTGCGCTAGTAGTAAGGGTTTCCACAGTAACTCTACTAGCAGTAAGAGTTTCCCCAGTAACTCTACTAGTAGTAAGGGTTTCCACAGTAACTCTACTAGTAGTAAGGGTTTCCACAGTAACTCTACTAGTAGTAAGGGTTTCCACAGTAACTCTACTAGTAGTAAGAGTTTCCACAGTAACTCTACTAGCAGCAAGAGTTTCCCCAGTAACTCTACTAGTAGTAAGGGTTTCCACAGTAACTCTACTAGCAGTAAGAGTTTCCCCAGTAACTCTACTAGTAGTAAGGGTTTTCACAGTAACTCTACTAGTAGTAAGGGTTTCCACAGTAACTCTACTAGTAGTAAGGGTTTTCACAGTAACTCTACTAGTAGTAAGGGTTTCCACAGTAACTCTACTAGCAGCAAGAGTTTCCCCAGTAACTCTACTAGTAGTAAGAGTTTCCACAGTAACTCTACTAGTAGTAAGGGTTTCCACAGTAACTCTACTAGTAGTAAGGGTTTCCACAGTAACTCTACTAGCAGCAAGAGTTTCCCCAGTAACTCTACTAGCAGTAAGAGTTTCCACAGTAACTCTACTAGTAGTAAGGGTTTCCACAGTAACTCTACTAGTAGTAAGGGTTTCCACAGTAACTCTACTAGTAGTAAGGGTTTCCACAGTGACTGCGCTAGTAGTAAGGGTTTCCACAGTAACTCTACTAGCAGTAAGAGTTTCCCCAGTAACTCTACTAGTAGTAAGGGTTTCCACAGTAACTCTACTAGTAGTAAGGGTTTCCACAGTAACTCTACTAGTAGTAAGGGTTTCCACAGTAACTCTACTAGTAGTAAGGGTTTCCACAGTAACTCTACTAGTAGTAAGGGTTTCCACAGTAACTCTACTAGTAGTAAGGGTTTCCACAGTAACTCTACTAGTCGTAAGGGTTTCCACAGTAACTCTACTAGTAGTAAGGGTTTCCACAGTAACTCTACTAGCAGCAAGAGTTTCCACAGTAACTCTACTAGTAGTAAGGGTTTCCACAGTAACTCTACTAGCAGCAAGAGTTTCCCCAGTAACTCTACTAGCAGTAAGAGTTTCCACAGTAACTCTACTAGTAGTAAGGGTTTCCACAGTAACTCTACTAGTAGTAAGGGTTTCCACAGTAACTCTACTAGTAGTAAGGGTTTCCACAGTGACTGCGCTAGTAGTAAGGGTTTCCACAGTAACTCTACTAGCAGTAAGAGTTTCCCCAGTAACTCTACTAGTAGTAAGGGTTTCCACAGTAACTCTACTAGTAGTAAGGGTTTCCACAGTAACTCTACTAGTAGTAAGGGTTTCCACAGTAACTCTACTAGTAGTAAGGGTTTCCACAGTAACTCTACTAGTAGTAAGGGTTTCCACAGTAACTCTACTAGTAGTAAGGGTTTCCACAGTAACTGCGCTAGTAGTAAGGGTTTCCACAGTAACTCTACTAGCAGTAAGAGTTTCCCCAGTAACTCTACTAGTAGTAAGGGTTTCCACAGTAACTCTACTAGTAGTAAGGGTTTCCACAGTAACTCTACTAGTAGTAAGGGTTTCCACAGTAACTCTACTAGTAGTAAGAGTTTCCACAGTAACTCTACTAGCAGCAAGAGTTTCCCCAGTAACTCTACTAGTAGTAAGGGTTTCCACAGTAACTCTACTAGCAGTAAGAGTTTCCCCAGTAACTCTACTAGTAGTAAGGGTTTTCACAGTAACTCTACTAGTAGTAAGGGTTTCCACAGTAACTCTACTAGTAGTAAGGGTTTCCACAGTAACTCTACTAGCAGCAAGAGTTTCCCCAGTAACTCTACTAGTAGTAAGAGTTTCCACAGTAACTCTACTAGTAGTAAGGGTTTCCACAGTAACTCTACTAGTAGTAAGGGTTTCCACAGTAACTCTACTAGCAGCAAGAGTTTCCCCAGTAACTCTACTAGCAGTAAGAGTTTCCACAGTAACTCTACTAGTAGTAAGGGTTTCCACAGTAACTCTACTAGTAGTAAGGGTTTCCACAGTAACTCTACTAGTAGTAAGGGTTTCCACAGTGACTGCGCTAGTAGTAAGGGTTTCCACAGTAACTCTACTAGCAGTAAGAGTTTCCCCAGTAACTCTACTAGTAGTAAGGGTTTCCACAGTAACTCTACTAGTAGTAAGGGTTTCCACAGTAACTCTACTAGTAGTAAGGGTTTCCACAGTAACTCTACTAGTAGTAAGGGTTTCCACAGTAACTCTACTAGTAGTAAGGGTTTCCACAGTAACTCTACTAGTAGTAAGGGTTTCCACAGTAACTCTACTAGTCGTAAGGGTTTCCACAGTAACTCTACTAGTAGTAAGGGTTTCCACAGTAACTCTACTAGCAGCAAGAGTTTCCACAGTAACTCTACTAGTAGTAAGGGTTTCCACAGTAACTCTACTAGTAGTAAGGGTTTCCACAGTAACTCTACTAGTAGTAAGGGTTTCCACAGTAACTCTACTAGTAGTAAGGGTTTCCACAGTAACTCTACTAGTAGTAAGAGTTTCACCAGTAACTCTACTAGTAGTAAGGGTTTCCACAGTAACTCTACTAGTAGTAAGAGTTTCACCAGTAACTCTACTAGTAGTAAGGGTTTCCACAGTAACTCTACTAGTAGTAAGGGTTTCCACAGTAACTCTACTAGTAGTAAGGGTTTTCACAGTAACTCTACTAGTAGTAAGGGTTTCCACAGTAACTCTACTAGTAGTAAGGGTTTTCACAGTAACTCTACTAGTAGTAAGGGTTTCCACAGTAACTCTACTAGTAGTAAGGGTTTCCACAGTAACTCTACTAGCAGCAAGAGTTTCCCCAGTAACTCTACTAGTAGTAAGGGTTTCCACAGTAACTCTACTAGCAGCAAGAGTTTCCCCAGTAACTCTACTAGTAGTAAGAGTTTCCACAGTAACTCTACTAGTAGTAAGGGTTTCCACAGTAACTCTACTAGTAGTAAGGGTTTCCACAGTAACTCTACTAGTAGTAAGGGTTTCCACAGTAACTGCGCTAGTAGTAAGGGTTTCCACAGTAACTCTACTAGCAGTAAGAGTTTCCCCAGTAACTCTACTAGTAGTAAGGGTTTCCACAGTAACTCTACTAGTAGTAAGGGTTTCCACAGTAACTCTACTAGTAGTAAGGGTTTCCACAGTAACTCTACTAGTAGTAAGAGTTTCCACAGTAACTCTACTAGCAGCAAGAGTTTCCCCAGTAACTCTACTAGTAGTAAGGGTTTCCACAGTAACTCTACTAGCAGTAAGAGTTTCCCCAGTAACTCTACTAGTAGTAAGGGTTTTCACAGTAACTCTACTAGTAGTAAGGGTTTCCACAGTAACTCTACTAGTAGTAAGGGTTTCCACAGTAACTCTACTAGCAGCAAGAGTTTCCCCAGTAACTCTACTAGTAGTAAGAGTTTCCACAGTAACTCTACTAGTAGTAAGGGTTTCCACAGTAACTCTACTAGTAGTAAGGGTTTCCACAGTAACTCTACTAGCAGCAAGAGTTTCCCCAGTAACTCTACTAGCAGTAAGAGTTTCCACAGTAACTCTACTAGTAGTAAGGGTTTCCACAGTAACTCTACTAGTAGTAAGGGTTTCCACAGTAACTCTACTAGTAGTAAGGGTTTCCACAGTGACTGCGCTAGTAGTAAGGGTTTCCACAGTAACTCTACTAGCAGTAAGAGTTTCCCCAGTAACTCTACTAGTAGTAAGGGTTTCCACAGTAACTCTACTAGTAGTAAGGGTTTCCACAGTAACTCTACTAGTAGTAAGGGTTTCCACAGTAACTCTACTAGTAGTAAGGGTTTCCACAGTAACTCTACTAGCAGCAAGAGTTTCCACAGTAACTCTACTAGTAGTAAGGGTTTCCACAGTAACTCTACTAGTAGTAAGGGTTTCCACAGTAACTCTACTAGTAGTAAGAGTTTCACCAGTAACTATACTAGTAGTAAGGGTTTCCACAGTAACTCTACTAGCAGTAAGAGTTTCCCCAGTAACTCTACTAGTAGTAAGGGTTTCCACAGTAACTCTACTAGTAGTAAGGGTTTCCACAGTAACTCTACTAGTAGTAAGGGTTTCCACAGTAACTCTACTAGTAGTAAGGGTTTCCACAGTAACTCTACTAGTAGTAAGAGTTTCCACAGTAACTCTACTAGTAGTAAGGGTTTCCACAGTAACTCTACTAGTAGTAAGAGTTTCCCCAGTAACTCTACTAGTAGTAAGGGTTTCCACAGTAACTCTACTAGTAGTAAGAGTGTCCCCAGTAACTCTACTAGTAGTAAGGGTTTCCACAGTAACTCTACTAGCAGTAAGAGTTTCCCCAGTATCTATACTAGTAGTAAGAGTTTCCCCAGTAACTCTACTAGTAGTAAGGGTTTCCACAGTAACTCTACTAGTAGTAAGGGTTTCCACAGTAACTCTACTAGTAGTAAGAGTTTCCACAGTAACTCTACTAGTAGTAAGGGTTTCCACAGTAACTCTACTAGTAGTAAGAGTTTCCCCAGTAACTCTACTAGTAGTAAGGGTTTCCACAGTAACTCTACTAGTAGTAAGGGTTTCCACAGTAACTCTACTAGTAGTAAGGATTTCCACAGTAACTCTACTAGTAGTAAGGGTTTCCACAGTAACTCTGCTACTTACTGGAACCAGTTTGTGACAGTCATCATGACGTAGAGTGAACCCAGGAAGAAGACAAAGTGGAAGTAGGGGTAGCTGTAGATGGTTCCCTGTCTCTCATCATATAAAACATTTTGTCCTCCTCCAGTCTGCTCCTCATCATAGTCATCTGGACAACACAACCACAACAACACAGCAACGTTATTATGACCTTACATCATAGTCTCAACCACAACAACACAGCAACGTTATTACGACCTTACATCATAGTCACAACCACAACATCACAGCAAAGTTATTACAATCTTACATCATAACCACAACTTCACAGCGTCATTATTACAACCTTACATCATATTCATAACCACAACATCACAGCAACGTTATTATGACCTTACATCATAGTCACAACCACAACATCACAGCAACGTTATTACGACCTTACATCATAACCACAACCACAAAATCACAGCAACGTTATTACGACCTTACATCATAGTCACAACACAATCACAACCACCCCACCCCTGGTCTCGGTGTCCAGTTTCTATGTGGCAATAGTATATGTCCCAGGGGGCTAGGGTCAGTCTGTCCTATCTGGTGTAATTCTCCTGTTTAATCTGGTGTCCTGTGTGACCTTAGGTATGCTCCCTCTAATTCTCCCCATCCCATCCCTCTCTCTTTCTCTCTCTCCCCTCCTGGAGTACCTGAGCCCTAGGACCATGCCTCAGGACTACCTGGCCTGACAACTCCTGGCTGACTCTGTCCCCAGTCCCCCTGGTCGTGCTGCTGATTCAATTTCTGCTGTTCTGCCTGTGGCTATGGAACCCTGACCTGTTCACCGGTCGTGCTACCTTGTCCCGGACCTGCTGTTTTGACCTTCTCTCTCTCTTCCTCTCTCTATACCGCACCTGCTGTCTCGACTTCTGAATGCTCGGCTATGAAAAGCCAACTGACATTTACTCCTGAGGTACTGACCTGTTGCACCCTCTATAACCACTGTGATTATTATTTGACCCTGCTGGTCATCTAGGAACGTTTGAACATCTTGAAGAACGATCTGGCCTTAATGACAATGTACTCTTATCATCTTCACCCGGCACAGCCAAAAGAGGACTGGCCACCACACAGAGTCTGGTTCCTCTCTAGGTTTCTTCCTAGGTTCATGCCTGTCTAGGGAATTTTTCATCTGCATTGCTTGCTCTTTGGGGTTTTAGGCTGGGTTTCTGTATCAGCACTTTGTGACGACTGCTGATGTTAAAAGGGCTTTATAAATGCATTTGACTGATTGATCACAGCAACTTAATTACGACCTTACATCAATCAACACAACCACAACACCACAGCAACATTACATATAACTCTTATGATGAAAAGAAAACCGTTGTTAAAATCATTATTATCATCACGATAAACTCAGCTCTATCCAATAAAACTCTCACTAATATTCCTGTTTTCCTTCCTTTTTCCTGGTCTCTAACCTCTATATTTCTCTCTCTCCGCTTTGCAGGACAGGAAACTCTCTGAAAATTACTATGTCTACTGAGAAGGGCTTAAGTTTTTTTTTAAATCAAATGTATTGTTCTTAACTGTACACTTGTTATTCTCCCCCCCCCAAATATCTGTATAATACATTCATAAATGAAGTGACATGCTCTGCGCTGTTATTTCCCTGGCTGCAGTGCTGCTTTACCCCACCAGAGAGCAGCTGCAGCCTTCCCTCAGTTCTACTACTACTACTATCTGACTAGTCTATCTCCAACCAGTCATAGTCTCCTCCTGGTAACACTGACATCATTTCTGTTTACTGACCAATGCTGTTCCTGCATCTTTACTGTTACTATGTGTATGGAGAATATACAAGAACACTGCCTGTTTCTGGTGGTGTTACAGTAGTACAGTAGAATACTGAGAGAATATACAGAAAGCAGTGAGAGAAGGAGAAAGAGAGGGAGAGAACGAATATGTTTGTGTTTACCTGTGTCATCTCCAAAGCAGAAACAGCAGCGCGCTCTCTGCCGGATTGAGGTGAGTTAGTACTTGTACAGGAATGTATCAACTAATCAACTATACATAGCCCTTACACTAAACGCACACGTGCACACCAGAGCATGTGAGCCGAGCTGGAGCGGAGCGAGGAGTTCAGTGTGCCAAATTCGACTGGAGCCCAGAGTGAGTTTCCCAAAGGCTGGAGGGTCTGCCTTTTCGCCCGCTCCAGTAGCACTCACTTCACTTCACGAGCTCAGGGCATTCCGGGGCGGCAGGGTAGCCAAGTGGTTAGAGTGTTGGACTAATAACCGAAAGGTCGCAAGTTGAAATCCCCGAGCTGACATGGTACAAATCTGTCGTTCTGCCCCTGAACAGGCAGTTAACCCACTGTTCCTAGGCCGTCATTGAAAATAAGAAATTGTTCTTAACTGACTTGCCTAGTTAAATAAAGGTAAAAAATAATAATAATCCTGGCCCAGCATGCATTTCTAGTCCACTTGTGTGCTGCTATAGCCCCTTTCTTTAGCTACTGTCATGGAGTTCACTAAATATTTTCATAAAGAAACTGATAAAACACACAGAGATGTTCGATCAGCTTCAAGTCCAGGCTCTGGCTGGGCCTCTCAAGGGCATTCAGAGACTTGTCACGAGGCCACTCCTGCGTTGTCTTGGCTGTGTGCTTAGGGTGGTTGTCCTGTTGGAAGGTGAACCGGTGCTCTGGAGCAGGTTTTCATCAAGGATCTCTCCCTACTTTGCTCCATTCATCTTTGCCTCGATCCTGACTAGTCTCCAAGTCCCTGCCGCTGAAAAACTTCCCCACAGCATGATGCTGCCACCATCATGCTTCACCGTAGGGATGGTGCCAGGTTTCCTCCAGATGTGACACTTGGCATTCAGGCCAAAGAGTTTAATCTTGGTTTCATCAGACCAGAGAATCTTGTTTCTCATGGTCTGAGAGTCTTTAGGTGCCTTTTGGCAAACTCCAAGCGAGCTGTCATGTGCTTTTATTGAGGAGTGGCTTCCGTCTCTGGCCACTCTACCATAAAAGCCTGATTGGTGGAGTGCTGCAGAGATGGTTGACCTTCTGGAATGTTCTCCCATCTCCACATAGGAACTCTAGAGCTCTGTCAGAGTGACGATAGAGTTCTTGGTAACCTCCCTGACCAAGGCCCTTCTCCCTCAATTGCTCAGTTTGGCCAGGCAGCCAGCTCTCGGAAGAGTCTTGGTGGTTCCAAACTTCTTCCATTTAAGAATGATGGAGGCCACTGTGTTCTTGGGGACCTTCAACACTGCAGAAATGTTTTGATACAGTTCCCCAGATCTGTGCCTTGACACAATCCTGTCTCGGAGCTCTACGAACAATTGCTTTGACCTCAAGGCTTGGTTTTTGCTCTGACATGCACTGTCAACTGTGGGACCTTATATAGACAGGTGTGTGCCTTTCCAAATCATGTCCAATCAATTTAATTTACCACAGTTGGACTCTAATCAAGTTGTAGAAACATCTCAAGGATGATCAATGGAAACAGAATGCACCTGAGCTCAATTTCAAGTCTCATAGCAAAGAGTCTGAATACTTATGTAAATAAGGTCTTTCTGTTTTTATTTTTTATACATTTGCAAATATTTATAAAAACCTGTGTTTGCTTTGTCATTATGGGTTATTGTGTGTAAATTGATGAGGAACATTTTTTATTTAATCCATTTTAAATTAAGTCTGTAAAGTAACAAAACGTGGAAAAAGTTAAGGGGTCTGAATACTTTCCAAAGGCACTGTATATGCTTATCAAGAGCCTTGCTTATATATGCTGTATATGCTAAGACATGTAGCCTATTTGAAATGATGAGCACTTCTGACAGTCACAGTTTGTTGTTTATTAAAATATTTTTCATTCAAATCATATGGTTTGGTTCCAATACTTCAAAACCAAATGGTAGGTCCAGGTAGTCACAATAATAGATGGTGTTGGTTAAATGGTGATTTTAGTGAATTTGAATTTGGAGCCGCATTTTTTTTCCCTGTGAGTGAGGAGGGGGATTCCGACCGCTCAACTCTGCCCACATACTCTGGTGCAGACACACACACAGCTGTTGAAAAATTGTGTGTGATTGGCTGGACCACAAATAACTGGAAAAATGTATTCTGACAGATCTGTAATGTGTGTGTGTGTGTGTTCGTGGATGGTCTTACTTCAGTCTCAGGCACGCTGTTCCTAATCACACGCATCGCTGCAGAGCTCCGTCTGGTGGTGGACGTCAAACTACACACACACACACACACACACACACACACACACACACACACACACACACACACACACACACACACACACACACACCGATTACAAATCTGTCAGAAGACATTTTCTAGGCTGAGGTATTTGGAAAAAGCCACGGAATGGTTTTGTAATACCATCAATACCATGGAAACAATTTCTTTGAAGTGTTGAATTCCATTTGAATTCTACCTTTAAAGTAAATACCTGCAGTCAACTTTTGTAAACTTTATAAAAAAATAACATTGTGTTTTTTCATATCACCTGTCACATTATTATGAAGCTTACAGTAGTCCCCAGTCACATGTCACGTGGTGTTTGTTTACAAGCACACAACAACGAGAGACCGGAGCCTTGTGAGTCACTCACTGTTGTGCAACATGTGTCAGGTGATCTAATTACAGTATGGATTTCACAACTAAATTGCCAGCTAGATATCTCACAACTATTAAGTTAACTGTCTAAAATGTGCTAAATGCTCTGCAGTTGTGTATTGGTTTGCAAATTTAGTAGCTTGTTAGCTATCTAGCTAAGTGGTTAGCTTCTTCCAAATTCAAGCATTTGCTTGGTAACAGCAGAGAATCCCCTCTTGGATCAAGAGCCTTGCTGGCTAATATTTGTTTTGTGTGTGCAGCAAACCGTGAGTAGCATTTTTGAGTGACTTGTATAGGTTAGAAACTGTACAAAATGTTTGCAATCCACTCGTTATCATTGCATTTACTTAGCATTCTCTATGGGATTTTATATGTACTTGTTAGCATCGCTAACCTTAGGATTACAGAGTATCAGTGGGGTTTGAAAGCAGCGCCCCTTGTGTTCAGTGCTGGTATTACAGAATATCCCAGGAATGGCACACGGTCGGTATGAAGGCATGACAATCTGGATACCGCCCAAGCCTACATTTTTCCATAAATTTCTGGTTTAGAATAGCTGAAGTCTTTCATAGAGATGAACACAGGATAAGCTGTATGCCTGAGCTTAATGTGAAACACATGTGGACACCCTCACTACAAATTCAGGCTATCACACACACCCTCTCAACAGATTCAGCCAATCACAAGAACCCTCTCAACAGCCCCAGCCAATCAGAAACAATCTCACTTTTCCTCCAGTCAATAACAAATTACCTCACTGCAAAAAGTCTAAAAACACAGCCCCCTCTCCTCTCTGGACAGATCTAAAAACAGGGGATAGGTGAAAGCAACACGGGGTGTGTGTCTTACCAGGAGTAGAGCACACAGCCGAACAGGATGACAGTTCCCACTCCTGTTACGATCCTCTTGTCGCTCTCTGAACCAGAGTTGAAAGGGAACACACACACTGTCGTATTCACCCCATTAACCTCCAACACTATACAGAGAAAGAGGGAGAGAGAAAGAAGAGTAATAAGAGGATGATGTTAATACTGTAAGAGGCACATTGGGCCAAACAGAGCATAGCATTCATGGAGGCATTTAAAGTGTAAATTAACAAAATGCAAACACATGAAACCTGTTAATAGGCAATTCATATAGGCAATGAAACACTAGAACGCTATGGGCTGAGCCTCCGGTATACTTACTCTCTTTGGGCTTGCTGGAGAAGGCTGAGAAGGTGAGGTACATGACGTACACACTGATCACTCCTGGCTGGAGCAGGCCAGACTTAGGCTGGACTGGAGGAGAACAGATGGACTGTTACTGTATGTGTGTGTGTCCCTGTTTGTGTGTGTGTGTGTGTGTGTGTGTGTGTGTGTGTGTGTGTGTGTGTGTGTACTCACGTCTCTGTATGAAGGGAGATATAGCCAGCATAGTGACTATGAAACAGAGGCTGCCGTTGACCCCCAGGAACACCTTGTTGAGCAGACAGGCCTGAGAGTGTGTGTAAAACAGAGCCATGAACACCACAGCTCCTACGGCGACACTGAACAACACCAAGGTGGCCAGAGCCAGCGCCCCATACCACAGACGGTTGTCCTTCACACCTGAACTCCTAAAGAGGGGGGACGAATAGGAGGAAGAGCGAGGAGGGAAGGATAGGAGGAAGAGAGAGGAGGAAAGGATGGGAGGAAGAAAGGGGGAGGGAAGGATGGGAGGAAGAGAGAGGAGGGAAGGATGGGAGGAAGAGAGGGGGAGGGAAGGATGGGAGGAAGAGAGAGGAGGGAGGGTGAGAGGGTGAGGGAAGGATGGGAGGAAGAGAGAGGAGGGAAGGATGGGAGGAAGAGCGATGAGGGAAGGATGGGAGGAAGATAGGGGGAGGGAAGGATGGGAGGAAGAGAGAGGAGGGAAGGATGGGAGGAAGAGAGAGGAGGGAAGGATGGGAGGAAGAGAGGTGGAGGGAAGGATGGGAGGAAGAGAGAGGAGGGAAGGATGGGAGGAAGAGAGGGGGAGGGAAGGATGGGAGGAACAGAGGGGGAGGGAAGGATGGGAGGAAGAGAGAGGAGGGAAGGATTGGAGGAAGAGGGGGAGGGAAGGATGGGAGGAAGAGAGGGGGAGGGAAGGATGGGAGGAAGAGAGAGGGGGAGGTAGGGTAAGAAAAATAGAGGAAGAGAGAGGGGGTGGTAGGGTAAGGAAAATAGAGGAAGAGAGAGGGGGAGGTAGGGTAAGGAAAATAGAGGAAGAGAGAGGGGGAGGTAGGGTAAGGAAATGAGAGGAAGAGAGAGAGGAGATTGCTATATTTTATTCCTGAGGATACTAAAAGACAGGTGTAGGGTTGCTGGCAGATTTTCCACATTCGTAGTACTTTTACTCAGGCAAGCCGACCAGAGCGTCCCCTCCACCCAGGCACACACACAAAAATACATTCCCAGTTAGTGAAAATATAAAAACAACCTTTAAAATGGTCCCCTTTCATGCTAATTGCTACTGTGTGTGTGTGTGTGTGTGTGTGCGTGTCTCAGAGGGGAGAGGAAACTGTGAGCATACCCTCCTCTGCCATGTGCATCCTGTCTGAAAACTGGACACTGACCAACCCCTCCCTTGTCCCGTATACCACAAGACTCTCTCTCTCCCTCTGTTCCTCTCTCTATCCCTCTGTTTCTCTCTCCCTTTGTTTCTCTCAATTCAATTTCAATTTATTGCCATGGGAAACATATGTTTACATATGCCAAAGCAAGTGAAATAGATAATTAACAAAAGTGAAATAAACAATAAAAAGTGAACAGTAAATATTACACTTACAAAAGTTCCAAAAGAATAAAGACATTTCAAATGTCATATTATATCCATATACTGTCAAGTGTTGTAACGATGTGCAAATAGTTAAAGCACAAAAGGAGAAATAAATAAACACAAATATGGGTTGTATTTACAATGGTGTTTGTTCTTCACTGGTTGTCCTTTTCTTGTGGCAACAGGTCACAAATCTTGCTGCTGTGTTTGCACACAAATTGGATTTGTTTTCGAAATCTTTGTGGGTCTGCGCAATCTGAGGGAAATATGTGTCTCTAATATGGTCATACATTTGGCAGGAGGTTAGGAAGAGCAGCTCAGTTTCCATCTCATTTTGTGGGCAGTGTGCACATAGCCTGTCTTCTCTTGAGAATCAGGTCTGCCTTTGGCGGTCTACGTAGTCAAATATTTCCGTAATTTTGGGTCAGTCACAGTGGTCAGGTACTCTGCCACTGTGTACTCTCTGTTTAGGGCCAAATAACATTCTAGTTTGCTCAGTTTTTTTGTAAATTCTTTCCAATCTGTCAAGTAATTATCTTTTTGCTTTCTTATGATTTGGTTGGGTCTAGTGTTGCTGCCCTGGGGCTCTGTGGGGTCTGTTTGTGTTTGTGAACAGAGCCCCAGGACCAGCTTGCGTCGTATGGTAATTTCGTAAAAGGCCAATTTGACATTTGCTCAGTACATCGTTTTCGCTGAGAAAATGTACCAGTCTTGTCAAGATTGTCGATAGGAACGGACCAAGGCGCAGCTTGAGTTGAGTTCCACATACTTTATTACACAGTGAAACTACAAAAACAATAAACATAACACGACCGTGAAAGCCGTAGTGCTCAAAACACTAACACAAACAATATCCCACAAAACAGGTGGGAATAAACTTAAGTATGATCCCTAACTAGAGACAACGATAATCAGCTGCCTCTAATTGGGAACCATACCAAAACACCAACACAGAAATATAACAACTAGAACACCCCCGAGTCACGCCCTGACCTAAAACACCACAGAGAACGCCGAGGGCTCTCTATGGTCAGGGCGTGACAAGTCTGCTGTTAATGATAATGCAGAGGATTTCCCCAAGGTTGCGGTTGACGCATATCCCCTGGTAGTTAATGGGGTCAAATTTGGGGTGATCAGTCCTTGGTTCCAAATATTGGGGAAGATGCCAGAGCTGAGGATGATGTTAAAGAGTTTAAGTACAGCCAATTGGAATTTGTGGTCTGTATATTTTATAATTTAATTTAGGATACCATCAACACCACAGGCCTTTTTGGGTTGGAGGGCTTGTATTTTGTCCTGTAGTTCATTCAATGTAATTGGACAATCCAGTGGGTTCTGGTAGTCTTGAATAGTTGTTTCTAAGATTTGTATTTGATCATGTACAGTTGAAGTCGGAAGTTAACATACAATTAGGTTGGGGTCATTAAAACTCATTTTGCAACCACTCCACAAATTTCTTGTTAACAAACTATAGTTTTGGCAAGTCGGTTAGGACATCTACTTTGTGCATGACACAAATGATTTTCCCAACAATTGTTTACAGACAGATTATTTCACTTATAAATCACTGTATCACAATTCCAGTGGGTCAGAAGATAAGCTAAGCTAAGATAGGCTAAGTTGACTGTGCCTTCAAACAGCTTGGAAAATTCCAGAAAATGATGTCATGACGTTAGAATCTTCTGATAAGCTAATTGGCATAATTTGAGTCAATTGGAGGTGTACCTGTGGATGTATTTCAAGGCCTACCTTCAAACTCAGTGCCTCTTTGCATGACATCATGGGAAAATCAGAAGAAATCAGCCAAGACCTCAGAAAACAAATTGTAGACCTCCACAAGTCTGGTTCATCCTTGGGAGCAATTTCCAAATACCCGAAGGTACCACGTTCATCTGTACAAACAATAGTATGCAAGTATAAACACCATGGGACCATGCAGCCATCATACCGCTCAGGAAGGAGACGCGTTCTGCCTCCTAGAGATGAATGTACTTTGTCGCGAAAAGTGCCAATCAATCCCAGAACAACAGCAAAGGACCTTGTGAAGATGCTGGAGAAAACAGGTACAAAAGTATCTATATCCACAGTAAAACAAGTCCTATATCGACATAACATGAAAGGCCGCTCAGTAAGGAAGAAGCCACTGCTCCAAAAACGCCATAAAAAAAGACAGACTGCAGTTTGCAACTGCACATGGGGACAAAGATCGTACTTTTTGGAGAAATGTCCTCTGGTCTGATGAAACAAAAATATAACTGTTTGGCCATAATGACCATTGTTATGTTTAGAGGAAAAATGGGGAGGCTTTCAAGCCGAAGAACACCATCCCAACCGTGAAGCACGGGGGTGGCAGCATCATGTTGTGGGGGTGCTTTGCTGCAGGAGGGACTGGTGCACTTCACAAAATAGATGGCGTCATGAGGGAGGAAAATTATGTGGATATATTGAAGCAACATCTCAAGACATCAGGAACTTAAAGCTTGGTCGCAAATGGGTCTTCCAAAAGGACAATGACCCCAAGCATACTTCCAAATTTGAGGCAAAATGGCTTAAGGAAAACAAAATCAAGGTATTGGAGTGGCCATCACAAAGCGCTGACCTCCAGCCTATAGAAAATGTGTTGGCAGATCTGAAAAAGCGTGTGAGAGCAAGGAGACCTACAAACCTGACTCCGTTACACCAGCTTTGTCAGGAGGAATGGGCCAAAATTCACTCAACTTATTGTGGGAAGCTTGTGGAAGGCTACCCGAAACATTTAAACAAAGTTAAATCATTTAAAGGCAATGCTACCAAATACTAATTGAGTGTATGTAAACTTCTGACCCACTGGGAATGTGATGAAAGAAATAAAAGCTGAAATAAATCATTCTCTCTACTATTATTCTGACATTTCACATTCTTAAAATAAAGTGGTGATCCTAACTGACCTAAAACAGGGAATTTTTACCAGGATTAAATGTCAGGAATTGTGAAAAACTGAGTTTAAATGTATTTGGCTAAGGTGTATGTAAACTTCCGACTTCAACTGTATAGGTTTTTGCTGTTCTTTGTTATAAAGCCAAAAAGATTGTAGAAGTGTTTTTCCACACATCTCTGTTTTGGACAGATAACTCTGCGTGTTGTTTGTTTAGTTTTACAATTTTCCCAGAAGTGGTTAGATTCTATGGATTCTTCAAATATATTGAGCTGAGTTCTGAGATGCTGTTTCTTCTTTTTCCATAGTGTATTTCTGTATTGTTTTAGTGATTCACCATAGTGAAGGTGTAGGCTCAGGTTTTCTGGGTCTCTATGTTTTAGGTTGGACAGGTTTCTTTATTTCTTTCTTAGGTTTTTGCATTCTTCATCAAATCATTTGTCATTGTTAATTTTCTTAGGTTGTCTGCTTGACATTTTTAGATTTGTTAGGGAAGCTGAAAGGTCAAATATAGTGTTTATGTTTTCTACTGCCAAGTTCACAACTTCACTATTACAGTGAAATTGTCTAGAAAGGTTTGAATTTGTTGTTGCCTAATTGTTTTTTGCTAGATTTCCACACATCCTCACATCTATAACATTTCTTAATTTTATTCAGTTCCTTTGGCATTGATGCCTCATGTTTGAGCATAGCTCAAGTAGAGTGTGATTTTGCTGTGTTATGTTGTCATAGTTGTGTTTAGGTGGGCATATGGGGGAGGGAATGCTGTCACCTCCAGGTAGGTGTTTGTCCCCCTGTGTGCTTAGGGTTCTTGCCCAGTTCTGGCATTTAGGTCGCCACAGACTAGTATTAGCATACCCCCCAAATTAGCATAACCCCTGAGTCTGGTAGTCTGGTAAACTACCACCTGGTAGTTTGGTGGGTGGGACTACCAGCTCTCTGTAACCAAGAGGGCAACTAGTGGGTCCATCTCCTTTATACCATGTTTCTTGTAAGATGACAATGTCTATATTTCCAATTTCTTTAATGAAGTCTGGGTTCCGGGTCTTTACGCCAAAGGCAGATGACCTCAGACCTTGTATATTCCAGGATGAGATAGTAAAAGCGTTGTGTTCCATATTGTCACAGTAGGTGTGAGCAGAGCATGTTGAGCATCTGATACATACCTCTTAGGTCGCAGGATGGCGTTTGGGCAGGTGTTTCTCTCTCTCCCTCCCTCTGTTTCTCTCTCTCTCCCTCTGTGTCTCTCTCTCTCCCTCTGTGTCGCTCTCTCTCCCTCTATGTCGCTCTCTCACTCTCTTTCTCTCTCTCACTCTCTTTCTCTCTCTCTCTCCCTGTTTCTCTCCCTCTCCCTGTGTCTCTCTCTCTCTATCCCACTATCTCTTTGTCTCTCCCTCTGTTTCTCTTTCTTCCTCCCTGTTTCTCTCTCTCTGTCTTCATGCATTCACATGTGACTGTTTTGGCTGAGGACAGAAAGAAAGGCTGTAGGAGAAAGAGAGCTTTATTAGAAGTGTTGCTGTTCTCACCAGTTAGTGTTCCATCTGTGGGCAAACTCCACCAGCAGCATGAGCTGGATCAGCAGGAAGAGAAACCCCCCTACAGCTCCCACATACCTCCACACTGAGGGGAGGAGAGAGAGGAGGGGCCAGGGAGAGAGATAGAGTGGAGGGAAGGGAGACAGAGGGAGAGAGGAGGGGGAGAGAGGTTGATAGAGAATGAGAGAGAGAGAAAGAGAGAGAGAGAGAGAGAGAGAGAGAGAGGAGGGAAGAGAGACAGAGTCAGGGGTAAAGAGGGGAGAGAGACAGAGGAGGAGAGAGAAAGAGGCAGGGGAGAGAGAGACAGAGGAGTAGAGAGAGAGAGAGGCAGGGGAGAGAGACAGAGGAGTAGAGAGAGAGAGGCAGGAGAGAGAGAGGAGTAGAGAGAGAGGCAGGGGAGAGAGACAGAGGAGTAGAGAGAGAGAGAGGCAGGGGAGAGAGACAGAGGAGTAGAGAGAGAGAGGCAGGAGAGAGAGAGGAGTAGAGAGAGAGAGGCAGGAGAGAGAGAGGAGTAGAGAGAGAGAGGCAGGAGAGAGAGAGGAGTAGAGAGAGAGGCAGGGGAGAGAGACAGAGGAGTAGAGAGAGAGAGGCAGGAGAGAGAGAGGAGTAGAGAGAGAGGCAGGGGAGAGAGACAGAGGAGTAGAGAGAGAGAGAGGCAGGGGAGAGAGACAGAGGAGTAGAGAGAGAGAGGCAGGAGAGAGAGAGGAGTAGAGAGAGAGAGGCAGGAGAGAGAGAGGAGTAGAGAGAGAGAGGCAGGAGAGAGAGAGGAGTAGAGAGAGAGAGAGGCAGGGGAGAGAGACAGAGGGAGGGAGGGTGATCGCACATTTAAAGTATTGCAAAGCTAACCATCAAATATCTAATCTCTTGTTCCATATGTTCTGCAGGATGTGCACACTTAGCTGCTGCATAACTCCTCGTGTGTTGTCATCGCATAGACAACCACAGGGACTAGATTCTCAGGCACACATGCACACGGTAACTAAAGCCTGCAGCTGCACCGGTCCTCTCCTCTGAAGGGAACAGATAACAGGCTCCCTCTCCTCTCTTTCTCTCTCTTTATTTCCATTCTCTCTTCTCTCAAAGCTGGTTAAGGAAAGGCATTACAAGTCAAGGACAGTCACGCTGACCTCTACAGGTAAGTATAGGTGACAGAGATTTGAGACTCCACAGTGTGATAGAGCAGAGCAGGGCTACGGTCTCTGTCCCCTCTGAGAGAACAAAGACTATGGACAGGAGAAGGATATAAGGGTCCATACCTTCCAGAAAGGTGTCCTGCTCTGGCAGGAAGAATCCTCCAACACAGCAGGCCAACAACACTATGAACTTCGGGAACCAAAACCTGTCAGAGAGAGAGAGACATAAACGTCACTACACACACACACACACACACACACACACACACACACACACACACACACACACACACACACACACACACACACACACTTACCCATTGTGTATGGCGGCGCGGCAGCCGGTGGCAGAGTTGACTCGTAGGGTGAAGATACAGAAGAAGAAGAAGAAGCAGGCCATGCCGAAGCAGACCTTGTACACAGCAGAGTAACCCACCAAGATAGAGCAGTTCTCACCAGCATTCAGCTTCTCACACAGGTCACTGTAGAATGGGATCTACAACAGAGAGAGAGAGAGAGAGAGAGAGAGAGAGAGATAGAGAGGTCCGGAGGGCTGCATTTAACATGTGTTATATTTTCCCTGACTGTCTAGCTGTCACGCCCTGACCTTAGAGAGACATTTAATTTCTCTATTTGGTTCAGTCAGGGTTTGATTTGGGTGGGCATTCTAGTTTGTCTATTTCTTTGTTGGCCGGGTATGGTTCCCAATCAGAGGCAGCTGTCTATCGTTGTCTCTGATTGGGGATCATACATATTTTCCCACCTTCAGTTGTGGGATCTTGTTTGTGTGTAGTTGCTTTCTGCACTGCATATAGCTTTACGTTCGTTTTGCATTTCGTTGTTTTTTGGTGTCATTTAAAATAAAAGTATAATGTACGCCTACCACGCTGCCCCTTGGTCTCCTAATAACGGACGTAACACTAGCTTTTGTTTCAATGACTGTTATCAAGCTGGACAGAGTAAAGATACTATAATGACTGTTATCAAGCTGGACAGAGTAAAGATACTATAATGACTGTTATCAAGCTGGACAGAGTAAAGATACTATAATGACTGTTATCAAGCTGGACAGAGTAAAGATACTATAATGACTGTTATCAAGCTGGACAGAGTAAAGATACTATAATGACTGTTATCAAGCTGGACAGAGTAAAGATACTATAATGACTGTTATCAAGCTGGACAGAGTAAAGATACTATAATGACTGTTATCAAGCTGGACAGAGTAAAGATACTATAATGACTGTTATCAAGCTGGACAGAGTAAAGATACTATAATGACTGTTATCAAGCTGGACAGAGTAAAGATACTATAATGATTGTTATCAAGCTGGACAGAGTAAAGATACTATAATGACTGTTATCAAGCTGGACAGAGTAAAGATACTATAATGACTGTTATCAAGCTGGACAGAGTAAAGATACTATAATGATTGTTATCAAGCTGGACAGAGTAAAGATACTATAATGACTGTTATCAAGCTGGACAGAGTAAAGATACTATAATGACTGTTATCAAGCTGGACAGAGTAAAGATACTATAATGATTGTTATCAAGCTGGACAGAGTAAAGATACTATAATGACTGTTATCAAGCTGGACAGAGTAAAGATACTATAATGACTGTTATCAAGCTGGACAGAGTAAAGATACTATAATGACTGTTATCAAGCTGGACAGAGTAAAGATACTATAATGATTGTTATCAAGCTGGACAGAGTAAAGATACTATAATGACTGTTAACAAGCTGGACAGAGTAAAGATACTATAATGACTGTTATCAAGCTGGACAGAGTAAAGATACTATAATGACTGTTATCAAGCTGGACAGAGTAAAGATACTATAATGACTGTTATCAAGCTGGACAGAGTAAAGATACTATAATGATTGTTATCAAGCTGGACAGAGTAAAGATACTATAATGACTGTTATCAAGCTGGACAGAGTAAAGATACTATAATGACTGTTATCAAGCTGGACAGAGTAAAGATACTATAATGACTGTTATCAAGCTGGACAGAGTAAAGATACTATAATGACTGTTATCAAGCTGGACAGAGTAAAGATACTATAATGACTGTTATCAAGTTGGACAGAGTAAAGATACTATAATGACTGTTATCAAGCTGGACAGAGTAAAGATACTATAATGACTGTTATCAAGCTGGACAGAGTAAAGATACTATAATGACTGTTATCAAGCTGGACAGAGTAAAGATACTATAATGACTGTTATCAAGCTGGACAGAGTAAAAAAGATACTATAATGACTGTTATCAAGCTGGACAGAGTAAAGATACTATAATGACTGTTATCAAGCTGGACAGAGTAAAGATACTATAATGACTGTTATCAAGCTGGACAGAGTAAAGATACTATAATGACTGTTATCAAGCTGGACAGAGTAAAGATACTATAATGACTGTTATCAAGCTGGACAGAGTAAAGATACTATAATGACTGTTATCAAGCTGGACAGAGTAAAGATACTATAATGACTGTTATCAAGCTGGACAGAGTAAAGATACTATAATGACTGTTATCAAGCTGGACAGAGTAAAGATACTATAATGATTGTTATCAAGCTGGACAGAGTAAAGATACTATAATGACTGTTATCAAGCTGGACAGAGTAAAGATACTATAATGACTGTTATCAAGCTGGACAGAGTAAAGATACTATAATGACTGTTATCAAGCTGGACAGAGTAAAGATACTATAATGACTGTTATCAAGCTGGACAGAGTAAAGATACTATAATGACTGTTATCAAGTTGGACAGAGTAAAGATACTATAATGACTGTTATCAAGCTGGACAGAGTAAAGATACTATAATGACTGTTATCAAGCTGGACAGAGTAAAGATACTATAATGACTGTTATCAAGCTGGACAGAGTAAAGATACTATAATGACTGTTATCAAGCTGGACAGAGTAAAGATACTATAATGACTGTTATCAAGCTGGACAGAGTAAAGATACTATAATGACTGTTATCAAGCTGGACAGAGTAAAGATACTATAATGACTGTTATCAAGCTGGACAGAGTAAAGATACTATAATGACTGTTATCAAGCTGGACAGAGTAAAGATACTATAATGACTGTTATCAAGCTGGACAGAGTAAAGATACTATAATGACTGTTATCAAGCTGGACAGAGTAAAGATACTATAATGACTGTTATCAAGCTGGACAGAGTAAAGATACTATAATGACTGTTATCAAGCTGGACAGAGTAAAGATACTATAATGATTGTTATCAAGCTGGACAGAGTAAAGATACTATAATGACTGTTATCAAGCTGGACAGAGTAAAGATACTATAATGACTGTTATCAAGCTGGACAGAGTAAAGAGACTATAATGACTGTTATCAAGCTGGACAGAGTAAAGATACTATAATGACTGTTATCAAGCTGGACAGAGTAAAGATACTATAATGACTGTTAGCAAGCTGGACAGAGTAAAGATACTATAATGACTGTTAGCAAGCTGGACAGAGTAAAGATACTATAATGACTGTTAGCAAGCTGGACAGAGTAAAGATACTATAATGACTGTTATCAAGCTGGACAGAGTAAAGATACTATAATGACTGTTATCAAGCTGGACAGAGTAAATATACTATAATGACTGTTATCAAGCTGGACAGAGTAAAGATACTATAATGACTGTTATCAAGCTGGACAGAGTAAAGATACTATAATGACTGTTAGCAAGCTGGACAGAGTAAAGATACTATAATGACTGTTATCAAGCTGGACAGAGTAAAGATACTATAATGACTGTTATCAAGCTGGACAGAGTAAAGAGACTATAATGACTGTTATCAAGCTGGACAGAGTAAAGATACTATAATGACTGTTAGCAAGCTGGACAGAGTAAAGAGACTATAATGACTGTTATCAAGCTGGACAGAGTAAAGATACTATAATGACTGTTAGCAAGCTGGACAGAGTAAAGATACTATAATGACTGTTATCAAGCTGGACAGAGTAAAGAGACTATAATGACTGTTATCAAGCTGGACAGAGTAAAGATACTATAATGACTGTTATCAAGCTGGACAGAGTAAAGATACTATAATGACTGTTAACAAGCTGGACAGAGTAAAGATACTATAATGACTGTTATCAAGCTGGACAGAGTAAAGATACTATAATGACTGTTAACAAGCCGGACAGAGTAAAGATACTATAATGACTGTTATCAAGCTGGACAGAGTAAAGATACTATAATGACTGTTAGCAAGCTGGACAGAGTAAAGATACTATAATGACTGTTAGCAAGCTGGACAGAGTAAAGATACTATAATGATTGTTATCAAGTTGGACAGAGTAAAGATACTATAATGACTGTTAGCAAGCTGGACAGAGTAAAGATACTATAATGACTGTTAGCAAGCTGGACAGAGTAAAGAGACTATAATGACTGTTATCAAGCTGGACAGAGTAAAGAGACTATAATGACTGTTATCAAGCTGGACAGAGTAAAGATACTATAATGACTGTTATCAAGCTGGACAGAGTAAAGATACTATAATGACTGTTATCAAGCTGGACAGAGTAAAGAGACTATAATGACTGTTATCAAGCTGGACAGAGTAAAGATACTATAATGACTGTTATCAAGCTGGACAGAGTAAAGATACTATAATGACTGTTATCAAGCTGGACAGAGTAAAGAGACTATAATGACTGTTATCAAGCTGGACAGAGTAAAGATACTATAATGACTGTTATCAAGCTGGACAGAGTAAAGATACTATAATGACTGTTAACAAGCCGGACAGAGTAAAGATACTATAATGACTGTTATCAAGCTGGACAGAGTAAAGATACTATAATGACTGTTAGCAAGCTGGACAGAGTAAAGATACTATAATGACTGTTAGCAAGCTGGACAGAGTAAAGATACTATAATAACTGTTATCAAGTTGGACAGAGTAAAGATACTATAATGACTGTTAGCAAGCTGGACAGAGTAAAGATACTATAATGACTGTTAGCAAGCTGGACAGAGTAAAGAGACTATAATGACTGTTATCAAGCTGGACAGAGTAAAGAGACTATAATGACTGTTATCAAGCTGGACAGAGTAAAGATACTATAATGACTGTTATCAAGCTGGACAGAGTAAAGATACTATAATGACTGTTATCAAGCTGGACAGAGTAAAGATACTATAATGACTGTTATCAAGCTGGACAGAGTAAAGATACTATAATGACTGTTATCAAGCTGGACAGAGTAAAGATACTATAATGACTGTTATCAAGCTGGACAGAGTAAAGAGACTATAATGACTGTTATCAAGCTGGACAGAGTAAAGATACTATAATGACTGTTATCAAGCTGGACAGAGTAAAGAGACTATAATGACTGTTATCAAGCTGGACAGAGTAAAGAGACTATAATGACTGTTATCAAGCTGGACAGAGTAAAGATACTATAATGACTGTTATCAAGCTGGACAGAGTAAAGAGACTATAGATGTAGGTCCATTATCATTTCTACACTGTTTCAGTTTGGTTTTAGTCATTTTAATGTTGACTGAGATGTTTTGACTCCCCTGCTCTAGAGGAAGCAGGACGCCCTCAGGCTTCAGACAGTGTCGACCTAATAGGTTACATTCTGAGTGTCACACTTCTAATGGAACATGCAGCGACACCAACCCCTCTTTCTTTCCGACCTGTTACTGAGGCTGTCAGCCACAACAAACAAAGACATAGAGGAATAAATTACCAGCCTGCTCTCAGCAGAGACAACAAATGAAACAGAAAGAGCAGGAGAGAGAGAGAGAGAGAGAGAGAGAGAGAGAGAGAGAGAGAGAGAGAGAGAGAGAGAGAGAGAGAGTGAGAGAGAGAGAGAGAGAGAGAGAGAGAGAGAGAAAGAGAGAGTGAGAGCGAGAACTAGAGCGAGAGAGCGAGAGCTAGAGAGAGAGTGAGAGCTAGAGAGAGAGAGAGCGAGAGAAAGCAAGAGATATTGAGAGAGCGCGCGCGAGAGAGAGAGCTAATGAGAGAGCTAGAGAGAGAGATAGCGAGAAAGAGAGAGAGAAAGCGAGAGAGGAGTATGCCTATAGAAAGTGAATGAGAGTTAGAAAGCCAGAACAATAGTCACTTGAGTAATGTCTACGGGAAACCAAAAGAGCTGCTTCAACGCTGGGAGGAGGGAGACTCTAGAAAATATTTTAAACCAGCGTGGTTAAACCTCTGTAGCAGCGTACTGGTACACAAGTACTACGTACTACTGCTCTATCAAAACAAACTAACAAAAACCTTAAAACGTCCTTCAGTCTACGTCAATCAGGGCACCTAACTGTTCATCTTGGCAGATAATTGGTTGAGTCTGAAACCCCCAGCATGACTGTAATATCGTCAAGCAGTCACTGGATAGAGCTGTTAACTTCTGATGGTATAGGGGACGCTTGCGGAAAATGCAGCGCGGCAAATTCAAATAAAATGATATAAAAATCAAACATTCATTAAATCACACATGTAAGATACTAAATTAAAGCTACACTCGTTGTGAATCCAGCCAACATGTCAGATTTTAAAAAGCTATTATCTGATGATCGCACAACAGTAAAGAGGGTAGCATATTTCAACCCTGCAGGCGCTACACAAAACGCAGAAATAAAATATAAAACATGCATTACCTTTGACAAGCTTATTTTGATGGCACTCCAATATGTCCCATAAACATCACAATTGGTCCTTTTGTTCAATTAATTCCGTCCATATATACCCAAAATGTCAATTTATTTGGCGCGTTTGATCCAGAAAAAAAACAGCTTCCAAATTGCGCAACGTCACTACAAAATATCTCAAAAGTTGCCTGTAAACTTTGCCAAAACATTTCAAACTACTTTTGTAATACAACTTTAGGTATTCTTAAACGTTAATAATCAATCAAATTGAAGACGGCTCTATCTGTGTTCAATACAGGAAGACAACAAACCAAGCTACTTTTCAAGTCTTGCGTAACTCTCAACAGTGTTATGCAGTTCCTAGATGGCCGTACTTCTTCATTGCACATAGGAATAACCTCTACCAAAGACTGGTGACATCCAGTGGAAGCGGTAGGAACTGAAAACAAGTTCCTAAGAAATATCGTTTCCCATTGAGAACTCACTGAACAGACAGAGACCACAAAAAAAAGAATCTGAACGGTTAGTCCTCTGGGTTTTGCCTGCTACATAAGTTCTGTTATACTCACAGACATGATTCAAACAGTTTTAGAAACTTCAGAGTGTTTTCTATCCAAATCTACTAATAATATGCATATCTTATATTCTTGGCATGAGTAGCAGGAAGTTGGAATTGGGCACGCTATTTATCCAAAAGTGAAAATGCTGCCCCCTATACCTTAAGAAGTTAAAGTGCAGCACCACAGCCACTGCAGACAAAGCGTAGTAGGATACAGGAGCAGTAGGATACAGAGTAGCATACAGACTAGTAGGATACAGAGTAGTAAGATACAGAGTAGTAGGATACAGAGTAGTAGGATTCAGTGTAGTAGGATACAGTGTAGTAGGATACAGAGTAGTACGATACAGAGTAGGATACAGAGTAATAGGATAGAGAGTAGTAGGATACATAGTAGGATACAGAGTAGTAGGACACAGAAGGGTAGGATGTTCACTATGTTGTGTAGTAAGCTGTAAGTAGCCCGTGTGCCTCACCCTAATAATTGTGTAGTGGTTTTGCTGACATGCATGTTTGCCACACCAAGATTTACATGCTAAAATCGCCAATGGTGTGTTCGTGTGTGCAAGTGTGTGTGTGTGTGTGTGTGTGTGTGTGAAACATCTGTTTCATATGGAGATACAAAGCAAGGGGTATGCTCTATACAGAGAGAGAGAGAGAGACATAGAGAGAGAGAGACATAGAGAGAGAGAGACCTAGAGAGAGACCTAGAGAGAGAGACATATAGAGAGAGAGAGACCTAGAGAGACATAGAGAGAGAGAGACATATAGAGAGACATAGAGAGAGAAAGAGACCCAGAAAGAGAGACACAGACAGACATAGAGAGAGAGAGAGCGAGAGAGTCTTTGACAGCTCTATCAGTGGTAGAGTAGTCCCAATCAGTGCCATAGTAAAACAGTCTGATTGGTCTGAGTGGTGGTCAACTTGGAAATACAATAGGGAGAGGAAAAGAGATCTCACTGACGCTCACTCTGCCCTACTTTGGTCTTATAATATGATAGTTATTATATAGCTAGTGTTGTATAGAGCCATGATCACCCGAATTCCCTTCCATCTCAAATGACTCAAGCAAACAGCAAAATTATCTTTAAAAAAACAATACAACAACACCTCACAAAACAATGCCTGTCTGACCCAGTTAACCTAGTTAAGGCCTATGTACAGATATGTAGTAATGTAAGTCTGTAATGTCTATGTTCATGTTTTTAAATGTTGGCGTCGGCTAATGGGGATCCCAATACAATTGAATAGTTAATATGATAAACAATTAGTGTTATTTCCTAGAACTAAAGCTGGTTATAGTTTTCAGCCAAAACCATGTTGATCTTGTGTGTCACTGCTGCACTCTCTACAGACCATGTCAACAAGAGTGACACGCTCTCCTATTTACCAAGCCAGATGACACGTAGAAAAGTGTTGTAATAGTATTTTGTTACAATGAGGCATAATAACATCCCCATCGGAGAGACAGAGAAAGATAACATAATTAGCTCATGAAGGGCTAGGCTCATTTTAGAGGGAATCTCATCCAGAAGGGAAACCCCCTATTGCAGCTCCTGGCCCATCTCCAGCTCCCGACCCAGCTCCTGACCCAGCTCCTGACCCAGCTCCTGACCAAGCTCCTGACCCAGCTCCTGAGCTAGCTCCCGACCCAGCTCCCGACCCAGCTCCTGACCCAGCTCCCGACCAAGCTCCTGACCCAGCTCCCGACCCAGCTCCAGCTCCTGACCCAGCTCCCAACCCTACTACAGCTCCCGACCCAGCTCCAGCTCCTGACCCAGCTCCTGACCCTACTACAGCTCCCGACCCTACTACAGCTCCTGACCCAGCTCCAACTCCTGACCCTACTACAGCTCCTGACCTAGCTCCAGCTCCCGACCCAGCTCCAGCTCCTGACCCAGCTCCAGCTCCTGACCCAGCTCCTGACCCAACTCCTGACCCAGCTCCAGCACCGGTCCAAACCCACGAGACAATACTTTCACAATGGGTGGATCAAACAAACAGAGCGCTACTAAGACTTTTCTCTATAATAACAACTGGCTAAGAGTCCACAGAGAGGATCAGTCTGGGGCAGTAAAGCCATTCGGAAAGTGGCAGCTTTCTCACAGCAAAGACAGAACACCATAATACTGAAGAAAGAGAAGCACACACCCAGGAAACGCTGAATAGCACCGTGGCGTTCCCTCTTTCACTCAGCTCCCTAGTCCCTACCCTCCCTCTGTGAATAATAACCACCTCGCAGCCTCACACCTGTGGCCTTCACCTGCCCATGTGGAGACTGGAGCCCTCTGTACTAACTGAGCTGGGGCCGACAGAGAATGAAGCATTAACTTGGTAGAGTATCCTGATAAATAGATGTAGCCTACAGTACATGGACATATATTTGGAATAACTGAGCTAGGGTGTAGTAACTGACCTGTGGGGTTTACTGTACATGCCACGTTCCTCTTGTAGTCAGGAGTGAACTGGCAGCAGGACAGAGCACACTGAGGGAGGCTGTAACTCTGTGTTAGCCCCCGTGGCAGCCTGCACTAAACTAGGCCATCCTAACTACCGTACAATTACACACACAGGAAATGACACACAGCAGCCTTTTCCATAGAACCGCTCCACTCTTCCAGGGAAGGCTTTATTACAGGGTTGATGTGGAGTTTAGAGCGTCCAAAACTATTCTAGAGATTTACTGGGTCTCTGTGCCTAAAACAACATCAAGGCCGGATACGAGACAAGACCAGACATTTAGGTGGTGTGAGCATGTTTCATGTGTGTGAGCATGCATGTAGAGCAGAGTGTGTGTGTGTGTGTGTGTGTGTGCGGGTGTGTGTGTGTGTGTGTGTGTGTGTGTGTGTGTGTGTGTGTGTGTGTGTGCGTGCGTGCGTGTAGAGCAGAGTGTGTGTGTGTGTGTGTGTGTGTGTGTGTGCGGGTGTGTGTGTGTGTGTGTGTGCGTGCGTGCGTGTAGAGCAGAGTGTGTGTGTGTGTGTGCGTGCGTGCGTGTGTTTGTGTGCGCGCGGGTGTGTGTGTGTGTGTGTGTGTGCGCGCGGGTGTGTGTGTGTGTGCGTGCGTGTGTGTGTGTGCGTGCGGGTGTGTGTGTGTGTGTGTGTGTGTGTGTGTGTGTGTGTGTGCGGGTGCGGGTGTGTGTGTGTGTGTGTGTGCGTGCGGGTGTGACTGTCTACATGCGATCGTCCGCATACTCACGTGGTCCCTCATCTCCTGCTCCACGGTGGGTGACATCATGACGACACAGATGACGGTGACGAGGAGGAAGTAGAGGGCATACATGAAGCGTGTCGATGTGGACTGCTTGATTTTAGGACAGCAGCCACAACAACAGGAGCAGCCTGCCGAGCCACAGCAGCACGCCAGCTACACCAGGAGAGAGGAGGAGAGGCACCGATACAGTAGAATGTCATTATGCTCAATACCATTATGGGGCGGTATCCCCGACACAGATTATACCTCGTCCTGGATTAAAAAGCATTTTCAAAGGAGATTCTCCATTGAGATAAAAAAAAATAAGTTATGTCCAGCACTAGGCTTCATCTGTGAAGGGGGAATCCATCCCTATAACAATGTAATCAGACCCAGTAACTTCTGCTTACAACTCAAGGAGGGGAAATGCACTGCACAGAGAGAGGGAGGAGGGGGGCCTTGATGCAGCTAAGTGGTTGAGCCTGGCAACAGGGTTTAGAGCAGTAGCAGCTTCAGCAGAACCCTGGCTGGTAGAGTACAGAGCACGACAGGGTTCGATACTGCAGTCGCATTTGTGACTGTTTGGCTTGGCAGTGCGACACACATTTTAAATTGGTTCGAGGGTCCCAGTGAAAAAAAATACAGTTTTTTAAAATTTTATTCCTGATTTATTCAACCGGTAATGTGCAATTAACCAAAATTAAACCAACTTTCTGAAAAGGCAACAAAGGCACAGGGATGCTCCTGTCTGTGTGTGTAAGGGCTCGACATATAGGGAGGATTTGAAACCCTCTGGCCCGGTCTATCATCCCCGTCAGTGTGCAGCTTGGGCCAGTGAAGGAATATACTGTAATAATGTCATTTTTAATCTAGGCTATATAATTGATTCAAAAACAGATGGATTCCGGAAGCTGTTTGCTTGCTATGTCGAGAGAGACGCACCATATCTTCGCCAAACCCCCCTCCCCTTCTTCTTGATGCAACGTTTTAAATTATACTTAAGACACATTATCTTCACACATATTTTAAAGGCTGGTGAAGTATTTTGAATGATATTATTTAGATAATTTTGATGAAACATCAATTTACTTTAGGGCAATCCACCATCCTAACGGTGCACTGTGCACCTGCCAACTTTCCTTTCCAATTCGCAAGAGGCTGAAACCAGAGAGCTGTACAGGGGCACAACTTTGGTGGGGGGGACTTTGTTTTCTTCATTTTATGATTATTATTTTACACTGCAAACAGCCTACCCGATCGCTTGGAGACGTCCCCATGGTCCTAAAGCACACACCGTTTTGCTTCACATTCCAATTCTAAAATGCAATTTCAGAATTGGGGGGCATGTCCCCACCATACCCAGTGAATCTATATATAATGGGTCTATATATAATGATGAGATCATCATGTCTCCGCCCTAACAATGGCAGTCTTTGTCCTAAAGGCGGGAAGGCAGGTGACAAGCTTAAGTCTGCACATTATTCCCATATAAACTAGTTGGGCTTACATTGGACAGATTTTGTGGAAAGTGAGCCCTCTCGCTTCGCCTCTTCCTCTCTGCTGACACTATATCACCGGAGAAAGCATCCAAACGAGCGAAAACAGCGCCCAATGTATCTGATGCTGTCTGGCCAGGAATAGCATGACAAGCCATATTCTTTTGGTCCAGACAGCATCAGATACATGGTCAACACATACTGAGACAGACAGGCGCTGAGATTGATGCGTTTTTCTGTCGGGCGCGCCTCTGTCAAATAAATGACCAATATTTTATTTGGAAAGGCAATGAGGTACCGTAAGGCGGGCCAAGGTCCCTAAGGCCTGCCCATAATGCCAGGCCTGGTTGAATATTTACAATGTGCAATTCAGTCATCATGGAATAGCCTACCTTGAAAATCAGACATTGCTGCAGTTGATATCTCAGATAGGGTGGAGTGAGGAACTAAGAGGGTTTTATAAATAAGCATCTACCAGTTGGTCATTAGCACTGGAACAGAACACATCAGACCGTTACAAACACATGCGTTTTACTGCGTAGGGTTAGATAGACTGGCTTGTGTCCCTTTTGTATTACAAACAGATTATGCAACAGACAGAGGCATCTCAGATGGTAGGATAGTTTACTCCCATATAATAGACTATGTCACAAACTCTGTAGGCTTCTGTAGGTCTAAATCCCGTCTGTTTATTTATAAGAATGTATCATGTAAGAGAGACATGAGAGGAAAAGACAGGCATGGGATCAGAAAAGGATCTTGTGCACACTGTTTTTGTCCCCCAGTACTGAAGCTCAGTGCAAACCCACCCTAACTTCCTCATCACATCTGTGTGTATTCTGTAGGATCTATTGGAAATCTTTAGGCTAGAGAACGGAACAGCAAGAGGGTGGGGTTCTAACTAGAGGAATAAAGGAGAGTATCTCAGTATGGTGTATAATTATCCAGCTCCCTCCTTCAGAAAAGAAGACAAGGCCTCTGCTTTATGAGAGCAGTTAGACAGAACAGGCCCATCTCTGTGTGGTGATTGGTAGCTTTAGAGGCTTCAGTTTCAACAGCACGGGTTTGATGGGTAGGAGAATCAGCCCCCTCCTGTACACCCTATTCACCTATGACTGCATTGCCACACGTCTCCAACTCAATTTTCAAGTTTTCCGACGATACAACAGTGGTATGTACGCCTGATTACCAACAACGAGGAGAGCCCTCACAGAGTGGTGCCAGGAAAATAACCTCTCCCTTAAATTTAAAACGAGCTGATCGGGGACTTCAGGAGACATCCACATCGATGGGGGAGCAGAGGAGAGGGTCAAAAACGTCAAGTTCGACAACCTGAAATGGTTCCTTCACACAGACAGTGTGGTGAAGAAGGCGCAACAGAACCTCTTCAACATCAGGAGGCTGAAAGAATTTGGCTTGGCCCCGGGCCATAAGACCCTCACAAACTTCTACAGAGAGCATCCTGTCGGGCTGTATCACCGCCTGGTACGGCAATTGCACCCACCGCAACCACAGGGCTCTCCAGAGGGTGGTGTGGTTAGCTCAACACAATATCAGGGGCACACTGCCTGTCCACCAGGACATCTACAGCACTCAGTGTCACAGGAAGGCCAAGATGATCATCAAGGACCCCAGCCACAGCCTGTTCACACGCTACCATCTAGAAGGCAGAGACGGTACAGGTGCATCAAAGTTAGGACCAAGAGACTGGTAAACAGCTTCTATCTTCCACCACTAGTCGGCCTCTGCCCAGTACCCTGACCTGAACTTCAGACACTGTCACTAGCCGGCTACTACGTCTACCCTGTACCTTAGTGACCGCTGCCCTATGTACAGTACATACCCTACAGTCATTAGGTTTGCAAAGGGTCGGAAACTTTCCGGGAAATTTTCGGAAACTTTCCATGGGAAGGTAAGCCCAGGAATTTGGGGAATTTTTCCTAAATTCCTCAAAAAAAGTTAGCTTATAACAGTGAACCTTTTTTGTGGGATACACATAAGGCAACTCTAGGTCTTGTGGCATATTTTGTTAAACTATCCTCAATTCAATGGAGTTGCAACCCTCTGCATGCACAATGCATTCTTCCATCACATGTACAGCTGATTTTCAAGATCTTGCACACTAATAAGATGCTATTGAGCCCACACTACTACACTGTCTGAGCCAAGGGCTACATGCTTTCTGGCCAGTTTTGATTACAATACTGGGTGGGGTGAATATATTTTATATGACATGCATGATTGTTTGTTAACTAGTAAATAGTAGCCTACAGCAAAGTGTGTTTAAATAATTTCAAACTTGTTAACAACTTCTGCTAGTTAGGTTTTGCTACCATGTGGGTTTTAGCTTGCTTGAGCCTTCTAACTGAGGAGTGTTAATTCACCTGTTTCCATACACATTTCATTTAAAAACATGTATCTTACAAAGGAGTTGTTTAATCTAACTGTTTAACTATTTATCTGTACATGGAATTGTATTTTTTATTTGTTTTAGTAATTTCTTTCTAATCTTTACAGGAAAATTCCACGGGCACTATCTGATGTGTGGAGACATTTAACTGCAGCTAATGTAGAAGGAAAAGCTGTGTACATTTGCAAATACTGTGCCAGATCATATGTGAAGAATGTAACAAGTTGCAGAATCATCTGGCCAAGTGCATAAAGTCCCCTCTGCGCTCACAACAAGCAACCTCTGACAAAAGTACTTCTACTTCTATTCAAGGTGAAAATGATGAATCAGATACCTTATCGATAGCAACAGCTCATGTTCTTCCTGGAATCAGAAGGTTTTGGAGGAAGGTAGTAAGAGAAATGCTGATGAATGTCTTGCTCGAGCTGTGTATGCAACTGGTTCACCTCTGATGCGCACAGGCAATGTGTATTGGAAGAGATTTCTTAATTTTCTTCGCCCAGCATACACCCCTTCAAGCAGACATTATATATTTACTAATTTGCTGGATGCAGAGTTCACAACAATGGATACACTCTACAAGAGAGTCAAAGAAATGGTTAGGTATGTGAAGGGTCATCAAGTTATAGCAGCAATCTACCTCACCAAGCAAAGTGAGAAGAATAAGAGCATCACATTGAAACTGTCCAGCAACATCCGTTGGGGTGGTTTCACAGCCTCCTGGAGGAGAAAGAGTCTCTCCAAGAAATGGCCATATCACAGTCTGCTGATATGGACAGCCCCATCAAGAGGATCCTCCTGTATAATGTATTTTAGGAGAGAGTGGTAAGCAGCCTGAAACTCCTGAAACCTGTAGCAGTAGCCATTGCACGGATTGAGGGAGACAATGCCATCCTGTCTGATGTTCACTCTGCTTGCAGATGTAAGAGAAGAAATCCGTTCGGCCCTGCCCACTTCACTGTTGGTCCAAGCAGAGGAAACTGCAATTCTGAAATACATCAAAAGGCGTGAATACTTCTGCCTGAATCCCATACACGCCGCAACGTACATGTTGGACCCCAAGCATGCTGGCAAGAGCATCCTGTCTGGTGCAGAGATCAACAAGGCCTATGGTGTCATCACTACCGTGTCTCGCCACCTTGGCCTGGTTCTTGGCAGTCTGGTGAAGTACACTTCCCAGCAAGGGCTTTGGGATGGAGATGTAATATGGCATCTATCGTCAAAACATATCTCATCAGCCACCTGGTGGAAGGGACTTTGTGGATCTGAGGCTCTTTCCCCTGTTGCCTCCATCATCCTCCAAATCCCACCAACATCAGATGCCTCAGAGCGCAACTGGTGCTTTTTTGGGAAAACACACACCAAAGCATGCAACAGGTTGACCAATACAAGGATTGAAAAATTGGTGGCAATCCAGACAAATTTTAGGCTCTTTGAGCCTGACAACGAGCCATCCTCAACAAGGTTGGAAAGTGACAGTGAAGATGAGGCCTCAGAGGCTGACTCTGACACCTCTCGAGGTGAAATTTAATGTTCAAGAGGTGGACATTGAGAAGGTCCAGGGAGAAGACATGGAAGCCTGAGAGGATAACAACCAAAGCTTTAGTTTCTAGACTATAATTTTACAGATGTATGTTGAAAACATTTTTGGGAGATGCGAAGGATCATTGGGGATCAGTCAATCTTCCCTTTCTTTTGTTGTTCAGTGAAATCCTCCCATGTGAAGAGTCAACTCATTTAATTAAAGTTCAATTCGTAACTAAATTATTATTTTAATTTTTCTATTGGAAGATTTTAATAATTTGCAATTATGTCTACTTATGATTTAAAAGTTAAAAGGTTTATATTTGTCTCCATATGATATGGTAAATATATCCAATGCAAAAAAACATTTAAATAGTGGTAATATTAATTTGCATATATTTCCGTTAAATTTCCATATATTTTGCTAATTCCCACGGAAAGTTTCCACCTCTGAATATTCCCCAAAATGTGCAACCCTAACAGTCACTGGTCACTTTAAAGTTGACATACTGTTGACCCACTTTATATGTACAGTATTGTGTAGCTCACTCTAATATACAGTATCTACTGCTGTACATATGATTCCTAGGACATATAGTGCAAATTCATCCGGTGTAGATACGTAAAGATTGCATTTGGATTACTGTTACAGTGCTATTTGGACTGTTAATTGGATTCGTTCCTTGTTGTTCTTTCTACTTTTTAGTTGATTATGTGTGTACCTGTTTGACATTTTACTGCTGCACCCGCTATAACATCTGCTAAACTGTGTACGTGACCAAATTCTTTCAGATCTACCAGTGTATGGGGTATTACAGGAAGTGTCAACGAGTGGGGGCTGGAGGTAATGTGCAGGATATTGTGTAGAGGTAGGGAGTTGATTTTGGGCCTAAATCCTCTACTACACTACACAGGACTAAATGGGATTAGTTCCTCTCTTTGATAATAATTAATTAGGCAACACAGACTCAAGAAGTGGAGTAGAAAAAGGGTTGAGTGGGTGTTGGCTGTCTTTAGTGAGTGTGTATTTAGCCGTTTAGCTAATCTAATAGAGCCAGTGTATGGGGACGCTCTAACACTAACACAGTGGTACGAACAGACAATGAGGGGGCTAGAGGAGCTAAGTGGGGCTGAGTGAATAGCTAGCTACCGTACCGAGGCATTCCACAGCACACAGAGACAATGGAGATGCCATGACAACCAACTCTGACCCTCCCCTCCCTTCAGGTGGTCTGCCTGTATGTTTGGAAGCCCCCGTTCAGACAATATTAGCAGCCAGCCTGCCAAACTATTACCCCTCAATCTGTAGCCATCCACCCCTCATCCCAACCACACCACCCTCATACCCCCCTCCACACACTCACACGCAATCACACACACTACACCCACAAAGGGTTACATGGCAAGGCTACCAGTTCTACAAAAAGCCTACACAACCACACTCCTCTTCCTATGACACCACACCAACCCCCACTGTGACTCAACCATCGCTGGACCCTAGGGACAATGACAACTCTCTCTCTCCCTTTCTGTTATACTCTCTTACTCCCTCTCCCATCCTTCAGCTGTCCCAGGAGTTAGGGGTGGAATGGGATAGCCCCTTCCCTAAAGGGGTCGGTAAACTAGAGACCCTGCCCTGTTGTTCTCACACAAAGACGCACACAGTCCCACACATGCGTGAATACATACGTCCACGCACAAACCCACACACACCGTCTCCCATTTTCCTCTGTGTAAAACCAGTGGGCCACTCAGAGCTTTAGTATAATGGGATGCTTGGCCTTGGATTTACTTCATTCAGTGCATTCCATGTAAAAAGTCCCATGAGCACTAACGTGAAGTTCATAGAAGCACATCAAACTTGGTGTAAAATGAAAGCTAAGAGTCTATATGTTTTAGAAATTAAGGCATATATCATTTTTTTCCAAATTTTATGTTAAAAAAAATGGGAATAGATGAATGCTTTGATTTCTGGTCAAACAGATGGTCTTAAAAAACATCTAGCAGACAAAATCTTCAAAGGTATTAAAAATACATCAAAACTAGGCTTGGGCGATAAACCGTTTATTCCGTATACCGGGGTATTTCAAAATACTGACTGTATGATTTTCAATACTGTAAAAAAAATATTAATTAAAAACATACAGTACCAGTGAAACATTTGGAAACACCTACTCATTCAATGTTTTTATTTATTTTTACTATTTTTTACATTGTAGAATAATAGTGAAGACAAACTATGAGATAACACATATGGAATCATGTAGTAACCAAAAAAGTGTTAAACAAATCGACATTTATTTTATATTTGAGATTTTTCAAAGTATCAACCCTTTGCCTTGGTGACAGCTTTGCACACTCTTGCACATTCTCTCAACCAGCTTCTTGAGGTAGTCACCTGGAATCCATTTCAATTAACAGGTGTGCCTTGTGTGGTGGCCTTTTTCTGCTTTACCAAATGAGGAGAGTTACAAACTACACACCAGTCGGAGTTACACTTAAACTACATATTTGTTTATTAAGAGCTTTGCAATAGTCCTTTTTGACTTTCAATGATGCGCTATCTCTAATGAACCATTGAAAAGTCCCACCAGAAAAGTACAAAGATCTGTTATAGCCAAAATACACCCCTCTTAACTTACATGACGAACCACAGATCTGAGGAACTGTTCACAAAGAAATACTTTTTCTTGAGAAAGGAGTATCCCTTAGCCAGATAACATTCACTATTATCGTTCAGTTTGGTCCCTCAGCCGACACTTGGCATTGCGCATGGTGACCTTAGGCTTGTGTGCGACTACTTGTCCATGGAAACCTATTTCACTGACATTGCTTCAAGAGGCAGTTTGGAACTCGGTAGTGAGTGTTGCAACCCAGGACAGACAATTTTTACACGCTACACACTTCAGCAATCAGTGGTCCAGTTCTGTGAGCTTGTGTGGCCTACCCCTTCGCAACTGAGCCGTTGTTGCTCCTTGACGTTTCCATATACAACTGCACTTACAGTTGACCAGGGCAGAAACTTGACGAACTGACTTGTTGGAAAGATGTCATCCTATGACGGTGCCACATTGAAAGTCACTAAGCTCTTCAGTAAGGTCGTTCTACTGCCAATGTTTGACTGTGGAGATTGCATGGCTGTGCACTCGATTTTATACACTTGTCGGCAATGGGTGTGGCTGAAATAGCCGAATCCACTAATTTGACGTGGTGTCCACATACTTTTGTATATATATAACAAGTGACATCAATAGGGGATCATAGCTTTCACCAGGTTTCAACTGATCAGTCAGTGTCTTGGAAAGAGCAGGCATTCATAATGTTTTGCATGCTCAGTGTACACACTGCATTTAGACATCATTACAAAATTGAGGGCTTGAAAAAGAATGAATCAGCAGGTTGACACAACAACAACAGACAGATGAGTGTGTGAAACCCACAGCTGTTCCCAGGTCGAGGGATATCTCTAACACTATGAGATACCACTACAGGACTGAGATAGCAACAAAATAGCACACACACACACACACACACACAAACAAAGGTCAAACCCAGACCGTGAAACAATAAGCAGAACACAACACCGGCAAATCAGGATAGGACTGTATCTGAACACAACAGTTACATGTAAAGTCATGCTATGGTTACATCAAGCCAGCCAGCATCCCCGTTTTACGAAAACATTTGCAGCAACCCCACCCTTAAACTACTTCCCATGGCTATGACCCTCTCCCTCCCTCGCTTTGTGTCTGCAGAGAACGAGAGAGGATGTGTGTTACGGTGCGTGAATGAGGACCCAAAAGCGAATTAACGTAAACAGAGCTTCTTTAATAACAAAACAAAACTTAGGCTCAGATGGACCGGCAGGTTCCGACAGGACAGGACAAGGTTGCAGCAAACATGACGATAGTCTGGTTCAGGCATGAACAACACAAACAAGAATCCGACAAAGACAGGAGCAGAAACAGAGAGAGATATAGAGGACTAATCAGAGGGAAAAAGGGAACAGGTGGGAAAAGGGGTGACGAGGTAGTTAGGAGGAGACAAGGCACAGCTGGGGGAAAGAGGGGGAGAAAAGGTAACCTAACAACGACCAGCAGAGGGAGACAGGGTGAAGGGAAAGGACAGAAACAAGACACAACATGACAGTACATGACAGTACCCCCCCACTCACCGAGCGCCTCCTGGCGCACTCGAGGAGGAAACCTGGCGGCAACGGAGGAAATCATCGATCAGCGCACGGTCCAGCACGTCCCGAGAGGGAACCCAACTCCTCTCCTCAGGACCGTACCCCTCCCAATCTACTAGGTACTGATGACCACGGCCCCGAGGACGCATGTCCAAAATCCTACGGACCCTGTAGATGGGTGCGCCCTCGACAAGGATGGGGGGGGGGGGGGGGGAGACGAGCGGGGGCGCGAAGAACGGGCTTGACACAGGAGACATGGAAGACCGGGTGGACGCGACGAAGATATCGCGGAAGAAGAAGTCGAACTGCGACAGGATTAATGATCCGAGAAATACGGAACGGACCAATGAACCGCGGGGTCAACTTGCGAGAAGTGGTCTTAAGGGGAAGGTTCTGAGTGGAGAGCCAAACTCTCTGACCGCGACAATATCTAGGACTCTTAGTTCTACGCTTATTAGCAGCCCTCACAGTCTGCGCCCTATAACGGCAAAGTGCAGACCTGACCCTCTTCCAGGTGCGCTCGCAACGTTGGACAAAAGCCTGAGCGGAGGGGACGCTGGACTCGGCGAACTGAGATGAGAACAGCGGAGGCTGGTACCCGAGGCTACTCTGAAAAGGAGATAGCCCGGTCGCAGACGAAGGAAGCGAGTTGTGGGCGTATTCTGCCCAGGGGAGCTAGTTCTGACCAAGACGCAGGGTTGCGAAAAGAAAGACTGCGTAAGATGCGACCAATAGTCTGATTGGCCCGTTCTGCTTGACCGTTAGACTGGGGGTGAAAGCCGGAAGAGAGACTGACGGAAGCCCCAATCAAACGGCAAAACTCCCTCCAAAATTGAGACGTGAATTGCGGACCTCTGTCCGAAACGACGTCTGACGGAAGGCCATGAATTCTGAAAACATTCTCGATGATGATTTGTGCCGTCTCTTTAGCAGAAGGAAGCTTAGCAAGGGGAATAAAATGAGCCGCCTTAGAGAACCTGTCGACAACCGTAAGAATAACAGTCTTCCCCGCTGACGAAGGCAGTCCGGTGACAAAATCTAAGGCGATGTGAGACCACGGTCGAGAGGGAATGGGAAGCGGCCTGAGACGGCCGGCAGGAGGAGAGTTACCGGACTTAGTCTGCGCGCAGACCGAACAAGCAGCCACGAAGCGACGCGTGTCATGCTCCCGGGTGGGCCACCAAAAGCGCTGGCGAATGGAAGCAAGCGTACCCCGAACGCCAGGGTGGCCGGCTAACTTGGCAGAGTGAGCCCACTGAAGAACGGCCAGACGAGTAGGAACGGGAACGAAAAGAAGGTTCCTGGGACAAGCGCGCGGTGACGGAGTTTGAGTGAGTGCTTGCTTTACCTGCCTCTCAATTCCCCAGACAGTCAACCCGACAACACGCCCCTCAGGGAGAATCCCCTCGGGGTCAGTGGAGGCTACTGAAGAACTGAAGAGACGAGATAAAGCATCAGGCTTGGTGTTCTTAGAGCCCGGACGATAAGAAATCATGAACTCGAAACGAGCGAAAAACAGCGCCCAGCGCGCCTGACGCGCATTAAGTCGTTTGGCAGAACGGATGTACTCAAGGTTCCTATGGTCAGTCCAAACGACAAAAGGAACGGTCGCCCCCTCCAACCACTGTCGCCATTCGCCTAGGGCTAAGCGGATGGCGAGCAGTTCGCGGTTTCCCACATCATAGTTACGTTCCGACGGCGACAGGCGATGAGAAAAATACGCGCAAGGGTGGACCTTGTCGTCAGAGAAGGAGCGCTGAGAAAGAATGGCTCCCACGCCCACCTCTGACGCGTCAACCTCGACAATGAACTGTCTAGAGACGTCAGGTGTAACAAGGATAGGTGCGGATGTAAAACGATTCTTGAGGAGATCAAAAGCTCCCTGGGCGGAAACGGACCACTTAAAGCACGTCTTGACAGAAGTAAGGGCTGTGAGAGGGGCTGCCACCTGACCGAAATTACGGATGAAACGACGATAGAAGTTCGCGAAGCCGAGAAAGCGCTGCAACTCGACGCGTGACTTAGGGACGGGCCAATCAATGACAGCTTGGACCTTAGCGGGATCCATCTTAATGCCTTCAGCGGAAATAACAGAACCGAGAAATGTGACGGAGGAGGCATGAAAAGAGCACTTCTCAGCCTTCACAAAAAGACAATTCTCTAAAAGGCGCTGGAGGACACGTCGAACGTGCTGAACATGAATCTGGAGTGACGGTGAAAAAATCAGGATATCGTCAAGGTAAACGAAAACAAAGATGTTCAGCATGTCTCTCAGGACATCATTGACTAATGCCTGAAAGACAGCTGGAGCGTTAGCGAGGCCGAAAGGAAGAACCCGGTATTCAAAGTGCCCTAACGGAGTGTTAAACGCCGTCTTCCACTCGTCCCCCTCCCTGATGCGCACGAGATGGTAAGCGTTACGAAGGTCCAACTTAGTGAAAAACCTGGCTCCCTGCAGGATCTCGAAGGCTGAAGACATAAGAGGAAGCGGATAACGATTCTTCACTGTTATGTCATTCAGCCCTCGATAATCTATGCAGGGGCGCAGGGACCCGTCCTTCTTCTTAACAAAAAAAAACCCCGCTCCGGCGGGAGAGGAGGAGGGGACTATGGTACCGGCGGCAAGAGCTACAGACAAATAATCTTCGAGAGCCTTACGTTCGGGAGCCGACAGAGAGTATAGTCTACCCCGGGGGGGAGTGGTTCCCGGAAGGAGATCAATACTACAATCATACGACCGGTGTGGAGGAAGAGAGGTGGCCCTGGACCGACTGAACACCGTGCGCAGATCGTGATATTCCTCCGGCACCCCTGTCAAATCACCAGGCTCCTCCTGTGAAGAAGAGACAGAGGAAACAGGAGGGATAGCAGACATTAAACATTTCACATGACAAGAGACGTTCCAGGAGAGGATAGAATTACTAGACCAATTAATGGAAGGATTATGACAAACTAGCCAGGGATGGCCCAAAACAACAGGTGTAAAAGGTGAACGAAAAATTAAAAAAGAAATGGTTTCGCTATGATTACCAGAAACAGTGAGGGTTAAAGGTAGCGTCTCACGCTGAATCCTGGGGAGAGGACTACCATCCAGGGCGAACAAGGCCGTGGACTCCCTTAACTGTCTGAGAGGAATGTCATGTTCCCGAGCCCAGGTCTCGTCCATAAAACAGCCCTCCGCCCCAGAGTCTATTAAGGCACTGCAGGAAGCTGACGAACCGGTCCAGCGTAGATGGACCGACAAGGTAGTGCAGGATCTTGAAGGAGAGACAGGAGTAGTAGCGCTCACCAGTAGCCCTCCGCTTACTGATGAGCTCTGGCTTTTACTGGACATGAAGTGACAAAATGACCAGCAGAACCGCAATAGAGACAGAGGCGGTTGGTGATTCTCCGTTCCCTCTCCTTAGTCGAGATGCGGATACCTCCCAGCTGCATAGGCTCAGCACCCGAGCCGGCAGAGGAAGATGGTAGTGATGCGGAGAGGGGGGCAACGGAGAACGCGAGCTCCTTTCCACGAGCTCGGTGACGAAGATCAACCCGTCGCTCAATGCGAATAGCGAGTTCAATCAAGGAATCCACGCTGGAAGGAACCTCCCGGGAGAGAATCTCATCCTTTACCTCTGCGCGGAGACCCTCCAGAAAACGAGCGAGCAAAGCCGGCTCGTTCCAGCCACTGGAGGCAGCAAGAGTGCGAAACTCAATAGAGTAGTCTGTTATGGATCGATTACCCTGACATAGGGAAGACAGGGCCCTGGAAGCCTCCTCCCCAAAAACAGATCGATCAAAAACCCGTATCATCTCCTCCTTAAAGTCCTGATACTGGTTAGTACACTCAGCCCTTGCCTCCCAGATTGCCGTGCCCCACTCACGAGCCCGTCCAGTAAGGAGAGATATGACGTAGGCGACACGAGCAGTGCTCCTGGAGTAAGTGTTGGGCTGGAGAGAAAACACAATATCACACTGGGTGAGGAACGAGCGGCATTCAGTGGGCTCCCCAGAGTAACACGGCGGGTTATTGATTCTGGGCTCCGGAGATTCGAAAGCCCTGGAAGTGGCCGGTGGATCGAGGCGGAGATGGTGAACCTGTTCTGTGAGGTTGGAGACTTGGGTGGCCAGGGTCTCAACGGCATGTCGAGCAGCAGACAATTCCTGCTTGTGTCTGCCTAGCATCGCTCCCTGGATCTCGACGGCTGAGTGGAGAGGATCCGAAGTCGCTGGGTCCATTCTTGGTCGGATTCTTCTGTTACGGTGCGTGAATGAGGACCCAAAAGCGAATTAACGTAAACAGAGCTTCTTTAATAACAAAACAAAACTTAGGCTCAGATGGACCGGCAGGTTCCGACAGGACAGGACAAGGTTGCAGCAAACATGACGATAGTCTGGTTCAGGCATGAACAACACAAACAAGAATCCGACAAAGACAGGAGCAGAAACAGAGAGAGATATAGAGGACTAATCAGAGGGAAAAAGGGAACAGGTGGGAAAAGGGGTGACGAGGTAGTTAGGAGGAGACAAGGCACAGCTGGGGGAAAGAGGGGGAGAAAAGGTAACCTAACAACGACCAGCAGAGGGAGACAGGGTGAAGGGAAAGGACAGAAACAAGACACAACATGACAGTACATGACAGTGTGACCACATACAGAAACCCAGGAAGACAAAGACAGAAGGCTGAGACACACACACACACACACACACACACACACACGGGCCGACAGAGTTATGAGCCAGGGCTAGGGGTAGTATAGAGTAGAGTTGACCTGTGCCACTTTCTCCCCTGATTGACAGCAGCTCCATTTTCTCTATAGCTAGGCAGCTACATGCACAGTGCAGAAATGTATCACTGAACTAGAGGTCGACCGATAATGATTTTTCAACGCCAATACCAATACCGATTATTGGAGGACCAAAAAAAAAGCCGATACCGATTAATCGGACGATTAAAAAAAAATGTATTTGTAATAATGACAATTACAACACTACTGAATGAACACTTATTTAAACTTAATATAATACATCAATAAATTCAATTTAGCCTCAAATAAATAATGAAACATGTTCAATTTGGTTTAAATAATGCAAAAACAAAGTGTTGTAAAATAAAGTAAAAGTGCAATATGTGCCATGTAAAAAAGCTAACGTTTAAGTTCCTTGCTCAGAACATGAGAACATATGAAAGCTGGTGGTTCCTTTAAACATGAGTCTTCAATATTCCCAGGTAAGAAGTTTTAGGTTGAAGTTGTTATAGGAATTATAGGACTATTTCTCTCTATACGATTTGTATTTCATATACTTTTGACTATTGGATGTTCTTATAGGCACTTTAGTATTGCCAGTGTAACAGTATAGCTTCCGTCCCTCTCCTCGCCTCTACCTGGGCTCGAACCAGGAACACATCGACAACAGCCACCCTTGAAGCAGCGTTACCCATGCAGAGCAAGGAACAACCACTCCAAGTCTGAAACGCTATTAGCGCGCACCCTGCTAACTAGCTAGCCATTTCACATCGGTTACACCAGCCTAATCTCGGGAGTTGATAGGCTTGAAGTCATAAACAGCTCAATGCTTGAAGCACAGCGAAGAGCTGCTGGCAAAACGCATGAAAGTGCTGTTTGAATGAATGCTTACAAGCCTGCTGGTGCCTACCATCGCTCAGTCAGTCTGCTCTAGCAAATCATAGACTTAATTATAACATAATAACACACAGAAATACGAGCCTAGGTCATTAATATGGTCGAATCCGGAAATTATCATCTCGAAAACAAGACGTATATTCTTTCAGTGAAATACGGAACCGTTCCTTATTTGATCTAACGGGTGGCATCCCTAAGTCAAAATATTCCTGTTACATTGCACAACCTTCAATGTTATGTCATAGTTACGTAAAATTCTGGCAAATTAGGTGGCCCATACTGTTGCATATACACTGACTCTGCGTGCAATGAATGCAAAAGAAGTGACACAATTTCACCTGGTTAATATTGCCTGCTAACCTGGATTTCTTTTAGTTAAATATGCAGGTTTAAAAAATATATACTTCTGTGTATTGATTTTAAGAAAGGCATTGATGTTTATGGTTAGGTACATTCGTGCAACGATTGTGCTTTTTTCGCAAATGCACTTCTGTTAAATCATCACCCGTTTGGCGAAGTTGGCTGTCTTTGTTAGGAAGAAATAGTCTTCACAGTTCGCAACGAGTCATGTTAGCAGGCAATATTAACTAAATATGCAGGTTTAAAAATATATACTTGTGTATTGATTTTAAGAAAGGCATTGATGTTTATGGTTAGGTACACATTGGAGTAAAGACAGTCCTTTTTCGCGAATACGCACCGCATCGATTATATGCATATAACCACACGCTAAATAAACTAGTAATATCACCAACCATGTGTAGTTAATTAGTGATTATGATTGATTGTTTTTTATAAGATAAGTTTAGTGCTAGCTAGCAACTTACCTTGGCTTACTGCATTCGCGTAACAGGCAGTCTCCTCGTGGAGTGCAATGTAATCAGGTGGTTGGAGCGTTGGACTAGTTAATTGTAAGGTTGCAAGATTGAATCCCTGAGCTGGCAAGGTAAAAATCTGTCATTCTGCCCCTGAACAAGGCAGTTAACCTACCGTTCCTAGGCCGTCATTGAAAATAAGAATGTGTTCTTAACTGACTTGCCTAGTTAAATGAAGATTAAATAAAGGTGTAAAAAATAATAATAATACATTTTTAAAAAATTGGCCAAATCGGTGTCCAAAAATACCGATTTCCGGTTGTTATGAAAACTTGAAATCGGCCCTAATTAATCGGCCATTCCGATTAATCGGTCGACCTCTAAGCTGAACTGTTTCCTATACACTGACACGGACACACAATCACACATACACACAATCACACACACAGGTTTACCAACTCCTTAACGGGGTAAATACAGCCCCTGGTTACGCTAAACAAAGACAGGCGTATAAAGGAAGTGAGAAAGCGAGAGAGAAAGCGAGAGAGAAAGGGACAAAGGGAATGTTGAGCAACCCAAGAGGCATCCATGACAGAAACAAACTGAAGAAAAGAGACCCACAGAGGCACAGGCGGACAGACAGACAGTACACAGAGGCACAGGCGGACAGACAGACAGTACACAGAGGAAGAATGTGGTCCAGTCATAACACACTGCTACACAGCCATATTTACCTTTACCTCCGACACAACCGCACAGATAAAGCATCTAGCTAATAACTGTGTTATAGACAATGGAATACCTCTAGTTACATGTCAAACTTCAATGTGTAGCAGCTTTTTTCATCTGAGATGGATATCAAGTATCAAACACATGTATGCCTATGCATTATGCAACCATCTCTTGTCAAGTGCTGGCTGAGTCAGCGGTTTATAGGGATGTAACGATTCACAGATATGCAAGGGAAGTATTTATGCAAAAGTTGATAATTTAAAAAAAGTATACACTTCATTTATCAAAAACGCAACAATACATTTGGGCTTTGACGTCAAAAGAAGAACTGGTGGTGGTGGCAGTGCACTGTTTGGATCTAAATGCCAGAAGCTGAATGGGAAGAAAGTCCTACCGCTTCGGGCAGACTGGGTCAGGGAGCTTCAGTCATATGCAGGCCTCACTTTTACAATTACCACGGCTACAAAACAGTGGAAGAGTGGATTCAACATGAAGCTGAGGCCAATTTAAAAAAATCTTTGACCTTTCCTGATCTTGCACATCTGTGCGGCATCTTCAGCGTTCAAATACTAAAATGGTTTGTGTGACAAACTATGTAACTTGCTAGGTTATTGATATCTATGCACTGTTGAAAGTGAAAAGTAAGCTACCTGCTGAACGGGGCTTACAATAGATATTATTTAGATTGTTCAGGTTCACCATCAGCAATAGTTTTGGTAGTTTTGCTTTAAACAATCAGTGTACTGTATATGGTCACTTTTAGAGAGGCTTACAGGATGTCAGAAGCAAGAGGAGAAGACCATTCGTTTTTGAGATGGGGGTGAAATCCAAAGTTGTTCTATATATTCCTTTGCAATAAATATTGATACATTACCAGCTCAAATACTTAATCTGCAAAAATGACAAGTGAATTGGTGGGTGATGGTGATTTCAGAACCAAAGTGGGGAGACAAAAACAATCTGCTACATTGCCCCCCCACCCCACCCCCCTGATCTGATAGTGGGGTGGTAGATGCCTAGTCTCCCTTATGGCTCAGCTCAGGTGTCTACATCTCTCTTTCTCTCTCGCTTCCATTAGCACCAAGCAGACGGGCATTTCACTGGGTTTCATCATACTACCCTCTCTACATGCAGACCCTCAGCACATCCGGGTACATGCTAAATAAACATCCAAACATAAACACACACTAAACTAAAGCAGAGCAACTAGCTCCAGACATAGTCCTACTCCCAACCACAACTATGCTCTCATCGTAGCCTGAGCCAAACTCTAGTCTTCTAATGGCTATACCTGGTACAGGCCAAGCCAATCAAAGACCACATTATCCTGGGTTTTGATTGAGGGCTCAGCTCAAGTCCCCTCCTCCTATGGATGCCTGTATTCATCTGTGCTCACAGGCAGAGGGGTTTTGAAAGGACACTTCATCATAATCACTACACGGGTTGTTTCCTAAACATGAAGACAGTCAGTCTATGAGACTGACTATGCATATCTACACTATGGCTTTGTTTACTTAGCCACGTTGGTTCAGAAGGAAACCTTCTGTCACTGTTCCAGGGTCAGATCTCTTTGCCCAAGGCCTGACCTCTACTATTATGGGCTAAACTACTCAGCCGGCCTGGGATCTGTGTCTGAATGTAGAGTGGGGCCATGTGGCACTGTGGCAGGCCCGGAGTGACAGACATCTACTGGATGTTTATGTTAGTCAGCTGCAGGTGTGTGTGTCTGCAAAACTAGTACTGCAAGGCAGGTGTATGCTGAGTCAGTGTGTGTCTACAGTGTGTCCCTACCTCTCACTGCTGTGTTTGTCACCATAACGTTATGTTTCCAACGTAGGTCAGAGTTACGGCTGCACCTATCAGAGACACCTCCCTGGTCCAGACTCTCCTGTCCCAGACTACTTCTCTCCGCGTCCATCTACACCACCGTTTCTGTCCCTATTCTGTCAAGCTCTGGCCCATTTCTCTCCAATACTAATCTAAGCCAAAACAGCCAGCCCCCCCACATTCAACCAAGGAGGAAATGAACAGACCACCCGCAGACCACACACACAGACACACACAAACGTATACACACACTGTCAAAACAAACACAAATACACACACACGTTGACAGGGACAAAGCTAATAGGGGTCTGTGACCAGATTAGCATATGGCCTGTACAGCAGGACAATTTTGACTAAAGTGTTTGTGCTTAATTTACTGCAAATCTAAGCCACACACACACCACCCCTCATTTCCTTTGATTCCTTTCTCTATTGAATGGGCTGAAGGCATGGCCCTGACTGCACTGGATAAGGGATGTGTCCCTGTAATTAAATTCATCTGGAGGAGAAACTATTCCGTGTGGTTAGACTAGCAGGCAGTTAGGATCAGCCCTGGCCCATGATCCACTCATCCTTAATGGAACAATGCCAAGAACTAGGTCTATTCCATGGGAAATATACGTTTTCTGTATCCCTGCTTGGGATGATATATTTTCCTAAAATATCTCAACATGAACTCATGTTTAACTATGTGTTAGTGGACTTTTGATTGGTTGGTTTGACACTAGAAACCTATGAGTAAACTACCCCGTAGTCTTTTCAGCCATAGAAGCTCTGCTCGTCACCTAATGGCTTGGCCATGTCATCCCCAAGTAGCCGTCTCTAGACTTGACAGTTCATGCAGCTTTTGTATTCTGATCACGTCATGCGTCTACACCTAGGATAATCAAATCAAACTTTATTTGCCAGATGCGCCGAAAACAACAAGTGTAGACTTTACCGTGAAATGCTTAGGTACAAGCCGTTAACCAACAGTGCAGTTCAAGGGTATCGTGTCTAGACTTGGCAGCTCATGCAACTTTTGTATTCTGATCATGGAGTGTCCAGATTCCCTTTTCCCGCTCTATATTTAAATGCCAGTATGCGAGTATAAATCTGATAATAACAAAACAACAACTTGATGGCAGTAGCCAACTGCTGTAGCTAACTAGCCAGCTAGCTTCTGTAACTAGCCAACTGAAGGGATTGCAAAAAGGTTAGCATAACTCTAGCCAAACAAAAAATAGTTTTCCTAATAAGCTAGCTGGCTAGCATTTATGTAGCCAGCAAACACGTTCCTCACCGGCTAGGAACGCATTTCCTCCTATGTTTAATGAAAAAAAAGGTGCCTCTCGCTCCCAAAACACATATTTTATGAAGACTTGTGGGCGAAGTGAGGATGGCGTCGCCCGCTGTATGTGCTTTCAGTAGCCTGATAGAGTCCAGACTGAGGAGAAACCCGCACACAATGCATCCCTGACCACCTCCTGAAGGGGTCAGCCAGATCTGAACACAATTCAATTTTCTATTACAATTTAAGGGCCTTAATTGGAATGGGAAACATGTTTACATTGCCAAAGAAAGTGAAATAGATCATAAACAAAAGTGAAACAAGCGCTAAAAAAATAAACAGTAAACATTACACTTACAAAAGTTCCAAATGAATAAAGACATTTAAAATGTCATATTATGTCTATATACAGTGTTGTAATGATGTGCAAATAGTTAAAGTACAAAAGGGGGAAAAAAATAAACATAATAACAAATAAACATAATGCTGTTTGTTCTTCACTGGTTGACCTCCTCTTGTGGCAACAGGTCATAAATATTGCACACTGTGATATTTCACCGAATAGATATGGGAGTTTATCAAAATTGGATTTGTTTCAAATTCTTTGTGGGTCTGTGTAATCTGAGGGAACTATGTGTCTCTAATATGGTCATACATTTGGCCGGAAGTTAGGAAGTGCAGCTCAGTTTCCATCTCATTTTGTGGGCAGTGTGCACATAGCCTGTCTCCTTTTCCATGCCAGGTCTGCCTTTGGGGGCCTTTCTCAATAGCAAGGCTATGCTCACTGAGTCTGTACATAGTCAACGATTTCCTTAATTTTGGATCAGTCACGGTGGTCAGGTATTCTGCCACTGTGTACTCTCTGTTTAGGGCCAAATAGCATTCTGGTTTGCTCTGTTTATTTTGTAAATTATTTCCAATGTGTCAAGTAATTATCTTTTTCTTTTCTCATGATTTGGTTGGGTCTAAGTGTTGCTGTCCTGGGGCTGGGTCTGTTTGTGTTTGTGAACAGAGCCCCAGGACCAGCTAGCTTATGGGGCTCTTCTCCAGGTTAATTTCTCTGTAGGTGATGGCTTTGTTATGGAAGGTTTGGGAATCGCTTCCTTTTAGCTGGTTGTAGAGTTTAACGTCTCTTTTCTGAATTTTCATAATTAGCGGGTATCGGCCTAATTCCGCTCTGCATGCATTACTTGGTGTTTTACATTGTACACAGAGGATATTTTTGAAGAATTCTGCATCCAGTCTCAATTTGGTGTTTGTTCCATTTTGTGAATTCTTGGTTTGTGAGCGGACCCCAGGCCTCACAACCATAAAGGGCAATGGGTTCAATAACTGTTTCAAGTATTTTTAGATCCTAATTGGTATGTCGAATTTTATTCTGATAGCAGAAGTTGCATGTATGTGTCAAGTGTAGACACGATTCTTGGGACATCTCTACCCTAAATCCCAACCCTAACCGTAACTCCTATGGTGGTTAAGGTAACGGTTAAATGTAGGGTTAAGGTTAGGGGTTAAGGTTAGGATTTGGGGTAGGGACGTCCCAGTGGTCATGTCTACACTTGACACTTAGACGCGACTTCTGCTATCAGAATACGAAGATCGCATTGTATATTGAATTAAACTCAGTACTGCTAGTCAAGCGGACACATATCATTAAAATGGGAAAGAAGAGATCTGCCAAAGCCATCAGAACCACACAGCATTACGTCACTGGAAAACTGTGAGATCAATTCAAAAAACGAATTGGACCAAGCCGAACACAAAGGCTAGACTATGTTTGTAGAGGTAGTCTGAGCGGCAAATTTAGGCACTGAACCCAAAATTGTGTCACCGCATGATAAACAGTGCAAGGATATTATAGTACATTGTTTACAGTCGAACTGACATTGCTAACACCAGTAACATTTTTGCCAGTTTACACAAATGTTACAGACTCGCTTCTGATACGAATCACAACAGCTTTGTAGATGCATTGTGCGCTAACGTTACTTTGTATACATTTTTGGAAGCTGTCTGGCTAAATTATCTTCGAGTTGTCATCAGCAAGGAATAGCTAGCTAAATTAGCTTTTAGCCAACCGTTGGAAGACACATATGCACACACATTTAATAAAATACAGAAATTAATTTCAACCTTCAATACACATTGAAATTAAGAATAAAACAAAAACCACCACATGTCGACATTGTCCATCAAATGTAAACTACACATTATGCTGGAGTTTAAAATATTAGCAAAACAGGGATAGCTAGCTATAATATTAGCTGGTGCCGGAGATTTTTACATAAACGTGCCAACTAATATTCCGACATCAGTGAACACACTTGCTTATTATTACTCACCTGCCCTATACAGCGCGGGGTACACATCTTGTTACGGTGGTCAAAAATACCCTTTCAGAATGTAGCCCACTTTTCCAGTTCCGGACGTTCTCTTGTAGAGATCTACTTAAAAAGACCGTGGGGACAGTACGTGTGACCCAGTCTTCCCCGTCTCTCTCGTTCTCTCCCCCTCTCTCCTCCCACTGTTTTTACCGTGATGGCGTTACTTGCTACAGGCAGCTGCTGAACCACTCATTGCACAGACAAAAGCCACTATTTAACCTTTGAGTCACTAGAGCGTGACTCAAAGCAAGTAAGATGTAGAGGTACTGTGTAATAAATCACTATGAAGCGTTATAAACAGTTAATACGACAAAATAAGATACTGTGACAATGACACATTTCATTTATAATATTGTCTTTTCTCATTTAATTTATTTCTCACTTCCGTTTTAGTCACATTGTTCTAGGTTCATATAGATTCCGTTCATAACAGTTGGTCAATAAACTGTTATATTAGGGATTAGAAATGTCCTACAGTCACAGTGAAATCCTTTTGAATAAACCGTGTGTGTGTGTGCGCGTGCGCGTCTGTTATTAATATATCTGTCACGTTGTGTGTTTTTGTTACAGAAGTGTTACTGATTCTGGCGTTGGCTTTTCATAATGTTCCATAGTGGGACTATCACTGTAGTCACCATAGTGACAGACAACGAAATCTCAGTTCTCAGCTTCAACAACTTGTCTATTAGCCGGAACCTGGGTGATGACACTGACCTCATCTTCTCAAACTTTTCTCTTTTCTCTCTTTCATTTCCACAGAGAAACGCAAACAAGATACAGGGAGGAATGTTTAGAGGGGCTGTTTTTTTTCTCACTCAGTGTGGGTGTGTTTGTCTATGTGTTTGTGTGGACTAAAATGACCTTCACATGGATACAGAATGGCTTATCTGAGCACTCACACAGGCAGCCTTTTCCTACTCTGTCCTTGTGAGTAATATGGGACAGGGAAGCCTGGGCGTTTATTTAATTTAACATAATATTAATATTTATTTTCATATCATGTGATGCCGAGAACCAATATCATGTGATATTGAAGTCAAAGTCAGATAAGGGAGCTGGCATTTGATCTTGAGTCAAACGTGCATTCTCTCATTCTGTCTCGCATTCTCTCACAGAATGAGCGATGTAGGGCTTAACAATGGCGCTCATAACTATTCTTGGAGTGATTCTGCTATCACAGTGTGAGCTGATAACTGGCCTCTTGTGTACAACTGCTGTGTGTGTCATCTGACGCCGCCGTCACACACACACCATCCATTCACACACACACTGGACCCTGTCATTTCTCCAGGCTCGGCCGCCACACAAGGCCATTGTGTCCCTGCTCTGCTGTTCCAGTGCTGTATTGTATTGTGGGGCATCATTGCCCTCACCTCAACCCTGAGCCCCATGATCCAAATGACAGAGGTCTGTCTGGACTGAGTCCTGCTCCAATACTCCAATAAGATGTCCTTCCTTCCTTTTCATTGAGATAACAATCACTGATCCAACAGCATTTGATGGGTGAAAGGCAATAAGGGCCTCACTACAGTACAGGTGTAGAGGACGGCAGCTTTTGACATGCTCTGTTCTGACACAACTGGACAGGGAAGAGCTAAAAGGTAGTCTCCTCTCTCAACCTCTACGGAGTGCTGACCGCCCTGAGTTTGGCGAGAGACTAAGTCTGTCATGAGATCTGCTCTCACTTGTCAGGTTGTGTTAGATCAGTCTGGACAGAGGGGACAGTAGTGATTGGGGGAAAGTATATACAGTAGAGTATCACAATATTATTTTTGATTATAAACTGGGTGGTTCGAGCCCTGAATGCTGATTGGCTGACAGCCGTGGTATATCAGACTGTATACCATAGGAATGACAAAGAGATGACTGCGTGAATCAGGCCTTCATGGTCGAATTTCTTCAAAGAAACCACTACTAAAGGACACCAATAATAAGAAGAGACTTACTTGGACCAAGAAACACAAGCAATGGACATTAGACCAGTGGAAATCTGCCCTTTGGTCTGATGAGTCCAAATTTGAGATTTTTGGTTCCAACCGCTGTGTCTTTGTGAGACGCAGAGTAGGTGAATGGATGATCTCCGCATGTGTGGTTCCCACCGTGAAGCATGGAGGAGATGGTGTGGGGGTGTTTTTCTGGGTTTTTTGTATATATTTTTTTTACATTTAACCTTTATTTAACTAGGCAAGTCAGTTAAGAACAAATTCTTATTTACAATTATGGCCTACCGGGGAACAGTGGGTTAACTGCCTTGTTCAGGGGCAGAATGACAGATTCATACCTTGACAGCTTGGGGATTCGATCCAGCAACGCTCTAACCACTAGGCTACCTGCCGCTCTGCTGGTGACACTGTAATGGCTACCACAGCATTCTGCAGCGATACACCATCCCATCCGGTTTGTGCTTAGTGGGACTGTCATTTGTTTTTCAACTGGACAATGACCCAAAACACACCTCCAGGCTGTGTAAGGGCTATTTGACCAAGGAGAGTGGTGGAGTGCTGCACCAGATTACTTGGCCTCCACAATAACCCGATCTTAACCTAATTGAGATGGTTTGGGATGAGTTGGACCGCAGAGTTGAGGAAAAGGAGCCAACAAGTGCTCAGCATATGTGGGAAGTCCTTCAAGACTGTTGGAAAAGCATTCCAGGTGAAACTGGTTGAGAGAATGCCAAGCGTGTGCAAAGCAGGTATCAAGGCAAAGGATGGCTACTTTGAAGAATATAAAATATAAAATGTATTTTGATTTAATACTTTTTAGGTTACTACATGATTCCATATTTGTTATTTCATAGTTTTGTATGTAGAATGTAGTACAAATAAAGAAAAACCCTTGAATTAATAAGTGTGTCCAAACTTTTGAGTGGTACTGTAAGTATTGTCGTAATATCGTATTGGGAAGTCCGTGGAATTTCCCAGCCCTAGGGGACAGGAGGTCACTTTAGACTGTTGACATACAGCACTGCTGGTGGCACACTGGTGTCATACTGGAGCTGAACTGTGCCACCGTCTGCCCTGGAGGCATTATGTCTCCTTGTCGCACACATTCTCCCTCCCTGCCACAAACACAATGGGCAAGTTTGTTTTGCATGGCTCGGTGCCCCAGGGTGGGCAGGGCCTGCTCATTTCATGCCATTCTATTGGTCCTGAAGTGAAATCTCTACCAACTCGGGGAACCGGACCATGCAAAATGAACTTGCACACTCAAAATCTAATCAAACCCTGTCGCCGGTATCCATATTTCTGTCCACACACATTATTTTGCGAGATTTTCCTTCTTGGGTTTTCATTGCAGACTAAACTATGTGTATTTTTAGTTAGTTTTCTATTATATACACACACTACATGACCTGCTCATCAAACATCTCATTCCAAAATCATGTGCATTAATATGGAGTTGGTCCCCTCTTTGCTGCTATAACAGCCTCCACTGTTCTGGAAGGCTTTTCACTAGATGTTGGAACATTGCTGCAGGGACTTGCTTCCATTCAGCCACAAGAGCATTAGTGAGGTCGGGCACTGATGTTGGGCGTTTAGGCCTGGCTCGCAGTCGGCATTCCAATTCATCCCAAAGGTGTTAGATTGGGTTGAGGTCAGGGCTCTGTGCAGGCCAATCAAATTCTTCCACATCGATCCCAACAAACCACTTCTGTATATACCTTGCTTTGTGCACAGGGGCATTGTCATGCTGAGACTGGAAAGGGCCTTCCCCAAACGGTTGCCACAAAGTTAGAAGCACAGAACTGTCTATAATGTCATTGTAGGCTGTAGTGTTAAGATTTCCCTTCCTTGGAACGAAGGATCCTAAACCATGAAAAACAGCCCCAGACCATTTTTCCTTTTCCACCAAACTTTACAGTTGGCACTATGGTAGCGTTCTCCTGGCATCCACAAAACCCAGATTAGTCTGTCAGATGGTGAAGCGTGACTCACCACTCCAAATAACGTGTTTCCACTGCTCCAGAGTCCAATGAAGCATGACTTTACACCATTTCAGCCGACGCTTGGCATTGCGCATGGTGATCTTAGGCTTGTGTGCGGCTGCCTGGCCATGGAAACTTATTTCATGAAGCTCCTGACGATCAGGTCTTGTGCTGACATTGCTTCCAGAGGCAATTTGAAACTCTGTAGTGTTGCAATCGAGGACAGACGATTTATACGCGCTTCAGCAATCGGCCATCCCGTTCTGTTAGCTTGTGTGGCCTACCACTTCACAGCTGAGCTGTTGTTCTGAGCTTCTAGGCGTTTCCACTTCACAATAACAGCACTTACAGTTGATCAGAGCAGAAATGTGACGAACTGACTTGTTGGAAAGGTGGCATCCTATGACGTTGCCAAGTTGAAAGTCCCTGAGCTCTTCAGTAAGGCCCTTCTACTGCCAATGTTTGTTTGTGTGCTCAATTTTATACACCCGTCTCAAGTTTGGCTGAAATATCCAAATCCACTCATTTGGAGGGCTGTCCACATATAGTGTTATATGCTTTAGTGTTTCTTTGCTTTCCTCACCTCTCACACAGCAAGAGAAGGTTTATTCTTTATACATTTATCAGGTTTCAGAGTCACTGTTTAAGTAGTGTAATCATTCAGAGCAGGAAGGGCACTGCCCTCCATGTGGGGTGAATGCCAACACAAACCAGAGAGTGGGAAAGGTGACATGAGGATTCCCAAACACAAGTTCCATATTTTATATTCCACAAAAATGTCCCACTAACAATTTTCATAAAATTCATGAAAAAAAACAGTATCAAATGTGATACTTCATTGTGGCGCGAGTTGGCTAAGAGTTGAGGTGTCACGTTATTTCAGAGGTGTCAACCAAATGAACAAGAGCATCAACTCAGACAGAATCATTTATTATCCTAAATCACTTACACACACACACAAAAAAAAAAAACTAAATCTATGAAATTAATTATAACGAAAAGCACGTCTTGCTGTTTTTTTCCTAGACCACATAAATAGTTCTACTCTAGCAGGCTCTTACAGAGCTCAGAAATCATTGTTGCAATGAAGAATATCCAGAACCACTGTTCTAGACCACACCGGAGGTAGAAGTATTTGCCCCTTAAATAATCTGATCCTAGATCAGTGGTTAACACCAAATGTAGAAAGAAAGAAAAATGACCCTGGACCACTGGTTAGGGGCAACTTCTATCGAGTCCAATGAACCAAGTTCAACAGCAGGAGTGGTCATGTTGCTCCACTGAATCAAATCCCCCCTCACAGTATCAGTTTCTTCTTTATGGTGCCTGAAAAGGAAAAACAACCATTGATTTAATGAACATATAGACTCACCATCTGCTAACAACTCAATTCAGATTTCGGCACCCAGAGCCTCTTAAAAATAAAGCTTCGCTCAGGGTATTATAATATACAGCCCAGTCGACCATAATAGTTCCCAAACCACTGCTTGGAACCTCCCAGTAACACGGTTTCTGTTGCAGTAAAATGTACTGCCACCACCCTTTCAACTGTGTGTGTTCTAGTCCTGGGTTGCTCTAGCAGTCATTTTTACCACTGACACCCTTTTAATAACTGGGCTTGGAATCTAAATGGGATTCCAGCTCTATGCAAGTAACAACACGTTGCTCAGACTGTGAGATTACGTGTTTTTCATTGAATTTAATTGGTCACAGTACAAAAATATGTATGCATTCTTGGAATGGCCGCTTTCTGGCCCCACCAAATCTGGAAACCAGTCCTCGACTCCGTTGTACAAGCCAAACTGTCAGTTTAAATAAGCAAGCAGAATAATATTTCCCAATATCATTAATACCATGGTCAAACACAACCATGTATGATGGAATAATGATGCCTGTGCTATTGTGGTGAGGGGGGGTGTGTGGTGTTATTTACTCGTCTCCAGTCCGTCTCGTTTCCTCTTGATTCCGATGGTGAGGTTCTCCTTCTCTTTGAGAGCCTCTGCTGATGAGTTGGGCCGGGGCAGCTGGTGCCCGGGGGTCGGACCTGGTCTGTTACTGAAGTACCTCATCTTTAGAGCCTGGCGACAGGGGGTGGAGGGGGGGCTTTAGAGCTAGGAGAAACAGCAATGAATATACACAGAGAGAAGCTGAACTAAGGCTGCATCACAAGTGGCACCCTATTCCCCATAGGGCTTTGGTCAAAAACAAAAGTAGTGCACTATATAGGGAACAGGATGCCATTAGGAGGTGCATATAATCTGCAGGGTAATACAACCATGTAAAAAATGAAGTAACTTGTGAAAGATACGCAGTGCCACAGCACACCAACATACCTGTGTAGCTGTAAGGCGTGTGGACGGGTTGAAGGTGAATAGACCCTGAAGTAGCTCTAAGAGGTCGTCTCCTGCAGCACTGAAGATGTGTTCCAGAGGAGTACCAGGAAACAACTTAAACGACACATAGTCAGGTAGACTACTCATCCCCTAGAGATGGAGAGAGAGATAAAGAGAGAGACGGAAACATGAAGGCATGATTTAAATCCACAATTTAGAATTAAGGAACCAGGTATTTTAAAGCAGATGCTTTGTTTTAAAATAACCACACCTGCAGACGCAGAAAACACAGACGAGTACTCACAGGCCAGGTGTCATCTGTAGGAGTCCCCAGAGCTTCAAAGATCTTACTTAGCTGGTCCAGATCTGAGTCTCCAGCTAGGAAGGGTAACTGGAGAGAGACAGAGGGTGTTACACCACAAACATGCAGTGAGCATGGGCTCAGTCCCAAATGGCAACATATTCCTACGGGCCCTGGACAAAAGTAGTGCACTATATAGGGAATAGGGTTCCATTTGTGACACAGCCTTCGTGTGTACAGAAAGATGTGTGTCTGACAATACAGTTCTGGAACCTGGAAAAAGTCACCATGAGACAAGACAATTTTGGAATTTCGATGAATCTGAGCGGTCTAGTTTCACAGCATTTTTGTACCATTATACAGACAAATTGAGTCGTTTTGTCTTGTCTCAATGCTTAAATTGGACTGAGCTTATGTGGTGTGTGAGTGTGTATACCCTTAAGAGGAGCTCTGCAAGGATGCAGCCCACAGCCCACATGTCGACGCCCACCCCATACATCCTGGCACCGAACAACAACTCTGGAGAACGATACCACCTGAGAGAGCGCAAAGATTGCATCACAAACACAATGAAACATAAATGAAATGCATTTTTTAAAAACTAAATGGACAAAGGCTTTGAAAAGGAGTTTGAGAGTGACACCTACCTGGTGACTACCTGGTGAGTGTAGACTCTGTTAGGGCTGCCGAAGGCTTTAGCTAAACCAAAATCAGCCAGCTTCAACACACCATTCTCATCCAGCAGCAGGTTATTCGGCTTCAGATCCTACACACAGACACAGTATTTTACTAATTTCTCTTTTGCCAAGATAATCCACCTGACAGGTGTGGCATATCAAGAAGCTGATTAAGCAACATGAACATTACACAGGTGCACCTTGTGCTGGGGCAATAAAAGGCCACTAAAATGTGCAGTTTTGTCACAACACAATGCCACTGATGTCTCTAGTTTTGAGGGAGCGTGTGATTGGCATGCTGACTGCAGGAATGTCCACCAGAGCTGTTGCCTGAGAATTTCATGTTAATTTCTCTACCATAAGTCCACTCCAACGTCATTTCAGAGAATTTATCAGTACGTCCAACCGACCTCACAACCGCAACCCATGTGTAACCACACCACCCCATATTTCTGTTCAGTATATGTATATATTTTGGAGTTTTACAGTTACAAACAGATTCTGAAGATCAGTCTACTGCCCCTAACATTACCTCACACAGGCACCTATCAGAAGGTGTGTATTGTATGAGCATGCTTTGAGAAGGTGTGTGTTAACCTACCCTGTGCAGAACCCAGTGGTGGTGCATGTACTCCAGGCCCTGTAGAGTCATCACTATGAAGGCTTTGATGTTGGCTGGAGTCAAAACCAGACTGGTATCTTTGATGATCACCTAGAACACAGGAAAGGGAGTTAGACCAGGGATGTCAATCTCAATAGTCTACAACCCCCTTTAACTCTACAGGTTCAGGTTCACAGACAACAAAACACCTCTCAGGAAAGCACAAGCGGATCTGACAGATTTTCAGCTCAACATCTCTATACATAGAAAGGCTATCAAATCCTCATATGTCAGACCTCTGTGCACTTTCTCTGTCAATGATCTGATAATGGTCATTAGATCATCTTGAGAGCGGGGTATGGCGGCTCTTAGGGGGTCTGTTTTCCTGCTCTCTACCTGAGTTTTACTGGCGGTGAAACTAGAGATTCATCTGAAGCCATCGGGCAGCCACAGACTCCCATAAATACAGATTTAATAGGAGAGATGGCGAGAGAAATGGGGATGGGCTGAGAGAGAGAGATTTGTTCCCCAGGGCCAGAGCTGGCCCTACAGAGCTCCTCAGAGAGAGATAGCAACCAACTAATACCATAGCTCTCAGGCTGCTCTCTCTCTGGGCAGTCTTTGATGTTCAGTTTGACTGAACCCATCTGTGCCTCAGGGAGGACATACCAGAGAGCTCTCAGAATGAACAGAGTACTAGTCTGTAAAGGGAGCCTCTCGCATATTCAAAAGGATATTAACCCATGAGTCCCAAGTAGTGCCTTCTCTCTCTGGAAAGAAATGGAGTATCCCTGTAGTTGCCTCTAGTGTCCAAAGCCACTTCTAGAATACCATCCCAATATGAACAAAACATAAAGCTCAGTCTTACCTCCAGATCTGTCTCCATGTAGTCAAACACCAAGCTGATGTTAGATTTGTGCCCGAATGCATCAAGCAGCTGAGAAACAGAGATATGGACACACGGTGATGTAAATGTAGGGATATACTGATACATGATATTGTGCTTACTTTGAGAACATTACACCATTTCACAGTAAAGGTGATGGTGAGCAAGATAATGAAGATAGTTTAGAAAGGATGCTTTGGTTATGGATTCATATCCAAATGAGCTCTAAATGATCATAAATGCAACTGATGAGGAAACTGATTCAGGGCTCTACCAGGAAAGCATTAATATTACTACTGACAGTTTCCATTACAACAGTGGTTTAGTTTGATTCTTACCCCAATAATGTTTGGGTGACTTAACTCCTGCAGTAGTTTAATCTCTCGTAGGGCTGTCCTGTTGATGCCTGAGAGATACATGATCAACAAACATGAGACAAATATTCTGAATCATATGGGGTGGCTTCCCAGACAAAGATTAAGCCTAATCCTTGACTTAAAAAAAAAAAAAAAACATTTTAATGGAGATTCTCCACTGAGTTTGCTTTTTAGTCCAGGAGTAAGTCAATCTGTATCAAGGAAACCACCCCATACATAAGTTTGAATCTAAACCACTCTGAAGCTCCTGTACTGGGGTGCGTGGACACACACACTCACCATCTTTAGCCTCTGTTCTGTGTCCAACTTTGATCTGTCAGGAGAAACAGCACACACTATTAATAGTGTACATTATAATCAAACCACCATAGCTTTAAAGTGTGGATATGAAATCAACAGTTTCATGATGAATTGAATGGCATGGTGTAATCCTGGTCATAGCTCATTTGCATATTGTCCTTAGCATCCTGTTCTCCCCGGCCCCCAGATTATACCCTACAAGGCCTACACAACAACCTTACGCAGAAAAATTGCTGCTGCTGGCAATGTACTTTGGAAGATTCTCAACCGGGCAAAAGTCAGTCCTCTCCTCCTCCACGACCGGGAAAATGGAAGCCATATGTAGGAGTGTCAATTTGTTGATAACCGAACAGAGAAGTGTCCTCCTCTCCTCGACCATCTCCTCCTGCCGAGGAAGCACAAGTGTATCCTATCGGGGAAATGTTTTGAAATGTCACACCCCTTTGAATCAGGGGTGTGTTCAGTACGACAGAACGGTGTGCAACGTTGAATTTAACGGAAACGGTACTGAACAACCAGTTGAAAAATTTTATGATCATGGTGGCAGAGAGGGCGATTACCGTATGGTGCCCTAGATCTGAACCCCTCTGCCACGCTGATCCGCAACATGCGGATCCCACAGGGCTACATGCTCAGTCCCCTCCTGTACTCCCTGTTCACCCATGGTTGCATGGCAACGCACATCTCCAACTCAATCATCAAGTTTGCTGATGACACAACAGTGGTAGGCCTGAGTACCAACAACGACGAGACAGCCTACAGGGAGGTGGTGAGAGCCATAGTGGAGAAATGCCAGGAAAATAACCTCTCCCTCAACAAAACTAAGAAGCAGAACGTGGACTTCAGGAGACAGCAGAGAGAGTACGCCCCCATCCACAGGGCCATAGTGGAGAGGGTGAAAAGCTTCAAATTCCTCGGCATGCACATCACTGACGACATGAAATGGTCCTTTCACAGACAGTGTGGTGAAGAAAGCGCAACAGCGCCTCTTCAACCTTAGGAGGATCAAGTAAGTTGGCTAGGCCCCTAAGACTCTCACGAAATGCTACAGATACACCATTGAGACCATCCTGTTAGACAAAACCAAATCTCATTTTCCATTCTTTAGTGGTGCATTTTGTTGATCCTGAACCATTCATCCCAGATCTTAGGGACTTTACCTTCTTGATGGCAACTATTGTGTCGTTGGTCTTGTCCCTGGCTTTGTAAACAGTGGCAAACTGTGGGAAGGCAGGAATAACAACATTCGTTGATAAGTAAAACAGAGTGAAACTAACGTTACCATCAACTTCAAAAGTGACAAGCAGATAAATGTAGCTAGCTACTCAAACACAGCTGACGTTAGTGTAGTTAGCTAATGAATTACTGCTAGCTAGTTAATTCAGGTTATCATCAGACGGTTTTTTAATTACTGTAATTTTGAAGCTGTTGCCTTTGCAGAAATCGGCAACGTATCACAACTCATGCCATGGCTAGCTCATTGTGCTGCTTGCTAGCTAGGATAGTGTAAGGTAGCAGCTAGCAATCGAGCTTTAGTTTTCTCTGAACCTATAAAGCGCTAACGTTAATCTAAACAAAGCGGCTCATAAGCGAAACACTACTTTGGCAAGAGAATACTGTTTCTCATTACCTGACCCTCTCCCAGAAAATCTAGTTTTTCATATCTTTTTGCTCGGGACTTTACATCAAGCGCCATGATCACAATTTCAAACTGCAATTTCTCCAACTTCCGGCTTTGTTAAAGGTCCATAAGTATTTCCGGGTGAAACGAACATCGTTTTGAGTGTTAATTTTTGACCAACAGCGTCATCTGTTGGTTACTATTAACCCGAAGACTGATATCGACGTGATTATATGATCTAACCCACAAAACAAATAGTAACGATAGGTGTGTAGATATTCTATCTCCTTTTGTCAAAAAGAGAAACGCACTTGTAATATGGCAAATTATTGTCACCCAGGATGAAATCAGGGAGGGGACTGTGGATCTGGATCTGTCCTAGCCTATTATTGGACTAATGAAGCCTAACGTTACTACTTAGTCCAAGAACTTGAAATGTTCTAAACCCTGTCTAAGCTGGGGGAGCTATATATAATTGTTTTAAGGTCACACCAAGGATAATTTTGCTATTTGATTTTGAATTTTAAGACCCCTTAAAGTATGGCAAAAAAATCTATACAAAAAATATTTGATTAAACATTGTATTTGGCCTTACTGCTATTAGCCCACACAAACACATTAAGTAATAGTTTCACTACATGGAACAACAAATAGTCGCCCCAAATGTGTTTAAATAAAGTTTGTTCTGAAGTGTCTGTCCTATATCTGAGACATATAAGAAAGATCAGGATACATTTGTATTTTTATTTTTTTACATGTATTTAAGGTTCCCACAAAGCCATATTTACATATTACTGCGCTTGTTTACAGAAAACCGATGGAAGACAGAGTGGACTACCTGTGGTAATTACCTATCTGCATCTCAGAACAACTGTGTGTAAATGGAAGACCGACACCACAAACTAGTTGTCAATGAAAAATTAAATTCAAATCAAATTTTATTGGTCACATGCGCCAAATACAACAGGTGTAGACCTTACAGTGAAATGCAAATAGTCTGGGTAGCCATTTGATTGGCTGTTCAGTAGTCTTATGGCTTGGGGGTAGACGCTGTTTAGAAGCCTCTTGGACCTAGACTTGTCGCTCCGGTACTCTTGCCGTGCGGTAGCAGAGAGAACAGTCTATGACTAGGGTGGCTGGAGTCTGACAATTTTTAGGACCTTCATCTGACACCGCCTGGTATAGAGGTCCTGGATGGCAGGAAACTTGGCCCCGGTGATGTACTGGGCCATATGCACTACCCTCTGTGGTGTCTTGCGGTCTGAGGCCGAGCAGTTGCCATAACAGGTAGTGATGCCACCCGCCAGGATGCTCTCGATGGTGCAGCTGTAGAACCTTTTGAGGATCTGAGGACCCATGCCAAATCTTTTCAGTCTCCTGAGGCGGAATAGGTTTTGTTGTGCCCTCTTCACGATTGTCTTGATGTGCTTGGATCATATTAGTTTGTTGGTGATGTGGACGCCAAGGAACAAAAGCTCTCAACCTGCTCCACTACAGCCCTGTCGATGATAATAGGAATATTTTCCTGTAGTCCACAATCATCTCCTTTGTCTTGATCACGTTGAGGGAGAGGTTGTTGTCCTCTCCCTCTGACCTCCTCCCTATAGGCTGTCTCATCGTTGTCGGTGATGGAGTTGGAGTCGTGCCTGGCCATGCAGTCATGAATGAACAGGGAGTACAGGAGGAGACTGAGCATGCACCCCTGAGGGGCCCCCGTGTTGAGGATCAGCGTGGCGGATGTGTTGCTACCTAACCTCACCACTTGGGGGCGGCCCGTCAGGAAGTCCAGGATCCAGTTGCAGAGGGAAGTGTTTAGTCCCAGGCTCCTTAGCTTAGTGATGAGCTTTGAGGGCACTATGGTGTTGAATGCTGAGCTGTAGTTAATGAACAGCATTCTCACATAGGTGTTACTTTTGTCCAGGTGTGAAAGGGCAGTGTGGAGTGCAATAGAGATTCCATCATCTGTGGATCTGTTAGGGCGGTATGCAAATTGGATTGGGTCTAGGGTTTCTGGGATAATGGTGTTGATGTGAGCCATGACCAGCCGTTCAAAGCAATTCATGGCTAAAAGACGTGAGTGCTATGGTTCGGTAGTCATTCAGGCAGGTTACCTTAGTGTTCTTGGGCACAGGGACTATAATGGTCTGCTGTTTTAAAAACGGTGTATTTTGCTGTTGTGGAAATATTTTTATGTGATATGAAAGTAAAGGGATTTATGTTTCCAGAACCATACCGCAATTGAGAATCGATTCACGTTTCGATTCAGTATTTGGCTGTTTTGTCTTCCAGAGCCAATTCGCCCTCCACGGCTTAGGCAGGGCTTAGATTGTTTAGTGCCAAAAATAAGGGGTTAACGCAATAAATTTAATGCATCAATTTAACCTTTTGTTTTTAGAAAACATATTATTGCAGATGTGAAAGATAAGGTCCTTATGCTTCTTAAACCATACCACATACGATGTGTGTTAATGTTCAGGCCACGCATCTCTGTCCATAATGTCATTTGTATGTTATTTAGTCACACTCAATACCTCAGACATCAATGGTCCGATTTTGACAAAGCTTGGGTGCATCATCATCTTGCCATAGAGATCCGGCATGTACAAAACCTTTGAAAGGTCACGCCCCTTCATGAATGTACTTGTCCTCTTGCTCAGTTGTGCACCGGGGCCTCCCACCCCTCTTTCTATTCTGGTTAGAGCCACAGCACAGCATTGTAAGAGATCTTCAGTTTCTTGGCGATTTCTCGCATGGAATAGCCTTCATTTCTCAGAACAAGAATAGACTGACGAGTTTCAGAAGAAAGTTCTTTGTTTTTGGCCATTTTGAGCCTCTAATCTAACCCACAAATGCCGATGCTCCAGATACTCAACTAGTCTAAAGAAGGCCAGTTTTATTGCTTCCTTAATCAGCACAACAGTTTTCAGCTGTGCTAACATAATTGCAAAAGGGTTTTCTAATGATCAATTAGCCTTTTAAAATGATAAACTTGGATTAGCTAACACAACATGCCATTGGAACACAGGAGTGATGGTTGCTGATAATGGGCCTCTGTGGATATGTGTGGCCTCTGTGTGGCCTCTGTGTTTCCAGCTACAATGGTCATTTACAACATTAACAATGTCTACACTGTATTTCTGATCAATTTGATGATATTTTAATGGACAAAAAAATGTGCTTTTCTTTCAAAAACATTTCCAAGTGACTCCAAACTTTTGAACAGTAGTGTATGTAAATGTGATATTTCTGTATTTCCATTTATTCCAAAAAACATGTTTTCACTTTGTCATTATGGGGTATTGTGTGTAGATGGGTGAGAAAATAAATGAATTGAATACATTTTTCAGGCTGTATGAATACTTTCTGAAGGCCCTGTATCTGCTGTCCCATTTGAGCTTGAATTGTTGTCACTAATCGGCCCAAGGGCGTTGCTGCATCATTTGTGGGGGACAACATGTTTACAGTTGCCTTGTTTTATTAATATTTTCTAAATACTGCTTTATGACAAAATTACTATGTTGAAGACTACAAATTATGATGATCATTTCTTCATCTATTTATTTCGTACATGACTTAAAACAGTTGGTGCCAGTCACCGTTATCAACCAAAGCTTTATTACTTAAAAAAAAAAAAGACAGTATCTGACCCGGACAGTTTCTTTTCTTTCAAAATCTTTGACAGGGATCCCCCGAGACCTGTCTCCTTCAGTATGGAAGCCTGCGTGATATATGCACCAGTGAACACACACACACACACACACACACACACACACACACACACACACACACACACACACACACACACACACACACACACACACACACATACACACACACACACACACACACACACACACACACACACACACACACACACACACACACACACACACACACACACACACACACACACACATACACACACACACACACACACACACACACACACACACACACACACACACACACACACACACACACACACACACACACACACACACACACATACACACACACACACACACACACACACACACACACACACACACACACACACACACACACACACACACACACACACACACACACACACACACACAGAGCTCCATGGCTTCTTTCAGCTTAGTGATGTATATGCATCAGTGAACACATCTCCAGTCTCAAACTTCCCTCTCCGACATAAACCCTCCCATCCCAGAGGATTAGACATGGGGCTGCCCCTCCGCCCCTCTCACAGATAGATTGACACACATACAAACACACACACACACACACACACACACACACACACACACACACACACACACACACACACACACACACACACACACACACACACACACACACACACACACCCTTCATTTTTTATGTAGAGCTTGACAAAAGCTGTGTGAAGGATCAGGCCTCTAGCTCCCCCTTACATGCATGCATACACACATCCTGACAGCTCATCTCTCTCTCTCGCTCTCTTGCGCTCTCTCTCTCTCTCGCTATCTCTCTCTCTCTTTCCCCCCTCTGTCTCTCACTTTCTCTCTCCACCCTTACTCTCTCACAAACACACACTCAAATTCACATAGACTCCATGGTCCTTATGTATGCGTACAGTGGCCTCATGTTAAAGCCACTTGACAGACGTGAATAACAGGAGCGTATATGCTCGTGCAGCTGGGACAGGGTGGAAGAAAGGGAGGTAGAAGGGAGTGTGTTCACTTGCAGCCGAGATAGAATGGGAGGAGAGAAGGAGAGAGAGGAGAGAGAAAGTGATAAATGGAGGCTGTAGAGAGGGAGAGTGGGACAGTAGTAAGAAGAGAACAGTCTAATTGGAGATGTGTGTAGACATGCCAGAACATCCCCAGATCTGTGTATCACATTAATACAGTGCATTGGGGAAGTATTCAGACCCCATGACTTATTACACATTTTGTTGCGCTACAGCCTTTTTCTAAAATTGATTAAATAAAACATTTTCCTCATCGATCTACACACAATACCCCATAATGACGAAGCGAAAATAGGATTTTAGAAATATTTGCACATTTAGAAATCCGCTCCTAGTGGCCTGGGACATTAATGCAGCATATTGAATGTACAACCAGAGGGGGGAAAAACTCTAGATCACCTTTACTCCACACACAGAGACGCATACAAAGCTCTCCCTCGCCCTCCATTTGTCAAATCTGAGCATAATTCTATCTTCCCGATTCTTGCTTACAAGCTAAAATTTAAGTAGGAAGCACCAGTGACTCAGTCAATAAAAAAGTGGTCAGAAGAAGCAGATGCTAAACTACAGGACTGTTTTGCTAGTATTGACTGGAATATGTTCCGGGATTATTCCGATGGCATTGAGGAGTACACCACATCAGTCACTGGCTTCATGAATAAGTGCATCGATTACGTCATCCCCACAGTGGCTGTACGTACATACCCTAACCAGAAGCCATGGATTACAGGCAACATCCGCACTGAGCTAAAGGGTAGAGCTGCCACTTTCAAGGAGCGGGACTCTAACCCATAAACTTATAAGAAATCCCGCTATGCCCTCCGATGAACTATCAAATAGGCAAAGCATCAATATAGGACTAAGATTGAATCGTACTACACCGGATCCGATGCTCGTCGGATGTGGCAGGGCTTGCAAACTACAAAGGGAAGCACAGCCAAGAGCTGCCCAGTGACACGAGCCTACCAGACAAGCTAAATTATTTCTATGCTCGCTTCGAGGCAAGTAACATTGAAACACGCATGAGAGCATCAGCTGTTCCCGACGACTGCGTGATCATGCTCTCCGCAGCCAATGTGAGTAAGACCTTTACACAGGTCAACATTCACAAGGCTGCAGGGCCAGACGGATTACCAGGAGAGTATGCTATTCATTGACTACAGCTATTCATTCATTGACTAATGCTATTCATTGACTACAGCTCAGCGTTCAACACCATAGTGCCCTCAAAGCTCATCACTAAGCTAAGGACCCTGGGACTAAACACCTCCCTCTGCAACTGGATCCTGGACTTCCTGACGGGCCGTCCCCAGGTGGTAAGGGCAGGTAACAACACATCCGCCATGCTGATCCTCAACACGGGAGCACCTCAGGGGTGCATGCTCATTCCCCACCTATACTCCCTGTTCACTCATGACTGCACGGCCAGGCACGACTCCAACACCATCAATAAGTTTGCCGATGACACAACAGTAGTAGGCCTGATCACCAATAACGACGAGACAGCTTATAGGGAGGAGGTCAGAGGCCTGGCCATGGGGGGCCAGGACAACAACCTCTCCCTCAACATGTTCAAGACGAAGGAGATGAAAGTGGACTACAGGAAAAGAGGACTGAGCATGCCCCCATTCTCATCTACGGTGCTGTAGTGGAGCAGGTTGAGAGCTTCAATTTCCTTGGTGTCTACATCACCAACAACTAACATCCAAGCACACCAAGACAGTTGTGAAGAGGGCACGACAAAACCTATTCCCCCTCAGGAGACTGTACAAATTTGGCATGGGTCCTCAGATCCTCAAAAGGTTCTACAGCTGCACCATCGAGAGCATCCTGACGGGTTGCATCACTGCCTGTTATGGCAACTGTTCGGCCTCAGACCACAAGGCACTACAGAGGGTAGCGCATATGGCCCAGTACATCACTGGTGCCATCCAGGCAGGAAGCTTGGCATAGACTGTTCTCTCTGTATGGCAAGCAATACCGGAGCGCCGGTATTGTCTAAGTCTAGGTCCTCTTTTACGCTGCTGCTACTCTCTGTTATTATCTATGTATAGTCACTTTAATAACTCTACCTACATGCACATATTACCTCAATTACCTTGACTAACCGTTGCCCCCACACATAGACTCTGTACTGGTAACCCCTGTATATATGCTCGCTATTGTTATGTTACTGCTGCTCTTTAATTATTTGTTACTTTTATTACTTAAAAAAAACTGCATTGTTGGTTAAGGGCTTGTAATTAAGCATTTAATGTTTGATCAGGTGTTGTATTCGGCGCATGTGACAAATACAATTTGATTTGATGTGATTTATTCAGACCCTTTGCTATGAGACTTGAAATTGATTTCAGGTGCATCCTGTCTCCATTGATCATCCTTGAGATGTTTCTACAACTTGAGACCACATGTGGTAACTTCAATTGATTGGGCATGATTTGCAAAGGCACACACCTGTCTATAAGGTCCAAAAAATGTCTGCATTATTGAAGGTCCCCAAGAACACAGTGGCCTCCATCATTCTTAAATGGAAGAAGTTTGGAACCACCAAGACTCTTCCTAGACCTGGTCGCCGGGCCAAACTGAGCAATCGGGGGAGAAGTGCCTTGGTCAGGGAGGTGACCAAAAACCCGATGGTCACTCTGACAGAGCTGTAGAGTTCCTCTGTGGAAATGGGAGAACCTTCCAGACAGACAACCATCTCTGCAGCACTCCACCAATCAGGCCTTTATGGTAGAGTGGCAAGAGACAGAAGCCAATCCTCAGCACCTAAAGGAATCTGACCATGAGAAACAAGATTCTCTGATCTGATGAAACCAAGATTAAACTCTTTGGCCTGAATGCCAAGTGTCACATCTGGAGGAAACCTGGCACCATCCCTACGGTGAAGCATGGTGGTGGCAGCATCATGCTCTGGGGATATTTTTCAGTGGCAGGAACTGGGAGACTAGTCAGGATCGAGGGAAAGATTAATGGAGCAAAGTACAGAGAGATCCTTGATGAAAACCTGCTCCAGAGCACTCAGACCGGGTCCATCCCAGACCGGGTCCAACAGGACAACGACCTTAAGCACACAGCCAAGACAACGCAGGAGTGGCTTCGAGACAAGTCTCTGAATGTCCTTCAGTGGCCCAGAGCCCAGACTTGAACCTGATCAAACATCACTCCCCATCCAGCCTGACGGAGCTTGAGAGGATTTAGAGAGAAGAATGGGTGAAACTGGGTAAAAAAAGTCAAGGGGTCTGAATACTTTCCGGTATACTAATACATGAGATTACCCATTCATATTACCTGTACAATAATTGGTTGTTCTTCTGTGAATACTGCTTTTTTTTTTTTTAAAGTTCCTTTTTCAGGAACATAATTTGACTGTAAAAATCAATGTGTTTAGCCTTGATTAAAGGTTTGGTGTCAGTTAGCTTTGGTGACAAAGTGTGGTTGTATCAAGCTGTCACAGATGAAGACTTTATGAGACAGTCAAGAGGAGAGTTGCAGGTTTTCTAAAGCGGATGACAATCTCAATAAGCAGTCTAATTTAAGTTATTTAGGCCTACGCTCATTATGTACTATATAAAAACATTTTTTTAGTGTTCCTACAGAGTGGTTTTATAGAGGATATAACCATTAAGAGGTAGACATTAACGTACAATGCGTGTTCACAATAAGATGTGACACATTGATAAACCCCTTTGATTTTGATACCGTTTAGTGTGTTTAGAGGAGTTGATTGTTCATCACACATTTGTGGCTATATGTAACCTCACTCTGCTCCTATTAGTCTGTGGTTCACCACATCTCTAGGCAAGAGGGAAGTATGAAGAAGAGAAGAGGAGAGTGGGAGTGTGTGCTGTCTCCTGTTCGTGTTAAGGATCCAAGGCAGCACCTACTCTTCCTGGAGTCCAGCAACATTAAAGCAGTTATATAAAAATTGTAATATTACATGACATTACATTTCATAACACTTTTCACAACACATTAAGTGTGTTCCCTCAGGCCACTACTTTACTATCAAATATCGACAATACAATATCCATGTGTACGTGTGTGTAGAGTGCATGTCTTATAATGTGTGTCTGTGCCTGAGTGTGTGTCTCTCCGCCGTCCCCGCTGTTCCATAAGGTGCATTTTTTAAATCTGTTTTTAAAATCTGATGCTTGCATCACTTACCTAATGTGGAACAGAGTTCCATGTAGCCATGGCTCTATGTAGTACTGTGTGCCTCCCATTGTCTGTTCTTGACTTGGGGACCGTGAAGAGACCTTTGGTGGCATGTCTTGTGGGGTATGCATGGGTGTCCGAGCTGTGTGATAGTAGTTTAACCAGACACATCTGTGGTGCCCTGTTCTGAGCCAATTGCAATTTTCCCAGGTCCCTTTTTGTGGCGTCTGACCACACGACTGAACAGTAGTCCAGGTGCAACAAAACCAGGGCCTGTAGGACCTGCCTCATTGATAGTGTTGTTAAAAAGGCAGAGCAGCGCTTTATTATGGACAGACTTCTCCACATCTTAGCTACTGTTGTATCAATATGTTTTGACCATGACAGTTTACAATCCACGGTTACTACAAGCAGTTTAGTCACCTCAACTTGCTCAATTTCCACATAATTTATTACAAGATTTAGTTGAGGTTTAGGTTTTAGTGAATAATTTATCCCAAATAAAATGCTTTAAGTTTTTTAATATTTTGAACTAACTTATGCATTGCCATCCATTCTGAAACTAACTGGAGCTCTTTGTTAAGTGTTGCTGTGATTTCACTCTCTGTAGTAGCGGATGTGCATAGTGTTAATCTGCATACATTGACACACTGGCTTTACTCAAGGTCAGTGGGGCCTAGACAGCTGCCCTGAAGAATTCCTGATCTGTCATTGAAAAATTAAAAACAAAACGAGACATTACCTTTTTCAAGGTCAGTCTCGCAAAAAGAAGCGTTCTTGCGTTCTAACTACCCGCTATTCAATGTGCTCTGAACAAATTAAGGGAATCGCTCACAAACATTGGCACATTCTAAGATCCGATGATAGTATCGTTAATGTGTTTTCGGACCTTCCCTTGGTTGTATTCTCGTAGGGAAAAACCTCAGAGATCAATTGGTAAACTCTGATTTACCACCCCAAGATATCCCTGCACAATGTATATTTGCACCCCTACTGGATGGAAACTGTAATGGCTGTGCTCAATGCAATGGCACTTATAAATGTAGAGCCTTCAAACAACCCCAAACAGGGAAGCAGATCCCAATCAAAGGTGTTATCACGTGCTCCACTAAGGCAGTTATTTATCTTATAACTTGTCCTTGTGGTAAAAATGATGTGGGTAAAACAAAGCGTGAATTAAAAATACGACTCTCGGTGCATCGTAGCACCATTAGGTGCAAAAACTCAACTTACCCAGTTGCGGCCCACTTTTTGGAAGCAAACCACTCGATTTCGTCTCCAACGTTATATTGGCATCGAACATGTCAACCTCCCTAGGAGAGGGGGTGACCTCGACAATTTATTGTTAAAACGAGAGGCTGCCTGGATCTTTAATTTAAAGACCCTTGCTCCCTTCGGTCTCAACGTAGACTTTGATATGAAGCCATTCTTGTGATTGACAATTAGGAGGCCTATGTCTTGTGACTGGATTCTAGCAGCCGTATTTAGCACTAACTGAAGTTTATTTAGTGCTTTATCCGGGTAGCCGGAAAGTAGAGCATTGCAGCAGTCTAACCTAGAAGTAACAAAAGCATGGATCAATTTGTCTGCATCATTTTTGGACAGAAAGTTTCTGATTTTTGCAATGTTACATAGATAACATAGAAAAAAGCTGTCCTTGAAACAGTCTTGATATGTTCGTCAAAAGAGAGATCAGGGTCCAGAGTAACGCCGAGGTCCTTCACAGTTTTATTTGAGACGACTGTACAACCATTAAGATTAATTGTCTGATTCAACAGAAGATTTCTTTGTTTCTTGGGACCTAGAACAAGCATCTCTGTTTTGTCTGAGTTTAAATGTAAAAAGTTTGCTGCCATCCACTTCCTTATGTCTGAAACACAGGCTTCTAGCGAAGGCAATTTTGGGGCTTCAACATGTTTCATTGAAATGTACAGCTGTGTGTCATCCGCATAGCAGTGAAAGTTAACATTATGTTTTCGAATGACATCCCCAAGAGGTAAAATATATAGTGAAAACAATAGTGGTCCTAAAACGGAACCTTGAGGAACACCGAAATTTACAGTTGATTTGTCAGAGGACAAACCATTCACAGAGACAAACTGATATCTTTCCGACCGATAAGATCTAAACCAGGCCAGAACTTGTCCGTGTAGACCAATTTGTGTTTCCAATCTCTCCAAAAGAATGTGGTGATCGATGGTATCAAAAGCAGCACTAAGGTCTAGGAGCATGAGGACAGATGCAGATCCTCAGTCTAATGCCATTAAAAGGTAATTTACCACCTTCACAAGTGCAGTCTCAGTGCTATGATGGGGTCTAAAACCAGACTGAAGCATTTTGTATACATTGTTTGTCTTCAGGAAGGCAGTGAGTTGTTGCGCAACAGCCTTTTCTAAAAAATTTGAGAGGAATGGAAGATTCGATATAGGCCGATAGTTTTTTTGTATTTTCTGGGTCAAGGTTTGGCTTTTTCTAGAGAGGCTTTATTACTGCCACTTTTAGTGAGTTTGGTACACATCCGGTGGATAGAGAGCCGTTTATTATGTTCAACATAGGAGGGCAAGGGCACAGGAAGCAGCTCTTTCAGTAGTTTAGTTGGAATAGGGTCCAGTATGCAGCTTGAAGGTTTAGAGGCCATGATTATTTTCAGCATTGTGTCAAGAGATATAGTACTAAAACACTTGAGTGTCTCTCTTGATCGTAGGTCCTGGCAGAGTTGTGCAGACTCAGGACAACTGAGCTTTGGACGAATACGCAGATTTAAGGAGGAGTCCGTAATTTGCTTTCTAATAATCATGATCTTTTCCTCAAAGAAGTTCATGAATTTATTACTGCTGAAATGAAAGCCATCCTCACTTGGGGAATGCTGCTTTTTAGTTAGCTTGCGACAGTATCAAAAATAAATTTTGGATTGTTCTTATTTTCCTTAATTAAGTTAGAAAAATAGGATGATCGAGCAGCAGTAAGGGCTCTTCGATACTGCACGGTAATGTCTCTCCAAGCTAATCGGAAGACTTCCAGTTTGGTGTGGCGCCATTTCCGTTCCAATTTTATGGAAGCTTGCGTCAGAGCTCGGGTATTTTCTGTATACCAGGGAGCTAGTTTCTTATGAGAAATGTTTTTAGTTTTTAGGGGTGCAACTGCATCTAGGGTATTGCGCAAGGTTAAATTGATTTCCTCAGTTAGGTGGTTAACTGATTTTTGCCCTCTTACGTCCTTGGGTAGGCAGAGGGAGTCTGGAAGGATATCAAGGAATCTTTGTGTTGTCTGCAAATTTATAGCATGACTTTTGATGCTCCTTGGTTGGGGTCTGAGCAGATTATTTGTTGCAATTGCAAACGTAATAAAATGGTGGTCCGATTATGAGGAAAAACATTAAGATCCACAACATTTATTCCATGGGACAAAACTAGGTCCAGAGAATGACTGTGACAGTGAGTAGGTCCAGAGACATGTTGGACAAAACCCACTGAGTCGATGATGGCTCCGAAAGCCTTTTGGAGTGAGTCTGTGGACTTTTCCATGTGAATATTAAAGTCACCAAAGATTAGAATATTATCTGCTATGACTACAAGGTCCGATAGGAATTCAGGGAACGCTGTATATGAGGGTATATGAGGGAACGCTCAATGAGGAACGCTGTATATGGCCCGGGAGGCCTGTAAACAGAAGCTATAAAAAGTGCTTGAGTAGGCTGCATAGATTTCATGACTAGAAGCTCAAAAGACGAAAAAGTATTACTTTTTTTGTAAATTGAAATTTGCTATCGTAAATGTTAGCAACACCTCCGCCTTTGCGGGATGCACGGTGGATATGGTCACTAGTGTAACCAGGAGGTGAGGCCTCATTTAACACAGTAAATTCATCAGGCTTAAGCCATGTTTCAGTCAGGCCAATCACATCAAGATTATGATCAGTGATTAGTTCATTGACTTTAATTGCCTTTGAAGTAAGGGATCTAACATTAAGTAGCCCTATTTTGAGATGTGAGGTATCACGATCTCTTTCAATAATGACAGGAATGGAGGAGGTCTTTATCCTAGTGAGATTGCTAAGGCGAACACCACCATGTTTAGTTTTGCCCAACCCAGGTCGAGGCACAGACACGGTCTCAATGGGGATAGCTGAGCTGACTACACTGACTGTGCTAGTGGCAGACTCCACTAAGCTGGCAGGCTGGCTAACAGCCTGCTGCCTGGCCTGCACCCTATTTCATTGTGGAGCTAGAGGAGTTAGAGCCCTGTCTATGTTGATAGATAAGATGAGAGCACCCCTCCAGCTAGGATGGAGTCCGTCACTCCTCAGCAGGCCAGGCTTGGTCCTGTTAGTGGGTGAGTCCCAGAAAGAGGGCCAATTATCTACAAATTCTATCTTTTGGGAGGGGCAGAAAACAGTTTTCAACCAGTGATTGAGTTGTGAGACTGCTGTAGAGCTCATCACTCCCCCTAACTGGGAGGGGGCCAGAGACAATTACTCGATGCCGACACATCTTTCTAGCTGATTTACACGCTGAAGCTATGTTGCATTTGGTGACCTCTGACTGTTTCATCCTAACATCGTTGGTGCCGACGTGGATAACAATATCTCTATACTCTCTACACTTGACAGTTTTAGCTTTAGCCAGCACCATCTTCAGATTAGCCTTAACAAGCTGTCTTCATCAGGGTATAATGACAAACACTGCGGGGTGACTCGTTTATATAGTGTCAAAAGACACACACAGGTATCTGTAATCATGTCCGGATGTGGCCCGATATCATTGGTTAATTCTCATATATTAAAATAGCAAAATCACAATAATCTCAAGAATGGCTTCAGATCAAAGTCTACGTTGAGACCGAAGGGAGCAATGGTCTTTAAATGAAAGATCCAGGCAGCCTCTTGTTTTAACAATAAATTATTGAGGTCACCCCCTCTCCTAGGGAGGTTGACATGTTCGATGCCAATATAACGTTGGAGACGAAATCGAGTGGTTTGCTTCCAAAAAGTGGGCCGCAACTGGGTAAGTTGAGTTTTTGCACCTAATGGTGCTACGATGCACCGAGAGTCGTATTTTTAATTCACGCTTTGTTTTACCCACGTCATTTTTACCACAAGGACAAGTTATAAGATAAATAACTGCCTTAGTGGAGCACGTAATAACACCTTTGATTGGGATCTGTTTCCCTGTTTGGGGTTGTTTGAAGGCTCTACATTTATAAGTGCCATTGCATTGAGCACAGCCATTACACTTGTAGTTTCCATCCGGTAAGGGCACAAATAGACGTTGTGGAGGGATATCTTGGGGTGGTAAATCAGAGTTTACCAATTGATCTCTGAGATTTCTGCCCTGCGAGAATAGGACCAAAGGAAGGTCCGAAAACACATTACAGATACTATCATTGGATCTTAGAATGTGCCAATGTTTGTGAACAATTCCCTTAATTTGTTCAGAGCACATTGAATAGCGGGTAGTTAGAACGCAAGAATGCTTATTTTTGCGAGACTGACCTTGAAAAAGGTCATGTCTCGTTTTGTTTTTAATTTTTCAATGACAGATCAGGAATTCTCAATGGCAGTATTAATCTGGACATTTTTGTACCCCCTCTCCTTGAATGTTCTTCTGCTTCTCAGCCATATTTCTTTCGAAATCGGATCGTTTTTCGCAAATGTTTGCAAATTCTTTTGATTTGACAGAATTGGCTGTAGGGCAGACTATTTTTCAGCCCTCAACAAACTGTTACAATCAGTAGGTTTCCTGTAAAGATCAGCGAATAGAACATTATCTTCACACAAGATCAGAAAATCAAGAAAACTGATTTGACATGTATCAGATTGCATAGTAAATCTCAAATGCTCAGAACAGGAGTTAAGAAAAGCATGGAAAGCCTGGAGCTGTTTTGCATCACCCTTCCATAGAACAAAAATATCATCAATATACCGTTTCCAAATAATGATGTTAGACAAGACAACATTTTTGAGAGGATTGAAAATAGACTGTTTCTCCATGTAACCCACATACAAATTAGCATAGTTTGGAGCCATGGGGGATCCCATAGCAGTAACATTGACACTAACCTTGAGCTGACATTGTATGCTGAACAAAAAAATAAACGCAACATGCAACAATTTCAACGAGTTTACTGAGTTACAGTTTATAAAATCAGAAAAAAATAAACATCCCTTTTTCAGGACCCTGTCTTTCAAAGACAATTAATTGTAAAAGGTTTAAACACTGTTTCCCATGCTTCTTCAATGAACCATAAACAATTCATGCACCTGTGGAAAGGTTGTTAAGACACTAACAGCAATTAAGGTCACAGTTATGAAAACGTAGGACACTAAAGAGGCCTTTCTACTGACTCTGAAAAACACCAAAAGAAAGATGCCCAGGGTCCCTGCTCATCTGCGTGAACGTGCCTTAGGCATGCTGCAAGGAGGCATGAGGACTGCAGATGTGCCCAGGGCAATAAATTGCAATGTCCGTACTGTGATACGCCTAAGACAGCGCTACAGGGAGACAGGACGGACAGCTGATCGTCCTCGCAGGGGCAGACCACGTGTAACAACACCTGCACAGGATCGGTACATCCGAACATCACACCTGCAGGACAGGTACAGGATGGCAACAACAACTGCCCGAGATACACCATAAACGCACAATCCCTCCATCAGTGCTCAGACTGTCCGCAATAGGTTGAGAGAGGCTGGACTGAGGGCTTGTAGGCCTGTTGTAAGGCAGGTCCTCACCAGACATCACCGGCAACAATGTCACTTATGGGCACAAACCCGTCGCTGGACCAGACAGGACTGGCAAAAAGTGCTCTTCACTGATGAGTCGCGGTTTTGTCTTACCAGGGGTGATGGTCAATTTCGCGTTTATCGTCGAAGGAATGAGAGTTACACCGAGGCGTGTTCTGGGATCGATTTGGAGGTGGAGGGTCCGTCATGGTCTGGGGTGGTGTGTCACAGCATCATCGGACTGAGCTTGCTGTCATTGCAGGCAATCTCAACGCTGTGCGTTACAGGGAAGACATCCTCCTACCTCATGTGGTACCCTTCCTGCAGGCTCATCCTGACATGACCCTCCCGCATGACAATGCCACCAGCCATACTGCTCGTTCTGTGCATGATTTCCAACAAGACAGGCATGTCAGTGTTCTGCCATGGCCAGTGAAGAGCCCGGCTCTCAATCCCACTGAGCACATCTGGGACCTGTTGGATCGGAGGGTGAGGGCTAGGGCCATTTCCCCCAGAAATGTCTGGGAACTTGCATGTGCCTTGTTGGAAGAGTGGGGTAACATCTCACAGCAAAAACTGCCAAATCTGGTGCAGTTCATGAGGAGGAGATACACTGCAGTACTTAATGCAGCTGGTGGCCACACCAGATACTGACTGTTACTTTTGATCCCCCCCTTTGTTCAGGGATACATTATTCAATTTCTGTTGGAACTTGTTCAGTTTATGTCTCAGTTGTGGAATCTTGTTATGTTCATACATATATTTACATGTTAAGTTTGCTGAAAATAAACGCAGTTGACAGTGAGAGGACGTTTCTTTTTTTGCAGAGTTTATAAGGAAATTAGTCAATTTAAATAAATTCACCAGGCCTATGGATTTCACGTGATTGGGCAGGGGCGCAGCCATGGGTGTGCTTGGGAGGGCATAGGCCCAACCACTTGGGAGCCAGGCTAACCCACTGGGGAGCCAGGCCCATCCAATCAGAATGAGTTTTTCCCCACAAAAGGGCTTCATTACAGACAGAAATGGCTGGTCTCAGACGATTCCGCAGGTGAAGAAGCCGGATGTGGAGGTCCTGGGCTGGTGTGGTTACACATGGTCTGCAGTTGTGAGGCCGGTTGGACGTACTGCTAAATTCTCTAAAACAATGTTGGAGGCGGCTTATGATAGAAACATTAACATTAAATTATCTGGCAACAGTTCTGTTGGACATTCCTGCAGTCAACATGCCAATTGCATGCTCCCCCAAAACTTGAGACATCTGTTGCATTGTGTTGTGTGATATTTTAGAGTGGCCTTATATTGTCCCCAGGTACACCTGTGTAATGATCATGCTTTTTAATTAGTTTCTTGACATTCTACACCTGTCAGGTGGATGGATTATCTTGGCAAAGGAGAAATGCTCACTAACAGGGATGCAAACAAATTTGTGCACAAAAATGTAGAGAAATAAGCATTTTGTGCATATGGAACATTTCTGGGATCTATTATTTCAGCCCATGAAACCAACACTTTACATGTTGCGTTTATATTTTTGTTCAGTGGCCTGTCGACCCGTGTGTGTGTGTGTGTGTGTGTGTGCGTGTGCGAATTTGTTTGTGTGTTTGTGTGTCACAGGCAGCCGGTGGCCTTTTAATTGGGGACGTCGGGCTTATAGTAATGGCTGGAATGGAATAAATGGAATGATACCGAACACATCAAACACATGGTTTCCATGTGTTTAATACCATTCCATTCGCTCCTTTCCAACCATTATTAAGAGCCGTCTTCCCCTCAGCAGCCTCCGGGGGTGTGTGTGGGTGTGTGTGCGCGCATGCGTGCGTGCGTGTGTGAAGGGAAGAAAGAGAGGGAGAGAAACAGAGAGAGAAGTTAATGAAGTGAGTAGCAGAGTTGATTGTTTAGGCTCC